>NC_141097.1:36611486-37965236 GCF_041138505.1 Cibotium barometz | reverse complement strand
ATGGAAAGTGATAGGATGTGATAAGAGGTGTATGCGATGTGATAAGATGTGATAAGATGTGTATGAGATGTGATAGGATGTGATAAGAGGTGTATGGGATGTGAAAAGATGTGATAAGATGCATATGAGATGAGTTAGGAAGTGATAAGATGAGTCAAGATGTGATCAGATGTGTATGGGATGAGGTAAGAAGTGTATGTGATGGGATAAGATGTATATGGGCTGTGATAGGGCAAGAATGGATGTAGATACGATGTGGATGTATGTATGAATGAGGATGTGAAAATGGATGTATGCATGTAGATGTGGATGTATGCATGTGAAAGTGGAAGTGGATGTGGGTGTAGATACGGATATGGATATATGTATGTGGATGTGGACGTATGAATGAGGATGTGAAAAATGATATATGCATGTAGATGTGGATGTATGGATGTGAATGTGGATGTGGATATGGATGTATGGATATGGATATGGATGTGTATGTATGAATGTGGATATGGGATGTGGATGTATAAATGAGGATGTGAAAATGGAGGTAAGCATGTAGATGTGGATGTATGGATGTGAAAATGGAGGTAAGCATGTAGATGTGGATGTATGGATGTGAATGTGGATGTGGATGTGGATGTATGGATGTGGATATGGATCTGTATGTATGAATGTGGATATGAGATGTGGATGTATAAATGAGGATGTAAAAATGGATGTATGCATGTAGATGTGGATGTATGGATGTGAATGTGAATGTGTATGTGAATTAATGTGTCATCGATATAAGGAAATGGATGAGAATGAGTACACATTGAATGGAATGTGGAATAAGTAATGTGGACTAAGGAGGAATAATGTGGAAAGACGAGAGTTCGATTTAGAAACTGTATTTTGTGACTATTTGTAAATGATTGTTTTATGTCAAGAATGCTGGGGAAGCATTTTGACCGTCTTGTGGATTAAGGTCATGAAGACCTAACTGTTAAAGTTGCAACTACTGACGGAGAGTCAATGGAGGACGTCTCGCATAGCGAGGTCGACCGAGGTCTTGACCAGCCTCGGTTTGATTTAAATGGTGAGCTTCCGATACGTTGGATGAGGGACCAAGGAAGTGGCCTATGAGTGAAGCGCTAGGTCACCTACGAAGGACCCTAGAGGGTGCTGACCATACGGTGCTCGGGGCTCTGGGTCACCGAAGATACCCACACGTGCATTGTGGAAGATATTGGAACAAGGAATAAGAGTTGTTTTCTGAAACCGGGCATGGATCTGGTTGATTGACCTTGCTGGTCCTCAACGGATGAGTCCATGGCTCTTTTATATGGATCTGTGGGTTGATCTTGCTGATCTTCCACGGAGATTCCATTCTGTTATATGAATATATTGCGGGTTACTATGAGCTAGGAACTATGGAAAAGGCCCCTGAGTGAACAGGTGGTGAGCGTTCTGGTTGCCAATGATGCCATAAGTATACCGATGAATGAATGACTAGAAATAAGGATTCAACTAGAGACTATGAGGATTGTCATCAGTGACATAATGGTTTCATTAAAGGATTGTTTTAAAGTTAGCTGATGCTAAGAAAAAGGCAATTTCATATTGGGTGTGTAAGTGGTGTGACTAGTTTTATGTTTGCATGAACTTCCGGCTAGGGGGCCTTGGAACTCTTTTCCTTGGTACCCGGGACAAAACCTAACCAAATTCTTAATTGGATCCCATCACTACAGTGGTTGGGCGGTTGACTAACCCATGGGACTGGATGGGGTTAGGCTGGACTGATGGATCCGTAAATCGAGACTCAATTTCTGTTATTACGATAGATGAAGTAAGTCCCGGATAGTAATTGTTCTATGGATAGGAATCAACGGCTGTGCCTCTTGATGGGGAAAAAAGCGTTGATCCCAATGATCCAAGTGCAAGTTTCTTCCCTGATCTGACCGAGTATCTTTATAGGTGCAGTCGGATCAGTTTGATCACACTAATGGTCTTGACTACGTTAGAGTAAAAAGTTATCCTGGAGGAATCGCCCGTGCTTTCCGGATAAGGGCAGTTTTTCCCGGTTCGGTTTTGGAAAAACCGACGGATTAGTCTTTTGTCCGGATATCCGTGGGACGAGGCCCCGAGTGTGGGACCCTGCCTCGTGCTAGAAGTGCTACTTCCGCTGCTAGTACCCCGAATCCGTTGCGCGGTGGGAACAGGGATCTCACAATATCATAAATGAATCCAGCTTCAATGAGTTTGTCAATCTCCGACTCCTTGACCATTCTGCTAGAATACTTTGGATGCATTTGGTAGGCTCTATGCCTTGATGGCCACACTCCTTCCACAATGGGAACCTGCATGCTCTTCATATTCATATATTTCCAAGCAAAGCAACCGTGGAATTCTGTGAGTAGCTACGTCAATGAGGTCTTTTTCTTCTTCAAGAGATAGGATTACCCTTCCCAATGTATACAGGTTTGGGATCCTCATCAGGTCCTACTAGGTTGACCTCTTGGACGTTAGTCGGGCGCCCATTTCAATTGGTCTCAGAGCTTTGATCTCGATCGTGGGAATTTTGCTGGTAATAGATTTGCAAGAGAATGGACTCTTATGTGTGATTTTGCTATTTTCTTGATTTCTTGCATACTTTCTTCCTGTATTTTCTCGACATTGATGGAGAAGACAGTGGAAATACAAGATTCATCTTCATTTAGCCATGTTTCAGAGGCTTTTGTTCATGATTTGGGCCAATTTTTGAATTTAGGGACCAAATTTTTGGGTCGGGACTAACTTATTATAAACATTGTTGGGGGAAATGTTGTGTCTACATTTTTGCTTCTGCATGGCTATGGAGCATGTTTAGGGTTAGTTAGCTTCACCTTCTACAACAACCATGGGGCAAGCATGGAGCAGATTGTAAGCTTCACATGGAGCACCAACAACAAGCAAGCAAAAATCGCCATTTTTCAGCCGTGGGACGAATTTGAGTCGACTTAAGACTTCGGTGGTGGTGAAGAGGGTGTTTCAAGCATGGCAAATGATTATACAAGGTGCAAGCTTCATAATGATACCGTCCATGCTTACTTTCATACAAGGTGTAAGCTTCCCAATGATACCTTCAATGCTTACATTTTTCCATCCCCCTCATAAAAGTCATCTAATATAGGTAAAAATCCCCATAAACAGGTGCTTCTACAAGCTCGTTGAAGTCTCCAAGCTCATGGCTTGCTAATCACAAGTCTTTTCGGCATTAATCTTATCATTAAGATATGCGATTGGGATTAATTGAAGGTAGATTAGAAAATGGGAACTGGGTTAAGTGTCAAGAAGTCGTCACTTGCATTAAAAACTCTCTTGGGTTGAGATTAGATACTGACCTTAAGTAGTACTCGAGTGTTAGGACCTTCTCAGCCCTAAAACGACTGCTTCATTTGTGCTTGAGAAGTTTAAAGGGGAATCCTTCCACACATGGCAAGTTGATATCAAATCTATGTTAGTGAAGGCTATGGAGCATTGTAAATGGAAGGGGAAAATGTCCGAAGGATGAAGGGGATGAAAAGAACAGATGGTTAAGCCAGAATGAAAAAAGGATTAGCCATCATTGCATTAGGATTGGGAGATGGATTTTTTCATCATATTGCATCGTAAGATACATCAAAGGGTGCTTGGGATGAGCTAGATAAATTTTTTGGGGTAAAATAAAAGAATTCAAAAATAATCTTAAAAATATAATTCTTTGGCTTGGACATTAAAGATAGTGAATCACTTTCAGCACACCTTAACAAAATGAAGAGCATGACACAACAACAACTGGTTGGCATTGGGGCACCAGAGTAGAGGAAGAGGATGCCATAGCCATACTATTAAAAAGCATGACACTTGAGGATTATGAGCCCTTAGTGTGGCTACTTGGAAGAACCTCCCAAATCTGACCATCGTAGGAGTGGAAGCAACACTCGCAGAAGAGGAGAAGTGGACTCGGGGGAGGACAACCCAAGCTATATCAAGTGAGGAGAAAGCACTCTTCTCGAGAGGACTAGGATCAAGGACTAGAAAAGGAGCAAGGACAAAGACCTACCATCATAGTGGCGAAATCGATCACATAGAAAAGGATTGCTGGCATAAAAAGGGAGCCGAAGAAGCCAATGTAATGATGACCAAGAAGAAAGACAATGTGATGAGGCCTCCCAGGATGGAGGCAACACCGAGTATCTTTTCTAGATGATATGAGGAGCATGGCTCCTTCCTCCTCCTAGTTATAACCCCACTCTCCTGATGTGTAAAATGTCAAGACCAGGCCAACATTGTAGCTCATAGAAAAACCTAGACAGACCGCACCAACCATATGAGTATGGAGTGTAGGAGGCGAGGTCAAAGCTAGGTGTTAAGACTCTCATCACATTGAGGGGAGGTGTTGAGAAATGCAATGTGTCAGGGTGAAACATGCGTAGAAGAGCAAGGGGAGAATCATGCATATTATAAAAGGAATAGACTTAGGGAACATTGGCAAAGGTTGATTTGTATGATCATTCGTAAAAGGTGAAGTCAAAGGTCAAAATGCTAGCACATGGAAAGTCCAAGGAGGCACATGGCACAAGGGTGCACATATGTATCTTGTGAGTAGGGAGCTCCATGAGAGCTAAAAAAGGATGTACCTGCATCAACTCCAATGGAATGAGGCTATGATGGTGTACTTCTTAAATGTTGTCATTATCTTGGTTCTGGCTTAATCTTATTCTGTGTAATATCTTAATCGCGATATGCTTAATCATGTTCTCATATCATTTCTCATCCACCTTGAGCTTAATCATGCTTGATTTCTTAACAGAGTATTTGTAATGTAGGACCATAAGTTCACTCAACAAGAACTTGATTACGTTATTGATGAAGTGGGTTCCTCTATCGCTTACTAGTTTAAGTGGATATCCAAATCTAGTAACTATATTCTCGTAAAGGAATCTGGTTTGTTGCCTGTGTAGCATCACCCTTTTGGGTCACATGGGCCTCTACCCGCTTGATACAACAGTATGTGAGGTAGAGACCATGATGAATCACGCCTGAGTACTGTGGGCCACCGGACTAATGGTCTAATAAAGTCAATTCCCCCCTTTTCAAATGGTTGAAGAGACACTACAAGGTGGGGCATTTTATCACGGCGGTTAGGAGTACCAGCAAATCACTGACATTCATCGTAGCCTTTTACAAATTTAGCCACCTCTCCAAACAGTGTGGACCACCACAAGCCTACCAAGTAGAACTTTCTTAGCGTGTAGTGTCTGCGGAGAAATATCCTTTAGCTACCCCGGAATTTGGGCTTGCTCAAGGATGTCGGCATATTTATATTCTTTAGTGCCATGTGATTGTACAGTTGTCCTACAGTCAAGTAGAACTTTCTTGGCGGTGGTACGAGTCTGCAGAGAAATATCCTCCAACAACCCCCACCAAAGCGGGCTTGGCTTGCTCAAGGATGTCGACATATTTAAATTCTTGAGGACAGTGCCTCATGATTCTGTCTTATCCCAATCGTACGATTGCCCTACAATCAATTGGTATTGGATAGGTCAAAAAGAATACCTGCCCTATATGTATAAGTGCCTTATTTTATGGTAGATGGAGTTTTATGTTGTTCATTCGAGTCTATTTTTACTTGGGTATAACCAGAGATCCCATGAAGGAAGCTGTATGCCTCCTTACCTGCTACTCGTTCTTCCAGCACATGCTCTATAAATGGCAATAGGTAATGTTCTTTCACCATGGTTGCATTGAACTTTTAAGATTATCACAAAATGGCATCTTCTCAATTTTCTCAGGTACTATGACTATTAGGGATAACCATTCCGTGTGCTCTATATCATAAATGAATCCAGCTTCAATCTGCAAGTCCTTTACCATTCTACTAGAATACTTTGGATTCATTTGGTAGGCTCTATGCCTTGACGGCCACACTCCTTCAACAATGGGAATGGTGTGATTTAACCACCTCTAGGGGCATGCTCTTCATATTCATATATTTCCAAGCAAAGCAACCGTGGAATTCGGTGAGTAGCTACGTCAATAAGGTCTTTTTCTTCTTCAAGAGATAGGCCTACCCTTCCCAATGTATATAGGTTTGGGATCCTCATCAGGTCCTGCTAGGTTGACCTCTTTAACGTTAGTCGAGTGCCCATTTCAATTGGTCTCAGAGCTCTGATCTCGATCGTGGGAATTTTGCTGGTAATAGATTTGCAAGAGAATGGACTCTTATGTGTGATTTTGCTATATTCTTGATTTCTTGCATACTTTCTTCTTGTATTTTCTCGATATTGAAGGGGAAGACGGTGGAAATACAAGATTCATCTTCATTTAGCCATGTTTCAGAGAGGTTTTTGTGTGAGATTTGGGCCAACTTTTGAATTTAGGAACCAAATTTCTGGGTCGGGACCAACTTATTAAAAACATTGGTGGACCACCAGAATTGGGGGAAATGTTGTGTCTACATTTTTGCTTTTTCCCTCTTCTTCTTTGAGACTTTGCATGGCTATGGAGCATGTTTAGGGTTAGTTAGCTTCACCTTCTACAACAACCATGGGGCAAGTAGCATGGAGCAGATTGTAAGCCTAACATGGAGCACCAACAAGCAAGCAAAAATCACCATTTTTCAGCCGTGGGATGAATTTGGGTCGACTTCCTTTAAGATTTTGGTGGTGATGAAGAGGGTGTTTCAAGCATGGCAAATGATTATACAAGGTGTAAGCTTCTCAATGATACCATCCATGCTTACTTTCATACAAGGTGTAAGCTTCCCAATGATACCTTCAATGCTTCCATTTTCCCATTCTCCTTATAAAAGTCATCTAATATAGGTAAAAATCCCCATAAAGAAGTGCTCCTACAAGCTCAATTGAAGTCTCCAAGCTCATGCGGCTTGCTAATCACAAGTCTTTTCGGCATTAATCTTATCATTAAGATATGCAATTGGGATTAATTGAAGGTAGATTAGAAAATGGGAATTGGGTTAAGTGTCAAGAAGTCGTGACTTGCAGTAAAAACTCTCTTGTGTTGAGATTAGATACTGACCCTAAGTAGTACTCGAGTGTTAAGACCTTCTCAGCCCTAAAATGTCTGCTTCATTTGTGCTTGAGAAGTTTAAAGGGGAATCCTTCCACACATGGCAACTTAAAATCAAATCTATGTTAGTAGATACTGACCCTAAGTAGTACTCGAGTGTTAAGACCTTCTCAGCCCTAAAATGTCTGCTTCATTTGTGCTTGAGAAGTTTAAAGGGGAATCCTTCCACACATGGCAACTTAAAATCAAATCTATGTTAGTGAAGGCTATGGAGCATTGTAAATGGAAGGGGAAAATGTCCGGAGGATGAAGGGGATGAAAAGAACAGATGGTTAAGCCAGAATGAAAAAAGGATTAGCCATCATTGCATTAGGATTGGGATGAAGGGGATGAAAAGAATAGATGGTTAAGCGAGAATGAAAAGAGGATTAGCCATGATTGCATTAGGATTGGGAGAGATGGATTTTTTCATCATATTGCATCGTAAGCTACATCAAAGGGTGCTTGGGATGAGCTAGATAATTTTTTGGGGTAAAATAAAAGAATTCAAAAATAAGCTTAAAAATATAATTCTTTGGCTTGGACATTAAAGATAGTGAATCACTTTCAGCACACCTTAACAAAATGAAGAGCATGACACAACAACAATTGGTTGGCATTGGGGCACCAGCAGAGGAAGAGGATGCCATAGCCATACTGTTAAAAAGCATGACACTTGAGGAGTATGAGCCCTTAGTGGCTACTTGTTGGAAGAACCTCCCAAATCTGACCATTGTAGGAGTGGAAGCAACACTCGCACAAGACGAGAAGAAGACACGGGGGAGGAGAACCCAAGCTATATCAAGTGAGGAGAAAGCACTCTTCTCGAGAGGACTAGGATCAAGGACTAGAGAAGGATCAAGGACAAAGACCTACCATCATAGTGGCAAAATCGATCACATAGAAAAGGATTGCTGGCATAAAAAGGGAGCCGAAGAAGCCAATGTAATGACAAAGAAGGAAGACAATGTGATGAGGCCTCCCAGGATGGAGGCAACACCGAGCATCTTTTCTAGATGATATGAAGAGCATGGCTCCTTACACCTAGCCAACATTGTAGCTCATAGAGCAACGTAGACGGACTGCGCCAACCATATGAGTATGGAGTGTAGGAGGCCAAGTCAAAGCTAGGTGTTAAGACTTTCATCACATTGAGGGGAGATGTTGAGAAATGCAATGTGTCAGGGTGAAACATGCATAGAGGAAGGGGAGAATCATGCATATTATAAAAGGAATAGACTTAGGGAACATTGGCAAAGGTTGATTTGTATGATCATTCGTAAAAGGTGAAGTCAAAGGTCAAAATTGTAGCACATGAAAAGTCCAAGGAGGCACATGGCACAAGGGTGCACATATGTATCCTGTGAGTAGGGAGCTCCATGAGAGCTGTAAAAGGATGTACCTACGTCAACTCCAATGGAATGCGGCTATGATGGTGTAATTCCTAATTGTTGTCATTATCTTGGTAGTACTGGCTTACTCTTATTCTGTGTATTATCTTAATCATGATACGCTTAATCATGTTCTCATATAGTTCTGATCCACCTTGAGCTTAATCATGCTTGATTTCTTAACAGAGTATTTATAATGTACGACCGTAAGTTCACTCAACAAGAACTTGATTATGTTATTGATGAAGTGGGTTCCCCTATCGCTTACTAGTTTAAGTGGATATCCAAATCTAGTAACTATATTCTCGTAAAGGAATTTGGTTGTTGTCTGTGTAGCATCACCCTTTTGGGTCACATGGGCCTCTACCCGCTTTTGATACAACAGTATGTGAGAGGTAGAGACCATGATGAATCACGCTTGAGTACGATGGACCACCGGACTAGTGGTCTAATAAAGTCGATTTCCCCCTTTTCAAATGGTTGAAGAGACACTACTACAAGGTGGGGCATTTTATCACGGCGGTTATGAATACCAGCAAATCAGTGACATTCATCATAGCTTTTTTTACAAATTCAGCCACCTCTCCAAACAGTGTGGACCACCACAAGCCTACCAAGTACAACTTTTTTAGCGTGTAGTAGTGTCTGCGGAGAAATATCCTCTAGCTACCCCGGATTGTGGGCTTGCTCAAGGATGTCGGTATATTTAAATTCTTGAGTGCCTCATGATTGTACAGTTGTCCTATAGTCAAGTAGAACTTTCTTGGCGGTGGTACCAGTCTGCAGACAAATATCCTCCAACAACCCCCCCTCAAAGCTGGCTTGGCTTGCTCAAGGATGTCGACATATTTAAATTCTTGAGGACAGTGCCTCATGATTCTATCTTAGCCCAACTGTACAGTTGTCCTACAATCAATTGGTATTGGATAGGTCGAAAAGCATACCTTCCCTATATGTATAAGTGCCCCATTTTGTGGCAGATGGAGTTTTATGTTCTTCATTCGTGTCTATTTTTACTTGGGTATAACCGGAGATCCCATGAAGGAAGCTGTGTGCCTCCTTACCTACTACTCGTTCTTCCAGCACATGCTCTATAAATGGCAATAGATAACGTTCTTTCACCATGGTTGCATTTAACTTTTAAGATTATCACAAAATAGCATCTTCCCAATTTTCTCAGGTACTATGACTATTAGGGATAGCCATTCCGTGTGCTCTATATCAGAAAGGAATCCAACTTCAATGAGTTTGTCAAGCTCTGAGTCCTTGACCATTCTGCTAGAATACTTTGGATTCATTTGGTAGGCTCTATGCCTTGATGGCCACACTCCTTCCATAATGGGAACCTGCATGCTCTTCATATTCATATATTTCCAAGCAAAGCAACCGTGGAATTCTGTGAGTAGCTACGTCAATGAGGTCTTTTTCTTCCTCAAGAGATATGTGAGATCCCTGTTCCCACCGAGCAACGGATTCGGGGTACTAGCAATGGAAGTAGCACTTCTCGCGCGGGACAGGGGTCCCACACTCGGGGCCTCACCCACGGATATCTGGATAAGAGACTAATCCGTCGGTTGTTCCAAAACCGAACCCGGAAAAACTTCCTTTACCGGAAAGCACGGGCGATTCCACCAGGATAACTTTTTACTCTAACGTAGTCAAGATCATTTCTGATCAAACTGATCCAATTGCATCTATAAGATATTTGGTCAGATCAAGGAAGAAACTTGCACTTGGATCATTGGGATCAACACTTTTTTCCCCATTCAAGAGGCACAGCCGTTGATTCCTATCCATAGAACAATTACTGTCCGGGATTTACTTTATCTATCGTAATAACAAAAGTTGAGTCTCGATTTATGGATCCATCAGTCCAGCCTAACCCCATCCAATCCCATGGGTTAGCCAACCGCCCAACCACTGTAGTGATGGGATCCAATTTGGAATTTGGTTAGGTTTTGTCTCGGGTACCAAGGAAAAGAGTTCCAAGGCCCCCTAGCCGGAAGTTCATGCAAACATAAAACTAGCCACACCACTTACACACCCAATATGAAATTGCCTTTTTCTTAGCGTCAGCTAACTTTAAAACAATCCTTTAATGAAACCATAGTACCACTGATTCACAATCTTCCAATTTATCCGGTTGATTCATAATTTCCCATCATTCCTTCATCAGAGTATCTATGGCATCATTGGGAACTAGAACGCTCACCACTTGTCCACTCAGGGGCCTTTTCAATAGTTCCTAGCCCACAATACTCGGCAATATAATCACTTATAAAAATCAAGATGGACTCTCGTTGAAGATCAGCAAAATCAACCAACAGATCCATAAAAAGAGCCATGGACTCATCCATTGAAGACCAGCAAGGTCAATCAACCAGATCCATGCCCGGTTTCAGAAAACAACTCTTACTCCTTGTTCCAATATCTTCCTCGATGCACGCGTGGGTATCCTAGGCGACCCAGAGCCCGAGCACCATATGGTCAGCACCCTCTAGGATCCTTCGCAGGTGACCTAGCGCTTCACTCATAGGCCGCTTCCTTGGTCCCTCATCCACCGTACCGGAAGCTCGCCATTTTAATCGAACCGAGGCTGGTCAAGACCTCGGTCGACCTTGCTACGCGAGACGTCCTCCATTGACTCTCCGTCTCAGCAGTTGCAACTTTATCAGTTAGGTCTCCACGACCTTAATCACAAGACGGTCAAAATGCTTCCCCAGCATTCTTGACATAAAACAGCCATTTACAAACAGCATTTACAAACAGTTTACAAATACAATTTCTATATTAACTCTCATTTTTCCACATTATCCCTCATTAATCCACATTACTTATTCCACATTCCATTTATATGGTACTCATCCAATCACATCATTTTCCATCTCTTCACTTCAGATTCCTTCACATCACATATCATATATTCACATCCATATCCACATCCATACATCCACATCCACATCCACATTCACCATCCATACATCCACATCCACATCCACATTCACATCCATACATCCATATCCACATCCATACATCCACATCCACATCCACATTCACATCCATACATTCACATCCACATCCACATTCACATCCATACATCCACATCTACATGCTTACCTCCATTTTCACATCCTCATTTATACATCCACATCCCATATCCACATTCATACATACACATCCACATCCACATTCACATCCATACATCCACATCTACATGCTTACCTCCATTTTCACATCCTCATTTATACATCCACATCCCATATCCACATTCATACATACACATCCATATCCACATCCACACGCATACATCCACTATCACGTCCTCATTCATACATCCACATCCACATACATACATACATCCACATCCACATTCCCATTCACATCTATACATCCACATCTACATCCACATACATACATACATCCACATCCACATTCCACATTTACATCTATACATCCACATCTATATCCACATTCCCATTCACATCTATACATCCACATCTACATCCACATACATACATACATCCACATCCACATTCAACATTTACATCTATACAGCCACATCTACATCCACATTCACATCTATACATCCACATCTACATCCACATTCACATACATCCACATCCACCTTCCCATTCACATCTACATCCACATTCACATCTATGCATATACATCTTCATGCATACATCCCTTTCCATATTCATACAT
This sequence comes from Cibotium barometz, assembly GCF_041138505.1. NCBI lineage: Eukaryota > Viridiplantae > Streptophyta > Polypodiopsida > Cyatheales > Cibotiaceae > Cibotium > Cibotium barometz. The sequence goes on along the minus strand of NC_141097.1, from coordinate 37,953,078 downwards.
CCACACTCCCATCTCCACATCCACACATCCACATACATACATCCATTTCCACATTCCCATTCATATAACCCCATATGCCTTCACATCTAATCTTTTACATCACATCCATTCTCGCCCTATCACAACCCATATACATCTTATCCTGTCACATACACTTCTTAGCTCATCCCATACACATCTTATCAAATCTTGATTCATCTTATCACCTCATAACTTATTTCATAAGCATCTTATCACCTCTTGTCACATCTTATACACCTCTTATCACATCCTATCACATCTCATATCTATTTATAGAATACAAGAGAATTCTTATATTTGATATAAGATTTCTTTACACATTTATTTATGCATAAATTCTATTTAAGGAGATTAATACTTTCGAAGTAAAAATCAATCTTTTATGCATCTTCTTATGCATAAATTCAATTTGGTAGGAATTACACTTTTAGAATAAAAGAATTTCTCTTATGCATCTAAGTTATGCATAAAATCCATTTATGATGAAAATCACACTTTTAGTATAAAAGAATATCTTTTTTTGCATACCTCTATGCATGAAATCCAAATATAATAAAAGTCACACTTTTAAAATAAAATAATCAACTTTTATGCATACCTTTATGCATGAAATTCAAATATAATAAAAGTCACACTTTTATAATAAGATAATCAACTTTTATGCATACCTCTATGCATGAAATCCAATTATGATAAAAGTAACACTTTTACAATAAAATAATCATCTTTTATGCATACTTCTATGCATGAAATCCAAATATGATAAAAGTAACACTTTTATAATAAAATAATCAACTCTTATGCACACTTCTATGCATGAAATTCAATTGTGATAAAAGTAACACTTTTATAATAAAATAATCAACTTTTATGCATACCTCTATGCATGAAATTCAAATATTATAAAAGTAACACTTTTGATATAAAAATTTGTCCATTATGTATACTTCTATGCATGAAATAAAAATGATAAAATTAACACTTTTTATATAAAAATTTATCCTTTATGCATACTTCTATGCATGAAAATAAAAATGATAAAAATAACACTTTTGATATAAAATTTATCCTTTATGCATACTTCTATGCATGAAATAAAAATGATAAAAGTAACACTTTTGATATAAAAATTTATCCATTATGCATAATTCTATGCATGAAAATAAAAATAATTAAAAATAACACTTTTGATATAAAAATTTATCCATTACGCATACTTCTATGCATGAAAATAAAAGTAATAAAGATAACACTTTTGATATAAAAATTTATCCATTATGCATACTTCTATGCATGAAAAAAAAAATGGTAAAAATAACACTTTTGATATAAAAACTTATCCTTTATGCATGATATTAAAATTCAATTTCTCCATGATTATAATGAAATTCTTTCAATTAATCTAGGATGATAATTCTTAGAATATGGTAGGAAGTCCTCTTTTTATGCTTTGAATGAATTTATTTTATGCATAATTTTTATAAAAATTTTCCCATTTCTCCGTTGCTATGACTGATAAATCTCAATTTTTCTAAGGGATAAAGCTTATCATTAAGGAAATAATTAAAATGATCTCTAATTGGATCATTAATCCATAAAGCTTATCATTAAGGAAATAATTAAAATGATCTCTAATTGGATCATTAATCCATAATGGATTGAATCATCAATATACATAAACTAAAAGCATAGAAAAAAGCCATTAATTTGGCCTCAAGCATAGCTTAATCTTGGGTTAAGGAAAAGCTTTATGAAAAGCTTGATTTGGATTGAGAATGGGTCATGAGTATGACCATTTCTTGAGTGAGAGAGAGAAATTACATAAAAACCATTAGAATTTAAACATAAATGGAAATTAACTTCAATAGCATTTATTAAATTATGTAACTCTTCACTAACATTCATAAATTCACTTCAATAGCATTCAAAAAGACCATACCAATTAAGCTTCTCAAGCTTGAGAGGGATTGAGAAGAGAGAAACATTGAGAAATTAGAGAAAAGATCAATATTCACTAATTACCTTACAAATTGCTTGATTATTTGTTCACGGTAGAGGCCCCAAACCAATCAATTGGTTAAGTATGTTGATGGAGCCACCAATGGGGATTGAAGAAAGAGGGAAGCTCCAAAAACTAGTGAATTATTAATGAATTCATAGTTCTTGGCTTAGGTGGAGTAGAGTAACGATGCATAAACACTATATATTTTTCAACAAGGGGAAGGCTTCTATTTATAGGAAAAATTAAGCTCCTAACCAAACAAACTGATTCTAGAATTTTCTAAATCAGTTTGGTCAATATTTGACCATTTTTAGGTCAGTTAAGCTAACTTTTTGAAACTAGACTTGAATGAGGAGAGAGGAGAGATGAAATATCTCAATTTTTATGAGTTTAAAACTCATTCAAGCATGTGAAATATGCACCTCCTTTAAAGAACTCCCCTTCCTTACATATGTGTCATAATGGAATCATTTTAATATTGCTCATAGCTTTTTACTAATAAACCTTGTACATTTTCAACTCTTCATCTTATGTGAAATATGCACCTCCTTTAAAGAACTCGCCTTCCTTACATATGTGTCATAATGGAATCATTTTAATATTGCTCATAGTTTTTTACTAATAAACCTTGTACATTTTCAACTCTTCATCTTATGTGAAATATGCACCTCCTTTAAAGAACTCCCCTTCCTTACATATGTGTCATAATGGAATCATTTTAATATTGCTCATAGTTTTTTACTAATAAACCTTGTACATTTTCAACTCTTCATCTTATGTGAGCATTTACTCTTTTTGGGTATCTTCTTTTATAAATTGGATTTATCTCCTCCCTACACATGGATTGATGCTATTGGCCCATAGGAACCTTAATTGGACCATAATCCAAAAATTTTTGAAAATCTAGACCCCTAGGCTAAGGTCCTTTATACACATTTCCAATTAATTCCAATTGCACATTGGAAAATTCTTTCTGAATTTCTGTTTCAGGGGAATTCATCTTAATTATAAGAGATATTTTTCTATCCAAAAATATTCAAAATCTGAATATTCTCTCTCTAGAATATTTTCGCTCTCTAGGTTAAAATAGTTAGAAACAAGGTCTTTATATTTCTGAAGAGGGATTGATTACAAGGAAAGATACTAGACATCAAAAAGGGAGTGGGGGAGGAATCTTACATTCTACCCCACTTAAAAAACGCGAGATGTCCTCATCTCGCAAACTAGGGTAATTTCGCAAGATGCACGAATATGAGACTTAGAGAAAAATTTTAATCAAGATTAACCACCAAGAAAAGTCTCAAAGAGAGCAAGATAAGAACAAGATTTAAACTTTATTCATTCTCGGAACTTATACAGTAAAGATAGAAGAACTCTTTACACTTCCATAAGCCCATCCATCATATGGTCACAAAAGCAGCACTCATCACAAGCTGCACAAGTATAAGGTAACTCATCTATGGGAATAATTCTGTTGGTTATTGCCGTACCTATCTCAGTGGTATGAGGTGATCTAACAAAAGGACCTCTGAGAGAGGCAAGCCAAAAATGGGGTAAAGGCATATCTTCTCATGAGGAAGAAAACACGCTAGTAAGAAGACCCGCTCAGAAAACCCAAGATGCCTTGATCTCATGACGCAGTAGTATCGGGGACCCAAACCCAAAGCTTCAATAACCATGGCTAAGCGGACATTGTTACGAAAGTGCTGCTGACCCCAGGGTGTTACCCTAGTTATGTCTTGATAGGTCCACCATTTGGTCTGAGCTACAGAAGTTCCCAAGTGAGGAAAAAGTGAGCGCTCATACTGTTCTATAAAATCCTTCTTCATCACAGACTCACTTGCGTCTTGAAGGTGAGGAATCATTATGGATAAAACTAATTCTTGTTGCCAAGCCATGAAGGAGATTAAGAAAGAAAGGAGATCGATGGGAGTAAGATTACTGTGAAGGACAAGTAAAAGTTACGACTTATATAAAGGAAGGAGCTAGCGTAACCTAGAAGCCAACGGTAACTTGCCACTGAAGTTTTACCGTCTTTCCATGATTTGGGTTTGGCACATTTTTCTATAGAAGGCATTCAGAACTTTGAGATGAGGAGATAAAAGAAGTTTGTAAGCTAAATCACCTACTTTCTTTGGTCCACAATATCTGGGAGATAACTTCTTATACTTCCCAAGAGATAGAGAACTTCTTTTGGGCCGTACTCGAATGAAGACCAAAACCTTGATATCCAAAACATCGATTCTCACTTCTGAACTCATTGTTCTGAATCCTTAAAATAGGTGGGACTCTTGAGAAGTATTCAGGGAAAAGGTTCTTCCTTTTTTAAATAGAATCTTTCTTTTATTTTAGAGAGAGAATAATTATAAGATCAGAAAGGGAGATTCTTACTCCTGTATACCTCGAAGGCTGGGGGAGAATCTTACATTCTACCCCACTTAAAAAGTGCGAGATGTCCTCATCTTTTTTCTTAAGATCCAATTTTTTTCCTGGGTTCCTTATATTCTGGTCAACCCAACAGAATACTGGGATAATTATCCCTTAAATGGAACTCATCATTAAATGACAATTTATTCCAATCATATCATTCATATCTTTAACATGATAATGGTCCATTAGAACAAAAATTCCCTTCTGAAGATTCCTCCACGGAAATTTCAGTTAAGTAAGTTCTCAATTTGTCATCCCTTAACTTGATCTACGGGTCAAGTGTTAACAATAGCAATCTGACAGCACAATCCACTAATCTCATAGTGATTTGCTGAAATCATTATTATCATTCCAGTTATGAATATTATCACTGGGACTCGTCCCATTCATCCTCATTGTGGTTTCGCTAAGCTTATTACATTTTAACTAAATTTCACAAATCATCATTTTTCAATCAGAATCCAAATCAATTTCATCAGTTCCCAAACAGAATTTTGGTCAATATTTGACCATTTTTAGGTCAGTTAAGCTAACTTTTTGGAACTAGACTTGAATGAGGAGAGAGGAGAGATGAAATATCTCATTTTTTATGAGTTTAAAACTCATTCAAGCATGTGAAATATGCACCTCCTTTAAAGAACTCCCCTTCCTTACATATGTGTCATAATGGAATCATTTTAATATTGCTCATAGTTTTTTACTAATAAACCTTGTACATTTTCAACTCTTCATCTTATGTGAAATATGCGCCTCCTTTAAAGAACTCCCCTTCCTTACATATGTGTCATAATGGAATCATTTTAATATTGCTCATAGTTTTTTACTAATAAACCTTGTACATTTTCAACTCTTCATCTTATGTGAAATATGCACCTCCTTTAAAGAACTCCCCTTCCTTACATATGTGTCATAATGGAATCATTTTAATATTGCTCATAGTTTTTTACTAATAAACCTTGTACATTTTCAACTCTTCATCTTATGTGAGCATTTACTCATTTTTGGGTATCTTCTTTTATAAATTGGATTTATCTCCTCCCTACACATGGATTGATGCTATTGGCCCATAGGAACCTTAATTGGACCATAATCCAAAAATTTCTGAAAATCTAGACCCTTAGGCTAAGGTCCTTTATACACATTTCCAATTAATTCCAATTGCACATTGGAAAATTCTTTTTGAATTTCTGTTTCAGGGGAATTCATCTTAATTATAAGAGATATTTTTCTATCCAAAAATATTCAAAATCTGAATATTCTCTCTCTAGAATATTTTCTCTCTCTAGGTTAAAATAGTTAGAAACAAGGTCTTTATATTTCTGAAGAGGGATTGATTACAAGAGAAGATACTAGACATCAAAAAGGGGGTGGGGGAGGAATCTTACATTCTACCCCACTTAAAAAACGCGAGATGTCCTCATCTCGCAAACTAGGGTAATTTCGCAAGATGCACAAATATGAGACTTAGAGAAAAATTTTAATCAAGATTAACCACCAAGAAAAGTCTCAAAGAGAGCAAGATAAGAACAAGATTTAAACTTTATTCATTCTCGGAACTTATACAGTAAAGATAGAAGAACTCTTTACACTTCCATAAGCCCGTCCATCATATGGTCACAAAAGCAGCACTCACAAGCTGCACAAGTATAAGGTAACTCATCTATGGGAATAATTCTGTTGGTTATTGCCGCACCTATCTCAGTGGTATAAGGTGATCTAACAAAAGGACCTCTGAGAGAGGCAAGCCAAAAACGGGGTAAAGGCATATCTTCTCATGAGGAAGAAAACACGCCAGTAAGAAGACCCGCTCAGAAAACCCAAGATGCCTTGATCTCATGACGCAGTAGTATCGGGGACCCAAACCCAAAGCTTCAATAACCATGGCTAAGCGGACATTGTTACGAAAGTGCTGCTGACCCCAAGGTGTTACCCTAGTTATGTCTTGATAGGTCCGCCATTTGGTCTGAGCTATAGAAGTTCCCAAGTGAGGGAAAAGTGAGCGCTCATACTGTTCTAAAAAATCCTTCTTCACAGACTCACTTGCGTCTTGAAGGTGAGGAATCATTATGGATAAAACTAATTCTTGTTGCCAAGCCATGAAGGAGATTAAGAAAGAAAGGAGATCGATGGGAGTAAGATTACTGTGAACGACAAGTAAAAGTTACGACTTATATAAAGGAAGGAGCTAGCGTAACTTAGAAGCCAACGGTAACTTGCCACTGAAGTTTTACCGTCTTTCCATGCTTTGGGTTTGGCACATTTTTCTATAGAAGGCATTCAGAACTTTGACATGAGGAGATAAAAGAAGTTTGTAAGCTAAATCACCTACTTTCTTTGGTCCACAATATCTGGGAGATAACTTCTTATACTTCCCAAGAGATAGAGAACTTCTTTTGGGCCGTACTCGAATGAAGACCAAAACCTTGATATCCAAAACATCGATTCTCACTTCTGAACTCATTGTTCTGAATCCTTAAAACAGGTGGGACTCTTGAGAACTATTCAGGGAAAAGGTTCTTCGTTTTTTAAATAGAATCTTTCTTTTATTTTAGAGAGAGAATAATTATAAGATCAGAAAGGGAGATTCTTACTCCTGTATATCTCGAAGGCTGGGGGAGAATCTTACATTCTACCCCACTTAAAAAGTGCGAGATGTCCTCATCTTTTTTCTTAAGATCCAATTTTTTTCCTGGGTTCCTTATATTCTGGTCAACCCAACAGAATACTGGGATAATTATCCCTTAAATGGAACTCGTGATTAAATGACAATTCATTCCAATCATATCATTCATATCTTTAACATGATAATGGTCCATTAGAACAAAAAATTCCCTTCTGAAGATTCCTCCACGGAAATTTCAGTTAAGTAAGTTCTCAATTTGTCATCCCTTAACTTGATCTACGGGTCAAGTGTTAACAATAGCAATCTGACAGCACAATCCACTAATCTCATAGTGATTTGCTGAAATCATTATTATCATTCCAGTTATGAATATTATCACTGGGACTCGTCCCATTCATCCTCATTGTGGTTTCGCTAAGCTTATTACATTCCAAATCAATTTCATCAGTTCCCAAACAGAATTTTGGTCAATATTTGACCATTTTTAGGTCAGTTAAGCTAACTTTTTGGAACTAGACTTGAATGAGGAGAGACGAGAGATGAAATATCTCATTTTTTATGAGTTTAAAACTCATTCAAGCATGTGAAATATGCGCCTCCTTTAAAGAACTCCCCTTCCTTACATATGTGTCATAATGGAATCATTTTAATATTGCTCATAGTTTTTTACTAATAAACCTTGTACATTTTCAACTCTTCATCTTATGTGAAATATGCGCCTCCTTTAAAGAACTCCCCTTTCTTACATATGTGTCATAATGGAATCATTTTAATATTGCTCATAGTTTTTTACTAATAAACCTTGTACATTTTCAACTCTTCATCTTATGTGAAATATGCACCTCCTTTAAAGAACTCCCCTTCCTTACATATGTGTCATAATGGAATCATTTTAATATTGCTCATAGTTTTTTACTAATAAACCTTGTACATTTTTAACTCTTCATCTTATGTGAGCATTTACTCATTTTTGGGTATCTTCTTTTATAAATTGGATTTATCTCCTCCCTACACATGGATTGATGCTATTGGCCCATAGGAACCTTAATTGGACCATAATCCAAAAATTTCTGAAAATCTAGACCCTTAGGCTAAGGTCCTTTATACACATTTCCAATTAATTCCAATTGCACATTGGAAAATTCTTTTTGAATTTCTGTTTCAGGGGAATTCATCTTAATTATAAGAGATATTTTTCTATCCAAAAATATTCAAAATCTGAATATTCTCTCTCTAGAATATTTTCTCTCTCTAGGTTAAAATAGTTAGAAACAAGGTCTTTATATTTCTGAAGAGGGATTGATTACAAGAGAAGATACTAGACATCAAAAAGGGGGTGGGGGAGGAATCTTACATTCTACCCCACTTAAAAAACGCGAGATGTCCTCATCTCGCAAACTAGGGTAATTTCGCAAGATGCACGAATATGAGACTTAGAGAAAATTTTTAATCAAGATTAACCACCAAGAAAAGTCTCAAAGAGAGCAAGATAAGAACAAGATTTAAACTTTATTCATTCTCGGAACTTATACAGTAAAGATAGAAGAACTCTTTACACTTCCATAAGCCCGTCCATCATATGGTCACAAAAGCAGCACTCACAAGCTGCACAAGTATAAGGTAACTCATCTATGGGAATAATTCTGTTGGTTATTGCCGCACCTATCTCAGTGGTATAAGGTGATCTAACAAAAGGACCTCTGAGAGAGGCAAGCCAAAAACGGGGTAAAGGCATATCTTCTCATGAGGAAGAAAACACGCCAGTAAGAAGACCCGCTCAGAAAACCCAAGATGCCTTGATCTCATGACGCAGTAGTATCGGGGACCCAAACCCAAAGCTTCAATAACCATGGCTAAGCGGACATTGTTACGAAAGTGCTGCTGACCCCAGGGTGTTACCCTAGTTATTTCTTGATAGGTCCGCCATTTGGTCTGAGCTACAGAAGTTCCCAAGTGAGGGAAAAGTGAGCGCTCATACTGTTCTATAAAATCCTTCTTCACAGACTCACTTGCGTCTTGAAGGTGAGGAATCATTATGGATAAAACTAATTCTTGTTGCCAAGCCATGAAGGAGATTAAGAAAGAAAGGAGATCGATGGGAGTAAGATTACTGTGAACGACAAGTAAAAGTTACGACTTATATAAAGGAAGGAGCTAGCGTAACTTAGAAGCCAACGGTAACTTGCAACTGAAGTTTTACCATCTTTCCATGATTTGGGTTTGGCACATTTTTCTATAGAAGGCATTCAGAACTTTGAGATGAGGAGATAAAAGAAGTTCGTAAGCTAAATCACCTACTTTCTTTGGTCCACAATATCTGGGAGATAACTTCTTATACTTTCCAAGAGATAGAGAACTTCTTTTGGGCCGTACTCGAATGAAGACCAAAACCTTGATATCCAAAACATCGATTCTCACTTCTGAACTCATTGTTCTGAATCCTTAAAAGAGGTGGGACTCTTGAGAAGTATTCAGGGAAAAGGTTCTTCCTTTTTTAAACAGAATCTTGAGAAGTATTCAGGGAAAAGGTTCTTCCTTTTCTAAACAGAATCTTTCTTTTATTTTAGAGAGAGAATAATTATAAGATCAGAAAGGGAGATTCTTACTCCTGTATACCTCGAAGGCTGGGGGAGAATCTTACATTCTACCCCACTTAAAAAGTGCGAGATGTCCTCATCTTTTTTCTTAAGATCCAATTTTTTTCCTGGGTTCCTTATATTTTGGTCAACCCAACAGAATATTGGGATAATTATCCCTTAAATGGAACTCATCATTAAATGACAATTCATTCCAATCATATCATTCATATCTTTAACATGATAATGGTCCATTAGAACAAAAACATCCCTTCTGAAGATTCCTCCACAGAAATTTCAGTTAAGTAAGTTCTCAATTTGTCATCCCTTAACTTGCTCTACGGGTCAAGTGTTAACAATAGCAATCTGACAGCACAATCCACTAATCTCATAGTGATTTGCTGAAATCATTATTATCATTCCAGATATGAATATTATTACTGGGACTCGTCCCATTCATCCTCATTGTGGTTTCGCTCAGCTTATTACATTTTAACTAAATTTCAGAAATCATCATTTTTCAATCAGAATCCAAATCAATTTCATCAGTTCCCAAACAGAATTAAAAATCATATCAACCACATTCGAATTCATCATCTGGATAGCATTAACGCTTATAATTTCAAGTCTTAGATTTACTCGTATATACTGTCAGTAAAGAGCTGCAGTATACTCTCAGTATATACGGGTAGTCACGGCCCTTGGAATTATAAGGTAAATACCATCATATCTAGGCCTCAAGCAAGTCAGGGATTCTATATAATTACGGTATTTCCATCTGAAGACCCAATTACCAAATTACGAATTGCAGTTTGAATATCAAATTGTATGAATTATATCACACAATTATAACCTTTTTGTGCTTCTTGATAAATTTTTGACATATTTGGTTTCTCAGTTGATCTTTATTAGCCAAATGCTCTGATACCAACTGTGAGATCCCTGTTCCCACACCGAGCAACGGATTCAGGGTACTAGCAGCGGAAGTAGCACTTCTCGCGCGGGACAGGGGTCCTCCACTCGGGGCCTCACCCACGGATATCCGGATAAGAGACTAATCCGTCGGTTGTTCCAAAACCGAACCCGGAAAAACTTCCTTTACCGGAAAGCACAGGCGCTTCCACCAGGATAACTTTTTACTCTAACATAGTCAAGATCATTTCTGATCAAAGTGATCCAATTGCATCTATAAGATATTTGGTCGGATCAAGGAAGAAACTTGCACTTGGATCATTGGGATCAACGCTTTTTTCCCCATTCAAGAGGCACAGCCGTTGATTCCTATCCATAGAACAATTACTGTCCGGGATTTACTTTATCTATCGTAATAACAAAAGTTGAGTCTCGATTTATGGATCCATCAGTCCAGCGCCTAACCCCATCCAATCCCATGGGTTAGCCAACCGCCCAACCACTGTAGTGATGGGATCCAATTTGGAATTTGGTTAGGTTTTGTCCCAGGTACCAAGAAAAAGAGTTCCAAGGCCCCCTAGCCGGAAGTTCATGCAAACATAAAACTAGCCACACCACTTACACACCCAATATGAAATTGCCTTTTTTTTAGCATCAGCTAAAAAAAACAATATGAAATTGCCTTTTTTTTAGCATCAGCTAACTTTAAAACAATCCTTTAATGAAACCATAGTACCACTGATTCACAATCTTCCAATTTATGCGGTTGATTCATAATTTCCCATCATTCCTTCATCAGAGTATCTATGGCATCATTGGGAACTAGAACGCTCACCACCTGTCCACTCAGGGGCCTTTTCAATAGTTCCTAGCCCACAATACTTGGCAATATAATCACTTATAAAAATCAAGATGGACTCTCGTTGAAGATCAGCAAGATCAACCAACAGATCCATAAAAAGAGCCATGGACTCATCCATTGAAGACCAGCAAGGTCAATCAACCAGATCCATGCCCGGTTTCAGAAAACAACTCTTACTCCTTGTTCCAATATCTTCCTCGATGCACGCGTGGGTAACCTAGGCGACCCAGAGCCCGAGCACCGTATGGTCAGCACCCTCTAGGATCCTTCGCAGGTGACCTAGCGCTTCACTCATAGGCCGCTTCCTTGGTCCCTCATCCACCGTACACCGGAAGCTCACCATTTTAATCGAACCGAGGCTGGTCGAGACCTCGGTCGACCTTGCTATGCGAGACGTCCTCCATTGACTCTCCGTCAGCAGTTGCAACTTTATCAGTTAGGTCTCCAGGACCTTAATCACAAGACGGTCAAAATGCTTCCCCAGCATTCTTGACATAAAACAGCCATTTACAAACAGTTTACAAATACAATTTCTATATTAACTCTCATTTTTCCACATTATCCCTCATTAATCCACATTACTTATTCCACATTCCATTTATATGTGTACTCATCCAATCACATCATTTTCCATCTCTTCACTTCAGATTCCTTCACATCACATATCATATATTCACATCCATATCCACATCCATACATCCACATCCACATCCACATTCACCATCCATATATCCACATCCACATCCACATCCACATTCACATCCATACATCCATATCCACATCCATACATCCACATTCACATCCACATCCACATTCACATCCATACATCCACATCCACATCCACATTCACATCCATACATCCACATCTACATGCTTACCTCCATTTTCACATCCTCATTTATACATCCACATCCTATATCCACATTCATACATACACATCCACATCCACATTCACATCCATACATCCACATCTACATGCTTACCTCCATTTTCACATCCTCATTTATACATCCACATCCCATATCCACATTCATACATACACATCCATATCCACATCCACATCCACATCCACATGCATACATCCACATCCATTCATACATACACATCCATATTCACATCCACATGCATACATCCACTATCACGTCCTCATTCATACATCCACATCCACATACATACATACACCCACATCCACATTCCCATTCACATCTAGGGTGAAACATGCATAGAGCAAGGGGAGAATCATGCATATTATAAAAGGAATAGACTGAGGGAACATTGGCAAAGGTTGATTTGTATGATCATTCGTAAAAGGTGAAGTCAAAGGTCAAAACGGTAGCACATGGAAAGTCCAAGGAGGCACGTGGCACAAGGGTGCACATATGTATCTTGTGAGTAGGGAGCTCCATGAGAGCTATAAAAGGATGTACCTACGTCAACTCCAATGGAATGCGGCTATGATGGTGTAATTCCTAATTGTTGTCATTATCTTGGTAGTGCTGGCTTACTCTTATTCTGTGTATTATCTAAATCGTGATACGCTTAATCATGTTCTCATATAGTTCTGATCCACCTTGAGCTTAATCATGCTTGATTTATTAACAGAGTATTTATAATGTACGACCGTAAGTTCACTCAACAAGAACTTGATTACGTTATTGATGAAGTGGGTTCCCTTATCGCTTACTAGTTTAAGTGGATATCCAAATCTAGTAACTATATTCTCGTAAAGGAATTTGGTTGTTGCCTGTGTAGCATCACCCTTTTGGTTGTTGCCTGTGTAGCATCACCCTTTTGGGTTACATCATTAGGACCTCAATGGAAGGCTTCTTGGGCCCTTTTATTTGGCAGTTTAAGGAGTCAAACCTTTTCTCTTAAGAAGAAACGTTTTCTAATTAGAAGCTTCAAAACGGCTACTTTATTCGAATTTGAATTTTGGAGGGAAAATGGAATTTAAAATCTAGCGGACAAAACCATATCATGTAACATATCTATGGAAAGCTCTTGATGCGTAGATCACAGATCTATAATCTTCGCTCAAATCAGAGCTTGTATGTAGAAATTATGGAGGTCCGAAAATTGTAAAATTGCCTCCTCCCTTTTTGGGGAGAAAAGTTTTGACCACTCTTACACCTCTCTTACAAACCCAACATTTCAGTCCACATGGAAACCCCCCATTTGGCTATTCCTTAATCACCTTGATTAGGCTTGGGCAAATTAAAGGGCCCAAGAAGACCCCATTCACTTCCTAATGGGGCCTCTACCCGCTTGATACAAGAGTATGTGAGAGGTAGAGACCATGATGAATCATGCTTGAGTACCGTGGGCCACCGGACTAATGGTCTAATAAAGTCGATTCCCCCCTTTTCAAATGGTTATAGAGACACTAATACAAGGTGGGGCATTTTATCACGGTGATTATGAATACCAGCAAATCATTGACATTCATCATAGCCGCCTCTTCAAACAGTGTGGACCATGACAAGCCTACCAAGTAGAACTTTTTTAGCGTGTAGTGTCTGCGGAGAAATATCCTCTAGCTACCTCGGATTGTGGGCTTGCTCAAGGATGTCGGCATATTTAAATTCTTGAGTGCCTCGTGATTGTACAGTTGTCCTATAGTCAAGTAGAACTTTCTTGGCGGTGGTACCAGTCTGCAGACAAATATCCTCCAACAACCTTCCCCCCCAAAGTGGGCTTGCCAAAGTGGGCTTGGCTTGCTCAAGGATGTCGACATATTTAAATTCTTGAGGACAGTGCCTCATGATTCTGTCTTAGCCCAACCGTACAGTTGCCCTAATCAATTGGTATTGGATAGGTTGAAAAGCATACCTGCCCTATATGTATAAGTGCCCCATTTTGTGGCAGATGGAGTTTTATGTTGTCCATTCGGGTCTATTTTTACTTGGGGGTATAACTGGAGATCCCATGAAGGAAGTTGTATGCCTCCTTACCTACTACTCGTTCTTCCAGCACATGCTCTATAAATGGCAATAGGTAATGTTCTTTCACCATGGTTGCATTGAACTTTTAAGATTATCACAAAATGGCATCTTCCCAATTTTCTCAGGTAGTACTATGACTATTAGGGATAGCCATTTCGTGTGCTCTATATCATAAAGGAATCCAGCTTCAATGAGTGTCTCTCCGAGTCCTTGACCATTCTGCTAGAATACTTTGGATTTATTTGGTAGGCTCTATGCCTTGATGGCCACACTCCTTCCACAATGGGAGCCTGCATGCTCTTCATATTCATATATTTCCAAGCAAAGCAACCGTGGAATTCTGTGAGTAGCTACGTCAATGAGGTCTTTTTCTTCTTCAAGAGATAGGTGTAAGATTCCTCCCCAGCCTCTCAATGAATTCTTTTATTTTGCCCCAAAAAAATCTATCTAGCTCATCTCAAGCACCCTTCAATGTATCTTACGATGCAATATGATGAAAAAATCCATCTACCAATCCTAATGCAATGATGGCTAATCCTTTTTTCATTCTGGCTTAACCATCTGTTCTTTTCATCCCCTTCATCCTCCGGACATTTTCCCCTTTCATTTACAATGCTCCATAGCCTTCACTAACATAGATTTGATTTTAACTTGCCATGTGTGCAAGGATTCTCACGTACTATGACTATTAGGGATAGCCATTCCCTGTGCTCTATATCATAAATGAATCCAGCTTCAAGGAGTTTGTCAATCTCCGAGTCCTTGACCATTCTACTAGAATACTTTGGATTCATTTGGTAGGCTCTATGCCTTGATGGCCACACTCCTTCCACAATGGGAACCTGCGTGCTCTTCATATTCATATATTTCCAAGCAAAGCAACTGTCGAATTTTGTGAGTAGCTATGTCAATGAGGTCTTTTTCTTCTTCAAGAGATAGGCCTACCCTTCCCAATGTATATAGGTTTGGGATCCTCATCAGGTCCTACTAGGTTGACCTCTTTGACGTTAGTAGGGCACCCATTTCAATTGGTCTCAAAGCTCTGATCTCGATCGTGGGAATTTTGCTGGTAGATTTGCAAGAGAATGGACTCTTATGTGTGATTTTGCTATTTTCTTGATTTCTTGCATACTTTCTTCCTGTGTTTTATCAATATTGATGGGAAAGACAGTGGAAATACAAGATTCATCTTCATTTAGCCATGTTTCAGAGGCTTTTGATCATGATTTGGGTCAATTTTTGAATTTAGGGACCAAATTTCTGCGTCGGGACCAACTTATTAAAAACATTGGACCACTTGAATTGGGGGAAACATTGTGTCTACATTTTTGCCTCTTCCCTCTTCTTCTTTGAGACTTTGCATGGCTATGGAGCATGTTTAGGGTTAGTTAGCTTCACCTTCTACAACAACCATGGGGCAAGCATGGAGCAGATTGTAAGCTTCACATGGAGCACCAACAAGCAAGCAAAAATCACCATTTTTCAGTCGTGGGACGAATTTGGGTCGACTTCCTTTAAGATTTCGGTGGTGATGAAGAGGGTGTTTCAAGCATGGCAAATGATTATACAAAAGGTGCAAGCTTCATAATGATACCGTCCATGCTTACTTTCATACAAGGTGTAAGCTTCCCAATGATACCTTCAATGCTTACATTTTCCCATTCCCCTCATAAAAGTCATCTAATATAGGTAGAAATCCCCATAAAGAAGTGCTCCTACAAGCTCGATTGAAGTCTCCAAGCTCATGCAGCTTGCTAATCACAATTCTTTTTGCCATTAATTTTATCATTAAGATATGCGATTGGGGTTAATTGAAGGTAGATTAGAAAATGGGAACTGGGTTTAGTGTCAAGAAGTTGTCACTTACATTAAAAACTCTCTTGGGTTGAGATTAGATACTGACCCTAAGTAGTACTCAAGTGTTAAGACCTTCTCAGCCCTAAAATGACTGCTTCATTTGTGCTTGAGAAGTTTAAAGGGGAATCCTTCCACACATGGCAAGTTAAAATCAAATCTATGTTAGTGAAGGCTATGGAGCATTGTAAATGGAAGGGGAAAATGTCCAGAGGATGAAGGGGATGAAAAGAACAGATGGTTAAGCCAGAATGAAAAAAGGATTAGCCATCATTGGATTAGGATTGGGAGATGGATTTTTTCATCATATTGCATTGTAAGATACATTGAAGGGTGCTTGGGATGAGCTAGATAAATTTTTGGGGCAAAATAAAAGAATTCAAAAAGAAGCTTAAAAATATAATTCTTTGGCTTGGACATTAAAGATAGTGAATCACTTTCAGCACACCTTAACAAAATGAAGAGCATGACACAACAACAATTGGTTGGCATTGGGGCACCAGCAGAGGAAGAGGATGCCATAGCCATACTATTACAAAGCATGACACTTGTTTGGTCCCATTAGAGAGCATGTTTGGGTACGATGGTATGGGAAAGACCCGGATTTACCATGGCCTCTTAATAAGCACCAATTGAGATTTATCAATCATAGCAGCGGAGCTATGGCAAAATTTTTATAAACATTGCATAAATTCCATTTAAGGATACTAACACTTTCGAAATAAAAATCAATCTTTTATGCATCTTTCTATGCATAAATTCATTTTAAATGAGGATGACACTTTGAATTAAAATTCAATCTTTTATGCATCTTCCTATGCATAAATTCATTTTAGATGAGAATGACACTTTTGAATTAAAATCAATCTTTTATGCATCTTCTTATGCATAAATTCAATTTAGATGAGAATGACACTTTTGAATTAAAATCAATCTTTTATGCATCTTCTTATGCATAAATTCAATTTAGTAGGAATTACACTTTTAGAATAAAAGAATTTCTCTTATGCATCTAATTTATGCATAAAATCTATTTATGATGAAAATCACACTTTTAGTATAAAAATATCTTTTGTGCATAACTCTATGGATGGAGGCAACACCGAGCATCTTTTCTAGATGATATGAGGAGCATGGCTCCTTACACCTAGTTATAACCCCACTCTCCCAATGTGTAAAATGTCAAGACCAAGCCAACATTGTAGCTCATAGAGCAACCTAGACAGACCGCGCCAACCATATGAGTATGGAGTGTAGGAGGCCAGATCAAAGCTAGGTGTTAAGACTCTCATCACATTGAGGGGAGGTGTTGAAGAGCAAGGGGAGAATCATGCATATTATAAAAGGAATAGACTTAGGAGAGAACATTGGCAAAGGTTGATTTGTATAATCATTCGTAAAAGGTGAAGTCAAAGGTCAAAATGGTAGCACATGGAAAGTCCAAGGAGGCACGTGTGGCACAAGGGTGCACATATGTATCTTGTGAGTAGGGAGCTCCATGAGAGCTATAAAAGGATGTACCTGCATCAACTCCAATGGAATGCGGCTATGATGGTGTACTTCTTAATTGTTGTCATTATCTTGGTACTCACTTAATCTTATTCTGTGTATTATTTTAATCGCTATATGCTTAATCATGTTCTCATATAGTTCTGATCCACCTTGAGCTTAATCATGCTTGATTTCTTAACAGAGTACTTGTAATGTACGACCATAAGTTCACTCAACAAGAACTTGATTACGTTATTGATGAAGTGGGTTCCCCTATCGCTTACTAGTTTAAGTGGATATCCAAATCTAGTAACTATATTCTCGTAAATGAATTTGGTTGTTGCCTGTGTAGCATCACCGTTTTGGGTCACATGGGCCTCTACCCGCTTGATGCAACAGTATGTGAGAGGTAGAGACCATGATGAATCACGCTTGAGTACCGTGGGCCACCGGACTAATGGTCTAATAAAGTTGATTCCCCCCTTTTCAAATGGTTGAAGAGACACTACAAGGTGGGGCATTTTATCACGGCGGTTATGAGTACCAGCAAATCACTGACATTCATTGTAGCCTTTTAAAAATTCAGCCGCCTCTCCAAATAGTGTGGACCACCACAAGCCTACCAAGTAGAACTTTTTTAGGGTGTAGTGTCTGCGGAGAAATATCCTCTAGCTACCCCGGATTGTGGGCTTGCTCAAGGATGTCAGCATATTTAAATTCTTGAGTGCCATGTGATTGTACAGTTGTCCTACAGTCAAGTAGAACTTTCTTGGCGGTGGTACCAGTCTGCAAAGAAATATCATCCAACAACTCCCCCCAAAGTGGGCTTGGCTTGCTCAAGGATGTCGACATATTTAAATTCTTGAGGACAGTGCCTCATGATTCTATCTTAGCCCAATCGTACGATTGCCCTACAATCAATTGGTACTGGATAGGTCGAAAAGCATACCTGCCCTATATGTATAAGTGCCCCATTTTGTGGCAGATGGAGTTTTATGTTGTTCATTCGGGTCTATTTTTACTTGGGTATAACCGGAGATCCCATGAAGGAAGCTGTATGCCTCCTTACTTGCTACTCGTTCTTCCAGCACATGCTCTATAAATGGCAATAGGTAATGTTCTTTCACCATGGTTGCATTGAACTTTTAAGATTATCACAAAATCGCATCTTCCCGATTTTCTCAGTTACTATGACTATTAGGGATAGCCATTCTGTGTGCTCTATATCATAAATGAATCCAGCTTCAATCTCCGAGTCCTTGACCATTCTACTAGAATACTTTGGATTCATTTGGTAGGCTATGACTTGATGGCCACACTCCTTCCACAATGGGAATGGTGTGATTTAACCTCCTCTAGGGGCATGCTCTTCATATTCATATATTTCCAAGCAAAGCAATCGTGGAATTCTGAGTAGCTACGTCAATGAGGTCTTTTTCTTCTTCAAGAGAAAGGCCTACCCTTCCCAATGTATATAGGTTTGGGATCCTCATCAGGTCCTGCTAGGTTGACCTCTTTGACGTTAGTCGGGTGCCCATTTCAATTGGTCTCAGAGCTCTGATCTCAATCGTGGGAATTTTGCTGGTAATAGATTGCAAGAGAATAGACTCTTATGTGTGATTTTGCTATTTTCTTGATTTCTTGCATACTTTTTTCTTGTATTTTCTCGATATTGATGGGAAAGATGGTGGAAATACAAGATTCATCTTCATTTAGCCATGTTTTAGAGGTTTTTGTGTGAGATTTCGGCCAATTTTTGAATTTAGGGACCAAATTTCTGGGTCGGGACCAACTTATTAAAAACATTGAACCACCAGAATTGGGGAAAATGTTGTGTCTACATTTTTGCTTCTTCCCTCTTCTTCTTTGAGACTTTGCATGGCTATGGAGCATGTTTAGGGTTAGTTAGCTTCACCTTCTACAACAACCATGGGGGCAAGCATGGAGCAGATTGTAAGCTTCACATGGAGCACCAACAAGCAAGCAAAAATCGCCATTTTTCAGCCGTGGGATGAATTTGGGTCGACTTCCTTTAAGATTTTGGTGGTGATGAAGAGGGTGTTTCAAGCATGGCAAATGATTACACAAGGTGTAAGCTTCTCAATAATACCGTCCATGCTTACTTCATTCATACATACACATCCACATCCACATCCACATCCACATCCTCATTCACATCCATACATCCACATCTACATGCATACATCCATTTTCACATCCTCATTCATACATCCACATCCACATCCACATACATACATCCACATCCGTATCTACATCCATACATCCACATCCACATCCACATTCACATCCATACATCCACATTCACATCCATACATCCACATCTACATGCATACATACACATCCACATCCACATACATACATCCACATCCGTATCTATATCCATACATCCACATCCATATCCACATTCTCATTCACATTCATACATACACATCACATCCATTCTTGCCCTATCACAACCCATATACATCTTATCCCATCAGATACACTTCTTACCTCATCCCATACACATCTTATCACATCCTAACTCCTCTTAGCACATCCTATCACATCTTATACACCTCTTATCACATCCTATCACATCTCATACACATCTTATCACATCCTATCACATCTCAAACACCTTTTATCACATCCTATCACTTTCCATACGTATCTTATTACATCCTATCACTTCTCATACGCATCTTATCACATCCTAATATCTATTTATAGAATACAAGAGAATTCTTATATTTGATATAAGATTTCTTTATGCATCTATTTATGCATAAATTCCATTTTAAAGAGAATAACACTTTCGAAATAAAAATCAATCTTTTATGCATCTTCCTATGCATAAATTCATTTTAAATGAGAATGACACTTTTGAATTAAAAATCAATCTTTTATGCATCTTCCTATGCATAAATTCATTTTAAATGAGAATGACACTTTTGAATTAAAAATCAATCTTTTATGCATCTTCCTATGCATAAATTCAATTTAGTAGGAATTACACTTTTAGAATAAATGAATTTCTCTTATGCATCTAATTTATGCATAAAATCTATTTATGATGAAAATCACACTTTTAGTATAAAAAAATATCTTTTATGCAACCATTTATGCATAAAAATCAAATATGATAAAAGTAACACTTTTATAATAAAAAAATAATCTTTTATGCATACCTCTATGCATGAAATTCAAATATGATAAAAGTAACACTTTTACATTAAAATAATAATCTTTTACGCATACCTCTGCATGAAATTCAAATATGATAAAAGTAACACTTTTACATTAAAATAATAATCTTTTATGCATACCTCTATGCATGAAATTCAAATATGATTGTAAGATTCCTCCCCAGCCTCTCAAAATATCCAGCATCTTTCCCTGTAATCAATCCCCTCTTCAGAAATATAAAAGATCTTATTTCTAATTGTTTTAACCTAGAGAGAGAAAATATTCTAGAGAAAGAATATTCAGATTTTTAATATTTTTGGATAGAAAATTATCTCATCTTATTAAAATACGTTTCCCTGAAATAGAAATTCAAAAAGAACTTCCAATGTGCAATTGGAATTAAATGGAAATGGGTATAAAGGACCTTAGCCTAAGGGTCTAGATTTTCAAAAAAATTTGGATTATGGTCCAATTAAGGTTTCTGTGGTCCAATTAAGGTTTCTGTGGGCCAATAGGATCAATCCATGTGTGGGGAGGAGATAAATCCAATTTTGTAAAAGAAGATACCCAAAAATGAGTAAATGCTCACATAAGATGAAGAGTTGACTATGTACAAGGTTTATTAGTAAGAAACTATGAGCAATATTAAAATATGAGATATTTTGGGTATAATGGTTCCATTTTGACACCTAGGTAAGGAAGGTGAGTCCCTTCAATGTTCACATAAGATGAAGAGTTGAAAATGTACAAGGTTTATTAGTAAGAAACTATGAGTAATATAAAAATATGAGATATTTTGGGTGTAATGATTCCATTTTTTACACATCTGTAAGGAAGAGGAGGGCCTTCAATGAGGCACCTAATTCACATGCTTGAATGAGTTTTAAACTCATAAAAATTAAGATATTTCATCTCTCTCTCCTCATTCAAGTCTAGTTCCAAAAAGTTAACTTAGCTGACCTAAAAATGGTCAAATATTGACCAAACTGATTCGGAAAATTCTAGAATCAGTTTGTTTGGTTAGGAGCTCAATTTTTCCTATAAATAGAAGCCTCCCCCTTGTTGAAAAAATATAGTGTTTTATGCATTGTTACTCTACTCCACCTAAGCCAAGAACTGTGAATTCATTAATAATTCACTAGTTTTTGACACTTCCTTCTTTCTTCAATCCCCATTGGTGGCTCCATCAACATACTTAACCAATTGATTGGTTGGGGGTCTCTACCGTGAACAAAGAATCAAGCAATTTGTAAGTAAATGGTGAATTTTGATCTTTTCTATAATTTCTCAATGCTTCTCTCTTCTCAAAAAGATCTTGTCTCTGCCTGTTTTGACTTAGAGAGAGAATATTCAGATTTTGAATATTTTTAGATAGAAAAATTTCTCATATTATTAAAATGAATTTCCCTGAAACATAAATTCAAAAAGAACTTTCCAATGTGCAAATGGAATTAATTGGAAATGGGTATAAAGGACCTTAGCCTAAGGGTCTAGATTTTTAAAAATATTTGGATTATGGTCCAATTAAGGTTCTTGTGGGCCAATTTGTAAAAGAAGATACCCAAAAATGAGTAAATGCTCACATAAGATGAAGAGTTGACTATGTACAAGGTTTATTAGTGTAAGAAACTATGAGTAATATAAAAAATATCAGATATTTTGGGTATAATGATTCCATTTTGACACATATGTAAGGAAGGGGAGTCCCTTTAATGAGGCGCCTACTTCACATGTGCAATTGACTTTTAAATCTTCAAAATTTGTGATATTTTTATCTCTCCTCTCTCTTGAACCAAACCAAATAAAAAAGGAACCAAACCGAATCAAAAAGGAACCAAACTAGGTCCAAATCTAGTCCAAATTCAACCAAACTAAAATCTAAAAAATTCTAGAAATCAGTTAGCTTTGGTTAGAGCTTCCCTCTCCTATAAATAGAACATGAATCCTTTGAAAAAAAAGAGGACAATTTAACTATATTAGAATTATGCTAATTTTTACTATTCTCTAAAATTCTCTCCAAATTGGAGACATTGGAGCTTCCCTCTTTCTTCAATTCCCATTGGTGGCTCCATCAACATACTAAACCAATTGATTGGTTGGGGGCCTCTACCGTGAACAAAGAATCAAGCAATTTGTAAGGTAAATGGTGAATTTTGATCTTTTCTATAATTTCTCAATGTTTCTCTCTTCTCAACCCCTCTCAAGCTTGAGAAGCTTAATTGGAATGGTTTTTGAATGCTATTGAAGTTAATTGATGAATGGTAGTAAAGAATTACATAAATTGATGAATGCTATTGAAGTTAATTGATGAATAATAGTAAAGAATTACATAAATTTCCATTTATGCTTAATTCTAATGGTTTTTATGTAATTTCCCTCTCTCACTCAAGAAATGGTCATACTCATGACCTATTATCAATCCAAATGAAGCTTTTCATAAAGCTTTTCCTTAATCCAAGATTAATCTATGCTTGAGGCCAAATTAATGGCTTTTTTCTATGCTTTAGTTTATGTATTTCATGAATATTGATGATTCAATCCATTATGGGTTAATGATCCAATTAGGGATCATTCTAATCATTTTCTTAATGATAAGCTTTATCCTTCAAAATAATTTGAGATTTATCAGTCATAGCAGCGGAGCTATGGCAAAAATTTTATAAAAATTACACATAAATTAATTTCATTCAAAGCATGAAAAGAGGACTTCCTACCATATTCTAGGAATTATCATCCTAGATTAATTGAAAGAATTTTATTGTAATCATGGAGAAATTGATTTTTATGTTATGCATAATTGATGAATTAAGAAAAAGAGGATTTCTAGTAATTAAATTTTATGCTAAAAGAGTAATTCCTATCAATTCTATACTCTAAAAGTATCTTTTTATGCATAGAAGATGCATATTGATTATTATATTTGATTTTCATGCATAGAGATATGCATAAAAGATTATTATTTTAATATAAAAGTGTTACTTTTATCGTATTTGATTTTCATGCATAGAGGTATGCATTAAAGATTATTATTTTAATGTAAAAGTGTTACTTTTATCATTGTGAGATCCCTGTCCCCCACCGCGCAATGGATTCGAGTACTAGCAGCGGAAGTAGCACTTCTTGCGCAGGGCAGGGTCCCACACTCGGGGCCTCGTCCCCCACGGATATCCGGACAAGATACTAATTCGTCGGTTTTTCCAAAACCGAACCCGGAAAAACTTCCTTTATCAGAAAGCATGGGCGATTCCACCAGGATAACTTTTTACTCTAACGTAGTCAAGATCATTACTGATCACGCTGATCCGACTGTACCTATAAAGATACTCGGTCGGATCAAGGAAGAAACTTGCACTTGGATCATTGGGATCAACGCTTTTTTTCCCATCAAGAGGCACAGCCGTTGATTCCTATCCATAGAACAATTACTATCCGGGATTTACTTTATCTATCGTAATAACAAAAATTGAGTCTCGATTTACGGATCCATCAGTCCTGCCTAACCCCATCCAGTCCCATGGGTTAGCCAACCTCCCAACCACTGTAGTGATGGGATCCAATTAGGAATTTGGTTAGGTTTTATCCCGAGTACCAAGGAAAAGAGTTCCAAGGCTCCCTAGCCGGAAGTTTCATGCAAACATAAAACTAGTCACACCACTTACACACCCAATATGAAATTGCCTTTTTCTCAGCATCAACTAACTTAAAACAATCCTTTAATGAAACCATTATGTCACTGATGACAATCCTTGAATTCTCTGGTTGAATCCATATTTCCAATCATTCATTCATTGGTGTACTTATGGCATCATTGGCAACCAGAACGCTCACCACCTGTTCACTCAGGGGCCTTTTCCATAGTTCCTAGCTCATAGTAACCGACAATATATTCATATAACAGAATGAAATCTCCGTGGAAGATCAGCAAGATCAACCCACAGATCCATATAAAAGAGCCATGGACTCATCCGTTGAGGACCAGCAAGGTCAATCAACCAGATCCATGCCCGGATTCAGAAAACAACTCTTATTCCTTGTTCCAATATCTTCCTCGACGCACGTGTGGGTATCCTAGGCGACCCAGAGCCCGAGCACCGTATGGTCAGCACCCTCTAGGATCCTTCGTAGGTGACCTAGCACTTCATTCATAGGCCGCTTCCTTGGTCCCTCATCCACCGTACCAGAAGCTCACCATTTTAATCGAACCGAGGAGGCTGGTCAAGACCTCGGCCAACTTTGCTACGTGAGATGTCCTCCATTGACTCTCCAGACAGCAGTTGCAACTTTATCAGTTAGGTCTCCACGACCTTAATCACAAGACGGTCAAAATGCTTCCCCAGCATTCTTGACATAAAACAGCCATTTACAAATAGTTTACAAATACAATTTCTATATTAACTCTCATTTTTCCACATTATCCCTCATCAATCCATTTTACTTATTCCACATTCCTTTTATATGTGTACTCATCCAGCCACATCATTTTCCATCTCGTCACTTCAGATTCCTTCACATCACATATCATATATTCACATCCATACATATATCCACATCCACATCCGCATTCACATCCATATATCCACATCTACATCCATGCATCCATTTTCACATCCACATACATACTTCCACATCCACATCTATTTGCATACATCTCATCACTTCAGATTCCTTCACATCACATATCATATATTCACATTCATACATATATCCACATCCACATCCGCATTCACATCCATACATCCACATCTACATCCATGCATCCATTTTTACATCCACATACATACTTCCACATCCACATCTATTTGCATACATCCATTTTCACATCCTCATTCATACATCCACTTCCACATACATACATCCACATCCGTATCTACATCCATACATCCACATCTACATCCACATTCATATCCATACATCCACATCCACATCCACATTCACATTCATACATACACATCCACATCCACATTCACATTCATACATACATATCCGTATCTACATCCATACATCCATATTACATCCATTCTTGCCCTAACACATTCCACATACATCTTATCATATCCTATCACATCTCATACACATCTTATCACATCTCATACACCTCTTATCACATCCTATCACTTTTCATACGCATCTTATCACATATTATCACATCTCATACACCTCTTATCACGTCTTATCACATTTCATATCTTTTTATAGAATACAAGAGAATTCTTATATTTGATATAAGATTTCTCTACATTTTTATTTATGCATAAATTCCATTTAAGGAGACTAACACTTTCGAATGAAAAATCAATCTTTTATGCATCTTCCTATGCATAATTTCATTTTAAATGAAAATGACACTTTTGAATTAAAATTCAATCTTTTATGCATCTTCCTAAGCATAAATTCAATTTGGATGAGAATTGACATTTTGAATTAAAAATCTATCTTTTATGCATCTTCCTATGCATAAATTCAATTTGGATGAGAATAACGCTTTTGAATTGAAATTTTATTCTTTTATGCATCTTCCTATGCATAAATTCAATTTAGATGAGAATGACACTTTGAATTAAAAAATAAACTTTTATGCATCTTCTTATGCATAAATTCAATTTGGTAGGAATTACACTTTTAGAATAAAAGAATTATTCTTATGCATCTAAGTTATGCATAAAATCCATTTATGATGAAAATCACACTTTTATTATAAAAAGAATATCTTTTATGCAACTCTCTATGCATGAAATCCAATATGATAAAAGTAACACTTTTACAATAAAATAATCAACTTTTATGCATACCTCTATGCATGAAATTCAATTATGATAAAAGTCACACTTTTATAATAAAATAATCAACTTTTATGCATACCTCTATGCATGAAATTCAATTATGATAAAAGTCACACTTTTATAATAAAATAATCAACTTTTATGCATACCTCTATGCATGAAATTCAAATATGATAAAAGTAACACTTTTATATTAAAATAATCAACTTTTATGCATACCTCTATGCATGAAATTCAATTATGATAAAAGTCACACTTTTATAATAAAATAATTAACTTTTATGCATAATGAAATTCAAATATGATAAAAGTAACACTTTTATAATAAAATAATCAACTTTTATGCATACCTCTATGCATGAAATTCAAATATGATAAAAGTAACACTTTTATAATAAAATAATCATCTTTTATGCATACCTCTATGCATGAAATTCAAATATGATAAAAGTAACACTTTTATATTAAAATAATTATCTTTTATGCATACCTCTATGCATGAAATCTAATTATGATAAAAGTAACACTTTTATACTAAAATAATAATCTTTTATGCATACCTCTATGCATGAAAATCAATTATGCATAATATAAAAATCAATTTCTCTAGGATTACAATGAATATCTTTCAATTAACCTAGGATGATAATTCCTAGAATATGGTAGGAAGTCCTCTTTTCATGCTTTGAATGAAATTACTTTATGCGTAATTTTTATAAAAATTTTGTCATAGCTCCGCTGCTATGACTGATAAATCTCAATTTTTCTAAGGGATAAAGCTTATCATTAAGGAAATAATTAGAATGATCCCTAATTGGATTATTAATCCATAATGGATTGAATCATCAATATTCATGAAGTACATAAACTAAAAGCATAGAAAAAAGCCATTAATTTGGCCTCAAGCATAGATTAATCTTGGATTAAGGAAAAGCTTTATGAAAAGCTTCATTTGGATTGAGAATGGGTCATGAGTATGACCATTTCTTGAGTGAGAGAGAGAAGTTACATAAAAACCATTTGAATTAAGCATAAATGAAAATTTATGCAATTCTTAACGATCATTAATCAATTAACTTCAATAACATTCATCAAATTATGTAACTCTTCACTACCATTCATCAATTAACTTCAATAGCATTCAAAAACCATTCCAATTAAGCTTCTCAAGCTTCGGTTCGATTTAAATGGTGAGCTTCTAGTACGGTGGATGAGGGACCAAGGAAGCGGCATATGAGTGAAGCGCTAGGTCACCTGTGAAGGATCCTAGAGGGTGCTGACCATACGGTGCTCGGGCTCTGGGTCGTCGAAGATACCCACACGTGCGTCGTGGAAGATATTGGAACAAGGAGCAAGAGTTGTTTTCCGAAACCGGGCATGGATCTGGTTGATTGACCTTGCTGGTCCTCAACGGATGAGTCCATGGCTCTTTTATATGGATTTGTGGGTTGATCTTGCTGATCTTCCATGGAGATTCCATTCTATTATATGAATATATTGTCGGTTACTATGAGCTAGGAACTATAGAAAAGGCCCCTGAGTGAACAGGTGGTGAGCGTTCTGGTTGCCAATGATGCCATAAGTATACCGATGAATGAATGATTGGAAATAAGGATTCAACCAGAGACTTTGAGGATTGTCTCATCAGTGACATAATGGTTTCATTAAAGGATTGTTTTAAGTTAGCTGATGCTAAGAAGAAGGCAATTTCATATTGGTGTGTAAGTGGTGTGACTAGTTTTATGTTTGCATGAACTTCCGGCTAGGGGGCCTTGGAACTCTTTTCCTTGGTACCCGGGACAAAACCTAACCAAATTCTTAATTGGATCCCATCACTACAGTGGTTGGGCGGTTGGCTAACCCATGGGACTGGATGGGGGTTAGGCTGGACTGATGGATCCGTAAATCGAGTCTCAAATTCTATTACTACGATAGATAAAGTAAATCCAGGATAGTATTTGTTCTATGGATAGGAATCAACGGCTGTGCCTCTTGATGGGAAAAAAAGCGTTGATCCCAATGATCCAAGTGCAAGATTATTCCTTGATCTGACCAAGTATCTTTATAGATGCAGTCGGATCTGTTTGATCAGTAAGGGTTTGACTACGTTAGAGTAAAAGTTTTTCTGGTGGAATCACCCGTGCTTTTCGGTAAAGGAAGTTTTTTCGGGTTTGGTTTTGGAATAACTGACGGATTAGTCGCTTATCCGGATATCCGTGGGTGAGGCCCCGAATGTGGGACCCCTGTCCCGCGTGATAAGTGCTACTTCCGCTGCCAGTATCCTGAATCCGTTGCTCGGTGGGAACAGGGATCTTACAGTTGGTATCAGAGAAAATTGAAATAAAGAGCAACTAAGAAGCCAAAGATATCAAAAATTTATCAAGAAGCACAAAAAGGTTATAATTGTGTGATATAATTCATACAATTTGATATTCAAACTGAAATTCGTAATTTAGTAATTGGGTCTTCAGATGGAAGTACCGCAATTATATAGAATCCCTGACTTGCTTGAGGCCTAGACATGATGGTATTTACCTTATAATTCCAAGGGCCGTGACTACCGTATATACCGAGAGTATAACTGCAGCTCTTTATTGACAGTATATACGAGTAAATCTAAGACTTTAAATTATAAGCGTTAATGCTATCTAGAGGATGATTTTGAATGTGGTTGATATGATTTTTAATTCTGTTTGAGAATTGATGAATTGATTTGGATTCTCATTGAAAAATGATGATCCCTGAAAATTGGTTGAAATGTAATAAGCTGAGTGAAACCTCAATGAGGATGAATGGGACGAGTCCTTGTGATGATATTCATAACTGGAATGATGATAAAATGAATTCAGCAAATCACTATGAGATTAGTGGATTGTGATATCAAAGTGCTACTGTTAACACTTGACTCGGTATATCAAGTTAAGGGATGACAAATTGAAAACTTGCTTGACTGAAATTCCCGTGGAGGAATGTTCAGAAAGAAAAATTCTGGATCTGATGGACCATTATCGTTTTAAAGATATGAATGATATGATCTGAAATGAATTGTTATTTAATGATGAGTTCTATATAAGGGATATTTATCCCCGTATTCTGTTGGGTTGACCAAAATATAAGGAACCCCATAATAAATTGGATCTTAAGAAAAAGAGTTGTCCTCTACTTTACGAGATGAGGACATCTCACACTTTTTAAGTGGGGTAGAATGTAAGTGAAAATCGATGTTTTGGATACCAAGGTTTTGGTTTTCATTCGAGTACGGCCCAAAAGAATTCCTTTATCTCTTGGGAAGTATAAGAAGTTATCCCCCAGATATTGTGAACCTTATATCTGAATTTAATGAAAGTAGGTGACTTAGCCTACAAGCTTCTTTACCTCCTCATCTCAAAGTTCTTAATGTATTTCATAGAAATATGTGCCAAACCCAAATCATGGAAAGATGGTAAAACTTCAGTAAGACAAGATACCGCTGGCTTCTAAGTTACGCTAACTCCTTCCTTTATATAAGTCGTAACTTTTACCTGTCGCTCACAGTAATCTTACTTCCATCGATCTCCCTTCTTATTAATCTCCTTCATGGCTTGGCAACAGGAATTAGTTTTATCCATGATGATTTCTCACCTTCAAGACGCAAGAGAGTCTGTGAAGAAAGATTTTATAGAACAGTATGAGCGCTCACTTTTTCCTCACCTAGGAACTTCTGTAGCTCAGGCCAAATGGCGAACCTATCAAAACATAACTAGGGTAACACCCTGGGGTCAGCAGCACTTTCGTAACAATGTCCGCTTGGCCATGGTTATTGAAGCTTTGGGTTTGGGTCCCCGATACTACTGCGTCATGGATCAAGACATCTTGGGTTTTCTGAGCGGGTCTTCTTACTGGCGTGTTTTCTTCCTCATGAGAAGATATGCCTTTACCCCGTTTTTGGCTTACCTCTAAAAGGTCCTTTTGTTAGATCACCTCATACCACTGAGATAGGTACGGCAATAACCAACAGAATTATTCCCATATATGAGTTACCTTATACATGCGCAGCTTGTGAGTGCTGCTTTTGTGATCATATGATGGACGGGCTTATGGAAGTGTAAAGAGTTCTTCTATCTTTACTGTATATGTTCCAAGAATGAATAAAGTTTAAATCTTGTTCTTGTCTTGATCCTTACTCTCTTTGAGACTTTTTTAATTGGTGGTTAATCTTAATTAAAAATCTTCTCTCAGTCTCATACTTGTGCATCTTGCGAAATTACCCCCAGTTTGCGAGATGAGGGCATCTCGCATTTTTTCAAGTGGGAGAGAATGTAAGATTCCTCCCCAGCCTCTCAAAATGTCCAGCATCTTCCCTTGTAATCAATCCCTCTTCAGAAATATAAAAGACTTGTTTTTAACTGTTTTAACTTAGAGAGAGAAAATATTCTAGAGAGAGAATATTCAGATTTTTAATATTTTTGGATAGAAAATTATCTCATCTTATTAAAATAAGTTCCTATGAAATAGAAATTTAAAAAGAACTTTCCAATGTGCAATTGGAATTAATTAGAAATGGGTATAAAGGACCTTAGCCTAAGGGTCTAGATTTTCAGAAATTTTTGGATTATGGTCCAATTAAGGTTCCTATGGGCCAATAGCATCAATCCATGTGTAGGGAGGAGATGAATCCAATTTGTAAAAGAAGATACCCAAAAATGAGTAAATGCTCACATAAGATGAAGAGTTGAAAATGTACAAGGTTTATTAGTAAAAAACTATGAGCAATATTAAAAATATGAGATATTTTGGGTATCCAAAAATGAGTAAATGCTCACATAAGATGAAGAGTTGAAAATGTACAAGGTTTATTAGTAAAAAACTATAAGCAATATTAAAAATATGAGATATTTTGGGTATAATGATTCCATTTTGACACATATGTAAGGAAGGGGAGTTCTTTAAAGGAGGTGCATATTTCACATAAGATGAAGAGTTGAAAATGTACAAGGTTTATTAGTAAAAAACTATGAGCAATATTAAAAATATGAGATATTTTGAGTATAATGATTCCATTTTAAAGGAGGTGTATATTTCACATAAGATGAAGAGTTGAAAATGTACAAGGTTTATTAGTAAAAAACTATGAGCAATATTAAAAATATGAGATATTTTGAGTATAATGATTCCATTTTGACACATATGTAAGGAAGGGGAGTTCTTTAAAGGAGGTGCATATTTCACATGCTTGAATGAGTTTTAAACTCATAAAAATTGAGATATTTTATCTCTCCTCTCTCCTCATTCAAGTCTAGTTCCAAAAAGTTAGCTTAACTGACCTAAAAATGGTCAAACATTGACCAAACTGATTTAGAAAATTCTAAAATCAGTTTGTTTGGTTAGGAGCTCAATTTTACCTATAAATAGAAGCCTCCCCCTTGTTGAAAAATATATAGTGTTTATGCATCGTTACTCTACTCCACCTAAGCCAAGAACTGTGAATTCATTAATAATTCACTAGTTTTTGGAGCTTCCCTCTTTTTTCAATCCCCATTGGTAGCTCCATCAACATACTTAACCAATTGATTGATTGGGGACCTCTACCGTGAACAAAGAATCAAGCAATTTGTAAGGTAATTAGTGAATTTTGATCATTTTCTATAATTTCTCAATGTTTCTCTCTTCTCAACCCCTCTCAACCTTGAGAAGCTTAATTGGAATGGTTTTTAAATGTTATTGAAGTTAATTGATGAATGGTAGTGAAGAGTAACATAATTTGATGAATGCTATTGAAGTTAATTAATTAATGATAGTTAAGAATTACATAAATTTCTATTTATGCTTAATTCAAATGGTTTTTATGAAATTTCTCTCTCTCACTCAAGAAATGGTCATACTCATGACCCATTCTCAATCCAAATGATGCTTTTCATAAAGCTTTTCCTTAATCCAAGATTAATCTATACTTGAGGTCAAATTAATGGCTTTTTTCTATGCTTTTAGTTTATGTATTTCATGAATATTGATGATACAATCCATTATGGATTATTGATCCAATTAGGGATCATTCTAATTATTTCTTAATGATAAGCTTTATCCCTTAGAAAAAATTAAGATTTATCAGTTATAGCAACGAAGCTATGACAAAATTTTTATAAAAATTACGTATAAAATAATTTCATTCAAAGCATGAAAAGAGGACTTCCTACCATATTCTAGGAATTATCATCCTAGATTAATTGAAGATATTCATAGAGAAATTGATTTTTATATTATGCATAATTGATTTTCATGCATAGAGGTATGCATAATAGATTATTATTTTAACATAAAAGTGTTACTTTTATCATAATTAGATTTCATGCATAGATGTATGCATAAAATATGATTATTTTATTGTAAAAGTGTTACTTTTATCATAATTGGATTTCATGCATAGAGGTATGCATAAAAGTTGATTATTTTATTATAAAAGTGTGACTTTTAACATATTTGGATTTCATGCATAAAGGTATGCATAAAAGTTGATTATTTTATTATAAAAGTGTGACTTTTATCATATTTGAATTTCATGCATAAAGGTATGCATAAAAGTTGATTATTTTATTATAAAAGTGTGACCTTTATTATATTTGAATATCACGCATAAAGGTATGCATGAAAGTTGATTATTTTATTTTAAAAGTGTGACTTTTATTATATTTGGATTTCATGCATAGAGGTATGCATAAAAGATATTCTTTTATACTAAAAGTGTGATTTTCATCATAAATGGATTTTATGCATAACTTAGATGCATAAGAAAAATTCTTTTATTCTAAAAGTGTAATTCCTACCAAATTGAATTTATGCATAAGAAGATGCATAAAAGATTGATTTTTATTTCGAAGGTGTTAGTCTCCTTAAATGGAATTTATGCATAAATAAATGTGTAGAGAAATCTTATATCAAATATAAGAATTCTCTTGTATTTTATAAAAAGATATGAAATGTGATAAGATGTGATAAGAGGTGTATGAGATGTGATAAGATGCGTATGGGAAGTGATAGGATGTGATAAGAGGTGTATGCGATGTGAAAAGATGTGAAAAGATGTGTATGAGATGTGATAAGATATGATAAGAGGTGTAGAAGATGTGATAGAATGTGTTAAGATGAGTTAGGATGTGTTAAGATGTATATGGGATGTGTTAGGACGAGAATGGATGTAATATGGTTGTATGAATGTGATGTGGATGTATACATGTAGATGTGTATGTATGAATGTGAATGTGGATGTATGAATGTAGATACGGATGTGTATCTATGTATGTGAATGTGGATGTATGAATGTAGATACGGATGTGTATCTATGTATGTGAATGTGGATACGGATGTGTATCTATGTATGTGAATGTGGATGTATGAATATGAATGTGGATGTGTGGATGTGGAAATAGAAGTGTGGATGTATGAATGTGGATGTGGATGTATGCATGTAGATGTGTATGTATGTATGTGGATGTATAGATGTGAATGTATGTATGTGGATGTATAGATGTGAATGGGAATGTGGATGTGGATGTATGAATGTGAATGTGGATGTGGATGTGGATGTGGATATATGGATGTGGATGTATGAATGTGAATGTGGATGTGGATGTGGATGTGGATGTATGGATGTGGATATGGATGTAATGTATGAATGTGGATATGGGATGTGGATGTATAAATGAGGATGTGAAAATGGATGTATGCATGTAGATGTGGATGTATGGATGTGAATGTGAATGTGTATGTGAATTAACGTGTCGTCGATATGAGGAAATGGATGAGAATGAGTACACATTGAATGGAATGTGGAATAAGTAATGTGGACTAAGGAGGGATAATGTGGAAAGACGAGAGTTCGATTTAGAAACTGTATTTTGTGACTGTTTGTAAATGACTGTTTTATGTCAAGAATGCTGGGGAAGCATTTTGACCGTCTTGTGGATTAAGGTCATGAAGACCTAACTGTTAAAGTTGCAACTGCTGACGGAGAGTCAATGGAGGACGTCTCCCGTAGCAAGGTCGACTGAGGTCTTGACCAGCCTCGATTCGATTTAAATGGTGAGCTTCCTGTACGGTAGATGAGGGACCAAGGAAGCGGCCTATGAGTGAAGCGCTAGGTCACCTGTGAAGGATCCTAGAGGGTGCTGACCATACGGTGCTCGGGCTCTGGGTCACCGAAGATACCCACACGTGCGTCGTGGAAGATATTGGAACAAGGAGCAAGAGTTGTTTTCCGAATCCGGGCATGGATCTGGTTGATTGACCTTGCTGGTCCTCCAACGGATGAGTCCATGGCTCTTTTATATGGATTTGTGGGTTGATCTTGCTGATCTTCCACGGAGATTCCATTCTATTATATGAATATATTGTCGGTTACTATGAGCTAGGAACTATGGAAAAGGCCCCGAGTGAACAGGTGGTGAGCGTTCTGGTTGCCAATGATGCCATAAGTATACCGATAAATGAATGATTAGAAATAAGGATTCAACCAGAGACTTTGAGGATTGTCATCAGTGACATAATGGTTTCATTAAAGGATTGTTTTAAGTTAGCTGATGCTAAGAAAAAGGCAATTTCATATTGGGTGTGTAAGTGGTGTGACTAGTTTTATGTTTGCATGAACTTCCGGCTAGGGGGCCTTGGAACTCTTTTCCTTGGTACCCGGGACAAAATCTAACCAAATTCTTAATTGGATCCCATCACTACAGTGGTTGGGCGGTTGGCTAACCCATGGGACTGGATGGGGGTTAGGCTGGACTGATGGATCCGTAAATCGAGTCTCAAATTCTGTTACTACGATAGATAAAGTAAATCCAGGATAGTATTTGTTCTATGGATAGGAATCAACGGCTGTGCCTCTTGATGGGAAAAAAAGCGTTGATCCCAATGATCCAAGTGCAAGTTTATTCCTTGATCTGACCAAGTATCTTTATAGATGTAGTCGGATCTGTTTGATCAGTAAGGGTTTAACTACGTTAGAGTAAAAGTTTTTCTGGTGGAATCACCGGTGCTTTCCGGTAAAGGAAGTTGTTCCGGGTTTGGTTTTGGAATAACCGACGGATTAGTCGCTTATCCGGATATCCGTTGGTGAGGCCCCGAATGTGGGACCCCTGTCCCGCGTGAGAAGTGCTACTTCCGCTGCCAGTATCCTGAATCCGTTGCTCGGTGGGAACAGAGATCTTACATTTGGGATCCGCATCAGGTCCTGCTAGGTTGACCTCTTTAATGTTACTCGGGCGCCCATTTCAATTGGTCTCAGAGCTCTGATCGCGATCGTGGGAATTTTGCTGGTAATAGATTTGCAAGAGAATGGACTCTTATGTGTGATTTTGCTATTTTCTCGAATTCTTGCATACTTTCTTCCTATATTTTCTCCATATTGAAGGGGGGAAGACAGTGAAAATACAAGATTGATCTTCATTTAGCCATGTTTCAGAGGTTTTTGTGTGAGATTTGAGCCAATTCTTGAATTTAGGGACCAAATTTGTGGGTCGGGGACCAACTTATTAAAAACATTGGACCACCAGAATTGGGGAAAATGTTGTGTCTACATTTTTGCTTCTTCCCTCTTCTTCTTTGTTAGGGATAGTTAGCTTCACCTTCTACAACAACCATGGGGCAAGCATGGAGCAGATTGTAAGCTTCACATGGAGCACCAACAAGCAAGCAAAAATTGCCATTTTTCAATCGTGGGACAAATTTGGGTCGACTTCCTTTAAGATTTCGGTGGTGATGAAGAGGGTGTTTCAAGCATGGCAAATGATTATACAAGGTGTAAGCTTCTCAATGATACCGTCCATGTTTACTTTCATACAAGGTGTAAGCTTCCCAATGATACCTTCAATGCTTACATTTTCCCATTCCCCTCATAAAAGTCATCTAATATAGGTAAAAATCCCCATAAAGAAGTGCTCCTACAAGCTCCATTGAAGTCTCCAAGCCCACATGGCTTGCTAATCACAAGTCTTTTTGGCATTAATCTTATCATTAAGATATGCGATTGGGATTAATTGAAGGTAGATTAGAAAATGGGAACTGGGTTTAGTGTCAAGAAGTCGTCACTTGCATTAAAAGCTCTCTTGTGTTGAGATTAGATATTGACCTTAAGTAGTACTCGAGTGTTAAGACCTTCTAAGTCCTAAAATGATTGCTTCAGTTGTGCGTGGGAAGTTTAAAGGGGAATCCTTCCACACATGGCAAGTAGAAATCAAATCTACGTTAGTGAAGGCTATGGAGCATTGTAAATGGAAGGGGAAAATGTCCGGAGGATGAAGGGGATGAAAAGAACAGATGGTTAAGCCAGAATGAAAAAAGGATTATCCATCATTGCATTAGGATTGGGAGATGGATTTTTTCATCATATTGCATCATAAGATACATCGGAAGGTGCTTGGGATGAGCTAGATAAATTTTTTGGGGCAAAATAAAAGAATTCAAAAATAAGCTTAAAAATATAATTCTTTGGCTTGGACATTAAAGATAGTGAATCACTTTCAGCACACCTTAACAAAATGAAGAGCATGACACAACAACAATTGGTTGGCATTGGGGCACCAGTAGAGGAAGAGGATGCCATAGCCATAGTATTAAAAAGCATGACACTTGAGGAGTATGAGCCCTTAGTGTGGCTACTTGGAAGAACCTCCCAAATCCGACCATTGTAGGAGTGGAAGCAACACTCGCAGAAGAGGAGAAGCGGACTCGGGGGAGGACAACCCAAGCTATATCAAGTGACTCAGGAGAAAGCACTCTTCTTTCAAGAGGACTAGGATCAAGGACTAGAGAAGGAGCAAGGATAAAGACCTACCATCATAGTGGCGAAATCGATCACACACATAGAAAAGGATTGCTGGCATAAAAAGGGAGCCGAAGAATCCAATGTAATGATGACCAAGAAGGAAGACAATGTGATGAGGATGGAGGCAACAACGAGCATCTTTTCTAGATGATATGAGGAGCATGGCTCCTTACACCTAGCCAACATTGTAGCTCATAGAGCAACCTAGACGCACCGTGCCAACCATATGAGTATGGAGTGTAGGAGGCTAGGTCAAAGCTAGGTGTTAAGACTCTCATCACATTGACGGGAGGTGTTAAGAAATGCAATGTGTCAGGGTGAAACATGCTTAGAGCAAGGGGAGAATCATGCATATTATAAAAGGAATAGACTTAGGGAATATTGGCAAAGGTTGATTTGTATGATCATTCCTAAAAGGTGAAGTCAAAGGTCAAAATGGTAGCACATGGAAAGTCCAAGGAGGCACGTGGCACAAGGGTGCACATTAGTATCTTGTGAGTAGGGAGCTTCATGAGAGCTATAAAAGGATGTACCTGCGTCAACTCCGATGGAATGCGGCTATGATGGTGTACTTCTTAATTGTTGTCATTATCTTGGTACTAGCTTAATCTTATTCTGTGTATTATCTTAATCGTGATATGCTTAATAATGTTCTCATAGAGTTCTGATCCACCTTGAGCTTAATCATGCTTGATTTCTTAACAGAATGTATGACCATAAGTTCACTCAACAAGAACTTGATTACGTTATTGATGAAGTGGGTTCCCCTATCGCTTACTAGTTTAAGTTGATATCCAAATCTAGTAACTATATTCTCGTAAAGGAATTTGGTTGTTGCCTGTGTAGCATCACCCTTTTGGGTCACATGGGCCTCTACCCGCTTGATACAATAGTATGTGAGAGGTAGAGACCATGATGAATCACGCTTGAGTACCAAGGGCCACCGAATTCCCCCCTTTTCAAATGGTTGAAGAGACACTACTACAAGGTGGGGCATTTTATCACGGTGGTTATGAATACGAGCAAATCATTGACATTCATCATAGCCTTTTACAAATTCAGCCGCCTCTCCAAACAGTGTGGACCACCACAAGCCTACCAAGTAGAACTTTTTTAGCGTGTAGTGTCTATGGAGAAATATCCTCTAGCTACCCCGGATTGTGGGCTTGCTCAAGGATGTCAGCATATTTAAATTCTTGAGTGCCTCGTGATTGTACAGTTGTCCTACAGTCAAGTAGAACTTTCTTGGTAGTGGTACCAGTCTGGAGACAAATATCCTCCAACAACCCCCCCCAAAGTGGGCTTGGCTTGCTCAAGGATGTCGACATATTTAAATTCTTGAGGACAGTGCCTCATGATTCTATCTTCGCCCAACCGTACAGTTGCCCTACAATCAATTGGTATTGGATAGGTGGAAAAGCATACCTGCCCTATATGCATAAGTGCCCCATTTTGTGGCAGATGGAGTTTTATGTTGTTCATTCGGGTCTATTTTTACTTGGTATAACCGGAGATCCCATGAAGGAAGCTGTATGCCTCCTTACTTGCTTCTCGTTCTTCGAGCACATGTTCTATAAATGGCAATAGGTAATGTTCTTTCACCATGGTTGCATTGAACTTTTAAGATTATCACAAAATTGCATCTTCTCAATTTTCTCAGGTACTATGACTATTAGGGATAGCCATTCCGTGTGCTCTATATCATAAATGAATCTAGCTTCAATGAGTTTGTCAATCTTCGAGTCCTTGACCATTCTACTAGAATACTTTGGATTCATTTGGTAGGCTCTATGGCTTGATGGCCACACTCCTTCCACAATGGGAATGGTGTGATTTAACCTCCTCTAGGGGCATGCTCTTCATATTCATTTATTTCCAAGCAAAGCAACCGTGGAATTCTGTGAGTAGCTACGTCAATAAGGTGTTTTTCTTCTTCAAGAGATAGGCCTAACCTTCCCAATGTATACAGGTTTGGGATTCGCATCAGGTCCTGCTAGGTTGACCTCTTTAACGTTAGTCACGCGCCCATTTCAATTGTTCTCAGAGCTCTGATCTCGATCGTGGGAATTTTGCTGGTAATAGATTTGCAAGAGAATGGACTCTTATGTGTGATTTTGCTATTTTCTTGAATTCTTGCATACTTTCTTCCTATATTTTCTCCATATTGATGGGGGAAGACGGTGGAAATACAAGATTGATCTTCATTTAGCCGTTTCAGAGGTTTTTGTGTGAGATTTGGGCCAATTTTTGAATTTAGGGACCAAATTTCTAGGTCGGGGACCAACTTATTAAAAACATTGGACCACCAGAATTGGGAAAAATGTTGTGTCTACATTCTTGCTTCTTCCCTCTTCTTCTTTGTTAGGGATAGTTAGCTTCACCTTCTACAGCAACCATGGGGAAAGCATGGAGCAAATTGTAAGCTTCACATGGAGCACCAACAAGCAAGCAAAAATTGCCATTTTTCAGCCGTGGGATAAATTTGGGTCGACTTCCTTTAAGATTTCGGTGGTTATGAAGAGGGTGTTTCAAGCATGGTAAATGATTATACAAGGTGTAAGCTTCTCAATGATACCGTCCATGTTTACTTTCATACAGGTTCTAAGCTTCCCAATGATACCTTCAATGCTTACATTTTCCCATTCCCCTCATAAAAGTCATCTAATATAGGGTAAAATCCCCATAAAGAAGTGCTCCTACAAGCTCGATTGAAGTCTCCAAGCTCACGCGGCTTGGTAATCACAAGTCTTTTCGGCATTAATCTTATCATTAAGATATGCGATTGGGATTAATTAAAGGTATATTAGAAAATGGGAACTGGGTTTAGTGTCAAGAAGTCGTCACTTGCATTAAAAGCTCTCTTGTGTTGAGATTAGATATTGACCTTAAGTAGTACTCGAGTGTTAAGACCTTCTCAGCCGCCCTAAAATGACTGCTTCATTTGTGCTTGAGAAGTTTAAAGGGGAATCCTTCCACACATGGCAAGTTTAAAGGGGAATCCTTCCACACATGGCAAGTTGAAATCAAATCTATGTTAGTGAAGGCTATGGAGCATTGTAAATGGAAGGGGAAAATGTTCAGAGGATGAAGGGGATGAAAAGAACAGATGGTTAAGCTAGAATGAAAAAAGGATTATCCATCATTGCATTAGGATTGGGAGATGGATTTTTTCATCATATTGCATCATAAGATACATTGAAGGGTGCTTGGGATGAGCTAGATAATTTTTTTGGGGCAAAATAAAAGAATTCAAAAATAAGCTTAAAAATATAATTCTTTGGCTTGGACATTAAAGATAGTGAATCACTTTCAGCACACCTTAACAAAATGAAGAGCATGACACAACAACAATTGGTTGGCATTGGGGCACCAGCAGAGGAAGAGGATGCCATAGCCATACTGTTAAAAAGCTTGACACTTGAGGTGTATGAGCCCTTAGTGTGGCTACTTGGAAGAACCTCCCAAATCCGACCATTATAGGAGTGGAAGCAACACTCGTAGAAGAGGAGAAGCGAACTTGGGGGAGGACAACCCAAGCTATATCAAGTGAGGAGAAAGCACGCTTCTCGAGAGGACTAGGATCAAGGAGACTAGAGAAGGAGCAAGGACAAAGACCTACCATCATAGTGGCAAAATCGATCACATAGAAAAGGATTGCTGGCATAAAAAGGGAGCCGAAGAATCCAATGTAATGATGACCAAGAAGTAAGACAATGTGATGAGGCCTCCCAGGATGGAGGCAACACCGAGCATCTTTTCTAGATGATATGAGGAGCATGGCTCCTTACACCTAGCCAACATTGTACCTCATAGAGCAACCTAGACAGACCGCGCCAACCATATGAGTATGGAGTGTAGGAGGCCAGGTCAAAGCTAGGTGTTAAGACTCTCATCACATTGACGGGAGGTGTTGAGAAATGCAATGTGTTAGGGCGAAACATGCATAGAGCAAAGGGAGAATCATGCATATTATAAAAGGAATAGACTTAGGGAACATTGGAAAGGTTGATTTGTATGATCATTCGTAAAAGGTGAAGTCAAAGGTCAAAACGGTAGCACATATGTATCTTTTGAGTAGGGAGCTCCATGAGAGCTATAAAAGGATGATGGTGTACTTCTTAATTGTTGTCATTATCTTGGTACTGGCTTAATCTTATTCTATAAATTATCTTAATTGGTACTGGCTTAATCTTATTCTGTAAATTATCTTAATTGTGATATGCTTAATCATGTTCTCATATAGTTTTGATCCACCTTGATCTTAATCATGCTTGATTTCTTAACAGAGTATTTATAATGTACGACCATAAGTTCACTCAACAAGAACTTGATTATGTTATTGATGAAGTGGGTTCCCCTATCGCTTACTAGTTTAAGTGGATATCCAAATCTAGTAACTATATTGTCGTAAAGGAATTTGGTTGTTGCCTGTGTAGCATCATCCTTTTGGGTCACATGGGCCTCTACCCGCTTGATACAATAGTATGTGAGAGGTAGAGACCATGATGAATCACGCTTCAGTACCATGGCCACCAGACTAATGGTCTGACAAAGTCAATTCCCCCCTTTTCAAATGGTTGAAGAGACACTACTACAAGATGGGGCATTTTATCACGGCAGTTATGAATACCAGCAAATCATTGACATTCATCATAGCCTTTTACAAATTCAGCTGCCTCTCCAAACAGTGTGGACCACCACAAGCCTACCAAGTAGAACTTTTTTAGCGTGTAGTGTCTGCGGAGAAATATCCTCTAGCTACCCCGGATTGTGGGCTTGCTCAAGGATGTCGGCATATTTAAATTCTTGAGTGCCTCGTGATTGTACAGTTGTCCTAGAGTCAAGTAGAACTTTCTTGGCAGTGGTACCAGTCTGCAGACAAATATCCTCCACAACCCCCCTGGCTTGCTCAAGGATGTCGACATATTTAAATTCTTGAGGACAGTGCTTCATGATTCTGTCTTAGCCCAACCGTACAGTTGCCCTACAATCAATTGGTATTGGATAGGTCGAAAAGCATACCTGCCCTATATGTATAAGTGCCCCATTTTGTGGGCAGATGGAGTTTTATGTTGTTCATTTGGGTCTATTTTTACTTGGGTATAACCGTAGATCCTTACCTGCTACTCGTTCTTCTAGCACATGCTCTATAAATGGCAATAGGTAATGTTCTTTCACCATGGTTGCATTGAACTTTTAAGATTATCACAAAATCGCATCTTCTCGATTTTCTCAGGTACTATGACTATTAGGGATATCCATTCCGTGTGCTCTATATCAAAAATGAATCCAGCTTCAATGAGTTTGTCAGTCTCCGAGTCCTTGACCATTCTCTAAAATACTTTGGATTCATTTGGTAGGCTCTATGCCTTGATGGCCACACTTCTTCCACAATGGGAATGGTGTGATTTAACCTCCTCTAGGGGCATGCTCTTCATATTCATATATTTCCAAGCAAAGCAACCGTAGAATTCTGTGAGTAGCTACGTCAATGAGGTCTTTTTCTTCTTCAAGAGATAGGCCTACCCTTCCCAATGTATACAAGTTTGGGATCCGCATCAGGTCTTGCTAGGTTGACCTCTTTAACGTTAGTCGGGCGTCCATTTCAATTGCTCTCAGAGCTCTGATCTCGATTGTGGGAATTTTGCTGGTAATAGATTTGCAAGAGAATGGACTCTTATGTGTGATTTTGCAATTTTCTTGAATTCTTGCATGCTTTCTTCCTATATTTTCTCCATATTGATGGGGGAAGACGATGGAAATACAAGATTCATCTTCGTTTAGCCATGTTTCAGAGGTTTTTGTGTGAGATTTTGGCCAATTTTTGAATTAAAGGGCCAAATTTCTTGGTCGGGGACCAACTTATTAAAAACATTGGACCACCAGAATTGGGGAAAATGTTGTGTCTACATTTTTGCTTCTTCCCTCTTCTTCTTTGTTAGGGTTAGTTAGCTTCACCTTCTACAGCAACCATGGGGCAAGCATGGAGAAGATTGTAATCTTCACATGGAGCACCAACAAGCAAGCAAAAATTGCCATTTTTCAGCCGTGGGACAAATTTGGGTCCACTTCCTTTAAGATTTCGGTGGTGATGAAGAGGGTGTTTCAAGCATGGCAAATGATTATACAAGGTGTGAGCTTCTCAATGATACCGTCCATGCTTACTTTCATACAAGGTGTAAGCTTCCCAATGATACCTTCAATGCTTACATTTTCCCATTCCCCTCATAAAAGTCATCTAATATAGGTAAAAATCCCCATAAAGAAGTGCTCCTACAAGCTCGATTGAAGTCTCCAAGCTCAAGCGGCTTGCTAATCACAAGTCTTTTTGGCATTAATCTCTATCATTAAGATATGCGATTGGGATTAATTGAAGGTAGATTAGAAAATGGGAACTGGGTTTAGTGTCAAGAAGTCGTCACTTGCATTAAAATCTCTCTTGTGTTGAGATTAGATACTGACCTTAAGTAGTACTCGAGTGTTAAGACCTTCTAAGTCCTAAAATGACTGCTTCATTTGTGCGTGGGAAGTTTAAAGGGGAATCCTTCCACACATGGCAAGTAGAAATCAAATCTATGTTAGTGAAGGCTATGGAGCATTGTAAATTGAAGGGGAAAATGTTCGGAGGATGAAGGGGACGAAAAGAAAAGATGGTTAAGCCAGAATGAAAAAAGGATTATGCATCATTGCATTAGGATTGGGATGAAGGGGATGAAAAGATTAGATGGTTAAGCCAGAATGAAAAAAGGATTAGCCATCATTTTATTAGGATTGGGAGAGATAGAATTTTCATCATATTGCATCGTAAGATACATCAAAGGGTGCTTGGGATGAGCTAGATAAATTTTTGGTG
Source organism: Cibotium barometz (assembly GCF_041138505.1). Taxonomy (NCBI): domain Eukaryota; kingdom Viridiplantae; phylum Streptophyta; class Polypodiopsida; order Cyatheales; family Cibotiaceae; genus Cibotium; species Cibotium barometz. Next base: position 37,908,748 of record NC_141097.1, on the reverse strand, counting down.
CAAAATAAAAGAATTCAAAAATAAGCTTAAAAATATAATTCTTTAGCTTCAGCACACCTTAACAAAATGAAGAGCATGACACAACAACAATTGGTTGGCATTGGAGCACCAGCAAAGGAAGAGGATGCCATATCCATATTGTTAAAAAGCATGACACTTGAGGAGTATGAGCTCTTAGTGGCTACTTGGAAGAACCTCCCAAATCCTACCATTGTAGGAGTGGAAGCAACACGTCATAGAAGAGGAGAAGCAGACTCGGGGGAGGACAACCCAAGCTATAAAGTGAGGAGAAAGCACTCTTCTTGAGAGAGGACTAGGATCAAGGACTAGAGAAGGAGCAAGGACAAAGACCTACCATCATAGTGGCGGAATCGATGACATAGAAAAGGATTGCTGGCATAAAAAGGGAGCCAAAGAAGCCAATGTAATGATGAAGAAGGAAGACAATGTGATGAGGCCTCCCAGGATGGAGGCAACACCGAGCATATTTCCTAGATGATATGAGGAGCATGGCTCCTTACACCTAGTTACAACCCCACTCTCCCAATGTGTAAAATGTCAAGACCAAGCCAACATTGTAGCTCATAGAGCAATCTAGACGGACCGCGCCAACCATATGAGTATGGAGTGTAGGAGGCCAGGTCAAAGCTAGGTGTTAAGACTCTCATCACATTGAGGGGAGGTGTTGAGAAATGCAATGTGTTAGGGGGAAACATGCGTACAACAAGGGGAGAATCATGCATATTATAAAAGGAATAGACTTAGGGAACATTGGCAAAGGTTGGTTTATATGATCATTTGTAAAAGGTGGAGTCAAAGGTCAAAACGGTAGCACATGGAAAGTCCAAGGAGGCACGTGGCACAAGGGTGCACATCTATATCTTGTGGAGTAGGGAGCTCCATGAGAGCTATAAAAGGATGTACCTCCGTCAACTCCAATGGAATGCAGCTATGATGGTGTTCTTCTTAATTGTTGTCATTATCTTGGTACTGGCTTAATCTTATTCTGTGTATTATCTTCATCGTGATATGCTTAATCATGTTCTCATATAGTTTTGATCCACCTTGAGCTTAATCATGCTTGATTTCTTAACAGAGTATTTGTAATGTACGACCATAAGTTCACTCAACAAGAACTTGATTATGTTATTGAGTGATGAAGTGGGTTCCCCTATCGCTTACTAGTTAAGTGGATATCCAAATCTAGTAACTATATTCTCGTAAAGGAATTTGGTTGTTGCCTGTGTAGCATCACCCTTTTGGGTCACATGGGCCTCTACCCACTTGATACAACAGTATGTGAGAGGTAGAGACCATGATGAATCATGCTTGAGTACCATGGGCCACCGGACTAATGGTCTAATAAAGTCAATTCCCCCCTTTTCAAATGGTTGAAAAGACACTACTACAAGGTGGGGCATTTTATCAGGGCAGTTATGAATACCAGCAAATCACTGACATTCATTGTAACCTTTTACAAATTCAGCCGCCTCTCCAAACACTGTGGACCACCACAAGCCTACCAAGTAGAACTTTTTTAGCGTGTAGTGTCTGCGGAGAAATATCCTCCTGTAGCTACCCCGGATTGGGCTTGCTCAAGGATGTTAACATATTTAAATTCTTGAGTGCCTCGTAATTGTACAGTTGTCCTACAGTCAAGTAGGCGGTGGTACCAGTCTATAGAGAAATATCCTCCAACAACCCCCCCCAAAGTGGGCTTGGCTTGCTCAAGGATGTCGACATATTCAAATTCTTGAGGACAATGCCTTATGATTCTGTCTTAGCCCAATCGTACGGTTGCCCTACAATCAATTAGTATTGGATAGGTCGAAAAGCATACCTGCCCTATATGTATAAGTGCCCCATTTTGTGGCAGATGGAGTTTTATGTTGTTTATTTGAGTCTATTTTTACTTGGGTATAACCGGAGATTCCATGAAGGAAGCTGTATGCCTCCTTCTGCTACTCATTCTTTCACCATGGTTGCATTGAACTTTTAAGATTATCACAAAATCGCATCTTCCCGATTTTCTCAGGTACTATGACTATTAGGATAGCCATTCCATGTGCTCTATATCATAAATGAATCCAGCTTCAATCTCCGAGTCCTTGACCATTCTACTAGAATACTTTGGATTCATTTGTTGGTAGGCTCTATGCCTTGATGGCCACACTCCTTCCACAAAGGGAATGGTGTGATTTAACCAAGTAGCAACCGTGGAATTCTGTGAGTAGCTACGTCAATAAGGTCTTTTTCTTCTTCAAGAGATAGGCCTAACCTTCCCAATGTATACAGGTTTGGGATCCTCAGCAAGTCCTGCTAGGTTGACCTCTTTGAGGTTAGTCGGGCGCCCATTTCAATTGGTCTCAGATCTCTGATCTCGATCATGGGAATTTTGCTGGTAATAGATTTGCAAGAGAATGGACTCTTATGTGTGATTTTGCTATTTTCTCAAATTCTTGCATACTTTCTTCCTATATTTTCTCCATATTGAAGGGGGAAGACGGTGGAAATACAAGATTGATCTTCATTTAACCATGTTTCAGAGGTTTTTGTGTGAGATTTGGGCCAATTTTTGAATTTAGGGACCAAACTTCTGGGTCATGACCAACTTATTACAAACATTGGACCACCAGAATTGGAGGAAATGTTGTGTCTACATTTTTGCTTCTTCCCTCTTCTTCTTTGAGACTTTGCATGGCTATGGAGCATGTTTAGGGCTAGTTAGCTTCACCTTCTACAACACCCATGAGGCAAGCATGGAGTAGATTGTAAGCTTCACATGGAGCACCAACAAGCAAGCAAAAATCGCCATTTTTCAGCCGTGGGACGAATTTGGGTGGACTTCCTTTAAGATTTCGGTGGTGATGAAGAGGGTGTTTCAAGCATGGCAAATGATTATACAAGGTGTAAGCTTCTCGATGATACCGTCCATGCTTACTTTCATACAAGGTGTAAGCTTCCCAATGATACCTTTAATGCTTACATTTTCCCATTCCCCTTATAAAAGTCATCTAATATAAGTAAAAATCCCCATAAAGAAGTGCTCCTACAAGCTCAATTGAAGTCTCAAGGCTCACGCGGCTTGCTAATCACAAGTCTTTTCGGCATTAATCTTATCATTAAGATATGCGATTGGGATTAATTGAAGGTAGATTAGAAAATGGAAACCTGGTTTAGTGTCAAGAAGTCGTCACTTGCATTAAAAACTCTCTTGTGTTGAGATTAGATACTCACCGTAAGTAGTACTCGAGTGTTAAGACCTTCTCAGCCCTAAAATGACTGCTTCATTTGTGCTTACGAAGTTTAAAGGGGAATCCTTCCACACATGGCAACTTAAAATCAAATCTATGTTAGTGAAGGCTATGGAGCATTGTAAATTGAAGGGGAAAATGTCCGGAGGATGAAGGGGATGAAAAGAACAGTTGGTTAAGCCAGAATGAAAAAAGGATTAGCCACCATCATTGCGTTAGGATTGGGATGAAGGGGATGAAAAGTACAGATGGTTAAGCGCCAGAATGAAAAAAGGATTAGCCATCATTGCATTAGGATTGGGAGAGATGGATTTTTTTATCATATTGCATCGTAAGATACATCAACGGGTGCTTGGGATGAGCTAGATAAATTTTTTGGGGCAAAATAAAAGAATTCAAAAATAAGCTTAAAAATATAATTTTTTGGCTTGGACATTGAAGATAGTGAATCACTTTCAGCACACCTTAACAAAATGAAGAGCATGACACAACAACAATTGGTTGGCATTGGGGCACCAGCAGAGCAAGAGGATGCCATAGCCATACTGTTAAAAAGCATGACACTTGAGGAGTATGATCCCTTAGTGGCTACTTGGAAGAACCTCCCAAATCCGACCATTGTAGGAGTGGAAGCAACACTCGTAGAAGAGGAGAAGCGAACTTGGGGGAGGACAACCCAAGCTATATCAAGTGAGGAGAAAGCATGCTTCTCGAGAGGACTAGGATCAAGGAGACTAGAGAAGGAGCAAGGACAAAGACCTACCATCATAGTGGCGAAATCGATCACATAGAAAAGGATTGCCGGCATAAAAAGGGAGCCACAAAAGCCAATGTAATGACAAAGAAGGAAGACAATGTGATGAGGCCTCCCAGGATGGAGGCAACACCGAGCATCTTTTCTAGATGATATGAGGAGCATGGATCCTTACACCTAGCCAAACATTGTAGCTCATAGAGCAACGTAGACGGACCGCGTCAACCATATGAGTATGGAGTGTAGGAGGCCAGGTGTTAAGACTCTCATCACATTGATGGGAGGTGTGGAGAAATGCAATGTGTCAGGGTGAAACATGCTTAGAGAAAGGGGAGAATCATGCATATTATAAAAGGAATAGACTTAGGGAACATTGGCAAAGGTTTATTTGTATGATCATTCGTAAAAGGTGAAGTCAAAGGTCAAAACGATAGCACATGGAAAGTCCAAGGAGGCACGTGGCACAAGGGTGCACATATGTATCTTGTGAGTAGGGAGCTCCATGAGAGCTATAATAGGACGTACCTATGTCAACTCCGATCGAAAGCGGCACATATGTATCTTGTGAGTAGGGAGCTATAAAAGAATGTACCTACGTCAACTCCGATGGAATGCGGTTATGTGAGTAGGGAGCTCCATGAGAGCTATAAAAGAATGTACCTACGTCAACTCCGATGGAATGCGGTTATGATGGTGTACTTCTTAATTGTTGTCATTATCTTGGTACTGGCTTAATCTTATTCTGTGTATTATCTTAATCGTGATATGCTTAATCATGTTCTCATATAGTCATGATCCACCTTGAGCTTAATCATGCATGATTTCTTAACAGAGTTATTATAATGTACGCCATTCCGTTTGACTATTAGGGATAGCCATTCCGTTTGCTCTATATCATCATAAATGAATCCAGCTTCAATGAGTTTGTCAATCTCCGAGTCCTTGACCATTCTACTAGAATACTTTGGATTCATTTGGTAGGCTCTATGCCTTGATGGCCACACTCCTTCCACAATGGGAATGGTGTGATTTAACCTCCTCTAGGGGCATGCTGCTCTTCATATTCATATATTTTCAAGCAAAGCAACCGTGGAATTCTGTGAGTAGCTACGTCAATGAGGACTTTTTCTTATTCAAGAGATAGGCCTACCCTTCCCAATGTATACAGGTTTGGGATCCTCATCAGGTCCTGCTAGGTTGACCTCTTTAACGCTAGTCTCGCGGGCGCCCATTTCAATTGGTCTCAGAGCTCTGATCTCGATCGTGGAAATTTTGCTGGTAATAAATTTGCAAGAGAATGGACTCTTATGTGTGATTTTGCTATTTTCATGAATTCTTGCATACTTTCTTCCTATATTTTCTCGATATTGATGGGGGAAGACGGTGGAAATACAAGATTCATCTTCATTTAGCCATGTTTCAGAGGTTTTTGTGTGAGATTTGGGCCAATTTCTGAATTTAGGGACCAAAGTTCTGGGTCGTGGACCAACTTATTAAAAACATTAAACCACCAGAATTGGGGAAAATGTTGTGTCTACATTTTTGCTTCTTCCCTCTTCTTCTTTGTTAGGGTTAGTTAGCTTCACCTTCTACAACAACCATGGGGCAAGCATGGAGCAGATTGTAAGCTTCACATGGAGCACCAAAACAAGCAAGCAAAAATTGCCATTTTTCAGCCGTGGGACAAATTTGGGTCCACTTCCTTTAAGATTTCGGTGGTGGGTGTTACAAGCATGGAAAATGATTATACAAGGTGTAAGCTTCTCAATGATACCGTCCATGCCTACTTTCATACAAGGTGTAAGCTTCCCAATGATACCTTCAATGCTTACATTTTCCCATTCCCCTCATAAAAGTCATCTAATATAGGTAAAAATCCCCATAAAGAAGTGCTCCTACAAGCTCGATTGAAGTCTCCAAGCTCACGCGGCTTGCTAATCACAAGTCTTTTCGGCATTAATCTTATCATTAAGATATGTGATTGGGATTAATTGAAGATAGATTACAAAATGGGAACTGGGTTTAGTGTCAAGAAGTCGTCACTTGCATTAAAAGCTCTCTTGTATTGAGATTAGATACTGACCTTAAGTAGTACTCGAGTGTTAAGACCTTCTCAGCCCTAAAATGACTACTTCATTTGTGCTTGAGAAGTTTAAAGGGGAATCCTTCCACACATGGCAAGTTGAAATCAAATCTATGTTAGTGAAGGCTATGGAGCATTGTAAATGGAAGGGGGAAATGTCCGGAGGATGAAGGGGATGAAAAGAACAGATGGTTAAGCCAGAATGAAAAAAGGATTATCCATCATTGCATTAGGATTGGGAGATGGATTTTTTCATCACATTGCATCGTAAGATACATCGAAGGGTGCTTGGGATGAGCTAGAGAAATTTTTTGGGGCAAAATAAAAGAATTCAAAAATAAGCTTAAAAATATAATTCTTTGGCTTGGACATTAAAGATAGTGAATCACTTTCAGCACACCTTAACAAAATGAAGAGCATGACACAACAACAATTGGTGGCATTGGGGCACCAGCAGAGGAAGAGGATGCCATAGCCATAGTATTAAAAAGCATGACACTTGAGGAGTATGAGCCCTTAGTGTGGCTACTTGGAAGAACCTCCCAAATCCGACCATTGTAGGAGTGGAAGCAACACTCGCAGAAGAGGAGAAACAGACTCGGGGGAGGACAACCCAAGCTATATCAAGTGAGGAGAAAGCACTCTTCTCGAGAGGACTAGGATCAAGGACTAGAGAAGGAGCAAGGAAAAAGACCTACCATCATAGTGGCAAAATCGATCACATAGAAAAGGATTGCTGGCATAAAAAGGGAGCCAAAATAGCCAATGTAATGATGACCAAGAAGGAAGACAATGTAGCATGGAGGCAACACCGAGCATCTTTTCTAGATGATATGAGGAGCATGGCTCCATACACCTAGCCACATGGCTCTTACACCTAGCCAACATTGTAGCTCATAGAGCAACCTAGACGGACTGCGCCAACCATATGAGTATGGAGTGTAGGAGGCCAAGTCAAAGCTAGGTGTTAAGACTCTCATCACATTGACAGGAGGTGTTGAGAAATGCAATGTGTCAGGGTATGATGGTGTACTTCTTAATTGTTGTCATTATCTTGGTACTTGCTTAATCTTGTTCTGTGTATTATCTTAATCGTGATATGCTTAACCATGTTCTCATATAGTTCTGATCCACCTTGAGCTTAATCATGCTTGATTTCTTAACAGAGTATTTATAATGTACGACCATAAGTTCACTCAACAAGAACTTGATTACATTATTGATGAAGTGGGTTCCCCTATCTTTTTTTACTAGTTTAAGTGGATATCCAAATCTAGTAACTATATTCTCGTAAAGGAATTTGGTTGTTGCCTGTGTAGCATCACCCTTTTGGGTCACATGGGCCTCTACCTGCTTGATACAAGAGTATGTGAGAGGTAGAGACCATGATGAATCACGCTTCAGTACCATGGGCCACCGGACTAATGGTCTAATAAAGTCAATTCCCCCCTTTTCAAATGGTTGAAGAGACACTACTACAAGGTAGGGCATTTTATCACGGCGGTTATGAATACCAGCAAATCATTGACATTCATCATAGCCTTTTACAAATTCAGCCGTCTCTCCAAACAGTGTGGACCACCACAAGCCTACCAAGTAGAACTTTTTTAGCGTGTAGTGTCTACGGAGAAATATCCTCTAGCTACCCCGGATTGTGGGCTTGCTCAAGGATGTCGGCATATTTAAATTCTTGAGTGCCTCGTGATTCTACAGTTGTCCTAGAGTCAAGTAGAACTTTCTTGGCGGTGGTACTAGTCTGCAGACAAATATCCTCCAACAACAACCCCCCAAAAGTGGGCTTGGCTTGCTCAAGGATGTCGACATATTTAAATTCTTGAGGACAGTGCCTCATGATTCTGTCTTAGCCCAACCGTACAATTTCCCTACAATCAATTGGTATTGGATAGGTCAAAAAGCATACTTGCCCTATATGTATAAGTGCCCCATTTTGTGGCAGATGGAGTTTTATGTTGTTCATTCAGGTCTATTTTTACTTGGGTATAACCGGAGATCCCATGAAGGAAGCTGTATGCCTCCTTACCTGCTACTCGTTCTTCCAGCACATGCTCTATAAATGGCAATAGGTAATGTTCTTTCACCATGGTTGCATTGAACTTTTAAGATTATCACAAAATTGTATCTTCTCGATTTTCTCAGGTACAATGACTATTAGGGATAGCCATTCCGTGTGCTCTATATCATAAATGAATCCAGCTTCAATGAGTTCGTCAATCTCCGAGTCCTTGACAATTCTACTAGAATACTTTGGATTCATTTGGTAGGCTCTATGCCTTGATGGCCACACTCCTTCCACAATGGGAATGGTGTGATTTAACCTCCTCTAGGGGCATGCTCTTCATATTCATATATTTCCAAGCAAAGCAACCGTGGAATTCTGTGAGTAGCTAAGTCAATGAGGTCTTTTTTTTCTTCAAGAGATAGGCCTACCCTTCCCAATGTATACACGTTTGGGATCCTCATCAGGTCCTGCTAGGTTGACCTCTTTAACGTTAGTCGGGTGCCCATTTCAATTGGTCTCAGAGCTCTGATCTCGATCGTGGGAATTTTGCTGGTAATAGATTTGCGAGAGAATGGACTCTTATGTGATTTTGCTATTTTCTTGAGTTCTTGCATACTTTCTTCCTATATTTTCTCGATCTCTTTAACGTTAGTCGGGCGCCCATTTCAATTGGTCTCAGAGCTCTTATCTCGATCGTGGGAATTTTGCTGGTATTAGATTTGCGAGAGAATGGACTCTTATGTGTGATTTTGCTATTTTCTTGAATTCTTGCATACTTTCTTCCTATATTTTCTCGATATTGATGGGGGAAGACGGTGGAAATACAAGATTCATCTTCATTTAGCCATGTTTCAGAGGTTTTTGTGTGAGATTTGGGCCAATTTTTGAATTTAGGGACCAAATTTCTGGGTCGGGGACCAACTTATTAAAAACATTGGACCACCAGAATTGGGGAAAATGTTGTGTCTACATTTTTGCTTCTTCCCTCTTCTTCTTTGTTAGGGTTAGTTAGCTTCACCTTCTACAACAACCATGGGGCAAGCATGGAGCAGATTGTAAGCTTCACATGGAGCACCAAAACAGGCAAGCAAAAATTACCATTTTTCATCCGCCGTGCGACAAATTTGGGTCGACTTCCTTTAAGATTTCGGTGGTGGGTGTTACAAGCATGGAAAATGATTATACAAGGTGTAAGCTTCTCAATGATACCGTCCATGCTTACTTTCATACAAGGTGTAAGCTTCCCAATGATACCTTCAATGCTTACATTTTCCCATTCCCCTCATAAAAGTCATCTAATATAGGTAAAAATCCCCATAAAGAAGTGCTCCTACAAGCTCGATTGAAGTCTCCAAGCTCACGCGGCTTGCTAATCACAAGTCTTTTCGGCATTAATCTTATCATTAAGATATACGATTGGGATTAATTGAAGATAGATTACAAAATGGGAACTGGGTTTAGTGTCAAGAAGTCGTCACTTGCATTAAAAGCTCTCTTGTGTTGAGATTAGATATTGACCTTAAGTAGTACTCGAATGTTAAGACCTTCTCAGCCCTAAAATGACTGCTTCATTTGTGCTTGAGAAGTTTAAAGGGGAATCCTTCCACACATGGCAAGTTGAAATCAAATCTATGTTAGTGAAGGCTATGGAGCATTGTAAATGGAAGGGGGAAATGTTCGGAGGATGATGGTTAAGCCAGAATGAAAAAAGGATTAACCATCATTGCATTAGGATTGGGAGATGGATTTTTTCATCATATTGCATGATAAGATACATCAAAGGGTTCTTGGGCGAAATCGATCACATAGAAAAGAATTGCTGGCATAAAAAGGGAGCCGAAGAAGCCAATGTAATGATGACCAAGAAGGAAGACAATGTGATGAGGCCTCCAAGGATGGAGGCAACACCGAGCATCTTTTCTAGATGATATGAGGAGCATGGCTCCTTAGACCTAGCCAACATTGTAGCTCATAGAGCAACCTAGACGCACCGCGCCAACCATATGAGTATGGAGTGTAGGAGGCCAGGTCAAAGCTAGGTGTTAAGACTCTCATCACATTGATGGGAGGTGTTGAGAAATGCAATGTGTCAGGGTGAAACATGCTTAGAGCAACAAGGGAAGAATCATGCATATTATAAAAGGAATAGACTTAGGGAACATTGGCAAAGGTTGATTTGTATGATCATTTGTAAAAGGTGAAGTCAAAGGTCAAAACAGTAGCACATGGAAAGTCCAAGGAGGCACGTGGCACAAGGGTGCACATATGTATCTTGTGAGTAGGGAGCTCTATGAGAGCTATAAAAGGATGTATCTGCGTCAACTCCGATGGAATGTGGCTATGATGGTGTACTTCTTAATTGTTGTCATTATCTTGGTACTGGCTTAATCTTATTCTGTGTATTATCTTAATCGCGATATGCTTAATCATGTTCTCATATAGTTCTGATCCACCTTGAGCTTAATCATGCTTGATTTCTTAACATAGTATTTATAATGTACGACCATAAGTTCACTCAACAAGATCTTGATTACGTTATTGATGAAGTGGGTTCCCCTATCGCTTACTAGTTTAAGTGGATATCCAAATCTAGTAACTATATTCTCGTAAAGCAATTTGGTTGTTGCCTGTGTAGTGTAATATTCCTCCCCCTATCCCTCATGATGTCCAATATCTTCCCCTGTAATTCATTCCCCTCTTCAGAAATATAAAAGATCTTGTTTCTACCTGTTTTGGCCTAGAGAGAGAAAATATTCTAGAGAGATAATATTCAGATTTTAAATATTTTTGGATAGAAAAATACCTCATCTTATTAAAATAAGTTCCCTTGAAACAGAAGTTCAAAAAGATTTTCAGAAGGTGCATTTGAAATTAATTAAAATCTGTTTAAGAGGCATTATCTAGGGGGGTGAAGATTTTTTTGAAATTTTAAATTAAGGTTTCTATGGACCAATAAGATTCATCCAAATGTAGGGAGGAGATAAATGAAGAAATAAAAGGAAATTCCCCAAAAATGAGTAAATACTCACATAAGATGAAGAGTTGACTAAGGATTAGGTTAATAGTTAAAAAAGAGAGATATTTAGGTGAAATGATGCATTTTTTACACCTCTGCATGGGGGAATTCCCCTCATGAAGAGGGCGCCTATTTCACATGCTTGAATGAGTTTTAAACTCCCAAATAATGAGATATTTTCATCTCTCCTCTCTCCTGTTTCAACTAGATCCAAAACTGACCAAAAAATGGTCAAAAATTGACCAAATTGATCTGGAAAATTTTAGAATCAGTTGGCTTGGTTAGAGGCTCACTTTTTCCTATAAATAGAAGCCCTCCCCTTTGTTGAAACTTAATAGTGTTTTATGCACTGTTACTCTGCTCCTCCCAAGCCAAGAACTGTGAATTTATTAATAATTCACTAGTTTTTGACATTTCCCTCTTCGAAAGATTGGTGGCCACTCTTGTTACAAACAAGAGTTGAACCCTCAAACCATCAAGCCAAAGGAAAGCTCAAAGAAATTATGTAAGTAGAGATTCTTCTATTTTTCTTTATTGATTTTATGTTTTTCTAATGTTTATGATTGTTTGAAGTGATAAATGGATGTTATGCCTTGATCGAAAGGCTTTTCCCCTCTCTCTTCTTAGAATCAACCCTTCTTTATCCTAGTTAAGTGAAAATTATTAGAATTAAACTTTTTATAATGTTTTCTCTTTAGTATAGATTATTTTAAATCAATTAGAGTTAATTTTTAAGACAAAATTAAGTAGAAAAATTTAAAAATTGGTGAGCCATACAAAGGAGGTTATGGTAAAATTTTTGGAAATAAGAATTATTTTTTAGAGTAATTCCTATCAATTCTATACTCTAAAAGTGTCATTTTCATGCATAGAAGATGCATATTGATTATTATTATTCTTATGCATAAAGGAATAATTTTCTTTTATTATGAAAGTGTTACTTTCATCAAAATAGATTTTTATGCATAAATGAATAATTTTCTTTTATTATGAAAGTGTTACTTTCTCATCAAAATGGATTTTTAGGCGATTATGTTTTTATTGTAAAAGTGTTACTTTTATCATATTTGATTTTCATGCATAGAGGTATGCATAAAAGATTATTATTTTATTGTAAAAGTGTTACTTTTATCATATTTGATTTTCATGCATAGAGGTATGCATAAAAGATTATTATTTTATTGTAAAAGTGTTACTTTTATAATATTTGATTTTCATGCCTAGAGGTATGCATAAAATATTATTATTTTATTGTAAAAGTGTTACTTTTATCATATTTGATTTTCATGCATAGAGGTATGCATAAAAGAATATTATTTTATTGTAAAAGTGTTACTTTTATCATATTTGAATTTCATGCATAGAGGTATGCAGCATAAAAGATTATTATTTTATTATAAAAGTGTTACTTTTATCATATTTGATTTTCATGCATAGAGGTATGCATAAAAGATTATTAGTTTATTGTAAAAGTGTTACTTTTATCATATTTGATTTTCATACATAGAGATATGCATAAAAGATTATTATTTTATTATAAAAGTGTTACTTTTATCATATTTGATTTTCATGCATAGAAAAATTCATAAAAGATTATTATTTTTATAAAAGTTTTACTTTCATCATAAATGATTTTATGCATAAATTAGATGCATAAAATAAATTCTTTTATATTAAAAGAGTGATTTTCATCATAAATGATTGTATGCATAATCATATGCATAAAAGATATTTTTTTATATTAAAAGAGTGATTTTCATCATAAATGATTTTATGCATAAATAGGATGCATAAGAAAAAAATACTTTTATTCTAAAAGTGTAATTCCTACTAAATTAGATTTTTGCATGGAAAGATGCACAAAGAAATCTATTTTTAGTTCAAAAGAGTTATTTTCGTCAATTTTGATTTTATGCATAGGAAGATGCATTAAAGATTTGATTTTCTATTCAAAAGTGTCATTCTCATTTAAAATGAATTTATGCATAGGAAGATGCATAAAAGATTGATTTTTATTTCGAAAGTGTTAGTCTCCTTAAAATGGAATTTATGCATAAATAAATGCGTAAAGAAATCTTATATCGAAAATAAGAATTCTCTTGTATTCTATAAATAGATATGAGGATGTGAAACGAATTAATTAGATGAAAATGAACAAGAAATAGATGTAGTTATATGTATGTGAAAGAAATGATGTAGATGTGGAATGTGGATATGGATGTATGGATGAGAATGTGAATGTGAATGTGGATGTATGTGAATGTGAATGTGAATGTGGATGTATGTGACTGTGAATGTGGATGTGTGAATGGGGATATGGATGTAGATATGAAATGTGAATGTGGATGTATGTGAATATGAATGTGGGTGTGTGAATGGGGATAGGGATGTAGATATGGAATGTGAATGTGGATGTATGTGAATATGAATGTGGGTGTGTGAATGGGGATAGGGATGTAGATATGGAATGTGAATGTGGATGTATGTGAATGTGAATGTGGATGTATGTGAATGTGGATGTATGTGAATGTGCATGAGGATGTGGAATGTGGATATGGATGTATGGATGTGAATGTGAATGTGGATGTATGAATGTAGATGTGGATGTGGATGTATGAATGTGGATTTGGATGTGGATGTATGAATGTGGGTGTGAACATGGATGTATAAATGTAGATGTGAATGTGGATGTACGAATGTGGATGTGTGTGTGGAATAATGAATGCAAATATGAATGTGAATGGATATGAAGTCGATATGAGCGAATGGATGAGATGAGATGTCATGTGAATCATCAGAATGTGAATGAATAATATAAGATCTGAACGAATGAGATATAATGAGAAATGGATGTGATGAGACGTAATGTAAATTAAGAAAGATAGGAATGGATGTTATGTGAAGTGAATGAATCCGATGTGATGGGATGGAAAATGATGTATCTGGTCAAGAATGGATACACATATGATTTGGAATTGGATTAAGTAATATGGATTGATATGGAATAATGTGGAATGATGAGAGTTCAATATAGAAACTGTATTTGTAAACTGTTTGCAAATGACTGTTTTATGTCAAAGATGCTGGGGAAGCATTTTGACTGTCTTGAGTATGTGGTCGTAGAGACCTACTTGATAAAGTTGCAACAGCTGACGGAGAGTCAATGGAGGATGTCTCGCGTAGCAAGGTCGACCGAGGTCTTGACCAGCCTCGGTTGATTTAAATGGTGAGCTTCCGGTACGGTGGATGAGGGACCAAGGAAGCGGCCTATGAGTGAAGCGCTAGGTCACCTGCGAAGGATCCTAGAGGGTACTGACCATACGGTGCTCGGGCTCTGGGTCGCCGAAGATACCCACACGTGCATCGTGGAAGATATTGGAATAAGGAGTAAGAGTTGTTTTTTGAAACCGTGCATGGATCTGGTTGATTGACCTTGCTGGTCCTCAACGGATGAGTCCATGGCTCTTTTATATGGATCTGTTGGTTGATCTTGCTGATCTTCCACGGAGATTCCATTTTGTTATGTGAATATATTGCCGGTTACTATAAGCTAGGAACTATCGAAAAGGCCCCTGAGTGAACAGGTGGTGAGCGTTTTGGTTGCCAATGATGCCATACGTACATCGATGAATGAATGATTAGAAATATAGATTCAACCAGAGATTTTAAGGATAGAGATCAATCACATAATGGTTTCATTAAAGGATTATTTTAAAGTTAGCTGATGCTAAGAAAAAGGCGATTTCATATTGGGTGCGTAAGTGGTGTGACTAGTTTTATGTTTGCATGAACTTCTGGCTAGGGGGCCTGGGAACTCTTTTCCTTGGTACCCGGGACAAAACCTAACCAAATTCCTAATTGGATCCCATCACTACAGTGGTTGGGCGGTTGGCTAACCCATGGGACTTGGATGGGGTTAGGCTGGACTGATGGATCCGTAAATCAAGACTCAATTTCTGTTTAGTTCGATAGATGAAGTAAATCCCAGACAAAAATTGTTCTATGGAAAAAGGATCAATAGCTGTGCCTTTCGATGAGGAAAAAAGCGTTGGTCTCTATGATCCAATTGCAATCTGTCCCTTGAATCTGACTATGGAACTTACGAGTTCGGTCAGATCAGTTCAGTTAAGTAAGGCTTTTGACTACATTAGGGAAAAGCTATCCTGGTGGAATCGCCCGTGCTTTCCGGGCAAGAGAAGTTTTTCCAAGTTCGGTTTGGTCAAGACGGGTCGACCTTGCTACGCGAGACGTCCTCCATTGACTCTCCGTCACGCAGTTGCAACTTTAACAGTTAGGTCTTCATGACCTTAATCCACAAGACGGTCAAAATGCTTCCCCAGCATTCTTGACATAAAACAGTCATTTACAAACAGTCACAAAGTACAGTTTCTAAATCGAACTCTCGTCTTTCCACATAAAACAGTCATTTACAAATAGTCACAAAGTACAGTTTCTAAATCGAACTCTCGTCTTTCCACATTATCCCTCCTTAGTCCACATTACTTATTCCACATTCCATTCAATGTGTACTCATTCTCATCCATTTCCTCATATCGACGACACGTTAATTCACATACACATTCACATTCACATCCATACATCCACATCTACATGCATACATCCATTTTCACATCCTCATTTATACATCCACATCCCATATCCACATTCATACATACACATCCATATCCACATCCACATCCACATCCACATTCACATTCATACACCACATCCACATTCCCATTCACATCTGTACATCCACATCCACATCTACATCCACATCTACATCCACATACATACATCCACATCTACATCCACATACATACATACACATCTATACATTCACATCTATACATCCACATACATACATACACATCTACATGCATACATCCACATCCACATTCATACATCCACACTTCTATTTCCACATCCACACATCCACATTCATATTCATACATCCACATTCACATACATAGATACACATCCGTATCCACATTCACATACATAGATACACATCCATATCTACATTCATACTTCCACATTCACATTCACACATACACATCTACATGTATACATCCACATCACATTCATACAACCATATTACATCCATTCTCGTCCTAACACATCTCATATACATCTTAACACATCCTAACT
This sequence comes from Cibotium barometz, assembly GCF_041138505.1. Classification (NCBI taxonomy): domain Eukaryota; kingdom Viridiplantae; phylum Streptophyta; class Polypodiopsida; order Cyatheales; family Cibotiaceae; genus Cibotium; species Cibotium barometz. The sequence goes on along the minus strand of NC_141097.1, from coordinate 37,892,470 downwards.
CATCTTAACACATTCTATCACATCTCATACACCTCTTATCATATCTTATCACATCTCATACACATCTTATCACATCTTTTCACATCTCATATACCTCTTATCACATCCTATCACTTTCCATACGCATCTTATCACATCTTATCACATCTCATACACCTCTTATCACATCTTATCACATTTCATATCTTTTTATAGAATACAAGAGAATTCTTATATTTGATATAAGATTTCTCTACACATTTATTTATGCATAAATTCCATTTAAGCAGACTAACACCTTCGAAATAAAAATCAATCTTTTATGCATCTTCTTATGCATAAATTCAATTTGGTAGGAATTACACTTTTCGAATAAAAGAATTTCTCTTATGCATCTAAGTTATGCATAAAATCCATTTATGATGAAAATCACACTTTTAGTATAAAAGAATATCTTTTATGCATACCTCTATGCATGAAATCCAAATATAATAAAAGTCACACTTTTAAAATAAAATAATCAAATTTCATGCATACCTTTATGCATGAAATTCAAATATAGTAAAAGTCACACTTTTATAATAAAATAATCAACTTTTATGCATACCTTTATGCATGAAATTCAAATATGATAAAAGTCACACTTTTATAATAAAATAATCAACTTTTATGCATACCTTTATGCATAAAATCCAAATATGTTAAAAGTCACACTTTTATAATAAAATAATCAACTTTTATGCATACCTCTATGCATGAAATCCAATTATGATAAAAGTAACACTTTTACAATAAAATAATCATGTTTTATGCATACATCTATGCATGAAATCTAATTATGATAAAAGTAACACTTTTATGTTAAAATAATAATCTATTATGCATACCTCTATGCATGAAAATCAATTATGCATAATATAAAAATTAATTTCTCTATGAGTATCTTCAATTAATCTAGGATGATAATTCCTAGAATATGGTAGGAAGTCCTCTTTTCATGCTTTGAATGAAATTATTTTATACATAATTTTTATAAAAATTTTACCATAGCTTCGCTGCTATAACTGATAAATCTCAATTTTTTCTAAGGGATAAAGCTTATCATTAAGAAATAATTAGAATGATCCCTAATTGGATCAATAATCCATAATGGATTGTATCATCAATATTAATGAAATACATAAACTAAAAGCATAGAAAAGAGCCATTAATTTGACCTCAAGTATAGATTAATCTTGGATTAAGGAAAAGCTTTATGAAAAGCATCATTTGGATTGAGAATGGGTCATGAGTATGACCATTTCTTGAGTGAGAGAGAGAAATTTCATAAAAACCATTTGAATTAAGCATAAATGAAAATTTATGTAATTTTTAACTATCATTAATCAATTAACTTCAATATCATTCATCAAATTATGTAACTCTTCACTACCATTCATCAATTAACTTCAATAACATTCAAAAACCATTCCAATTAAGCTTCTCAAGCTTGAGAGGGGTTGAGAAGAGAGAAACATTGAGAAATTATAGAAAATGATCAAAATTCACTAATTACTTACAAATTGCTTGATTCTTTGTTCACGGTAGAGGCCCCCAACCAATCAATTGGTTAAGTATGTTGATGGAGCTACCAATGGGGATTGAAAAAAGAGGGAAGCTCCAAAAACTAGTGAATTATTAATGAATTCATAGTTCTTGGCTTAGGTGGAGTAGAGTAACGATGCATAAACACCATATATTTTTCAACAAGGGGGAGGCTTCTATTTATAGGTAAAATTGAGCTCCTAACCAAACAAACTGATTCTAGAATTTTCTAAATCAGTTTGGTCAATATTTGACCATTTTTAGGTCAGTTAAGCTAACTTTTTGGAACTAGACTTGAATGAGGAGAGAGGAGAGATAAAATATCTCAATTTTTATGAGTTTAAAACTCATTCAAGCATGTGAAATATGCACCTCCTTTAAAGAACTCCCCTTCCTTACATATGTGTCAAAATGGAATCATTATACTCAAAATATCTCATATTTTTAATATTGCTCATAGTTTTTAACTAATAAACCTTGTACATTTTCAACTCTTCATCTTATGTGAATTTTAATATTGCTCATAGTTTTTAACTAATAAACCTTGTACATTTTCAACTTTTCATCTTATGTGAAATATGCACCTCCTTTAAAGAACTCCCCTCCCTTACATATGTGAAATATGCACCTCCTTTAAATAACTCCCCTTCCTTACATATGTGTCAAAATGGAATCATGATACCCAAACTATCTCATATTTTTAATATTGCTCATAGTTTTTTACTAATAAACCTTGTATATTTTCAACTCTTCATCTTATGTGAGCATTTATTTATTTTTGGATACCCAAAATATCTCATATTTTTAATATTGCTCATAGTTTTTTACTAATAAACCTTGTACATTTTCAACTCTTCATCTTATGTGAGCATTTACTCATTTTTGGGTATCTTCTTTTACAAATTGGATTTATCTCCTCCCTACACATGGATTGATGCTATTGGCCCATAGGAACCTTAATTGGACCATAATCCAAAAATTTTTGAAAATCTAGACCCTTAGGCTAAGGTCCTTTATACCCATTTCCAATTAATTCCAATTGCACATTGGAAAGTTCTTTTTGAATTTCTATTTAAGGGGAACTTATTTTAATAAGATGAGATAATTTTCTATCCAAAAATATTAAAAATCTGAATATTCTCTCTCTAAAATATTTTCTCTCTCTAAGTTAAAACAGTTAGAAAGAAGTCTTTTATATTTCTGAAGAGGGATTGATTACAGCAGGGGAAGATGCTGGACATTTTGAGAGGCTGGGGAGGAATCTTACATTTAAAACTCATTCAAGCATGTGAAATATGCACCTCCTTTAAAGAACTCCCCTTCCTTACATATGTGTCAAAATGGAATCATTATACTCAAAATATCTCATATTTTTAATATTGCTCATAGTTTTTTACTAATAAACCTTGTACATTTTCAACTCTTCATCTTATGTGAAATATGCACCTCCTTTAAAGAACTCCCCTTCCTTACATATGTGTCAAAATGGAATCATTATACCCAAAATATCTCATATTTTTAATATTGCTCATAGTTTTTTACTAATAAACCTTGTACATTTTCAACTCTTCATCTTATGTGAGCATTTACTCATTTTTGGATACCCAAAATATCTCATATTTTTAATATTGCTCATAGTTTTTTACTAATAAACCTTGTACATTTTCAACTCTTCATCTTATGTGAGCATTTACTCATTTTTGGGTATCTTCTTTTACAAATTGGATTTATCTCCTCCCTACACATGGATTGATGCTATTGGCCCATAGGAACCTTAATTGGACCATAATCCAAAAATTTCTGAAAATCTAGACCCTTAGGCTAAGGTCCTTTATACCCATTTCCAATTAATTCCAATTGCACATTGGAAAGTTCTTTTTGAATTTCTATTTCAAGGGAACTTATTTTAATAAGATGAGATAATTTTCTATCCAAAAATATTAAAAATCTGAATATTCTCTCTCTAAGTAAAAACAGTTAGAAACAAGTCTTTTATATTTCTGAAGAGGGATTGATTACAGGGGAAGATGCTGGACATTTTGAGAGGCTGGGGAGGAATCTTACATTCTCTCCCACTTGAAAGAATGCGAGATGCCCTCATCTCGCAAACTGGGGGTAATTTCGCAACATGCACAAGTATGAGACTAAGAGAAGATTTTTAATTAAGATTAACCACCAATTAAAAAAGTCTCAAAGAGAGTAAGGGTCAAGACAAGAACAAGATTTAAACTTTATTCATTCTTGGAACATATATAGTAAAGATAGAAGAACTCTTTACACTTCCATAAGCCCGTCCATCATATGATCACAAAAGCAGCACTCACAAGCTGCGCATGTATATGGTAACTTATATATGGGAATAATTCTGTTGGTTATTGCCGCACCTATCTCAGTGGTATGAGGTGATCTAACAAAAGGACCTCTGAGAGGTAAGCCAAAAACGGGGTAAAGGCATATCTTCTCATGAGGAAGAAAACACGCTAGTAAGAAGACCCGCTCAGAAAACCCAAGATGTCTTGATCTCATGACGCAGTAGTATCGGGGACCCAAACCCAAAGCTTCAATAACCATGGCCAAACGGACATTGTTACGAAAGTGGTGCTGACCCTAGGGTGTTACCCTAGTTATGTTTTGATAGGTTCGCCATTTGGTCTGAGCTACAGAAGTTCCTAGGTGAGGAAAAAGTGAGCGCTCATACTGTTCTATAAAATCTTTCTTCACAGACTCTCTTGCGTCTTGGAGGTGAGAAATCATCATGGATAAAACTAATTCTTGTTGCCAAGCCATGAAGGAGATTAATAAGAAGGGAGTTCGATGGAAGTAAGATTACTGTGAGCGACAGGTAAAAGTTACGACTTATATAAAGGAAGGAGTTAGCGTAACTTAGAAGCCAACGATATCTTGTCTCACTGAAGTTTTACCGTCTTTCCATGATTTGGGTTTGGCATATATTTCTATGAAATACATTGAGAACTTTGAGATGAGGAGGTAAAAGAAGCTTGTAGGCTAAGTCACCTACTTTCATTAAATTCAGATATAAGATTCACAATATCTGGGGGATAACTTCTTATACTTCCCAAGAGATAAAGGAATTCTTTTGGGCCGTACTCGAATGAAAACCAAAACCTTGGTATCCAAAACATCGATTCTCACTTCTGAACTCATTGTTCTGAATCCTTAAAACAAGTGGGCTCCTGAGAAGGTATTCTGGGTAAAGTGTCTTCCTTTTTTAAACAGAATCTTTCTTTTATTTTAGAGAGGGAATAATTTATAAGATCAGAAAAGGAGGTTCTTACTCCTGCATACCTCGAAGGCTAGGGAGGAATCTTACATTCTACCCCACTTAAAAAGTGCGAGATGTCCTCATCTCGTAAGATAGAGGACAACTCTTTTTCTTAAGATCCAATTTATTATGGGCTTCCTTATATTCTGGTCAACCCAACAGAATACGGGGATAAATATCCCTTATATAAAACTCATCATTAAATAACAATTCATTTCAGATCATATCATTCATATCTTTAACACGATAATGGTCCATCAGATCGAGAATTTTTCTTTCTGAACATTCCTCCACGGGAATTTCAGTCAAGCAAGTTTTCAATTTGTCATCCCTTAACTTGATATACCGAGTCAAGTGTTAACAGTAGCACTTTGATAGCACAATCCACTAATCTCATAGTGATTTGCTGAATTCGTTTTATCATCATTCCAGTTATGAATATCATCACAGGGACTCATCCCATTCATCCTCATTGAGGTTTCGCTCAGCTTATTACATTTCAACCAATTTTCAGGGATCATCATTTTTCAATCAGAATCCAAATCAATTCATCAATTCTCAAACAGAATTAAAAATCATATCAACCACATTCGAAATCATCCTCTGGATAGCATTAACGCTTATAATTTAAAGTCTTAGATTTACTCGTATATACTGTCAGTAAAGAGCTGCAGTTATACTCTCGGTATATACGGTAGTCACGGCCCTTGGAATTATAAGGTAAATACCATCATGTCTAGGCCTCAAGCAAGTCAGGGATTCTATATAATTGCGTTACTTCCATCTGAAGACCCAATTACCAAATTACGAATTTCAGTTTGAATATCAAATTGTATGAATTATATCACACAATTATAACCTTTTTGTGCTTCTTGATAAATTTTTGATATCTTTGGCTTCTTAGTTGATCTTTATTTCAATTTGCTCTGATACCAACTGTAAGATCCCTGTTCCCACTGAGCAACGGATTCAGGATACTGGCAGCGGAAGTAGCACTTATCACGCGGGACAGGGGTCCCACATTCGGGGCCTCACCCACCACGGATATCCGGATAAGCGACTAATCCGTCGATTATTCCAAAACTAAACCCAAAAAAACTTCCTTTACCGGAAAGCACGGGTGATTCCACCAGAAAAACTTTTACTCTAACGTAGTCAAACCCTTACTGATCAAACAGATCCGACTGCATCTATAAAGATACTTGGTCAGATCAAGGAATAAACTTGCACTTGGATCATTGGGATCAACGCTTTTTTTCCCATCAAGAGGCACAGCCGTTGATTCATATCCATAGAACAAATACTATCCTGGATTTACTTTATCTATCGTAGTAACAGAATTTGAGACTCGATTTACGGATCCATCAGTCCAGCCTAACCCCATCCAGCCCCATGGGTTAGCCAACCGCCCAACCACTGTAGTGATGGGATCCAATTAAGAATTTGGTTAGGTTTTGTCCCGGGTACCAAGGAAAAGAGTTCCAAGGCCCCCTAGCCGGAAGTTCATGCAAACATAAAACTAGTCACACCACTTACACACCCAATATGAAATTGCCTTTTTCTTAGCATCAGCTAACTTAAAACAATCCTTTAATGAAACCATTATGTCACTGATGACAATCCTCAAAGTCTCTGGTTGAATCCTTATTTCCAATCATTCATTCATCGGTATACTTATGGCATCATTGGCAACCAGAACGCTCACCACCTGTTCACTCAGGGGCCTTTTCTATAGTTCCTAGCTCATAGTAACCGACAATATATTCATATAATAGAATGGAATCTCCGTGGAAGATCAGAAAGATCAACCCACAAATCCATATGAAAGAGCCATGGACTCATCCGTTGAGGACCAGCAAGGTCAATCAACCAGATCCATGCCCGGTTTCGGAAAACAACTCTTGCTCCTTGTTCCAATATCTTCCACGATGCACGTGTGGGTATTTTTGGCGACCCAGAGCAGCCCGAGCACCGTATGGTCAGCACCCTCTAGGATCCTTCACAGGTGACCTAGCGCTTCACTCATAGGCTGCTTCCTTGGTCCCTCATCCACCGTATCGGAAGCTCACCATTTAAATCGAACCGAGGCTGGTCAAGACCGGTCGACCTTGCTACGTGAGACGTCCTCCATTGACTCTCCGTCACGTAGTTGCAACTTTAATAGTTAGGTCTTCATGACCTTAATCCACAAGACAGTCAAAATGCTTCCCCAACATTCTTGACATAAAACAGTCATTTACAAACAGTCACAAAGTACAGTTTCTAAATCGAACTCTCGTCTTTCCACATTATCCCTCCTTAGTCCACATTACTTATTCCACATTCCATTCAATGTGTACTCATTCTCATCCATTTTCTCATATGGACGACACGTTAATTCACATACACATTCACATTCACATCCATACATCCACATCTACATGCATACATCAAATTTCACATCCTCATTTATACATCCACATCCCATATCCACATTCAACACATCCACATCCACATTCCCATTCACATCTATACATCCACATCTACATCCACATCTACATCCACATACATACATACAAATCTATACATTCACATCTATACATCCACATACATACATACACATCTACATGCATACATCCACATCCACATTCATACATCCACACTTCTATTTTCACATCCACACATCCACATTCATATTCATACATCCACATTCACATACATAGATACACATCCGTATCCACATTCACATACATAGATACACATCCGTATCTACATTCATACATCCACATTCACATACATAGATACACATCCGTATCTACATTCATACATCCACATTCACATTCACACATACACATCTACATGTATACATCCACATCACATTCATACAACCATATTACATCCATTCTCGTCCTAACACATCTCATATACATCTTAACACATCCTAACTCATCTTAACACATTCTATCACATCTCATACACCTCTTATCATATCTTATCACATCTCATACACATCTTATCACATCTTTTCACATCTCATACACCTCTTATCACATCCTATCACTTCCCATACGCATCTTATCACATCTTATCACATCTCATACACCTCTTATCACATCTTATCACATTTCATATCTTTTTATAGAATACAAGAGAATTCCTTTTTATTTGATATAAGATTTCTCTACACATTTATTTATGCATAAATTCCATTTAAGGAGACTAACACCTTCGAAATAAAAATCAATCTTTTATGCATCTTCTTATGCATAAATTCAATTTGGTAGGAATTACACTTTTAGAATAAAAGAATTTCTCTTATGCATCTAAGTTATGCATAAAATCCATTTATGATGAAAATCACACTCTTAGTATAAAAGAATATCTTTTATGCATACCTCTATGCATGAAATCCAAATATAATAAAAGTCACACTTTTAAAATAAAATAATCAACTTTTATGCATACCTTTATGCATGAAATCCAAATATCATAAAAGTCACACTTTTATAATAAAATAATCAGCTTTTATGCATACCTCTATGCATGAAATCCAAATATGTTAAAAGTCACACTTTTATAATAAAATAATCAACTTTTATGCATACCTCTATGCATGAAATCTAATTATGATAAAAGTAACACTTTTACAATAAAATAATCATGTTTTATGCATACATCTATGCATGAAATCTAATTATGATAAAAGTAACACTTTTATGTTAAAATAATAATCTATTATGCATACCTCTATGCATGAAAATCAATTATGCATAATATAAAAATTAATTTCTCTATGAATACCTTCAATTAATCTAGGATGATAATTCCTAGAATATGGTAGGAAGTCCTCTTTTCATGCTTTGAATGAAATTGTTTTATACGTAATTTTTATAAAAATTTTACCATAGCTTCGCTGCTATAACTGATAAATCTCAATTTTTTCTAAGGGATAAAGCTTATCATTAACAAATAATTAGAATGATCCCTAATTGGATCAATAATCCATAATGGATTGTATCATCAATATTAATGAAATACATAAACTAAAAGCATAGAAAAAAGCCATTAATTAGACCTCAAGTATAGATTAATCTTGGATTAAGGAAAAGCTTTATGAAAAGCTTCATTTGGATTGAGAATGGGTCATGAGTATGACCATTTCTTGAGTGAGAGAGAGAAATTTCATAAAAACCATTTGAATTAAGCATAAATGGAAATTTATGTAATTCTTAACTATCATTAATCAATTAACTTCAATGGCATTCATCAAATTATGCAACTCTTCACTACCATTCATCAATTAACTTCAATAACATTCAAAAACCATTCCAATTAAGCTTCTCAAGCTTGAGAGGGGTTGAGAAGAGAGAAACATTGAGAAATTATAGAAAATGATCAAAATTCACTAATTACCTTACAAATTCCTTGATTCTTTGTTCACGGTAGAGGCCCCCAACCAATCAATTGGTTAAGTATGTTGATGGAGCTACCAATGGGGATTGAAAAAAGAGGGAAGCTCCAAAAACTAGTGAATTATTAATGAATTCACAGTTCTTGGCTTAGGTGGAGTAGAGTAACGATGCATAAACACTATATATTTTTCAACAAGGGGGAGGCTTCTATTTATAGGTAAAATTGAGCTCCTAACCAAACAAACTAATTCTAGAAATTTTTAAATCAGTTTGGTCAATATTTGACCATTTTTAGGTCGGTTAAGCTAACTTTTTGGAACTAGACTTGAATGAGGAGAGAGGAGAGATGAAATATCTCAATTTTTATGAGTTTAAAACTCATTCAAGCATGTGAAATATGCACCTCCTTTAAAGAACTCCCCTTCCTTACATATGTGTCAAAATGGAATCATTATACTCAAAATATCTCATATTTTTAATATTGCTCATAGTTTTTTACTAATAAACCTTGTACATTTTCAACTCTTCATCTTATGTGAAATATGCACCTCCTTTAAAGAACTCCCCTTCCTTACATATGTGAAATATGCACCTCCTTTAAAGAACTCCCCTTCCTTACATATGTGTCAAAATGGAATCATTATACCCAAAATATCTCATATTTTTAATATTGCTCATAGTTTTTTACTAATAAACCTTGTACATTTTCAACTCTTCATCTTATGTGAGCATTTACTCATTTTTGGATACCCAAAATATCTCATATTTTTAATATTGCTCATAGTTTTCTACTAATAAACCCTGTACATTTTCAACTCTTCATCTTATGTGAGCATTTACTCATTTTTTGGTATCTTCTTTTACAAATTGGATTTATCTCCTCCCTACACATGGATTGATGCTATTGGCCCATAGGAACCTTAATTGGACCATAATCCAAAAATTTCTGAAAATCTAGACCGTTAGGCTAAGGTCCTTTATACCCATTTTCAATTAATTCCAATTGCACATTGGAAAGTTTTTTTTGAATTTCTATTTCAGGGGAGCTTATTTTAATAAGATGAGATAATTTTCTGTCCAAAAATATTAAAAATCTGATTATTCTCTCTCTAGAATATTTTCTCTCTCTAAGTTAAAACAGTTAGAAACAAGTCTTTTATATTTCTGAAGAGGGATTGATTACAGGGGAAGATGCTGGACATTTTGAGAGGCTGGGGAGGAATCTTACATTCTCTCCCACTTGAAAAAATGCGAGATGCCCTCATCTCGCAAACTGGGGGTAATTTCGCAAGATGCACAAGTATGAGACTGAGAGAAGATTTTTAATTAAGATTAACCACCAATTAAAAAAGTCTCAAAGAGAGTAAGGGTCAAGACAAGAACAAGATTTAAACTTTATTCATTCTTGGAACATATACATTAAAGATAAAAGAACTCTTTACACTTCCATAAGCCCGTCCATCATATGATCACAAAAGCAGCACTCACAAGCTGCGCATGTATAAGGTAACTCATATATGGAAATAATTCTGTTGGTTATTACCGCACCTATCTCAGTGGTATGAGGTGATCTAACAAAAGGACCTCTGAGAGGTAAGCCAAAAACGGGGTAAAGGCATATCTTCTCATGAGGAAGAAAACACGCCAGTAAGAAGACCCGCTCAGAAAACCCAAGATGTCTTGATCTCATGACGCAGTAGTATCGGGGACCCAAACCCAAAGCTTCAATAACCATGGCCAAGCGGACATTGTTACGAAAGTGCTGCTGACCCCACCGTGTTACCCTAGTTATGTTTTGATAGGTTCGCCATTTGGTCTGAGCTACAGAAGTTCCTAGGTGAGGAAAAAGTGAGCGCTCATACTGTTCTATAAAATCTTTCTTCACAGACTCTCATGCGTATTGAAGGTGAGAAATCATCATGGATAAAACTAATTCCTGTTGCCAAGCCATGAAGAAGATTAATAAGAAGGGAGATCAATGGAAGTAAGATTACTGTGAGCGATAGGTAAAAGTTTCAACTTATATAAAGGAAGGAGTTAGCGTAACTTAGAAGCCAACGGTATCTTATCTCACTGAAGTTTTACCGTCTTTCCATGATTTGGGTTTGGCACATATTTCTATGAAATACATTGAGAACTTTGAGATGAGGAGGTAAAAGAAGCTTGTAGGCTAAGTCACCTACTTTCATTAAATTCAGATATAAGGTTCACAATATCTGGGGGATAACTTCTTATACTTCCCAAGAGATAAAGGAATTCTTTTGGGCCGTACTCGAATGAAAACCAAAACCTTGGTATCCAAAACATCGATTTTCACTTCTGAACTCATTGTTCTGAATCCTTAAAACAAGTGGGCTCCTGAGAAGGTATTCTGGGTAAAGTGTCTTCCTTTTTTAAATAAAATCTTTCTTTTATTTTAGAGAGGGAATAATTTATAAGATCAGAAAAGGAGGTTCTTACTCCTGCATACCTCGAAGGCTAGGGAGGAATCTTACATTCTACCCCACTTAAAAAGTGCGAGATGTCCTCATCTCATAAAGTAGAGGACAACTCTTTTTCTTAAGATCCAATTTATTCTGGGCTTCCTTATATTCTGGTCAACCCAATAGAATACGGGGATAAATAACCCTTATATAGAACTCATCATTAAATAACAATTCATTTCAGATCATATCATTCATATCTTTAACACGATAATGGTCCATCAGATCGAGAATTTTTCTTTCTGAACATTCCTCCACGGGAATTTCAGTCAAGCAAGTTTTCAATTTGTCATCCCTTAACTTGATATACCGAGTCAAGTGTTAACAGTAGCACTTTGATAGCACAATCCACTAATCTCATAGTGATTTGCTGAATTCATTTTATCATCATTTGAGTTATGAATATCATCACAGGGACTCGTCCCATTCATCCTCATTGAGGTTTCGCTCAGCTTATTACATTTCAACCAATTTTCAGGGATCATCATTTTTCAATCAGAATCCAAATCAATTCATCAATTCTCAAACAGAATTAAAAATCATATCAACCACATTCGAAATCATCCTCTGGATAGCATTAACGATTATAATTTCAAGTCTTAGATTTACTCGTATATACTGTCAGTAAAGAGCTGCAATTATACTCTCGGTATATACGGTAGTCACGGCCCTTGGAATTATAAGGTAAATACCATCATGTCTAGGCCTCAAGCAAGTCAGGGATTCTATATAATTGCGGTACTTCCATCTGAAGACCCAATTACCAAATTACGAATTTCAGTTTGAATATCAAATTGTATGAATTATATCACACAATTATAACCTTTTTGTGCTTCTTGATAAATTTTTGATATCTTTGGCTTCTTAGTTGATCTTTATTTCAATTTGCTCTGATACCAACTGTAAGATCCCTGTTCCCACCGAGCAACGGATTCAGGATACTGGCAGTGGAAGTAGCACTTATCACGCGGGACAGGGGTCCCACATTCGGGGCCTCACCCACCACGGATATCTGGATAAGCGACTAATCCGTCGATTATTCCAAAACTAAACCCGAAAAAACTTCCTTTACCGGAAAGCACGGGTGATTCCACCAGAAAAACTTTTAATCTAACGTAGTCAAACCCTTACTGATCAAACAGATCCGACTGCATCTATAAAGATACTTGGTCAGATCAAGGAATAAACTTGCACTTGGATCATTGGGATCAACGCTTTTTTTCCCATCAAGAGGCACAGCCGTTGATTCATATCCATAGAACAAATACTATCCTGGATTTACTTTATCTATCGTAGTAACAGAATTTGAGACTCGATTTACGGATCCATCAGTCCAGCCTAACCCCATCCAGCCCCATGGGTTAGCCAACCGCCCAACCACTGTAGTGATGGGATCCAATTAAGAATTTGGTTAGGTTTTGTCCCGGGTACCAAGGAAAAGAGTTCCAAGGCCCCCTAGCCGGAAGTTCATGCAAACATAAAACTAGTCACACCACTTGCACACCCAATATGAAATTGCCTTTTTCTTAGCATCAGCTAACTTAAAACAATCCTTTAATGAAACCATTATGTCACTGATGACAATCCTTAAAGTCTCTGGTTGAATCCTTATTTCCAATCATTCATTCATCGGTATACTTATGGCATCATTGGCAACCAGAACGCTCACCACCTGTTCACTCAGGGGCCTTTTCCATAGTTCCTAGCTCATAGTAACCGACAATATATTCATATAATAGAATGGAATCTCCGTGGAAGATCAGCAAGATCAACCCACAAATCCATATAAAAGAGCCATGGACTCATCCGTTGAGGACCAGCAAGGTCAATCAACCAGATCCATGCCCGGTTTCAGAAAACAACTCTTGCTCCTTGTTCCAATATCTTCCACGATGCACGTGTGGGTATTTTCGGCGACCCAGAGCAGCCCGAGCACCGTATGGTCAGCACCCTCTAGGATCCTTCACAGGTGACCTAGCGTTTCACTCATAGGCCGCTTCCTTGGTCCCTCATCCACCGTATCGGAAGCTCACCATTTAAATCGAACCGAGGCTGGTCAAGACATCCACATACATACATACACATCTACATGCATACATCCACATCCACATTCATACATCCACACTTCTATTTTCACATCCACACATCCACATTCATATTCATACATCCACATTCACATACATAGATACACATCCATATCCACATTCACATACATAGATACACATCCGTATCTACATTCATACATCCACATTCACATTCACACATACACATCTACATGTATACATCCACATCACATTCATACAACCATATTACATCCATTCTCGTCCTAACACATCTCATATACATCTTAACACATCCTAACTCATCTTAACACATTCTATCACATCTCATACACCTCTTATCATATCTTATCACATCTCATACACATCTTATCACATCTTTTCACATCTCATACACCTCTTATCACATCCTATCACTTCCCATACGCATCTTATCACATCTTATCACATCTCATACACCTCTTATCACATCTTATCACATTTCATATCTTTTTATAGAATACAAGAGAATTCTTTTATATTTGATATAAGATTTCTCTACACATTTATTTATGCATAAATTCCATTTAAGGAGACTAACACCTTCGAAATAAAAATCAATCTTTTATGCATCTTCTTATGCATAAATTCAATTTGGTAGGAATTACACTTTTAGAATAAAAGAATTTCTCTTATGCATCTAAGTTATGCATAAAATCCATTTATGATGAAAATCACACTTTTAGTATAAAAGAATATCTTTTATGCATACCTCTATGCATGAAATCCAAATATAATAAAAGTCACACTTTTAAAATAAAATAATCAACTTTTATGCATACCTTTATGCATGAAATTCAAATATAATAAAAGTCACACTTTTATAATAAAATAATCAACTTTTATGCATACCTTTATGCATGAAATCCAAATATCATAAAAGTCACACTTTTATAATAAAATAATCAACTTTTATGCATACCTCTATGCATGAAATCCAAATATGTTAAAAGTCACACTTTTATAATAAAATAATCAACTTTTATGCATACCTCTATGCATGAAATCCAATTATGATAAAAGTAACACTTTTATAATAAAATAATCATCTTTTATGCATACATCTATGCATGAAATCTAATTATGATAAAAGTAACACTTTTATGTTAAAATAATAATCTATTATGCATACCTCTATGCATGAAAATCAATTATGCATAATATAAAAATCAATTTCTCTATGAATATCTTCAATTAATCTAGGATGATAATTCCTAGAATATGGTAGGAAGTCCTCTTTTCATGCTGTGAATGAAATTGTTTTATACGTAATTTTTATAAAAATTTTACCATAGCTTCGCTGCTATAACTGATAAATCTCAATTTTTTCTAAGGGATAAAGCTTATCATTAACAAATAATTAGAATGATCCCTAATTGGATCAATAATCCATAATGGATTGTATCATCAATATTCATGAAATACATAAACTAAAAGCATAGAAAAAAGCCATTAATTAGACCTCAAGTATAGATTAATCTTGGATTAAGGAAAAGCTTTATGAAAAGCTTCATTTGGATTGAGAATGGGTCATGAGTATGACCATTTCTTGAGTGAGAGAGAGAAATTTCATAAAAACCATTTGAATTAAGCATAAATGGAAATTTATGTAATTCTTAACTATCATTAATCAATTAACTTCAATGGCATTCATCAAATTATGCAACTCTTCACTACCATTCATCAATTAACTTCAATAACATTCAAAAACCATTCCAATTAAGCTTCTCAAGCTTGAGAGGGGTTGAGAAGAGAGAAACATTGAGAAATTATAGAAAATGATCAAAATTCACTAATTACCTTACAAATTGCTTGATTCTTTGTTCACGGTAGAGGCCCCCCAACCAATCAATTGGTTAAGTATGTTGATGGAGCTACCAATGGGGATTGAAAAAAGAGGGAAGCTCCAAAAACTAGTGAATTATTAATGAATTCACAGTTCTTGGCTTAGGTGGAGTAGAGTAACGATGCATAAACACTATATATTTTTCAACAAGGGGGAGGCTTCTATTTATAGGTAAAATTGAGCTCCTAACCAAACAAACTAATTCTAGAAATTTTTAAATCAGTTTGGTCAATATTTGACCATTTTTAGGTCGGTTAAGCTAACTTTTTGGAACTAGACTTGAATGAGGAGAGAGGAGAGATGAAATATCTCAATTTTTATGAGTTTAAAACTCATTCAAGCATGTGAAATATGCACCTCCTTTAAAGAACTCCCCTTCCTTACATATGTGTCAAAATGGAATCATTATACTCAAAATATCTCATATTTTTAATATTGCTCATAGTTTTTTACTAATAAACCTTGTACATTTTCAACTCTTCATCTTATGTGAAATATGCACCTCCTTTAAAGAACTCCCCTTCCTTACATATGTGAAATATGCACCTCCTTTAAAGAACTCCCCTTCCTTACATATGTGTCAAAATGGAATCATTATACCCAAAATATCTCATATTTTTAATATTGCTCATAGTTTTTTACTAATAAACCTTGTACATTTTCAACTCTTCATCTTATGTGAGCATTTACTCATTTTTGGATACCCAAAATATCTCATATTTTTAATATTGCTCATAGTTTTCTACTAATAAACCCTGTACATTTTCAACTCTTCATCTTATGTGAGCATTTACTCATTTTTGGGTATCTTCTTTTACAAATTGGATTTATCTCCTCCCTACACATGGATTGATGCTATTGGCCCATAGGAACCTTAATTGGACCATAATCCAAAAATTTCTGAAAATCTAGACCCTTAGGCTAAGGTCCTTTATACCCATTTTCAATTAATTCCAATTGCACATTGGAAAGTTTTTTTTTAATTTCTATTTCAGGGGAGCTTATTTTAATAAGATGAGATAATTTTCTATCCAAAAATATTAAAAATCTGATTATTCTCTCTCTAGAATATTTTCTCTCTCTAAGTTAAAACAGTTAGAAACAAGTCTTTTATATTTCTGAAGAGGGATTGATTACAGGGGAAGATGCTGGACATTTTGAGAGGCTGGGGAGGAATCTTACATTCTCTCCCACTTGAAAAAATGCGAGATGCCCTCATCTCGCAAACTAGGGGTAATTTCGCAAGATGCACAAGTATGAGACTGAGAGAAGATTTTTAATTAAGATTAACCACCAATTAAAAAAGTCTCAAAGAGAGTAAGGGTCAAGACAAGAACAAGATTTAAACTTTATTCATTCTTGGAACATATACATTAAAGATAGAAGAACTCTTTACACTTCCATAAGCCCGTCCATCATATGATCACAACAGCAGCACTCACAAGCTGCACATGTATAAGGTAACTCATATATGGGAATAATTCTGTTGGTTATTGTCGCACCTATGTCAGTGGTATGAGGTGATCTAACAAAAGGACCTCTGAGAGGTAAGCCAAAAACGGGGTAAAGGCATATCTTCTCATGAGGAAGAAAACACGCCAGTAAGAAAACCCGCTCAGAAAACCCAAGATGTCTTGATCTCATGACGCAGTAGTATCGGGGACCCAAACCCAAAGCTTCAATAACCATGGCCAAGCGGACATTGTTACGAAAGTGCTGCTGACCCCAGCGTGTTACCCTAGTTATGTTTTGATAGGTTCGCCATTTGGTCTGAGCTACAGAAGTTCCTAGGTGAGGAAAAAGTGAGCGCTCATACTGTTCTATAAAATCTTTCTTCACAGACTCTCATGCGTATTGAAGGTGAGAAATCATCATGGATAAAACTAATTCCTGTTGCCAAGCCATGAAGGAGATTAATAAGAAGGGAGATCAATGGAAGTAAGATTACTGTGAGCGATAGGTAAAAGTTTCAACTTATATAAAGGAAGGAGTTAGCGTAACTTAGAAGCCAACGGTATCTTATCTCACTGAAGTTTTACCGTCTTTCCATGATTTGGGTTTGGCACATATTTCTATGAAATACATTGAGAACTTTGAGATGAGGAGGTAAAAGAAGCTTGTAGGCTAAGTCACCTACTTTCATTAAATTCAGATATAAGGTTCACAATATCTGGGGGATAACTTCTTATACTTCCCAAGAGATAAAGGAATTCTTTTGGGCCGTACTCGAATGAAAACCAAAACCTTGGTATCCAAAACATCGATTTTCACTTCTGAACTCATTGTTCTGAATCCTTAAAACAAGTGGGCTCCTGAGAAGGTATTCTGGGTAAAGTGTCTTCCTTTTTTAAATAAAATCTTTCTTTTATTTTAGAGAGGGAATAATTTATAAGATCAGAAAAGGAGGTTCTTACTCCTGCATACCTCAAAGGCTAGGGAGGAATCTTACATTCTACCCCACTTAAAAAGTGCGAGATGTCCTCATCTCATAAAGTAGAGGACAACTCTTTTTCTTAAGATCCAATTTATTCTGGGCTTCCTTATATTCTGGTCAACCCAATAGAATACGGGGATAAATAACCCTTATATAGAACTCATCATTAAATAACAATTCATTTCAGATCATATCATTCATATCTTTAACACGATAATGGTCCATCAGATCGAGAATTTTTCTTTCTGAACATTCCTCCACGGGAATTTCAGTCAAGCAAGTTTTCAATTTGTCATCCCTTAACTTGATATACCGAGTCAAGTGTTAACAGTAGCACTTTGATAGCACAATCCACTAATCTCATAGTGATTTGCTGAATTCATTTTATCATCATTTGAGTTATGAATATCATCACAGGGACTCGTCCCATTCATCCTCATTGAGGTTTCGCTCAGCTTATTACATTTCAACCAATTTTCAGGGATCATCATTTTTCAATCAGAATCCAAATCAATTCATCAATTCTCAAACAAAATTAAAAATCATATCAACCACATTCGAAATCATCCTCTGGATAGCATTAACGCTTATAATTTCAAGTCTTAGATTTACTCGTATATACTGTCAGTAAAGAGCTGCAATTATACTCTCGGTATATACGGTAGTCACGGCCCTTGGAATTATAAGGTAAATACCATCATGTCTAGGCCTCAAGCAAGTCAGGGATTCTATATAATTGCGGTACTTCCATCTGAAGACCCAATTACCAAATTACGAATTTCAGTTTGAATATCAAATTGTATGAATTATATCACACAATTATAACCTTTTTGTGCTTCTTGATAAATTTTTGATATCTTTGGCTTCTTAGTTGATCTTTATTTCAATTTGCTCTGATACCAACTGTAAGATCCCTGTTCCCACCGAGCAACGGATTCAGGATACTGGCAGTGGAAGTAGCACTTATCACGCGGGACAGGGGTCCCACATTTGGGGCCTCACCCACCACGGATATCCGGATAAGCGACTAATCCGTCGATTATTCCAAAACTAAACCCGAAAAAACTTCCTTTACCGGAAAGCACAAGTGATTCCACCAGAAAAACTTTTACTCTAACGTAGTCAAACCCTTACTGATCAAACAGATCCGACTGCATCTATAAAGATACTTGGTCAGATCAAGGAATAAACTTGCACTTGGATCATTGGGATCAACGCTTTTTTTCCCATCAAGAGGCACAGCCGTTGATTCATATCCATAGAACAAATACTATCCTGGGTTTACTTTATCTATCGTAGTAACAGAATTTGAGACTCGATTTACGGATCCATCAGTCCAGCCTAACCCCATCCAGCCCCATGGGTTAGCCAACCGCCCAACCACTGTAGTGATGGGATCCAATTAAGAATTTGGTTAGGTTTTGTCCCGGGTACCAAGGAAAAGAGTTCCAAGGCCCCCTAGCCGGAAGTTCATGCAAACATAAAACTAGTCACACCACTTACACACCCAATATGAAATTGCCTTTTTCTTAGCATCAGCTAACTTAAAACAATCCTTTAATGAAACCATTATGTCACTGATGACAATCCTTAAAGTCTCTGGTTGAATCCTTATTTCCAATCATTCATTCATCGGTATACTTATGGCATCATTGGCAACCAGAACGCTCACCACCTGTTCACTCAGGGGCCTTTTCCATAGTTCCTAGCTCATAGTAACCGACAATATATTCATATAATAGAATGGAATCTCCGTGGAAGATCAGCAAGATCAACCCACAAATCCATATAAAAGAGCCATGGACTCATCCGTTGAGGACCAGCAAGGTCAATCAACCAGATCCATGCCCGGTTTCGGAAAACAACTCTTGCTCCTTGTTCCAATATCTTCCACGATGCACGTGTGGGTATTTTCGGCGACCCAGAGCAGCCCGAGCACCGTATGGTCAGCACCCTCTAGGATCCTTCACAAGTGACCTAGCGTTTCACTCATAGGCCGCTTCCTTGGTCCCTCATCCACCGTATCGGAAGCTCACCATTTAAATCGAACTGAGGCTGGTCAAGACATCCACATACATACATACACATCTACATGCATACATCCACATCCACATTCATACATCCACACTTCTATTTTCACATCCACACATCCACATTCATATTCATACATCCACATTCACATACATAGATACACATCCATATCCACATTCACATACATAGATACACATCCGTATCTACATTCATACATCCACATTCACATTCACACATACACATCTACATGTATACATCCACATCACATTCATACAACCATATTACATCCATTCTCGTCCTAACACATCTCATATACATCTTAACACATCCTAACTCATCTTAACACATTCTATCACATCTCATACACCTCTTATCATATCTTATCACATCTCATACACATCTTATCACATCTTTTCACATCTCATACACCTCTTATCACATCCTATCACTTCCCATACGCATCTTATCACATCTTATCACATCTCATACACCTCTTATCACATCTTATCACATTTCATATCTTTTTATAGAATACAAGAGAATTCTTTTATATTTGATATAAGATTTCTCTACACATTTATTTATGCATAAATTCCATTTAAGGAGACTAACACCTTCGAAATAAAAATCAATCTTTTATGCATCTTCTTATGCATAAATTCAATTTGGTAGGAATTACACTTTTAGAATAAAAGAATTTCTCTTATGCATCTAAGTTATGCATAAAATCCATTTATGATGAAAATCACACTTTTAGTATAAAAGAATATCTTTTATGCATACCTCTATGCATGAAATCCAAATATAATAAAAGTCACACTTTTAAAATAAAATAATCAACTTTTATGCATACCTTTATGCATGAAATTCAAATATAATAAAAGTCACACTTTTATAATAAAATAATCAACTTTTATGCATACCTTTATGCATGAAATCCAAATATCATAAAAGTCACACTTTTATAATAAAATAATCAACTTTTATGCATACCTCTATGCATGAAATCCAAATATGTTAAAAGTCACACTTTTATAATAAAATAATCAACTTTTATGCATACCTCTATGCATGAAATCCAATTATGATAAAAGTAACACTTTTATAATAAAATAATCATCTTTTATGCATACATCTATGCATGAAATCTAATTATGATAAAAGTAACACTTTTATGTTAAAATAATAATCTATTATGCATACCTCTATGCATGAAAATCAATTATGCATAATATAAAAATCAATTTCTCTATGAATATCTTCAATTAATCTAGGATGATAATTCCTAGAATATGGTATGAAGTCCTCTTTTCATGCTGTGAATGAAATTGTTTTATACGTAATTTTTATAAAAATTTTACCATAGCTTCGCTGCTTTAACTGATAAATCTTAATTTTTTCTAAGGGATAAAGCTTATCATTAACAAATAATTAGAATGATCCCTAATTGGATCAATAATCCATAATGGATTGTATCATCAATATTCATGAAATACATAAACTAAAAGCATAGAAAAAAGCCATTAATTAGACCTCAAGTATAGATTAATCTTGGATTAAGGAAAAGCTTTATGAAAAGCTTCATTTGGATTGAGAATGGGTCATGAGTATGACCATTTCTTGAGTGAGAGAGAGAAATTTCATAAAAACCATTTGAATTAAGCATAAATGGAAATTTATGTAATTCTTAACTATCATTAATCAATTAACTTCAATGGCATTCATCAAATTATGCAACTCTTCACTACCATTCATCAATTAACTTCAATAACATTCAAAAACCATTCCAATTAAGCTTCTCAAGCTTGAGAGGGGTTGAGAAGAGAGAAACATTGAGAAATTATAGAAAATGATCAAAATTCACTAATTACCTTACAAATTGCTTGATTCTTTGTTCACGGTAGAGGCCCCCCAACCAATCAATTGGTTAAGTATGTTGATGGAGCTACCAATGGGGATTGAAAAAAGAGGGAAGCTCCAAAAACTAGTGAATTATTAATGAATTCACAGTTCTTGGCTTAGGTGGAGTAGAGTAACGATGCATAAACACTATATATTTTTCAACAAGGGGGAGGCTTCTATTTATAGGTAAAATTGAGCTCCTAACCAAACAAACTAATTCTAGAAATTTTTAAATCAGTTTGGTCAATATTTGACCATTTTTAGGTCGGTTAAGCTAACTTTTTGGAACTAGACTTGAATGAGGAGAGAGGAGAGATGAAATATCTCAATTTTTATGAGTTTAAAACTCATTCAAGCATGTGAAATATGCACCTCCTTTAAAGAACTCCCCTTCCTTACATATGTGTCAAAATGGAATCATTATACTCAAAATATCTCATATTTTTAATATTGCTCATAGTTTTTTACTAATAAACCTTGTACATTTTCAACTCTTCATCTTATGTGAAATATGCACCTCCTTTAAAGAACTCCCCTTCCTTACATATGTGAAATATGCACCTCCTTTAAAGAACTCCCCTTCCTTACATATGTGTCAAAATAGAATCATTATACCCAAAATATCTCATATTTTTAATATTGCTCATAGTTTTTTACTAATAAACCTTGTACATTTTCAACTCTTCATCTTATGTGAGCATTTACTCATTTTTGGATACCCAAAATATCTCATATTTTTAATATTGCTCATAGTTTTCTACTAATAAACCCTGTACATTTTCAACTCTTCATCTTATGTGAGCATTTACTCATTTTTGGGTATCTTCTTTTACAAATTGGATTTATCTCCTCCCTACACATGGATTGATGCTATTGGCCCATAGGAACCTTAATTGGACCATAATCCAAAAATTTCTGAAAATCTAGACCCTTAGGCTAAGGTCCTTTATACCCATTTCCAATTAATTCCAATTGCACATTGGAAAGTTTTTTTTGAATTTCTATTTCAGGGGAACTTATTTTAATAAGATGAGATAATTTTTTATCCAAAAATATTCAAAATCTGAATATTCTCTCTCTAGAATATTTTCTCTCTCTAAGTTAAAACAGTTAGAAACAAGTCTTTTATATTTCTGAAGAGGGATTGATTAAAGGGGAAGATGCTGGACATTTTGAGAGGCTGGGGAGGAATCTTACATTTAAAACTCATTCAAGCATGTGAAATATGCACCTCCTTTAAAGAACTCCCCTTCCTTACATATGTGTCAAAATGGAATCATTATACTCAAAATATCTCATATTTTTAATATTGCTCATAGTTTTTTACTAATAAACCTTGTACATTTTCAACTCTTCATCTTATGTGAAATATGCACCTCCTTTAAAGAACTCCCCTTCCTTACATATGTGTCAAAATGGAATCATTATACCCAAAATATCTCATATTTTTAATATTGCTCATAGTTTTTTACTAATAAACCTTGTACATTTTCAACTCTTCATCTTATGTGAGCATTTACTCATTTTTGGATACCCAAAATATCTCATATTTTTAATATTGCTCATAGTTTTTTACTAATAAACCTTGTACATTTTCAACTCTTCATCTTATGTGAGCATTTACTCATTTTTGGGTATCTTCTTTTACAAATTGGATTTATCTCCTCCCTACACATGGATTGATGCTATTGGCCCATAGGAACCTTGATTGGACCATAATCCAAAAATTTCTGAAAATCTAGACCCTTAGGCTTGTTAAAAAACCATCCTAAGGAGGATCAAACACTAGCTCCATTGCATAGTTGAATAGAAATGAAGAAGATGAAGTTAAGCTACTAATCAAGAAGTAATTAGCATAATGATGAGCATAATGACAACATAAGTGAGGGGCAAATATGTGTTGATTTCAATAGATGAGAGCCTCTTTATATAGGCTGAAGTACATGAGGATTAAGCTCAAGATTAGGTGTTAATCATCATCTAAATCATCTCCACCTTCCCTCCTAGATTCAAGCACCTAAAAGTGACCACCAACCTTAGAATCTTGCTAATCACACCAATGCTACCTAATCAAGGGATCACGACCCCTTTGGCTGATGTTGAGCTCCTAAATGACTCTTTTACATCATGGTAAGGTTGCATAATAACCTTTGTATCCATTTGCCCATAATCTATGACTTTAGTGCATAGTGCTAGTTACAAGGTATGTGCCCTACACATCATTTTAGTGAATGTGTTTGCCATATTTTTAACACCCCTCCTCAAACACTGAATCCACTCAATGATGCAGTTGGTCATGCTGACTCTCATGAGCCTAATTAACCACCCAATGCTCAGTGATAGCATGCATGAGCGTGGTCTGACTAGCAATGCCATACATGGGTTATGCCAATGTGAACTCAGAGGCTTTAGTCATGCGTACAAAAGAGGTATGGGACGACTTTAGAAGAGTGTGACAAGACGTGGCTACATGTATGAGTGAAGAGGACACCCATGTGTATAGGGCATGCCCTTGCTTTTAGCACTTTAGAATAAATGATTTGATCTAATCATAGATAGGGCCTCATGATGGTGGCCCTTGTCTTCATCTTTTTCTTCTTCTTGGTCTTCTTCCTGCTGCACTTCTTCCATGATGTAGACTCGTTGCATCTTCTTCTTGGCAAAACAATTCTTCTCTACATGACCAGGTTTGTGACAAAAGTCACAAATGAGATTGTTGTTGTTGTAGCCCTTGTTGTAGTTGCCTTTGTTGTAGCCCTTGTTGTAGTTGCCTTTGTTCTTGCCATACCTACTAGATCCTGCATAATAAGCATTTTCAGTAGACAAGGTTGATGACGATGGAGACTCCATTTGCTTGGTCTTTAGTTTTCTCTCCTCCTCAAGAAGAGATGCTTCAATGTCCACAAGCTTTGATATTGGCATATTGGTCAAGGTTGTGACCACATGGTCATATTCTTCAGGTAAAGATTTAAGTAATACACCAATGGAGACATCTTCATCCATCTTAAGACCTATTCCTGCAAGTTGTGTTAATAGGCCTTTCATGTAGTTCAAATGTGAGGCTAGGGATGTGCCAGACTTCATTTCTAGCTTAAAAAATTCAATGAGCAAACCAAACTTTGAACTTTTAGATCGAGCCCCAAATAGAGTTATGAGTTGGTCCCAAACTTCCTTGGAAGTTTCGCATCCATCCACATGATGAATGTAAGTGTCATCAAGCTCCAATGTGATGATGGCACGAGCTTTGTCATCTCTTACTTCCCAACAAGGAACATCAGCAAGAGTCCTTGGCTTCTTCTCATTCCCATTTACTATGTTGAAGAGCCCCTTCTTCATGAGCATTAACTTGATGCGGGTTTGCCATGTGTGAAAACCATGACCTTTAAAGCGCATTGATGGAGAATCCTTGGTAGCCATTATGATATGGAATGAAGGGGGTCTTACCTCTGATGATTGAGGCAGTGTCTACCCTTTTACAAGAGAGATTAAGACCAAGGAATACTGCTAAATCAAGTTATTTAGCATATGCTTTCCAAAAGATAAAAACAGAAAATATATTGATTTGTGGGAAGCAAGGGAGACACCTAATCAAGGGGCAAATTAAGTGTGAAGTAATAAGGGGATGTAGCAAGTCCCTAATGACATGTATGAACCACTTATTGCACCAAATGATAAGGATTAGGATAGATTAATCATTGATTAGTGGAGTTGAATATTCTGCTCACTATGCAGAGAAATGAGCTCACTTGGAGTCAATATTTGAAGGAGTTGCACAAAGAATGAGCTAAAAATCTTCAAGGGCATTGAATAGCAGTATGTCTAGATGATTTTAGAGCCCACAAACACTTGCTTAAGCAACTTAATCAATGAGTAATCTCAAATTTACCAAAGTACCTTTTCTGGCTATGGCAGTTCTGGACAGCACCCTGGTTTTTTGCTTGGTGTGTGAAGCACACTCAATCATTTGCAAAACCCTCTTAGGAGGAGTAAGTTTAGGTTCCAATGAAGCCACACCTCAGAGGAATTAGACCAATTTGATGTGTGTGAGCTGCAGCAATACTTTTGGTGGTCGCCTATCAAAAACGTGCCTGTTTTGGGGAAAACGAAGTTGCCGGCGACGTGGAGCTATGAATGGTGCAATTGAGGTGCCATGCCCCTTAGCAATATTGCTGGTGAAGTGCCCACAGAAGGATTTTGGCAATGGTTATGTAGTTTGTGAGCACCAAGGCCTCCACTCAGCTGCTATTCTAGATCCTATTTTCTAGGAAACCCATAAAAGCTAATGAAACCCTAATTCTCACTAATCTCTTGCTAAGCAAATAAGATGGGGCTTGATTCTAGATGAATGGGCTAGTACTAGCTCTGATACCATGTTAAAAAACCATCCTAAGGAGGATCAAACACTAGCTCCATTGCATAGTTGAATAGAAATGAAGAAGATGAAGTTAAGCTACTAATCAAGAAGTAATTAGCATAATGATGAGCATAATGACAACATAAGTGAGGGGCAAATATGTGTTGATTTCAATAGATGAGAGCCTCTTTATATAGGCTGAAGTACATGAGGATTAAGCTCAAGATTAGGTGTTAATCATCATCTAAATCATCTCCACCTTCCCTCCTAGATTCAAGCACCTAAAAGTGACCACCAACCTTAGAATCTTGCTAATCACACCAATGCTACCTAATCAAGGGATCACGACCCCTTTGGCTGATGTTGAGCTCCTAAATGACTCTTTTACATCATGGTAAGGTTGCATAATAACCTTTGTATCCATTTGCCCATAATCTATGACTTTAGTGCATAGTGCTAGTTACAAGGTATGTGCCCTACACATCATTTTAGTGAAGGTGTTTGCCATATTTTTAACAAGGCTAAGGTCCTTTATACCCATTTTCAATTAATTCCAATTGCACATTGGAAAGTTCTTTTTGAATTTCTATTTCAGGGGAACTTATTTTAATAAGATGAGATAATTTTCTATCCAAAAATATTAAAAATTTAAATATTCTCTCTCTAGAATATTTTCTCTCTCTAAGTTAAAACAGTTAGAAACAAGTCTTTTATATTTCTGAAGAGGGATTGATTACAGGGGAAGATGCTGGAAATTTTGAGAGGCTGGGGAGGAATCTTACATTCTCTCCCACTTGAAAAAATGCGAGATGCCCTCATCTCGCAAACTGGGGGTAATTTCGCAAGATGCACAAGTATGAGACTGAGAGAAGATTTTTAATTAAGATTAACCACCAATTAAAAAAGTCTCAAAGAGAGTAAGGGTCAAGACAAGAACAAGATTTAAACTTTATTCATTCTTGGAACATATACATTAAAGATAGAAGAACTCTTTACACTTCCATAAGCCCGTCCATCATATGATCACAAAAGCAGCACTCACAAGCTGCCCGCATGTATAAGGTAACTCATATATGGGAATAATTCTGTTGGTTATTGCCGCACCTATCTCAGTGGTATGAGGTGATCTAACAAAAGGACCTCTGAGAGGTAAGCCAAAAACGGGGTAAAGGCATATCTTCTCATGAGGAAGAAAACACGCCAGTAAGAAGACCCGCTCAGAAAACCCAAGATGTCTTGATCTCATGACGCAGTAGTATCGGGGACCCAAACCCAAAACTTCAATAACCATGGCCAAGCGGACATTGTTACGAAAGTGCTGCTGACCCCAGGGTGTTACCCTAGTTATGTTTTGATAGGTTCGCCATTTGGTCTGAGCTACAGAAGTTCCTAGGTGAGGAAAAAGTGAGCGCTCATACTGTTCTATAAAATCTTTCTTCACAGACTCTCTTACGTCTTGAAGGTGAGAAATCATCATGGATAAAACTAATTCCTGTTGCCAAGCCATGAAGGAGATTAATAAGAAGGGAGATCGATGGAAGTAAGATTACTGTGAGCGACGAGGTAAAAGTTACGACTTATATAAAGGAAGGAGTTAGCGTAACTTAGAAGCCAACGGTATCTTGTCTCACTGAAGTTTTACCGTCTTTCCATGATTTGGGTTTGGCACATATTTCTATGAAATACATTGAGAACTTTGAGATGAGGAGGTAAAAGAAGCTTGTAGACTAAGTCACCTACTTTCATTAAATTCAGATATAAGGTTCACAATATCTGGGGGATAACTTCTTATACTTTCCAAGAGATAAAGGAATTCTTTTGGGCCGTACTCAAATGAAAACCAAAACCTTGGTATCCAAAACATCGATTTTCACTTCTGAACTCATTGTTCTGAATCCTTAAAACAAGTGGGCTCCTGAGAAGGTATTCTGGGTAAAGTGTCTTCCTTTTTTAAACAGAATCTTTCTTTTATTTTAGATAGGGAATAATTTACAAGATCAAAAAAGGAGGTTCTTACTCCTGCATACCTCGAAGGCTAGGGAGGAATCTTACATTCTACCCCACTTAAAAAGTGCGAGATGTCCTCATCTCGTAGAGTAGAGGACAACTCTTTTTCTTAAGATCCAATTTATTTTGGGGTTCCTTATATTCTGGTCAACCCAACAGAATGCGGGGATAAATATCCCTTATATAGAACTCATCATTAAATAACAATTCATTTCAGATCATATCATTCATATCTTTAACACGATAATGGTTCATCAGATCGGGAATTTTTCTTTCTGAACATTCCTCCACGGGAATTTCAGTCAAGCAAGTTTTTAATTTGTCATCCCTTAACTTGATATACCGAGTCAAGTGTTAACAGTAGCACTTTGATAACACAATCCACTAATCTCATAGTGATTTGCTGAATTCATTTTATCATCATTCCAGTTATGTATATCATCACAGGGACTCGTCCCATTCATCCTCATTGAGGTTTCGCTTAGCTTATTACATTTCAACCAATTTTCAGGGATCATCATTTTTCAATCAGAATCCAAATCAATTCATCAATTCTCAAATAGAATTAAAAACATATCAACCACATTCGAAATCATCCTCTGGATAGCATTAATGCTTATAATTTCAAGTCTTAGATTTACTCGTATATACTGTCAGTAAAGAGCTGCAGTTATACTCTCGGTATATACGGTAGTCACGGCCCTTGGAATTATAAGGTAAATACCATCATGTCTAGGCCTCAAGCAAGTCAGGGATTCTATATAATTGCGGTACTTCCATCTGAAGACCCAATTACCCATTTACGAATTTCAGTTTGAATATCAAATTGTATGAATTATATCACACAATTATAACCTTTTTGTGCTTCTTGATAAATTTTTGATATCTTTGGCTTCTTAGTTGATCTTTATTTCAATTTACTCTGATACCAACTGTAAGATCCCTGTTCCCACTGAGCAACGAATTCAGGATACTGGCAGCGGAAGTAGCACTTCTCACGCGGGACAGGGGTCCCACATTCGGGGCCTCACCCACGGATATTCGGATAAGCGACTAATCCGTCGGCAAGATCAACCCACAAATCCATATAAAAGAGCCATGGACTCATCCGTTGAGGGAGGAATCTTACATTCTCTCCCACTTGAAAAACATCAATAAACTGTTGCACCAATTCATTTGCCTCCTTCACTATCACTTTTGTAAGTAAAAACATCCAATCCACATCCACATTCACATCCATACAACCACATCTACATGCATACATCCATTTTCACATCCTCATTCATACATCTACATCCACATACATACATCCACATCCGTATCTACATCCATACATCCACATTCACATCCACATTCATACATACACATACATACACATTCACATTCACATTCATACATACACATCCACATACATACATCCACATCCATATCTACATCCATACATCCACATTCACATCCATACATACACATCCACATTCATACATCCACATCCACATCCACATCTACCTTCATACATCCACATCACATCCACATTCATACATACACATCCACATACATACATCCACATCTGTATCTACATCCATACATCCACATCCACATCCACATCCACATCCACATTCACATTCACATTCATACATACACATCCACATCTACATTCATACATCCACATTCATATCCATACATACACATCCACATTCATACATCCACATTCACATCTACATTCATACATCCACATCACATCTATTCTCGCCCTATCACAACCCATATACATCTTATCCCATCAGATACACTTCTTACCTCATCCCATACACATCTTATCACATCTTAACTCATCTTAGCACATCCTATCACATCTCATATACCTCTTATCACATCCTATCACATCTCATACACATGTTATCACATCCTATCACATCTCATACACATCTTATCACATCCTATCACATCTCATACACCTCTTATCACATCCTATCACTTCCCATATGCATCTTATCACATCTTAATATCTATTTTAAGAGAATTCTTATATTTGATATAAGATTTCTTTACGCATCTATTTATGCATAAATTCCATTTTAAGGAGAATAACACTTTCAAAATAAAAATCAATCTTTTATGCATCTTCCTATGCATAAATTCATTTGAAATGAGAATGACACTTTTGAATTAAAAAATAAATCTTTTATGCATCTTCCTATGCATAAATTCATTTTAAATGAAAATGATACTTTTGAATTAAAAATCAATCTTTTATGCATCTTCCTATGCATAAATTCATTTTAAATGAGAATGACACTTTTGAATTAAAGATCAATCTTTTATGCATCTTCCTATGCATAAATTAAGAATTAATAAAAATAACACTTTTTGGATTAATTTAAATTCTTTATGCATCTATCCATGCATAAGTCCAATTTAGGAGAAATTACACTTTTAGAATAAAAGAATTTCTCTTATGCATCCTATTTATGCATAAAATCAAATATGATAAAAGTAACACTTTTATAATAAAATAATAATCTTTTATGCATACCTCTATGCATGAAAATCAATTATGATCAAAGTAACACTTTTACAATAAAATAATAATCTTTTATGCATACCTCTATGCATGAGAATCAATTATGATAAAAGTAATACTTTTATAATAAAATAATAATCTTTTATGCATACCTCTATGCATGAAAATCAAATATGATAAAAGTAACACTTTTATAAATAAATATTTCTAGTATACATTTTTCTAAGTCTAGAATGAAAATAACCCTTTAAGAATACTCATACGATGGGGATTACTCTTTTTAACATAAAATTTAATTACTAGAATTTCTCTTTTTCTTAATTCATCAATTATGCATAATATAAAAATTCAATTTCTCCATGATTACAATGAAATTCTTTCAATTAATCTAGGATGATAATTCCTAGAATATGGTAGGAAGTCCTCTTTTCATGCTTTGAATGAAATTATTTTATGTGTAAATTTTTATAAAATTTTGCCATAGCTTTGTTGCTATGACTGATAAATCTCAATTATTTTAAAAGATAAAGCTTATCTTTAAGAGAATGATTAGAATGATCCCTAATTGGATCATTAACCCATAATGGATTGAATCATCAATATTCATGAAATACATAAACTAAAAGCATAGAAAAAAGCCATTAATTTGGCCTCAAGCATAGATTAATCTTGGATTAAGGAAAAGCTTTATGAAAAGCTTCATTTGGATTGAGAATAGGTCATGAGTATGACCATTTCTTGAGTGAGAGAGAGAAATTACATAAAAACCATTAGAATTAAGCATAAATAGAAATTTATGTAATTCTTTACTATCATTCATCAATTAACTTCAATAGCATTCATCAATCTATGTAATTCTTTACTACCATTCATCAATTAATTTCAATAGCATTCAAAAACCATTCCAATTAAGCTTCTCAAGCTTGAGAGGGGCTGAGAAGAGAGAAACATTGAGAAATTATAGAAAAGATCAAGATTCACCATTTACCTTACAAATTGCTTGATTCTTTGTTCACGGTAGAGGCCCCCAACCAATCAATTGGTTTAGTATGTTGATGGAGCCACCAATGGGATTTGAAGAAAGAGGGAAGCTCCAATTTCTTCAATTTGGAGAGAATTTTAGAGAATAGTAAAAATTAGCATTATTTCGGCATAATTCTAGTATAGTAAAATTCTCCTATTTTTTTTAAGGACTCATGTTCTATTTATAGGAGAGGGAGGCTCTAACTAAAGCTAACCGATTTCTAGAATTTTCTAGATTTTAGTTTGGTTGAATTTGGACCAGATTTGGACCTAGTTTGGTACCTTTTTGATTCGGTTTGGTTCCATTTTGATTTGGTTTGGTTCAAGAGAGAGGAGAGATAAAAATATCATAATTTTTGAAGATTTAAAACTCAATTGCACATGTGAAGTAGGTGCCTCATTCATGAGGGGAAAATCCCCATGCAGAGGTGTCAAAAATGCATCATTACTTCTAAATATCTCCTTTTTTTAACTATTAGCCTTGTCCTTAGTCAACTCTTCATCTAATATGAGTATTTACTTCTAAATATCTCCCCTTTTTAACTATTAGCCTTGTCCTTAGTTAACTCTTCATCTTATGTGAGTATTTACTTCTAAATATCTCCCCTTTTTAACTATTAGCCTTGTCCTTAGTCAACTCTTCATCTTATGTGAGTATTTACTCATTTTTGGGAGATTTTTCTTTTATTTCTTCATTTATCTCCTCCTTACATTTGGATGAATCTTATTGGTCCATAGGAACCTTAATTTAAATTTTTAAAAAAATCTTCACCCCTAGGATAATGCCTCTTGAACCGATTATACTTAATTTCCAATGCACCTTCTGAAAATCTTTTTGAACTTCTGTTTCAGGGGAACTTATTTTAATAATATGAGAAATTTTTCTATCTAAAAATATTCAAAATCTGAATATTCTCTCTCTAGAATATTTTCTCTCTCTAAGTCAAAACAGGCAGAGACAAGATCTTTTATATTTTTGAAGAGGGGATTGATTACAGGGGAAGATGCTGGATATCTTGAGAGGTTGGGGAGGAATCTTACACAAACAAAAACCTCTGAAACATGGCTAAATGAAGATGAATCGTGTATTTTCACTGTCTTCTCCCATCAATATCGAGAAAATATAGGAAGAAAGTATGCAAGAATTCATGAAAATAGCAAAATCACACATAAGAGTCCATTCTCTTGCAAATCTATTACCAGCAAAATTCCCACGATCGAGAGATCAGAGCTCTGAGACCAAATGAAATGGGCGCCCGACTAACGTTAAAGAGGTCAACCTAGCAGGACCTGATGCGGATCCCAAACCTGTATACATTGGGAAGGGTAGGCCTATCTCTTGAAGAAGAAAAAGACCTCATTGACGTAGCTACTCACAGAATTCCACGGTTGCTTTGCTTGGAAATATATGAATATGAAGAGCAGCATGCCCCTAGAGGAGGTTAAATCATACCATTCCCATTGTGGAAGGAGTGTGGCAATCAAGGCATAGAGCCTACCAAATGAATCCAAAGTATTCTAGTAGAATGGTCAAGGACTCGAAGATTGACAAACTCACTGAAGCTAGATTCATTTATGATATAGAGCACACGGAATGGCTATCCCTAATAGTCATAGTACCTGAGAAAATCGAGATGCGATTTTGTGATAATCTTAAAAGTTCAATGCAACCATGGTGAAAGAACATTACCTATTGCCATTTATAGAGCATGTGGTGCTAGAAGAACGAGTAGCAGGTAAGGAGGCATACAGCTTCCTTCATGGGATCTCCGGTTATACCCAAGTAAAAATAGACCCGAATGAACAACATAAAACTCCATCTGCCACAAAATGGGGCACTTATACATATAGGGCAGGTATGCTTTTTGACCTATCCAATACCAATTGATTGTAGGGCAACTGTACGGTTGGGCTAAGACAGAATCATGAGGCATTGTCCTCAAGAATTTAAA
Source organism: Cibotium barometz (assembly GCF_041138505.1). Lineage (NCBI taxonomy): Eukaryota > Viridiplantae > Streptophyta > Polypodiopsida > Cyatheales > Cibotiaceae > Cibotium > Cibotium barometz. The sequence goes on along the minus strand of NC_141097.1, from coordinate 37,858,581 downwards.
TATGTCGACATCCTTGGGGGGGGGGTTGCTGGAGGATATTTGTCTTCAGACTAGTACCACCGCCAAGAAAGTTCTACTCGACTGTAGGACAACTTTACAATCACGAGGCACTCAAGAATTTAAATATACCGACATCCTTGAGCAAGCCCACAATCCGAGGTAGCTAGAGGATATTTCTCCGTAGACACTACACGCTTAAAAAGTTCTACTTGGTAGGCTTATGGTGGTCCACACTATTTGGAAAGGCGGCTGAATTTGTAAAAGGCTATGATGAATGTTAATGATTTGCTGGTATTCATAACTGTCGTGATAAAATGGCCCACCTTGTAGTAGTGTCTCTTCAACCATTTGAAGGGGGGAATTGACTTTATTAGACCATTAGTCCGGTGGCCCACCGTACTCAAGCGTGATTCATCATGGTCTCTAAATCTCACATACTCTTGTATCAAGCGGGTAGAGGCCCATGTGACCCAAAAGGGTGATGCTACATAGGCAACAACCAAATTCCTTTACGAGAATATAGTTACTAGATTTGGATATCCACTGACTAGTAAGCGATAGGGGAACCCACTCCATCAATAACGTAATCAAGTTCTTGTTGAGTGAACTTATGGTCGTACATTATAAATACTCTCTTAAGAAATCAAGCATGATTAAGCTCAAGGTGGATCAAAACTATATGAGAACATGATTAAGCATATTGCGATTAAGATAATACACAAAATAAGATTAAGCCAGTACCAAGATAATGACAATAATTAAGAAGTACATGAGTTGACGCAGGTACATCCTTTTATAGCTCTCATGGAGCTCCCTACTCACAAGATACATATGTGCACGCTTGTGCCACATGACTCCTTGGACTTTCCATGTGCTACCGTTTTGACCTTTGACTTCACCTTTTACGAATGATCTTATAAATCAACCTTTGCCAATGTTCCCTAAGTCTATTCCTTTTATAATATGCATGATTGTCCCCTTGCTCTACGCATGTTTCACCCTGACACATTGCATTTCTCAACACCTCCCGTCAATGTGATGAGAGTCTTAACACCTAGCTTTGACCTGGCCTCCTACACTCCATACTCATATGGTTGGCACAGTCCGTCTAGGTTGCTCTATGAGCTATTGGCTAGGTGTAAGGAGCCATGCTCCTTATATCGTCTAGAAAAGATGCTCAGTGTTGCCTCCATCCTGGGGGGCCTCATCACGTTGTCTTCCTTCTTGGTCATCATTACATTGGCTTCTTTGGCTCCCTTTTTATGCTAGCAATCCTTTTCTATGTGATCCATTTTGCCACTATGATGGTAGGTCTTTGTCCTTGCCCCAATGTGAAGCAATTGTTGTTGTGTCATGCTCTTCATTTTGTTAAGGTGTGCTGAAAAGTGATTCACTATCTTTAATGTCCAAGCCAAAGAATTATATTTTAAAGCTTATTTTTGAATTCTTTTATTTTGCCTCATCAATATTATTACCAGAAAAAATTCCCACGATCGAGATCAGAGCTCTGAGACCAATTGAAATGGGCGCCCAACTAACGTCAAAGGTCAACCTAGCAGGACCTAATGAGGATCCCAAACCTGTATACATTGGGAAGGGTAGGCCTATCTCTTGAAGAAGAAAAAGACCTCATTGACGTAGCTATTTACAGAATTCCACGGTTGCTTTGCTTGGAAATATATGAATATGAAGAGCATGCAAGTTCCCATTGTGGAAGGAGTGTGGCCATCAAGGCATAGAGCCTACCAAATGAATCCAAAGTATTCTAGCAGAATGGTGAAGGACTCGGACATTGACAAACTCATTGAAGCTGGATTCATTTATGATATAGAGCACACGAAATGGCTATCCCTAATAGTCATAGTACCGGAGAAAATCGGGAAGATGCGATTTTGTGATAATCTTAAAAGTTCAATGCAACCATGGTGAAAGAACATTACCTATTTTTTTAATGCAAGTGACGACTTCTTGACAGTAAACCCAATTTCCATTTTCTAATCTACCTTCAATTAATCCCAATTGCATATCTTAATGATAAGATTAATGCCAAAAAGTCTTGTGATTAGCAAGCCGCGTGAGCCTTGAGACTTCAATTGAGATTGTAGGAGCACTTCTTTATGGGGACATTGACTTTTATAAGGGGAATGGGAAAATGTAAGCATTGAAGGTATCATTGGGAAGCTTACACCTTGTATGAAAGTAAGCATGGACGGTATCATTGAGAACCTTACACCTTGTATAATCATTTGCCATGCTTGAAACACCCTCTTCATCACCACCAAAATCTTAAAGGAAGTCGACCCAAATTCATCCCACAGCTTAAAAATGGCGATTTTTGCTTGCTTGTTGGTGCTCCACATGTGAAGCTTGCAATCTGCTCCATGCTTGCCTCATGGGTGTTGTAGAAGGTGAAGCTAACTAACCCTAAACATGCTCCATAGCCATGCAAAGTCTCAAAGAAGAAGAGGGAAGAAGCAAAAATGTAGACACAACATTTCCCCCAATTCTGGTGGTCCAATGTTTTTAATAATAAGTTGGTCCCGACCCAGAAATTTGGTCCCTAAATTGAAAAATTGGCCCAAATCGTGACCAAAAGCCTCTGAAACATGGCTAAATGAAGATCTTGTATTTCCACCATCTTCCCCATCAATATCAAGAAAATACAAGAAGAAAGTATGCAAGAAATCAAGAAAATAGCAAAATCACACATAAGAGTCCATTCTCTTGCAAATCTATTACCAGCAAAAGCAGTCATTTTAGGGCTGAGAAGGTCTTAACACTCGAGTACTACTTAAGGTCAGTATCTAATCTCAACCCAAGAAAGGTTTTAATGCAACTGATGACTTCTTGACACTAAACCAAGTTCCCATTTTCTAATCTACCTTCAACTAATCCCAATCGCATATCTTAATGATAAGATTAATGCCGAAAAGAATTGTGATTAGCAAGCCGTGAGCTTGGAGACTTCAATCGAGCTTGTAAGAGCACTTCTTTATGGGGATTTTCACCTATATTAGATGACTTTTATGAGGGGAATGGGAAAATGTAAGCATTGAAGGTATCATTGGGAAGCTTACACCTTGTATGAAAGTAAGCATGGACAGTATCATTATGAAGCTTGCACCTTGTATAATCATTTGCCATGCTTGAAACACCCTCTTCTTCACCACCGAAATCTTAAAGGAAGTCGACCCAAATTCGTCCCATAGCTAAAAAATGGCAATTTTTGCTTGCTTCTTGGTGCTCCATGTGAAGCTTACAATCTGCTTCATGCCTTCCCCATGGTTGTTATAGAAGGTGAAGCTAAATAACCCTAAACATGCTCCATAGCCATGCAAAATCTCAAAGAAGAGGGAAGAAGCAAAAATGTAGACACAACATTTCCCCCAATTTTGGTGGTCCAATGTTTTTAATAATAAGTTGGTCCCGACCTAGAAATTTGGTCCCTAAATTGAAAAATTGGCCCAAATCGTGAACAAAAGCCTCTGAAACATGGCTAAATGAAGATCTTGTATTTCCACCATCTTCCCCATCAATATCGAGAAAATACAGGAAGAAAGTATGCAAGAAATCAAGAAAACAGCAAAATCACACATAAGAGTCTATTCTCTTGCAAATCTATTACCAGCAAAATTCCCACGATCGAGATCAGAGCTCTGAGACCAATTGAAATGGGTGCCCAACTAACGTCAAAGAGGTCAACCTAGAAGGAGACCTGATGAGGATCCCAAACGTGTATACATTGGGAAGGTTAGGCCTATCTCTTGAAGAAGAAAAAGACCTCATTGACGTAGCTACTCACAGAATTCCACGGTTGCTTTGCTTGGAAATATATGAATATGAAGAGCATGCCCCTAGAGGTGGTTAAATCACACCATTCCCATTGTGGAAGGAGTGTGGCCATCAAGACATAGAGCCTACCAAATGAATCCAAAGTATTCTAGTAGAATGGTCAAGGACTCGGAGAGATTGAAGCTGGATTCATTTATGATATAGAGCACACGGAATGGTTATCCCTTATAGTCATAGTACCTGAGAAAATCGAGAAGATGCGATTTTGTGATAATCTTAAAAGTTCAATGCAACCATGGTGAAAGAACATTACCTATTGCCATTTATAGAGCATGTGGTGCTGGAAGAACGAGTAGCAGGTAAGGAGGCATACAGCTTCCTTCATGGGATCTCCGGTTATACCCAAGTAAAAATAGACCCGAATGAACAACATAAAACTCCATCTGCCACAAAATGGGGCACTTATACATATAGGGCAGGTATGCTTTTCGACCTATCCAATACCGATTGATTGTAGGAAATCGTACGATTGGGCTAAGACAGAATCATGAGGCACTGTCCTCAAGAATTTAAATATGTTGACATCCTTGAGCAAGTCAAGCCCACTTTGGTGGGGGGGTTGTTGGAGGATATTTGTCTACAGACAGGTACCACCGCCAAGAAAGTTCTACTTGACTGTAGGACAACTGTACAATCACAAGGCACTCAAGAATTTAAAAAATGCCGACATCCTTGAGCAAGCCCACAATCCGGGGTAGCTAAAGGATATTTCTCCGCAGACACTACACCCTAAAAAAGTTCTACTTGGTAGGCTTGTGGTGGTCCACACTGTTTGGAGAGGCGGCTGAATTTGTAAAAGGCTACGATGAATGTCAGTGATTTACTAGTACTCATAACCACCGTGATAAAATGCCCCACGTTGTAGTGTCTCTTCAACCATTTGAAAAGGGGGAGTTGACTTTATTAGACCATTAGTCCGGTGGCCCACCGTACTCAAGCGTGATTCATCATGGTCTCTACCTCTCACATACTGTTGTATCAAGTGGGTAGAGGCCCATGTGACCCAAAAGGGTGATGCTACACAGGCAACAAACCAAATTCCTTTACAAGAATATAGTTACTAGATTTGGATATCCACTTAAACTAGTAAGCGATAGGGGAACCCACTTCATCAATAACGTAATCAAGTTCTTGTTGAGTGAACTTATGGTCGTACATTACAAATACTATGTTAAGAAATCAAGCATGATTAAGCTCAAGGTGGATCAGAACTATATGAGAACATGATTAAGCATATAGCGATTAAAATAATACACAGAATAAGATTAAGCGAGTACCAAGATAATGACAACAATTAAGAAGTACACCATCATAGCTTCATTCCATTGGAGTTGATGCATGTACATCCTTCTCATGGAGCTCCCTACTCACAAGATACATATGTGCACCCTTGTGCCACGTGCCTCCTTGGACTTTCCATGTGCTACCGTTTTGACCTTTGACTTCACCTTTTATGAATGATCATACAAATCAACCTTTGCCAATGTTCCCTAAGTCTATTCCTTTTATAATATGCATGATTCTCCCCTTGCTCTTCTACGCATGTTTCACCCTAACACATTGCATTTCTCAACACCTCCCCTCAATGTCATGAGAGTCTTAACACCTAGCTTTGACCTGGCCTCCTACACTCCATACTCATATGGCTGTTGGTGCGGTCTGTCTAGGTTGCTCTATGAGCTACAATGTTGGCTTGGTCTTGACATTTTACACATCGGAAGATTGGGGTTATAACTAGGAGGAAGGAGCCATGCTCCTCATATCATCTAGAAAGGAGGAAGGAGCCATGCTCCTCATATCATCTAGAAAAGATGCTCGGTGTTGCCTCCATCCTGGGAGGCCTCATCACATTGTCTTCTTTCTTGGTCATCATTACATTGGCTTCTTCGGCTCCCTTTTTATGCCAACAATCCTTTTCTATGTGATTGATTTCACCACTATGATGGTAGGTCTTTGTCCTTGCTCCTTCTCTAGTCCTTGATCGTAGTCCTCTCGAGAGAAGAGTGCTTTCTCCTCACTTGATATAGCTTGGGTTGTCCTCCCCCCCGAGTCCGCTTCTCCTCTTCTGCGAGTGTTGCTTCCACTCCTACAATGGTCGGATTTGGGAGGTTCTTCCAAGTAGCCACACTAAGGGCTCATACTCCTCAAGTGTCATGCTTTTTAACAGTATGGCTATGGCATCCTCTTCCTCTGCTAGTGCCCCAATGCCAACCAATTGTTGTTGTGTCATGCTCTTCATTTTGTTAAGGTGTGCTGAAAGTGATTCACTATCTTTAATGTCCAAGCCAAAGAATTATATTTTTAAGCTTATTTTTGAATTCTTTTATTTTGCCCCAAAAAATTTATCTAGCTCATCCCAAGCACCCTGTATCTTACGATGCAATATGATGAAAAAATCCATCTCTCAATCCTAATGCAATGATGGCTAATCCTTTTTTCATTCTGGCTTAACCATCTGTTCGTTTCATCCTCTTCATCCTCCGGACATTTTCCCCTTCCATTTACAATGCTCCATAGCCTTCACTAACATAGATTTGATTAACTTGCCATGTGTGGAAGGATTTCCCATTAAACTTCTCAAGCACAAATGAAGCAGTCATTTTAGGGCTGAGAAGGTCTTAACACTCGAGTACTACTTAAGGTCAGTATCTAATCTCAACCCAAGAGAGTTTTTAATGCTGTAAGATTCCTCCCCAGCCTCTCAAGATGTCTAGTATCTTCTCCCTGTAGTAAATCCCCTCTTCAGTAACAGGAATTAGTCACCTGTCCGGATATCTGTGGGTGAGGCCCCGAGTGTAAGACCCTATCCCATGCAAGATTTGCTACTTCCTCTCCTAGTACCCCGAATCCGTTGCGTGGTGGGGACAGAGATCTTACATGTAGCATCACCCTTTTGGATCACATGGGCCTCTACCCGCTTGATACAACAGTATGTGAGAGGTAGAGACCATGATCAATCACGTTTGAGTACCATGGGCCACCGAACTAATGGTCTAATAAAGTCAATTCCCCCCTTTTCAAATGGTTGAAGAGACACTACTACAAGGTGGGGCATTTTATCACGGCGGTTATGAATACCAGCAAATCATTGACATTCATCATAGCCTTTTACAAATTCAGCCGCCTCTCCAAACAGTGTGGACCACCACAAGCCTACCAAGTAGAACTTTTTTAGCGTGTAGTGTCTGCGGAGAAATATCCTCTAGCTACCCCGGATAGTGGGCTTACTCAAGGATTTTGGCATATTTAAATTCTTGAGTGCCTCGTGATTGTACAGTTGTCCTATAGTCAAGTAGAACTTTCTTGACGGTGGTACTAGTCTGCAGACAGATATCCTCCAACAACCCCCCCCAAAGTGGGCTTGGCTTGCTCAAGGATGTCGACATATTTAAATTCTTGAGGACAATGCCTCATGATTCTGTCTTAGCCCAACCGTACAATTGCCCTATAATCAATTGGTATTGGATAGGTCGAAAAGCATACTTGCCCTATATGTATAAGTGCCCCATATTGTGGTAGATGGAGTTTTATGTTGTTCATTCGGGTCTATTTTTACTTGGGTATAACCGGAGATCCCATGAAGGAAGCTGTATGCCTCCTTACCTGCTACTCGTTCTTCCAACACATGCTCTATAAATGGTAATAGGTAATGTTCTTTCACCATGGTTGCATTGAACTTTTAAGATTATCACAAAATCGCATCTTCTCGATTTTCTCAGGTACTATGACTATTAGGGATAGCCATTCCATGTGCTCTATATCATAAATGAATACAGCTTCAATGAGTTTGTCAATCTCCGAGTCCTTGACCATTCTACTAGAATACTTTGGATTCATTTGGTAGGCTCTATGCCTTGATGGCCACACTCCTTCCACAATGGGAATGGTGTGATTTAACCTCCTCTAGGGGCATGCTCTTCATATTCATATATTTCCAAGCAAAGCAACCGTGGAATTCTATGAGTAGCTACGTCAATGAGGTCTTTTTCTTCTTCAAGAGATAGGCCTACCCTTCCCAATGTATACAGGTTTGGGATCCGCGGCAGGTCCTGCTAGGTTGATCTCCTTAACATTAGTCGGGCGCCCATTTTAATTGGTGTCAGAGCTCTCATCTCGATCGTGGGAATTCTGCTGGTAATAGATTTGCAAGAGAATGGACTCTTATGTGTGATTTTGCTATTTTCTTGAATTCTTGCATACTTTGAAATGCAATGTATCAGGGTGAAACATGCGTAGAAGAGCAAGGGGAGAATCATGCATATTATAAAAGGAATAGACTTAGGAAACATTGGCAAAGGTTGATTTGTATGATCATTCGTAAAAGGTAAAGTCAAAGGTCAAAACGGTAGCACATGGAAAGTCCAAGGAGGCACGTGGCACAAGGGTGCACATATGTATCTTGTGAGTAGGGAGCTCCATGAGAGCTATAAAAGGATGTACTTGCGTCAACTCCAATGGAATGCGGCTATGATGGTGTACTTCTTAATTGTTGTCATTATCTTGGTACTCGCTTAATCTTATTCTGTGTATTATCTTAATCAGATATGCTTAATCATGTTCTCATATAGTTCTGATCCACCTTGAGCTTAATCATGCTTGATTTCTTAACAGAGTATTTATAATGTACGACCATAAGTTCACTCAACAAGAACTTGATTACGTTATTGATGAAGTGGGTTCCCCTATCGCTTACTAGTTTAAGTGGATATCCAAATCTAGTAACTATATTCTCGTCAAGGAATTTGGTTGTTGCCTGTGTAGCATCACCCTTTTGGGTCACATGGGCCTCTACCTGCTTGATACAACAGTATGTGAGAGGTAGAGACCATGATGAATCACGCTTCAGTACCATGGGCCACTGGACAAATGGTCTAATAAAGTCAATTCCCCCCTTTTCAAATGGTGAAGAGACACTACTACAAGGTGGGGCATTTTATCACGGTGGTTGATCAATACCAGCAAATCATTGACATTCATCATAGCCTTTTACAAATTCAGCCGCCTCTCCAAACAGTGTGGACCACCACAAGTCTACCAAGTAGAACTTGGTAGACAAATCATTGACATTCATCATAGCCTTTTACAAATTCAGCCGCCTCTCCAAATAGTGTGGACCACCACAAGTCTACCAAGTAGAACTTTTTGGCGTGGGCTTGCTCAAGAATGTCGGCATATTTAAATTCTTGAGTGTAAGATTCCTCCCCCAACCCCCTTTTTGATGTCTAGTATCTTCTCCTGTAATCAATCTCTCTTCAGAAATATAAAGACCTTGTTTCTAACTATTTTAGCCTAGAGAGAGAGAATTATTCTAGAGAGAGAATATTCAGATTATGAATATTTTTGGATAGAAAAATAACTCATCTTATTAAAATAAGTTCCCCTGAAATAGAAATTCAAAAAGAATTTTCCAATGTGCAATTGAAATTAATTGGAAATAGGTATAAAGAACCTTAGTCTAAGGGTCTAGATTTTCAGAAATTTTTGGATTATGGTCCAATTAAGGTTCCTATGGGCCAATAGCATCAATCCATGTGTAGGAAGGAGGTAAATCCAATTTGTAAAAGAAGATACCCAAAAATGAGTAAATGCTCACATAAGATGAAGAGTTGAAAATGTACAAGGTTTATTAGTAAAAAAACTATGAGCAATAAAATTTTGACACATATGTAAGGAAGGAGAGTTCTTTAAAGAAGGTGCATATTTCACATAAGATGAAGAGTTGAAAATGTAGAAGGATTATTAGAAAAAAACTATGAGCAATAAAATTTTGACACATATGTAAGGAAGGGGAGTTCTTTAAAGAAGGTGCATATTTCACATAAGATGAAGAGTTGAAAATGTACAAGGTTTATTAGTAAAAAAACTATGAGCAATAAAATTTTGACACATATGTACGGAAGGGGAGTTCTTTAAAGGAGGTGCATATTTCACATACTTGAATGAGTTTTTAACTCAAAATTAATGTGATATTTTTATCTCTCATCTCTCTTGAACCAAACCAAATCAAAATGGAACCAAATCAAATAAAAAAGTAACCAAACTAGGTCTAAATCTAGTCCAAATTCAACCAAACTGACTTGGAAAATTCTAGAATCAGTTTGTTTGGTTAGGAGCTCAATTTTTCCTATAAATAGAAGCCTTCCCTTGTTGAAAAAGATATAATGTCTTATGCATTGTTACTCTACTCTACCTAAGCCAAGAGCTGTGAATTCTTTAATAATTCACTAGTTTTTGATACTTCTCTCTTTCTTCAATCCCCATTGGTGGCTCCATCAACATACTAAACCAATTGATTGGTTGGGGGTCTCTACCGTGATCAAAGAATCAAGCAAATTATAAGATAAGTATAGTGAATTTTGATCTTTTCTATAATTTCTCAATGATTCTCTCTTCTCAATCTCTCTCAAGCTTGAGAAGCTTAATTGATATGGTTTTTGAAATGCTATTGAAGTTAATTAATTAATGATAGTAAAGAATTACATAAAATTCTATTTATATTTAATTCTAATGGTCTTTCTCTCTCTCACTTAAGAAATGGTCATACTCATGACCCTTTTCAATCCAAATGAAGCTTTTCATAAGGCTTTTCCTTAATCCAAGATTAAGCTATGCTTGAGGCCAAATTAATGGATTTTTTTTCTATACTTTTAGTTTATGTATATCGATGATTCAATCCATTATGGATTGATGATCCGATTAGAGACCATTCTAATTATTTCCTTAATGATAAACCTTATCCCTCAGAAAAAATTGAGACTTATCAGTCATAGTAGCGGAGCTATGGCAAAATTTTTATAGAAATTACGCATAAAATAATTTCATTCAAAGCATAAAAAGAGGACTTCCTACCATATTCTAGGAACTATCATCCTAGATTAATTAAAAGAATTTTATTATGCATGGAGATGTGGATGTTTGCATGTAGATGTAGATGTATGGATGTGAGTGTGAATGTGGAGGTGGATGTATGCATGGAGATGTGGATGTATGCATGTAGAAGTAGATGTATAGATGAGGATGTAAATGGAGATGTGGATGGATGCATGTAGATGTAGATGTATAGATGTAGATGTGAATGGAGATGTGGATGTATGCATGTAAATGTAGATGTATAGATGTAGATGTGGATGTGGAGGTGGATGTATGCATGTAGATGTAGATGTAGATGTATAGATGTGGATGTGGAGGTGGATGTATGCATGTAGATGTAGATGTATAGATGTAGATGTGAATGGAGATGTGGATGTATGCATGTAGATGTAGATGTATAGATGTAGATGTGGATGTGCAGGTGGATGTATGCATGTAGATGTAGATGTATAAATGTAGATGTGGATGTGGAGGTGGATGTATGCATGTAGATGTAGATGTATAGATGTAGATGTGAATGGAGATGTGGATGTATGCATGTAGATGTAGATGTATAGATGTAGATGTGGATGTGGAGGTGGATGGATGCATGTAGATGTAGATGTATAGATATAGATGTGAATGGAGATGTGGATGTATGCATGTAGATGTAGATGTATAGATGTAGATGTGGATGTGGAGGTGGATGTATGCATGTAGATGTAGATGTGGATGTAGATGTGGAGGTGGATGTATGCATGTAGATGTAGATGAATGGATGTGAATGTGAATGTGGATGTGGATGTATGCGTGTAGATATGAATGTATGCGTGTAGATAAGAATGTATGCATGTAGATGTGGATGTATGGATGTGAATGTGGATATGGAATGTGGAATAAGTAAGGTGGGTTGATGAGGGATAATGTGGAAAAATGAGAGTTAATATAGAAATTGTATTTGTAAACTGTTTGTAAATGCTGTTTGTAAATGATTGTTTTATGTCAAGAATGCTGGGGGGAGCATTTTGGCCGTCTTGTGATTAAGGTCGTGATGATAAAGTTGCAACTGCTGACGGAGAGTCAATGAAGGATGTCTCGCGTAGCAAGGTCGGTCGAGGTCTTGACCAGCCTCAGTGCGATTAAAATGGTGAGCTTCCGGTACGGTGGATGAGGGGCCAAGGAAGCGGCCTATGAGTGAAGCGCTAGGTCACCTGCGAAGGATCCTAGAGGGTGCTGACCATACGGTGCTCGGGCTCTGGGTCTCACCTAGGATACCCACGCGTGCGTCGAGGAAGATATTGGAACAAGAGTAGGAGTTGTTTTCTGAAATCGGGCATGGATCTGGTTGATTGACCTTGCTGGTCTTCAATGGATGAGTCCATGGCTCTTTATATGGATCTGTTGGTTGATCTTGCTGATCTTCAACGAGAGTCCATCTTGGTAAGAGATTATAGTCCCGAGTATTATGGGCTAGGGATTAGGAAACGGCCCCTGTGTGGACAGGTGGTGAGCGTCCTAGTTACCAATGATGCCATAGATACTCTAATGAAGGAATGATGAAAAAATTAAGAATTAACTGGATAAATTGGAAGATGGTGATCAGTGATAAGTTATGGTTTTATGAAAGGATTGTTTTAAACTGGTTGAATCTGTGAAAAGGCAATTTCATATTGGGTGTGTGAGTGGTGTGACTACCTTTATTTTTGCATGAACATCCGGCTAGGGGGCCTTGGAACTCTTTTCCTTGGTATCCGGGACAAAACCTAACCAAATTCTTAATTGGATCCTATCACTACAGTGGTTGGGCGGTTGGCTAACCCATGGGATCGGATGGGGTTAGGCTAAACTCATGGATCCGTAAATCGAGACTCAAACTTTTGTTTTTACGATAGATAAAATAAATCCCGGACAGTAACTGTTCTATGGATAGGAATCAATGGCTGTGCCTCTTGAATGGGAAAAAAAGCGTTGATCCCAATGATCCAAGTGCAAGTTCTTCCTTGACCTGACCAAGTATCTTATAGATGTAATTGGATCAGCTCGATCAGAAATAATCTTGACTACGTTAGAGTAAAAAGTTATCCTGGGTGGAATCACCCGTGCTTTTCGGTAAAGGAAATTTTTTCGGGTTCGGTTTTGGAACAACCGGCGGATTAGTCTCTTATCCGGATATCCGTGTGGTGGGTGAGGCCCCGAATGTGGGACCCCTGTCCCGCGCGAGAAGTGCTACTTCCACCTGTATCCCGAATCTGTTGCTCGGTGGGAACAGGGATCTTACAGTTAGTATCAGAGCATTTGGTTAATAAAGATCAACTGAGAAGACAAATATGTCAAAAATCTATCAAGAAACACAAAAGGTTATAATTGTGTGATATAATTCATACAATTTGATATTCAAACTGAAATTCATGATTTGGTAATTGGTTCTTTAGATGGAAGTACCGCAATTATATAGAATCCCTGACTTGCTTGAGGCCTAGACATGATAGTATTTACCTTATAATTCTAAGGGTCGTGACTACGCGTATATACCGAGAGTATACTGCAGCTCTTTACTGACAGTATATACGAGTAAATCTAAGACTTGAAATTATAAGCGTTAATGCTATCTAGATGATGATTTCGAATGTGATTGATATGATTTTTAATTCTGTTTGAGAATTGATGAATTGATTTGGATTCTGATTGAAAATGCTGATTGAAAAATGTTGATTTTTAAAAATTAGTTGAAATATAATGAAACCACAATGAGGGGGAATGGGACGAGTCCCTGTGATGATAGTCATAACTAGAATGATGATAACGAATTCAGCAAATCACTATGAGATTAGTGGGTTGTGCTGTCAGATTGCTACTGTTAATACTTGACCGGTAGATCAAGTTAAGGGATGTCAAATTGAGAACTTGCTTGACTGAAATTTTCGTGGAGGAATGTTCCGAAGGAAACTTTTCGATCTAATGGACCATTATCATGTTAAAGATATGAATGATATGATCTGAATGAATTGTTATTTAATGATGAGTTCTATATAAGGAATATTTATCCCAGTGTTCTGTTGGGTTGACCAGAATATAAGGAACCCCAGAATAAAATTGGATCTTAAGAAAAAGAGCTGTCCTCTACCTTGCGAGATGAGGACATCTCGCACTTTTTAAGTGGGGTAGAATGTAAGATTTCTCCCCAACCTTCGAGGTATACAGGAGTAAGAATCTTCCTTTCTGATCTTATAATTATTCCCTCTCTAAAATAAAAGAAAGTTTCTGTTTAAAAAAGGAAGACCCTTCCCTAGAATACTTCTCAGGAGTCCCACCTGTTTTAAGGATTTAGAACAATGAGTTCAGAAGTGAGAATCGGTGTTTTGGATACCAAGGTTTTGGTTTTCATTCGAGTACGGTCCAAAAGAAGTTCTTTATCTCTTGGGGAGTATAAGAAGTTATCCCCCAGATATTCTGACCCTTATATCTGAATTCAATGAAAGTAGGTGACTTAGCCTACAAGTTTCTTTTATCTCCTCATCTCCAAATTCTTAATGCCTTCTATAGAAAAATGTGTCAAACTCAAATCATGGAAAGACGGTAAAACTTCAGTGGTGGCAAGTTACCGTTGGCTTCTAGGTTACGCTAGCTCCTTCCTTTATATAAGTCGTAACTTTTACTTGCCGCTCACAGTAATCTTACTCCCATCAATCTCCTTTCTTTCTTAATCTCCTTCATGGCTTGGCAACAGGAATTAGTTTTATCCCTGATGATTTCTCACCTTCAAGACGCAAGAGAGTCTGTGAAGAAAGACTTTATAGAACAGTATGAGCGCTCACTTTTTCCTCACCTAGGAACTTCTGTAGCTCAGACCAAATGGCGGACCTATCAAAACATAACTAGGGTAACACCTTGGGGTCAGCAGCACTTTCGTAACAATGTCCGCTTGGCCATGGTTATTGAAGCTTTGGGTTTGGGTCCCCGATACTACTGCGTCATGAGATCAAGGCATCTTGGGTTTTCTGAGCGGGTCTTCTTACTGGCGTGTTTTCTTCCTCATGAGAAGATATGCCTTTATCCCGTTTTTGGCTTGCCTGTCATCACAGGTCCTTTTGTTAGGTCACCTCATACCACCACTGAGATAGGTGCGGCAATAACCAGTAGGATCATTCCCATAGATGAGTTACCCTATACTTGTGCAGCTTGTGAGTGTTGCTTTTGTGACCATATGATGGACGGGCTTATGGAAGTGTAAAGAGTTCTTCTATCTTTACTGTATAAGTTCTGAGAATGAATAAAGTTTAAATCTTGTTCTTATCTTGCTTTCTTTAAGACTTTTCTTGGTGGTTAATCTTGATTAAAATTTTTCTCTAAGTCTCATATTCGTGCATCTTGTAAAATTATCCCAGTTTGCGAGATGAGAACATCTCGCATTTTTTAAGTGGGGTAGAATGTAAGATTCCTCCCCTAACCCTCTTTTTGATGTCTAGTATCTTCCCCTGTAATCAATCTCTCTTCTGAAATATAAAGACCTTGTTTCTAACTGTTTTAGCCTAGAGAGAGAGAATTATTCTAGAGAGAGAATATTCAGATTATGAATATTTTTGGATAGAAAAATAACTCATCTTATTAAAATAAGTTCCCCTGAAACAGAAATTCAAAAAGAATTTTCCAATGTGCAATTGGAATTAATTGGAAATAGGTATAAAGAACCTTAGTCTAAGGGTCTAGATTTTCAGAAATTTTTGGATTATGGTCCAATTAAGGTTCCTATGGGCCAATAGCATCAATCCATGTGTAGGGAGGAGGTAAATCCAATTTGTAAAAGAAGATACCCAAAAATGAGTAAATGCTCACATAAGATGAAGAGTTGAAAATGTACAAGGTTTATTAGTAAAAAAACTCAGCAATAAAATTTTGACACATATGTAAGGAAGGAGAGTTCTTTAAAGAAGGTGCATATTTCACATAAGATGAAGAGTTGAAAATGTAGAAGGATTATTAGAAAAAAACTATGAGCAATAAAATTTTGACACATATGTAAGGAAGGGGAGTTCTTTAAAGAAGGTGCATATTTCACATAAGATGAAGAGTTGAAAATGTACAAGGTTTATTAGTAAAAAAACTATGAGCAATAAAATTTTGACACATATGTACGGAAGGGGAGTTCTTTAAAGGAGGTGCATATTTCACATGCTTGAATGAGTTTTTAACTCAAAATTAATGTGATATTTTTATCTCTCATCTCTCTTGAACAAAACCAAATCAAAATGGAACCAAATCAAATCAAAAAGTAACCAAACTAGGTCCAAATCTAGTCCAAATTCAACCAAACTGACTTGAAAAATTATAGAATCAGTTTGTTTGGTTAGGAGCTCAATTTTTCCTATAAATAGAAGCCTTCCCTTGTTGAAAAAGATATAATGTCTTATGCATTGTTACTCTACTCTACCTAAGCCAAGAGCTGTGAATTCTTTAATAATTCACTAGTTTTTGATACTTCTCTCTTTCTTCAATCCCCATTGGTGTCAACATACTAAACCAATTGATTGGTTGGGGGCCTCTACCGTGATCAAAGAATCAAGCAAATTATAAGATAAGTATAGTGAATTTTGATCTTTTCTATAATTTCTCAATGATTCTCTCTTCTCAACCCCTCTCAAGCTTGAGAAGCTTAATTGATATGGTTTTTGAAATGCTATTGAAGTTAATTAATTAATGATAGTAAAGAATTACATAAAATTCTATTTATATTTAATTCTAATGGTCTTTCTCTCTCTCACTTAAGAAATGGTCATACTCATGACCCTTTTCAATCCAAATGAAGCTTTTCATAAGGCTTTTCCTTAATCCAAGATTAAGCTATGCTTGAGACCAAATTAATGGCTTTTTTTTCTATACTTTTAGTTTATGTATATCGATGATTCAATCCATTATGGATTGATGATCCGATTAGAGACCATTCTAATTATTTCCTTAATGATAAACCTTATCCCTCAGAAAAAATTGAGACTTATCAGTCATAGTAGCGGAGCTATGGCAAAATTTTTATAGAAATTACGCATAAAATAATTTCATTCAAAGCATAAAAAGAGGACTTCCTACCATATTCTAGGAACTATCATCCTAGATTAATTAAAAGAATTTTATTATGCATGGAGATGTGGATGTTTGCATGTAGATGTAGATGTATGGATGTGAGTGTGAATGTGGAGGTGGATGTATGCATGGAGATGTGGATGTATGCATGTAGAAGTAGATGTATAGATGAGGATGTAAATGGAGATGTGGATGGATGCATGTAGATGTAGATGTATAGATGTAGATGTGAATGGAGATGTGGATGTATGCATGTAAATGTAGATGTATAGATGTAGATGTGGATGTGGAGGTGGATGTATACATGTAGATGTAGATGTAGATGTATAGATGTGGATGTGGAGGTGGATGTATGCATGTAGATGTAGATGTATAGATGTAGATGTGAATGAAGATGTGGATGTATGCATGTAGATGTAGATGTATAGATGTAGATGTGGATGTGGAGGTGGATGTATGCATGTAGATGTAGATGTATAGATGTAGATGTGAAAGTGGAGGTGGATGTATGCATGTAGATGTACAGATGTATAGATGTAGATGTGAATGGAGATGTGGATGTATGCATGTAGATGTAGATGTATAGATGTAGATGTGGATGTGGAGGTGGATGTATGCATGTAGATATAGATGTATAGATGTAGATGTGAATGGAGATGTGGATGTATGCATGTAGATGTAGATGTATAGATGTAGATGTGGATGTGGAGGTGGATGTATGCATGTAGATGTAGATGTAGATGTAGATGTGGATGTAGATGTGGAGGTGGATGTATGCATGTAGATGTAGATGTATGGATGTGAATGTGAATGTGGATGTGGATGTATGCATGGAGTTGTGGATGTATGCGTGTAGATATGAATGTATGCGTGTAGATAAGAATGTATGCATGTAGATGTGGATGTATGGATGTGAATGTGGATATGGAATGTGGAATAAGTAAGGTGGGTTGATGAGGGATAATGTGAAAAAATGAGAGTTAATATAGAAATTGTATTTGTAAACTGTTTGTAAATGCTGTTTGTAAATGATTGTTTTATGTCAAGAATGCTGGGGGGAGCATTTTGGCCATCTTGTGATTAAGGTCGTGATGATAAAGTTGCAACTGCTGAACGGAGAGTCAATGAAGGACGTCTCGCGTAGCAAGGTCGGCCGAGGTCTTGATGACCAGCCTCAGTGCGATTAAAATGGTGAGCTTCCGGTACGGTGGATGAGGAGCCAAGGAAGCGGCCTATGAGTGAAGCGCTAGGTCACCTGCGAAGGATCCTAGAGGGTGCTGACCATACGGTGCTCGGGCTCTAGGTCTCGCCTAGGATACCCACGTGTGCGTCGAGGAAGATATTAGAACAAGAGTAGGAGTTGTTTTCTGAAATCGGGCATGGATCTGGTTGATTGACCTTGCTGGTCTTCAATGGATGAGTCCATGGCTCTTTATATGGATCTGTTGGTTGATCTTGCTGATCTTCAACGAGAGTCCATCTTGGTAAGAGATTATATTACCGAGTATTATGGGCTAGGGATTAGGAAACGGCCCCTGTGTGGACAGGTGGTGAGCGTCCTAGTTGCCAATGATGCCATAGATACTCTGATGAAGGAATGATGGAAAAATTAAGAGTTAACTGGATAAATTGGAAGATGGTGATCAGTGATACTATGGTTTTATGAAAGGATTGTTTTAAACTGATTGAATCTGTGAAAAGGCAATTTCATATTGGGTGTGTGAGTGGTGTGACTAGTTTTATTTTTGTATGAACATCCGGCTAGGGGGCCTTGGAACTCTTTTCCTTGGTACCCGGGACAAAACCTAACCAAATTCTTAATTGGATCCCATCAGTACAGTGGTTGGGCGGTTGGCTAACCCATGGGATCGGGATGGGGTTAGGCTCGACTGATGGATCCGTAAATCGAGACTCAAACTTTTGTTTTTACGATAGATAAAATAAATCCCGGACAATAACTGTTCTATGGATAGGAATCAATGGCTGTGCCTCTTGAATGGGGAAAAAAGTGTTGATCCCAATGATCCAAGTGCAAGTTCTTTCTTGACCTAACCAAGTATCTTATAGATGTAATTGGATCAGCTCGATCAGAAATGATCTTGACTACGTTAGAGTAAAAAGTTATCCTTGTGGAATCACCCGTGCTTTTCAGTAAAGGAAGTTTTTCCGGGTTCGATTTTGGAACAACCGACGGATTAGTCTCTTATCCGGATATCCGTGAGTGAGGCCCCGAATGAGGGACCCCTATCCCACCCGAGAAGTGCTACTTCCGCTGCCTGTATCCCGAATCTGTTGCTCAGTGGGAACAGGGATCTTACATTGAGTGCCTCGTTATTGTATAGTTGTCCTACAGTCAAGTAGAACTTTCTTGGCTTGGCTTGCTCAAGGATGTCGACATATTTAAATTCTTGAGGACAGTGCCTCATGATTTTGTCTTAGCCCAACCGTACAGCTGCCCTACAATCAATTGGTATTGGATAGGTTGAAAAGCATACCTGCCCTATATGTATAAGTGCCCCATTTTGTGGCAGATGGAGTTTTATGTTGTTCATTCGGGTCTATTTTTACTTGGGTATAACCGGAGATCCCATGAAGGAAGCTGTATGCCTCCTTACCTGCTACTCGTTCTTCTAGCACATGCTCTATAAATGGCAATAGGTAATGTTCTTTCACCATGGTTGCATTGAACTTTTAAGATTATCACAAAATTTCATCTTCTCGATTTTCTCACGTACTATGACTATTAGGGATAGCCATTCCGTGTGCTCTATATCATAATTGAATTCAGCTTCAATGAGTTTGTCAATCTCCGAGTCCTTGACCATTCTACTAGAATACTTTGGATTCATTTGGTAGGCTCTATGCCTTGATGGCCACACTCCTTCCACAATGGGAATGGTGTGATTTAACCTCCTCTAGGGGCATGCTCTTCATATTCATATATTTCCAAGCAAAGCAACGGTGGAATTCTATGAGTAGCTACGTCAATGAGGTCTTTTTCTTCTTCAAGAGATAGGCCTACCCTTCCCAATGTATACATGTTTGGGATCCGCATCAGGTCCTGCTAGGTTGACCTCTTTAACGTTAGTCGGGCCCCCATTTCAATTGGTCTCAGAGCTCTGAACTCAATCGTGGGAATTTTGCTGGTAATAGATTTGCAAGAGAATGGACTCTTATGTGTGATTTTGCTATTTTCTTGAATTCTTGCATACTTTCTTCCTATATTTTCTCGATATTGATGGGGAAAGACGGTGGAAGTACAAGATTCATCTTCATTTAGCCATGTTTCAGAGGTTTTTGTTTGAGATTTGGGCCAATTTTTGAATTTAGGGACCAAATTTTTGGGTCGGGGACCAACTTATTAAAAACATTGGACCACCAGAATTGGAGAAAATGTTGTGTCTACATTTTTTCTTCTTCCCTCTTCTTCTTTGTTAGGGTTAGTTAGCTTTACCTTCTACAGCAACCATGGGGCAAGCATGGAGCAGATTGTAAGCTTCACATGGAGCACCAACAAGCAAGCAAAAATTGCCATTTTTCGGCCGTGGGACAAATTTGGGTCGACTTCCTTTAAGATTTCGGTGGTGATGAAGAGGGTGTTTCAAGCATGGCAAATGATTATACAAGGTGTAAGCTTCTCAATGATACCGTCCATGCTTACTTTCATACAAGGTATAAGCTTCGCAATGATACCTTCAATGCTTACATTTTCCCATTCCCCTCATAAAAGTCATCTAATATAGGTAAAAATCCCCATAAAGAAGTGCTCCTACAAGCTCGATTGAAGTCTCCAAGCTCACACGGCTTGCTAATCACAAGTCTTTTCTGCATTAATCCTAAGATATGCGATTGGGATTAATTGAAGGTAGATTAGAAAATGGGAACTGGGTTTAGTGTCAAGAAGTCGTCACTTGCATTAAAAGCTCTCTTGTGTTGAGATAAGATACTGACCTTAAGTAGTACTCGAGTGTTAAGACCTTCTCAGCCCTAAAATGACTGCTTCATTTGTGCTTGAGAAGTTTAAAGGGGAATCCTTCCACACATGGCAAGTTGAAATCAAATCTATGTTAGTGAAGGCTATGGAGCATTGTAAATGGAAGGGGAAAATGTCCAGAGGATGAAGGGGATGTGTAAGATCCCTATTCCCACGGAGCAACGGATTCGGGGTACTAGTAGGCGGAAGTAGCACTTCTCACGCGGGACAGGGGTCCCACACTTGGGGCCTCGCCCACGGATATCCAGACAAGAGACTAATCCGTCGGTTTTTTCAAAACCAAACCCGAAAAAACTTCCTCACCCGGAAAGTACGGGCGATTCCACCAGGATAACTCTTTACTCTAACGTAGTCAAGACCATTACTGATCAAGCTGATCCACCGACTGCACCTATAAAGATACTCGGTCAGATCAAGGAAGAAACTTGCACTTGGATCATTGGGATCAACGCTTTTTTCCCCATTAAGAGGCACAGTCATTGATTCCTATCCATAGAACAAATACTATCCGGGATTTACTTTATCTATCGTAAACAGAAATTGAGTCTCGATTTACGGATCCATCAGTCTAGCCTAACCCCATCTATCAATCCCATGGGTTAGCCAACCGCCCAACCAATGTAGTGATGGGATCCAATTAAGAATTTGGTTAGGTTTTGTCCCAGGTACCAAGGAAAAGAGTTCCAAGGCCCCCTAGCTGGAAGTTCATGCAAACATAAAACTAGTCACACCACTTACACACCCAATATGAAATTACCTTTTTCTTAGCACGCATCAGCTAACTTTAAAACAATCCTTTAATGAAACAATTATGTCACTGATGACAATCCTCAAAGTCTCTGGTTGAATCCTTATTTCCAGTCATTCATTCATCGGTATACTTATGGCATCATTGGCAAAAACCAGAACGCTCACCACACCTATTCACTCAGGGGTCTTTTCCATAGTTCCTAGCTCATAGTAACCGGTAATATATTCATATAATAGAATGGAATCTCCGTGGAAGATCAGCAAGATCAACCCACAGATCCATATAAAAGAGCCATGGACTCATCCGTTGAGGACCAGCAAGGTCAATCAACCAGATCCATGCCCGGTTTCAGAAAACAACTCTTACTCCTTGTTCCAATATCTTCCACGATGCACGTGTGGGTATCTTCGGTGACCCAGAGCCCGAGCACCGTATGGTCAGCACCCTTTAGGATCCTTTGCAGGTGACCTCGCGCTTCACTCATAGGCCGCTTCCTTGGTCCCTAATCCACCGTACCGGAAGCTCACCATTTAAATCGAACCGAGGCTGGTCAAGACCTCGGCCGACCTTGCTACGCGAGACGTCCTTCTTGGGTTTTCTGAGCGGGTCTTCTTACTGGCGTGTTCTATTCCTCATGAGAAGATATGCCTTTACCCCATTTTTGGCTTACCTCTCAGAGGTCCTTTTGTTAGAACACCTCATACCACTGAGATAGACGCAACAATAACCAACAGAATCATTCCCATAAATGAGTTACCTTATACGTGCGCAGCTTGTGAGTGCTGCTTTTGTGATCATATGATGGACGGGCTTATGGAAGTGTAATGAGTTCTTCTATCTTTACTGTATGTGTTCGAAGAATGAATAAAGTTTAAATCTTGTTCTTGTCTTGACCCTTACTCTCTTTGAGACTTTTTTAATTGGTGATTAATCTTAATTAAAAAATTTCTCTCAGTCTCATACTTGTGCATCTTGCGAAATTACCCCCAGTTTGCGAGATGAGGGCATCTCGCGTTTTTCAAGTGGGAGAGAATGTAAGATTCCTCCCCAGCCTCTCAAAATGTCCAGCATCTTCTCCTATAATCAATTCCTCTTCAGAAATATAAAAGACTCTCCGCCGCCGTCAGCAGTTTTGCAACTTTATTAGTTAGGTCTCCTTGACCTTAATCCACAAGACGGTCAAAATGCTTCCCCAGCATTCTTGACATAAAACATTCATTTACAAACAGTTCACAAAATACAGTTTCTATATCGAACTCTCGTCTTTTCCATTTTATCCTCCTTAGTCCACATTACTTATTCCACATCCCATTCATATGTATTCATCATCATCCATTCACTCATATCGACGACACATTATTTCCCATACACATTCACATTCATTATTCTACATACACATCCATGCATACATCCACATCCACATCTACATTCATATCCATACATCCACATCCACATCGACATTCACATTCACATTCATACATACACATACACATCCACATTCACATTCATACATACACATCCACATCCACATCCACATTCACATTCATACATACATATCCGTATCTACATCCATACATCCATATTTCATCCATTCTCGCCCTACACAGTCCATATACATCTTATCATATCCTATCACATCTCATACACATCTTATCACATCTCATACACCTCTTATCACATCTTATCACTTCCCATACGCATCTTATCACATATTATCACATCTCATACACCTCTTATCACGTCTTATCACATTTCATATCTTTTTATAGAATACAAGAGAATTCTTATATTTGATATAAGATTTCTCTACATTTTTATTTATGCATAAATTCTATTTAAGGAGACTAACACTTTCGAATTAAAAATCAATCTTTTATGCATCTTCCTATGCATAATTTCATTTTAAATAAAAATGACACTTTTGAATTAAAATTCAATCTTTTATGCATCTTCCTATGCATAAATTCAATTTGGATGAGAATTGACATTTTTGAATTAAAAATCCATCTTTTATGCATCTTCCTATGCATAAATTCAATTTGGATGAGAATAACGCTTTTGAATTGAAATCTTATTCTTTTATGCATCTTCCTATGCATAAATTCAATTTAGATGAGAATGACACTTTGAATTAAAAATCAAACTTTTATGCATCTTCTTATGCATAAATTCAATTTGGTAGGAATTACACTTTTAGAATAAAAGAATTTATGCATCTTCTTATGCATAAATTCAATTTGGTAGGAATTACACTTTTAGAATAAAAGAATTTCTCTTATGCATCTAAGTTATGCATAAAATCCATTTATGATGAAAATCACACTTTTAGTATAAAAAGAATATCTTTTATGCATACCTCTATGCATGAAATCCAATATGATAAAAGTAACACTCTTACAATAAAATAATCAACTTTTATGCATACCTCTATGCATAATATTCAATTATGATAAAAGTCACACTTTTATAATAAAATAATCAACTTTTATGCATACCTCTATGCATGAAATTCAATATAACAAAAGACACACTTTTATAATAAAATAATTAGCTTTTATGCATACCTTTATGCATGAAATTCAATTATAATAAAAGTCACACTTTTATAATAAAATAATAACCTTTTATGCATACCTTTATGCATGAAATTCAAATATGATAAAAGTAACACTTTTGATATAAAAATTTATCCATTATGCATACTTCTATGCATGAAATAAAAATGATAAAAGTAACACTTTTGATATAAAAATTTATCCTTTATGCATACTTCTATGCATGAAAATAAAAATGATAAAAGTAACACTTTTGATATAAAAATTTATCCTTTATGCATACTTCTATGCATGAAAATAAAAATGATAAAAATAACACTTTTGATATAAAAACTTATCCTTTATGCATACTTCTATGCATAAAAATAAAAATTGATAAAAGTAACACTTTTGATATAAAAATTTATCCTTTATGCATACTTCTATGCATGAAAATAAAAATGATAAAAGTAACACTTTGATATAAAAATTTATCCTTTATGCATACTTCTATGCATGAAAATAAAAATCATAAAAATAACACTTTTTATATAAAAATTTATCCATTATGCATACTTCTATGCATGAAAATAAAAATGGTAAAAATAACACTTTTGATATAAAAATTTATCCATTATGCATACTTCTATGCATGAAAGTAAAAATGATAAAGTAACACTTTTGATATAAAAATTTATCCATTATGCATACTTCTATGCATGAAAATAAAAATGGTAAAAATAACACTTTTGATATAAAAACTTATCCTTTATGCATAATATAAAAATTCAATTTCTCCATGATTATAATGAAATTCTTTCAATTAATCTAGGATGATAATTCCTAGAATATGGTAGGAAGTCCTCTTTTTATGCTTTGAATGAAATTATTTTATGCATAATTTTTATAAAAATTTTGCCATAGCTCCGCTCTGCTGCTGCTATGACTGATAAATCTCAATTTTTCTAAGGGATAAAGCTTATCATTAAGGAAATAATTAAAATGATCTCTAATTGGATCATTAATCCATAATGGATTGAATCATCAATATACATAAACTAAAAGCATAGAAAAAAGCCATTAATTTGGCCTTAAGCATACCTTAATCTTGGATTAAGAAAAAGCTTTATGAAAAGCTTCATTTGGATTGAGAATGGGTCATGAGTATGACCATTTCTTGAGTGAGAGAGAGAAATTACATAAAAACCATTAGAATTTAAACATAAATGGAAATTTATGTAATTCTTTACTATCATTAATCAATTAACTTCAATAGCATTCATCAAATTATGTAACTCTTCACTACTATTCATCAATTAACTTCAATAGCATTTAAAAACCATACCAATTAAGCTTCTCAAGCTTGAAAGGGGTTGAGAAGAGAGAAACATTGAGAAATTATAGAAAAGATCAATATTCACTAATTATCTTACAAATTGCTTGATTCTTTGTTCACAGTAGAGTCCCCCAACCAATCAATTGGTTAAGTATGTTGATGGAGCCACCAATGGGGATTGAAGAAAGAGGGAAGCTCCAATTTCTTCAATTTGGAGAGAATTTTAGAGAATAGTAGAAATTAGCATTATTTCAGCATAACTCTAATATAGTAAAATTCTTCTATTTTTTTCAAAGGACTCATGTTCTATTTATAGGAGAGGAAAGCTCTAACCAAAGCTAACTGAATTCTAGAATTTTTCAAATTCAATTTGGTTGAATTTGGACTAGATTTGGACCTAGTTTGGTTACTTTTGGATTCGGTTTGGTTCCATTTTGATTTGGTTTGGTTCAAGAGAGAGGAGAGATAAAAATATCACATTATTTTTGAGTTTAAAACTCATTCAAGCATGTGAAATATGCACCTCCTTTAATGGACTCCCCTTCCTTACATACGTGTCAAAATGGAATCATTATACCCAAAATATCTCATATTTTTAATATTGCTCATAGTTTTTTACTAATAAACCTTGTACATTTTCAACTCTTCATCTTATGTGAGCATTTACTCATTTTTGGATACCCAAAATATCTCATATTTTTTATATTGCTCATAGTTTCTTACTAATAAACCTTGTACATAGTCAACTCTTCATCTTATGTGAGCATTTACTCATTTCTGGGTATCTTCTTTTACAAATTGGATTTATCTCCTCCCTACACATGGATTGATGCTATTGGCCCATAGGAACCTTAATTGGACCATAATCCAAAATTTTTTGAAAATCTAGACCCTTAGGCTAAGGTCCTTCATATCCATTTCCAATTAATTCTAATTGCACATTGGAAGGTTTTTTTTTGAATTTCTGTTTCAGGGGAACTTATTTTAATAAGATGAGTTATTTTTCTATCCAAAAATATTCATAATCTAAATATTCTCTCTCTAGAATATTTTCTCACTCTATGTTAAAACAGGCAGAGACGAGATCTCTTATATTTCTGAAGAGGGAATTGATTACAGGGGAATATGCTAGACATTTTGAGAGGCTGGGGAGGAATCTTACATTCTCTCCCACTTGAAAAACGCGAGATGTCCTCATCTCGCAAACTTGGGATAATTTTGCGAGATGCACGAACATGAGACTTAGAGAAAGATTTAATTAAGATTAACCACCAAATAAAAAGTCTCAAAGAGAGTAAGGGTCAAGACAAGAACAAGATTTAAACTTTTTTCATTCATCATATGATCACAAAAGCAGCACTCACAAGCTGCGCACGTATAAGGTAACTCATCTATGGGAATAATTCTGTTGGTTATTGCCGCACCTATCTCAGTGGTATGAGGTGATCCAACAAAAGGACCTCTGAGAGGCAAGCCAAAAACGGGGTAAAGGCATATCTTCTCATGAGGAAGAAAACACGCCAGTAAGAAGACCCGCTCAGAAAACCCAAGATGCCTTGATCTCATGACGCAGTAGTATCGGGGACCCAAACCCAAGGCTTCAATAACCATGGCCAAGCAGACATTGTTACGAAAGTGCTGCTGACCCCAGGGTGTTACCCTAGTTATATCTTGATAGGTCCGCCATTTGGTCTGAGCTACAGAAGTTCCCAAGTGAGGAAAAAGTGAGTGCTCATACTGTTCTATAAAATCCTTCTTCACAGACTCGCTTATGTCTTGAAGGTGAGAAATCATCATGGATAAAACTAATTCCTGTTTGCCAAGCCATGAAGGAGATTAAGAAGAAGGGAGATCGATGGAAGTAAGATTACTGTGAGCAACAAGTAAAAGTTACGACTTATATAAAGGAAGGAGCTAGCGTAACTTAGAAGCCAACGGTATCTTGCCACTGAAGTTTTACCGTCTTTCCATGATTTGGGTTTGGCACATTTTTCTATAGAAGGCATTAAGAACTTTGAGATGAAGAGATAAAAGATGTTCGTAGGCTAAGTCACCTACTTTCTTTGGTCCACAATATATGGGGGATAACTACTTATACTCCCCTAGAGATAAAGAAATTCTTTTGGTTCGTATTCAAATGAAGACTATAACTGCTTCTTTGAATTCTCTGATTGTCCTCTTCTTATTTGTATATTGTCTCTATCGATCTTGGGCAGCGTTTATATCTTTATGAATTGCCTGCATCTGTTGCTCTAAGTTGCCAAGCATTTGACTGGTCATCCCGACCCTAATCAATGGGTCGGACCTAGTTAATGGAGTTAAGCAATCTTGTCCGAGAGACGGACCCTGATTAGATTGGTATGAAGGAATTGGTCTCTGAATTTGGGTTCTAGACTTCCCTGTGCCCTTTTCATGGTAGGAGTCGGGAAGTCTTTTAACTGATGGTCAAAACCTTGGCATCCAAAACACCGGTTCTCACTTCTGAATTCATCGTTCTAAATCTTTAAAACAGGTGGGCTCCTGAGAAGGTATTTTGGGTAAAGTGTCTTCCCTTTTTAAACAGAATCTTTCTTTTATTTCGAGAGGGAATAATTATAAGATTCTTACTCCTATATACCTCAAAGACTGGGGGAGAAATCTTACATTCTACCTCACTTAAAAAGTGTGAGATATCCTTATCTCGCAAAGTAGAGGACAACTCTTTTTCTTAAGATCCAATTTATTCTAGGGTTCCTTATATTCAGGTCAACCCAACAGAATACGGGGATAAATATCCCTTATAGAGATCATCATTAAATAACAATTCATTCAGATCATATCATTCATATCTTTAACACGATAATGGTCCATTAGACCGAAAATTTTTCTTTTGAACATTCCTCCACCCCACGGGCATTTCAGTTAAGTAAGTTCTCAATTTGACATCTCTTAATTTGATCATCCGTGTCAAGTATTAACAGTAGCAATTTGATAGCACAATCCACTAATCTCATAGTGATTTGCTGAAATCATTATCATCATTTATCATCACAGGGACTCGTCCCATTCATACTCATTGTGGTTTTGCTCAGGTTATTATATTTCAACTAAATTTCAGAAATCATCATTTTTCAATCAGAATCCAAATCAATTCATCAGTTCTCAAACAAAATTGAAATCATATCAACCACATTCGAAATCATCATCTGGATAATATTAACACTTATAATTTCAAGTCTTAGATTTACTCGTATATACTGTCAGTAAAGAGCTGCAGTTATACTCTCGGTATATACGGGTAGTCACGGCCCTTGGAATTATAAGGTAAATACCATCATGTCTAGGCCTCAAGCAAGTCAGGGATTCTATATAATTGCGATACTTCCATCTGAAGACCCAATTACCAAATTACGAATTTCAGTTTGAATATCAAATTGTATGAATTATATCACACAATTACAACCTTTTTGTGCTTTCTTGATAAATTTTTGACATATTTGGCTTCTCAGTTGATCTTTATTAGCCAATTCGTTCTGATACCAACTGTGAGATCCCTATCCCCACCATGCGACGGATTCGGGATACTAGCAGCGGAAGTAGCACTTCATGCACGGGGTAGGGACCCACACTCGGGGCCTCGCCCACCACCACGGATATCCGGACAAGAGACTAATCCGTCGGTTTTTCCAAAACCGAACCCAGAAAAACTTCCTTCATCCGAAAAGTACGGGCAATTCCACCAGGATAACTCTTTACTCTAACGTAGTCAAGACCATTACTGATCAAGCTGATCCACCGACTGCACCTATAAAGATACTCGGTCGTCAGATCAGGGAAGAAACTTGCACTTGGATCATTGGGATCAACGCTTTTTTTCCCATTAAGAGGCACAGCCGTTGATTCCTATCCATAGAACAAATACAATCTGGGATTTACTTTATCTATCGTAAACAGAAATTGAGTCTCGACTTATGGATCCATCAATCCAGCCTAACCCCATCCATCAGTCCCATGGGTTAGCCAACCGCCCAACCACTGTAGTGATGGGATTCCAATTAAGAATTTGGTTAGGTTTTGTCCCGGGTACCAAGGAAAAGAGTTCCAAGGCCCCCTAGCCGGAAGTTCATGCAAACATAAAACTAGTCACACCACTTACACACCCAATATGAAATTACATTTTTTTTAGCATCAGCTAACTTTAAAACAATCCTTTAATGAAACCATTATGTCACTGATGACAATCCTCAAAGTCTCTGGTTGAATCCTTATTTCCAATCATTCATTCATCGGTATACTTATGGCATCATTGGCAACCAGAACGCTCACCACCTGTTCACTCAGGGGTCTTTTCCATAGTTCCTAGCTCATAGTAACCGGCAATATATTCATATAATAGAATGGAATCTCCGTGGAAGATTAGCAAGATCAACCCACAGATCCATATAAAAGAGCCACAGATCAACCCACAGATCCATATAAAAGAGCCATGGACTCATCCGTTGAGGACCAGCAAGGTCAATCAACCAGATCCATGCCCGGTGTCAGAAACAACTCTTACTCCTTGTTCCAATATCTTCCACGACGCACATGTGGGTATCTTCGGCGACCCAGAGCCTGAGCATCGTATGGTCAGCACCCTCTAGGATCCTTCGCAGGTGACCTAGCGCTTCACTCATAGGCCGCTTCCTTGGTCCCTAATCCACCGTACCGGAAGCTCACCATATTTAAATCGAACCGAGGCTAGTCAAGACCTCGGCCGACCTTGCTACGCGAGACGTCCTCCATTGACTCTCCGTCAGTAGTTGCAACTTTATTAGTTAGGTCTCCTTGACCTTAATCCACAAGACGGTCAAAATGCTTCCCCAGCATTCTTGACATAAAACATTCATTTACAAACAGTTCACAAAATACAATTTCTATATCGAACTCTCGTCTTTTCCATTTTATCCTCCTTAGTCCACATTACTTATTCCACATCCCATTCATATGTATTCATCATCATCCATTCACTCATATATCGACGACACATTATTTTTTATACACATTCACATTCATTATTCTACATACACATCCATGCATACATCCATTTTCACATCCTCATTCATACATCCACTTCCACATACATACATCCACATCCGTATCTACATCCATACATCCACATCCACATCTACATTCATATCCATACATCCACATCCACATTCACATTCATACATACACATCCACATCCACATTCATACATACACATCCACATCCACATTCACATTCATACATACATATCCGTATCTACATCCATACATCCATATTTCATCCATTCTCGCCCTACACATTCCATATACATCTTATCATATCCTATCACATCTCATACACATCTTATCACATCTCATACATCTCTTATCACATCTTATCACTTCCCATACGCATCTTATCACATATTATCACATCTCATACACCTCTTATCACGTCTTATCACATTTCATATCTTTTTATAGAATACAAGAGAATTCTTATATTTGATATAAGATTTCTCTACATTTTTATATATGCATAAATTCCATTTAAGGAGACTAACACTTTCGAATTAAAAATCAATCTTTTATGCATCTTCCTATGCATAATTTTATTTTAAATAAAAATGACACTTTTGAATTAAAATTCAATCTTTTATGCATCTTCCTATGCATAAATTCAATTTGGATGAGAATTTACATTTTTGAATTAAAAATCCATCTTTTATGCATCTTCCTATATGCATAAATTCAATTTGGATGAGAATAACGCTTTTGAATTGAAATCTTATTCTTTTATGCATCTTCCTATGCATAAATTCAATTTAGATGAGAATGACACTTTGAATTAAAAATCAAACTTTTATGCATCTTCTTATGCATAAATTCAATTTGGTAGGAATTACACTTTTAGAATAAAAGAATTTATGCATCTTCTTATGCATAAATTCAATTTGGTAGGAATTACACTTTTAGAATAAAAGAATTTCTCTTATGCATCTAAGTTATGCATAAAATCCATTTATGATGAAAATCACACTTTTAGTATAAAAAGAATATCTTTTATGCATACCTCTATGCATGAAATCCAATATGATAAAAGTAACACTCTTACAATAAAATAATCAACTTTTATGCATACCTCTATGCATGAAATTCAATTATGATAAAAGTCACACTTTTATAATAAAATAATCAACTTTTATGCATACCTCTATGCATGAAATTCAATATAATAAAAGATACACTTTTATAATAAAATAATTAGCTTTTATGCATACATATATGCATGAAATTCAATTATAATAAAAGTCACACTTTTATAATAAAATAATCAACTTTTATGCATACCTTTATGCATGAAATTCAAATATGATAAAAGTAACACTTTTGATATAAAAATTTATCCATTATGCATACTTCTATGCATGAAATAAAAATGATAAAAGTAACACTTTTGATATAAAAAATTATCCTTTATGCATACTTCTATGCATGAAAATAAAAATGATAAAAGTAACACTTTTGAATAAAGATTTATCCTTTATGCATACTTCTATGCATGAAAATAAAAATGATAAAAATAACACTTTTGATATAAAAACTTATCCTTTATGCATTCTTCTATGCATGAAAATAAAAATTGATAAAGTAACACTTTTGATATAAAAATTTATCCTTTATGCATACTTCTATGCATGAAAATAAAAATGATAAAAGTAACACTTTTGATATAAAAATTTATCCTTTATGCATACTTCTATGCATGAAAATAAAAATCATAAAAATAACACTTTTGATATAAAAATTTATCCATTATGCATACTTCTATGCATGAAAATAAAAATGGTAAAAATAACACTTTTGATATAAAAATTTATCCATTATGCATACTTCTATGCATGAAAGTAAAAATGATAAAGTAACACTTTTGATATAAAAATTTATCCATTATGCATACTTCTATGCATGAAAATAAAAATGGTAAAAATAACACTTTTGATATAAAAACTTATCCTTTATGCATAATATAAAAATTCAATTTCTCCATGATTATAATGAAATTCTTTCAATTAATCTAGGATGATAATTCCTAGAATATGGTAGGAAGGTCTCTTTTTATGCTTTGAATGAAATTATTTTATGCATAATTTTTATGAAAATTTTGCCATAGCTCCGCTCTGCTGCTATGACTGATAAATCTCAATTTTTCTAAGGGATAAAGCTTATCATTAAGAAAATAATTAAAATGATCTCTAATTGGATCATTAATCCATAATGGATTGAATCATCAATATACATAAACTAAAAGCATAGAAAAAAGCCATTAATTTTGCCTCAAGCATACCTTAATCTTGGATTAAGGAAAAGCTTTATGAAAAGCTTCATTTGGATTGAGAATGGGTCATGAGTATGACCATTTCTTGAGTGAGAGAGAGAAATTACATAAAAACCATTAGAATTTAAACATAAATGGAAATTTATGTAATTCTTTACTATCATTAATCAATTAACTTCAATAGCATTCATCAAATTATGTAACTCTTCACTACTATTCATCAATTAACTTCAATAGCATTTAAAAACCATACCAATTAAGCTTCTCAAGCTTGAGAGGGGTTGAGAAGAGAGAAACATTGAGAAATTATAGAAAAGATCAATATTCACTAATTACCTTACAAATTGCTTGATTCTTTGTTCACAGTAGAGTCCCCCAACCAATCAATTAGTTAAGTATGTTGATGGAGCCACCAATGGGGATTGAAGAAAGAGGGAAGCTCAAATTTCTTCAATTTGGAGAGAATTTTAGAGAATAGTAGAAATTAGCATTATTTCAGCATAACTCTAATATAGTAAAATTATTCTATTTTTTTCAAAGGACTCATGTTCTATTTATAGGAGAGAGAAGCTCTAACCAAAGCTAACTGATTTCTAGAATTTTTCAAATTCAGTTTGGTTGAATTTGGACTAGATACATCAAGTGAGGAGAAAGCACTCTTCTCGAGAGGACTAGGATCAAGGACTAGAGAAGGAGCAAGGACAAAGACCTACCATCATAGTGGCAAAATCGATCACATAGAAAAGGATTGCTGGCATAAAAAGGGAGCCAAAAGAACGAAGACAATGTGATGAGGCCTCCCAGGATGGAGGCAACACCGAGCATCTTTCCTAGATGATATGAGGAGCATGGCTCCTTACACCTAGTTATAACCCCACTCTCTCGATGTGTATAATGTCAAGACCAAGCCAACATTGTAGCTTATAGAGCAACCTAGACGGACCGCGCCAACCATATGAGTATGGACTGTAGGAGGCCAGGTCAAAGCTAGGTGTTAAGACTCTCATCACACTGAGGGGAGGTGTTGAGAAATGCAATGTGTCAGGGTGAAACATGCATAGAAGATCAAGGGGATAATCATGCATATTATAAGAGGAATAAACTTACGGAACATTGGCAAAGGTTGATTTGTATGATCATTCGTAAAAGGTGAAGTCAAAGGTCAAAACGGTAGCACATGGAAAGTCCAAGGAGGCATGTGGCACGAGGGTGCACATATGTATCTTGTGAGTAGGGAGCTCCATGAGAGTTGTAAAAGGATGTACCTGCATCAACTCTAAAGGAATGTGGCTATGATGGTGTACTTCTTAATTTTTATCATTATCTTGGTACAGGCTTAAGCTTATTCTGTGTATTATCTTAATCATGATGTGCTTAATTGATGAGAAAATGTGGTGCTCATGATAGATCAAGTGTGTGGAGGAGAGGGACTCACAAAATATAAGAAAGAACTCTTGCTTATTAAGTTGCTTATGCATACAACTAGGCTTTGCTCTCATGCAAAATGCCTCATGGCCTCACCTTTAAATAGGTGAACAAGTGGACCTTAAGTCCATTCACACTCACACCTTTCTCTCACCCTTCTACATAACCTTAGTCCCTTAATACCCCCCCTCAAAACCAACTATGAAAGGATGGAATAGGTGGTATTGGACATAGGATGCCTTTATAACATTAGGAGTTAAAGGCTTTGGAGTATAGGTGTGATTACTCCAAAGGTAGAGGCTGATACAAAGTTGGCCTCTGACTCTTTGTTAGGACATTTAGAAGTAATATGCCCCGTTTGTTTACATTTGTTACATTTCATTTTGTTGGGGTATTTGACCCAACAATTATTTGCCAAGTGTCCCACCTTTTTACAATGGGCACATCTTACTTTGACTACCTGATGTGGCAAAGCTTGTTCCATAGTCGATGAAGTGGTTGCATGTGAAGATTCAGTTGGTCCCTTTGGCCTCTTTTCTTCGTCAAGACATGATTGGATGACTCCTTCGAGGGTGGGATTCAGTATGTTCTTCAGGGTGGTGACTAAAGTGGGGTACACCTTCTTGACCGCTTTGAGTAAAACAGCCACTGCATCATCTTCATCCATTCTTGCATTCACTGATGCAAGTTGAGCCATAAGGCCCTTCAAGTGAGAGATGAAGGCTCCAATGCCCTCTCCCTCTTTGAGTTCCAAGCTAAAGAATTCCATCTTGAGAGAGATCTTGGAATTCTTGCCACGAGCTCCATAGAGCTTATCAAGCTCATCCCACTTCTCCTTTGCAGTCGGAAGCTGGTCCACATGGTGGATGAGTGCCTCATCAAGATGAAGCATGATGATGGCTTGTGCCCTCTCATCATCTTCAACATCTTCAGCCTTTGCTTGATCAATCACTTTGGTGCCAGAGATGAATGGCCAAAATCCCTTGGACATCATCTTATACTTGACAAGGACTTGCCAAGTATGGAAGCCCTCTCCCGAGAACTTCTTGATTTGAGTATCCTTTGACATTGAGTGATTATGAGAAGGGAAAGGGGCTGATTATGAAGAGAAAAAACCAGAATTTTTGATAATTTAGGTTTAATTGGAAAGAGAGAGGCTTATTATAGTGCAACAACCCTAATTGAGTTGAGAATGTTGCATAAGTAGGAGATTAAAATAGTAATTTTATGATATAGCACTTAGGGTTTGTGCTTAACTTTTATGAGGGTTGGCTTCATTAGTGTTAATGAACACTTTAAAATAGTAATTTTATGATATAGCACTTAGGGTTTGTGCTTAATTTTTATGAGGGTTGGCTTCATTAGTGTTAATGAACACTTTGGTTGGTGATTAGGATCACCATTAGTGTGTATAAAACACAACTAGTGCTAAAAAGCACATTTTTAGTATCAAATGACACTTATTTTGGTGATTAACTCACCATTAGTGTTTAATAATACTATTAGTATTTAAAAACACTTTAAGATAACCTCCCTTTGCTGGATTAACAAAGTGATTAGTATTAAACAATACAATTAGTGCTTAGAAGCACACTTTAATCACTTTGAAAGCTTAAAACTTGATGTCGGTGTTGAAGCTGACGGGTATGAGGTTGTTGCACTCCCTCATGTGGTTGGAAAACACTTCAAAATCAAGATTAGGACCAGCAATACTAATGCACTCTCACACTTGAGTGATTAGAGGAAGGGAGAGATGATTAGAGAAAACAAAACCCAAAAACTCAAGCTTTAATGGAAAGCTTGAGTGAAAATGAAAGAGGCGCCTGGTTTTTCTCCTCCAACCGACGCATCCGTGGACAAAATAAGCTGAGATTGTAGCTGTAGGTACTCCACACAATGGCCTATGAAAGCCCCAAAGTGGCTTTGCTTATTGTGGTCTACAGCCAAGCAATGGCTGTACGACCAGCGCAGGAGGCAGAAAACGCAGGCGAGCTACTTCGTGGGCAATGCCGTCGAGTGCCAGTAGCTATCAAGAAATTAGCCATACGAACTGCAATGCCCGGTGCTGCTCTTCAACTTTCATGAAGGATTCGTGGAGTATTGAGCTCTCTACACGCCTGTGGAAGGCCTCCAAGGGCTGTAGGTTGAGCTCCACACAAAGGAGATGAGCAAAAAGTTGATAATTTTGACCTATTCTCTACACCACAAAGTTTGAACTCACCTAGGCTCTAGATACCATGATGAGAAAACGTGGTGCTCATGATAGATCAAGTGTGTGGAGGAGAGGGACTCACAAAATACAAGAAAGAACTCTTGCTTATTAAGTTGCTTATGCATACAACTAGGCTTTGCTCTCATGCAAAATGCCTCATGGCCTCACCTTTAAATAGGTGAACAAGTGGACCTCAAGTCCATTCACACTCACACCTTTCTCTCACCCTTCTACATAACCTTAGTCCCTTAATATTAATCACGTTCTCATATAGTTTTGATCCACCTTGAGCTTAATCATGCTTGATTTATTAACAGAGTATTTATAATGTACGACCATAAGTTCACTCAACAAGAACTTGATTACGTTATTGATGAAGTGGGTTCCCCTATCACTTACTAGTTAAAGTGGGTATCCAAATCTAGTAACTATATTCTCGTAAAGGAATTTGGTTGTTGCCTGTGTAGCATCACCCTTTTGGGTCACATGGGCCTCTACCCGCTTTTGATACAACATTATGTGAGAGGTAGAGACTATGATGAATCACGCTTCAGTACCATGGACCACCAGACTAATGGTCTAATAAAGTCAATTCCCCCCTTTTCAAATGGTTGAAGAGACACTACTATGAGGTGGGGCATTTTATCACGGCGGTTATGAATACCAGCAAATCATTGACATTCATCATAGCCTTTTACAAATTCAGCCGCCTCTCCAAACAATGTGGACCACCACAAGCCTACCAAGTAGAACTTTTTTAGCGTGTAGTGTTTGTGGAGAAATATCCTCTAGCTACCCCGGATTGTGGGCTTGCTCAAGGATGTCAGCATATTTAAATTCTTGAGTGCCTCGTGATTGTACAGTTGTCCTACAGTCAAGTAGAACTTTCTTGGCGGTGGTACCAGTCTGTAGACAAATATCCTCCAACAACCCCCCCCCCCAAAGTGGGCTTGGCTTGCTCAAGGATGTCGACATATTTAAATTCTTGAGGACAGTGCCTCATGATTCTATCTTAGCCCAACCGTACAGTTTCCCTATAATCAATTGGTATTGGTGGATAGGTCGAAAAGCATACCTGCCCTATATGTATAAGTGCCCCATTTTGTGGCAGATGGAGTTTTATGTTGTTCATTCGGATCTATTTTTACTTGGGTATAACCGGAGATCCCATGAAGGAAGCTATATGCCTCCTTACCTGCTACTCGTTCTTCCAGCACATGCTCTATAAATGGCAATAGGTAATGTTCTTTCACCATGGTTGCATTGAACTTTTAAGATGATCACAAAATCGCATCTTCTCGATTTTCTCAGGTACTATGACTATTAGGTATAGCCATTCCGTGTGCTCTATATCATAAATGAATCCAGCTTCAATGAGTTTGTCAATCTCCGAGTCCTTGACCATTCTACTAGAATACTTAGGTTTCGTTTGGTAGGCTCTATGCCTTGATGGCCACACTCCTTCCACAATGGGAATGGTGTGATTTAACCTCCTCTAGGGGCATGCTCTTCATATTCATATATTTCCAAGCAAAGCAACTGTGGAATTCTGTGAGTAGCTACGTCAATGAGGTCTTTTTCTTCTTCAAGAGATAGGCCTACCCTTCCCAATGTATACAGGTTTGGGATCCACATCAGGTCATGCTAGGTTGACCTCTTTAACGTTAGTCGGGCGCCCATTTCAATTGGTCGCGTAGCTCTGATCTCGATTATGGGAGTTTTGTTGGTAATAGATTTGCAAGAGAATGGACTCTTATGTGTGATTTTTCTATTTTCTTGAATTCTTGCATACTTTCTTCCTATCTTTTCTCGATATTGATGGGGGAAGACGGTGGAAATACAAGATTCATCTTCATTTAGCCATGTTACAGAGGTTTTTGTGTGAGATTTGGGCCAATTTTTGAATTTAGGGACCAAATTTCTGGGTCGAGGACCAACTTATTAAAAACATTGGACCACTAGAATTGGAGAAAATGTTGTGTCTACATTTTTGCTTCTTCCCTCTTCTTCTTTGTTAGGGTTAGTTAGCTTCATCTTCTACAGCAACCATGGGGCAAGCATGGAGCAGATTGTAAGCTTCACATAGAGCACCAATAACCAAGCAAAAATTGCCATTTTTCAACCGTGGGACAAATTTGGGTTGACTTCCTTTAAGATTTCGGTGGTGATGAAGAGGGTGTTTCAAGCATGGCAAATGATTAAACAAGGTGTAAGCTTCTCAATGATACCGTCCATGCTTACTTTCATACAAGGTGTAAGCTTCCCAATGATACCTTCAATGCTTACATTTTCCCATTCCCCTCATAAAAGTCATCTAATCTAGGTAAAAATCCCCATAAAGAAGTGCTCCTACAAGCTCGATTAAAGTCTCCAAGCTCACGCGGCTTGCTAATCACCAGTCTTTTCCGCATTAATCCTAAGATATGCGATTGGGATTAATTGAAGGTAGATTAGAAAATGGAAACTGGGTTTAGTGTCAAGAAGTCGTCACTTGCATTAAAAGCTCTCTTGTGTTGAGATTAGATACTGACCTTAAGTAGTACTCGAGTGTTAAGGGAATCCTTCCACACATGTCAAGTTGAAATCAAATCTATGTTAGTGAAGGCTATAGAGCAATGTAAATGGAAGGGGAAAATGTCCGAAGGATGAAGGGGATGAAAAGAACAGATGGTTAAGCCAGAATGAAAAAAGGATTATCCATCATTGCATTAGGATTGGGAGATGGATTTTTCATCATATTGCATCGTAAGATACATCGAAGGGTTCTTGGGATGAGCTAGATAATTCTTCTGGGGAAAAATAATCCGACCATTGTAGCATCACCCTTTTGGGTCACATGGGCCTCTACCCGCTTGATACAACATTATGTGGTAGCGACCATGATGAATCACGCTTCAGTACCATGGGCCACGAGACTAATGGTCTAATAAAGTCAATTCCCCCCTTTTCAAATGGTTGAAGAGACACTACTACAAGGTGGGGCATTTTATCATGGCAGTTATGAATACCAGCAAATCATTGACATTCATCATAGCCTTTTACAAATTCAGCCGCCTCTCCAAATAGTGTGGACCACCACAATCCTACCAAGTAGAACTTTTTTAGCGTGTAGTGTCTGCGGAGAAATATCCTCTAGCTACCCGGATTGTGGGCTTGCTCAAGGATGTCGGCATATTTAAATTCTTGAGTGCCTCATGATTGTACAGTTGTCCTACAGTCAAGCAGAACTTTCTTGGCGGTGGTACCAGTCTGCAGACAAATAGGCTTGGCTTGCTCAAGGATGTCGACATATTTAAATTCTTGAGGACAGTGCCTCATGATTCTGTCTTAGCCCAACCGTATAGTTGCCCTACAATCAATTGGTATTGGATAGGTCGAAAAGCATACCTGCCCTATATCTATAAGTGCCCCATTTTGTGGCAGATGGAGTTTTATGTTGTTCATTTGGGTCTATTTTTACTTGGGTATAACCGGAGATCCCATGAAGGAAGCTGTATGCCTCCTTACCTGCTACTCGTTCTTCCAGCACATGCTCTATAATTGGCAATAGGTAATGTTCTTTCACCATGGTTGCATTGAACTTTTAAGATTATCACAAAATCACATCTTCGCGATTTTCTCAAGTACTATGACTATTAGGGATAGCCATTCCGTGTGCTCTATATCATAAATGAATCCAGCTTCAATGAGTTTGTCAATCTCCGAGTCCTTGACCATTCTACTAGAATACTTTGGATTCATTTGGTAGGCTCTATGCCTTGATGGCCACACTCCTTTCACAATGGGAATGGTGTGATTTAACCTCCTCTAGGGGCATGCTCTTCATATTCATTCTGTGAGTAGCTACGTCAATGAGGTCTTTTTCTTCTTCAAGAGATAGGCCTACCCTTTCCAATGTATACAGGTTTGGGATCTGCATCAGGTCCTGCTAGGTTGACCTCTTTAACATTAGTCGTGCGCCCATTTCAATTGGTCTCAGAGCTCTGATCTCGATCGTGGGAATTTTGCTGGTAATAGATTTGCAAGAGCATGGACTCTTATGTGTGATTTTTCTATTTTCTTGAATGCTTGCATACTTTCTTCCTATATTTTCTCGATATTGATGGGGGAAGATGGTAGAAATACAAGATTCATCTTCATTTAGCCATGTTTCGGAGGTTTTCGTGTGAGATTTGGGTCAATTTTTGAATTTAGGGACCAAATTTCTGGGTCGGGGACCAACTTATTAAAAACATTAGACCACCAGAATTGGAGAAAATGTTGTGTCTACGTTTTTGCTTCTTTCCTCTTCTTCTTTGTTAGGGTTAGTTAGCTTCACCTTCTACAACAACCATGGGGCAAGCATGGAGTGTTGAAATATACAAGTGAATAGGGTGTGTGTGGGAACAAGCTCTTGGATAGAGGCTGTAAAAGAGAAGATGTAATTGTGAAAGAACCTATGAAAAGGTGAGAAGAATCTACTGGGAGAGAATAATGGGTAGCATGAGGGAATTTAGGAGTGTGGAGTTATTCTGGGAGATAATCAGGGAAAAGAGAAGAGGTGGAGAGAATCAGGCAAAAGGTGGAGATATTCTGGGAGTGAATCATGGAGAAATCAATGGGATTTGATGCTTGATGTAAACTCTATAAATTGAGGCATAGCCCTAATGAGAATTTGCTGGTTTTTGAGTATCCATGCCTACATTAATCTATGTGCTAATTATTCACTAATTACGTCTTAATCACTTGCTAATCACTTTGTTAATTATGTTGATTCTAGTGTTTGATCCACCATAGCTCATCATTTAGCTCAAATTTCAACATGGTATCAGAGCCATGCCTAGAATCAACCAGATTTATGAGCCCATTAGTGAATTAATTAGGATTAGTAAAATAATTAGCAAAAAATCAAATTTTTAGTTAGCTTTCACTCTTCCCCTTCACCCCCAGCCAGTGGAGGGTCTCTAGCATCTAGCACAGTTAAAATTAGGTCTTTTGCTTCTAACACAAGCTAGCTAAGGTCCTTGGCTTCAAGCCTATCAAGAAAACGCAGCAAACCGCCGGCGGGTTCAGGAGATCTACGCGTTTTTTCCAGCGCTAAATTTTCTGAGTATTCTGCAGATCTTGAGCTCCTCAAATCAAATTGAGCTAATTCCTCTTAGCCCCGGGGGTTTTCAAGCATGCTCTACAAGCTGGTGAAGACAGAATTCAGTTTCATCAAGTCTACATTGAGATCAAAGCTCTTCATCAAATCTGCAGGTGACTTTGGTAAAACAGAGATTAAGCTTTCATTATTTGGTCAAATCTTGTGTTTCTTGGCTTAATCCTCTACTAGACTCATTGCTATTGATGCCTTTGAAAGCATTTGAGCTCATTTGAAGTGGAAGGCACCAGATCTGAGCTCCCCGCATACTCTGTTTTTTGCACACAAACCAGAGCATTAATTTGCTAATCAATGATTAATCAGTGCTAATCACTATACTTTGGTGCAATTGAGGGTTCAAATTAACCATTAGGTATCTGATACAGATCCCTATAACTTCAGATTTCAAATCAGAGTTGGTTTGATACTCCAACCATCCCGTACAAATTGGTTACCCTTAATTCAGTGTAATTTCTGGAAAATTGTGCTGATAAAATTTGTGAAAATCATCATTTTGCATTCAACCCTTGGTTAATGCCTATAAATCTCATTCAAATACAAGATTATTCACAGCCAGAGTTGCATTTGGAATGTGCATGAGAATGAATGCTATACGCATTATGTATTGGGCACATTTTATCAGTGTAAAAATGGGAACCTTGTCCAGATTAAGGCAAGAGGTAAGACCTCCCACATAAATTTGGGTTTGCATTGCATAAAGATACAAAATGAACATCAAAAGCCCAAAGAAACTGTCAGCAAATCATTGAAACATGTTGCTCACATGGAGCAAAATGACCTGATGGACGAGCTCATGGCCCCAGCCATGAAAGCAGAAGAATATCTCTTCCCAAGAAGAGGATCCACACCGAGAAGAAGACCTGAAGGAAGACATGGACACGAGAAGAGAAGCTGCCACAAGAAGAGAAGCTGCCCCGAGAAGACTGAAAGAAGAGATGAACGCGTGCAGAGATGCTGCCATGAGAAGAAGACTGAAGACAAGAGAAGATGTGAGGCTCCAAAGAGTGAGGAGCCATGTGAAAATCTCTGAGAGAGAGAGAGAGAGAGACCCCACAACCCAATGTAACCTGCCCCAACAAAGTAAAACCACCTCTGAGCCACCGATGATGTAGGCCAAGTGGTAGATGTATGTGTGAGCACTTTAGTCAAGGTCACGGGCACTTATAGTAGCCTTGGACACATAGAGAGAGAGAGTGTCAAGGACTATGGAGTTTAGGGACTTGAGGCACTGGTCGCAGGCTATCAAGTAAGAGGGAAACTTGATACAGGGTCCAGGTGTGTTAGGATTATTCACTTGAGGGGAGGTGTTGAAATATACAAGTG
This sequence comes from Cibotium barometz, assembly GCF_041138505.1. Lineage (NCBI taxonomy): Eukaryota > Viridiplantae > Streptophyta > Polypodiopsida > Cyatheales > Cibotiaceae > Cibotium > Cibotium barometz. Next base: position 37,815,764 of record NC_141097.1, on the reverse strand, counting down.
AATAGGGTGTGTGTGGGAACAAGCTCTTGGATAGAGGCTGTAAAAGAGAAGATGTAATTGTGAAAGAACCTGTGAAAAGGTGAGAAGAATCTACTGGGAGAGAATAATGGGTAGCATGAGGGAATTTAGGAGTGTGGAGTTATTCTGGGAGATAATCAGGGAAAAGAGAAGAGGTGGAGAGAATTATGCAAAAGGTGGAGATATTCTGGGAGTGAATCATGGAGAAATCAATGGGATTTGATGCTTGATGTAAACTCTATAAATTGAGGCATAGCCCTAATGAGAATTTGCTGGTTTTTGAGTGTCCATGCCTACATTAATCTATGTGCTAATTATTCACTAATTATATCTTAATCACTTACTAATCACTTTGTTAATTATGTTGATTCTAGTGTTTGATCCACCATAGCTCATCATTTAGCTCAAATTTCAACATGGAGCACATTGTAAGCTTCACATGGAGCACCAACAAGCAAGCAAAAATTGCTAGGACGTCTCGCGTAGCAAGGTCGACCGAGGTCTTGACCAGCCTCGGTTCGATTTAAATGGTGAGCTTCTGGTACGGTGGATGAGGGACCAAGGAAGCGGCCTATGAGTGAAGCGCTAGGTCACCTGCGCGACGAAGGATCCTAGAGGGTGCTGACCATACGGTGCTTGGGCTCTGGGTCGCTGAAGATACCCACACGTGCATCGTGGAAGATATTGGAACAAGGAGTAAGAGTTGTTTTCTGAAACCGAGCATGGATGTGGTCGATTGACCTTGCTGGTCCTCAGCGGATGAGTCCATGGCTCTCTTATATGGATCTGTTGATTGATCTTGCTAATCTTCAACTAGGATTCCATCTTGATTTTTATATGTGAAAATATTGCCGGGTACTATGAGCTAGGAACTATTGAAAAGGCCCCTGAGTGAACAGGTGGTGAGCATTCTAGTTGCCAATGATGCCATAAGTACACCGAATGAATGATTGGAAATATGGATTCAACCAGAGATTTCGAGGATTCAACCAGAGATTGGAAATATGGATTCAACCAGAGATTGGAAATATGGATTCAACCAGAGATTGGAAATATGGATTCAACCAGAGATTTCGAGGATTGTCATCAGTGACATAATGGTTTCATTAAAGGATTGTTTTAAAGTTAGCTGATGCTGAGAAAAAGGCAATTTCATATTGGGTGTGTAAGTGGTGTGACTAGTTTTATGTTTGCATGAACTTTCGGCTAGGGGGCCTTGGAACTCTTTTCCCTGGTACCCGGGACAAAACCTAACCAAATTCCTAATTGGATCCCATCACTATAGTGGTTGGGTGGTTGGCTAACCCATGGGACTGGATGGGGTTAGGCTGGACTGATGGATCCGTAAACCAAGACTCAATTTCTGTTTAGTTCGATAGATGAAGTAAATCTCGGACAAAAATTGTTCTATGGAAAAGAATCAACGGCTGTGCCTCTCTCAATGAGGAAAAAAGCGTTGATCTCTATGATCCAAGTGTAATCTGTCCCTTGAATCTGACCATGGAACTTACGAGTTTGGTCAGATCAGTTCAGTTAAGTAAGGCTTTTGACTACGTTAGGGAAAAGTTATCCTAGTGGAATCGCCCGTGCTTTCCGGCAAGAGAAGTTTTTCCGAGTACGGTTTGGAAGAATCAAGGAATTAGTCACCTGTCCGAAAATCCGTGGGTGAGGCCCTGAGTGTGGGACCTTGCCCCCTGCAAGATGTGCTGCTTCCACTGCAAGCACCCCGAATCCGTTGCGCGGTGGGGATAGGGATCTCACATTGACTCTCCGTCAACAATTGTAACTTTATCAGTTAGGTCTCCATGACCTTAATCCATAAGACGGTCAAAATGCTTCCCCAGCATTCTTGACATAAAACAGTCATTTACAAACAGGTCAAAAAATACAGTTTCTATATTGAACTCTCGTACACATTATCCCTCCTTAGTTCACATTACTTATTCCACATTCCATTCATATGTGTACTCATTCTCATCCATTCACTCATAGCGACGACACATTGTTTTACATACACATTCACATTCATTATTCTACATACACATCCATGTTCGTACATCCACATCCATACATCCAATCCCATATCTGCATTCATACATACACATCCATATCCACATCCGTACATACATTCATACATCCACATCCACATCCACATCCACATCCACATCCACATCCACATTCACATCCATACATCCACATCTACATGCATACATCCATTTTCACATCCTCAATTCCAATTAAGCTTCTCAAGCTTGAGAGGGGTTGAGAAGAGAGAAACATTGAGAAATTATAGAAAAGATCAAAATTCACCATTACCTTACAAATTGCTTGATTCTTTGTTCACGGTAGAGACCCCTAACCAATCAATTGGTTTAGTATGTTGATGGAGCAACCAATGGGGATTGAAGAAAGAGGGAAGCTCCAATTTCTTCATCAATTTGGAGAGAATTTTAGAGAATAGTAAAAATTAGCATTATTTTAGCATAATTCTAGTATAGTAAAATTCTCCTATTTTTTTCAAAGGACTCATGTTCTGTTTATAGGAGAAGGAGGCTTTAACCAAGACCAACTGATTTCTAGAATTTTCCAGATTTCAGTTTGGTTGAATTTGGACTAGATTTGGACCTAGTTTGGTTCCTTTTTTATTCGGTTTTGATTCGGTTGATCCAAGAGAGAGGAGAGATAAAAATATCACATTATTTTTTAGTTTAAAACTCATTCAAGCATGTGAAGTATGCACCTCCTTTAAGGGACTCCCCTTCCTTACATATGTGTCAAAATGGAATGATTATACCCAAAATATCTCATTTTTTTAGTAATACTCATAGTTTTTTACTAATAACCTTTGTACATAGTCAACTCTTCATCTTATGTGAGCATTTACTCATTTTTGGGTAATTTATTTTACAAATTGAATTTATCTCATCCCCACACATGGATTGATCTTATTGGCCCATAGAAACCTTAATTTAAAATTTTGAAAAAATCTTCACCCCCAGGATAATGCCTCTTGAACTGATTATACTTAATTTCTAATGCAGCTTCTGAAAATCTTTTTGAACTTCTATTTCAGGGGAACTTATTTTATTAATATGAGAAATTTTTCTATCTAAAAATATTCAAAATCTGAATATTCTCTCTCTAGAATATTTTCTCTCTCTATGTCAAAAAATAGGCAGAGACAAGATCTTTTATATTTCTGAAGAGGGGATTACAGGGGGAAGATGCTGGACATCTTGAGAGGCTGGGGAGGAATCTTACATTCAATGCTTACATTTTCCCATTCCCCTCATAAAAGTCATCTAGTATAGGTAAAAATCCCCATAAAGAAGTGCTCCTACAAGCTCAATTGAAGTCTCCAAGCTCACGCGGCTTGCTAATCACAAGACTTTTCGGCATTAATCTTATCATTAAGATATGCGATTGGGATTAATTGAAGGTAGATTAGAAAATGGGAACTGGGTTTAGTGTCAAGAAGTCGTCACTTGCATTAAAAGCTCTCTTGTGTTGAGACTAGATACTGACCTTAAGTAGTACTCGAGTGTTAAGACCTTCTAAGCCGCCCTAAAATGACTGCTTCATTTGTGCTTGAGAAGTTTAAAGGGGAATCCTTCCACACATGGCAAGTTGAAATCAAATCTATGTTAGTGAAGGCTATGGAGCATTGTAAATGGAAGGGGAAAATGTCCGGAGGATGAAGGGGATGAAAAGAACAGATGGTTAAGCTAGAATGAAAAAAGGATTATCCATCATTGCATTAGGATTGGGAGATGGATTTTTCATCATATTGCATTGTAAGATACATCGAAGGGTTCTTGGGATGAGCTAGATAAATTTTTTGGGGCAAAATAAAAGAATTCAAAAATAAGCTTAAAAATATAATTCTTTGGCTTCGACATTAAAGATAGTGAATCACTTTCAGCACACCTTAACAAAATGAAGAGCATGACACAACAACAATTGGTTGGCATTGGGGCACCAGCAGAGGAAGAGGATGCCATAGCCATACTGTTAAAAAGCATGACACTTGAGGAGTATGAGACCTCAGTGTGGCTACTTGGAAGAACCTCCCAAATCCGACCATTGTAGGAGTGCAAGCAACACTCACAGAAGAGGAGAAGCGGACTCGTCGGGGGAGGACAACCCAAGCTATATCAAGTGAGGAGAAAGCACTCTTCTCGAGAGGACTAGGATCAAGGACTAGAGAAGGAGCAAGGACAAAGACCTACCATCATAGTGGCAAAATTGATCACATAGAAAAGGACTGCTAGCATAAAAAGGGAGCCGAAGAAGCCAATGTAATGATGACCAAGAAGGAAGACAATGTGATGAGGCCTCCCAGGATGGAGGCAACACCGAGAATCTTTTCTAGATGATATGAGGAGCATGGCTCCTTACACCTAGCCAACATTGTAGCTCATAGAGCAACCTAGACGGACCGCGCCAACCATATGAGTATGGAGTGTAGGAGGCCAGGTCAAATCTAGGTGTTAAGACTCTCATCACATTGACGGGAGGTGTTGAGAAATGCAATGTGTCAAGGTGAAACATGCTTAGAGCAAAGGGGAGAATCATGCATATTATAAAAGGAATAGACTTAGGAAACATTGGCAAAGGTTGATTTGTATGATCATTCCTAAAAGGTGAAGTCAAAGGTCAAAACGGTAGCACATGGAAAGTCCAAGGAGGCACGTGGCACAAGGGTGCACATATGTATCTTGTGAGTAGGGAGCTCCATGAGAGCTATAAAAGTGCAAAATCTTAGGATTACGCTAAGATTCAAGTAGTTAGATAATCTCCTGATAAATTTTTCAATAAGTAGATCAACGGTTGTGCCTGACGTGGATCAGGAAAAAAGCGTTGAATTTACTAAAATGATCAAATTATATCAGTGATAGTTTCCTTCTATCTGGTTTATCCAGTTGAAGGATAGCTTAGAATTGATCACGTTAGAAAAATTCGTTTAAAAAAAATTCATAATGGCAGAATCGCCCCCGCTTTCCGGGCATGGGAATTTTTCCCAGTTTCGGTTTTTGGAGTGACCACCAGCCTAGTCTCGTGCCCGGACATTCGAGAGCGAGACCCCGAGTGAGAAACCCCACCCCGCGCATGAGGGGGCTGCTTCTGCTGTTCGGCTACCGAGAGTCCGGCCGCGCGGAGGGGGCGGAGGGATCTCACAGTCCCCGACCCAGAAATTTGGTCCCTAAATTCAAAAATTGGCCCAAATCTCACACAAAAACCTCTGAAACATGGCTGAATGAAGATGAATCTTGTATTTCCACCGTCTTCCCCCATCAATATCGAGAAAATATAGGAAGAAAGTATGCAAGAATTCAAGAAAATAGCAAAATCACACATAAGAGTCCATTCTCTTGCAAATCTATTACGAGCAAAATTCCCACGATCGAGATCAGAGCTCTGAGACCAATTGAAATGGGCACCATTAACATTAAAGAGGTCAACCTAGCACGACCTGATGAGGATCCCAAACCTGTATACATTGGGAAGGGTAGGCCTATCTCTTGAAGAAGAAAAAGACCTCATTGACGTAGCTACTCACAGAATTCCACGGTTGCTTTGATTATTAAAACTCCACTGATTCCAGCCTAACCCCATCCGGCCCATGGGTTAGCCACCACCCTACCACTGGAATCGATGGAACCAATTAAGTACTCGCCCAACTGTGAGATCCCTCCGCCCCCTCCGCGCGCCGGCGAAAAGCTTCATTTGGATTGAGAATGGGTCATGAGTATGACCATTTCTTGAGTGAGAGAGAGAAATTACATAAAAACCATTAGAATTTAAACATAAAAGGAAATTAACTTCAATAGCATTTATTAAATTATGTAACTCTTCACTACTATTCACCAATTAACTTCAATAGCATTTAAAAAACCATACCAATTAAGCTTCTCAAGCTTGAGAGGGGTTGAGAAGAGAGAAACATTGAGAAATTATAGAAAAGATCAATATTCACTAATTACCTTATAACTTGCTTGATTCTTTATTCACGGTAAAGGCCCCCAACCAATCAAATGGTTAAGTATGTTGATGGAGCCACTAATGGGGATTGAAGAAAGAGGGAAGCTCCAAAAACTAGTGAATTATTAAATGAATTCATAGTTCTTGGCTTAGGTGGAGTAGAGTAACGATGCATAAACACTATATATTTTTCAACAAGGGGGAGGCTTCTATTTATAGGAAAAATTGAGCTCCTAATCAAACAAACTGATTCTAGAATTTTCCAAATCAGTTTGGTCAATTTTTGACCATTTTTAGGTCAGTTAAGCTAACTTTTTGGAACTAGACTTGAATTAGGAGAGAGGAGAGATGAAATATCTCAATTTTTATGAGTTTAAAACTCATTCAAGCATGTGAAATATGCACCTCCTTTAAAGAACTCCCCTTCCTTACATATGTGTCATAATGGAATCATTTTAATATTGCTCATAGTTTTTTTACTAATAAACTTGTACATTTTCAACTCTTCATCTTATGTGAGCATTTACTCCTTTTTAGATACCCAAAATATCTCATATTTTTAATATTGCTCATAGTTTTTTACTAATAAACCTTGTACATTTTCAACTCTTCATCTTATGTAAGCATTTACTCATTTTTGGGTATCTTCTTTTACAAATTGGATTTATCTCCTCCCTACACATGGATTGATGCTATTGGCCCATAGGAACCTTAATTGGACCATAATCCAAAAATTTCTGAAAATCTAGACCCTTAGACTACTAAGGTCCTTTATACCTATTTCCAATTAATTCCAGTTGTACATTGGAAATTTCTTTTTGAATTTTTGTTTCAGGGGAACTTATTTTAATAGGATGAGTTATTTTTCTATCCAAAAATATTCATAATCTGAATATTCTCTCTCTAGAATAATTTTCTCTCTCTAGGCTAAAACACTTAGAAATAAGATCTTTTATATTTCTGAAGAGGGATTTGATTACACGGGAAGATGCTGGACATCTTGAGAGGCTGGGGAGGAATCTTACATTCTCTCCCACTTGAAAAACGCGAGATGTCCTCATCTCGCAAACTGGGGATAATCCCGCAACAACAGATCGGCTTCATTCTCCCAGGTGGCATCTTCAAAAGGATAGAACTTCTATTTTACTAATAATTCTCTGAGAATTCTGTTCCTGAGAAGCTTTTCTTGAACATCGAGAATTTCTTCAGATTGGAGTTCCATCTGTCCTTAGGTTGAAGAGGTTAGGATTTCATCATCAAGCATATGATTTGAGTCTGGCACATATTCAGGCTTACATGAAATACATTATGAATTTTGAGATGAGGAGGCAGAAGAAGCTCGTAGGCTAAGTCACCTACTTTCTTTGTAATCAGATATGGCCCACAATATCTGGGTGATAACTTCTTGTACTTCCCAAGAGATAAGGAACTTCTTTTGGGCCGTACTCGAATGAAGACCATATCTGCTTCTTTGAATTCTCTATTTGTCCTCTTCTTATCTGCATATTGCTTCTGTCTATCCTAGGCAGCTTTAATATCTTTAGGAATTGACTGCATCTGTTGCTCCATGTCATCAAGCATCTGTCTGGGACATCTCGACCTTAATCAATGGGTCAGACCAAGTTAATGGAGTTAAGCAATCTTGTCCATACAGAGCTTTAAAAGGGCTCATCCCGATACTTCGGTGATAAGAAGCATTGTAGGCGAACTCGACTAGATGCAGATAGCTTAGCCACTTCTTGGGTTCCCTGCCACCCACAGCATGTCCAAAGTATATCTTCAATTACTTGGTTTACCCTTTCAGTTTGACCATCGGTCTTAGGGTGATAAGCTGTGCTGAGATCCAAGAAAGTTCCCACTGCTTCAAAAAATGCAGTACAAAACCTTGAAGTAAATTTGGGATCTCGGTCACTTACTATTCTCCTCAGTAGGCCATGCAATCTGAAGATTTCTTTGAGGAACACTCTGGCCACATCCACTGCAGTGTAGGTTTCTTTTACTGGAATCAGATGGGCAACTTTGGTTAGTCTGTCAACTACCACGAAGATGGAGTTCTAACCTGATTGCACTGATGAAGGTAATCCAGTAATGAAATCCATACTGATACATTCCCACTTCATCTGGGGGATGTCCAATGGATGTAACTTCCCAGACATTTTTACTCTCTCAGCTTTGACTTTTTGGCATGTCAGACATTGACGTACATGATTCAGCACATCCTTTTTCAAACCAGGCCAAAAGAAACTTTCTTTATGGACATGTAGGTCTTGATGAAACTTGGATGTCCTGCAATAAGGCTGTCATGGGCTTCATTCAGAATTTGGTCCTTGGTTCCCTCATCATTGGGAATGCATAACCTGCGGTTATAATACATAATACCATCATCCAGGCTATACCCTTGAACTCTGTTCAACTCCTACGGAGTTTTGCTTTCCTGCATAAGTAGGGTAGCAATAGGGCCAAAGAATCTATCTTGCATGATCTTCTCACTTGCTTGAGTAATCAAAGGATTTGATATTACAGTAATTGCAAGCAAGGAGGTTTTTCTGATGAGAGCATCTGCTACCACATTCTCTTTGCCTGGGTGGTACTTGATTTCAAAATCAAATTCCTGCAAGGTCTGCATCCACCTTCTTTGGCACATGTTGAGGTCCTTCTGAGTAAAGATCCACTTTAAGCTCTTATGATCTGTCATCATCAAAGTAAACCTTTTACCCAGTAGGTAATGTCTCCACAACTTTAAGGCATAGACTACTGAAAGCAATTCCAAGTCGTGGACAGCATAATTCCTCTCATGTGTTCTGCATGACCTTCTTGCATGAGTGCACCTCCCAGGGAAAAACCACTTGCATCAGTTACTACCTCAAAGGGTAGAGAGAAATCTGGCAGTTTCAGAATGGGACTGGTTACCAAGGCGGTCTTCAGCTTATCAAAAGCACTTTGGCACTTGGCAGACCATTGAAATGGGATATTCTTTTTGAGAAGGTTAGTCAGGGGGGAAGCTATGAGAGCATATTTTGGTATAAAAATTCTATACCAACCAGTCAATCCCAAGAATCCTCTGACTTCTTTCACTGTCTTTGGTTCGGGCCAATCTATGACAGCTTGGATTTTTGCAAAATCTGGAGAAATTCCATCTTTGGATACCAGAAAGCCCAAGTATTCAACGTGGTCGGCAGAGAAAGTGCATTTGCTCTTTTTGGCAAAGAGTTGATGCTTCCTTAGAATCTCAAGAACTTTTCGGACATGAGTCTCATGGTCGGCTGCATTTCTTGAGTAAATCAGAATGTCATCAAAGAAAACTAGAACAAAGTCATCCAAGTATTCTCTGAGGATGTCCTGCATTAGGCGATTGAATGTAGCTGGGGCATTAGTTAATCCAAACGGCATGACAGTAAATTCATAATGCCCATAGCGAGTATTGATGGCTGTTTTTGGTATATCTGGATCATTGATCCTGATCTGGTAATACCCGGATTTGAGATCTATTTTTGTGAAGATCTCGGCTCCATTTAGCCTGTCCAAAAGCTCATCAATCCTTGGGATAGGATACTTATTCTTAACTGTCAGCTGATTTAGACCTTTGTAGTCCACACAGAGTCTAAGTGTTCCATCTTTCTTTTTCTGAAAGAGAACTGGTGCACCCCAAGGTGAAACACTAGGTCTTACAAACCCTTATTCTAACAGCTGCCTAAGCTGTTCCTTGAGTTCGATGGCTTTAGGAACTGGCATTTTGTAAGAGCGTAGGGCTACTGGTTGAGGGGGTCAATTCAATCACATGATCTATTTCTTGAATTGGAGGCATTTCAGTTAGCTCTGCTGGGAATAGATTATCAAATTCACTTAACCATTCTGGTTCTTTAGCTTTAAGCTTTGAGTCTACAGGGTTCATTTTGACAACATAAATTTGCTGCTTCTTCCTAAGTCCTTTCAGTAACCTGGAAGCTTTTACTAATTGAAGGTCTGGGGATCCCAAAACTCCAGTTCCATGGACTTTGTTCCCGTGAAGGTCATGGAAAGAAATGGTTCCATTGTGACAGTGTATGTCAGCTTGATTTTTGTGGAGCCAATCCATTCCAAGGATTCTGTCAAAAACTCCTAGAGGTAAGACTTTGAACTGACAGTCGGTTACATTACCATCTAGATTGAACTGGATAAGATCTGTCTTATGGTGAGTGAAAAGAGTCTTCAATTCAACTTGCATAGGTTTCCCTGATTTCTGTTCTAAGACTAGCTTACGCAAGCATCCATGGGAAATGAATGAATGAGAACTGCCTGAATCAATCAAAAGCTTAAAAGGCTTACCCTGATACTTTGCTGGAGTATGGATGACGGAGAACTGCTGGTTAGGCCCTTGATTTTCAATTGCAGCATAGATCTGCCCTTTTTCCTCTTCTACTACATCTAAAATTGTTACTGCTCTAGTTGCTGCAGTCTGAGGTAGAACTCTTTCTCTTTTGTTGTTCCAATTCTGGGAAGGAGTTTTGAGATTACTCTGGATAGAGGCAGATGGATGGGTTGGAATTCTTCTGGGGTTTCCTTGGCTTGGGCGAGACGGACCCTGATTAGACTGGAATGAAGGGGTTGGTCTCTGAATTCGGAGTTCTTGACTTCCCTGTCCCCTTGACATGATAGGAGTCGGACAGTCTTTTAACTGGTGACCAAAACCCTGGCATCCAAAACATCGGTTTTCAGTTCTGAGCTCATCCTTTTGATTTTTTGAAAGCGATGAGGTTCCTGAGAAAGTACTCTGGGGGAAGGGTCTTCCTTCACTTCTGAATCTTCCTGCATCCTGATTCTGATTCAGGCCTTGCTGGCTCTTTGGGAGTGGAAAGTTGGAAGTACTTCCCTGGGCTTGGAATCTCTTAAAGTTAGAGGGTGCAGGTTTTGGTGGGACCTTTACTACAAAAGCTTTGGCAAAATCTTTTGCCATTCTTACTGCTTCAGCCATGGACACTGGCTTGGCATTTTTGACTAGTGTGTCCAAGGGTTCGTTCATTCCTCGAATGAACCTGATTTGCTCTTCATCAAGAGAGGTGGTGAATATTTGAGTAGAAGAGCAAAGGCATGGTGATATTCCTCGATGGTTTTGTTCTCCTGCTTTAGTTCTAAGAATTCATTCATTTTGGTTTCTAAAAATCCAGGAGGGTAAAATTTCTTTCTTAGATAGGTTTTTAGATCGTTCCAGGATTGAGTATTTTTGTCCAGACGATTGGTGTCACAGTGGTTCCTCCATGCTACCCTGGCTGTTTCCACTATTTTCAGCCGGCCAAGAGCCATTTTGCTCCGCTGATTGTATCCTGTGACGTCAAAATACTCTTCCATGGCTTCCACCCATTTCTCCACAGCCTCGCCCAGGTTTTCCCCTTCTCCTTTGAAGGGTCCTGGCTGAGTCCTATGAAGAGCCTTGCAAACATCAAGGTCAAGCTCGTCATCTTCAGAGACACGGTCTGGCTGACGACCACGGTTTCCTCGTCTCATGATTCTGCCAAAATTTATATATTAATAAATTTTTATTTTGATATTATTCATGAGATCATAAGACTTAAGAGTTTGAAAAACAATTTCTTAAACAAGACAAGATCTTATTGGAGATCTATGACATATGTCCAATATAACATATTTTTCTTTATCAGCAGATCGTCTGCCGTAAACAATCATTTATACAACAGGAATTTTTTTCTCCGAAAAACATTTTTTTTAATATATAAAAGTTGCATTATGTACATAGGGCAGCTCGGCTCCTCTAGAATTCAAAATCTCCTCGGGAAACGCATATGACGATGGTATTGGGCCATAGCCATGCCCTAATACAAATGTCCACTTATTACTGACAAGGGGGCTATTATATTCCATTTAGGAATAAAACAACTAAGAAGTTTGTAGACTTGGCATGCAAGCCTGAAATTTCGAGGCGTTGAATGATATAAAATAACGCCACGTACGATTCTCAGCTTTAACAAGATCATAGCCAATGAGAGGTTCTCCCACAGCATTGCACGGCGGTCGCAAGAGGCGTGGACATATTGCCCTGCAAACCACTTATGCTGAATTCTCTCCGCTGGGTTAGGAAAATATAAATCCTCGAAATGGCGTGCGAGTCTTGTTCGGCTTATTCGAGTTGAAGCGGAAGAGATGAGATGCTCGAAGGCAAATGCAATCATATCTTGAGACTGGGTGAGGTCCGGAATACCAGATAAATGGGGAACTTCCATCTATAAAAATAATTTTTTTTTATTAAAATTTCTTCATTAAAGAAGCTTACGGAATGAAAATACATTATGAAAATGCTGTTTCTGAATTCTTTTTACCAATTTCAGATAAGAATTTAATTATCTTTATTAGCTTTCAATTTATCTCTGATACCAACTGTGAGATCCCTCTGTCTCCTCCGCGCGCCGGACTCTCGGTAGCCGAACAGCGGAAGCAGCCCCCTCATGCGCGGGGTGGGGTTTCTCACTCGGGGTCTCGCTCTCGAATGTCTGGGCACGAGACTAGGCTGGTGGTCACTCCAAAAACCGAAACCGGGAAAAATTCCCATGCCTGGAAAGCGGGGGCGATTCCGCCATTATGAATTATTTTTTAAACGAATTTTTCTAACGTGATCAATTCTAAGCTATCCTTCAACTGGATAAACCAGATAGAAGGAAACTATCACTGATATAATTTGATCATTTTAGTAAGTTCAATGCTTTTTTCCTAATCCAGGTCAGGCAGCACAGCCGTTGATCTACTTATTGAAAAATTTATCAGGAGATTATCTAACTACTTGAATCTTAGCGTAATCCTAAGATTTTGCAATTTGATTATTGAAACTCCACTGATTCCAGCCTAACCCCATCCGGCCCATGGGTTAGCCACCACCCTACCACTGGAATCGGTGGAACCAATTAAGTACTCACCCACCCATAATTGAATTGCCTTTCTTAACTTTAGCTTTAGAAAACAGATATGCACGCACTCCTCTTTATTAAATCTTTAATAAAAACAATTTTGATAAACAATTTACGATTTATACATGTCATACTTCAAAATTTTCATTGAGTCCTTGTTTCTCAACAAAACAGTATCACTGTGGACTCTTCGTTTGAGACCAGCAAGTCAACAACGAGATCTAGTGATAGATTATAAAAAAAAACATAGGTCCATCATATAATATCTTCCTCGACATACGCATGGATGTCCTCGGCACCGCGAGCCCGTGCATCGCCTGGTCAGAACCCTCCAAGATCCTCCTTAGGTGTCCTGGCACTTCACTCTCAGGGACCGCTTCGTTGGCCCTCGTCCATCGTACCGGAAGCGCACCATTTTAACCATACCGAGGCTGGTCAAGACCTCGGCAAGCCTTGCCGCGTGAGCTTTCCCTCGAACACTCCCCGCCAACTGTTGCAACCGAACTTCCCTTAGATAAACATATATGCCAAATGCTCCCTCCAGCATTCTGGCGTAAGACAGTCTTTTAAGAAGGCAGGGTTTCTATGCAAGTTTACAGTTTTGATTTTTGTTTGAATAGCATGAGTATATCATAAATCCCTAGATCCAATTTTCAATTCCAAACAGAATTCTTCAAATTCTGTTAACTTGATTCTTAGATCAAAGTCACAAGTCTTAACTTAGTTTTTGATTCGATGGGTGATTGAATACATTTTCCCTGAACTGGGCACATCGTCATTGATTGAACTCACGAAGGAATTAGGTCTTAATTAATAATCTGAGTCCGAGTTTAGGTCTGAAAGGTTCTCTCTAAATTTATCTTCTCGAAAGGTACTATCTCAGTTTCTCTTTTTCTAAAATTTCCTACGATGAATATTTGTTTACAATTTCAAAACATGGATTTCTCGAGGAATATTCATTTACGTCGATCTCCGATTAAAAATTATCTTTTTTTTCTACCTCTATATATTAAAATCAATTTTTATAAAAGTAACACTTTTATAATAAAAATATATCTTTATACATACTCTTATACATGAAAATAAAAATGATAAAAGTAACACTTTTGATGTAAAAATTTATCATTATACACTCCTATGCATGAAAATAAAAATAATAAAAGTAACACTTTTCATATAAAAATTTATCATTATGCATACTCCTATATGCATGAAAATAAAAATGATAAAAGTAACACTTTTGATAAAAAAATTTATCATTATGCATATTCCTATGCATGAAAATAAAAATGATAAAAGTAACACTTTTGATATAAAAATTTATCATTATGCATACTCCTATGCATGAAAATAAAATGATAAAAGTAACACTTTTGATATAAAAATTTATCATTATGCATACTCCTATGCATGAAAATAAAAATGATAAAAGTAACACTTTTGATATAAAAATTTATCATTATGCATACTCCTATGCATGAAAATAAAAATGATAAAAGTAACACTTTTGATATAAAAATTTATCATTATGCATATTCCTATGCATGAAAATAAAATAATAAAAATAACACTTTTGATATAAAAATTTATCATTATGCATATTCCTATGCATGAAAATAAAAATGATAAAAATAACACTTTTGATATAAAAACTTATCATTATGCATATTCCTATGCATGAAAAAAAAAATGATAAAAGTAACACTTTTGATATAAAAATTTATCATTATGCATATTCCTATGCATAAAAATGATAAAAGTAATACTTTTGATATAAAAATTTATCATTATGCATATTCCTATGCATGAAAATAAAAATGATAAAAATAACACTTTTGATATAAAAATTTATCATTATGCATAATCCTATGCATGAAAATAAAAATGATAAAAGTAACACTTTGATATAGAAATTTATCATTATGCATATTCCTATGCATGAAAATAAAAATGATAAAAGTAACACTTTTGATATAAAAATTTATCATTATGCATATTCCTATGCATGAAAATAAAAATGATAAAAATAACACTTTTGATATAAAAATTTATCATTATGCATATTCCTATGCATGAAAATAAAAATGATAAAAGTAACACTTTTGATATAAAAATTTATCGTTATGCATATTCCTATGCATGAAAATAAAAATGATAAAAATAACACTTTTGATATAAAAATTTATCCATTATGCATACTTCTATGCATGAAAATAAAAATGGTAAAAGTAACACTTTTGATATAAAAATTTAACCATTATGCATACTTCTATGCATGAAATAAAAGGTAAAAATAACACTTTTGATATAAAAACTTATCCTTTATGCATGATATTAAAATTCAATTTCTCCATGATTATAATGAAATTCTTTCAATTAATCTAGGATGATAATTCCTAGAATATGGTAGGAGGTCCTCTTTTTATGCTTTGAATGAAATTATTTTATGCATAATTTTTATAAAAATTTTGCCATAGCTCCGCTGCTATGACTGATAAATCTCAATTTTTCTAAGGGATAAAGCTTATCCTTAAGGACATAATTAAAATGATGTCTAATTGGATCATTAATCCATAATGGATTGAATCATCAATATACATAAACTAAAAGTATAGAAAAAAGCCATTAATTTGGCCTCAAGCATAGCTTAATCTTGGGTTAGGGAAAAGCTTTATGAAAAGCTTGATTTGGATTGAGAATGGGTCATGAGTATGACCATTTCTTGAGTGAGAGAGAGAAATTACATAAAAATCATTAGAATTTAAACATAAATGGAAATTAACTTCAATAGCATTTATTAAATTATGTAACTCTTCACTACTATTCACCAATTAACTTCAATAGCATTTAAAAAACCATACCAATTAAGCTTCTCAAGCTTGAGAGGGGTTGAGAAGAGAGAAACATTGAGAAATTATAGAAAAGATCAATATTCACTAATTACCTTACAACTTGCTTGATTCTTTATTCACGGTAGAGGTCCCCAACCATTCAATTGGTTAAGTATGTTGATGGAGCCACTAATGGGGATTGAAGAAAGAGGGAAGCTCCAAAAACTAGTGAATTATTAAATGAATTCACAGTTCTTGGCTTAGGTGGAGTAGAGTAACGATGCATAAACACTATATATTTTTCAACAAGGGGGAGGCTTCTATTTATAGGAAAAATTGAGCTCCTAACCAAACAAACTGATTCTAGAATTTTCCAAATCAGTTTGGTTAATTTTTGACCATTTTTAGGTCAGTTAAGCTAACTTTTTGGAACTAGACTTGAATTAGGAGAGAGGAGAGATGAAATATCTCAATTTTTATGAGTTTAAAACTCATTCAAGCATGTGAAATATGCACCTCCTTTAAAGAACTCCCCTTCCTTACATATGTGTCATAATGGAATCATTTTAATATTGCTCATAGTCTTTTTACTAATAAACCTTGTACATTTTCAACTCTTCATCTTATGTGAAATATGCACCTCCTTTAAAGAACTCCCCTTCCTTACATATGTGTCATAATGGAATCATTTTAATATTGCTCATAGTTTTTTTTTACTAATAAACCTTGTACATTTTTGACTCTTCATCTTATGTGAAATATGCACCTCCTTTAAAGAACTCCCCTTCCTTACATATGTGTCATAATGGAATCATTTTAATATTGCTCATGGTTTTTTTACTAATAAACCTTGTACATTTTCAACTCTTCATCTTATGTGAGAATTTACTCATTTTTGGATACCCAAAATATCTCATATTTTTAATATTGCTCATAGTTTTTTACTAATAAACCTTGTACATTTTCAACTCTTCATCTTATGTGAGCATTTACTCATTTTTGGGTATCTTCTTTTACAATTTGGATTTATCTCCTCCCTACACATGGATTGATGCTATTGGCCCATAGGAACCTTAATTGGACCATAATCCAAAAATTTCTAAAAATCTAGACCCTTAGACTACTAAGGTCCTTTATACCTATTTCCAATTAATTCCAATTGTACATTGGAAAATTCTTTTTGAATTTCTGTTTCAGGGGAACTTATTTTAATAGGATGAGTTATTTTTCTATTCAAAAATATTCATAATCTGAATATTCTCTCTCTAGGCTAAAACACTTAGAAATAAGATCTTTTATATTTCTGAAGAGGGATTTGATTACACGGGAAGATGCTGGACATCTTGAGAGGCTGGGGAGGAATCTTACAGGGATCAACTTATTAAAAACATTGGACCACCAGAATTGGGAAAAATGTTGTGTCTACATTTTTGCTTCTTCCCTCTTCTTCTTTGTTAGGGTTAGTTAGCTTCACCTTCTACAACAACCATGGGGCAAGCATGGAGCAGATTGTAAGCTTCACATGGAGCACCAACAACAAGCAAGCAAAAATTGCCATTTTTCAGCCGTGGGACACTTCCTTAAGATTTCGGTGGTGATGAAGAGGGTGTTTCAAGCATGGCAAATGATTATACAAGGTGTAAGCTTCTCAATGATACCGTGCATGCTTACTTTCATACAAGGTGTAAGCTTCCCAAGGATACCTTCAATGCTTACATTTTCCCATTCGCCTCATAAAAGTCATCTAATATAGGTAAAAATCCCCATAAAGAAGTGCTCCTACAAGCTCAATTGAAGTCTCCAAGCTCACGCGGCTTGCTAATCACAAGTCTTTTCAGCATTAATCTTATCTTTAAGATATGCGATTGGGATTAATTGAAGGTAGATTAGAAAATGGAAACTGGGTTTAGTGTCAAGAAGTCATGACTTGCATTAAAAGCTCTCTTGTGTTGAGATTAGATACTGACCTTAAGTAGTACTCGAGTGTTAAGACCTTCTCAGCCCTAAAATGACTGCTTCATTTGTGCGTGAGAAGTTTAAAGGGGAATCCTTCCACACATAGCAAGTTGAAATCAAATCTATGTTAGCGAAGGCTATGGAGCATTGTAAATGGAAGGGGAAAATGTCCGGAGGATGAAGGGGATGAAAAGAACAGATGGTTAAGCCAGAATGAAAAAAAAATTATCCATCCTTGCATTAGGATAATCTATGTTAGCGAAGGGTATGGAGCATTGTAAATGGAAGGGGAAAATGTCCGAACGATGAAGGGGATGAAAAGAACAGATGGTTAAGCCAGAATGAAAAAAGGATTATCCATCATTACATTAGGATTGGGAGATGGATTTTTTCATCATATTGCATCATAAGATACATTGAAGGGTGCTTGGGATGAGCTAGATAATTTTTTTGGGGCAAAATAAAAGAATTCAAAAATAAGCTTAAAAATATAATTCTTTGGCTTGGACATTAAAGATAGTGAATCACTTTCAGCACACCTTAACAAAATGAAGAGCATGACACAACAACAATTGGTTGGCATTGGGGCACCAGCAGAGGAAGAGGATGCCATAGCCATACTGTTAAAAAGCATGACACTTGAGGAGTATGAGCCCTTAGTGTGGCTACTTGGAAGAACCTCCCAAATCCGACCATTGTAGGAGTGGAAGCAACACTCGCAGAAGAGGAGAAGCGGACTCAGGGGAGGACAACCCGAGCTATATCAAGTGAGGAGAAAGCAATCTTCTCTAGAGGACTAGGATCAAGGACTAGAGAAGGAGCAAGGATAAAGACCTACCATCATAGTGGCAAAATCGATCACATAAAAAAGGATTGCTGGCATAAAAAGGGAGCTTAAGAAGCCAATGTAATGATGACCAAGAAGGAAGACAATGTGATGAGGCCTCCCAAGATGGAGGCAACACCTGTGAGATCCCTGTTCCCATCGCGCAACGAATTCGGGGTACTAGCAGCGGAAGTAGCACTTCATGCGCGGGGCAAGGACCCACACTCGGGGCCTTGTCCATGGATATCCGGACAAGAGACTAATCTGTCGGTTTTTCCAAAACCGAACCCGGGAAAAACTTCCCTTACCCGAAAAGCACGGGCGATTCCACCAAGATAACTTTTTACTCTAACGTAGTCAAGATCATTATTGATCACGCTGATCCAACTGCACCTATAAAGATACTCGATCAGATCAAGGAAGAAACTTGCACTTGGATCATTGGGATCAACGCTTTTTTCCCCATCAAGAGGCACAGCCGTTGATTCATGGTCAGCACCCTCTAGGATCCTTCCTAGCGCTTCACTCATAGGCCGCTTCCTTGGCCCCTCATCCACCGTACCGGAAGCTCACCATTTTAATCGCACCGAGGCTGGTCAAGATCTCGGCCGACCTTGCTACGCGAGACGTCCTCCATTGACTCTCCGTCAGCAGTTGCAACTTTATCAGTTAGGTCTCCACGACCTTAATCACAAGACGGTCAAAATGCTTTCCCAGCATTCTTGACATAAAACAGTCATTTACAAACAGCATTTACAACAGTTTACAAATACAGTTTCTATATTAACTCTCATTTTTCCACATTATCCCTCATTAATCCACATTACTTATTCCACATTCCATTTATATATGTACTCATCCAATCACATCATTTTCCATCTCTTCACTTCAGATTCCTTCACATCACATATCATATATTCACATCCATATCCACATCCATACATCCACATCCACATCCACATTCACATCCATACATCCACATCTACATGCTTACCTCCATTTTCACATCCTCATTTATACATCCACATCCCGTATCCACATTCATACATACACATCCATATCCACATCCATACATCCACACCCACATGCATACATCCACTATCACGTCCTCATTCATACATCCACATCCACATACATACATACATCCACATCTACATCCACATTCACATACATCCACATTCACATTCCCATTCACATCTATACATCCACATCTAGATCCACATACATACATACATCTATATCCACATTCCCATTCACATCTATACATCCACATCTACATCCACATACATACATCCACATCTATATCCACATTCTCATACATCCACCTCCACATTCCCATTCACATCTATACATCCACATCTACATCCACATACATACATACATCCACATCCACATTCCACATTCACATCTATACAGCCACATCTACATCCACATTCACATCTATGCATATACATCTTCATGCATACATCCATTTTCACATTCATACATCCACACTCATCTTCATGCATACATCCATTTTCACATTCATCCATCCACACTCCCATCTCGACATCCACACATCCACATACATATATCTCTTATCGCATCCTATCCCTTCCCATATCTATTTATAGAATATAAGGAAATTCTTATATTTGATATAAAATTTCTTTACGCATCTAATTATGCATAAATTCCATTTAAGGATACTAACACTTTTGAAATAAAAATCAATCTTTTATGCATCTTCCTATGCATAAATTCATTTTAAATGAGAATGACACTTTGAATTAAATTTCAATCTTTTATGCATCTTCCTATGCATAAATTCATTTTAGATGAGAGTGACACTTTTGAAATAAATTCAATCTTTTAAGCATCTTCTTATGCATAAATTCAATTTAGATGAGAATGACACTTTTGAATTAAAATCAATCTTTTATGCATCTTCTTATGCATAAATTCAATTTAGTAGGAATTACACTTTTAGAATAAAAGAATTTCTCTTATGCATCTAATTTATGCATAAAATCTATTTATGATGAAAATCACACTTTTAGTATAAAAATATCTTTTATGCAAAACTCTATGCATGAAATCCAATTATGATAAAAGTAACATTTTTACAATATAATAATCATCTTTTATGCATACCTCTATGCAAGAATTTCAAATGTGATAAAAGTAACGCTTTTACAATAAAATAATCATTAAAAAAACATTTTTATAATAAAATAATCATTTTGTTTTCATATCCCTATGCATGAAATTCAATATGCTAAAAGTAACACTTTTGATAAAAAAATTAATCCATTATGCATACTTCTATGCATGAAAATAAAAATGATAAAAGTAACACTTTTGATATAAAAATTTATCCATTATGCATACTTCTATGCATGAAATTAAAAATGATAAAAGTAACACTTTTAATATAAAAATTTATCCATTATGTATACTTCTTTGCATGTAAATAAAATGATAAAAGTAACACTTTTGATATAAAAATTTATCCATTATGCATACTTCTATGCATGTAAATAAAAATGATAAAAGTAACACTTTTGATATAAAAACTTATTCTTTATGCATAATATAAAAATTCAATTTCTCCATGATTATAATGAAATTCTTTCAATTAATCTAGGATGATAATTCCTAGAATATGGTAGGAAGTCCTCTTTTTATGCTTTGAATGAAATTATTTTATGCGTAATTTTTATAAAAATTTTGCCATAGCTCCGCTGCTATGACTGATAAATCTCAATTTTTCTAAGGGATAAAGCTTATCATTAAGGAAATAATTAGAATGGTCTCTAATTGGGTTATCAATCCATAATGGATTGAATCATCAATATGCATAAACTAAAAGCATAGAAAAAAGCCATTAATTTGTCCTCAAGCATAGCTTAATCTTGGATTAAGGAAAAGCTTTCAAACAAACTGATTCTAGAATTTTCTAAATCAGTTTGGTCAATATTTGACCATTTTTAGGTCAGTTAAGCTAACTTTTTGGAACTAGACTTGAATGAGGAGAGAGGAGAGATGAAATATCTCAATTTTTATGAGTTTAAAACTCATTCAAGCATGTGAAATATGCACCTCCTTTAAAGAACTCCCCTTCCTTACATATGTGTCATAATGGAATCATTTTAATATTGCTCATAGTTTTTTACTAATAAACCTTGTACATTTTCAACTCATCATCTTATGTGAAATATGCACCTCCTTTAAAGAACTCCTCTTCCTTACATATGTGTCATAATGGAATCATTTTAATATTGCTCATAGTTTTTTACTAATAAACTTTGTACATTTTCGACTCTTCATCTTATGTGAAATATGCACCTCCTTTAAAGAACTCCCCTTCCTTACATATGTGTCATAATGGAATCATTTTAATATTGCTCATAGTTTTTTACTAATAGACCTTGTACATTTTCAACTCTTCATGTTATGTGAGCATTTACTCATTTTTGGGTATCTTCTTTTACAAATTAGATTTATCTCCTCCCTACACATGGATTGATGCTATTGGCCCATAGGAACCTTAATTGGACCATAATCCAAAAATTTCTGAAAATCTAGACCCTTAGACTAAGGTCCTTTATACCCATTTCCAATTGATTCCAATTGCACATTGGAAAGTTCTATTTGAATTTGTGTTTCAAGGGAACTTATTAATTTGAATATTCTCTCTCTAGAATATTTTCTCTCTCTAGGTTAAAACAGTTAGAAACAAGGTCTTTATATTTCTGAAGAGGGATTGATTTCAGGGGAAGATGGGGGGAGGAATCTTACATTCTACCCCACTTAAAAAACGTGAGATGTCCTCATCTCGCAAACTGGGATAATTTCGCAAGATGCACGAATTATGAGACTTAGAGAAAAATTTAAATCAGGATTAACCACCAAGAAAAGTCTCAAAGAGAGCAAGATTCAAGATAAGAACAAGATTTAAACTTTATTAATTCTCGAAACTTATACAGTAAAGATAGAAGAACTCTTTACACTTCCATAAGCCCGTCCATCATATGATCACAAAAGCAGCACTCATAAGCTGCGCATGTATAAGGTAACTCATCTATGGGAATAATTCTGTTGGTTATTGCTGTACCTATCTTAGTGGTATGAGGTGATCTAACAAAAGGACCTCTGAGAGGTAAGCCAAAAACGGGGTAAAGACATATCTTCTCATGAGGAAGAAAACACGCCAGTAAGAAGACCCGCTCAGAAAACCCAAGATGTCTTGATCTCATGACGCAGTAGTATCGGGGACCCAAACCCAAGGCTTCGATAACCATGGTCAAGCGGACATTGTTACGAAAGTGCTGCTGACCCCAGGGTGTTATCCTAGTTATATCTTGATAGGTCCACCATTTGGTCTGAGCTACAGACGTTCCCAAGTGAGGAAAAAGTGAGCGCTCATACTGTTCAATAAAATCTTTCTTCACAGACTCACTTGCATCTTGAAGGTGAGAAATCATCATGGATAAAACTAATTCCTGTTGCCAAGCCATGAAGGAGATTAAGAAGAAGGGAGATCGATGGAAGTAAGATTACTGTGAGCGACAGGTAAAAGTTACGACTTATATAAAGGAAGGAGCTAGCGTAACCTAGAAGCCAACGGTAACTTGCCACCACTGAAGTTTTACCGTCTTTCCATGATTTGGGTTTGGCACATTTTTCTATAGAAGGCATTAAGAACTTTGAGATGAGGAGATAAAAGAAGCTTGTAGGCTAAGTCACCTACTTTCATTGAATTCAGATAAGGTTCACAATATCTGGGGGATAACTTCTTATACTCCCCAAGAGATAAAGAACTTCTTTTTGGGCCGTACTCGAATGAAAACCAAAACCGTGGTATCCAAAACACCGATTTTCACTTCTGAACTCATTGTTCTGAATCCTTAAAATAGGTGGGACTCCTGAGAAGTATTCTAGGGAAAGGATCTTCCTCTTTCTTTTTTTTTTAAAAAACAGAATCTTTCTTTTATTTTAGAGAGGGAATAATTATAAGATCAAAAGGGAGATTCTTACTCCTTTAAACCTCGAAGGCTGGGGAGGAATCTTACATTCTACCCCACTTAAAAAGTGCGAGATGTCCTCATCTCGCAACAAGTAGAGGACAACTCTTTTTCTTAAGATCTAATTTTATTCTAGGGTTCCTTATATTCTGGTCAACCCAACGGAATACTGAGATAAATATCCCTTATATAGAACTCATAACAATTCATTCAGATCATATCATTCATATCTTTAACATGATAATGGTCCATTAAACCGAAAAATTTCCTTGTGAACATTCCTCCACGGAAATTTCGGTCAAGCAAGTTCTCAATTTGTCATCCCTTAACTTAATCTACCGTCTCAAGTGTTAATAGTAGCAATTTGACAGAACAATCCACTAATCTCATAGTGATTTGCTGAAATCGTTATCATCATTCCAGTTATGAATATCATCACAGGGACTCGTCCCATTCATCCTCATTGTGGTTTCGCTCAGCTTATTACATTTCAACTAAATTTCAGAATTCATAATTTTCCAATCAGAATCCAAATCAATTTCATCAGTTCTCAAACAGAATTAAAAATCATATCAACCACATTCAAATTCATCATCTGGATAGCATTAACGCTTATAATTTCAAGTCTTAGATTTACTCGTATATACTGTCAGTAAAGAGCTGCAGTATACTCTCGGTATATACGGGTAGTCACGGCCCTTGGAATTATAAGGTAAATACCATCATGTCTAGGCCTCAAGCAAGTCAGGGATTCTATATAATTGCGGTACTTCCATCTGAAGACCCAATTACCAATTTACGAATTTTAGTTTGAATATCAAATTGTATGACTTATATCACACAATTACAACCTTTTTGTGTTTCTTGATAAATTTTTGACATATTTGTCTTCTCAGTTGATCTTTATTAACCAAATGTTCTGATACCAACTGTGAGATCCCTGTTCCCATCGCGCAACCAATTCGGGGTACTAGCAGCGGAAGCAGCACTTCATGCGCGGGGCAGGGACCCACACTCGGGGCCTCGTCCCCAAAGATATCCGGACAAGAGACTAATCCGTCGGTTTTTCCAAAACCGAACTCGGGAAAAACTTTCCTTACTCGGAAAGCACGGGCGATTCCACCAAGATAACTTCTTACTCTAACGTAGTCAAGATCATTACTGATCACACTGATCCAACTGCACCTATAAAGATACTCGGTCGGATCAAGGAAGAAACTTGCACTTGGATCATTGGGATCAACGCTTTTTTTCCCATCAAGAGGCACAGCCGTTGATTCCTATCCATAGAACAATTACTATCCGGGATTTACTTTATCTATCGTAATAATAGAAATTGAGTCTCGATTTACGGATCCATCAGTCCAGCGTAACCCCATCCGATCCCATGGGTTAGCCAACCGCCCAACCACTGTAGTGATGGGATCCAATTTGGAATTTGGTTAGGTTTTGTCCCGGGTACCAAGGAAAAGAGTTCCAAGGCCCCCTAACCGGAAGTTCATGCAAATATAAAACTAGCCACACCACTTACACACCCAATATGAAATTGCCTTTTTCTTAGCATCAGCTAACTTTAAAACAATCCTTTAATGAAACCATAGTACCACTGATCACAATCTTCCAATTTATCTGATTGATTCATAATTTCCCATCATTCCTTCATCAGAGTATCTATGGCATCATTGGCAACTAGAACGCTCACCACCTGTCCACACAGGGGCCTTTTCAATAGTTCCTAGCCCATAATACTCGGCAATATAATCACTTAAAAATCAAGATGGACTCTCGTTGAAGATCAGCAAGATTAACCAACAGATCCATATAAAGAGCCATGGACTCATCCATTGAAGACCAGCAGGGTCAATCAACCAAATCCATGCCCATTTTCACAAAACAACTCTTACTCCTTGTTCCAATATCTTCCTCGATGCACGCTTGGGTATCCTAGGCGACCCAGAGCCCGAGCACCGTATGGTCAGCACCCTCTAGGATCCTTCGCAGGTGACCTAGCGCTCATAGGCCACTTCCTTGGCCCCTCATCCACCGTACCAGAAGCTCACCATTTTAATCGCACCGAGGCTGGTCAAGACCTCGGCCGACCTTGCTACGCGAGACGTCCTCCATTGACTCTCCGTCAGCAGTTGCAACTTTATCAGTTAGGTCTCCACGACCTTAATCACAAGACGGTCAAAATGCTTTCCCAGCATTCTTGACATAAAACAGTCATTTACAAACAGCATTTACAAATACAGTTTCTATATTAACTCTCATTTTTCCACATTATCCCTCATTAATCCACATTACTTATTCCACATTCCATTTATATATGTACTTATCCAATCACATCATTTTCCATCTCTTCACTTCAGATTCCTTCACATCACATATCATATATTCACATCCATATCCACATCCATACATCCACATCCACATCCACATTCATATCCATACATCCACATCTACATGCTTACCTCCATTTTCACATCCTCATTTATACATCCACATCCCGTATCCACATTCATACATACACATCCATATCCACATCCATACATCCACACCCACATGCATACATCCACTATCACGTCCTCATTCATACATCCACATCCACATACATACATACATCCACGTCTACATCCACATTCACATACATCCACATCCACATTCCCATTCACATCTATACATCCACATCTACATCCACATACATACATACATCTATATCCACATTCCCATTCACATCTATACATCCACATCTACATCCACATACATACATCCACATCTATATCCACATTCTCATACATCCACCTCCACATTCCCATTCACATCTATACATCCACATCTACATCCACATACATACATACATCCACATCCACATTCCACATTCACATCTATACAGCCACATCTACATCCACATTCACATCTATGCATATACATCTTCATGCATACATCCATTTTCACATTCATACATCCACACTCATCTTCATGCATACATCCATTTTCACATTCATACATCCACACTCCCATCTCGACATCCACACATCCACATACATATATCTCTTATCGTATCCTATCCCTTCCCATATCTATTTATAGAATATAAGGAAGTTCTTATATTTGATATAAAATTTCTTTACGCATCTAATTATGCATAAATTCCATTTAAGGATACTAACACTTTCGAAATAAAAATCAATCTTTTATGCATCTTCCTATGCATAAATTCATTTTAAATGAGAATGACACTTTGAATTAAATTTCAATCTTTTATGCATCTTCCTATGCATAAATTCATTTTAGATGAGAGTGACACTTTTGAATTAAATTCAATCTTTTAAGCATCTTCTTATGCATAAATTCAATTTAGATGAGAATGACACTTTTGAATTAAAATCAATCTTTTATGCATCTTCTTATGCATAAATTCAATTTAGTAGGAATTACACTTTTAGAATAAAAGAATTTCTCTTATGCATCTAATTTATGCATAAAATCTATTTATGATGAAAATCACCCTTTTAGTATAAAAATATCTTTTATGCATAACTCTATGCATGAAATCCAATTATGATAAAAGTAACATTTTTACAATATAATAATCATCTTTTATGCATACCTCTATGGAAGAATTTCAAATGTGATAAAAGTAACGCTTTTACAATAAAATAATCATTTAAAAAAAATATTTTTACAATAAAATAATCATTTTTTTCATATCCCTATGCATGAAATTCAATATGCTAAAAGTAACACTTTTGATATAAAAATTTATCCATTATGCATACTTCTATGCATGAAAATAAAAATGATAAAAGTAACACTTTTGATATAAAAATTTATCCATTATGCATACTTCTATGCATGAAAATAAAAATGATAAAAGTAACACTTTTAATATAAAAATTTATCCATTATGCATACTTCTATGCATGTAAATAAAAATGATAAAAGTAACACTTTTGATATAAAAATTTATCCATTATGCATACTTCTATGCATGTAAATAAAAATGATAAAAGTAACACTTTTGATATAAAAACTTATTCTTTATGCATAATATAAAAATTCAATTTCTCCATGATTATAATGAAATTCTTTCAATTAATCTAGGATGATAATTCCTAGAATATGGTAGGAAGTCCTCTTTTTATGCTTTGAATGAAATTATTTTATGCGTAATTTTTATAAAAATTTTGCCATAGCTCCGTTGCTATGACTGATAAATCTCAATTTTTCTAAGGGATAAAGCTTATCATTAAGGAAATAATTAGAATGGTCTCTAATTGGGTTATCAATCCATAATGGATTGAATCATCAATATGCATAAACTAAAAGCATAGAAAAAAGCCATTAATTTGGCCTCAAGCATAGCTTAATCTTGGATTAAGGAAAAGCTTTATGAAAAGCTTCATTTGGATTGAGAATGGGTCATGAGTATGACCATTTCTTGAGTGAGAGAGAGAAATTACATAAAAACCATTAGAATTTAAACATAAATGGAAATTAACTTCAATAGCATTTATTAAATTATGTAACTCTTCACTACTATTCACCAATTAACTTCAATAGCATTTAAAAAATCATACCAATCAAGCTTCTCAAGCTTGAGAGGGGTTGAGAAGAGAGAAACATTGAGAAATTATAGAAAAGATCAATATTCACTAATTACCTTACAAATTGCTTGATTCTTTGTTCACGGTAGAGGCCCCCAACCAATCAATTGGTTAAGTATGTTAATGGAGCCACTAATGGGGATTGAAGAAAGAGGGAAGCTCCAAAAACTAGTGAATTATTAAATGAATTCACAGTTCTTGGCTTAGGTGGAGTAGAGTAACGATGCATAAACACTATATATTTTTCAACAAGGGGGAGGCTTCTATTTATAGGAAAAATTGAGCTCCTAACCAAACAAACTGATTCTAGAATTTTCTAAATCAGTTTGGTCAATATTTGACCATTTTTAGGTCAGTTAAGCTAACTTTTTGGAACTAGACTTGAATGAGAGGAGAGAAGAGATGAAATATCTCAATTTTTATGAGTTTAAAACTCATTCAAGCATGTGAAATATGCACCTCCTTTAAAGAACTCCCCTTCCTTACATATGTGTCATAATGGAATCATTTTAATATTGCTTATAGTTTTTTACTAATAAACCTTGTACATTTTCAACTCTTCATCTTATGTGAAATATGCACCTCCTTTAAAGAACTCCTCTTCCTTACATATGTGTCATAATGGAATCATTTTAATATTGCTCATAGTTTTTTACTAATAAACCTTGTACATTTTCAACTCTTCATCTTATGTGAAATATGTACCTCCTTTAAAGAACTCCCCTTCCTTACATATGTGTCATAAAGGAATCATTTTAATATTGCTCATAGTTTTTTACTAATAAACCTTGTACATTTTCAACTCTTCATCTTATGTGAGCATTTACTCATTTTTGGGTATCTTCTTTTACAAATTGGATTTTTCTCCTCCCTACACATGGATTGATGCTATTGGCCCATAGGAACCTTAATTGGACCATAATCCAAAAATTTCTGAAAATCTAGACCCTTAGGCTAAGGTCCTTTATACCCATTTTCAATTAATTCCAATTGCACATTGGAAAGTTCTATTTGAATTTTTGTTTCAAGGGAACTTATTTTAATAAGATGAGATAATTTTCTATACAAAAATATTAAAAATTTAAATATTCTCTCTCTAGAATATTTTCTCTCTCTAGGTTAAAACAGTTAGAAACAAGGTCTTTATATTTCTAAAGAGGGATTGATTTCAGGGGAAGATACTAGACATCAAAAGGGGGGTTGGGGGAGGAATCTTTCAACACCAAGCATCTTTTCTAGATGATATGAGGAGTATGGCTCCTTACACCTAGCCAACATTGTAGCTCATAGAGCAACCTAGACGGACCGCGCCAACCATATGAGTATGGAGTGTAGGAGGCCAGGTCAAAGCTAGGTGTTAAGACTCTCATAAAATTGACGGGAGGTGTTGAGAAATGCAATGTGTCAGGGTGAAACATGCGTAGAGCAAGGGGAGAATCATGCATATTAATAAAGGAATAGACTTAGGGAACATTGGCAAAGGTTGATTTGTATGATCATTCGTAAAAGGTGAAGTCAAAGGTCAAAATGGTAGCACATGGAAAGTCCAAGGAGAGGCACGTGGCACAAGGGTGCACATATGTATCTTGTGAGTAGGGAGCTCCATGAGAGCTATAAAAGGATGTACCTACGTCAACTCCGATGGAATGCGGCTATGATGGTGTACTTCTCAATTGTTGTCATTATCTTGGTACCGACTTAATCTTATTCTATGTATTATCTTAATCATGATATGCTTAATCATGTTCTCATATAGTTCTAATCCACCTTGAGCTTAATCATGCTTGATTTCTTAACAGAGTATTTATAATGTACGACCATAAGTTCACTCAACAAGAACTTGATTACGTTATTGATGAAGTGGGTTCCCCTATCGCTTACTAGTTTAAGTGGATATCCAAATCTAGTAACTATATTCTCGTAAAGGAATTTGGTTGTTGCCTGTGTAGCATCCCCCTTTTGGGTCACATGGGCCTCTACCCGCTTGATACAATAGTATGTGAGAGGTAGAGACCATGATGAATCACGCTTTAGTACCATGGGCCACCGGACTAATGGTCTAATAAAGTCAATTCCCCCCTTTTCAAATGGTTGTGAAGAGACACTACTACAAGGTGGGGCATTTTATCACGACGGTTATGAATACCAGCAAACCATTGACATTCATCATAGCCTTTTACAAATTCAGCCGCCTCTCCAAACAGTGTGGACCACCACAAGCCTACCAAGTAGAACTTTTTTAGCGTGTAGTGTCTGCGGAGAAATATCCTCTAGCTACCCCGGATTGTGGGCTTGCTCAAGGATGTCGGCATATTTAAATTCTTGAGTGCCTCATGATGGTACAGTTGTCTTACAGTCAAGTAGAACTTTCTTGGCGGTGGTACTAGTCTGCAGACAAATATCCTCCAACACCTCCCCCCCCCCAAAGTGGGCTTGGCTTGGTCAAGAATGTCGACATATTTAAATTCTTGAGGACAGTGCCTCATGATTCTGTCTTAACCCAACCGTACCATTGCCCTACAATCAATTGGTATTGGATAGGTCAAAAAGCATACCTGCCCTATATGTATAAGTGCCCCATTTTGTGGCAGATGGAGTTTTATGTTGTTCATTCGGGTCTATTTTTACTTGGGTATAATCGGAGATGCTATGAAGGAAGCTGTATGCCTCCTTACCTACTCGTTCTTCCAGCACTGTAAGATTTCTCCCCAACCTCTCAGAATGTCCAGCATCTTCCCCTATAATCAATCCCTCTTCAGAAATATAAAGACCTTGTTTCTAATTGTTTTAACCTAGAGAGAGAAAATATTCTAGAGAGAGAATATTCAGATTTTTAATATTTTTGGATAGAAAATTATCTCATCTTATTAAAATAAGTTCCCCTGAAACAGAAATTCAAAAAGAACTTTCTAATATGCAATTGGAATTAATTGGAAATGGGTATAAAGGACCTTAGCCTAAGGGTCTAGATTTTCAAAAAAAATTAGATTATGGTCCAATTAACGTTCCTATGGGCCAATAGCATCAATCCATGTGTAGGGAGGAGATAAATCCAATTTGTAAAAGAAGATACCCAAAAATGAGTAAATGCTCACATAAGATAAAGAGTTGAAAATGTACAAGGTTTATTAGTAAAAAACTATGAGCAATATTAAAAATATGAGATATTTTAGGTATAATGATTCCATTTTGACACATATGTAATGAAGGGGAGTTCTTTAAAGGAGGTGCATATTTCACATAAGATGAAGAGTTGAAAATGTACAAGGTTTATTAGTAAAAAACTATGAGCAATTTTAAAAATATGAGATATTTTGGGTATCCAAAAATGAGTAAATGCTCACACAAGATGAAGAGTTGAAAATGTACAAGGTTTATTAGTAAAAAACTATGAGCTATTAAAAATATGAGATATTTTGGGTATAATGATTCCATTTTGACACATATGTAAGGAAGGGGAATTCTGTAAAGGAGGTGCATATTTCACATGCTTGAATGAGTTTTAAACTCATAAAAATTGAGATATTTCATCTCTCCTCTCTCCTCATTCAAGTCTAATTCCAAAAAGTTAGCTTAACTGACCTCAAAATGGTCAAAAATTGACCAAACTGATTTAGAAAATTCTAGAATCAGTTTGTTTGGTTAGGAGCTCAATTTTTCCTATAAATAGAAGCCTCCCCCTTGTTGAAAAATATATAGTGTTTATGCATCATTACTCTACTCTACCTAAGCCAAGAACTGTGAATTCATTAATAATTCACTAGTTTTTGGAGCTTCCCTCTTTCTTCAATCCCCATTAGTGGCTCCATCAACATACTTAACCAATTGATTGGTTGGGGGCCTCTACCGTGAACAAAGAATCAAGCAATTTGTAAGGTAAATGGTGAATTTTTATCTTTTCTATAATTCCTCAATGTTTCTCTCTTCTCTCAACCCCTCTCAAGCTTGAGAAGCTTAATTGGAAAGGTTTTTGAATGCTATTGAAGTTAATTGATGAATGTTAGTGAAGAGTTACATAATTTGATGAATGCTATTGAAGTTAATTGATTAATAATAGTTAAGAATTACATAAATTTCTATTTATGCTTAATTCTAATGGTTTTTATGTAATTTCTCTCTCTCACTCAAGAAATGGTCATACTCATGACCCATTCTCAATCCAAATGAAGCTTTTCATAAAGCTTTTCCTTAATCCAAGATTAAGCTATGCTTGAGGCCAAATTAATGGCTTATTTCTATGCATTTAGTTTATGTATATTGATGATTCAATCCATTATGGATTGATGATTCAATCCATTATGGATTGATGATCCAATTAGAGACCATTCTAATTATTTCCTTAATGATAAGCTTTATCCCTTAGAAAAATTGAGATTTATCAGTCACCATAGCAGCGGAGCTATGGCAAAATTTTTATAAAAATTATGCATAAAATAATTTCATTCAAAGCATAAAAAGAGGACTTCCTACCATATTCTAGGAATTATCATCCTAGTTTAATTGAAAGAATTTCATTGTAATCATGGAGAAATTAAATTTTTATATTATGCATAATGGATAAATTTTTATATCAAAGTGTTACTTTTATCATTTTTATTTTCATGCATAGAAGTATGCATAATGGATAAATTTTTATATCAAAAGTGTTACTTTTATCATTTTTATTTACATGCATAGAAGTATGCATAATGGATAAATTTTTATATCAAAAGTGTTACTTTTATCATTTTTATTTACATGCATAGAAGTATGCATAATGGATAAATTTTTATATCAAAAGTGTTACTTTTATCATTTTTATTTTCATGCATAGGAGTATGCATAATGGATAAATTTTTATATCAAAAGTGTTACTTTTATCATTTTTATTTACATGCATAGAAGTATGCATAATGGATAAATTTTTATATCAAAAGTGTTACTTTTATCATTTTTATTTTCATGCATAGAAGTATGCATAATGGATAAATTTTTATATCAAAAGTGTTACTTTTAGCATATTGAATTTCATGCATAGGGATATGAAAAAAAATGATTATTTTATTGTAAAAATGTTTTTTTAAATGATTATTTTATTATAAAAGTGTTACTTTTATCACATTTGAAATTCTTGCATAGAGGTATGCATAAAAGATGATTATTATATTGTAAAAAAGTTACTTTTATCATAATTGGATATCATGCATAGAGTTATGCATAAAAGATATTTTTATACTAAAAGTGTGATTTTCATCATAAATAGATTTTATGCATAAATTAGATGCATAAGAGAAATTCTTTTATTCTAAAAGTGTAATTCCTACTAAATTGAATTTATGCATAAGAAGATGTATAAAAGATTGATTTTAATTCAAAAATGTCATTCTCATCTAAATTGAATTTATGCATAAGAAGATGCATAAAAGATTGATTTTAATTCAAAAGTGTCATTCTCATCTAAAATGAATTTATGCATAGGAAGATGCATAAAAGATTGAATTTTAATTCAAAGTGTCATTCTCATTTAAAATGAATTTATGCATAGGAAGATGCATAAAAGATTGATTTTTATTTCAAAAGTGTTAGTATCCTTAAATGGAATTTATGCATAATTAGATGCGTAAAGAAATTTTATATCAAATATAAGAATTCCCTTATATTTTATAAATAGATATGGGAAGGGATAGGATTCGATAAGAGATGTATGAGATGTGATAAGATGTGATAAGATGTATATGAGAAGAGTTATGATGTGATAAGATGAGTTAGGATGTGATAAGATGAGTTAAGATGTGATAAGAGACCTATGGGATGAGTTAGGATGTGATAAGATGAGTTAAGATGTGATAAGAGACCTATGGGATGAGTTAGGATGTGATAAGATGAGTTAGATGTGATAAGAGACCTATGGGATGAGTTAGGATGTGATAAGATGAGTTAAGATGTGATAAGAGACCTATGGGATGAGTTAGGATGTGATAAGATGAGTTAAGATGTGATAAGATGTGTATGGGATGAGGTAAGAAGTGTATGTGATGAGACAAGATGCATATGAGATGAGTTAGGATGTGATAAGATGAGTTAAGATGTGATAAGATGTGTATGGGATGAGATAAGAAGTGTATGAGATGAGATAAGATGTATATGGGTTGTGATAGGGCGAGAATGGATGTGATGTAAAAGGATAGATGTGAAGGCATATGAGGCTATATGAATGGAAATGTAGAAATGGATGAATGTATGTGGATGTAAGAATGTGAAAACGGATGTATACATGTAGATGTAGATGTATGGATGTGAATGTGATTATGGATGTGGATGTATGGTTATGTATGTGGATGTGGATGTATGAATGAGGATGTGAAAATGGATGTATGCATGGATGTGTATGTAGAATAATGAACGTGAATGTGTATGGAAAATAATGTGTCGTCGATATGAGTAAATGGATGAAAATGAATACACATTGAATAGAATGTGGATTAAGTAAAGTGGATTGTGGAGAGATAATGTAGAAAGACGAGAGTTCAATATAGAAACTGTATTTTATGACTGTTTGTAAATGACTGTTTTATGTCAAGAATGCTGGGGAAGCATTTTGACCGTCTTGTGGATTAAGGTCATGGAGACCTAACTGATAAAGTTGATAAACTATTTTATGTCAAGAATGCTAGGGAAGCATTTTGACCGTCTTGTGGATTAGGTCATGGAGACCTAACTGATAAAGTTGCAACTGCTGACGGAGAGTCAATGGAGGACGTCTCGCGTAGCAAGGTCGGCCAGCCTCGGTTCTATTTAAATGGTGAGCTTCTGGTACGGTGGATTAGGGACCGAGGAAGCAGCCTATGAGTGAAGCGCTAGGTCACCTGCGAAGGATCATAGAGGGTGCTGACCATACGATGCTCGGGCTCTAGGTCGCCGAAGATACCCACACGTGCGTCGTGGAAGATATTAGAACAAGGAGTAAGAGTTGTTTTCTGAAACCGGGCATGGATCTGGTTGATTGACCTTGCTGGTCCTCAATGGATGAGTCCATGGCTCTTTTATATGGATCCGTGGGTTGATCTTGTTGATCTTCCATGGAGATTCCATTCTATTATATGAATATATTACCGGTTACTATGAGCTAGGAACTATGGAAAAGGCCCCTGAGTGAACAGGTGGTTCTGGTTGTCAATGATGCCATAAGTATACCGATGAATGAATGACTGGAAATAAGGATTCAACCAGAGACTGAGGATTGTCATCAGTGACATAATGGTTTCATTAAAGGATTGTTTTAAAGTTAATTGATGCTAAGAAAAAGGCAATTTCATATTGGGTGTGTAAGTGGTGTGACTAGTTTTATGTTTGCATGAACTTCCGGCTAGGGGGCCTTGGAACTCTTTTCCTTGGTACCCGGGACAAAACCTAACCAAATTCCTAATTGGATCCCATCACTATAGTGGTTGGGAGGTTGGCTAACCCATGGGACTGGATGGGGTTAGGCTGGACTGATGGATCCGTAGATCGAGATTTAAATTCTATTATTACGATAGATGAAGTAAATCTCGGATAGTAATTGTTCTATGGATAGGAATCAACGGCTGTGCCTCTTGATGGAGAAAAAAGCGTTGATCCCAATGATCCAAGTGCAAGTTTCTTCCTTGATCTGACCAAGTACCGTTAGAGGTACAGTCGGATCAGTTTGATCAGTAATGATCTTGACCACGTTAGAGTAAAGAATTATCCTGGTGGAATCGCCCGTGCTTTCCGGGTAAAGGAAGTTTTTTTCGGTTTCGGTTTTGGATAAACCGACGGATTAGTCTCTTGTCCCCGGATATCTGTGGGCGAGGTCCCAAGTGTGAGACCCCTGCCCCGCGCACGATGTGCTACTTCCGCTGCTAGTACCCCGAATCCGTTGCGTGGTGGAGACCGGGATCTCACAAGCACATGCTCTATAAATGGCAATAGGTAATGTTCTTTCACCATGGCTGCACTGAACTTTTAAGAATATCACAAAGCCGCATCTTCTCGATTTTCTCAGGTACTATGACTATTAGGGATAGACATTCCGTGTGCTCTATATCATAAATGAATCGAGTTTGTCAATCTCTGAGTCCTTGACCATTCTACTAGAATACTTTG
Organism: Cibotium barometz; assembly: GCF_041138505.1. Classification (NCBI taxonomy): domain Eukaryota; kingdom Viridiplantae; phylum Streptophyta; class Polypodiopsida; order Cyatheales; family Cibotiaceae; genus Cibotium; species Cibotium barometz. The sequence continues at coordinate 37,779,539 of NC_141097.1, read as the reverse complement.
GATTCATTTGGTAGGCTCTATGCCTTGATGGCCACACTCCTTCCACAATGGGAATGGTGTGATTTAACCTCCTCTAGGGGCATGCTCTTCATATTCATATATTTCCAAGCAAAGCAACCGTGGAATTCTGTGAGTAGCTACGTCAATGAGGTCTTTTTCTTCTTCAAGATATAGGCCTACCCTTCCCAATGTATACAGGTTTGGGATCCTCATCAGGTCCTGCTAGGTTGATCTCTTTAACATTAGTCGCGCGCCCATTTCAATTGGTCTTAGAGCTCTGATCACGATCGTGGGAATTTTGCTGGTAATAGATTTGCAAGAGAATGGACTCTTATGTGTGATTTTGCTATTTTCTTGAATTCTTGCATACTTTCTTCCTATATTTTCTCGATATTGATGGAGGAAGATGGTGGAAATACAAGATATATCTTCATTTAGCTATGTTTCTGTTGAAATATATAAGTGAATAGGGTGTGTGCGGGAACAAGCCCTTGGTTAGAGGCTGTAAAAGAGGATGTGTAAATGTGAAAGAACCTGTGAAAAGGTGAGAAGAATCTACTGGGAGAGAATAAAGGGTAGCATGAGAAGATTTAGGAAGTGTGGAGTTATTCTGGGAGATATTCTGGGAAAAGTGAAGAGGTGGAGAGAATCAGGGAAAAGAGGTGGAGTGAATCATGGAGAAATCAATGGGATTTGATGCTTGATGTAAACTCTATAAATTAAGGCATATCCCTAATGAGAATTTGTTGGTTTTTGAGTATCCATGCTTACATTAATCTATTTGTTAATTACCCAATAATTACATCTTAATTATTTACTAATCACTCTGTTAATGATGTTGATTCTAGTGTTTGATACACCATAGCTCATCACAATGCTCAAATTTTAACATGGTATCAGAGCCATGCCTAGAATCCATCAGATTTATGAGCCCATTATCTAATTAATTAGGACTAGTAGATAATTAGGAAGTAATCAAAATTTTAGTTATTTTTCACTTCATCTCTGTACCCCCAGCCAGTGGAGGAACTCATTCACCTTGCACACTCACAATTAGGTCAAGCCCGTCTAGCACATGGTAGCCAACCCATAGCAAGCTCATGAAAAAAGAAGCACAAACCGCCAGCGAAGGAGGGAGAAATCGCGTTTTTATTGGGCATCATTTTTCTGAGCTGTTTTTGACATTGCTACTTCATCAAATCAAAGGTCTCTAATTCCTCTTAGCCCAAGGTGCTTTCAAGCATGCTCTACAAGCTGGTGAAGACAGAATTCAGTTTCATCAAGTCTACAGTGAGATCCAAGCTCTTCATCAAATCTGCAGGTGACTTTGGTAAAACAGAGATTAAGCTTTCAATATTTGGTCAAATCTTGTGTTTCTTGGCTTAATCCTCTACTAGACTCATTGGTATTGATGGCTTTGAAAGCATTTGAGCTCATTTGAAGTCTAAGGCACCAGATCTGGACTCCCCGCATACTCTGTTTTTTGCACGCAAAACAGGATTAATTTGCTAATCAGTGATAATCAGTGCTAATCACTATATTTTGGTGCAATTGAGGGTTCAAATTAACCATTAGGTATCTGATACAGATCCCTATAACTTCAGATTGCAATTCGGAGTTGGTTTGATACTGCAACCATTCCGTACAAATTGGTTACCCTTGATTTAATGTAATTTCTGGTAAAATTGTACTGATAAAATTGTGATAATCATGATTTTGCATTTAACCCTTGGTCAATGCTTGTAAATCTCACTCAAATTCAAGATTTTTCACAGCCAAAGTTGCATTTGGGAATGTGCATAAGAATGAATGCTATACGCATTATGTATTGGGCACATTACATGAGTGTAAATATGGGATCAGACACTGCCCTTGTCCAGAATAAGGCAAGAGGTAAGACCTCCCACATAAATTTGGGTTTGCATTGCATAATGACACAAGATGAACATCAAAAGCCCAAAGTAACTGTCAGCAAAACATTGAAACATGTTGCTCACATGGAGCAAGAAGACCTGACGAGCTCATGGCCCCAGCCCCATGAAAGAAGAAGAATATCTCTTTCCAAGAAGAGGATCCACACCGAGAAGAAGATATAAAGGAAGAATTGAAGGAAGACATGGACACGAGAAGAGAAGCTGCCCCAAGAAGATTGAAAGAAGAGAAAGACATGGACGCGTGGAGAGAAGCTGCCACGACAAGAAGACTGAAGACAAGAGAAGATGTGGGGCTCCAAAGAGTGAGGAGCCATGTGAAAATCTCTGAGAGAGAGAGAGAGAGAGAGAGACCCCACAACCCAATGTAACCTGTCCCAACAAAGTAAAACCACCTCTGAGCCATCGATGACGTAGGCCACGTGGTAGAGAGATGTATGTGTGAGCACTTTAGTCAAGGTCGCAGGCAACTATAGTAAGCCTTGGACACATAGAGAGAGAGAGTGTTTTAGGGACCCGAGGCACTGGTCGTAGGCTATCAAGTAAGAGAGAAACTTGGTATAGGGTCCAGGTGTGCTAAGATAACTTGAGGGGAGGTGTGCTAGGCACTAGTGCAGACTATCAAGGGGAGGCAAACTTGGTATAGGGTCTAGGTGTACTAGGAGTATTCACTTGAGGGGAGGTGTTGAAATATACAAGTGAATAGGGTGTGTGCGGGAACAAGCCCTTGGTTAGAGGCTGTAAAAGAGGATGTGTAAATGTGAAAGTACCGATGAAAAGGTGAGAAGAATCTACTGGGAGAGAATAAAGGGTAGCATGAGAAGATTTAGGAAGTGTGGAGTTATTCTGGGAGATATTCTGGGAAAAGTGAAGAGGTGGAGAGAATCAGAGAAAAGAGGTGGAGTGAATCATGGAGAAATCAATGGGATTTGATGCTTGATGTAAACTCTATAAATTGAGGCATAGCCCTAATGAGAATTTGGTTTTTGAGTATCCATGCCTACATTAATCTATTTGTTAATTACCCACTAATTACGTCTTAATTATTTGCTAATCACTTTGTTAATGATGTTGATTCTAGTGTTTGATCCACCATAGCTCATCACAATGCTCAAATTTCAATAGTTTCAGAGGTTTTTGTGTGAGATTTGGGCCAATTTTTGAATTTAGGGACCAAATTTCTGGGTCGGGGACCAACTTTATTAAAAACATTGGACCACCACCAGAATTGGGAAAAATGTTGTGTCTATATTTTTGCTTCTTCCCTCTTCTTCTTTGTTAGGGTTAGTTAGCTTCACCTTCTACAACAACCATGGGTCAAGCATGGAGCAGATTGTATGCTTCACATCGAGCACCAACAACAAGCAAGCAAAAATTGCCATTTTTCGGCCGTGGGACAAATTTGGGTGGACTCCTTTAAGATTTCGGTGGTGATGAAGAGGGTGTTTCAAGCATGGCAAATGATTATACAAGGTGTAAGCTTCTCAATGATACCGTCCATGCTTACTTTCATACAAGGTGTAAGCTTCCCAATGATACTGTGAGATCCCTGTTCCCACCGAGCAACGGATTCGGGGTACTAGCAGCGGAAGTAGCACTTCTCGCGCGGGACAGGGGTCCCACACTCGGGGCCTCGCCCACGGATATCCAGACAAGAGACTAATCCGTCGGTTTGTCCAAAACCGAAATCGGAAAAACTTTCTTTACCCGGAAAGCACGGGCGATTCCACCAGGATAACTCTTTACTCTAACGTAGTCAAGATCATTACTGATCAAACTGATCTGACTGCACCTTTAACGGTACTTGGTCAAATCAAGGAAGAACTTGCACTTGGATCATTGGGATCAACGCTTTTTTCCCCATCAAGAGGCACAGCCGTTGATTCCTATCCATAGAACAATTTCTATCCGGGATTTACTTCATCTATCGTAATAATAGAAATTAAATCTCGATTTATGGATCCATCAGTCCAGCCTAACCCCATCCGATCCCATGGGTTAGCCAACCGCCCAACCACTGTAGTGATGGGATCCAATTTGGAATTTGGTTAGGTTTTGTCCCGGGTACCAAGGAAAAGAGTTCCAAGGCCCCCTAGCCGGAAATTCATGCAAACATAAAACTAGTCATACCACTTACACACCCAATATGAAATTGCCTTTTTCTTAGCATCAACTAGCTTTAAAACAATCCTTTAATAAAACCATTATGTCACTGATGACAATCCTCAAAGTCTCTGGTTGAATCCTTATTTCCAGTCATTCTTTCATCGGTATACTTATGGCATCATTGGCAACCAAAACGCTCACCACCTGTTCTCTCAGGGGCCTTTTCCAAGGTTCCTAGCTCATAGTAACCGGCAATATATTCATATAATAGAATGGAGTCTCCGTGGAAAATCAGCAAGATCAACCCACAGATCCATATAAAAGAGCCATGGACTCATCTGTTGAGGACCAGCAAGGTCAATCAACCAGATCCATGCCCGGTTTCAGAAAACAACTCTTACTCCTTATTCCAATATCTTCCACGACGCACGTGTAGGTATCTTCGGCGACCCAGAGCCTGAGCACCGTATGGTCAGCACCCTCTAGGATCCTTCGCAGGTGACCAAGCGCTTCACTCATAGGCCGCTTCCTTGGTCCCTCATCCACCGTACCGGAAGCTCACCATTTAAATCGAGCCGAGGCTGGTCAAGACCTCGATCGACCTTGCTACGCGAGACGTCCTCCATTGACTCTCCGTCAGCAGTTGCAACTTTATCATTTCAGTCTTCATGACCTTAATCCTCAAGACGGTCAAAATGCTTCTCCAGCATTCTTGACATAAACCAGTCATTTACAAACAGTCACAAATACAGTTTCTATAACGAACTCTTGTCTTTCCATATTATCCACTCTCGGACCACATTACTTATTCCACATTCCATTCAGTGTGTACTCGTTCTCATCCATTCACTCATATAGACTACATTATCTCTCATACATCTTCATATTCATTATTCTACATACATATCCATGTTCGTACGTCCACATCATACATCCAATTTCACATTCATACATACGCATCTACATGCATACATCCACATCTACATTCATACATCCATACCTCCATTTCCACATCCACACATCCACATTCATATTCATACATCCACATTCACATGCATACATCCATTTTCACATCCTCATTCATACATCCACATCCGTATCATAGCAGCGGAGCTATGGCAAAATTTTTATAAAAATTATGCATAAAATAATTTCATTCAAAGCATAAAAAGAGGACTTCCTACCATATTCTAGGAATTATCATCCTAGATTAATTGAAAGAATTTCATTATATGGATATGATTGTGAATGAAGAGGTGGATGTGAATGTATGGATGTAGATACAGATGTGGATGTATGTCATCATTTTTCAATCAGAATTTTCAATCAGAATCCAATTCAATTCATCAATTCTCAAACAGAATAAAAAATCATATCAACCACATTCGAATTCATCATCTGGATAGCATTAACGCTTATAATTTCAAGTCTTAGATTTACTCGTATATACTGTCAGTAAAGAGCTACAGTATACTCTCGGTATATACGGGTAGTCATGGCTCTTGGAATTATAAGGTAAATACCATCATGTCTAGGCCTCAAGCAAGTCAGGGATTCTATATAATTGCGGTACTTCTATCTGAAGACCCAATTACCAAATTACGAATTTCAGTTTGAATATCAAATTGTATGAATTATATCACACAATTACAACCTTTTTGTGTTTCTACATAAATTTTTGACATATTTGTCTTCTCAGTTGATCTTTATTAACCAATTCGCTCTGATACCAACTGTGAGATCCCTGTTCCCACCGCGCAACGGATTCGGGGTACTAGCAGCGGAAGTAGCACTTCTTACGCGAGGCAGGGTCCCACACTCGGGGCCTCGTCCACGGATATCCGGACAAAAGACTAATCCGTCGGTTTTTCCAAAACCAGACCCGGAAAAACTTCCCTTATCCGGAAAGCACGGGCGATTCCACCAGGATAATTTTTACTCTAACGTAGTCAAAACCCTTACTGATCAAACAGATCCGACTGCATCTATAAAGATACTTGGTCAGATCAAGGAAGAAACTTGCACTTGGATCATTGGAATCAACGCTTTTTTCCCCACCAAGGAGGCACAGCCGTTGATTCCTATCCATAGAACAATTACTATCCGGGATTTACTTTATCTATCGTAATAACAAAAATTGAGTCTCGATTTACGGATCCATCAGTCCAGCCTAACCCCATCCGATCCCATGGGTTAGCCAACCGCCCAACCACTGTAGTGATGGGATCCAATTTGGAATTTGGTTAGGTTTTGTCCCGGGTACCAAGGAAAAGAGTTCCAAGGCCCCCTAGCCGGAATTTCATGCAAACATAAAACTAGCCACACCACTTACACACCCAATATGAAAATTGCCTTTTTCTTAGCATCAGCTAACTTTAAAACAATCCTTTAATGAAACCATAGTACCACTGATCACAATCTCCCAATTTATCCAGTTGATTCATAATTTCCCATCATTCCTTCATCAGAGTATCTATGGCATCATTGGCAACTAGAACGCTCACCACCTGTCCACACAGGGGCCGTTTCAATAGTTCCTAGCCCATAATACTCAACAATATAATCACTTATCAAGATGGACTCTCGTTGAAGATCAGCAAGATCAACCAACAGATCCATAAAAAAGAGCCATGGACTCATCCGTTGAGGACCAGCAAGGACAGTCAACCAGATCCATGCCCGGTTCCAAAAAAAACAACTCTTACTCCTTGTTCCAATATCTTCCTCGACGCACGAGTGGGTATCCTGGGCGACCCAGAGCCCGAGCACCGTATGGTCAGCACCCTCTAGGATCCTTCGCAGGTGACCTAGCGCTTCACTCATAGGCCGCTTCCTTGGTCCCTCATCCACCGTACCGGAAGCTCACCATTTTAATCGAACCGAGGCTGGTCAAGACCTCGGCCGACCTTGCTACGCGAGACGTCCTCCATTGACTCTCCGTCAGCAGTTGCAACTTTATCAGTTAGGTCTCCATGACCTTAATCACAAGACGGTCAAAATGCTTTCCCAGCATTCTTGACATAAAACAGCCATTTACAAACAGCATTTACAAACAGTTTACAAATACAATTTCTATATTAACTCTCATTTTTCCACATTATCCCTCATACAATCCACATTACTTATTCCACATTTCATTTATATGTGTACTCATCCAATCATATCATTTTCCATCTCTTCACTTCAGATTCCTTCACATCACATATCATATATTCACATCCATATCCACATCCATACATCCACATCCACATCCACATTCACATCCATACATCCACATCTACATGCTTAACTCCATTTTCACATCCTCATTTATACATCCACATCCCATATCCACATTCATACATACACATCCATATCCGCATTCATACATACACATCCATATCCACATCCACATGCAAACATTCATTATCACGTCCTCATTCATACATCCACATCCACATACATACATACATACATCCACATCCACATCCACATTCCCATTCACATCTATACATCCATATCTACATGCACATTTCATCCATACATCCACATCTATATCCTCATTCACATCCATACATCCACATTTATGCATCCACATCTACATGCTTATCTCCATTTTCACATCCTCATTTATACATCCACATCCCATATCCACATTCATACATACGCATCCATATCCACATCCACATGCATACATATATCCACATCCACATTCCCATTCACATATATGCATCCATATCTACATGCACATTCACATCCATACATCCACATCTATATGCTCATTCACATCCATACATCCACATTCATGCATCCACATCTACATGCATACATCTATACATACACATCCACATTTACATCCATGCATCCACATCTACATGCTTAACTCCATTTTCACATCCTCATTTATACATCCACATCCCATATCCACATTCATACATACGCATCCATATCCACATCCACATGCATACATATATCCACATCCACATTCCCATTCACATATATACATCCATATCTACATGCACATTCACATCCATACATCCACATCTATATGCTCATTCACATCCATACATCCATATTCATGCATCCACATCTACATGCATACATCTATACATACACATCCACATTTACATCCATGCATCCACATCTACATGCTTAACTCCATTTTCACATCCTCATTTATACATCCACATCCCATATCCACATTCATACATACGCATCCATATCCACATCCACATGCATACATATATCCACATCCACATTCCCATTCACATATATACATCCATATCTACATGCACATTCACATCCATACATCCACATCTATATGCTCATTCACATCCATACATCCACATTCATGCATCCACATCTACATGCATACATCTATACATACACATCCACATTTACATCCATGCATCCACATCTACATGCTTAACTCCATTTTCACATCCTCATTTATACATCCACATCCCATATCCACATTCATACATACGCATCCATATCCACATCCACATGCATACATATATCCACATCCACATTCCCATTCACATATATACATCCATATCTACATGCACATTCACATCCATACATCCACCTCTTTATGCTCATTCACATCCATACATCCACATTCATGCATCCACATCTACATGCATACATCCATACATACACATCCACATTTACATCCATGCATCCACATCTACATCCTCATTCACATCCATACATCCACATTCATACATCCATACATCCACATTCATACATCCACATCCACATCCACATTCACATCCATACATCCACATTCATACATCCACATCCACATCCACATTCACATCCATACTTCCACATCTACAAGCTTATCTCCATTTTCACATCCTCATTTATATATCCACATCCCATATCCACATTCATACATACACATCCATATCCACATCCACATGCATCTTATCATATTTTATCACTTCCCATATCTTTTATGCATACCTCTATGCATGAAATTCAATTATGCTAAAAGTAACACTTTTATAATAAAATATTCAACTTTTATGCATACCTCTATGCATGAAATCCAATATGATAAAAGTAACACTTTTGATATAAAAAAAATATCCTTTATGCATACTTCTTTGCATGAAAATTAAAAAAAGATAAAAGTAACACTTTTGATATAAAAAAAATTATCCTTTATGCATGATATTAAAATTCAATTTCTCCATGATTATAATGAAATTCTTTCAATTAATCTAGGATGATAATTCCTAGAATATGGTAGGAAGTCCTCTTTTTATGCTTTGAATGAAATTATTTTATGCATAATTTTTATAAAAATTTTGCCATAGCTCCGCTGCTATGACTGATAAATCTCAATTTTTTCTAAGGGATAAAGCTTATCATTAAGAAAATAATTAAAATGATCTCTAATTGGATCATTAATCTATAATGGATTGAATCATCAATATGCATAAACTAAAAGCATAGAAAAAAGCCATTAATTTGGCCTCAAGCATAACTTAATCTTGGATTAAGGAAAAGCTTTATGAAAAGCTTCATTTGGATTGAGAATGGGTCATGAGTATGACCATTTCTTGAGTGAGAGAGAGAAATTACATAAAAACCATTAGAATTTAAACATAAATAAAAATTAACTTCAATAGCATTTATTAAATTATGTAACTCTTCACTACTATTCACCAATTAACTTTAATAGCATTTAAAAAAAACCATACCAATTCAGCTTCTCAAGCTTGAGAGGGGTTGAGAAGAGAGAAACATTGAAAAATTATAGAAAAATCAATATTCACTAATTACCTTATAAATTGCTTGATTCTTTATTCACGGTAGAGGCCCCCAACCAATCAATTGGTTAAGTATGTTGATGGAGCCACTAATGGGGATTGAAGAAAGAGGGAAGCTCCAAAAACTAGTGAATTATTAAATGAATTCACAGTTCTTGGCTTAGGTGGAGTAGAGTAACGATGCATAAACACTATCTATTTTTCAACAAGGGGGAGGCTTCTATTTATAGGAAAAATTGAGTTCCTAACCAAACAAACTGATTCTAGAATTTTCTAAATCAGTTTGGTCAATATTTGACCATTTTTAGGTCAGTTAAGCTAACTTTTTGGAACTAGACTTGAATGAGGAGAGAGGAGAGATGAAATATCTCAATTTTTATGAGTTTAAAACTCATTCAAGCATGTGAAATATGCACCTCCTTTAAAGAACTCCCCTTCCTTACATATGTGTCATAATGGAATCATTTTAATATTGCTCATAGTTTTTTTACTAATAAACCTTGTACATTTTCAACTCTTCATCTTATGTGAAATATGCACCTCCTTTAAAGAACTCCCCTTCCTTACATATGTGTCATAATGGAATCATTTTAATATTGCTCATAGTTTTTTACTAATAAACCTTGTACATTTTCAACTCTTCATCTTATGTGAGCATTTACTCATTTTTGGATACCCAAAATATCTCATATTTTTAATATTGCTCATAGTTTTTTACTAATAAACCTTGTACATTTTCAACTCTTCATCTTATGTGAGCATTTAAGGGACTCCCCTTCCTTACATATGTGTCATAATAAAATCATTATACCCAAAATATCTCATATTTTTAATATTGCACATAGTTTTTTACTAATAAACCTTGTACATTTTCAACTCTTCACCTCATGTGAGCATTTACTCATTTTTGGGTATTTTCTTTTTACAAGTTGGATTTATCTCCTCCCTACACATGGATTGATGCTATTGGTCAATAGGAACCTTAATTGGACCATAGTCTAAAGATTTCTGAAAATCTAGACCCTTAGGCTAAGGTTCTTTATACCTATTTTCAATTAATTCCAATTGCACATTGGAAAATTCTTTTTGAATTTCTGTTTCAGGGGAACTCATCTGAATTAGAAGAGATATTTTTCTATCCAAAAATATTCAAAATCTGAATATTCTCTCTCTAGAATATTTTTCTCTCTCTAGGCTAAAACAGATAGAAACAAGGTCTTTATATTTCTGAAGAGGGATTGATTACAGGGAAAGATACTAGACATCAAAAAGGGGGTGGGGGAGGAATCTTACAGCCCTGGGCCGACTCCCGGCCTCGCTATATCCTCCGCCCGTCTACACAGGCAAGCACGGAGTTAGCTAAGGGGGGGAGAAGCTGTACCTGCATGTTAGCAATAAACCAGCAGTATATCCAATAGAAAAAAAAAGACATAGCCTTTGTTCAATGAATTCACACATTAACAAAAACCATCGTTTTGGAAAGACAATGATTCAAAAGCAAGATTATTTTTCTATAACTTTACTTAAGAGTAACCATAAGGTACTTTAGGCCATCTATACTAGGGGTTTAACCTTGGTTCCTTTCCTATTATTACGAATCTTTGCATTAAGCTTCATAAGAGAGAATTTTACTTAAAACTGTTTAAATGACCAACCTGGTTATCGTTTTCATGCCTATTCACTTCAAGAGGGGCGAAGTCGATTGCAGGGACGCGATTTGCTTCATTCCCTCCTTGGGCAGCGCGCGGTTCTTCAATTCGGCGGCGTTTCGGCGCCATAGGAGCACTAGAGTTTTAAGAGAATAGAGAGAAAACGAGGTGAATATAAGAGGTTGGGAGCGTGGAGAGAAAAGAGAGAATTCTACTGGTTCAAACGGATTCGAAAACGGAGTCCGTTTGGGGTAGGAAAAGCTTGTTGGGCTTATGGGCAGGAACGACCTCTTAGCCTAAGTTTAAGTCGCCGCATATGGGGGGGGGAAATTGAGAGGGTGTCCTTAACTTGGAGAGCTCTTGAGAAGAGTGTACGTCTAGGGAGGCCTAGGGAAGAGTAAGGCAAGGGGTAGAGGAGAAGCACACTTTAAGTCTATTCACACGGGGGGGGGGGGGGGGAGAAGAGTGTAGGACATGTCCTAGAGCTTGAGAGAGGGCTTGCGCGTAGGGGCTTGCTGGGGGCTTGTCTGGAGAAGGGGGCTGGGAGGGTCCTTTTATAGGTGCTGGAGGGTGGACGTCCGGGTGCGGGAAGGTGACACCTGGGTGGTGTAGGTGTTCGAGAGAGGGTGTGGGCGTGAGACACCTGGGGGTGGAGGTGTCTCGAGGAGAGAGAAAGTGTGACACATGGGGGTGGAGGTGTCCCCAAGAGAGAGAGAGCGCGACACCTGTGGATAGAGGGTTCTGGGAGGAGGGGGTACGTGTAGGGGTGTGCTGGAGGGTGCATCTAGGTCGTGTACACGCTTGGGTGTCCCGGGCGGATTGTTGGTTTTTTTCACGGGTGGTGCCCGTGGTGGGGCCCACGCCCGCCGCCCGCCCGTCGTTCGGGGGGTCAAAAAATATTTTTTGACGGAAATGTCCGGCCTTGCCCCGTGACCATGGGGGCGTATTCCGTTCGTTGATTAGACGCTTGGATAGTTACTATTTTTGGTCGGAAGTTCGCAGATTAAAGGCTTAAAAGCTTAATTAAACCCATTCCGGGTGCCCGTTTTTAGTTCAGAAAAAACTATTTTTAGCGTAAAATTACGCGTAGATTCCAAATTTGGATTCAGAATTACAAATTTCTAAGCAAAAATGGCTCATTTTCCAAAAATAGAAGTTTTTTGATCGTAAAAATGACAAACTAAGTTATATTTTTCAACTCTGAAGCAAGTAGTGTTATTTACAATGGGTATGTTACATCCTTCCCTACTAAAAGAACTCGAGATGTCCTCATCTCGGCACGAACTCTGGGTAATTCTTTTGGAGGGTTGACTCTTCCTCCCAAGTGGCATCCTCCTCAGGGTAATCTTTCCATTCCACTAAATGTTCCCTAAGGATTCTATTGCGAAGCACTCTTTCTCTAGAGTCGATGATTCTATTAGGTCTCATTTCAAGGACTCCCTGAGTTGGCATTACAATTTGTTCATCATCAAGAACATGATCAGGATGAGGCACATATGGCTTTAGTAAGCTTACATGGAATACATCATGGATCTTGAGGTGGGTTGGGAGGCGAAGTTTGTAGGCATGTTTTCCCAAACATTTGATGACTTCATAAGGCCCACAATACCTTGGACTCAGTTTCCTAAATTTTCCAAGAGATAAAGAACTTCTCTTTGGCCGCACTCGAAGAAAAACTTTGTCTCCTTGCTGAAAAATTCTTTCAGATCTTTTGGTATCAGCATAATGCTTCTGTCGATCCTGGGCGGCTTTAATATCCTTACGAATAGCTTTGGTTTGTTCTTCCATTTCTTCAAGCATTATCCTGGAGGCTTCAACCTTTAGTGTGGGGTCAGAGAAATTTAAGGGAGACAAACATTCCTGACCATAAAGAGCTTTGAATGGTGACATCCCTATGCTTTGGTGATAGGATGTATTGTAAGAGAATTCCACTAGAGGGAGATACTGAATCCACTTCTTTGGTTCACGCCCACAATAGGCTCTCAGGATCTCTTCTATAATCTGATTAACTCTCTCAGTTTGACCATCTGTTTCTGGGTGGTAAGCTGTACTGAAACAAAGTTGTGTTCCAATAGCCTGGAATAATGATGTCCAGAACTTTGAAGTGAAGTCAGAGTCCCGGTCACTAACTATTCTTTTTGGCAATCCATGAAGCCTAAAGATTTCCTTGATGAAAAGGCGGGCAATATCAGAAGATTTAAATGTCTTCTTTACTGGGATAATATGGGTGACTTTGGTAAGCATATCCACAACTACTAATATAGAATCATACCCTCCTTGTGTTGTGGGAAGACTTGTGACAAAATCCATACTGATACATTCCCACTTCATCTGAGGAATGTCCAGAGGTTGGAGTTTCCCGGGCATTTTGATTCTTTCAGCTTTAATCCTTTGACATGAAAGGCATTGTCTGATGTATTGAAGGATATCTCTCTTCATTCCAGGCCAAAAATAACTTCTCCTTAAGGCATTCAAGGTTTTTGCATAACCTGGGTGTCCTGCTCTACGGGGCTATCATGAGCTTCATACAAGATCATCTTGTTTAGTGCAAGATCTTTGGGGATACATAACCTACGCATGAAGTAGAGGCATTCATCATCGAGGGTGTATCCCTTGATCAATATATTTTCCTTTTCTGTGGGTGCCTCCTTGTGAACCAGGCTTACTAGCTTTTGGTAATCAGGGTCATGAAGTGAAACCTGCTTTACCTTCTCTAGGATGGGGTTATTTGGCATAGAGATTGCACTTAGGAAGGATTTGCGACGACTGAGGGCATCTGCTACAACATTATCCTTTCCAGGACGAAATTTGATATCAAAATCAAACTCTTGCAGAATCTCAATCCACCTTCTTTGCCTCATGTTGAGATTGGGCTGGGTGAAGATCCACTTTAAACTCTGGTGGTCAGTTACAAGCAGAAACTTACGGCCTAGGAGATAGTGTCTCCATAACTTGAAACAATGAACAACTGCAAGGAGTTCCAAATCATGGGTGGCATAATTGACTTCATAGGATTTAAGCTTACGAGAAGTGTAAGCCACAGGCCTTCCTTCTTGAATTAAGACACCACCAAGTGCAAGGCCACTAGCATCAGTGTGACAACCTCAAACTCTTTGGTGAAGTCAGGGAGCTTCAGAACTGGTGCTGAGGTGAGGATAGCTTTAAGTTGGCTAAAACTGATTTGGTGGATTGGTAACCATACTATCTTGCATTCCTTCTTGAGGAGATCAGTTAAGGGTGCGGCTATCTTGGCATAATCCTTGATGAAGATCCTATACCATCCTATGATGCCTAGAAACCCACGGATTTCTCTGACTGTCCTAGGGGGTGGCCATTCCAATATATCCTTGACTTTGGCAGGGTCTACTGAGATGCCCCTTGAGGAGACAATGAACCCTAGATATTCAATTTGGGAAGTGAAGAAGGTACATTTGCTTTTCTTGGCATAGAGCTTATGTTCGCGCAGTATTTGTAATACTTTGCGTACATGCTCCTCATGTTCCTCTTTTGACTGAGAATAGACCAAGATGTCATCAAAGAAGACAAGGACAAATTCATCCAAGTAGGGTCGGAAGATATCCTGCATCAGGCGGTTGAAGGTGGCGGGAGCATTGGTTAATCCGAATGGCATGACTGTAAATTCATAGTGGCCATAGCGGGTATTGAAAGCGGTTTTAGAGATATCTGATTCCTTGATCCTAATTTGATAGTAGCCAGACCTTAAATCCATCTTGGAGAAAACTTTGGATCCATAAAGTCTGTCAAGAAGTTCGTCGATGCGAGGAATGGGGTATTTGTTTTTGACAGTGACCTTGTTTAGGCCTCGGTAGTCAATACAAAGCCGAAGCGAGCCATCCTTCTTTCTCTGGAAAAGAACAGGCGCTCCCCATGGGGAATTACTAGGGCGAATGAATCCTTGCTCAATGAGCTGCCTGAGTTGTTCTTTGAGCTATATGGCTTCGGGAAGAGACATTTTGTAAGGTCTCCTTGAAACTAATTCAGCACCAGGGATTAACTCAATCCCATGATCTACTTCTCGAGATGGGGGTAGTTTTGTAAGTTCCTCTGGAAAGATATCTGAAAACTCCTGGAGCCAAGAGGGTTCTAAATCTGGGTTGCTTTCTTCTACCTTGTTGAGTTTGACAAGGAAGATCTGTTGGCCCTTGCGCACTCCCTTAAGAAGACGATTAGCTTTGACCAAATGAAATTTGGGTTTACCTGTTTTTCCCTGGGCTGATACTACCTGTCCTTGACTATTCTTAAAGGTGATGCTTCCTTCAGCACAGTGAATGTCAGCATTGTTTGCAATTAACCAATCCATACCAAGGATTCCATCATAAATCCCTAATGGTAAGCTTCTAAAATACCCATGGGTTGATTCACCATCCAATTCAAATTCAAGATCCCCCACACAATGTCGGGATACTTCTTCTTTTCCACTAGCTAACTCAACAATCATTGCTTGGGCTGGTTTTTGATCTAACTGTAACTTACGCAAGCATTTTGGAGAAAGAAATGAATGCGTACTACCACAATCAACCAAAAGCTGGAAAGATCTACCTTGATAAGTAGCCGGAGCTTGGATAACAGAAAACTGCTGATTAGGTCCTTGATGTTCTATAGCTGCATGAATGGTGGCTTGCTCTTCTTCTTCCATCTCTAAAGTCGGTTCACCAATCATAGAGCAGACACGGGAAGTCACTCCACGACCTCTACCATGTCCACCACCACCTCGTCTAGCCTGGCGGTTATTAGGAATCCCACGACCTTGAACTACCCGGTCGCCTTGTGGAGCAGCAGTGACACTAGGATTGAGAGAGGGTCTTGCAAGTTTGGGGCATTCGTTCCGGAAGTGGCCAACTTCATTGAAATAAAAGCACCTTTGGTCCCCATAGGATTCTAAAGTGGAATTAGCATAACTGCGGGGGACAAAATTATTGGGGTACTGACCAATAGTGTTGTTGGCGGAAATTCGATTGGTAATTCCTCTGAAGGCGTCCCCTTGGGTTAGACTCAGGATAGACTCTCTTCTTTGCTTGACCACTCTTTACTTCTTTAGCTAGAGGTTTGGCTCGGGTAAGAGCATCTTGTAAGGTAGTCGGCCTCATTGCTTCAAGGCGAGAATCCAAAGGTTCATTCAGCCCTTGGCAAAATCGGGCCACTTGTTGAGTGATCGACATAGGTGGAGCATATTTGCCAAGTGTGACAAATTTTGAGTAGTATTCCTCCAAGGTTAAGCTAAGCTGCTTGAGGCTGAAGAACTCGTTCATCTTAATAGATTCATGAGATGGGGGAAGGTAACGGCCCTTCACAGCTTGCTTAATGTCACTCCAGGTTTGGGTATCCTCAGTGACGCCCTTATCTCGGCACCATTGCTTCCACCAAAGTTTGGCGTCCCCAGTAAGACGAAATCTGGCAAGCATGGATTGATTCCCAATTCTTGTACCAGCAACCGAAAAGTAATCGTCCATGGCTTCTATCCAAACTTCTGCATCCCTTTCAATCTTTGAACCTGCCCCATTAAATGAGGGAGGTTGCATTTGTTTGAGGAGAAGCTTCTTCTCCTGTGTATCTGTATATAATGCATTGGGAGCAAGAAGTTGACGATCCTGGTTATCAATAAGAAGCTAAATTTAGAATCATGTCACTTAGGCGGTTTAATACACATAAGACAATGAGTGTGAAAATCAAAACCTTTTATTCCAAGCTTTAATATTTACAAGTAAACCAAGCCATTTACAAGTAAACCAAGCCATTTACAAGGATTGGACTAAATCCAATCTTATTTATTTACATGGTAGTCCTCTAGGGAACCTAATAAAGATCTGCGGTGGTAGCATTGAAAAAGTAGGGGGATTCTCCCATGGTTTCAAGAACTCGATAAGTCTCTGGTAGGGGAGGTAAACCTCGTCTAGAAAGACGGGTAACGGCTACTCTATCAGGGGATACAACTTGAGTCACCTTATCATAAACCCAACGATTCTGCAGCATGCGATTCCCATCGACGATAGTGACATAGGTGTTACGAGGAGTGCCAATAAACCAGAACAGGTGAACCATCCGCAACATCTCGGCATATCGGATCCGCCTCAAGTCGTTGGTGAGATTGCCGACGTGCTCAGCTCGAATGATGAAGTAGGTAGATCGACGATGCCAATACTCAGTTCTGTTCCATCCCCTTTCGATGCGAGTGTAAAGAGGAAGGGTTAGCTTGTCTACAATGTGCATCATAGTGTCACGGAACTCGAATTCGGAAGAGCGACAAGCAGTCATGAACATGCATTGGAATACCAGGAAGCGAGAATAGGGATCCATCTCGTCCTCCTGCATCCAGCCGTAACTAGATTAGTTTAACAAGAATTCCTAGAGCAACAAGAGAATACAATATAAAATCTCCCAAATCTAAACCTGCTCTGATACCACGTGTAAGGCCCCCGACCCGAAGGGCGGGGGAATCCTTTTGATAGGCGGTCAAGTCTCGTGTTATTTTCCGATTGACGACACCTCGATCTCGTAGAAATACGAGGTTACGAGCAAACGGACGGACCTAACTCTATCTCGCAGGGGAAACGTAGTCATCCTAAAGGAAATTCTAATCCCCAGCACGAAATGTGCGTGGAGATGGAACAAGACCCACACTTGGTTCAAGGAAGCCAACGCCTTTTTCCCCCGTATTCATGAGGCACGGCCGCTGGCTCGGTCCCCTAAAACAAGTCTTGTTCGTGACTCTACTATTCCCTAAGTATCGTAGATTACGACTAGTAGAAAGCTACCCGACTTATCGGGTCCACCCATCCTTAGAATGGTACCGTCAGGGCATCCATTCTCCCACTTTCCACACACTCACCCGTTCAATTGTTTCCTAATTAAGTCCTACCACACTGTGAAACACTTAAAAACAAATTCCTTTGTTAATTAATTACACTTGATTTCTTAAAGAAAATCTTCCTTAGCACAACATTGAAATCAACGAGCATACTTACAGTGAAAAATATTTACAAAAGACCCTGAAACCGGGCCGATATCCCAATCCAAACTTCATGTCCAAACCATAACCATAACCACAATCCAATCACAGTCACAACCACAACCACAACCACATCGATGATCTAGAATTCGATCTTCCAGCCTCAACCAGCTGGGTAAACCTCACGGACCGTCTCCCCTCGTCGTCAGCCAGCCGACAAGGGCCAAGCCGTCCTGTCACCCCCTCAGGTGTACTGACGCTTGTACCAAACCCTCTCGCTCTTCGGAGGGGACGTCTCCTCATGAGGTGGGGGTTAAGTCACCGCACTAGCCTGGACCCACAGAACTAGGCAGCATATATACATCACCCTGGTGGTGAAAACTAATTCCCAGTGGCATAGGAGGGGATTGCCCTGGGCCGACTCCCAGCCTCGCTATATCCTCCGCCCGTCTACACAGGCAAGCACGGAGTTAGCTAAGGGGGGGAGAAGCTGTACCTGCATGTTAGCAATAAACCAGCAGTATATCCAATAGAAAAAAAAAGACATAGCCTTTGTTCAATGAATTCACACATTAACAAAAACCATCGTTTTGGAAAGACAATGATTCAAAAGCAAGATTATTTTCCTATAACTTTACTTAAGAGTAACCATAAGGTACTTTAGGCCATCTATACTAGGGGTTTAACCTTGGTTCCTTTCCTATTATTACGAATCTTTGCATTAAGCTTCATAAGAGAGAATTTTACTTAAAACTGTTTAAATGACCAACCTGGTTATCGTTTTCATGCCTATTCACTTCAAGAGGGGCGAAGTTCGATTGCAGGGACGCGATTTGCTTCATTCCCTCCTTGGGCAGCGCGCGGTTCTTCAATTCGGCGGCGTTTCGACGCCATAGGAGCACTAGAGTTTTAAGAGAATAGAGAGAAAACGAGGTGAATATAAGAGGTTGGGAGCGTGGAGAGAAAAGAGAGAATTCTACTGGTTCAAACGGATTCGAAAACGGAGTCCGTTTGGGGTAGGAAAAGCTTGTTGGGCTTATGGGCAGGAACGACCTCTTAGCCTAAGTTTAAGTCGCCGCATATGGGGGGGGGGGGAATTGAGAGGGTGTCCTTAACTTGGAGAGCTCTTGAGAAGAGTGTACGTCTAGGGAGGCCTAGGGAAGAGTAAGGCAAGGGGTAGAGGAGAAGCACACTTTAAGTCTATTCACACGGGGGGGGAGAAGAGTGTAGGACATGTCCTAGAGCTTGAGAGAGGGCTTGCGCGTAGGGGCTTGCTGGGGGCTTGTCTGGAGAAGGGGGCTGGGAGGGTCCTTTTATAGGTGCTGGAGGGTGGACGTCCGGGTGCGGGAAGGTGACACCTGGGTGGTGTAGGTGTCCGGGACAGGGTGTGGGCGTGAGACACCTGGGGGTGGAGGTGTCTCGAGGAGAGAGAAAGTGTGACACATGGGGGTGGAGGTGTCCCCAAGAGAGAGAGAGCGCGACACCTGTGGATAGAGGGTTCTGGGAGGAGGGGGTACGTGTAGGGGTGTGCTGGAGGGTGCATCTAGGTCGTGTACACGCTTGGGTGTCCCGGGCGGATTGTCGGTTTTTTTCACGGGCGGCGTCCGTGGTGGGGTCCACGCCGACCGCCCGCCGTCGTCCGGGGGTCAAAAAATATTTTTTGACGGAAATGTCCGGCCTTGCCCCGTGACCATGGGGGCGTATTCCGTTCGTTGATTAGACGCCTGGATAGTTACTATTTTTGGTCGGAAGTTCGCAGATTAAAGGCTTAAAAGCTTAATTAAACCCATTCCGGGTGCCCGTTTTTAGTTCAGAAAAAACTATTTTAAGCGTAAAATTACGCGTAGATTCCAAATTTGGATTCAGAATTACAAATTTCTAAGCAAAAATGGCTCATTTTCCAAAAATAGAAGTTTTTTTATCGTAAAAATGACAAACTAAGTTATATTTTTCAACTCTGAAGCAAGTACAATGTTATTTACAATGGGTATGTTACATCCAGATCCACATCCACATCCACATTCACATTCATACATACACATCCACATCCACATTCACCTTCATACATACACATCCACATTCACATTCACCTTCATACATACATATCCGTATCTACATCCATACATCCATATTACATCCATTCTCGCCTACACATTCCATATACCTCTTATCATATCCTATCACATCTCATACACATCTTATCACATCTCATACACCTCTTATCACATCTCATACACATCTTATCACATCTCATACACCTCTTATCACATCTTATCACGTCCCATACACATATTATCACATCTCATACACCTCTTATCACGTCTTATCACATTTTATATCTTTTTATAGAATACAAGAGAATTCTTATATTTGATATAAGATTTCTCTACATTTTTATTTATGCATAAATTCCATTTAAGGAGACTAACACTTTCAAATTAAAAATCAATCTTCCTATGCATAATTTCATTTTAAATGAAAATGACACTTTTGAATTAAAATTCAATCTTTTATGCATCTTCCTATGCATAAATTCAATTTGGATGAGATTTATGCATACCTCTATGCATGAAATCCAATATGATAAAAGTAACACTCTTACAATAAAATAATCAACTTTTATGCATACCTCTATGCATGAAATTCAATTATGATAAAAGTCACACTTTTATAATAAAATAATCAACTTTTATGCATACCTCTATGCATGAAATTCAATATAATAAAAGACACTTTTATAATAAAATAATTAGCTTTTATGCATACCTTTATGCATGAAATTTAATAATAATAAAAGTCACACTTTTATAATAAAATAATCAACTTTTATGCATACCTTTATGCATGAAATTCAAATATGATAAAAGTAACACTTTTGATATAAAAATTTATCCATTATGCATACTTCTATGCATGAAATAAAAATGATAAAAGTAACACTTTTGATATAAAAATTTATCCTTTATGCATACTTCTATGCAGGAAAATAAAAATGATAAAAATAACACTTTTGATATAAAAACTTATCCTTTATGCATACTTCTATGCATGAAAATAAAAATTGATAAAAGTAACACTTTTGATATAAAAATTTATCCTTTATGCATACTTCTATGCATGAAAATAAAATGATAAAAGTAACACTTTTGATATAAAAATTTATCCATTATGCATACTTCTATGCATGAAAATAAAAATGGTAAAAGTAACACCTTTGATATAAAAATTTATCCATTATGCATACTTCTATGCATGAAAGTAAAAATGATAAAAGTAACACTTTTGATATAAAAATTTATCCATTATGCATACTTCTATGCATGAAAATAAAAATGGTAAAAATAACACTTTTGATATAAAAATTTATCCATTATGCATACTTCTATGCATGAAAGTAAAAATGATAAAAGGAACACTTTTGATATAAAAATTTATCCATTATGCGTACTTCTATGCATGAAAATAAAAATGGTAAAAATAACACTTTTGATATAAAAACTTATCCTTTATGCATAATATAAAAATTTAATTTCTCCATGATTATAATGAATTCTTTCAATTAATCTAGGATGATAATTCCTAGAATATGGTAGGAAGTCCTCTTTTTATGCTTTGAATGAAATTATTTTATGCATAATTTTTATAAAAATTTTGCCATAGCTCCGCTGCTATGACTGATAAATCTCAATTTTTCTAAGGGATAAAGCTTATCATTAAGAAAATAATTAAAATTATCTCTAATTGGATCATTAATCCATAATGGATTGAATCATCAATATACATAAACTAAAAGCATAGAAAAAAGCCATTAATTTGGCCTCAAGCATAGCTTAATCTTGGATTAAGAAAAAGCTTTATGAAAAGCTTCATTTGGATTGAGAATGGATCATGAGTATGACCATTTCTTGAGTGAGAGAGAGAAATTACATAAAAACCATTAGAATTTAAACATAAATGGAAATTTATGTAATTATTTACTATCATTAATCAATTAACTTCAATAGCATTCATCAAATTATGTAACTCTTCACTATTATTCATCAATTAACTTCAATAGCATTTAAAAACCATACCAATTAAGCTTCTCAAGCTTGAGAGGGGTTGAGAAGAGAGAAACATTGAGAAATTATAGAAAAGATCAATATTCACTAATTACCTTACAAATTGCTTGATTCTTTGTTCACGGTAGAGGCCCCCAACCAATCAATTGGTTAAGTATGTTGATGGAGCCACCAATGGGGATTGAAGAAAGAGGAAAGCTCCAAAAACTAGTGAATTATTAATGAATTCACAGTTCTTGGCTTAGGTGGAGTAGAGCAACGATGCATAAACACTATATATTTTTTTTTCAACAAGGGAGGCTTCTATTTATAGGAAAAATTGAGCTCCTAACCAAACAAACTGATTCTAGAATTTTCCAACTCAGTTTGGTCAATTTTTGACCATTTTTAGGTCAGTTGAGCTAACTTTTTGTAGCTAGACTTGAATTAGGAGAGAGGAGAGATGAAATATCTCAATTTTTATGAGTTTAAAACTCATTCAAGCATGTGAAATATGCACCTCCTTTAAAGAACTCCCCTTCCTTACATATGTGTCAAAATGGAATCATTATACCCAAAATATCTCATATTTTTAATATTGCTCATAGTTTTTTACTAATAAACCTTATACATTTTCAACTCTTCATCTTATGTGAAATATGCACCTCCTTAAAGAACTCCCCTTCCTTACATATGTGTCAAAATGGAATCATTATACCCAAAATATCTCATATTTTTAATATTGCTCATAGTTTTTTACTAATAAACCTTGTACATTTTCAACTCTTCATCTTATGTGAAATATGCACCTCCTTTAAAGAACTCCCCTTCCTTACATATGTGTCAAAATGGAATCATTATACCAAAATATCTCATATTTTTAATATTGCTCATAGTTTTTTACTAATAAACCTTGTACATTTTTAACTCTTCATCTTATGTGAGCATTTACTCATTTTTGGGTATCTTCTTTTTCAAATTGGATTTATCTCCTCCCTACACATGGATTGATGCTATTGGCCCATAGGAACCTTAATTGGACCATAATCCAAATTTTTTTGAAAATCTAGACCCTTAGGCTAAGGTCCTTTATACCCATTTCCAATTAATTCCAATTGCACATTGGAAAGTTCTTTTTGAATTTCTGTTTTCAGGGGAACTTATTTTAATAAGATAAGATAATTCTCTATCCAAAAATATTAAAAATCTGAATATTCTCTCTCTAGAATATTTTCTCTCTCTAGGTTAAAACAGTTAGAAACAAGTCTTTTATATTTCTGAAGAGGGATTGATTACTGTTGAGATTCAAGCTCGATGTCAGTGTGAGCCAGCTATGCTATGTGCTGGCAGATTGGAGCCTTAGTCCTTTTGTCTACTTAACTTAGAAGGAAGGTGTGATGCTTTTACAATGCTAATCGTAATCGTTATAGGTTTAACCAATAGGAATGTAATCTTGAGAAGCCTAAAAATCTTAACTTTATGACCTAAAAGAAGAAGTTTCTCATATTTAAGAGAATTAAAAATATGACCAACTTGGTTGTCGTTTTTTTGCATGAGGATTAGTCATTGAAGGGGCAAAATCATTTTCATGAATGCGTGCTTCTTCATTTCTACCTTGAATGACGCACGGTTCTTAATTCGGCGGCATTTTGGTGCCATAGCAAGGCCCTTATAACGAGAATAGAAAGAGAGTGGGGTGGATATAAAACGTTAGAGATCACTAGGAGAGACACAGAGAGAGAGAGAGAGAGAGAGAGAGAGAGAGAGAGAGAATTCTAATGAATTAAATGGATCTAGAAATAAACATCGTTTGGGCTTCCCCAAAAGCTTGTCTGAAATCCTAAAGAGAGAAGGCTTAAGCTCACCTTTAAGTCTATTCACATCGAGTGGGGGGGGGGTCTTTTGGAGAGGGTGTCCTTAGTCAAAGGGCTCACAAGAGAGTGAGGCTTGGGAATGTCTAGCCTTGGCATGGAGAGGCTAAGAGGGTGACTTTAATTCTATTCACACACGGGGGAGGAGAAGAGTGTAGGACATGTCCTAGAGAGCTAGAGCCTAGCCTCTACGTGGGTGCTTACCTTCCAGATGGGCAGGGGTGTATGCGCATGGAGGGAGTGCAAGCAAAAGGGGGTGCAAGTGTGTCCAGGTCGTCCAAGTGGGTGCACCATGTGGGCTAGCTGCATGGACGGTAGGTGTGGGGGAGGGGAGAGAGCACCACATGTCTAAGAGGTGTCTAGAAGGTGTGTACATAGGGGGGGAGAGGTGGCAAGGGGAGGGAGTACATGCACCATCTGTCCAAGAAGGGTCTAGAGGGGGGCTGAAGGTGGCAAGGGGTACCTGTAGGGAGGCATGCCCCCGGGGAGGATGGCGGCAATGCCTGTGAATCCGGGTTGTAGCGGTCGATGTAGATACGTGCATGCATAATTCATACAAATTGTTAATTCAAATTGAAATTCGTAAATTAGTAATTGGGTCTTCAATTGAAAGTACTGCAATTGTATGGAACCCTGACTTGCTTGAGGCCTAGACATGATGGTATTTACCTAATAGTTTCGAGTATCATGACTATCTGTATATACCGAGGGTATAACTGCAACTCTTTACCGGTAGTATATATGAGTAAATCCAAGACTTGAAATTATAAGCATTAATGCTATCCTGATGATGAATTCGAATGTGGTTGATATGATTTTTTAATTCTGTTTGAGAACTGATGAGTTGATTTGGATTCTGATTGAAAATGATGATCCCTGATAATGGATTGAAATGTAATAAACTGAGTGAAACCATAATGTGGATGATTGGGACGAGTCCCTGTGATGATATTCATAACTAGAATGATGATAATGAATTTAGCAAATCACTATGAGATTAGTGGATTGTGCTGTCAAATTGCTACTGTTAACACTTGTCACGGTAGATCAAGTTAAGGGATGACAAATTGATAACTTAACTAAAATTCCCGTGGAGGAATGTTCAGAAGGAAATTTTTCGGTCTAATGGACCATAATCGTAGGAATGATATGATCTAAATGAATTATTATTGATGAGTTCTATATAAGGAATATTTATCCCAGTATTCTGTTGGGTTGACCAGAATCTAAGGAACCCAGAATAAATTGGATCTTAAGAAAAAGAGTTGTCCTCTACTTTGCGAGATGAGGACATCACGCACCTTTTTAAGTGGGGTAGAAGATTGTAAGATTCCTCCCCCCAACCTTCGAGGTATACAGGAGTAAGAATCTCCCTTTCTGATCTTAAAATTCCCTCTCTAAAATAAAAGAAAGATTCTGTTTAAAAGGGAAGACACTTTCCCCAGAATACCTTATCAGAAGCCCACCTGTTTTAAGGATTCAGAACAATGAGTTCAGAATTGAGAACCAGTGTTTTGGATGCCAAGGTTTTGACCACCATCAGTTAAAAGACTGCCTGACTCCTACCATAAAAAGGGCATAGGGAAGTCTAGAACCCAAATTAAGAGACCTATGGGATGAGTTAGGATGTGATAAGATGAGTTAAGATGTGATAAGAGACCTATGGGATGAGTTAGGATGTGATTAGATGAGTTAGATGTGATAAGAGACCTATGGGATGAGTTAGGATGTGATAAGATGAGTTAAGATGTGATAAGAGACCTATGGGATGAGTTAGGATGTGATAAGATGAGTTAAGATGCGATAAGATGTGTATGGGATGAGGTAAGAAGTGTATGTGATGAGACAAGATGCATATGAGTTGAGTTAGGATGTGATAAGATGAGTTAAGATGTGATAAGATGTGTATGGGATGAGATAAGAAGTGTATGAGATGAGAAAAGATGTATATGGGTTGTGATAGGGCGAGAATGAATGTGATGTAAAAGAATAGATGTGAAGGCATATGAGGCTATATGAATGGAAATGTAGAAATGGATGAATGTATGTGGATATAAGAATGTGAAAATGGATGTATACATGTAGATGTAGATGTATGGATGTGAATGTGATTATGGATGTGGATGTATGCATGGAGATGTGGATGTATGGTTATGTATGTGGATGTGGATGTATGAATGAGGATGTGAAAATGGATGTATGCATGGAAGTGTATGTAGAATAATGAACGTGAATGTGTATGGAAAATAATGTGTCGTCGATATGAGTAAATGGATGAAAATGAATACACATTAAATGGAATGTGGATTAAGTAAAGTGGATATGTGATTTTTTTGGTCAATTATGCCTAATTGGGCTGGGAATGAGCTGATTAAAATAGGCTGTCCACCACTGGTTTGCAGAGAAACAGGGTCATTTTAATTGAGCAATTAATCCTTGGTCTTATACAATTGGACAAATTCCTCTGACATGGAGTTGATGGACACTAATGCTAAGCTAATGAATGCCTGGTTGCTCAATTTGGACAAATATTGAAGGAATTAGAGCAAATTTTCTACTGTTTTTTCCCAAAACAGAGAAAGGGGTTTTCAAAAATTGATATGTACACATGTCAGATGGTGTTGATACTCAACATTGAGGTTGATTAGGTGTCAATGCAAGTTGCCCATACTTGATTGCACCATTACATTGTGATTTGGACCATGGTGTCACGGAACTTGAAATTTGAGGAGTGACTAGCAGTCTCGAAGATGCATTGGAAAACTAGAAACCACCAAGAAAAGTCTCAAAGAGAGCAAGACTCAAGACAAGAACAAGATTTCAACTTTATTCATTCTTGGAACATATACAGTAAGATAGAAGAACTTTTTACACTTCCATAAGCCCGTCCATCATATGGTCACAAAAGCAGCACTCACAAGCTGTGCACTATAAGGTTACTCATCTATGGGAATAATTCAGCTGGTTATTGCCGCACCTACCTCAGTGGTATGAGGTGATCTAACAAAAGGACCTCTGAGAGGTAAGCCAAAAACGGGGTAAAGGCATATCTTCTAATGAGGAAGAAAACACGCTAGTAAAGAAGACCCGCTCAGAAAACCCAATATGCCTTGATCTCATCACGCAATAGTATCGGGGACCCAAACCCAAAGCTTCAATAACCATAGCCAAGCGGACATTGTTGCGAAAGTGCTGCTGACCCCATGGTGTTACCCTAGTTATGTCTTGATAGGTCTGCCATTTGGTCTGAGCTACAGAAGTTCCCAAGTGAGGGAAAAGTGAGTGCTCATATAGTTCTATAAAATCCTTCTTCACAGACTCGCTTGCATCTTGAAGGTGATAAATCATCATGGATAAAACTAATTCCTGTTGCCAAGCCATGAAGGAGATTAAGAAAGAAAGGAGATCGATGGAAGTAAGATTACTGTGAGCGACAAGTAAAAGTTACGACTTATATAAAGGAATGAGCTAGCGTAACCTAGAAGCCAACGGTATCTTGTCACTGAAGTTTTACCGTCTTTCCATGATTTGGTTTTGGCACATATTTCTATAGGAGGCATTAGGAACTTTGAGATGAGGAGATAAAAGAAGTTCGTAGGCCAAGTCACCTACTTTCTTTGGTCCACAATATCTGGGGGATAACTACTTATACTCCCCTAGAGATAAAGAAATTCTTTTGGTCCGTATTCAAATAAAGACCATAACTGCTTCTTTGAATTCTCTGATTGTCCTCTTCTTATCTGTATATTGTTTCTGTCGATCCTGGGCAGCGTTTATATCTTTATGAATTGCCTGCATCTGTTGCTCTAAGTCACCAAGCATTTGACTGGTCATCTCGACCCTAATCAATGGATTGGACCTAGTTTAAGCAATCTTGTCCGAGAGACGGACCCTGATTAGATTGGTATGAAGGAATTGGTCTCTGAATTTGGGTTCTAGACTTCCTTGTGCCCTTTTCATGGTAGGAGTCGGGCAGTCTTTTAACTGATGACCAAAGCCTTGGCATCCAAAACACCGGTTCTCACTTCTGAACTCATTGTTCTGAATCCTTAAAACAGGCTGATAAGGTATTCTGGGGAAAGTGTCTTTCCTTTTTAAACAAAATCTTTCTTTTATTTTAGAGAGGGAATAATTTTAAGATAAAAAAGGGAGATTCTTACTCCTGTATACCTCGAAGGTTGGGGGAAGGAATCTTACAAACTTCTACCCCACTTAAAAAGGTGCGAGATGTCCTCATCTCGCAAAGTAGAGGACAACTCTTTTTCTTAAGATCCAATTTATTCTGGGTTCCTTAGATTCTGGTCAACCCAACAGAATACTGGGATAAATATTTCTTATATAGAACTCATCATTAAATAATAATTCATTTAGATCATATCATTCATACGATAATGGTCCATTAGACCGAAAAATTTCCTTCTGAACAATCCTCCACGGGAATTTCAGTTAAGTAAGTTATCAATTTGTCATCCCTTAACTTGATCTACCGTGAGACAAGTGTTAACAGTAGCAATTTGACAGCACAATCCACTAATCTCATAGTGATTTGCTGAAATCATTATCATCATTCTAGTTATGAGTATCATCACAGGGACTCGTCCCATTCATCCTCATTGTGGTTTCGCTCAGGTTATTATATTTCAACTAAATTTCAGAAATCATCATTTTTCAATCAGAATCCAAATCAATTCATCAATTCTCAAACAGAATTAAAAATCATATCAACCACATTCAAAATCATCATCTGGATAGCATTAACGCTTATAATTTCAAGTCTTAGATTTACTCATATATACTATCAATAAAGAGCTGCAATTATACTCTCGGTATGTACGGATAGTCATGATATCTGGAACTATAAGATAGATACCATCATGTCTAGGCCTCAAGCAAGTCAGGGTTCCATACAATTGCGGTACTTCCATCTAAAAACCCAATTACTAAATTACGAATTTTTCAGTTTGAATATCAAATTGTATGAATTATATCACACAATTATAACCTTTTTGTGTTTCTTGATAAATTTTTGACATATTTGGCTTCTCAGTTGATCTTTATTAGCCAATTGCTCTGATGATTGTATCCTGTGACGTCAAAATACTCTTCCAAGGCTTTCACCCATTTCTCCACAGCCTCGCCCAGTTTCTCCCCTTCTCCTTGGAAGGGTCCTGGCTGAGTCCTATGAAGAGCCTTGCGAACATCAAGGTCAAGCTCATCATCTTAAGAGACAGGGTCTGGCTGAGACGACCACGGTTTCCTCGTCTCATGATTTTGCCAAAATTTATATATTATTAAATTTTTATTTTGATATTATTCACGAGATCCTAAGACTTAAGAGTTCGGAAAACAATTTCTTATACAAGATAAGATCTTAATGGAGATCTATGACATATGTCCGATAACAGATTTTTTTTTCTTTATCAGTAGCACAGCAGATCGTCCGCCACCATAAACAATCATTTATCCAACATGAATTTTTTCACCGAAAAATGTTTCTTTATTTATATAAAAGTCGCAATATATGTACATAGAGCAACTCGGCTTTGAGTTCAAAATCTCCTCGGAAGACATATAAGAGGACCGTACTGGGCCATATCATGCCTTGTTACATAAGTTCTCTAACTGCGAAGGGAGCTATTATTTTCTCCTTAGGGATAAATCGACTAAGGAGTCTATAAATTCGACATGAAAGTCTGAAATTTCGAGGTGTCGAATGATATAAAATGACACCACGCACCATTTTCAGCTTTAACAGGATCATAGCCAATGAGAGATTCTGCCAACCACAGCATTGTACGGCGGTCGCAACGGGCATGGACATATTGCCCTGCAAACCACTTATGCTGTATTCTCTCCGCTGGGGTAGGAAAATATAAATCCGTGAAATGGCGTGCGAGTCTTGCTTGGCTTGAAGCGGAAGAGATGAGATGTTCGAAGGCGAACGTAGTCATATCTTGAGACTGGGCGAGGTCGAGAATACCAATTAAGTAGGGAACTTCCATCTATAAAAAAAAAATTCTTTGATTAAAAATTCTTCATTAAAGAGGCTTATGGAATGAAAATACATTATGAAAAGTGCTTTTTTTGAATTTTTACTATCAATTTATGATAAGAATTTGCTTATCCGTATTAGTTTTAAACCGGCTCTGATACCAACTGTGAGATCCCTGTCCCCACCATGCGACGGATTCGGGGTACTAGCAGCGGAAGTAGCACTTCAAGCGCGGGGCAGGGACCCACACTCGGGGCCTCGTCCATGGATATCCAGACAAGAGACTAATCCGTTGGTTTTTCCAAAACCGAACCCAGAAAAACTTCCCTTACCCGGAAAGCACGGGCGATTCCACCAGGATAACTTTTTACTCTAACGTAGTCAAGACCATTACTGATCACGCTGATCCGACTGCATCTATAAAGATACTCGGTCGGATCAAGGAAGAAACTTGCACTTGGATCATTGGGATCAACGCTTTTTCCCCCATCAAGAGACATAGCCGTTGATTCCTATCCATAGAACAATTACTATCCAGGATTTACTTTATCTATCGTAATAACAGAAATTGAGTCTCGATTTATGGATCCATCAGTCCAGCCTAACCCCATCCACAGTCCCATGGGTTAGCCAACCGCCCAACCACTGTAGTGATGGGATCCAATTAAGAATTTGGTTAGGTTTTGTCCTGGGTATCAAGGAAAAGAGTTCCAAGGCCCCCTCCCCTATTCACTTGACTGAAATTTCCGTGGAGGAATGTTCAGAAGGAAATTTTTTCAGTCTAATGGACCATTATCATGTTAAAGATATGAATGATATGATTTGAATGAATTGTTATTTAATGATGAGTTCTATATAAGGGATAATTATCCCAGTATTCTATTGGGTTGACCAGAATATAAGGAATCCCAGAATAAAATTGAATCTTAAGAAAAAGAGTTGTCCTCTACCTTACGAGATGAGGACATCTCGCATTTTTTTAAGTGGGGTAGAATGTAAGATTCTTCCCCCAACCTTCGAGGTATACATGAGTAAGAATCTCCCTTTTTGATCTTATAATTATTCCCTCTCTAAAATAAAAGAAAGTTTCTGTTTAAAAAAGGAAGACCCTTTCCCTAGAATACTTCTCAGGAGTCCCACCTATTTTAAGGATTTAGAACAATGAGGTCAGAAGTGAGAATCGGTGTTTTGGATACCAAGGTTTTGGTTTTCATTCGAGTACGGCCCAAAAGAAGTTCTTTACCTCTTGAGGAGTATAAGAAGTTATCCCCAGATATTGTGGGCCTTCTCTGAATTCAAAGAAAGTAGGTGACTTAGCCTACGAGTTTCTTTTATCTCCTCATCTCAAAGTTCTTAATGCCTTCTATAGAAAAATGTGCCAAACCCAAATCATGTAAAGACGATAAAACTTCAGTGGCAAGTTACCGTTGGCTTCTAAGTTACGCTAGCTCCTTCCTTTCTATAAGTCGTAACTTTTACTTGTCGCTCACAGTAATCTTACTCCCATCAATCTCCTTCTTTCTTAATCTCCTTCATGGCTTGGGAACAAGAATTAGTTTTATCCATGATGATTTCTCACCTTCAAGACGCAAGAGAGTCTGTGAAGAAAGATTTTATAGAACAGTATGAGCGCTCACTTTTTCCTCACCTAGGAACTTCTGTAGCTCAGACCAAATGGCGAACCTATCAAAATATAACTAGGGTAACACCCTGGGGTCAGCAGCACTTTCGTAACAATGTCCGCTTGGCCATGGTTATTGAAGCTTTGGGTTTTGGTCCCCGATACTACTGCGTCATGAGATCAAGACATCTTGGGTTTTCTAAGCGGGTCTTCTTATTACGGGCGTGTTTTCTTCCTCATGAGAAGATATGCCTTTACCCCGTTTTTGGCTTACCTCTCAGAGGTCCTTTTGTTAGATCACCTCATACCACTGAGATAGGTGCGGCAATAACCAACAGAATTATTTCCATAGATGAGTTACCTTATACATGCGCATCTTGTGAGTGCTGCTTTTGTGATCATATGATGGACGGGCTTATGGAAGTTAAAAGAGTTCTTCTATCTTTACTGTATAAGTTTCGAGAATGAATAAAGTTTAAATCTTGTTCTTATTTTGAATCTTGCTCTCCTTGAGACTTTTCTTGGTGGTTAATCTTTATTCGTGCATCTTGCGAAATTATCCCAAGTTGCGAGATGAGGACATCTCGCGTTTTTTAAGTGGGGTAGAATGTAAGATTCCTCCCCCAACCCCCTTTTTGATGTCTAGTATCTTCCACTGTAATCAATCCCTCTTCAGAAATATAAAGACCTTGTTTCTAACTGTTTTAACCTAGAGAGAGAAAATATTCTAGAGAGAGAATATTTAAATTTTTAATAGTTTTGGATAAAAAATTATCTCATCTTATTAAAATAAGTTCCCCTGAAACAGAAATTCAAAAAGAACTTTCCAATGTGCAATTAGAAATTATTGGAAATGGGTATAAAGGACCTTAGCCTAAGGGTCTAGATTTTCAGAAATTTTTGGATTATGGTCCAATTAAGGTTCCTATAGGCCAATAGCATCAATCCATGTGTAGGGAGGAGATAAATCCAAATTGTAAAAGAAGATACCCAAAAAATGAGTAAATGCTCACATAAGATGAAGAGTTGAAAATGTACAAGGTTTATTAGTAAAAAACTATGAGCAATATTAAAAATATGAGATATTTTGGGTATCCAAAAATGAGTAAATGCTCACATAAGATGAAGAGTTGAAAATGTACAAGGTTTATTAGTAAAAAACTATGAGCAATATTAAAAATATGAGATATTTTGGGTATAATGATTCCATTTTGACACATATGTAAGGAAGGGGAGTTCTTTAAAGGAGGTGCATATTTCACATGCTTGAATGAGTTTTAAACTCATAAAAATTGAGATATTTCATCTCTTCTCTCTCCTCATTCAAGTCTAGTTCCAAAAAGTTAGCTTAACTGACCTAAAAATGGTCAAAAAGTGACCAAACTGACTTGGAAAATTCTAGAATCAGTTTGTTTGGTTAGGAGCTCAATTTTTCCTATAAATAGAAGCCTTCACTTGTTGAAAAAAATATAGTGTCTTATGCTTTGTTACTCTACTCCACCTAAGCCAAGAACTGTGAATTCTTTAATAATTCACTAGTTTTTGACACTTCTCTCTTTCTTCATGTTTAATTCTAATAGTTTTTTCTCTCTCTCACTTAAGAAATAGTCATACTCATGACCCATTCTCAATCCAAATGAAGCTTTTCATAAAGCTTTTTCTTAATCCAAGATTAATCTATGCTTAAGAACAAATTAATGGTTTTTTTATCTATGCTTTTAGTTTATGATAATTTTGATTTAATCTATTTTAAGGGTTAATGATCTAATTAGGGATCATTCTAATCATTTCCTTAAAGATAACCTATCTTTTAAGATAATTGAGATTTATTAGTTATAGTAGCGGAGCTATGGCAAAATTTTATAAAAATTTACACATAAAATAATTTCATTTCAAAGCATGAAAAGAGGATTTCCTACCATATTCTAGGAATTATCATCCTAGATTAATTGAAAGAATTTCATAGTAATCATGGGAAAATTAAATTTTTATATTATGCATAAAAGATAAATATATTATTATAAAAGTGTTACTTTTAACATAATTGAATTTTATGCATAGAGGTATGCATAAAAGATGAATATTTTATTATAAAAGAGTTACTTTTAGCATAATTGATTTTCATGCATAGAGGTATGCATAGGAGATAAATATTTTATTATAAAAGAGTTACTTTTAGCATAATTGAAATTCATGCATAGAGGTATGCATAAGAGATGAATATTTTATTATAAAAGAGTTACTTTTAGCATAATTGAAATTCATGCATAGAGGTATGCATAAGAGATGAATATTTTATTATAAAAGAGTTACTTTTAGCATAATTGATTTTCATGCATAGAGGTATGCATAAGAGATGAATATTTTATTATAAAAGAGTTACTTTTAGCATAATTGATTTTCATGCATAGAGGTATGCATAAGAGATGAGTTAGGATGTGATAAGATGAGTTAAGAAGTGATAGGATGTGTATGGGATGAGGTAAGAAGTGTATGTGATGGGATAAGATGTATATGGGTTGTGATAGGGTGAGAATATGGATGTAAATGTGGATGTGTATGTATGGATGTATGCATGTAGATGTGAGTGTGAATGTGGATGTATGGATGTAAATGAGGATGTCGATGTAGATGCATGGATGGGATGTGGATGTATGCATGTAGATGTGAATGTAAGCATATAGATGTGGATGTATGGATGTGAATGAGCATGTAGATGTGAATGTATGGATGAGGATGCATGAATGTGCATGTAGATGTGGATGTGAAAATAGATGCATGGATGTAGATGTGGATGTATGGATGTGGATGTGGATATATGTATGGATGTGAATATATGATATGTGATGTGAAGGAATCTGAAGTGATGAGATGGAAAATGATGTGATGGGATGAGTACACATATAACTGGAATGTGGAATAAGCAATGTGGATTGATGAGGGATAATGTGGAAAAATGAGAGTTAATATAGAAACTGTATTCTATGACTGTTTGTAAATGCTGTTTGTAAATGACTGTTTTATGTCAAGAATGCTAGGAAAGCATTTTGACCATCTTGTGATTAAGGTCGTGACCTAACTGATAAAGTTGCAATTGCTGACGGAGAGTCAATGGAGGACGTCTCGCGTAGCAAGGTCGGCCGAGGTCTTGACCAGCCTCGGTGCGATTAAAATGGTGAGCTTCCAGTACGGTGGATGAGGGGAAGCGGCCTATGAGTGAAGCGCTAGGTCACTTGCGAAGGATCCTAGAGGGTGCTGACCATACGGTGCTCGGGCTCTGGGTCGCCCAGGATACCCACGCATGCGTCGAGGAAGATATTGGAACAAGGAGTAAGAGTTGTTTTCTGAAACCGGGCATGGATCTGGTTGACTGACCTTGCTGGTCCTCAACGGATGAGTCCACCATGGCTCTTTATATGGATCTGTTGGTTGATCTTGTTGATCTTCAACGAGAGTCCATCTTGATAAGTGATTATATTGCCGAGTATTATGGGCTAGGAACTATTGAAACGGCCCCTGAGTGGACAGGTGGTGAGCGTTCTAGTTGCCAATGATGCCATAGATACTGTGATGGGAAATTGAATCAACCAGATAATTTGGAAGATGGTGATCAGTGATACTATGGTTTTATTAAAGGATTGTTTTAAAACTAGTTGAATCTGTGAAAAGGCAATTTCATATTGGGTGTGTAAGTGGTGTGACTTGTTTTATTTTGCATGAACTTCCGGCTAGGGGGCCTTGGAACTCTTTTCCTTGGTACCCGGGACAAAACCTAACCAAATTCTTAATTGGATCCCATCACTGCAGTGGTTGGGCGGTTGGCTAACCCATGGGACTGGATGGGGTTAGGTTGGACTGATGGATCCGTAAATCGAGACTCAAATTCTGCTACTACGATAGATAAAGTAAATCCAGGATAGTATTTGTTCTATGGATAGGAATCAACGGCTGTGCCTCTTGATGGGGAAAAAAGCATTGATCCCAATGATCCAAGTGCAAGTTTCTTCCTTGATCTGACCAAGTATCTTTATAGATGCAATCGGATCTGTTTGATCAGTAAGGGTTTGACTACGTCAGAGTAAAAGTTTTTCTACTGTTGGAATCACCCATGCTTTCCGGTAAAGGAAGTTTTTCCGAGTTTGGTTTTGGAATAACCGACGGATTAGTCGCTTATCCGGATATCCATGGGTGAGACCCCGAATGTGGGACCCCTGTCCCGCGCGAGAAGTGCTACTTCCGCTGCCAGTATCCTGAATCCGTTGCTCGGTGGGAACAGGGATCTCACAAAAGTAACACTTTTGATATAAAAATTTATCCTTTATGCATAATATTAAAATTCAATTTCTCCATGATTACAATGAAATTCTTTTAATTAATCTAGGATGATAATTCCTAGAAAATGGTAGGAAGTCCTCTTTTCATGCTTTGTGAATGAAATTATTTTATGTGTAAATTTTTATAAAATTTTACCATAGCTCCGCTGCTATGAGACTGATAAATCTCAATTATTTTAAAAGATAAATCTTATCTTTAAGGGAATGATTAGAATGATCCCTAATTGGATCATTAACCCATAATGGATTGAATAAAAAATAATCATGAAATACATAAACTAAAAGCATAGAAAAAAAACCATTAATTTGATCTCAAGCATAGATTAATCTTGGATTAAGAAAAAGCTTTATGAAAAGCTTCATTTGGATTGAGAATGGGTCATGAGTATGACCATTTCTTGAGTGAGAGAGAGAAATTACATAAAAACCATTAGAATTAAGCATAAATGGAAATTTATGTAATTCTTTACTATCATTAATCAATTAACTTCAATAGCATTCTTCAAATTATGTAACTCTTCACTACTATTCATCAACTAACTTCAATAGCATTCAAAAACCATTCCAATTAAGCTTCTCAAGCTTGAGAGGGGTTGAGAAGAGAGAAACATTGAGAAATTATAGAAAAGATCAAAATTCACCATTTACCTTACAAATTGCTTGATTCTTTGTTCACGGTAGAGGCCCCCAACCAATCAATTGGTTTAGTATGTTGATGGAGCGACCAATGGGGATTGAAGAAAGAGGGAAGTGTCAAAAACTAGTGAATTATTAATGAATTCACAATTCTTGGCTTAGGTGGAGTAGAGTAACAATGCATTAAACATTGTTGAGTTTCAACAAAGGGGAAGGCCTCTATTTATAGGAAAAAGTGAGCTCCTAACCAAACAAACTGATTCTACAATTTTCCAACTCAGTTTGGTCAATTTTTGACCATTTTTAGGTCAGTTGAGCTAACTTTTTGCAACTAGACTTGAATTAGGAGAGAGGAGAGATGAAATATCTCAATTTTTATGAGTTTAAAACTCATTCAAGCATGTGAAATATGCACCTCCTTCAATGGACTCCCCTTCCTTACATATGTGTCAAAATGGAATCATTATACCCAAAATATCTCATATTTTTAATATTGCTCATAGTTTTTTTACTAATAAACCTCATACATTTTCAACTCTTCATCTTATGTGAGCATTTACTCATTTTTGGATACCCAAAATATCTCATATTTTTAATATTGTCATAGTTTTTTACTAATAAACCTTGTACATTTTCAACTCTTCATCTTATGTGAGCATTTACTCATTTTTGGATACCCAAAATATCTCATATTTTTAATATTGCTCATAGTTTCTTACTAATAAACCTTGTACATAGTCAACTCTTCATCTTATGTGAGCATTTACTCATTTTTGGGTATCTTCTTTTACAAATTGGATTTATCTCCTCCCTACACATGGATTGATGCTATTGGCCCATAGGA
Source organism: Cibotium barometz (assembly GCF_041138505.1). Lineage (NCBI taxonomy): Eukaryota > Viridiplantae > Streptophyta > Polypodiopsida > Cyatheales > Cibotiaceae > Cibotium > Cibotium barometz. The sequence goes on along the minus strand of NC_141097.1, from coordinate 37,741,786 downwards.
ACCTTAATTGGACCATAATTCAAATTTTTTTGAAAATCTCAACCCTTAGGCTAAGGTCCTTTATACCCATTTTCAATAAATTCCAATTGCACATTGGAAAGTTCTTTTTGAGTTTCTATTTTAGGGGAATTCATTTTAATAATATGAGAAATTTTTCTATCTAAAAATATTCAAAATCTGAATATTCTCTCTCTAGAATATTTTCTCTCTCTATGTCAAAATAGGCAGAGACAAGATCTTTTATATTTCTGAAGAGGGGATTGATTACAAGGGAAGATGTTGGACATCTTGAGAGGCTGAGGAGGAATCTTACATTCTCTCCCACTTGAAAACGCGAGATGCCCTCATCTCGCAAACTGGGGGTAATTTCGCAAGATACACGAATATGAGACTGAGAGAATTTTTTTTAATTAAGATTAACCACCAAGAAAAGTCTCAAAGAGATCAAGACTCAAGACAAGAACAAGATTTCAACTTTATTCATTCTTGGAACATATACAGTAAGATAGAAGAACTTTTTACACTTCCATAAGCCCGTCCATCATATGGTCACAAAAAGAGCACTCACAAGCTGCGCACTATAAGGTAACTCATCTATGGGAATAATTAATCTGGTTATTGCCGCACCTACCTCAGTGGTATGAGGTGATCTAACAAAAGGACCTCTGAGAGGCAAGCCAAAAACGGGGTAAAGGCATATCTTTTGATGAGGAAGAAAACACGCCAGTAAGAAGACCCGCTCAGAAAACCCAATATGCCTTGATCTCATCACACAATAGTATCGGGGAACTAAACCCAAAGCTTCAATAACCATAGCCAAGCGAACATTGTTGCGAAAGTGCTGCTGACCCCACGGTGTTACCCTAGTTATGTCTTGATAGGTCCGCCATTTGGTCTGAGCTATAGAAGTTCCCAAGTGAGGGAAAAGTGAGCGCTCATACAGTTCTATAAAATCCTTCTTCACAGACTCGCTTGTGTCTTGAAGATGAGAAATCATCATGGATAAAACTAATTCCTGTTGCCAAGCCATGAAGGAGATTAAGAAAGAAAGGAGATCGATGGAAGTAAGATTACTGTGAGCGACAAGTAAAAGTTACGACTTATATAAAGGAAGGAGCTAGCGTAACCTAGAAGCCAACGGTATCTTGCCCCCACTGAAGTTTTACCATCTTTCCATGATTTGGTTTTGGCACATATTTCTATAGGAGGCATTAAGAACTTTGAGATGAGGAGATAAAAGAAGTCCGTAGGCTAAGTCACCTACTTTCTTTGTTCCACAATATCTGGGGGATAACTACTTATACTCCCCTAGAGATAAAGAAATTCTTTTGGTCCGTATTCAAATGAAGACCATAAGTGCTTCTTTGAATTCTCTGACTGTCCTCTTCTTATCTGTATATTGTTTCTGTCAATCCTGGGCAGCGTTTATATCTTTATAAGTTGCCAAGCATTTGACTGGTCATCTCTAATCAATGGGTTGAACCTAGTTTAAGCAATCTTGTCCGAGAGACGGACCCTGATTAGATTGGTATGAAGGAATTGGTCTCTGAATTTGGGTTCTAGACTTCCCTGTGCCCTTTTCATGGTAGGAGTCGGGCAGTCTTTTAACTGATGACCAAAACCTTGGCATCCAAAACACCGGTTCTCACTTCTAAACTCATTGTTCTAAATCCTTAAAACAGGTGGGCTCCTGATAAGGTATTCTGGGGAAAGTGTCTTCCCTTTTTAAACAAAATCTTTCTTTTATTTTAGAGAGGGAATAATTTTAAGATCAGAAAGGGAGATTCTTACTCCTGTATACCTCGAAGGTTGGGGGGAGGAATCTTACAAACTTCTACCCCACTTAAAAAGGTGCGAGATGTCCTCATCTCGCAAAGTAGAGGACAACTCTTTTTCTTAAGATCCAATTTATTCTGGGTTCCTTAGATTCTTGTCAACCCAACAGAATACTGGGATAAATATTCCTTATATAGAACTCATCATTAAATAATAATTCATTTAGATCATATCATTCATACGATAATGGTCCATTAGATCGAAAAATTTCCTTCTGAACAATCCTCCACGGGAATTTCAGTTAAGTAAGTTATCAATTTGTCATCCCTTAACTTGATCTACCGTGACAAGTGTTAACAGTAGCAATTTGACAGCACAATCCACTAATCTCATAGTGATTTGCTGAAATCATTATCATCATTCTAGTTATGAGTATCATCACAGGGACTTGTCCCATTCATCCTCATTGTGGTTTCGCTCAGGTTATTATATTTCAACTAAATTTCAGAAATCATCATTTTTCAATCAGAATCCAAATCAATTCATCAATTCTCAAACAAAATTAAAAATCATATCAACCACATTCGAAATCATTTGGATAGCATTAACGCTTATAATTTCAAGTCTTAGATTTACTCGTATATACTATCAGTAAAGAGCTGCAGTTATACTCTCGGTATATACGGGCATGATACTTGGAACTATAAGATAGATACCATCATGTCTAGGCCTCAAGCAAGTCAGGATTCCATACAATTGCGGTACTTCCATCTGAGAACCCAATTACTAAATTACAAATTTTTCAGTTTGAATATCAAATTGTATGAATTATATCACACAATTACAACCTTTTTGTGTTTCTTGATAAATTTTTGACATATTTGGCTTCTTAGTTGATCTTTATTAGCCAATTGCTCTGATGATTGTATCATCCTGTGACGTCAAAATACTCTTCCAAGGCTTCCACCCATTTCTCCACAGCCTCGCCCAGGTTCTCCCCTTCTCCTTTGTTGAAGGGTCCTGGGTGAGTCCTATGAAGAGCCTTGCGAACATCAAGGTCAAGCTCGTCATCTTCAGAGACAGGGTCTGGCTGACGACCACGGTTTCCTCGTCTCATGATTCTGCCAAAATTTATATATTATTAAATTTTCATTTTGATATTATTCACGAGATCCTAAGACTTAAGAGTTCAGAAAACAATTTCTTATACAAGACAAGATCTTAATGGAGATCTATGACATATGTCCGATAACAGATTTTTCTTTCTTTATCAGCACAGCAGATCGTCCGCCATAAACAATCATTTATCCAACATGAATTTTTTCACCGAAAAACGTTTCTTTATTTATATAAAAGTTGCAATATGTACATAGAGCAACTCGGCTCTCAGTTCAAAATCTCCTCGGAAGACATATAAGAGGACCGTACTGGGCCATAGTCATACCCTATTACATAAGTTCTCTAACTGCGAAGGGAGCTATTATTTTCTCCTTAGGGATAAATCGACTAAGGAGTCTATAAATTCGACATGGAAGTCTAAAATTTCGAGGCGTTGAATGATATAAAATGACACCACGCACCATTTTCAGCTTTAACAGGATCATAGCCAATGAGAGATTCTGCCCCACAGCATTGTACGGCGGTCCCAAGGGCCGTGGACATATTGCCCTGCAAACCACTTATGCTGTATTCTCTCCGCTGGGGTAGGAAAATATAAATCCGCGAAATGGCGTGCGAGTCTTGCTCGGCTTGAAGCGGAAGAGATGAGATGTTCGAAGGGCGAACGCAGTCATTTCTTGAGACTGGGTGTGAGGTCGGGAATACCAGATAAGTAGGGAACTTCCATCTATAAAAAAAATTCTTTGATTAAACATTCTTCAGTGAAGAGGCTTACGGAATGAAAATACATTATGAAAAATGCTTTTTCTGAATTTTTATTATCAATTTATGATAAGAATTTGCTTATCCGTATTAGTTTTAAACCGGCTCTAATACCAACTATGAGATCCCTATCCCCACCATGCGACGGATTCGGGGTACTAGCAGCGGAAGTAGCACTTCATGTGCGGGGCAGGGACCCACACTCGGGGCCTCGTCCACACGGATATCCGGACAAGAGACTAATCTGTCGGTTTTTGCAAAACCGAACCCGAAAAAACTTCCCTTACCCGGAAACCACGGGCGATTCCACCAGGATAACTTTTTACTCTAACATAGTCAAGATCATTACTGATCACGCTAATCCGACTGCATCTATAAAGATACTCGACGGTCAGATCAAGGAAGAAACTTGCACTTGGATCATTGGGATCAACACTTTTTTCCCCATCAAGAGGCACAACCGTTGATTCTTATCCATAGAACAATTACTATCCAGGATTTACTTTATCTATCGTAATAATAGAAATTGAGTCTCGATTTACGGATCCATCAGTCCAGCCTAACCCCATCCCCAGTCCCATGGGTTAGCCAACCGCCCAACCACTGTAGTGATGGGATCCAATTAAGAATTTGGTTAGGTTTTGTCCCGGGTACCAAGGATAAGAGTTCCAAGGCCCCCTAGCCAGAAGTTCATGCAGACATAAAACTAGTCACACCACTTACACACCCAATATGAAATTGCCTTTTTCTTAGCATCAGCTAACTTTAAAACAATCCTTTAATGAAACCATTATGTCACTGATGATAATCCTCAAAGTTTTTGGTTGAATCCTTATTTCCAGTCATTCATTCATCGGTATACTTATGGCATCATTGGCAACCATAACGCTCACCACCTGTTCACTCAGGGGCCTTTTCCATAGTTCCTAGCTCATAGTAACCGGCAATATATTCATATAATAGAATGGAATCTCCATGGAAGATCAGCAAGATCAATCCACAAATCCATATAAAGGAGCCATGGACTCATCCGTTGAGGACCAGCAGGGTCAATCAGAAAACAACTCTTACTCCTTGTTCCAATATCTTCCATGATGCACGTGTGGGTATCTTCTGCGACCCAGAGCCCGAGCATCGTATGGTCAGCACCCTCTAGGATCCTTGGCAGGTGACCTAGCGCTTCACTCATAGACCGCTTCCTTGGTCCCTAATCCACCATACCGGAAGCTCACCATTTAAATCAAACTGAGGCTGGTCAAGACCTCGGCCGACCTTGCTACGCGAGACGTCCTCCATTGACTGTCTGTAAGATCCCTCCGCCCCCTCCGCGCACCGGACTCTCGATAGCCGAACAACGGAAGCAGCCCCCACATGCGCGGGGCGGGGTTTCTCACTCGGGGTCTCTCTCTCGAATGTTCGGGCACGAGACTAGGCTGGTGGTCACTCCAAAAAACCGAAACCGGGAAAAATTCCCATGCCCGGAAAGCGGGGCGATTCCGCCATTATGAATTTTTTTTTTAAAAAAAATGAATTTTTCTAACGTGATCAATTCTAAGTTATCCACTAACTGGATAAACCAGATAGAAGGAAACTATCACTGATATAATTTGATCATTTTAGTAAATTCAACGCTTTTTTCCTGATCCAGGTCAGGCAGCACAGCCGTTGATCTACTTATTGAAAAATTTATCAGGAGATTATTTAACTACTCGAATCTTAGCGTAATCCTAAGATTTTGCAATTTGATTATTAAAACTCCACTGATTCCAGCCTAACCCCATCCAGCCCATGGGTTAGCCACCACCCTACCACTGGAATCGGTGGAACCAATTAAGTACTCACCCACCCATAATTGAATTGCCTTTCTTAACTTTAGCTTTAGAAAACAGATACGCACGCACTCCTCTTTATTAAAACTTTGATAAAAACAATCCTTGATAAACAATTTATGATTTATACATGTCATACTTCAAAATTTTCATTGAGTCCTTGTTTCTCAACAAAACAGTATCACTCTGGACTCTCCGTTGAGACCAGCAAGTCAACAACGAGATCCAGTGATAGATTATAAAAAAAAACATAGGTCCATCATATAATATCTTCCTCGACATACGCATGGATGTCCTCGGCACCGCGAGCCCGTGCATCGCCTGGTCAGAACCCTCCAGGATCCTCCTTAGGTGTCCTGGCACTTCACTCAGGGACCGCTTCGTCGGCCCTCGTCCATCGTACCGGAAGCGCACCATTTTAACCATGCCGAGGCTGGTCAAGACCTCGGCAAGCCTTGCCGCGTGAGCTGTCCCTCGAACACTCCCCGCCAGCTGTTGCAACCGAACTTCCCTTAGATAAACATATATGCCAAATGCTCCCTCCAGCATTCTGGCGTAAGACAGTCTTTTAAGAAGGCAGGGTTTCTATGCAAGTTTATAGTTTTGATTTTTGTTTGAATACCATGAGTATATCATAAATCCCTAGATCCAATTTTCAATTCCAAACAGAATTCTTCAAATTCCGTTAACTTGATTCTTAGATCAAGTCACAAGTCTTAACTTAGTTTTTGATTCGATGGATGATTGAATACATTTTCCCCGAACTGGGCACATCGTCATTGATTGAAACTCACGAAGGAATTAGGTCTTGATCAATAATCTGAGTCCGAGTTTAGGTCTAAAAGGTTCTCTCTAAATTTATCTTCTCGAAAGGTACTATCTTAGTTTCTCTTTTTCTAAAATTTTCTACGATGAATATTTGTTTACAATTTCAAAACATGGATTTCTCAAGGAATATTCATTTACGTCGATCTCCGATTAAAATTTATCTTTTTTTTAAATACCTCTATACATTAAAATCAATTTTTATAAAAGTAACACTTTTATAATAAAAATATATCTTTATACATACTCTTATGTATGAAAATAAAAATGATAAAAGTAACACTTTTGATATAAAAATTTAACCATTATGCATGAAATAAAAATGATAAAAGTAACACTTTTGATATAAAATTTTATCCTTTATGCATACTTCTATGCGTGAAAATAAAAATGATAAAAATAACACTCTTGATATAAAAATTTATCCTTTATGCATACTTCTATGCATGAAAATAAAAATTGATAAAAATAACACTTTTGATATAAAAATTTATCCATTATGCATACTTCTATGCATAAAAATAAAAATTGATAAAAATAACACTTTTGATATAAAAATTTATCCTTTATGCATACTTCTATGCATGAAAATAAAAATTGATAAAAATAACACTTTTGATATAAAAATTTATCCATTATGCATACTTCTATGCATGAAAATAAAAATTGATAAAAATAACACTTTTGATATAAAAATTTATCCTTTATGCATACTTCTATGCATGAAAATAAAAATTGATAAAAATAACACTTTTGATATAAAAATTTATCCATTATGCATACTTCTATGCATGAAAATAAAAATTGATAAAAATAACACTTTTGGTATAAAAATTTATCCTTTATGCATACTTCTATGCATGAAAATAAAAATTGATAAAAATAACACTTTTGCTATAAAAATTTATCCTTTATGCATACTTCTATGCATGAAAATAAAAATTGATAAAAATAACACTTTTGATATAAAAATTTATCCATTATGCATACTTCTATGCATGAAAATAAAAATTTATCCATTAAGCATACTTCTATGCATGAAAATAAAAAATGATAAAAGTAACACTTTTGATATAAAAATTTATCCTTTATGCATACTTCTATGCATGAAAATAAAAATGGTAAAAGTAACACTTTTGATATAAAAATTTAACCATTATGCATACTTCTATGCATAAAATAAAAATGGTAAAATAACACTTTTGATATAAAAACTTATCCTTTATGCATGATATTAAAATTCAATTTCTCCATGATTATAATGAAATTTTTTTCAATTAATCTAGGATGATAATTCCTAGAATATGGTAGGAAGTCCTCTTTTTATGCTTTGAATGAAATTATTTTATGCATAATTTTTATAAAAATTTTGCCATAGCTCTGCTGCTATGACTGATAAATCTCAATTTTTCTAAGGGATAAGCTTATTATTAAGGAAATAATTAAAATGATCTCTAATTGGATCATTAATCCATAATGGATTGGATCATCAATATACATAAACTAAAAGCATAGAAAAAAGCCATTAATTTGGCCTCAAGCATAGCTTAATCTTGGGTTAAGGAAAAGCTTTATGAAAAGCTTGATTTGGATTGAGAATGGGTCATGAGTATGACCATTTCTTGAGTGAGAGAGAGAATTTACATAAAAATCATTAGAATTTAAACATAAATGAAAATTAATCTCAATAGCATTTATTAAATTATGTAACTCTTCACTACTATTCACCAATATACTTCAATAGCATTTAAAAAAAACATACCAATTAAGCTTCTCAAGCTTGAGAGGGGTTGAGAAGAGAGAAACATTGAGAAATTATAGAAAGATCAATATTCACTAATCACCTTACAAATTGCTTGATTCTTTGTTCACGGTAGAGGCCCCCAACCAATCAATTGGTTAAGTATGTTGATGGAGCCACTAATGGGGATTGAAGAAAGAGGAAAGCTCCAAAAACTAGTGAATTATTAAATGAATTCACAGTTCTTGGCTTACGTGGAGTAAAGTAACGATGCATAAACACTATATATTTTTCAACAAGGGGGAGGCTTCTATTTATAGGAAAAATTGAGCTCCTAACCAAACAAACTGATTCTAGAATTTTGCAAATCAGTTTGGTCAATTTTTGACCATTTTTAGGTCAGTTAAGCTAACTTTTTGGAACTAGACTTGAATTAGGAGAGAGGAGAGATGAAATATCTCAATTTTTATGAGTTTAAAACTCATTCAAGCATGTGAAATATGCACCTCCTTTAAAGAATTCCCCTTCCTTACATATGTGTCATAATGGAATCATTTTAATATGCCATGTCCACTCTCACACAAAGCATAATGCACTAATCCATAATCCACACACTACACAATGAGTTGTGTCCACACTCTACTAACCCTAGCTAATGTCCACACACTATGACCAGCTGGACACGCGGTCATTTATGTCTCACACATGTTCCTACCTAATCTGCCAGCACATAGCATAGCTGGCTCACTGACATCGAGCTTGAATATCTCAACAGCCCCTCTCAAGCTCATGATGTACTGCCGATGAAGATGTAGATGAGCTTGGGATATCAAGACTCTCAACACTCCCCCTTAAGCTCATCCCATGTACTCCCAACATAGTCCGGAAGTACTCAAACTTCTCCCTGCTAAGTGGCTTCGTGAAGATATCAGCCACCTGCTCATCAGTCTTTACATAGTGAAGATCAACTGTACCATCCAGCACCTTTTCTCTGACAAAGTGATAATGGACCTCTATGTGTTTGGTCCTCGCATGAAATACTGGATTCTTTGCCAACTGCATACTGCTCATGTTGTCACAATGTATGACAACTTTGCCATCAAGAGGCTCACATAAATCTGCCAAGAGACTCTTTAACCATATAGCCTCACAAGTAGCAATGGCTGCACCTCTGTACTCAGCCTCTGTACTGGACAAAGCAACTGTAGGTTGCTTTTTGCTACTCCAACTCACCACGGCACTTCCAAGTGTAAAAGCATATCCACTAGTAGACCTCCTGTCATATGCGCTACCTGCCCAATCAGCATCTGTGTAGCCATGTATGTCCAAGCTTTTACCACTCTCATAAAATAGACCATAATGTGCTGTGGTTTTCACATATCTCATGATGTGTCTCACTGCATCCAAATGTGGTTTCCTGGGGCTCTGCATAAACTGGCTAACTAGCCCCACTGCATAACTCAAATTCGGGCGTGTGATAGTCATGTATATGAGACTACCAACCATTTTCCTGTACATAGAAGGATCATCCAATTCCTCGCCATAATCAGCCCGCAACTTTACATTTTGCTCCAATGGTGTACTCATAGGCTTACACCCTGTCATGCCATACTTTGCCAACATATCCAATGCATATTGGCGCTGTACTAACCAAGTACCTGCATGATCTTTCACCACTTCAATTCCAAGGAAGTATCTCAACTCACCAAGATCTTTCATGTCAAACTGCCCACTCAAAGCTTTCTTGACATGCATCACATCTGCACCATGATCACCTGTGATAATCAAGTCATCGACATAGATGACTAGTAAAACAATCCCATGCTGTGTCTTCTTCACATACAGTGAAGAATCTGCTGTAGAAATCTGAAAACCAAGTGAGATAAGATATCTGCTCATCTTATCACTCCAAGCACGTGGTGCTTGCTTCAGACCATACAATGCCTTTTTCAACCTGCATACGTGAGTGGGATATCTAGGGTGTACATACCCTTCTGGCTGTGCCATGTATACTTCCTCTTGTAGATCTCCATTCAGAAATGCATTCTTAACATCCATCTGATGCATTTCCCAGCCATTAGCTGCAGCCATAGCAATGACTGCTCTCACTGTGCCCATCTTAGCCACTGGGCTAAACGTCTCATCATAATCCAATCCTTGGGTCTGTGCATAACCCTTTGCTACCAATCTTGCCTTATGTCTTTCAATAGAACCATCAGATTTGCACTTCACTTTGTAAACCCATTTACATCCAATAACATTCTTGTCCTTTGGTAGTGCAACCAAATCCCATGTATCATTATGGACCAATGCGTCCATCTCCACATCCATTGCTTTTTCCCATACATGCTCTCCAATATCCTCTGTATAGCATGTAGGTTCCACATGCTTCACCATAGATGTCATGTATGCATAGTGCATAGCAAAATCTCTGTATGTCAACCTGTCAACAACAGGATATCTGACCCTCTGGGATCTCCGCAATGCATGCGGGTCACTCTGTACACCTGTGACTCTAGCATGTGGTGGCACATATCTGTCCTGCCTCGCACCAGGTGTGCGTAAAACAGGTATGCCAAGCTCCTCATCCAAACTTTCAGAACTGGATGACTCATATCCTGTGATTCCAATTCCTTCGACTTTCTTTTTGCCTTTATCCATAGCACTACTGCCAGTGCTTACACTCTCATGCCTCAAACGTCCTGACCATGGACGTACACTGCTGCTCTCAGCTTCTGCTCTGCTGGCCCAGACATAGTAGTAGAACTAGAACTTGCTTCTGATGGCAAGTTCACAGGCACATCTGCTTCCAGTGACTCAATAACACCTTCATCTTTTGCTTTATACCAACTAGCAAGCTCATCAAACACCACATCACGTGAGATGACCACTTGTCTAGTTTGTGGATTATAACACTTGTAGGCCTTTCGATCCTGTGCATATCCAACAAATATACATTTCTCTGCCTTAGGATCCAACTTCCTTCTTCTTTCATCAGGCACATGCACATAAGCTATGCATCCAAAAACTTTAAGATGTCCAATGTCTGGCCTGTAACCTGTGAGCCGCATCTCTGGCGTGCTTCCATGAATGGCTGCTGTAGGTGTTTTGTTCAATATGTATACTGCAGTAGCACATGCTTCTGCCCAATAGTAATCTGGCATGCTCTTTTCATTAAGCATTGCCCTTGCCACTTCACATATAACTCTATTCTTCCTCTCAGCCACACCATTCTGCTGAGGTGTATACCTGCATGTCAACTGTCTCCTTATTCCATGCTTCCTCAAGAAATGTTCAAAAGCTTTTGAGGTGTATTCACCACCTCCATCTGTCCTCAGACATTTAATCCAACAGCCATACTGCTTTTCTGCAAAAGCTTTGAAATCCATGAATTTTTCTAACACTTCACTCTTCTCTTTGAGAAAGTATATCCATGTCATCCTGCTAAAGTCATCAATGAATGTAACATAGTATAGACTGCCTTTGATAGATGGGTTTTGTGCAGGACCCCATACATCACTGTGCACGATCTCAAGTGGCCTGTTACTCATATTTCCTTCTCTAGGAAATCTCAATCTTGCCTGCTTCCCAAACTGACAGGCTTCACAAACATGCATATGTCCATCATATTTGAACCTAGGCAAACCATTGACAATGCCTCTTGTTTGCATGTTCTTTAATCTCTGTATATTTACATGGCCAATCCTCTTGTGCCACATATCAATATCTTGTACTACATTCCTGCTCTTTGAGAACATGGCTGATTTTAGCTCAGGAATTCCAGCATCCAGCTTAAACAGTCTTCCTTCTTTCTTGCCTTTAGCAATCACTCTACATCCATGTTTAAAATCTTCAACGAAGCATCCATGCTCATTGAAGCGAACCTGTAATCCCTGTTCTACCATTTGACCAACTGAGGCCAAGCTTTTAGTGATCGAAGGCACATACAGCACATCTGACATAGACTTTGTCTGACCATTATGCATGACCAATGGTACACTTCCAACATGTGTAATGACATGCTGGGTATCATCACCTGTTTCCACATAGCCCTTCACATCCATGGGCTTCATATGCTCAAACCATTCTCCATGGCATGTCATATGATTTGATGCTCCTGAGTCCATGTACCATGTATCATCATTCTCAGCATTTGTCGTCATAGAACCCACAACATGCTTCATGGCAAACAAATGATTTGCAGTTCCATCATTGCTACTTGATGCATAGTTGCCACCATGTTGTGCATAGTTTCCACCATAATGACCACCACGTTGTGCTCTTCCCCCTCTCAAATCATTCTGTTTGCGAAAGCAATCTCTCGCCATATGACCATATTTGCCACAATAATGGCATTCAACATCTTGCATAGAATTTTGTTGGCCTTGCCAACGTCCTCGACCACGGGGGGTACCTCTGCCTCGCTGAGGTGCATAACCACGACCACCTCGAGCACCATATGAAGGCTGAAAATTCTGTTATGGAGGTCTATCCTGCCATCCACGACCATTACCACCACGTCCACGTGATGCGAATCTCCCCCTGCCTCTAAAACCTCTCTGCGAGTAGAAAGCCTGATTTCTGCCATCATCATGGCTAGTAGATGCATCCAGAAATGAATCACTGAGCTTGATTTCCTCAACCAATAAGAGGGAAACCAACTCATCGAAGTCGGGTAAACCTGTACTCCTCACTGAGATAGATGTATCAAAAGATTTGTATTCCTTGCCAAGACCACGCAAGGTAATATCCACCAAATCGTCATCAGGCATGGGGGCATTTATTGTGGCCAATGCATCTGCAAACTTCTTGATTTCTTGCACATAATCATGTATGCTCCTTTTATTCCTTTTCACATTGTGTATCTGCTGTCGCAATTGAGACTTGCGAGCACTCGTATCTGTATCAAACATCTTGACCAAAGTATCCCATGCATATTTGGGATTCTCAGCATCCTGAATGTGTATGAGCATAGCATCAGATATACATATAGACAAATAATGCAGCACTTTGAATGCTCTCTCTGACCATTGCTTATGAGCAATAAGCTGCTGCTGTGTAGGTTGCCGAGGTAGCTCAGGCTCTGGCTCAGCACCTGTAATGAGATTCCAAAAACCTTTCCCTTTCAAGAAACTCTTTATCCTGTACTTCCATGCCTGGAAGTTCTTCCTATCCAGCTTTTCACCAACAATCTGAACTGGATTGTCCGACATGTTTCTCAATGCGTACACCTTCCGCACACTTCAAATCTGTAAATGAGCCTTCCTCAGCTCAACCACACTCCAATGAATGTTGCAGATACTCCAAGATAGCCAACAAACTCCAAATTTGATGTAGAAAATTTGATAGCCAACAAACCTGTAATCATCTGAGATGAACTGACTCACGCAGTGCAGAATACCCTGTATTGACACGCCTTCCAAGGCTCCAAATCGCAATGTAATGGTGCAATCAAGTCTAGGCAACTTGCATTGACACCTAATGAACCTCAATGTTGAGTATCAACTCCATTTGACATGTGTAATTATCAATTTTTGAAAACCCCTTTCTCTGTTTTTGGAAAAACCAGAAAAACCAGAAAAACCAGTAATGATTTGGCTCTAATTCCTTCAATATTTCACCAAATTGAGCAACCAGGCATTCATTGGCTTAGAAATAGTGTCCATCAACTCCATGTAAGAGGAATTTGTCCAATTGTAAAACACCAAAGATTAATTGCTCGATTAAAATGCTCTGTTTCTCTGCAACCAGTGGACAGCCTGTTTTAATCAGCTCATTCCCAGCTCAATTAAGCATCATTGGCCAAACAAATCACATAGCCCTCTTCTCCAAGATGTAAAGCATCCAATTGCTAAGAAGATTGTAGAAGATATCAAGTAACCAATGAGAAATCAACCTCCTCGTAGTGAAAAAACCAGAAAACAGCTCTGTTTCTCTGTAGATGGCTGCGCCGCCTGCTGTAGGGGGGTTTAGGAGGGTTTGTGATGCTAATTGAAGATGACTTTAGATGCCCAACACACTTGGGTATGTGTGCAACCCACCAATGCTTTGATTTTCACCAAAAATAGGCTCCAAATGCATCAATTTTTGACTTGCTTTTCTCTGTTTTGTGTGAGCTCAAAAACCAGAGATTTCCATACATTTAAATGCTTCCAAAATGCTCCAAAATCACAATAGGGCTTGCATAAGAGTTGCCATTACATCTCTCATTGTCAGATACATGTTTGCTTTGCCAGAATCACACATATTTCCACCATACATCAATGTTCCCAAGCTTTAATGGAAAGCTTCAAAAACCAGAATTTTGCCTTGCTTTGATTTGCTCTAAAATGCTTTGCTTTTGCCTGTTTCACCTGCAATCCGCTCAAGGATGTTTAGAGGACCTTACCCGGTAGGCCAAGCTCTCAGATCTGATAGTATTTGGTGTGCTCCAAGCTTCACAGCTCCAATGGCAGCTTCACAGCTTCTTTTCACAGCTTCTTCTTCTCCCTCTTCACTCACTCACTCATAAACCCTAATAAACAGCACAAGGCTCTGATACCATGTTGAAAGAACGGTAGAGGAGGAGGAGACACACACACAGGAGCAAACCCTAATGTATATTGCAAACCCTAATCATAGAGGGAAGCCATGTCCACTCTCACACAAAGCATAATGCACTAATCCATAATCCACACACTACACAATGAGTTGTGTCCACACTCTACTAACCCTAGCTAATGTCCACACACTATGACCAGCTGGACACGCGGTCATTTATGTCTCACACATGTTCCTACCTAATCTGCCAGCACATAGCATAGCTGGCTCACTGACATCGAGCTTGAATATTTCAACAAAATATGCACCTCCTTTAAAGAACTCCCCTTCCTTACATATGTGTCATAATGGAATCATTTTAATATTGCTCATAGTTTTTTACTAATAAACCTTGTACATTTTCAACTCTTCATCTTATGTGAAATATGCACCTCCTTTAAAGAACTCCCCTTCCTTACATATGTGTCATAATGGAATCATTTTAATATTGCTCATAGTTTTTTTACTAATAACCTTGTACATTTTCAACTCTTCATCTTATGTGAAATATGCACCTCCTTTAAAGAACTCCCCTTCCTTACATATGTGTCATAATGGAATCATTTTAATATTGCTCATAGTTTTTTTACTAATAAACCTTGTACATTTTCAACTCTTCATCTTATGTGAAATATGCACCTCCTTTAAAGAACTCCCCTTCCTTACATATGTGTCATAATGGAATCATTTTAATATTGCTCATAGTTTTTTACTAATAAACCTTGTACATTTTCAACTCTTCATCTTATGTGAGCATTTACTCATTTTTGGGTATCTTCTTTTACAAATTGGATTTATCTCCTCCCTACACATGGATTGATGCTATTGGCCCATAGGAACCTTAATTGGACCATAATCCAAAAATTTCTGAAAATCTAGACCCTTAGACTAAGGTCCTTTATACCTATTTCCAATTCATTCCAATTGTACATTGGAAAATTCTTTTTGAATTTCTGTTTCAGGGGAAACTTATTTTAATAGGATGAGTTATTTTTCTATCCAAAAATATTCATAATCTGAATATTCTCTCTCTAGAATAATTTTCTCTCTCTAGGCTAAAACACTTAGAAATAAGATCTTTTATATTTCTGAAGAGGGATTTGATTACACGGGAAGATGCTGGACATCTTGAGAGGCTAGGGAGGAATCTTACATTCTCTCCCACTTGAAAAACGCGAGATGTCCTCATCTCGCAAACTGGGGATAATCCCGACAGATCGGCTTCATTCTCCCAGGTGGCATCTTCAAAAGGATAGAACTTCCATTTTACTAATAATTCTTTGAGAATTCTGTTCCTGAGAAGCTTTTCTCGAACATCGAGAATTTCTTCAGGTTGGAGTTCCATCTGTCCTTGGGTTGAAGAGGTTAGGATTTCATCATCAAGCATATGATTTGAGTTTGGCACATATTCCTTTAGAAGGCTTACATGAAATACATTATGAATTTTGAGATGAGGAGGCAGAAGAAGCTCGTAGGCTAAGTCACCTACTTTCTTTGTAATCAGATATGGCCCACAATATCTGGGTGATAACTTCTTGTACTTCCCAAGAGATAAGGAACTTCTTTTGGGCCGTACTCGAATGAAGACCATATCTGCTTCTTTGAATTCTCTATTTGTCCTCTTCTTATCCGCATATTGCTTCTGTCTATCCTGGGCAGCTTTAATATCTTTACGAATTGACTGCATTTGTTGCTCCATGTCGTCAAGCATCTGTCTGGACATCTCGACCTTAATCAATGGGTCAGACCAAGTTAATGAATGGAGTTAAGCAATCTTGTCCATACAGAGCTTTAAAAGGGCTCATCCCGATACTTCGGTGATAAGAAGCATTGTAGGCGAACTCGACTAGATGCAGATAGCTTAGCCACTTCTTGGGTTCCCTGCCACAGCATGTCCGAAGTATATCTTCAATTACTTGGTTTACCCTTTCAGTTTGACCATCGGTCTCAGGGTGATAAGCTATGCTGAGATCCAAGAAAGTTCCCACTGCTTCAAAAAATGCAGTCCAAAACCTTGAAGTAAATTTGGGATCTCGGTCACTTACTATTCTCCTCGGTAGGCCATGCAATCTGAAGATTTTTTTGAGGAACATTCTGGCCACATCCACTGCAGTGTAGGTTTCTTTTACTGGAATCAGATGGGCAACTTTGGTTAGTCTGTCGACTACCACGAAGATGGAGTTGTAACCTGATTGCACCGAAGGTAATCCAGTAATGAAGTCCATACTGATACATTCCCACTTCATCTGGGGGATGTCCAATGGATGTAACTTCCCAGGCATTTTTACTCTTTCAGCTTTGACTTTTTGGCATGTCAGACATTGACGTACATGATTCATCACATCCTTTTTCAAACCAGGCCAAAAGAAACTTTTCTTTACGGACATGTAGGTCTTAATGAAACCTGGATGTCCTACAATAAGGCTGTCGTGGGCTTCATTCAGAATTTGGTTCTTGGTTCCCTCATCATTGGGAATGCATAACCTGCGGTTATAATACATAATGCCATCATCCAGGCTGTACCCTTGAACTCTGTTCAACTCTTGCGGAGTTTTGCTTTCCTGCATAAGTAGGGTAGCAATAGGGCCAAAGAATCTATCTTGCATGATCTTCTCACTTGCTTGAGTAATCAAAGGATTTGATATTACGGTAATTGCAAGCAAGGAGGTTTTTCTGCTGAGAGCATCTGCTACCACATTCTCTTTGCCTGGGCGGTACTTGATTTCAAAATCAAATTCCTGCAAGGTCTGCATCCACCTTCTTTGGCGCATGTTGAGGTCCTTCTGAGTAAAGATCCACTTTAAGCTCTGATGATCTGTCATCAAAGTAAACCTTTTACCGAGTAGGTAATGTCTCCACAACTTTAAGGCATAGACTACTGAAAGCAATTCCAAGTCGTGGACAGCATAATTCCTCTCATGTGTTCTGAGCTTTCGGGATTCATAGGCCACTGCATGACCTTTCTGCATGAGTGCACCTCCCAGGGCAAAACCACTTGCATCAGTTACTACCTCAAAGGGTAGAGAGAAATCTGGCAGTTTCAGAATGGGACTGGTTACCAAGGCGGTCTTCAGCTTATCAAAAGCACTTTGGCACTTGGCAGACCATTGAAATGGGATATTCTTTTTGAGAAGGTTAGTCAGGGGGAAAGCTATGAGAGCATATTTTGGTATAAAAATTCTATACCAACCAGTCAATCCCAAGAATCCTCTGACTTCTTTCACTGTCTTTGGTTCGGGCCAATCTATGACATCTTGGATTTTTGCGGAATCTGGAGAAATTCCATCTTTGGATACCAGGAAACCCAAGTATTCAACGTGGTCGGCAGAGAAAGTGCATTTGCTCTTTTTGGCAAAGAGTCGATGCTTTCTTAGAACCTCAAGAACTTTTCAGACATGAGTCTCATGGTCGGCTGCATTTCTTGAGTAAATCAAAATGTCATCAAAGAAAACTAGAACAAAGTCATCCAAGTATTCTCTGAGGATGTCCTGCATTAGGCGATTGAATGTAGCTGGGGCATTAGTTAATCCGAACGGCATGACAGTAAATTCATAATGCCCATAGCGAGTATTGATGGCTGTTTTTGGTATATCTGGATCATTGATCCTGATCTGGTAATACCCGGATTTGAGATCTATTTTTGTGAAGATCTGGGCTCCATTTAGCCTGTCCAAAAGCTCATCAATCCTTGGGATAGGATACTTATTCTTAACTGTCAGCTGATTTAGACCTCTGTAGTCCACACAGAGTCTAAGTGTTCCATCTTTCTTTTTCTGAAAAAGAACTGGCGCACCCCAAGGCGAAACACTGGGTCTTACAAACCCTTGTTCTAACAGCTGCCTAAGCTGTTCCTTGAGTTCGATGGCTTCAGGAACTGGCATTTTGTAAGAGCGTAGGGCTACTGGTTGAGCTCCGGGGGTCAATTCAATCACATGATCTAATTCCCGAATTGGAGGCATTTCAGTTAGCTCTGCTGGGAATAGATCATCAAATTCACTTAACCATTCTGGTTCTTTAGCTTTAAGTTTTGAGTCTACTGGGTTCATTTTGACAACATAAATTTGCTGCTTCTTCCTAAGTCCTTTCAGTAACCTGGAAGCTTTTACTAACTGAAGGTTTGGGGATCCAGAAACTCCAGTTCCATGGACTTTGTTCCCGTGAAGGTCATGGAAGGAAATGGTTTCATTGTGACAGTGTATGTCAGCTTGATATTTGTGGAGCCAATCCATTCCAAGGATTCTGTCAAAAACTCCAGAGGTAAGACTTTGAACTGACATTACCATCTAGATTGAACTGGATAAGATCTGTCTCATGGTGAGTGAAAAGAGTCTTCCCACTGGCCAATTCAACTTGCATAGGTTTCCCTGATTTCTGTTCTAAGACTAGCTTACGCAAGCATCCAGGGGAAATGCGTGTACGAGCCACGAATGGCTGCAAGCACACAACTAGGAAACCAGCAAGCTCAAAACAGGGAGCAATGGTGGTCGACTGCATGGATTCTAGACGATGGTTGAGGAGAGGGCTTAAACCTTGTACAAATTGGCTAATGGATTGAGCCAAGGTCATAGTTGGAGCATACTTCTTGGGCCTAACAAATTGGGAGTAGTAAGCATCCACTGAGGAGTTCTTTTGGGTCAGGCTATAAAACTCATTTATCTTTTTAGGGTTTAAAGTCTAAAGGCAAGTACCTCTCCTTCATAGCTCCCTTGATTTGTTCCTATAGGTGATAGAGCTTTCTTGGACATCCTTTTCTCTACACCACTCCTTCCACCATAGCTTAGCATCATCGATTAGTCAAAAACATGCCACCATAGATTGGTTGGCTTTATTAGTACCAAACAAGAGAGAAATCGTCGGTCATGGACTCTATACATGCCTCTGTGCATCTTTAACAACATATTTTCCTTCTCTTCAGAAGGAAGAGGGTTTCAACTGCTTAAGTAGGAATTTCCTTTCAGCTTCGTCATCTTGTTGCCATGAAAAAAAGAGAGAGCATGCATTAGCGCCAAATTTAAGGAAAACTAAAGAGGTGCAAAAGATAATGTTCACTTTTTTTACATTTTGTGAACAAGATTGCATATGCTTATTTATAATACTTTCTCACAGATTGTTTATCCCTAGGAAAAACTTGGGAGGTTGGTTGGTAAGATCTAAGGCATAGATTTTTGTGGAATCAGTGATCCCACAAAATCCTGGGTGAAACCTACCACAACAATGAATCCTACGCTTAGGGATGAATTGAGTGATCTAATCGTAGATGTGTTGGGATGCGTAACGAGTCTCCCCATTCAAAATTATAGCTTGATCTGGGAAAAGAGTCCCAGAGAATATGAAATATTTTAGTACCCTAAGCTTCTCTCTAAAATTTGAAGGATGCATAGCTCGGCACATCTATAAGTTTGAATCTACTATAGTGAATATACATTCATGAGTGGAGGGAAATTGAAGAAACTTCATCCGTGATGTTGGCTCGATAGAAGTCTAAAAAGTAACTTGCCCAAGCTCTCCGTTCGTTAATTGGTTTGAATGCTAAGTAGTCAGAGGTTAATTTTAGTAATTCTACTGTTTGATCAATACTCATTTGGGATTGTACCTGTAATTTAATCGTCAAAAATAAATTATCTCTCTACTCTTAATGTGGCTCTGATACCACCTGTAAGATACCTCTCGTACCCTTCCTTCTTTCGAGATAGGGAGGGATCTCACTCTGGTAAGTAACATCCCAACTTCCTATGAAGATCACCTAATCGGGAGGAGCCAATCCTTGACTATCTAATATATGAATACATTCATGGTCTTAGGGGTGTCTTACCTAATATTTACCTATATTTTTTTTCTTTAGAAAGTACCTAACTAGTCGGGTCCACCCTACCTCCCACTTTCCAGATTTAGGATACGGTCAGAGAACACGTCCCTTGGTTTATTTTACGACAATTTTATAATATATTATCGGTCTTGTAATGTTGCATCCACATCTCAAGCACAAACATTCTCACATAAGAGAAATAACCGTTGAGTGATTCCCAAAGAATTTGCTCTTCAAGCTCTTCCATTGTGTCCATAGTGTCGTGTTCTTAATCAAAAACTTCTAGGGTTTGTACCCACTTACACGACGAGGTGGAGGCCCACCAATAATCATGATTATGGGGAGGTGAGCCGGTCCTCCACTTGCTTGGGAGACATTTACAACTACGGTTAACCTCATCATGGTCAGATACCCTTAGACACTCATGTCCTCTGTATTTTGCACATCCTCCATGAGCCATTAGGTGGTTGAGCCTTTCCTTGCCTGGAAGTAACTTACTCCTCTTTGCGTATATTGCTAATGCTTGGCTAACCACTCATTTACTCAAACAAAACATGTACATAGCAAGACCCTAGTTTAATGTGATTGGGCTAGGATGAAACTTTGGAAGTATTAGATATGAGAAGCAAGCCTAGATACCAAGATAATAATGTGGTGCAATTAGAAGAGAAGGAAAGATCATAATGGTATGGTTGGTACTTGGGTTCTGAATCCACTTTGGGATATACTTAAACTTAATCTTACAAGCTCTTAGGGTATAGTAGTGGTGATAGTAAAGGATATAGATGAGCTCAAAGGAAGAGTGGGATTAAGAGGGGGTATGGTAATTACCATAGGAGGAGGTTTGCCAACCTCTTAATGCATGCCTCACATTACATTACATCATAATCAACCTGTTAGTGCATGCCTCACAAGGCTCTGAAAATGAACATTGTTGAAAATTAACGCATGTCCAATCAAGGCTCAGACACAATTTGCACACAGTAGACATACATATCAGTAACACACTAGATAGACAATGGCACGGGACTGATTTGAATGCTCGTAGAATAAACTACATTTTGAAACATGGTGTGTTCTACTAAGGCTTAAGGTTTTAGTATCATTGCTCGTAAAACAGATTGTGTTTTGAAACACAGTGTATTCATACCTGGCTGGCTTCATTTGAGATGGAGAGGAGGGGTAGGCATGATTTGAAATGGAGAGGAGGGGGGCGGACATGCTTTGAAATAAAGAGGAAGGACGAGCATGCATAGAGGTAGCGTTTATCCCACACAAAGGTAGTGATTTCAATGCTCGTAGAATAAACTACATTTTGAAACATGGTGTGTTCTACTAAGGCTGAAGGTTTTAGTATCATTGCTCGTAAAACAGATTATGTTTTGAAACACAGTATATTCATACCTGGCTGGCTTTGTTTGAAATGGAGAGGAGGGGTAGGCATGATTTGAAATGGAGAGGAGGGGGGCGGGCATGCTTTGAAATAAAGAGGAAGGACGAGCATGCATATAGGTAGCGTTTATCCCACACAAAGGTAGTGATTTCAATGCTCGTAGAATAAACTACATTTTGAAACATGGTGTGTTCTACTAAGGCTGAAGGTTTTAGTATCATTGCTCGTAAAACAGATTGTGTTTTGAAACACAGTGTATTCATACCTCGCTGGCTTCGTTTGAAATGGAGAGGAGGGGTAGGCATGATTTGAAATGGAGAGGAGGGGGGCGGACATGCTTTGAAATAAAGAGGAAGGATGAGCATGCATAGAGGTAGCGTTTATCCCACACAAAGGTAGTGATTTCAATGCTCGTAGAATAAACTACATTTTGAAACATGGTGTGTTCTACTAAGGCTGAAGGTTTTAGTATCATTGCTCGTAAAACAGATTGTGTTTTGAAACACAGTATATTCATACCTGGCTGGCTTTGTTTGAAATGGAGAGGAGGGGTAGGCATGATTTGAAATGGAGAGGAGGGGGGCGGGCATGCTTTGAAATAAAGAGGAAGGACGAGCATGCATATAGGTAGCGTTTATCCCACACAAAGGTAGTGATTTCAATGCTCGTAGAATAAACTACATTTTGAAACATGGTGTGTTCTACTAAGACTGAAGGTTTTAGTATCATTGCTCGTAAAACAGATTGTTTTTTGAAACACAGTGTATTCATACATGGCTGGCTTTGTTTGAAATGGAGAGGAGGGGGGCGGGCATGCTTTGAAATAAAGAGGAAGGACGAGCATGCATAGAGGGGATGGATGCCCCGATGATGCCATCCTTAGATGGGTGGACCCAATGAGTAGGGTAAATTTCCAACAAATTTATTTATTAACGATCCAAAGCAAGAATAGGGCCCAAACAAGTTTGGTTCTATGGGAACGAGACACCGGCCATGCCTCGTAAAGCGGAGGAAAAAGGTGTTGGCTTCTATGAACCAAGTGTGGACTCGTTCCATCCTCGATCATGCACATTGATGAGTGCCATTTGATCAGAGGAATAAATTCCTATTAGAATGACTACGTTTCCCCTGCGAGATATAGTTAGGTCCCTCCATTTGCTCCTATCCTCGTATTTCCAAGAGATCGAGGTGTCATCAACAATCGGAGACAAGAGGATTTAGCTACCTATCAAAAGGATCCCCTTGGCCCCCCACCTAGGGCGGGGACCTTACACATGGTATTAGAGCACACTTTAGGTTTAAGAAATTGTATATTGTTGTATTCTTTGGTTGCCTATTAGACTAATTTAGTTATGGCTAGATGTAGGACAGGATGGATCCCTATTCCTGATTCTTGGTGTTCCAGTACATGTTCATGGTGGCTGCTTGTCACTCCTTGAACTTTGAGTTCCACGACACCATGGTGCACATCGTAGATAAGCTAACCCTTCCTCACTACACTCGCATTGAGAGGGGATGGATAGGGATGAATACTAGTGCCGTGAACCATCCTATTTCATCATTTGGGTAGATTTGGTTGGAAATCTTTCCATCGACCTTAGGCAAATCTGTTATATTGAGATGTTTGCGAGTGATTCCCTTGTTTTGGTTCTTCGGTACTCCTCAAAATGATACCCATGTAACCATCAATGGAACTTGTATACTATATAATTGATGGGTCTATGACAAAGTGATCGTGGTTTTGCCTCCCGATAGAGTAGCTGTCAGACAAAGCTCAGCTCATGGTTTTGCCTCCCTTGCCAAAGACTTATCGAGTTTTAGAAACCTTGGCAAATCCCCTTTACTTTTTCAATGCTAAGGCCTCACAACTTCACTAGAAGCCTACCATACACATAAATAAGAATTGAGTTGTATAACTCAATCTTTGCAACAATCAGCTAGTTTACTTGTAAATATTAAAGCTTGGAATAAAGGATTTGGAATTCTTGCACTTAGTGTTCTTGTGATTGTTATATGACTGATACTAGGTAGCCTAAGTGTTATAATTCTAAACTTAATCTCTTATTGATAGCTAGGGTCATCAACTTCTTACTCCCAATGCATTATACACAGACACACAAGAGAAGAAGCTCTTTCTCAAACAAATGCAGCCTCCCTCATTGAATAGGGCAGGCTCAAAAATTTGAAAGGGATATGTAAGTTTGGATTGAGGCTATGGATGAGTATTTCTCACTCGCTCGCACAAAAGCTAGAAATCAATCCATGCTTGCTAGGTTTCATCTCACTCGAGATGCTAAACTTTGGTGTGGAAACAATGGTGTAGAGACAAGGGGGTCAGTAAAGGTTCCCATTAAACAAGCTATGAAGGATCGCTACTTTCCCCCATCTCATGAATCCATTATGATGAATGAGTTCTTTAGCCTCAAGCAGCTTTGCTTCCCAAAGGAATTTCTAGCCAAACCCTCACAATAACACTTGGGATTAGCACCCCAATAACTTTGTCCCCCGCACTTCTGTTATTTCTACCATGGAGCCCTATGGGAACCAAACGTGTTTTTATCGTAATAAAGCTAGCCACTTTAGAGTTGAATGCCCCAAACTTGCAAGACCCTCTTTTAGTCCTAGCGCTATTCCACAAGGTGGCCAAGTAAACTAGGGCTGTGAAGCCCCCAACCGCCAAGCCAGACAAAGTGGTGGTGATGGACGTGGTAAAGGTCGTGGACTACTTTCTCACACTTGTGCCATGATTGGTGAACCGGCCTTAGAAATGGAAGAAGAAGAGCAAGCCACCCTCCACGTAGTTGTGTAACATCATTGCTCTTAAAAGATTACCCAGATTTTATATCGAGATGATATCTTGATTTTTTTAAAGGAGGGAAGGATGTAACATATCCATTGTAAATATAGCACATTTTGGCATATCCCATGCAAGTATAGTTCAACTAGTTCATTATGGTTGCATTTCGTTGCATTTATTTTTTATCCCTGGGAAGCTACTATTTTGAGAGGTGATTGCAAATTAAGCACTTTCTCCTCAGGAAATGAGAAAACTGAATTCAAATTTGAAATCTTAAACACCACAATACCTCGGGTAAGGATTTTTTTTCTGAGATTGAAATGAGTAACCGAAGTAGTTTGAATGGACCCGTGAAGTTTTGAAATCTGGCGGCTTCAAACCAAAATTAGCAGCATTCCATACGTCCAAAAGACGGACGGAAAGGGCCCACGGGATCCCGAGGCAATCCCAAACAATTTCTTGAAAAAAACTTGACAACCCGATGGACAACCACGGGCACACGCATGGTGGTGGGCCCCACCAACCTATGACCCCCGCCAAGTGACATATGACGCCTATGAACACCTTCCCCAAACACATGAGAGCTCATTTCTCACCAATTATGCATGCACGTATCTACATCAACCGCTACAACCCGGATTCATGGGCATTTCCCACCCACCAACCCGCCCCGGCGGACACAATTCCCGCCATCCTCCCCCGGGACATGCCTCCCTACAGGTACCCCTTGCCACCTTCAGCCCCCCTCTAGACCCTTCTTGGACAGATGGTGCATGTACTCCCTCCCCTTGCCACCTCTCCCTCCCTATGTACACACCTTCTAGACACCTCTTAGACATGTGGTGCATGTACTCCCTCCCCTTGCCACCTCTCCCCCCCTATGTACACACCTTCTAGACACCTCTTAGACATGTGGTGCTCTCTCCCCTCCCCCACACCTACCGTCCATGCAGCTAGCCCACATGGTGCACCCACCTGGACCTGGACACACTTGCACCCCCTTTTGCTGGCACTCCCTCCATGCGCATACACCCCTCCCCATCTGGAAGGTAAGCACCCACGTAGAGGCTAGGCTCTAGCTCTCTAGGACATGTCCTACACTCTTCTCCTCCCTCGTGTGTGAATAGAATTAAAGTCACCCTCTTAGCCTCTCCATGCCAAGGCTAGACATACCCAAGCCTCACTCTCTCTTGTGAGCCTTGTGACTAAGGACACCCTCTCCAAAAGACCCCCCCACTCGATGTGAATAGACTTAAAGGTGAGCTTAAGCCTTCTCTCTTCAGGATTTCAGACAAGCTTTTGGGGAAGCCCAAACGATGTTTATTTCTAGATCCATTTAATTCATTAGAATTCTCTCTCTCTCTCTCTCTCTCTCTCTCTCTCTCTCTCTCTCTCTCTCTCTCTCTCTCTCTCTCTCTCTCTCTCTCTCTGTCTATCTCTGTCTCTCCTAGTGATCTCTAACGTTTCATATCCACCCCACTCTCTTTCGATTCTCGTTATAAGGGCCTTGCTATGGCACCAAAATGCCGCCGAATTAAGAACCGTGCATCATTCAAGGTGGAAATGAAGAAGCACGCATTCATGAAAATGATTTTGCCCCTTCAATGACTAATCCTCATGCAAACGACAACCAAGTTGGTCATATTTTTAATTCTCTTAAATATGAGAAACTTCTTCTTTTAGGTCATAAAGTTAAGATTTTTAGGCTTCTCAAGATTACATTCCTATTGGTTAAACCTATAACAATTACGATTAGCATTGTAAAACCTCCCTTCTAAGTTAAGTAGACAAAAGGACTAAGGCTCCAATATGAAGAATTGCCACTTTTGTCCTTGTATATCCCCTTAAGTACTTAGCGAACTCCACTTTTGCTTGCATAGTAAGCAGGCAAAGCAATAGCAAGCCGGGGAGTCGGCCCAAGGCAATCCTCTCCTATTCCACTGGGAATCAGATTTCCACCCCGCAAGGACATGTGATTATGAATGTTGTCTAGTTTTGTGGGCCTAGGATAGTGCAGTGATTTAGCTCACCTCATGAGTAGACATCCCCTCTGAGGGAGCATTGTCCGTGAGGTATGTCCAACTGGTTGAGGCTAGAGGACCAAATTCTAGATCATCAGCGGTTTTGGTTTGGTTTTGGTTTGGATATGTCTATGGAAATGGATATGGAAGCCTAGATTTGGCTGGCTGAGCCGGTTTCAAGGTCTCTTTTGTGAACATTTTGCTGTAAGAACTATTTGATGTAAATATTGTTATTTTCAACAAAGGCTGTTTTACGGAACATTGTGGAACTTCTTTAATTAAGGAACCTATTTTTATATGTTTCACAGTGTGGTAGGACCTAATTAGATAACAAAAATGAATGGGTGAGTGGGTGGATGGATGCCCCCCGACCATGGCACCATCCTTGGATGGGTGGACTGATGAATTAGGTAACTTTTCAACAAATTTATTTATTATGATCCAAAGTAAGAATAGGTCCCGTGAATAAGTTCCGTTTTAGGGGAATGAGCCAATGGCCATGCCTCTTAGAGAGGAGGAAAAAGGCGTTGGCTTCTATGAACCAAATGCGGACTTCTTCCATCCTCGATCACGTACATTGAGTGTTGTTGATCATAAGAATAGATTCCTGTCAGAATGACTATGTTTCCCTTGTAAGATAGAGTTCGGTCCCTTCGTTTGCTTGTATCCTTGTATTTTTTAGAGATCGAAGTGTTGTTAATCAGAGACAAGGGGATTTAGCTACCTATCAAAAGGATACCCTTGGCCCACCTAGGGCAGGGACCTTACACACCCCATGAATCCCACCAATTCTATCCTCAACAATAGCGTCTTCATTGTGTTGATTCATGGATTGACCCAACTGATTGATCTTCAATAGCTTCCATCTTGGTAGTCATAGATTCAGACTTTGAAGTCAAGGTTTGGTTAATGATATCCAATCTATCTACTATGAGTGGCTTAAAATCAAGTTTACTCACAAGCAATTGTCATTTGAAATGGCTTGCGAACTTATAGAGGTGCTCTTATGGGCACTACCCACCTTAGCATCCTCTTCAACTCCCTTTGAAGATTGACCCATGGATTAAGAGGAATTTTTAGAGTGATTCCCAAAGAATTTGCTCTTCATGCTCTTCCATTGTGTCCATAGTGTCGTGTTCCATCAATTCCTCCCCTTCCATATCCTCCACCATTGCTTATGATAGCTTTCTAGCCTTTTGGCTTTATATCGGCAGCCATAATAGGTTGTTCTGGCAATTTTGTGATAGGATGTCAGATTTCGGTGTTCTAGGACTCTATGGGAAGGTGTTAGGATAAGGGGTATGATGTTAATTTTTGTTTAATCAACCCTCTAAATGACATTGTTTTGACTTTTTCCTACAGTCAAATAGTGATAGCCTGGTGCACCGCTTGTACTCCAATGCTTCAAATGAGTTAAAACTTGGTGGTTAAGGTATTTGCCTAGTGGAGAATGCAATGGTGAAGTCAAATTTATGATCTGAGACTTGGTTCAAATTTTGTCCAAACATGGTATGCGGTAGAGAAACGGGCATAGCTCATTAACTTGAAAACAAAACGGGGTAGTTGAGGGCTCTATGGGAATCCTTAATGTTGTGGAATAAATCCTAATATTCAATTCAGGTTTAGTCCAAAATCTCCCAGATCGAATCACACTTTTCTAAAAACTGTAGATTATGTCAAATTGTTAACATGTAAGCAACCAACTTGCAAACCACTGCATGTATGCATCCCGACATATCTAAAGCATCATAATGCATCCAAATAGCATCCATCCAAGGCATTTTGACTAGACTTTGGAAAAATTTTGGCATGACCTTAGTGCATTTATGAGCCTGTAAGGTCCCGGTCTCCACCGTGCAACGGATTCGGGGTACTAGTAGCGGAAGTAGCACTTCATGCGCGGGGCAGGGACCCACACTCGGGACCTCGTCTCCACGGATATCCGGACAAGAGACTAATCCGTCGGTTTTTCCAAAACCGAACCCAGAAAAACTTCCCTTACCTGGAAAGCACGGGCGATTCCACCAGGATAACTTTTTACTCTAACGTAGTCAAGATCATTGCTGATCACGCTGATCTGACTGCACCTATAAAGATACTCGGTCGGATCAAGGAAGAAATTTGCACTTGGATCATTGGGATCAACAATTTTTTCCCCATCAAGAGGCACCACCGTTGATTCCTATCCATAGAACAATTACTATCCGGGATTTACTTTATCTATCGTAATAACAGAAATTGAGTCTCGATTTACGGATCCATCAGTCCAGCCTAACCCCATCCATTCCCATGGGTTAGTACAACCACTGTAGTGATGGGATTCAATTAAGAATTTGGTTAGGTTTTGTCCCGGGTACCAAGGAAAAGGGTTCCAAGGCCCCCTAGCTGGAAGTTCATGCAAACATAAAACTAGTCACACCACTTACACACCCAATATTAAATTGCCTTTTTCTTAGCATCAGCTAACTTTAAAACAATCCTTTAATGAAACCATTATGTCACTGATGACAATCCTCAGTCTTTGGTTGAATCCTTATTTCCAGTCATTCATTCATCGGTATACTTATGGCATCATTGGTAACCAGAACGCTCATCACTTGTTCACTCAGGGGCCTTTTCCATAGTTCCTAGCTCATAGTAACCGGTAATATATTCATATAATAGAATGGAATCTCCGTGGAAGATTAGCAAGATCAACCCACAGATCCATATAAAAGAGCCATGAACTCATCCGTTGAGGACCAGCAAGGTCAATCAACCAGATCCATGCCCGGTTTCAGAAAACAACTCTTACTCCTTGTTCCAATATCTTCCACGACGCACGTGTGGGTATCTTCGGTGACCCAGAGCCCGAGCACCGTATGGTCAGCACCCTCTAGGATCCTTCGCAGGTGACCTAGCGCTTCACTCATAGGCCGCTTCCTTGGTCCCTAATCCACCGTACCGAAAGCTCACCATTTAAATCAAACCGAGGCTGGTCAAGACCTCGGCCGACCTTGCTACGCGAGACATCCTCCATTGACTCTCCGTCAGCAGTTGCAACTTTATTAGTTAGGTCTCCTTGACCTTAATCTACAAGACGGTCAAAATGCTTCCCCAGCATTCTTGACATAAAACATTCATTTACAAATAGTTCATAAAATACAGTTTCTATATCGAACTCTCGTCTTTCCATTTTATCCTTCTTAGTCCACATTACTTATCCCACATCCCATTCATATGTATTCATCATCATCCATTCACTCATATACACATTATTTCCCATACACATTCACATTCATTATTCTACATACACATCCATGCATATATCCATTTTTACATCCTCATTCATACATCCACTTCCACATACATACATCCACATCCGTATCTACATCCATACATCCACATCCAAATCCACATCCACATTCACATTCATATCCATATCCACATCCACATCCACATCCACATCCACATCCACATTCATATCCATACATCCACATCAACATCCACATTCACATTCATACATACACATCCACATCCACATCCACCTTCATACATACATACACATCCACATCCACATCCACCTTCATACATACATATCCATATCTACATCCATACATCCATATTACATCCATTCTCGCCCTACACATTCCATATACCTCTTATCATATCCTATCACATCTCATACACATCTTATCACATCTCATACACCTCTTATCACATCTTATCACTTCCCATACACATCTTATCACATATTATCACATCTCATACACCTCTTATCACGTCTTATCACATTTTATATCTTTTTATAGAATACAAGAGAATTCTTATATTTGATATAATATT
The DNA here is from genome assembly GCF_041138505.1 of Cibotium barometz. NCBI lineage: Eukaryota > Viridiplantae > Streptophyta > Polypodiopsida > Cyatheales > Cibotiaceae > Cibotium > Cibotium barometz. The sequence goes on along the minus strand of NC_141097.1, from coordinate 37,711,313 downwards.
TTTCTACATTTTTATTTATGCATAAATTCCATTTAAGGAGACTAACACTTTCGAATTAAAAATCAATCTTTTATGCATCTTCCTATGCATAATTTCATTTTAAATGAAAATGACACTTTTGAATTAAAATTCAATCTTTTATGCATCTTCCTATGCATAAATTCAATTTGGATGAGAATTGACATTTTTTAATTAAAAATCCATCTTTTATGCATCTTCCTATGCATAAATTCAATTTGGATGAGAATAACCCTTTGAATTGAAATCTTATTCTTTTATGCATCTTCCTATGAATAAATTCAATTTAGATGAGAATGACACTTTGAATTAAAAATCAAACTTTTATGCATCTTCTTATGCATAAATTCAATTTGGTAGGAATTACACTTTTAGAATAAAAGAATTTTTCTTATGCATCTAAGTTATGCATAAAATCCATTTATGATGAAAATCACACTTTTAGTATAAAAAGAATATCTTTTATGCATACCTCTATATGCATGAAATCCAATATGATAAAAGTAACACTCTTACAATAAAATAATCAACTTTTATGCATACCTCTATGCATGAAATTCAATTATGATAAAAGTCACACTTTTATAATAAAATAATCAACTTTTATGCATACCTTTATGCATGAAATTCAATTATAATAAAAAGTCACACTTTTAATATAAAAATTTATCCATTATGCATACTTCTATGCATGAAATAAAAATGATAAAAGTAACACTTTTGATATAAAAATTTCTCCTTTATGCATACTTCTATGCATGAAAATAAAAATGATAAAAATAACATTTTGATATAAAAATTTATCCTTTATGCATACTTCTATGCATGAAAATAAAAATTGATAAAAGTAACACTTTTGATATAAAAATTTATCCTTTATGCATACTTCTATGCATGAAAATAAAAATGATAAAAATAACACTTTTGATATAAAAATTTATCCTTTATGCATACTTCTATGCATGAAAATAAAAATTGATAAAAGTAACACTTTTGATATAAAAATTTATCCTTTATGCATACTTCTATGCATGAAAATAAAAATGATAAAAGTAACACTTTTGATATAAAAATTTATTGTGAGATCCCTGTTCCCACCACGCAACGGATTCGGGGTACTAGCAGCGGAAGTAGCACATCGGGCGGGGGTAGGGGTCTCACACTCGGGGCCTCGCCCACTGATATCCGAACAAGAGACTAATCCGTCAGTTTATCCAAAACCAAAACCGAAAAAACTTCCTTTACCCAGAAAGCATGGACGATTCCACCAGGATAACTCTTTACTCTAACGTAGTCAAGATCATTACTGATCAAACTGATCCGACTGCACCTCTAACGGTACTTGGTCAGATCAAGGAAGAAACTTGCACTTGGATCATTGGGATCAACACTTTTTTCCCCATCAAGAGAGGCACAGCCGTTGATCTCTATCCATAGAACAATTACTATCCGGGATTTACTTCATCTATCGTAATAATAGAATTTAAATCTCGATTTACGGATCCATCAATCCAGCCTAACCCCATCCAGCAGTCCCATGGGTTAGCCAACCGCCCAACCACTGTAGTGATGGGATCCAATTTAGAATTTGGTTAGGTTTTGTCCCGGGTACCAAGGAAAAGAGTTCCAAGGCCCCCTAGCCGGAAGTTCATACAAACATAAGACTAGTCACACCAACCACTATAGTGATGGGATCCAATTTAGAATTTGGTTAGGTTTTGTCCCGGGTACCAAGGAAAAGAGTTCCAAGGCCCCCTAGCCGGAAGTTCATACAAACATAAGACTAGTCACACCACTTACACACCCAATATGAAATTGTCTTTTTCTTAGCATCAGCTAACTTTAAAACAATCCTTTAATGAAACCATTATGTCACTGATGACAATCCTCAGTCTCTGGTTGAATCCTTATTTCCAGTCATTCCTTCATCGGTATACTTATGGCATCATTGGCAACCAGAATGCTCACCACCTGTTCACTCAGGGGCCTTTTCCATAGTTCCTAGCTCATAGTAACCGGCAATATATTCATATAATAGAATGGAATCTCCGTGGAAGATCAGCAAGATCAACCCACAGATCCATATAAAAGAGCCATGGACTCATCCGTTGAGGATCAGCAAGGTAAATCAACCAGATCCATGCCCGGTTTCAGAAAACAACTCTTACTCCTTGTTCCAATATCTTCCACGATGCACGTGTGGGTATCTTCGGTGACCCAGAGCCCGAGCACCGTATGGTCAGCACCCTCTAGGATCCTTCGCAGGTGACCTAGCGCTTCACTCATAGGCCGCTTCCTTGGTCCCTAATCCACTGTACCGGAAGCTCACCATTTAAATCGAACCGAGGCTGGTCAAGACCTCGGGCGACCTTGCTACGCGAGACGTCCTCCATTGACTCTCCGTCTCAGCAATTGCAACTTTATTAGTTAGGTCTCCTTGACCTTAATCCACAAGACGGTCAAAATGCTTCCCCAGCATTGTTGACATAAAACATTCATTTACAAACAGTTCATCACAAAATACAGTTTCTATATCAAACTCTCGTCTTTTCCATTTTATCCTCCTTAGTCCACATTACTTATTTCACATCCCATTCATATGTATTCATCATCATCCATTCACTCATATCGATGACACATTATTTTCCATACACATTCACATTCATTATTCTACATACACATCCATGCATACATCCATTTTCACATCCTCATTCATACATCCACTTCCACATACACATCCATGCATACATCCATTTTCACATCCTCATTCATACATCCACTTCCACATACATACATCCACATCCGTATCTACATCTATACATCCACATCCACATCTACATTCATATCCGTACATCCACATCCACATCCACATTCACATTCACATTCATACATACACATCCACATTCACATTCATACATACACATCCACATCCACATTCACATTCATACATACATATCCGTATCTACATCCATACATCCATATTTCATCCATTCTCGCCCTACACATTCCATATACATCTTATCATATCCTATCACATCTCATACACATCTTATCACATCTCCTCATACACCTCTTATCACATCTTATCACTTCCCATACGCATCTTATCACATATTATCACATCTCATACACCTCTTATCACGTCTTATCACATTTCATATCTTTTTATAGAATACAAGAGAATTCTTATATTTGATATAAGATTTCTCTACATTTTGATTTATGCATAAATTCCATTTAAGGAGACTAACACTTTCGAATTAAAAATCAATCTTTTATGCATCTTCCTATGCATACTTTCATTTTAAATGAAAATGACACTTTCGAATTAAAATTCAATCTTTTATGCATCTTCCTATGCATAAATTCAATTTGGATGAGAATTGACATTTTTGAATTAAAAATCCATCTTTTATGCATCTTCCTATGCATAAATTCAATTTGGATGAGAATAACGCTTTTGAATTGAAATCCTATTCTTTTATGCATCTTCCTATGCATAAATTCAATTTAGATGAGAATGACACTTTGAATTAAAAATCAAACTTTTATTCATCTTCTTATGCATAAATTCAATTTGGTAGGAATTACACTTTTAGAATAAAAGAATTTCTCTTATGCATCTAAGTTATGCATAAAATCCATTTATGATGAAAGTCACTTAATTTGGCCTCAAGCATAGCTTAATCTTGGATTAAGAAAAAGCTTTATGAAAAGCTTCATTTGGATTGAGAATGGGTCATGAGTATGACCGTTTCTTGAGTGAGAGAGAGAAATTACATAAAAACCATTAGAATTTAAACATAAATAGAAATTTATGTAATTCTTTACTATCATTAATCAATTAACTTCAATAGCATTCATCAAATTATGTAACTCTTCACTACTATTCATCAATTAACTTCATTAGCATTTAAAAACCATACCAATTAAGCTTCTCAAGCTTGAGAGGGGTTGAGAAGAGAGAAACATTGAGAAATTATAGAAAAGATCAATATTCACTAATTACCTTACAAATTGCTTGATTCTTTGTTCACGGTAGAGGCCCCCAACCAATCAATTGGTTAAGTATGTTGATGGAGCCACCAATGGGGATTGAAGAAAGAGGAAAGCTCCAAAAACTAGTGAATTATTAATGAATTCATAGTTCTTGGCTTAGGTGGAGTAGAGCAACGATGCATAAACACTATATATTTTTTTTTCAACAAGGGAGGCTTCTATTTATAGGAAAAATTGAGCTCCTAACCAAACAAACTGATTCTAGAATTTTCCAACTCAGTTTGGTCAATTTTTGACCATTTTTAGGTCAGTTGAGCTAACTTTTTGTAACTAGACTTGAATTAGGAGAGAGGAGAGATGAAATATCTCAATTTTTATGAGTTTAAAACTCATTCAAGCATGTGAAATATGCACCTCCTTTAAAGAACTCCCCTTCCTTACATGTGTCAAAATGGAATCATTATACCCAAAATATCTCATATTTTTAATATTGCTCATAGTTTTTTACTAATAAACCTTGTACATTTTCAACTCTTCATCTTATGTGAAATATGCACCTCCTTTAAAGAACTCCCCTTCCTTACATATGTGTCAAAATGGAATCATTATACCCAAAATATCTCATATTTTTAATATTGCTCATAGTTTTTTACTAATAAACCTTGTACATTTTCAACTCTTCATCTTATGTGAAATATGCACCTCCTTTAAAGAACTCCCCTTCCCTACATATGTGTCAAAATGGAATCATTATACCAAAAATATCTCATATTTTTAATATTGCTCATAGTTTTTTACTAATAAACCTTGTACATTTTCAACTCTTCATCTTATGTGAGCATTTACTCATTTTTTTGGGTATCTTCTTTTTCAAATTGGATTTATCTCCTCCTTACACATGCATTGATGCTATTGGCCCATAGGAACCTTAATTGGACCATAATCCAAATTTTTTAAAAATCTAGACCCTTAGGCTAAGGTCCTTTATACCCATTTCCAATTAATTCCAATTGCACATTGGAAAGTTCTTTTTGAATTTCTATTTCAGGGAAACTTATTTTAATAAGATGAGATAATTTTCTATCCAAAAATATTAAAAATCTGAATATTCTCTCTCTAGAATATTTTCTCTCTCTAGGTTAAAACAATTAGAAACAAGTCTTTTATATTTCTGAAGAGGGATTGATTACAGGGGAAGATGCTAGACATTTTGAGAGGCTGGGGAGGAATCTTACATTCTCTCCCACTTGAAAAATGCGAGATGCCCTCATCTCGCAAACTGGGGGTAATTTCGCAAGATGCACAAGTATGAGACTGAGAGAAATTTTTTAATTAAGATTAACCACCAAGAAAAGTCTCAAAGAGAGTAAGGGTCAAGACAAGAACAAGATTTAAACTTTATTCATTCTTGGAACATATACAGTAAAGATAGAAGAACTCTTTACACTTCCATAAGCCCGTCCATCATATGATCACAAAAGCAGCACTCACAAGCTGCGCATGTATAAGGTAACTCATCTATGGGAATGATTCTGTTGGTTATTGCCGCACCTATCTCAGTGGTATGAGGTGATCTAACAAAAGGACCTCTGAGAGGCAAGCCAAAAACGGGGTAAAGGCATATCTTTTGATGAGGAAGAAAACACGCCAGTAAGAAGACCCGCTCAAAAAACCCAAGATGTCTTGATCTCATGACGCAGTAGTATCGGGGACCCAAACCCAAGGCTTCAATAACCATGGCTAAGCGGACATTGTTACGAAAGTGCTACTGACCCCAGTGTGTTACCCTAGTTATGTCTTGATAGGTCCGTCATTTGGTTTGAGCTACAGACATTCCCAAGTGAGGAAATAGTGAGGGCTCATACTGTTCTATAAAATCCTTCTTCACAGACTCGCTTGCGTCTTGAAGGTGAGAAATCATCATGGATAAAACTAATTCCTGTTGCCAAGCCATGAAGGAGATTAAGAAGAAGGGAGATCAATGGAAGTAAGATTACTGTGAGTGATAAGTAAAAGTTACGACTTATATAAAGGAAGGAGTTATCATAACCTAGAAGCCAACGGTATCTTGCCACCACTGAAGTTTTATCGTCTTTCCATGATTTGGTTTTGGCACATATTTCTATAAGAGGCATTAAGAACTTTGAGATGAGGAGATAAAAGAAGTTCGTAGGCTAAGTCACCTACTTTCTTTGATCCACAATAGCTGGGGGATAACTACTTATACTCCTCTAGAGATAAAGAAATTCTTTTGGTCCGTATTCAAATGAAGACTATAACTGCTTCTTTGAATTCTCTGACTGTCCTCTTCTTATCTGTATATTGTCTCTATCGATCCTGGGTAGCGTTTATATCTTTATGAATTGCCTGCATCTGTTGCTCTAAGTCACCAAGCATTTGACTGGTCATCTCGACCCTAATCAATGGGTCGGACCTAGTCAATGGAGTTAAGCAATCTTGTCCGAGAGACGGACCCTGATTAGATTGGTATGAAGGAGTTGGTCTCTGAATTTGGGTTCTAGACTTCCCTGTGCCCTTTTTATGGTAGGAGGTCAGGCAGTCTTTTAACTGATGGTCAAAACGTTGGCATCCAAAACACTGGTTCTCACTTTTGAACTCATCGTTCTGAATCTTTAAAACAGGTGGGCTCCTGAGAAGGTATTCTGGGTAAAGTGTCTTCCCTTTTTAAACATAATCTTTCTTTTATTTAGAGAGGGAATAATTATAAGATCAGAAAAGGAGATTCTTACTCCTGTATACATTAGAGGAAGGTTGAGGTCTATAGGGGCCCTTTAAGCTACCATATTATGATTTTAATGACTTTTTGTTAAAATGTTAAGTTTCTTTGACTTTAGATACCTTCTTATTCTTCAAATGGCTAGAAGTTTGAATTTCAAAGTTTCCCGCCAAAATTGAATTTAAAATTGAGTGGGCAAAACCATATCATGTGACATATCTATGGAAAGAGCTCAGCGAGCGAGTAGATTCTGGATCTCTAATCTCCGACAAATTTTGAGCTCATATGTAGAAGTTATGGATGTCCGAAATTTCAAAAACTCCTCCCCCCCACTTTTTGGGAATGAAAAGTACAAAAAGGCATCTTCTAGAGAATCTTTTGACCAACTTTAATCACCCAACATTTTTGTATACATGGCATCACATGATTGGTCCTTTTCCTTAATAACCTTTTAATCACATGGCATCTTAAAGGGCCCCTATAGACCTCAACCTTCCCCTAATGCCTCGAAGGTTGGGGGGAGGAATCTTACAAACTTCTACCCCACTTAAAAAGGTGCGAGATGTCCTCATCTCGCAAAGTAGAGGACGACTCTTTTTCTTAAGATCCAATTTATTCTGGGTTGCTTATATTCTGGTCAACCCAACAGAATACTGAGATAAATATTCCTTATATAGAACTCATCATTAAATAATAATTCATTTAGATCATATCATTCCTAAGATCCCAATCTCCACCACGCAACAGATTCGGGGTACTAGCAGCGGAAGTAGCACATTGTGCGCGGGGCGCAGGGGTCTCACACTCGGGGCCTCGCCCACGAATATCCGGACAAGAGACTAATCCGTCAGTTTATCCAAAACCAAAACCGAAAAAAACTTTCTTTACCCGGAAAGCACGGGCGATTCCCCCAAGATAACTCTTTACTCTAACGTAGTCAAGATCATTACTGATCAAACTGATCCGACAGTACCTCTAACGATACTTGGTCAGATCAAGGAAGAAACTTGCACTTGGATCATTAGGATCAACGCTTTTTTCCCCATCAAGAGGCACAACCGTTGATTCCTATCCATAGAACAATTACTATCCGGGATTTACTTCATCTATCGTAATAATAGAATTTAAATCTCGATTTATCAGTCCAGCCTAACCCCATCCAGTCCCATGGGTTAGCCAACCTCCCAACAACCACTGTAGTGATGGGATCCAATTAAGAATTTGGTTAGGTTTTGTCCCACGTACCAAGGAAAAGAGTTCCAAGGCCCCCTAGCCGGAAGTTCATGCAAACATAAAACTAGTCACACCACTTACACACCCAATATGAAATTACCTTTTTCTTAGCATCAGCTAACTTTAAAACAATGCTTTAATGAACCATTATGTCACTGATGACAATCCTCAAAGTCTCTGGTTGAATCCTTATTTCCAGTCATTCATTCATCGGTATACTTATGGCATCATTGGCAACCAGAACGCTCACCACCTGTTCACTCAGGGGCCTTTTCCATAGTTCCTAGCTCATAGTAACCGGCAATATATTCATATAATAGAATGGAATCTCCGTGGAATATCAGCAAGATCAACCCACAGATCCATATAAAAGAGCCATGGACTCATCCAGCAAGGTCAATCAACCCGATCCATGCCCGGTTTCAGAAAACAACTCTTACTCCTTGTTCCAATATCTTCCACGACGCACGTGTGGGTATCTTCGGCAACCCAGAGCTCGAGCACCGTATGGTCAGCACCCTCTAGGATCCTTCGCACGTGACCTAGCGCTTCACTCATAGGCCGCTTCCTTGGTCCCTAATCCAACGTACCGAAAGCTCACCATTTAAATCAAACCGAGGCGGCTGGTCAAGACCTCGGCCGACCTTGCTATGCGAGACGTCCTCCATTGACTCTCCGTCAGGAGTTGCAACTTTATCAGTTAGGTCTCCATGACCTTAATCCACAAGACGGTCAAAATGCTTCCCCAGCATTCTTGACATAAAACAGTCATTTACAAACAGTCATAAAATACAGTTTCTATATTGAACTCTCGTCTTTCTACATTATCCCTCCACAATCCACTTTACTTAATCCACATTCCATTCAATGTGTATTCATTTTCATCCATTTACTCATATCGACGACACATTATTTTCCATACACATTCACGTTCATTATTCTACATATACTTCCATGCATACATCCATTTTCACATCCTCATTCATACATCCACATCCACATACATAACCATACATCCAAATCTCCATGCATACATCCACATCCATAATCACATTCACATCCATACATCTACATCTACATGTATACATCCATTTTCACATTCTTATATCCACATACATTCATCCATTTCTACATTTTCATTCATATAGCCTCATATGCCTTCACATCTGTTCTTTTACATCACATCCATTCTCGCCCTATCACAACCCATATACATCTTATCTCATCTCATACACTTCTTATCTCATCCCATACACATGTTATCACATCTTAACTCATCTTATCACATCCTAACTCATCTCATATGCATCTTGTCTCATCACATACACTTCTTACCTCATCCCATACACATCTTATCACATCTTAACTCATCTTATCACATCCTAACTCATCCCATAGGTCTCTTATCACATCTTAACTCATCTTATCACATCCTAACTCATCCCATAGGTCTCTTATCACATCTAACTCATCTAATCACATCCTAACTCATCCCATAGGTCTCTTATCACATCTTAACTCATCTTATCACATCCTAACTCATCCCATAGGTCTCTTAATTTGGGTTCTAGACTTCCCTATGCCCTTTTTATGGTAGGAGTCAGGCAGTCTTTTAACTGATGGTCAAAACCTTGGCATCCAAAACACTGGTTCTCAATTTTGAACTCATTGTTCTGAATCCTTAAAACAGGTGGGCTTCTGATAAGGTATTTTGGGGAAAGTGTCTTCCCTTTTAAACAAAATCTTTCTTTTATTTTAGAGAGGGAATAATTTTAAGATCAAAAAGGGAGATTCTTACTCCTGTATACCTCGAAGGTTGGGGGGAGGAATCTTACAAACTTCTACCCCACTTAAAAAGGTGCGTGATTTCCTCATCTCGCAAAGTAGAGGACAACTCTTTTTCTTAAGATCCAATTTATTCTGGGTTCCTTAGATTTTGGTCAACAAAACAGAATACTGGGATAAATATTCCTTATATAGAACTCATCAATAATAATTCATTTAGATCATATCATTCCTACGATAATGGTCCATTAGACCGAAAAATTTCCTTCTGAACATTCCTCCACGAGAATTTTAGTTAAGTTATCAATTTGTCATCCCTTAACTTGATCTACCGTGATAAGTGTTAACAGTAGCAATTTGACAGCACAATCCACTAATCTCATAGTGATTTGCTGAATTCATTATCATCATTCTAGTTATGAATATCATCACAAGGACTCGTCCCAATCATCCACATTGTGGTTTCACTCAGTTTATTACATTTCAATCCATTATCAGGGATCATCATTTTTCAATCAGAATCCAAATCAACTCATCAGTTCTCAAACAGAATTAAAAAATCATATCAACCACATTCGAATTCATCACCTGGATAGCATTAATGCTTATAATTTCAAGTCTTGGATTTACTCGTATATACTACCGGTAAAGAGCTGTAGTTATACCCTCGGTATATACAGATAGTCATGATACTCGAAACTATAAGGTAAATACCATCATGTCTAGGCCTCAAGCAAGTCAGGGTTCCATACAATTGCGGTACTTTCAATTGAAGACCCAATTACTAATTTACGAATTTCAATTTGAATTAACAATTTGTATGAATTATGCATGCACGTATCTACATCGACCGCTACAACACCTGGATTCACGCGCATTGCCCACCCACCAACCCCGGACATAATTCCCGCCATCCTCCCCCGGGGCATGCCTCCCTACAGGTACCCCTTGCCACCTTCAGCCCCCCTCTAGACCCTTCTTGGATAGATGGTGCATGTACTCCCTCCCCTTGCCACCTCTCCCCCCTATGTACACACCTTCTAGACACCTCTTAGACATGTGGTGCTCTCTCCCCTCCCCCACACCTACCGTCCATGCAGCTAGCCCACATGGTGCACCCACCTGGACCTGGACACACTTGCACCCCCTTTTGCTGGCACTCCCTCCATGCGCATACACCCCTGCCCATCTGGAAGGTAAGCACCCACGTAGAGGCTAGGCTCTAGCTCTCTAGGACATGTCCTACACTCTTCTCCTCCCTCGTGTGTGAATAGAATTAAAGTCACCCTCTTAGCCTCTCCATGCCAAGGCTAGACATACCCAAGCCTCACTCTCTCTTGTGAGCCCTCTGACTAAGGACACCCTCTCCAAAAGACCCCCCCACTCGATGTGAATAGACTTAAAGGTGAGCTTAAGCCTTCTCTCTTTAGGATTTCAGACAAGCTTTTGGGGAAGCCCAAACGATGTTTATTTCTAGATCCATTTAATTCATTAGAATTCTCTCTCTCTCTCTCTCTCTCTCTCTCTCTCTCTCTCTCTCTCTCTCTCCCCCCTAGTAGTGATCTCTCTCTCTCTCTCTCTCTCTCTCTCTCTCTCTCTCTCTCTCTCTCTCTCTCTCTCTCTCTCTCTCTCTCTCTCTCTCTCTCTCTCTTCCCCTCTCCCCCCCCTAGTAGTGATCTCTAACGTTTTATATCCACCCCACACTCTTTCTATTCTCGTTATAAGGGCCTTGCTATGGCACCAAAATGCCGTCGAATTAAGAACCGTGCGTCATTCAAGGTAGAAATGAAGAAGCATGCATTCATGAAAATGATTTTGCCCCTTCAATGACTAATCCTCATGCAAACGACAACCAAGTTGGTCATATTTTTAATTCTCTTTAATATGAGAAACTTCTTCTTTTAGGTCATAAAGTTAAGATTTTTAGGCTTCTCAAGATTACATTCCTATTGGTTAAACCTATAACGATTAGGATTAGCATTGTCAAAGCATCACACCTCCCTTCTAAGTTAAGTAGACAAAAGGACTAAGGCTCCAATCTGCCAGCACATAGCATAGCTGGCTCACACTGACATTGAGCTTGAATCTCAACAGTAATCAATCCCTCTTCAAAAATATAAAAGACTTGTTTCTAACTGTTTTAACCTAGAGAGAAAAAATATTCTACAGAGAGAATATTCAGATTTTTAATATTTTTGGATAGAAAATTATCTCATCTTATTAAAATAAGCTCCCCTAAAACAGAAATTCAAAAAGAACTTTCCAATGTGCAATTGGAATTAATTGGAAATGGGTATAAAGGACCTTAGCCTAAGGGTCTAGATTTTCAAAAAAAATTGGATTATGGTCCAATTAAGGTTCCTATGGGCCAATAGCATCAATCCATGTGTAGGGAGGAGATAAATCTAATTTGAAAAAGAAGATACCCAAAAATGAGTAAATGCTCACATAAGATGAAGAGTTGAAAATGTACAAGGTTTATTAGTAAAAAACTATGAGCAATATTAAAAATATGAGATATTTTTGGTATAATGATTCCATTTTGACACATATGTAAGGAAGGGGAGTTCTTTAAAGGAGGTGCATATTTCACATAAGATGAAGAGTTGAAAATGTACAAGGTTTATTAGTAAAAAACTATGAGCAATATTAAAAATATGAGATATTTTGGGTATAATGATTCCATTTTGACACATATGTCCTTAAGGAAGGGGAGTTCTTTAAGGAGGTGCATATTTCACATAAGATGAAGAGTTGAAAATGTATAAGGTTTATTAGTAAAAAACTATGAGCAATATTAAAAATATGAGATATTTTGGGTATAATGATTCCATTTTGACACATATGTAAGGAAGGGGAGTTCTTTAAAGGAGGTGCATATTTCACATGCTTGAATGAGTTTTAAACTCATAAAAATTGAGATATTTCATCTCTCCTCTCTCCTAATTCAAGTCTAGTTACAAAAAGTTAGCTCAACTGACCTAAAAATGGTCAAAAATTGACCAAACTGAGTTGGAAAATTCTAGAATCAGTTTGTTTGGTTAGGAGCTCAATTTTTTCTATAAATAGAAGCCTCCCTTGTTGAAAAAAAAATATGTAGTGTTTATGCATCGTTGCTCTACTCCACCTAAGCCAAGAACTGTGAATTCATTAATAATTCACTAGTTTTTGGAGCTTTCCTCTTTCTTCAATCCCCATTGGTGGCTCCATCAACATACTTAACCAATTGATTGGTTGGGGGCCTCTACCGTGAACAAAGAATCAAGCAATTTGTAAGGTAATTAGTGAATATTGATCTTTTCTATAATTTCTCAATGTTTCTCTCTTCTCAATCCCTCTCAAGCTTGAGAAGCTTAATTGGTATGGTTTTTAAATGCTATTGAAGTTAATTGATGAATAGTAGTGAAGAGTTACATAATTTGATGAATGCTATTGAAGTTAATTGATTAATGATAGTAAAGAATTACATAAATTTCTATTTATGTTTAAATTCTAATGATTTTTATGTAATTTCTCTCTCTCACTCAAGAAACGGTCATACTCATGACCCATTCTCAATCCAAATGAAGCTTTTCATAAAGCTTTTTCTTAATCCAAGATTAAGCTATGCTTGAGGCCAAATTAATGGCTTTTTTCTATGCTTTTAGTTTATGTATATTGATGATTCAATCCATTATGGATTAATGATCCAATTAGAGATCATTTTAATTATTTCCTTAATGATAAGCTTTATCCCTTAGAAAAATTGAGATTTATCAGTCATAGCAGCGGAGCTATGGCAATATTTTTTATAAAAATTATGCATAAAATAATTTCATTCAAAGCATAAAAAGAGGACTTCCTACCATATTCTAGGAATTATCATCCTAGATTAATTGAAAGAATTTTATTAAAATCATGGAGAGATTGAATTTTTATATTATGCATAAAGAATAAGTTTTTATATCAAAAGTGTTATTTTTACCATTTTTATTTTCATGCATAGAAGTATGCATAATGGATAAATTTTTATATCAAAAGTGTTACTTTTATCATTTTCACTTTCATGCATAGAAGTATGCATAATGGATAAATTTTTATATCAAAAGTGTTATTTTTACCATTTTTATTTTCATGCATAGAAGTATGCATAATGGATAAATTTTTATATCAAAAGTATTACTTTTATCATTTTTACTTTCATGCATAGAAGTATGCATAATGGATAAATTTTTATATCAAAAGTGTTACTTTTACCATTTTTATTTTCATGCATAGAAGTATGCATAATGGATAAATTTTTATATCAAAAGTGTTACTTTTATCATTTTATTTTCATGCGTAGAAGTATGCATAAAGGATAATTTTTTATATCAAAAGTGTTACTTTTATCAATTTTTATTTTCATGCATAGAAGTATGCATAAAGAATAAGTTTTTATATCAAAAGTGTTATTTTTATCATTTTTATTTTCTTGCATAGAAGTATGCATAAACGATAAATTTTTATATCAAAAGTGTTACTTTTATCATTTTTATTTCATGCATAGAAGTATGCATAATGGATAAATTTTTATATCAAAAGTGTTACTTTTATCATATTTGAATTTCATGCATAAAGGTATGCATAAAAGTTGATTATTTTATTATAAAAGTGTGACTTTTATTAAAATTAAATTTCATGCATAAAGATATGCATAAAAGCTAATTATTTTATTATAAAAGTGTGTCTTTTATTATATTGAATTTCATGCATAGAGGTATGCATAAAAGTTGATTATTTTATTATAAAAGTGTGACTTTTATCATAATTGAATTTCATGCATAGAGGTATGCATAAAAGTTGATTATTTTATTGTAAGAGTGCTACTTTTATCATATTGGATTTCATGCATAGAGGTATGCATAAAAGATATTCTTTTTATACTAAAAGTGTGACTTTCATCATAAATGGATTTTATGCATAATTTAGATGCATATGAGAAATTCTTTTATTCTAAAAGTGTAATTCCTACCAAATTGAATTTATGCATAAGAAGATGCATAAAAGTTTGATTTTTAATTCAAAGTGTCATTCTCATCTAAATTGAATTTATGCATAGGAAGATGCATAAAAGAATAAGATTTCAATTCAAAAGCGTTATTCTCATCCAAATTGAATTTATGCATAGGAAGATGCATAAAAGATGGATTTTTAATTCAAAAATGTCAATTCTCATCCAAATTGAATTTATGCATAGGAAGATGCATAAAAGATTGAATTTTAATTCAAAAGTGTCATTTTCATTTAAAATGAAAGTATGCATAGGAAGATGCACAAAAGATTGATTTCTAATTCGAAAGTGTTAGTCTCCTTAAATGGAATTTATGCATAAATAAAAATGTAGAGAAATCTTATATCAAATATAAGAATTCTCTTGTATTCTATAAAAATATATGAAATGTGATAAGATGTGATAAGAGGTGTATGAGATGTGATAATATGTGATAAGATGCGTATGGGAAGTGATAAGATGTGATAAGAGGTGTATGAGGAGATGTGATAAGATGTGTATGAGATGTGATAGGATATGATAAGATGTGATAGGATATGATAAGATGTATATGGAATGTGTAGGGCGAGAATGGATGAAATATGGATGTATGGATGTAGATACGGATATGTATGTATGAATGTGGATGTGGATGTGGATGTGTATGTATGAATGTGAATGTGGATGTGGATGTGGATGTATGGATATGAATGTAGATGTGGATGTGGATGTATAGATGTAGATACGGATGTGGATGTATGTATGTGGAAGTGGATGTATGAATGAGGATGTGAAAATAGATGTATGCATAGATGTGTATGTAGAATAATGAATGTGAATGTGTATGAGAAATAATGTGTCATCGATATGAGTAAATGGATGATGATTAATACATATGAATGGGATGTGAAATAAGTAATGTGGACTAAGGAGGATAAAATGGAAAAGACGAGAGTTCGATATAGAAACTGTATTTTGTGATGAACTGTTTGTAAATGAATGTTTTATGTCAAGAATGTTGGGGAAGCATTTTGACCGTCTTGTGGATTAAGGTCAAGGAGACCTAACTAATAAAGTTGCAACTGCTGAGACGGAGAGTCAATGGAGGACGTCTCGCGTAGCAAGGTCGGCCGAGGTCTTGACCAGCCTCGGTTCAATTTAAATGGTGAGCTTCCGGTACGGTGGATTAGGGACCAAGGAAGTGGCCTATGAGTGAAGCGCTAGGTCACCTGCGAAGGATCCTAGAGGGTGCTGACCATACGGTGCTCGGGCTCTGGGTCGCCGAAGATACTCACACGTGCGTCGTGGAAGATATTGGAACAAGGAGTAAGAGTTGTTTTCTGAAACCGGGCATGGATCTGGTTGATTGACCTTGCTAGATGAGTCCATGACTCTTTTATATGGATCTGTGGGTTGATCTTGCTGATCTTCCACGGAGATTCCATTCTATTATATGAATATATTGCCGGTTACTATGAGCTAGGAACTATGGAAAAGGCCCCTGAGTGAACAGGTGGTGAGCGTTCTGGTTGCCAATGATGCCATAAGTATACCGATGAAGGAATGACTGGAAAAAAGGATTCAACCAGAGACTGAGGATTGTCATCAGTGACATAATGGTTTCATTAAAGGTTTTTTTAAAGTTAGCTGATGCTAAGAAAAAGACAATTTCATATTGGGTGTGTAAGTGGTGTGACTAGTTTTATGTTTGTATGAACTTCTGGCTAGGGGGCCTTGGAACTCTTTTGCTTGGTACCCGGGACAAAACCTAGCCAAATTTTGAATTGGATCCCATCACAACAGTGGTTGGGCGGTTGGCTAACCCATGGGACTGGATGGGGTTAGGCTGGACTGATGGATCCGTAAATCGAGATTTAAATTCTATTATTACGATAGATGAAGTAAATCCCAGATAGTAATTGTTCTATGGATAGGAATCAACGGCTGTGCCTCTTGATGGGGAAAAGAGCGTTGATCCCAATGATCCAAGTGCAAGTTTCTTCCTTGATCTGACCAAGTACCGTTAGAGGTGCAGTCGGATCAGTTTGATCAGTAATGATCTTGACTACGTTAGAGTAAAGAGTTATCCTGGTGGAATCGTCCATGCTTTCCGGGTAAAAAAAGTTTTTTCAGTTTCGGTTTTGGATAAACTGACAGATTAGTCTCTTGTCCGGATATCCGTGGTGGGCGAGGCCCCGAGTGTGAGACCCCTACCCCGCGCCCGATGTGCTACTTCTGCTGCTAGTACCCCGAATCCGTTGCGTAGTGGGAACAGGGATCTCACAATAAATTTTTATATCAAAAGTGTTACTTTTATCATTTTTATTTTCATGCATAGAAGTATCCATAAAGGATAAATTTTTATATCAAAAGTGTTACTTTTATCATTTTTATTTTCATGCATAGAAGTATGCATAAAGGATAAATTTTTATATCAAAAGTGTTACTTTTATCAATTTTTATTTTCATGCATAGAAGTATGCATAAAGGATAAATTTTTATATCAAAAGTGTTATTTTTATCATTTTTATTTTCATGCATAAAGGATAAATTTTTATATCAAAAGTGTTACTTTTATCAATTTTTATTTTCATGCATAGAAGTATGCATAAAGGATAAATTTTTATATCAAAAGTGTTATTTTTATCATTTTTATTTTCATGCATAGAAGTATGCATAAAGGATAAATTTTTATATCAAAAGTGTTACTTTTATCATTTTTATTTCATGCATAGAAGTATGCATAATGGATAAATTTTTATATTAAAAGTGTGACTTTTATTATAATTGAATTTCATGCATAAAAGTATGCATAAAAGTTGATTATTTTATTATAAAAGTGTGACTTTTATCATAATTGAATTTTATGCATAGAGGTATGCATAAAAGTTGATTATTTTATTGTAAGAGTGTTACTTTTATCATATTGGATTTCATGCATAGAGGTATGCATAAAAGATATTCTTTTTATACTAAAAGTGTGATTTTCATCATAAATGGATTTTATGCATAACTTAGATGCATAAGAGAAATTCTTTTATTCTAAAAGTGTAATTCCTACCAAATTGAATTTATGCATAAGAAGATGCATAAAAGTTTGATTTTTAATTCAAAGTGTCATTCTCATCTAAATTGAATTTATGCATAGGAAGATGCATAAAAGAATAAGATTTCAATTCAAAGCGTTATTCTCATCCAAATTGAATTTATGCATAGGAAGATGCATAAAAGATGGATTTTTAATTCAAAAATGTCAATTCTCATCCAAATTGAATTTATGCATAATAGGAAGATGCATAAAAGATTGAATTTTAATTCAAAAGTGTCATTTTCATTTAAAATGAAATTATGCATAGGAAGATGCATAAAAGATTGATTTTTAATTCAAAAGTGTTAGTCTCCTTAAATGGAATTTATGCATAAATAAAAATGTAGAGAAATCTTATATCAAATATAAGAATTCTCTTGTATTCTATAAAAAGATATAAAATGTGATAAGACGTGATAAGAGGTGTATGAGATGTGATAATATGTGATAAGATGTGTATGGGAAGTGATAAGATGTGATAAGAGGTGTATGAGATGTGATAAGATGTGTATGAGATGTGATAGGATATGATAAGAGGTATATGGAATGTGTAGGCGAGAATGGATGTATGGATGTAGATACGGATATGTATGTATGAAGGTGAATGTGGATGTGGATGTGTATGTATGAATGTGAATGTGGATGTGAATGTGGATGTGGATGTGGATGTGGATGTATGAAGGTGGATGTGGATGTGGATGTATGGATGTGGATGTGGATGTGGATGTGGATGTGGATGTGGATGTGGATGTGGATGTGGATGTGGATGTGGATGTATGGATGTAGATACGGATGTGGATGTATGTATGTGGAAGTGGATGTATGCATGGATGTGTATGTAGAATAATGAATGTGAATGTGTATGGGAAATAATGTGTCGTCGATATGAGTGAATGGATGATGATGAATACATATGAATGGGATGTGGGATAAGTAATGTGGACTAAGGAGGATAAAATGGAAAGACGAGAGTTCGATATAGAAACTGTATTTTATGAACTGTTTGTAAATGAATGTTTTATGTCAAGAATGCTGGGGAAGCATTTTGACCGTCTTGTAGATTAAGGTCAAGGAGACCTAACTGATAAAGTTGCAACTGCTGACGGAGAGTCAATGGAGGATGTCTCGCGTAGCTAGGTCGGCCGAGGTCTTGACCAGCCTCGGTTCGATTTAAATGGTGAGCTTCCGGTACGCTGGATTAGGGACCAAGGAAGCGGCCTATGAGTGAAGCGCTAGGTCACCTGCGAAGGATCCTAGAGGGTGCTGACCATACGGTGCTCGGGCTCTGGGTCGTCGAAGATACCCACACGTGCGTCGTGGAAGATATTGGAACAAGGAGTAAGAGTTGTTTTCTGAAACCGGGCATGGATCTGGTTGATTGACCTTGCTGGTCCTCAACGGATGAGTCCATGGCTCTTTTATATGGATCTGTGGGTTGATCTTGCTGATCTTCCACGGAGATTCCATTCTATTATATGAATATATTGTCGGTTACTATATGAGCTAGGAACTATGGAAAAGGCCCCTGAGTGAACAGGTGATGAGTGTTCTGGTTACCAATGATGCCATAAGTATACGGATGAATGAATGACTGGAAATAAGGATTCAACCAAAGACTGAGGATTGTCATCAGTGACATAATGGTTTCATTAAAGGATTGTTTTAAAGTTAGCTGATGCTAAGAAAAAGGCAATTTCATATTGGGTGTGTAAGTGGTGTGACTAGTTTTATGTTTGCATGAACTTCCGGCTAGGGGGCCTTGGAACCCTTTTCCTTGGTACCCGGGACAAAACCTAACCAAATTCTTAATTGGATCCCATCACTACAGTGGTTGGGCGGTTGGCTAACCCATGGTACTGGATGGGGTTAGGCTGGACTGATGGATCCGTAAATCGAGACTCAATTTCTGTTATTACGATAGATAAAGTAAATCCCGGATAGTAATTGTTCTATGGATAGGAATCAACGGCGGTGCCTCTTGATGGGGAAAAAAGTGTTGATCCCAATGATCCAAGTGCAAGTTACTTCCTTGATCCGACCGAGTATCTTTATAGGTGCAGTCGGATCAGCGTGATCAGTAATGATCTTGACTACGTTAGAGTAAAAAGTTATCCTGGTGGAATCGCCCGTGCTTTCCGGGTAAGGGAAGTTTTTCCGGGTTCGGTTTTAGAAAAACCGACGGATTAGTCTCTTGTCTGGATATCCGTGTGGAGACGAGGTCCCGAGTGTGGGTCCCTGCCCTGCGCATGAAGTGCTACTTCCGCTGCTAGTACCCCGAATCCGTTGCGCGGTGGAGACCGGGACCTTACAGGCTCATAAATGCACTAAGGTCATGCCAAAATTTTTCCAAAGTCTAGTCAAAATGCCTTGGATGGATGCTATTTGGATGCATTATGATGCTTTAGATATGTCGGGATGCATACATGCAGTGGTTTGCAAGTTGGTTGCTTACATGTTAACAATTTGACATAATCTACAGTTTTTAGAAAAGTGTGATTCGATCTGGGAGATTTTGGACTAAAGCTGAATTGAATATTAGGATTTATTCCACAACATTAAGGATTCCCATAGAGCCCTCAACTACCCCGTTTTGTTTTCAAGTTAATGAGCTATGCCCGTTTCTCTACCGCATACCATGTTTGGACAAAATTTGAACCAAGTCTCAGATCATAAATTTGACTTCACCATTGCGTTCTCCAGTAGGCAAATACCTTAACCACCAAGTTTTAACTCATTTGGAGCATTGGAGTACAAGCGGTGCACCAGGCTATCATTATTTGATTGTAGGAAAAAGTCAAAACAATGTCATTTAGAGGGTTGATTAAACCAAAATTAACATCATACCCCTTATCCTAACACCTTCCCCCCCATAGAGTCCTAGAACACCGAAATCTGACATCCTATCACAAAATTGCCAGAACAACCTATTATGGCTGCCGATATAAAGCCAAAAGGTAGACCTAGAAAGCTATCATTAGCAATGGTGGAGGATATGGAAGGGGAGGAATTGATGGAACACGACACTATGGACACAATGGAAGAGCATGAAGAGCAAATTCTTTGGGAATCACTCTAAGAATTCCTCTTAATCCATGGGTCAAACTTCAAAGGGAGTTGAAGAGGATGCTAAGGTGGGTAGTGCCCATAAGAGCACCTCTATAAGTTCGCAAGCCATTTCAAATGACAATTGCTTGTGAGTAAACTTGATTTTAAGCCACTCATGGTAGATAGATTGGATATCATTAACCAAACCTTGACTTCAAAGTCTGAATCTATGACTACCAAGATGGAAGCTATTGAAGATCAATCAGTTGGGTCAATCCATGAATCAACACAATAAAGAAGCTATTGAGAATAGAATTGGTGGGATTCATGGGGTGTGTAAGGTCCCTGCCCTAGGTGGGCCAAGGGGATCCATTTGATAGGTAGCTAAATCCCCTTGTCTCTGATTAACAACACTTCGATCTCTAAAAAATACAAGGATACAAGCAAACGGAGGGACCGAACTCTATCTTACAAGGGAAACATGGTCATTCTGACAGGAATCTATTCCTATGATCAACAACACTCAATGTACGTGATCGAGGATGGAACAAGTCCGCATTTGGTTCATAGAAGCCAATGCCTTTTTCCTCCTCTCTAAGAGGCATGGCCGTTGGCTCATTCCCCTAAAACGGAACTTATTCACGGGACCTATTCTTACTTTGGATCATAATAAATAAATTTGTTGAAAAGTTACCTAATTCATCAGTCCACCCATCCAAGGATGGTGCCATCGTCAGGGGGCATCCATCCACCCACTCACCCATTCATTTTTGTTATCTAATTAGGTCCTACCACACTGTGAAACATATAAAAATAGGTTCCTTAATTAAAGAAGTTCCACAATGTTCCGTAAAACAACCTTTGTTGAAAATAACAATATTTACATCAAATAGTTCTTACAGCAAAATGTTCACAAAAGAGACCTTGAAACCGGCTCAGCCAGCCAAATCTAGGCTTCCATATCCATTTCCATAGACATATCCAAACCAAAACCAAACCAAAACCGCTGATGATCTAGAATTTGGTCCTCTAGCCTCAACCAGTTGGACATACCTCACGGACAATGCTCCCTCAGAGGGGATGTCTACTCATGAGGTGAGCTAAATCACTGCACTAGCCTAGGCCCACAGAACTAGACAACATTCATAATCACATGTCCTTGCGAGGAGGAAATCTGATTCCCAGTGGAATAGGAGGGGATCTCCCCGGCTTGCTATTGCTTCGCCTGCTTACTATGCAAGCAAAAGTGGAGTTCGCTAAGTACTTAAGGGCATATACAAGGACAAAAGTGGCAATTCTCCATAGAAACATGTGTGAGACATAAATGACCACGTGTCCAGCTGGTCATAGTGTGTGGACTAATATTAGCTAGGGTTAGTAGAGTGTGGACACAACTCATAGTGTGTTGTGTGGATTTTGGATTATGGCATTATGCTTTGTGTGAGAGTGGACATGGCTTCCCTCTATGGTTAGGGTTTGTAATATACATTAGGGTTTGCTCCTGTGTGTGTGTCTCCTCTCCCTCTACCGTTCTTTCAACATGGTATCAGAGCCTTGTGCTGTTTATTAGGGTTTATGAGTGAGTGAAGAGAAGAGGGAGAAGAAGCTGTGAAGCTTGCCATTGGAGCTGTGAAGCTTGGAGCACACCAAATACTATCAGATCTAAAAGCTTGGCCTATCGGGTAAGGTCTTCTAAACATCCTTGAGCAGATTGCAGGTGATACAGGCAAAAGCAAAGCAAAATAAAGCAAATCAAAGCAAAGAAAAATTTTGGTTTTTGGAAGCTTTCCATTAAAGCTTGGGAACATTGATGTATGGTGGAAATACATGTAAATGTGGCAAAAGATATATGTATCTGACAAAGAGGGATGTATTGGCAACCCATGTGCAAGCCTTGAACAAATTTTGGAGCAATTTGAATGCATTTCAAAGTGTGAAAAACTCTGGTTTTTGAGCTCTCACAAAACAGAGAAGAAGGAAGCCCAAAATTGATGCATTTGGAGTGAGTTTTTTGCTAACATCCAACCATTGATGGATTGCACATGTACCTAGGTGTCTTGGGGACTTATTACCATCATCAATTGACAACACAAACCTTCCCAAACCCCTCATATGTAGGCGGCACAGATTGTGGAGGGATAATGTAGAAAGACGAGAGTTCAATATAGAAACTGTATTTTATGACTGTTTGTAAATGACTGTTTTATGTCAAGAATGCTGGGGAAGCATTTTGATCGTCTTGTGGATTAAGGTCATGGACACCTAACTGATAAAGTTGCAACTGCTGACGGAGAGTCAATGGAGGATGTCTCGCATAACAAGGTCGGCCGACGTCTTGACCAGCCTCGGTTCGATTTAAATGGTGAGCTTCTGGTACGCTGGATTAGGGACCAAGGAAGCGGCCTATGAGTGAAGCGCTAGGTCACCTGCGAAGGATCCTAGAGGGTGCTGAACCATACGGTGCTCGAGCTCTGGGTCGCCGAAGATACCCACACGTGGGTCGTGGAAGATATTGGAACAAGGAGTAAGAGTTGTTTTCTGAAACCGGGCATGGATCGGGTTGATTGACCTTGCTGGATGAGTCCATGGCTCTTTTATATGGATCTGTGGGTTGATCTTGCTGATCTTCCACGGAGATTCCATTCTATTATATGAATATATTGCCGGTTACTATGAGCTAGGAACTATGAAAAAGGCCCCTGAACAGGTGGTGAGCGTTCTGGTTGCCAATGATGCCATAAGTATACCGATGAATGAATGACTGGAAATAAGGATTCAACCAGAGACTTTGAGGATTGTCATCAGTGACATAATGGTTTCATTAAAGCATTGTTTTAAAGTTAGCTGATGCTAAGAAAAAGGTAATTTCATATTGGGTGTGTAAGTGGTGTGACTAGTTTTATGTTTGCATGAACTTCCGGCGGCTAGGGGGCCTTGGAACTCTTTTCCTTGGTACGCGGGACAAAACCTAACCAAATTCTTAATTGGATCCCATCACTACAGTGGTTGTTGGGAGGTAGGCTAACCCATGGGACTGGATGGGGTGGTTAGGCTGGACTGATGGATCCGTAAATCGAGATTTAAATTCTATTATTACGATAGATGAAGTAAATCCCGGATAGTAATTGTTCTATGGATAGGAATCAACGGCTGTGCCTCTTGATGGGGAAAGAAGCGTTGATCCTAATGATCCAAGTGCAAGTTTCTTCCTTGATCTGACCAAGTACCGTTAGAGGTACAGTCGGATCAGTTTGATCAGTAATGATCTTGACTACGTTAGAGTAAAGAGTTATCCTGGTGGAATCGCCCGTGCTTTCGGGGTAAAGAAAGTTTTTTTCGGTTTTGGTTTTGGATAAACCGACGGATTAGTCTCTTGTCCGGATATTCGTGGGTGAGGCCCCGAGTGTGGGACCCCTGCCCCACGCACAATGTGCTACTTCCGCTGCTAGTACCCCGAATCCATTGCGGGGTGGAGATTGGGATCTTAGGAATGATATGATCTAAATGAATTATTATTTAATGATGAGTTCTATATAAGGAATATTTATCCCAGTATTGGGGAGGTATTGGGTTGACCAGAATATAAGCAACCCAGAATAAATTGGATCTTAAGAAAAAGAGTTATCCTCTACTTTGCGAGATGAGGACATCTCGCACCTTTTTAAGTGGGGTAGAAGTTTGTAAGATTCCTCCCCCCAACCTTCGAGGTATACAGGAGTAAGAATCTCCTTTTCTGATCTTATAATTGTTCCCTCTCTAAATAAAAGAAAGATTCTGTTTAAAAAGAGAAGACACTTTACCCAGAATACCTTCTCAGGAGCCCACCTGTTTTAAAGATTCAGAACGATGAGTTCAGAAGTGAGAACCAGTGTTTTGGATGCCAAGGTTTTGACCACCATCAGTTAAAAGACTGCCTGACTCCTACCATAAAAAGGGCATAGGGAAGTCTAGAACCCAAATTTAGAGACCAACTCCTTCATATACCAATCTAATCAGGGTCCGTCTCTCAGACAAGATTGCTTAACTCCATTAACTAGGTCCGACCCATTGATTAGGGTCGAGATGACCAGTCAAATGCTTGGCGACTTAGAGCAACAGATGCAGGCAATTCATAAAGATATAAACGCTGCCCAGGATTGACAGAGACAATATACAGATAAGAAGAGGACAGTCAGAGAATTCAAAGAAGCAGTTATAGTCTTCATTTGAATACGGACCAAAAAAATTTCTTTATCTCTAGGGGAGTATAAGTAGTTATCCCCTAGCTATTGTGGATCAAAGAAAGTAGGTGACTTAGCCTACGAACTTCTTTTATCTCCTCATCTCAAAGTTCTTAATGCCTCTTATAGAAATATGTGCCAAAACCAAATCATAGAAAGACGGTAAAACTTCAGTGGCAAGATACCGTTGGCTTCTAGGTTACGATAACTCCTTCCTTTATATAAGTCGTAACTTTTACTTATCACTCACAGTAATCTTACTTCCATCGATCTCCCTTCTTCTTAATCTCCTTCATGGCTTGGCAACAGGAATTAGTTTTATCTATGATGATTTCTCACCTTCAAGACGCAAGCGAGTCTGTGAAGAAGGATTTTATAGAACAGTATGAGCCCTCACTTTTTCCTCACTTGGGAATGTCTGTAGCTCAGACCAAATGGCGGACCTATCAAGACATAACTAGGGTAACACCTTGGGGTCAGCAGCACTTTCATAACAATGTCCGCTTGGCCATGGTTATGGCCATGGTTATTGAAGCCTTGGGTTTGGGTCCCCGATACTACTGCGTCATGAGATCAAGACATCTTGGGTTTTTTGAGCGGGTCTTCTTACTGGCGTGTTTTCTTCCTCATCAGAAGATATGCCTTTACCCCGTTTTTGGCTTGCCTCTCAGAGGTCCTTTTGTTAGATCACCTCATACCACTGAGATAGGTGCGGCAATAACCAACAGAATCATTCCCATAGATGAGTTACCTTATACATGCACAGCTTATGAGTGCTGCTTTTGTGATCATATGATAGACGGGCTTATGGAAGTGTAAAGAGTTCTTCTATCTTTACTGTATATGTTCCAAGAATGAATAAAGTTTAAATCTTGTTCTTGTCTTGACCCTTACTCTCTTTGAGACTTTTCTTGGTGGTTAATCTTAATTTAAAAATTTCTCTCAGTCTCATACTTGTGCATCTTGCGAAATTATCCCCAGTTTGCGAGATGAGGGCATCTCGTGTTTTTCAAGTGGGAGAGAATGTAAGATTCCTCCCCAGCCTCTCAAAATGTCCAGCATCTTCCCCTGTAATTGTTGAAAGAACGGTAGAGAGAGAGGAGACACACACACAGGAGCAAACCCTAATGTATATTGCAAACCCTAACCATAGAGGGAAGCCATGTCCACTCTCACACAAAGCATAATGCCATAATCCAAAATCCACACAACACACTATGAGTTGTGTCCACACTCTACTAACCCTAGCTAATGTCCACACACTATGACCAGCTGGACACGCGGTCATTTATGTCTCACACATGTTCCTACCTAATCTGCCAGCACATAGCATAGCTGGCTCACACTGACATCGAGCTTGAATCTCAACAGCCCCTCTCAAGCTCATGATGTACTGCCGATGAAGATGTAGATGAGCTTGGGATATCAAGACTCTCAACACTCCCCCTCAAGCTCATCCCATGTACTCCCAACATAGTCCGGAAGTACTCAAACTTCTCCCTGCTAAGTGGCTTTGTAGTAAAGATGTCTGCCACCTGCTCATCAGTCTTCACATACTGAAGATCAACTGTACCATCCAGCACCTTTTCTCTGACAAAGTGATAATGGACCTCTATGTGTTTGGTCCTCACATGAAACACTGGATTCTTTGCCAACTGTATACTGCTCATGTTGTCACAATGAATGACAACTTTCCCATCAATAGGCTCACATAAATCTGTCAAGAGACTCTTTAACCATATAGCCTCACAAGTAGCAATGGCTGCATCTCTGTACTCAGCCTCTGTACTGGATAAAGCAACTGTAGGTTGCTTTTTGCTACTCCAACTCACCATGGCACTTCCAAGTGTAAAAGCATATCCACTAGTAGACCTCCTGTCATATGAACTACCTGCCCAATCTCAGCATCTGTGTAGCCATGTATGTCCAAGCTTTTACCACTCTCATAAAATAAACCATAATGTGCTGGGGTCTTCACATATCTCATGATGTGTCTCACTGCATCCAAATGTGGTTTCCTGGGGCTCTGCATAAACTGGCTCACTAGCCCTACATCATAACTCAAATCCGGGCGTGTGATAGTCATATATATGAGACTACCAACCATCTTCCTATACATAGAAGGATCATCCAATTCCTCGCCATAATCAGCCCGCAACTTCACATTTTGCTCCAATGGTGTACTCATAGGCTTACACCCTGTCATGCCATACTTTGCCAACATATCCAATGCATATTGGCGCTGTACTAACCGTGTACCTGCATGATCTTTTACCACTTCAATGCCAAGGAAGTATCTCAACTCACCAAGATCTTTCATGTCAAATTGCCCACTCAAAGCTTTCTTGACATGCATCACATCTGCACCATGATCACCTGTGATAATCAAATCATCCACATAGATGACGAGTAAAACAATCCCATGCTCAGTCTTCTTCACATAGAGTGAAGAATCTGCTGTAGAAGTCTGAAAACCAAGTGAGATAAGATATCTACTCATCTTATCACTCCAAGCACGAGGTGCTTGCTTTAGACCATACAATGCCTTTTTCAATCTGCATACGTGAGTGGGATATCTAGGGAGTACATACCCTTCTGGCTGTGCCATGTACACTTCCTCTTGTAGATCTCCATTTAGAAATGCATTCTTGACATCCATTTGATGCATTTCCCATCCATTAGCTGTAGCCATAGCAATGACTGCCCTCACTGTGCCCATCTTAGCCACTAGACTAAACGTCTCATCATAGTCCAATCCTTGGGTCTGTGTATAACCCTTTGCTACCAATCTTGCTTTATGTCTTTCAATAGAACCATCAGATTTGCACTTCACTTTGTAAACCCATTTACATCCAATAACATTCTTGTCCTTTGGTAATGCAACCAAGTCCCATGTATCATTATGGACCAATGCGTCCATCTCAACATCCATTGCTTTCTCCCATACATGCTCTCCAATAGCCTCTGTATACCATGTAGGCTCCACATGCTTCACCATAGATGTCATATATGCATAGTGCATAGCAAAATCTCTATATGTCAACCTGTCAACAGGATATCTGACCCTCTGGGATCTCTGCAATGCCTGCGGGTCACTCTGTACACCTGTAACTCTAGCATGTGGTGGCACATATCTATCCTGTCTAGCACCAGGTGTGCGTAAAACAGGTATGCCAAGCTCTTCATCCAAACTCTCCGAACTAGATGACTCATAACCTGTGATTCCAATTCCTTCGACCTTCTTCTTTCCTTCATCCATAGCACTACTCCCACTGCTCACACTCTCATGCCTCAAACGTCCTGACCATGGACGTACACTGCTACTCTCAGCTTTTGCTGCTGGCCCAGACATAGTAGTAGAACTAGAACTTGCTTGTGGTGGCAAGTTCACATGCACATCAGCCTCAAGTGACTCAATGACTCCCTCATCTTTTGCTTTGTACCAACTAGCAAGCTCATCAAACACCACATCTCGTGAGATGACCACTTGTCTAGTTTGAGGGTTATAACATTTGTATGCCTTTCGATCCTGTGCATATCCAACAAATACACATTTCTCTGCCTTAGGATCCAACTTCCTTCTTCTTTCATCAGGCACATGTACATAAGCTATGCATCCAAAAACTTTGAACAATGTCTGGCCTGTAACCTGTAAGCCGCATCTCTGGCGTGCTTCCATGAATGGCTACTGTAGGTGTTTTGTTCAATATATACACTGCAGTAGCACATGCTTCTGCCCAATAGTAATCTGGCATGCTCTTTTCATTGAGCATCACCCTAGCCACTTCACATATAACTCTATTCTTTCTCTCAGCCACACCATTCTGCTGAGGTGTATACCTGCAAGTCAATTGTCTTCTTATTCCGTGCTTCCTCAAGAAATGGTCAAAAGCCTTTGAGGTGTATTCACCACCTCCATCTATCCTCAAACATTTAATCCAACAGTCATATTGCTTTTCTGCAAAAGCTTTGAAATCCATGAACTTTTCCAACACTTCACTCTTCTCTTTGAGAAAGTATATCCATGTCATCCTGCTAAAATCATCTATGAATGTAACATAGTATAAACTGCCTTTGATAGATGGGTTTTGTGCAGGACCCCATACATCACTATGTACGATCTCAAGTGGCCTGTTACTCATATTTTCTTCTCTAGGAAACCTCAACCTTGCCTGCTTTCCAAACTGGCAGGCTTCACAAACATGCATATGTCCATCATATTTGAATCTAGGCAATCCATTAACAATGCCTCTTGTTTGCATGTTCTTTAATCTCTGTATATTGACATGTCCAATCCTCTTATGCCACATATCAATGTCTTGTACCACATTTTTACTTTTGGAGAACATGGCTAATTTTAGCTCACGAATTCCAGCATCCAGCTTAAACAATCTGCCTTCTTTCTTTCCTTTAGCAATGACTCTACATCCATGTTTGAAATCTTCAACGAAGCATCCATGCTCGTTGAAACGAACCTGTAATCCCTGTTCCACCATTTGACCAACTGAGGCCAAGCTCTTTGTGATCGAAGGCACATACAATACATCAGACATAGACTTTGTTTGACCATTATGCATGACCAATGGTACACTTCCAACATGTGTAATGACATGCTGGGTATCATCACCTGTTTCCACATAGCCTTTTACATCCATAGGCTTCATATGCTCAAACCATTCACCATGACGTTATATGGTTTGATGCTCCTGAGTCCATATACCATGTGTCATCATTCTCAGCATTTGTCGTCATAGAACCCACAACATGCTTCATGGCAAACAAATGATTTGCAGTGCCATCATTACTGCTTGATGCATAGTTTCCACCATGTTGTGCATAATTTCCACATAATGACCACCACGCTATGCTCTACCCCCTCTCAAATCATTCTGTTTGTGGAAACAATCTCTTGCCATATGACCATATTTGCCACAATAATGGCATTCCACATCTTGCATAGAATTTTGTTGGCCTTGCCAACGTCCTCGACCATTGGGGTTACCTCTACCTCTCTGAGGTGCATATCCACGACCACCTCGAGCACCATATGTGGGCTGAAAATTCTGTTGTGGAGGCCTGTCCTGCCATCCACGACCATTACCACCACGTCCACGTGATGTGAATCTCCCCCTGTCTCTAAAGCCTCTCTGCGAGTAGAACGCCTGATTTCTGCCATCATCATGGCTAGTAGATGCATCCAGAAATGAATCATTGAGCTTGATTTCCTCAACCAACAAGAGTGAAACCAACTCATCAAAGTCGGGTAGACCTGTACTCCTCACTGAGATGGATTTCCTCAACCAACAAGAGTGAAACCAACTCATCAAAGTCGGGTAGACCTGTACTCCTCACTGAGCTTGATTTCCTCAACCAACAAGAGTGAAACCAACTCATCAAAGTCGGGTAGACCTGTGAATCTCCCCCTGTCTCTAAAGCCTCTCTGCGAGTAGAACGCCTGATTTCTGCCATCATCATGGCTAGTAGATGCATCCAGAAATGAATCATTGAGCTTGATTTCCTCAACCAACAAGAGTGAAACCAACTCATCAAAGTCGGGTAGACCTGTACTCCTCACTGAGATGGATGTATCAAAAGATTTGTATTCCTTGCCAAGACCACGCAAGGTAATATCCACCAAATCATCATCAGGCATGGGGGCATTTATTGTGGCCAATGCATCTGCAAACTTCTTGATTTCTTGCACATAATCATGTATGCTCCTTTTATTCCTTTTCACATTATGTATCTGCTGTCGCAACTGAGACTTACGAGCACTCATATCTGTATCAAACATCTTAACCAAAGTATCCCATGCATCTTTGGGATTCTCAGCATCCTGTATGTGTATGAGCATAGCATCAGAAATACATATAGACAAATAATGCAGCACTTTGAATGCTCTCTCTGACCATTGCTTATGAGCAATAAGCTACTGCTGTGTAGGTTGTCGAGGTAGCTCAGGCTTTGGCTCAGCACCTGTAATGAGATTCCAAAATCCTTTTCCTTTCAAGAAACTCTTTATTCTGTACTTCCATGCCTGGAAGTTCTTCCTATCCAGCTTCTCACCAACAATCTGTACTGGATTATCCGACATGTTTGCTCAATGCATACACCTTCCGCACACTTCAAATCTATAAATGAGCCTTTCTCAGCTCAACCACACTCCAATGAATGTTCCAGATACTCCAAGGTAGCCAACAAACTCCAAATTTGATGTAGAAAATCAACCTGTATGCATCTAAGATGAACTGTCTCACATAGTCCGAGATACCCTGAATTGATGCGCTTCCACGATTCAATTTGGATGAGAATTGACATTTTTGAATTAAAAATCCATCTTTTATGCATCTTCCTATGCATAAATTCAATTGGGATGAGAATAACGCTTTTGAATTGAAATCTTATTCTTTTATGCATCTTCCTATGCATAAATTCAATTTAGATGAGAATGACACTTTGAATTAAAATTCAAACTTTTATGCATCTTCTTATGCATAAATTCAATTTGGCAAGAATTACACTTTTAGACTAAAAGAATTTCTCTTATGCATCTAAGTTATGCATAAAATCCATTTAGGATGGAAATCACACTTTTAGTATAAAAAGAATATAAAATTCACACTTTTATAATAAAATAATCAACTTTTATGCATACCTCTATGCATGAAATTCAATATAATAAAAGACATACTTTTATAATAAAACAACTTTTATGCATACCTTTATGCATGAAATTCAATTATGATAAAAGTCACACTTTTATAATAAATTAATCAACTTTTATGCATACCTTTATGCATGAAATTCAATTATAATAAAAGTAACACTTTTGATATAAAAATTTATCCATTATGCATACTTCTATGCATGAAATAAAAATGATAAAAGTAACACTTTTGATATAAAAAATTATCCTTTATGCATACTTCTATGCATGAAAATAAAAATGATAAAAATAATACTTTTGATATAAAAACTTATCCTTTATGCACACTTCTATGCATGAAAATAAAAATTGATAAAAGTAACACTTTTCATATAAAAATTTATCCTTTATGCACACTTCTATGCATGAAAATAAAAATGATAAAAATAACACTTTTGATATAAAAATTTATCCTTTATGTATACTTCTATGCATGAAAATAAAAATTGATAAAAGTAACACTTTTGATATAAAAATTTATCCTTTATGCATACTTCTATGCATGAAAATAAAAATGATAAAAATAACACTTTTGATATAAAAATTTATCCTTTATGCATACTTCTATGCATGAAAATAAAAATTGATAAAAGTAACACTTTTGATATAAAAATTTATCCTTTATGCATACTTCTATGCATGAAAATAAAAATGATAAAAGTAACACTTTTGATATAAAAATTTATCCTTTATGCATAATATAAAAATTTAATTTCACCATAATTACAATGAAATTCTTTTAATTAATCTAGGATGATAATTCCTAGAATATGGTAGGAAGTCCTCTTTTCATGCTTTGAATGAAATTATTTTATGTGTAAATTTTTATAAAATTTTACCATAGCTCCGCTGCTATGAGACTGATAAATCTCAATTATTTTAAAAGATAAAGCTTATCTTTAAGGAAATGATAAGAATGATCTCTAATTGGATCATTAACCCATAATGGATTGAATAAAAAATAATCATGAAATACATAAACTAAAAGCATAGAAAAAAAACCATTAATTAATCTTGGATTAAGGAAAAGCTTTATGAAAAGCTTCATTTGGATTGAGAATGGGTCATGAGTATGACCATTTCTTGAGTGAGAGAGAGAAATTACATAAAAACCATTAGAATTAAGCATAAATAGAAATTTATATAATTCTTTACTATCATTAATCAATTAACTTCAATAGCATTCATCAAATTATGTAACTCTTCACTACTATTCATCAATTAACTTCAATAGCATTCAAAAACCATTCCAATTAAGCTTATCAAGCTTGAGAGGGGTTGAGAAGAGAGAAACGTTGAGAAATTATAGAAAAGATCAAAATTCACCATTTACCTTACAAATTACTTGATTCTTTGTTCACGGTAGAGGCCCCCAACCAATCAATTGGTTTAGTATGTTGATGGAGCCACCAATGGGGATTGAAGAAAGAGGGAAGTGTCAAAGACTAGTGAATTATTAATGAATTCACAGTTCTTGGCTTAGGTGGAGTAGAGTAACAATGCATTAAACCGTGTTGAGTTTCAACAAAGGGGAAGGCCTCTATTTATAGGAAAAAGTGAGCTCCTAACCAAACAAACTGATTCTACAATTTTCCAACTCAGTTTGGTCAATTTTTGACCATTTTTAGGTCAGTTGAGCTAACTTTTTGCAACTAGACTTCAATTAGGAGAGAGGATAGATGAAATATGTCAATTTTTATGAGTTTAAAATTCATTCAAGCATGTGAAATATGCACCTCCTTTAATGGACTCCCCTTCCTTACTACATATGTGTCAAAATAGAATCATTATACCCAAAATATCTCATATTTTTAATATTGCTCATAGTTTTTTACTAATAAACCTCGTACATTTTCAACTCTTCATATTATGTGAGCATTTAAACTCATTTTTGGATACCCAAAGTATCTCATATTTTTAATATTACTCATAGTTTTTTACTAATAAACCTTGTACATTTTCAACTCTTCATCTTATGTGAGCATTTACTCATTTTTGGATACCCAAAATATCTCATATTTTTAATATTGCTCATAGTTTCTTACTAATAAACCTTGTACATAGTCAACTCTTCATCTTATGTAAGCATTTACTCATTTTTGGGTATCTTCTTTTACAAATTGGATTTATCTCCTCCCTACACATGGATTGATGCTATTGGCCCATATGCATAGGAAGATGCATAAAAGATTGAATTTTAATTCAAAAGTGTCATTTTCATTTAAAATGAAATTATGCATAAGAAGATGCATAAAAGATTAATTTTTAATTCGAAAGTGTTATTCTCCTTAAATGGAATTTATGCATAAATAAAAATGTAGAGAAATCTTATATCAAATATAAAATTTCTCTTGTATTCTATAAAAAGATATGAAATGTGATAAGACGTGATAAGAGGTGTATGAGATGTGATAATATGTGATAAGATGCGTATCAGAAGTGATAAGAAGTGATAAGATGCATATGAGATGTGATAAGATGTGATAAGAGGTGTATGAGATGTGATAAGATGTGATAAGATGTGATAAGATGTGATAAGATGTGTATGAGATGTGATAGGATATGATAAGATGTATATGGAAATAATGTGTCGTCGATATGAGTGAATGGATGATGATGAATACATATGAATGGGATGTGGAATAAGTAATGTGGACTAAGGAGGATAAAATGGAAAGACGAGAGTTCGATATAGAAACTGTATTTTGTGAACTGTTTGTAAATGAATGTTTTAGGTCAAGAATGCTGGGGAAGCATTTTGACCGTCTTGTGGATTAAGGTCAAGGAGACCTAACTGATAAAGTTGCAACTGCTGTGGCGGAGAGTCAATGGAGGACGTCTCGCGTAGCAAGGTCGGTCGAGGTCTTGACCAGCCTCAGTTCGATTTAAATGGTGAGCTTCCTAGTACGGTGGATTAGGGACCAAGGAAGCGGCCTATGAGTGAAGCGCTAGGTCACCTGCGAAGGATCCTAGAGGGTGCTGACCATACGGTGCTCGGGCTCTGGGTCGTCGAAGATACCCACACGTGCATTGTGGAAGATATTGGAACAAGGAGTAAGAGTTGTTTTCTGAAACCGGGCATGGATCTGGTTGATTGACCTTGCTGGTCCTCAACGGATGAGTCCATGGCTCTTTTATATGGATCTGTGGGTTGATCTTGCTGATCTTCCACGGAGATTCCATTCTATTATATGAATATATTGCCGGTTACTATGAGTTAGGAACTATGGAAAAGGCCCCTGAGTGAACAGGTGGTGAGCGTTCTGGTTGCCAATGATGCCATAAGTATACCCTAGAAATAAGGATTCAACCAGAGACTTTGAGGATTGTCATCAGTGAGACATAAAGGTTTCATTAAAGGATTGTTTTAAAGTTGGCTGATGCTAAGAAAAAGGCAATTTCATATTGGGTGTGTAAGTGGTGTGACTAGTTTTATGTTTGCATGAACTTCTGGCTAGGGGGCCTTGGAACTCTTTTCCTTGGTACTCGGGACAAAACCTAACCAAATTCTTAATTGGATCCCATCACTACAGTGGTTGGGCGGTTGGCTAACCCATGGGACTGGATGGGGTAGGCTGGACTGATGGATCCGTAAATCGAGACTCAATTTCTGTTATTAAAATAGATAAAGTAAATCCTAGATAGTAATTGTTCTATGGATAGGAATCAACGGCTATGCCTCTTGATGGGGGAAAAAGCGTTGATCCCAATGATCCAAGTGCAAGTTTCTTCCTTGATCCGACCGAGTATCTTTATAGATGCAGTCGGATCAGCGTGATCAGTAATGATCTTGACTACGTTAGAGTAAAAAGTTATCCTGGTGGAATCGCCGGTGCTTTCCGGGTAAGGGAAGTTTTTCCGGGTTTGGTTTTGGAAAAACCGATGGATTAGTCTCTTGTCTGGATATCCGTGGACGAGGCCCCGAGTGTGGGTCCCTGCCCCGCGCTTGAAGTGCTACTTCCGCTGCTAGTACCCCGAATCCGTCGCATGGTGGGGACAGGGATCTCACAGTTGGTATCAGAGCCGGTTTAAAACTAATACGGATAAGCAAATTCTTATCATAAATTGATAATAAAAATTCAGAAAAAACATTTTTCATAATGTATTTTCATTCCGTAAGCCTCTTTAATGAAGAATTTTTAATCAAAGAATTTTTTTTTATAGATGGAAGTTCCCTACTTATCTGGTATTCCCGACCTCACCCAGTCTCAAGATGTGACTCCGTTCGCCTTCGAACATCTCATCTCTTCTGCTTCAACTCAAACAAGCCGAGCAAGACTCGCACGCCATTTCATGGATTTATATTTTCCTACCCGAGCGGAGAGAATACAGCATAAGTGGTTTGCATGGCAATATGTCCACGCCCCGCCTCGAAATTTCAGACTTTCATGTCGAATTTATAGACTCCTTAGTCGATTTATCCCTAAGGAGAAAATAATAGCTCCCTTCGCAGTTAGAGAACTTATGTAACAGGGCATGACTATGGCCCAGTACGGTCCTCTTATATGTCTTTCGAGGAGATTTTGAACTCAGAGCCAAGTTGCTCTATGTTTATATTGCGACTTTTATATAAATAAAGAAACATTTTTCGGTGAAAAAATTCATGTTGGATAAATGATTGTTTATGGTGGCAAACGATCTACTGTAAAGAAAAAAAAATCTGTTATCGGACATATGTCATAGATCTCCATTAAGATCTTGTCTTGTATAAGAAATTGTTTTTCGAACTCTTAAGTCTTAGGATCTTGTGAATAATATCAAAATAAAAATTTAATAATATATAAATTCTGGCAAAATCATGAGACGAGGAAACCGTGGTCGTCTCAGCCAGACCCTGTCTCTGAAGATGACGAGCTTGACCTTGATGTTCGCAAGGCTCTTCATAGGACTCACCCAGGACCCTTCAAAGGAGAAGGGGAAAACCTGAGCGAGGCTGTGGAGAAATGGGTGGAAGCCTTGGAAGAGTATTTTGACGTCACAAGATACAATCATCAGAGAAATTGGCTAATAAAGATCAACTGGGAAGCCAAATATGTCAAAAATTTATCAAGAAACACAAAAAGGTTGTAATTGTGTGATATAATTCATACAATTTGATATTCAAACTGAAAAATTTGTAATTTAGTAATTGGGTTTTCAGATGGAAGTACCGCAATTGTATGGAACCTTAACTTGCTTGAGGCCTAGACATGATGGTATCTATCTTATAGTTCCAAGTATCATGACTACCCATATATACCGAGAGTATAACTGCAGCTCTTTACTGATAGTATATACGAGTAAATCTAAGACTTGAAGTTATAAGCGTTAATGCTATCCAGATGATGATTTTGAATGTGTTTGATATGATTTTTAATTCTGTTTGAGAATTGATGAATTGATTTGGATTCTGATTGAAAAATGATGATTTTTGAAATTTAGTTGAAATATAATAACCTGAGCGAAACCACAATGAGGATGAATGGGACGAGTCCCTGTGATGATACTCATAACTAGAATGATGATACCCTGTGATGATACTCATAACTAGAATGATGATAATGATTTCAGCAAATCACTATGAGATTAGTTGATTGTGCTGTCAAATTGCTACTGTTAGCACTTGTCTCACGGTAGGTCAAGTTAAGGGATAACAAATTGATAACTT
This sequence comes from Cibotium barometz, assembly GCF_041138505.1. NCBI lineage: Eukaryota > Viridiplantae > Streptophyta > Polypodiopsida > Cyatheales > Cibotiaceae > Cibotium > Cibotium barometz. Next base: position 37,673,824 of record NC_141097.1, on the reverse strand, counting down.
ACTTAACTGAAATTCCCGTGGTGGAGGAATGTTCAGAAGGAAATTTTTTGGTCTAATGGACCATTATCGTATGAATGATATGATCTAAATGAATTATTATTTAATGATGAGTTCTATATAAGGAATATTTATCCCAGTATTCTGTTGGGTTGACCAGAATCTAAGGAACCCTGAATAAATTGGATCTTAAGAAAAAGAGTTGTCCTCTACTTTGCGAGATGAGGACATCTCGCACCTTTTTAAGTGGGGTAGAAGTTTGTAAGATTCCTCCCCCCAACCTTCGAGGTATACAAGAGTAAGAATCTCCCTTTCTGATCTTAAAATTATTCCCTCTCTAAAATAAAAGAAAGATTTTGTTTAAAAAGGGAAGACACTTTCCCCAGAATACCTTATCAGGAGCCCACCTATTTTAAGGATTCAGAACAATGAGTTCAGAAGTGAGAACCGGTGTTTTGGATGCCAAGGTTTTGGTCATCAGTTAAAAGACCGACTCTACCATGAAAAGGGCACAGGGAAGTCTAGAACCCAAATTCAGAGACCAATTCCTTCATACCAATCTAATCAGGGTCCATCTCGGACAAGATTACTTAAACTAGGTCCAACCCATTGATTAGGGTCGAGATGACCAGTCAAATTCTTGGTGACTTAGAGCAACAGATGCAGGCAATTCATAAAGATATAAACGCTGCCCAGGAACGACAGAAACAATATACAAATAAGAAGAGTACAGTCAGAGAATTCAAAGAAGCAGTTATGGTCTTCATTTAAATACGGACCAAAAGAATTTCTTTATCTCTAGGGAAGTATAAGTAGTTATCCCCCAGATAAGTAGTTATCTCTAGGGGAGTATAAGTAGTTATCCCCCAGAATTTCTTTATCTCTAGGGGAGTATAAGTAGTTATCCCCCAGATATTGTGGACCAAAGAAAGTAGGTGACTTAGCCTACGAACTTCTTTTATCTCCTCATCTCAAAGTTCTTAATGCTTCCTATAGAAATATGTGCCAAAACCAAATCATGGAAAGACGGTAAAACTTTAGTTGCAAGATACCGTTGGCTTTTAGGTTACGCTAGCTCCTTCCTTTATATAAGTCGTAACTTTTACTTGTCGCTCACAGTAATCTTACTTCCATCGATCTCCTTTCTTTCTTAATCTCCTTCATGGCTTGGCAAACAGGAATTAGTTTTATCCATGATGATTTCTCACCTTCAAGATGCAAGAGAGTCTGTGAAGAAGGATTTTATAGAACTGTATGAGCGCTCACTTTTCCCTCACTTGGGAACTTCTGTAGCTCAGACCAAATGGCGGACCTATCAAGACATAACTAGGGTAACACCGTGGGGTCAGCAGCACTTTCGCAACAATGTCCGCTTGGCTATGGTTATTGAAGCTTTGGGTTTGGGTCCCCGATACTATTGCGTGATGAGATCAAGGCATATTGGGTTTTCTGAGCGAGTCTTCTTACTGGCGTGTTTTCTTCCTCATCAGAAGATATGCCTTTACCCCGTTTTTGGCTTGCCTCTCAGAGGTCCTTTTGTTAGATCACCTCATACCACTGAGGTAGGTGCGGCAACAATAACCAGCTGAATTATTCCCATAGCTGAGTTACCTTATAGTGCACAGCTTGTGAGTGCTGCTTTTGTGACCATATGATGGACGGGCTTATGGAAGTGTAAAAAGTTCTTCTATCTTACTGTATATGTTCCAAGAATGAATAAAGTTGAAATCTTGTTCTTGTCTTGAGTCTTGCTCTCTTTGAGACTTTTCTTGGTGGTTAATCTTAATTAAAAAAATTTCTATCAGTCTCATATTCGTGTATCTTGCGAAATTACCCCCAGTTTGCGAGATGAGGGCATCTCGCGTTTTTCAAGTGGGAGAGAATGTAAGATTCCTCCCCAGCCTCTCAAGATGTCCAGCATCTTCCCTTGTAATCAATCCTCTCTTCAGAAATATAAAAGATCTTGTCTCTGCCTATTTTGACATAGAGAGAGAAAATATTCTAGAGAGAGAATATTCAGATTTTGAATATTTTTAGATAGAAAAGTTTCTCATAATATTAAAATGAATTCCCTTGAAACAAAAATTCAAAAAGAACTTTCCAATGTGCAATTGGAATTTATTAGAAATGGGTATAAAGAACCTTAGCCTAAGGGTTGAGATTTTCAGAAATTTTTGGATTATGGTCCAATTAAGGTTCTTATGGGCCAATAGCATCAATCCATGCGTAGGGAGGAGATAAATCCAATTTGTAAAAGAAGATACCCAAAAATGAGTAAATGCTCACATAAAATGAAGAGTTGACTATGTACAAGGTTTATTAGTAAGAAACTATGAGCAATATTAAAAATATGAGATATTTTGGGTATCCAAAAATGAGTAAATGCTCACATAAGATGAAGAGTTAAAAATGTACAAGGTTTATTAGTAAAAAGCTATGAGCAATATTAAAAATATGAGATATTTTGGGTATCCAAAAATGAGTAAATGCTCACATAAGATGAAGAGTTGAAAATGTACGAGGTTTATTAGTAAAAAACTATGAGCAATATTAAAAATATGAGATATATTTGGGTATAATGATTCCATTTTGACACATATGTAAGGAAGGGGAGTCCATTAAAGGAGGTGCATATTTCACATGCTTGAATGAATTTTAAACTCATAAAAATTGAGATATTTTATCTCTCCTCTCTCCTAATTCAAGTCTAGTTGCAAAAAGTTAGCTCAACTGACCTAAAAATGGTCAAAAATTGACCAAACTGAGTTGGAAAACTGTAGAATCAGTTTGTTTAGTTAGGAGCTCACTTTTTCCTATAGATAGAGGCCTTCCCCTTTGTTGAAACTCAACAATGTTTAATGCATTGTTACTCTACTCCACCTAAGCCAAGAACTGTGAATTCATTAATAATTCACTAGTTTTTGACACTTCCCTCTTTCTTCAATCCCCATTGGTGGCTCCATCAACATACTAAACCAATTGATTGGTTGGGGACCTCTACCGTGAACAAAGAATCAAGCAATTTGTAAGGTAAATGGTGAATTTTGATCTTTTCTATAATTTCTCAATGTTTCTCTCTTTTCAACCCCTCTCAAGCTTGAGAAGCTTAATGGAATGGTTTTTGAATGCTATTGAAGTTAACTGATGAATAGTAGTGAAGCGTTACATAATTTGATGAATTCTATTGAAGTTAATTGATTAATGATAGTAAAGAATTACATAAATTTTCATTTATGCTTAATTCTAATGGTTTTTATGTAATTTCTCTCTCTCACTCAAGAAATGGTCATACTCATGACCCATTCTCAATCCAAATAAAGCTTTTCCTTAATCCAAGATTAATCTATGCTTGAGACCAAAATAATGGTTTTTTTTTCTATACTTTTAGTTTATGTATTTCATGATTATTTTTTATTCATACCATTATGGGGGTTAATGATCCAATTAGGGATCATTCTAATCATTCCCTTAAAGATAAGCTTTATCTTTTAAAATAATTGAGATTTATCAGTCATAGCAGAGCGGAGCTATGGTAAAATTTTATAAAAATTTACACATAAAATAATTTCATTCAAAGCATGAAAAGAGGACTTCTTACCATATTCTAGGAATTATCATCCTAGATTAATTAAAAGAATTTCATTGTAATCATGGAGAAATTAAATTTTTATATTATACGTAAAGGATAAATTTTTATATCAAAAGTGTTACTTTTATCATTTTTATTTTCATGCATAGAAGTATACATAAAGGATAAATTTTTATATCAAAAGTGTTACTTTTATCAATTTTTATTTTCATGCATAGAAGTATGCATAAAGGATAAATTTTTATATCAAAAGTGTTACTTTTATCATTTTTATTTTCATGCATAGAAGTATGCATAAAGGATAAATTTTTATATCAAAGTGTTACTTTTATCAATTTTTATTTTCATGCATAGAAGTATGCATAAAGGATAAATTTTTATATCAAAAGTGTTATTTTTATCATTTTTATTTTCATGCATAGAAGTGTGCATAAAGGATAAATTTTTATATTAAAAGTGTTACTTTTATCAAGTTTTATTTTCATGCACAGAAGTGTGCATAAAGGATAAGCTTTTATATCAAAAGTGTTATTTTTATCATTTTTATTTTCATGCATAGAAGTATGCATAAAGGATAATTTTTTATATCAAAAGTGTTACTTTTATCATTTTTATTTCATGCATAGAAGCATACATAATGGATAAATTTTTATATCAAAAGTGTTACTTTTATTATAATTGAATTTCATGCATAAAGGTATGCATAAAAGTTGATTAATTTATTATAAAAGTGTGACTTTTATCATAATCGAATTTCATGCATAAAGGTATGCATAAAAGTTGATTATTTTATTATAAAAGTGTGTCTTTTATTATATTGAATTTCATGCATAGAGGTATGCATAAAAGTTGATTATTTTATTATAAAATTGTGACTTTTATCATAATTGAATTTCATGCATAGAGGTATGCATAAAAGTTGATTATTTTATTGTAAGAGTGTTACTTTTATCATATTGGATTTCATGCATAGAGGTATGCATAAAAGATATTCTTTTTATACTAAAAGTGTGATTTTCATCATAAATGGATTTTATGCATAACTTAGATGCATAAGAGAAATTCTTTTATTCTAAAAGTGTAATTCCTACCAAATTGAATTTATGTATAAGAAGATGCATAAAAGTTTGATTTTTAATTCAAAGTGTCATTCTCATCTAAATTGAATTTATGCATAGGAAGATGCATAAAAGAATAAGATTTCAATTCAAAAGCGTTATTCTCATCCCAATTGAATTTATGCATAGGAAGATGCATAAAAGATGGATTTTTAATTCAAAAATGTCAATTCTCATCCAAATTGAATTTATGCATAAAAGATTGAATTTTAATTCAAAAGTGTCATTTTCATTTAAAATGAAATTATGCATAGGAAGATGCATAAAAGATTGATTTTTTATTCGAAAGTGTTAGTCTCCTTACATGGAATTTATGCATAAATAAAAATGTAGAGAAATCTTATATGAAATATAAGAATTCTCTTGTATTCTATAAAAAGATATGAAATGTGATAAGACGTGATAAGAGGTGTATGAGATGTGATAATATGTGATAAGATGCGTATGGGAAGTGATAAGACGTGATAAGAGGTGTATGAGATGTGATAAGATGTGATAAGATGCGTATGGGAAGTGATAAGATGTGATAAGATGTGTATGAGATGTGATAGGATATGATAAGATGTATATGGAAATAATGTGTCGTCGCGATATAAGTGAATGGATGATGATGAATACATATGAATGGGATGTGGAATAAGTAATGTGGACTAAGGAGGATAAAATGGAAAGACGAGAGTTCGATATAGAAACTGTATTTTGTGAACTGTTTGTAAATGAATGTTTTATGTCAAGAATGCTGGGGAAGCATTTTGACCGTCTTGTGGATTAAGGTCAAGGAGACCTAACTGATGAAGTTGCAACTGCTGTGATGACGGAGAGTCAATGGAGGATGTCACGCGTAGCGAGGTCTTGACCAGCCTCAGTTCGATTTAAATGGTGAGCTTCCGCGGTACAGTGGATTAGGGACCAAGGAAGCGGCCTATGAGAGTGAAGCGCTAGGTCACCTGCGAAGGATCCTAGAGGGTGCTGACCATACGGTGCTCGGGCTCTCGGTCACCGAAGATACCCACACATGCATCGTGGAAGATATTGGAACAAGGAGTAAGAGTTGTTTTCTGAAACTGGGCATGGATCTGGTTGATTGACCTTGCTGGTCCTCAACGGATGAGTCCATGGCTCTTTTATATGGATCTGTGGGTTGATCTTGCTGATCTTCCACGGAGATTCCATTCTATTATATGATTATATTACCGATTACTATGAGTTAGGAACTATGGAAAAGGCCCCTGAGTGAACAGGTGGTGAGCGTTCTGGTTGCCAATGATGCCATAAGTATACCGATGAATGAATGATTGGAAATAAGGATTCAACCAGAGACTTTGAGGATTGTCATTAGTGACATAATGGTTTCATTAAAGGATTGTTTTAAAGTTAGCTGATGCTAAGAAAAAGGCAATTTCATATTGGGTGTGTAAGTGGTGTGACTAGTTTTATGTTTGGATGAACTTCTGGCTAGGGGGCCTTGGAACTCTTTTCCTTGGTACTACCCAGGACAAAACCTAACCAAATTCTTAATTGGATCCCATCACTACAGTGGTTGGGCGGTTGGCTAACCCATGGGACTGGATGGGGTTAGGCTAGACTGATGGATCCGTAAATTGAGACTCAATTTCTGTTATTATGATAGATAAAGTAAATCCTGGATAGTAATTGTTCTATGGATAGGAATCAACGGCTGTGCCTCTTGATGGAAAAAAAAGCGTTGATCCCAATGATCCAAGTGCAAGTTTCTTCCTTGATCCGATCGAGTATCTTTATAGATGCAGTCGGATCAGCGTAATCAGTAATGATCTTGACTACGTTAGAGTAAAAAGTTATCCTGGTGGAATCGCCCGTGCTTTCCGAGTAAGGGAAGTTTTTCCGGGTTCGGTTTTGGAAAAACCGACGGATTAATCTCTTCTCCGGATATCCATGGACGAGGCCCCGAGTGTGGGTCCCTGCCCCGCGCTTGAAGTGCTACTTCCGCTGCTAGTACCCCGAATCCGTCGCATGGTGGGGACAGGGATCTCACAGTTGGTATCAGAGCCGGTTTAAAACTAATACGGATAAGCAAATTCTTATCATAAATTGATAATAAAAATTCAGAAAAAACATTTTTCATAATGTATTTTCATTCCGTAAGCCTCTTTAATGAAGAATTTTTAATCAAAGAATTTTTTTTTTATAGATGGAAGTTCCCTACTTATCTGGTATTCCCGACCTCACCCAGTCTCAAGATATGACTGCGTTCGCCTTCGAACATCTCATCTCTTCCGCTTCAACTCAAACAAGCCGAGCAAGACTCGCACGCCATTTCGCGGATTTATATTTTCCTACCCCAGCGGAGAGAATACATCATAAGTGGTTTGCAGGGCAATATGTCCACGCCCCTTGCGACCGCCGTACAATGCTGTGGCAGAATCTCTCATTGGCTATGATCTTGTTAAAGCTGAAAATGGTGCGTGGTGTCATTCTATATCATTCGACGCCTCAAAATTTCAGACTTTCATGTCGAATTTATAGACTCCTTAGTCGATTTATCCCTAAGGAGAATATAATAGCTCCCTTTGCAGTTAGAGAACTTATGTAACAGGGCATGACTATGGCCCAGTACGGTCTTCTTATATGTCTTCCGAGGAGATTTTGAACTCAGAGCCGAGTTGCTCTATGTACATATTGCAACTTTTATATAAATCAATAAACGTTTTTCGGTGAAAAAATTCATGTTGGATAAATGATTGTTTATGGCGGACGATCTGCTGCTGGATAAAGAAAAACAATTTGTTATCGGACATATGTCATAGATCTCCATTAAGATCTTATCTTGTATAAGAAATTGTTTTCCGAACTCTTAAGTCTTAGGATCTCGTGAATAATATCAAAATAAAAATTTAATAATATATAAATTTTGGCAGAATCATGAGACGAGGAAACCGTGGTCAGCCAGACCCTGTCTCTGAAGATGACGAGCTTGACCTTGATGTTCGCAAGGCTCTTCATAGGACTCACCCAGGAGGAGAAGGGGAGAACCTGGGCAAGGCTGTGGAGAAATGGGTGGAAGCCTTGGAAGAGTATTTTGACGTCACAAGATACAATCATCAGAGCAATTGGCTAATAAAGATCAACTGAGAAGCCAAATATGTCAAAAATTTATCAAGAAACACAAAAAGGTTGTAATTGTGTGATATAATTCATACAATTTGATATTCAAACTGAAAAATTCGTAATTTAATAATTGGGTTTTAAGATGGAAGTACCGCAATTGTATGGAACCCTGACTTGCTTGAGGCCTAGACATGATGGTATCTATCTTATAGTTCCAAGTATCATGACTACCCGTATATATCGAGAGTATAACTGCAGCTCTTTACTGATAGTATATACGAGTAAATCTAAGACTTGAAATTATAAGCGTTAATGCTATCCAGATGATGATTTCGAATGTGGTCGATATGATTTTTAATTCTGTTTGAGAATTGATGAATTGATTTGGATTCTGATTGAAAAATAATGATTTTTGAAATTTAGTTGAAATATAATAACCTGAGCGAAACCACAATGAGGATGAATGGGACGAGTCCTTGTGATGATACTCATAACTAGAATGATGATAATGATTTCAGCAAATCACTATGAGATTAGTGGATTGTGCTATCAAATTGCTAGTGTTAACACTTGTCACGGTAGATCAAGTTAAGGGATGATAAATTGATAACTTACTTAACTGAAATTCCCGTGGAGGAATGTTCAGAAGAAAATTTTTCGGTCTAATGGACCATTATCGTATGAATGATATGATCTAAATGAATTATTATTTAATGATGAGTTCTATATAAGGAATATTTATCCCAGTATTCTGTTGGGTTGACCAGAATCTAAGGAACCCAGAATAAATTGAATCTTAAGAAAAAGAGTTGTCCTCTACTTTGCGAGATGAGGACATCTCGCACCTTTTTAAGTGGGGTAGAAGTTTGTAAGATTCCTCCCCCAACCTTCGAGGTATACAGGAGTAAGAATCTCCCTTTCTGATCTTAAAATTATTTCCTCTCTAAAATAAAAGAAAGATTCTGTTTAAAAAGGGAAGACACTTTCCCCAAAATACCTTATCAGGAGCCCACCTGTTTTAAGGATTCAGAACAATGAGTTCAAAAGTGAGAACCGGTGTTTTGGATGCCAAGGTTTTGGTCATCAGTTAAAAGACTGCCCGACTCCTACCATGAAAAGGGCACAGGGGAAGTCTAGAACCCAAATTCAGAGACCAATTCCTTCATACCAATCTAATCAGGGTCCGTCTCGGACAAGATTGCTTAAACTAGGTTTAACCCATTGATTAGGATCAAGATGACCAGTCAAATGCTTGGCGACTTAGAGCAACAGATGCAGGCAATTCATAAAGATATAAACGCTGCCCAGGATCGACAGAAACAATATACAGATAAGAAGAGTACAGTTAGAGAATTCAAAGAAGCAGTTATGGTCTTCATTTGAATACGGACCAAAAGAATTTCTTTATCTCTAGGGGAGTATAAGTAGTTATCCCCCAGATAAGTAGTTATCTCTAGGGGAGTATAAGTAGTTATCCCCCAGAATTTCTTTATCTCTAGGGGAGTATAAGTAGCTATCCCCCAGATATTGTGGACCAAAGAAAGTAGGTGACTTAGCCTACGAACTTCTTTTATCTCCTCATCTCAAAATTCTTAATGCTTCCTATAGAAATATGTGCCAAAACCAAATCATGGAAAGACGGTAAAACTTCAGTGGCAAGATACCGTTGGCTTCTAGGTTACGCTAGCTCCTTCCTTTATATAAGTCGTAACTTTTACTTGTCGCTCACAGTAATCTTACTTCCATCGATCTCCTTTCTTTCTTAATCTCCTTCATGGCTTGGCAACAGGAATTAGTTTTATCCATGATGATTTCTCACCTTCAAGATGCAAGCGAGTCTATGAAGAAGGATTTTATAGAACTGTATGAGCGCTCACTTTTTCCTCACTTGGGAACTTCTGTAGCTCAGACCAAATGGCGGACCTATCAAGACATAACTAGGGTAACACCGTGGGGTCAGCAACACTTTCGCAATAATGTCCGCTTGGCTATGGTTATTGAAGCTTTGGGTTTGGGTCCCCGATACTATTGCGTGATGAGATCAAGGCATATTGGGTTTTTTGAGCGGGTCTTCTTACTGGCGTGTTTTCTTCCTCATCAGAAGATATGCCTTTACCCCGTTTTTGGCTTGCCTCTCAGAGGTCCTTTTGTTAGATCACCTCATACCACTGAGGTAGGTGCGGCAACAATAACCAACTGAATTATTCCCATAGCTGAGTTACTTATAGTGCACAGCTTGTGAGTGCTGCTTTTGTCACCATATGATGGACATGCTTATGGAAGTGTAAAAAGTTCTTCTATCTTACTGTATATGTTCCAAGAATGAATAAAGTTGAAATCTTGTTCTTGTCTTGAGTCTTGCTCTCTTTGAGACTTTTCTTGGTGGTTAATCTTAATTAAAAAAATTTCTCTCAGTCTCATATTCGTGTATCTTGCGAAATTACCCCCAATTTGCGAGATGAGGGCATCTCGCGTTTTTCAAGTGGGAGAGAATGTAAGATTCCTCCCCAGCCTCTCAAGATGTCCAGCATCTTCCCTTGTAATCAATCCTCTCTTCAGAAATATAAAAGATCTTGTCTCTGCCTATTTTGACATAGAGAGAGAAAATATTCTAGAGAGAGAATATTCAGATTTTGAATATTTTTAGATAGAAAAATTTCTCATAATATTAAAATGAATTCCCCTGAAACAAAAATTCAAAAAGAACTTTCCAATGTGCAATTGGAATTTATTAGAAATGGGTATAAAGAACCTTAGCCTAAGGGTTGAGATTTTCAGAAATTTTTGGATTATGGTCCAATTAAGGTTCCTATGGGCCAATAGCATCAATCCATGTGTAGGGAGGAGATAAATCCAATTTGTAAAAGAAGATACCCAAAAATGAGTAAATGCTCACATAAGATGAAGAGTTGACTATGTACAAGGTTTATTAGTAAGAAACTATTAGCAATATTAAAAATATGAGATATTTTGGGTATCCAAAAATGAGTAAATGCTCACATAAGATGAAGAGTTAAAAATGTACAAGGTTTATTAGTAAAAAACTATGAGCAATATTAAAAATATGAGATATTTTGGGTATCCAAAAATGAGTAAATGCTCACATAACATGAAGAGTTGAAAATGTACGAGGTTTATTAGTAAAAAACTATGAGCAATATTAAAAATATGAGATATTTTGGGTATCCAAAAATGAGTAAATGCTCACATAAGATGAAGAGTTGAAAATGTACGAGGTTTATTAGTAAAAAACTATGAGCAATATTAAAAATATGAGATATTTTGGGTATAATGATTCCATTTTGACACATATGTAAGGAAGGGGAGTCCATTAAAGGAGGTGCATATTTCACATGCTTGAATGAATTTTAAACTCATAAAAATTGAGATATTTCATCTCTCTCTAGTTGCAAAAAGTTAGCTCAACTGACCTAAAAATGGTCAAAAATTGACTAAACTAAGTTGGAAAATTCTAAAATCAGTTTGTTTGGTTAGGAGCTCACTTTTTCCTATAAATAGAGGCCTTCCGCTTTGTTGAAACTCAACAATGTTTAATGCATTGTTACTCTACTCCACCTAAGCCAAGAACTGTGAATTCATTAATAATTCACTATTTTTTGACACTTCCCTCTTTCTTCAATCCCCATTGGTGGCTCCATCAACATACTAAACCAATTGATTGGTTGGGGGCCTCTACTGTGAACAAAGAATCAAGCAATTCGTAAGGTAAATGGTGAATTTTGATCTTTTCTATAATTTCTCAATGTTTCTCTCATCTCAACCCCTCTCAAGCTTGAGAAGCTTAATTGGAATGGTTTTTGAATGCTATTAAAGTTAATTGATGAATAGTAGTGAAGAGTTACATAATTTGATGAATGTTATTGAAGTTAATTGATTAATGATAGTAAAGAATTACATAAATTTCTATTTTTGCTTAATTCTAATGGTTTTTATGTAATTTCTCTCTCTCACTCAAGAAATGGTCATACTCATGACCCATTCTCAATCCAAATTAATCTTTTCATAAAGCTTTTTCTTAATCCAAGATTAATCTATACTTGAGACCAAATTAATGGTTTTTTTCTATGCTTTTAGTTTATGTATTTCATGATTATTTTTTATTCAATCCATTATGGGTTAATGATCCAATTAGAGATCATTCTAATCATTCCCTTAAAGATAAGCTTTATCTTTTAAAATAATTGAGATTTATCAGTCATAGCAGAGCGGAGCTATGGTAAAATTTTATAAAAATTTACACATAAAATAATTTCATTCAAAGCATGAAAAGAGGACTTCCTACCATATTCTAGGAATTATCATCCTAGAGTAATTAAAATAATTTCATTGTAATCATGGAGAAATTAAATTTTTATATTATGCATAAAGGATAAATTTTTATATCAAAAGTGTTACTTTTATCATTTTTATTTTCATGCATAGAAGTATGCATAAAGGATAAATTTTTATATCAAAAGTGTTACTTTTATCAATTTTTATTTTCATGCATAGAAGTATGCATAAAGGATAAATTTTTATATCAAAAGTGTTATTTTTATCATTTTTATTTTCATGCATAGAAGTATGCATAAAGGATAAATTTTTATATCAAAAGTGTTACTTTTATCAATTTTTATTTTCATGCATAGAAGTATGCATAAAGGATAAATTTTTATATCAAAAGTGTTATTTTTATCATTTTTATTTTCATGCATAGAAGTGTGCATAAAGGATAAATTTTTATATCAAAAGTGTTACTTTTATCAATTTTTATTTTCATGCATAGAAGTATGCATAAAGGATAAGTTTTTATATCAAAAGTTTTATTTTTATCATTTTTATTTTCATGCATAGAAGTATGCATAAAGGATAATTTTTTATATCAAAAGTGTTACTTCATTTTTATTTCATGCATAGAAGTATGCATAATGGATAAATTTTTATATCAAAAGTGTTACTTTTATTATAATTGAATTTCATGCATAAAGGTATGCATAAAAGTTGATTAATTTATTATAAAAGTGTGACTTTTATCATAATTGAATTTCATGCATAAAGGTATGCATAAAAGTTGATTATTTTATTATAAAAGTGTATCTTTTATTATATTAAATTTCATGCATAGAGGTATGCATAAAAGTTGATTATTTTATTATAAAAGTGTGACTTTTATCATAATTGAATTTCATGCATAGAGGTATGCATAAAAGTTGATTATTTTATTGTAAGAGTGTTACTTTTATCATATTGGATTTCATGCATAGAGGTATGCATAAAAGATATTCTTTTTATACTAAAAGTGTGATTTTCATCATAAATGGATTTTATGCATAACTTAGATGCATAAGAGAAATTCTTTTTTTCTAAAAGTGTAATTCCTACCAAATTGAATTTATGCATAAGAAGATGCATAAAAGTTTGATTTTTAATTCAAAGTGTCATTCTCATCTAAATTGAATTTATGCATAGGAAGATGTATAAAAGAATAAGATTTCAATTCAAAAGCGTTATTCTCATCCCAATTGAATTTATGCATAGGAAGATGCATAAAAGATGGATTTTTAATTCAAAATTGTCAATTCTCATCCAAATTGAATTTATGCATAAAAGATTGAATTTTAATTCAAAAGTGTCATTTTCATTTAAAATGAAATTATGCATAGGAAGATGCATAAAAGATTGATTTTTTATTCGAAAGTGTTAGTCTCCTTACATGGAATTTATGCATAAATAAAAATGTAGAGAAATCTTATATGAAATATAAGAATTCTCTTGTATTCTATAAAAAGATATGAAATGTGATAAGACGTGATAAGAGGTGTATGAGATGTGATAATATGTGATAAGATGCGTATGGGAAGTGATAAGATGTGATAAGAGGTGTATGAGATGTGATAAGATGTGATAAGATGCGTATGGGAAGTGATAAGATGTGATAAGATGTGTATGAGATGTGATAGGATATGATAAGATGTATATGGAAATAATGTGTCGTCACGATATGAGTGAATGGATGATGATGAATACATATGAATGGGATGTGGAATAAGTAATGTGGACTAAGGAGGACAAAATGGAAAGACGAGAGTTCGATAGAAACTGTATTTTGTGAACTGTTTGTAAATGAATGTTTTATGTCAAGAATGCTGGGGAAGCATTTTGACCGTCTTGTGGATTAAGGTCAAGGAGACCTAACTGATGAAGTTGCAACTGCTGTGATGACGGAGAGTCAATGGAGGACGTCACGCGTAGCAAGGTCGGCTAAGGTCTTGACCAGCCTCAGTTCGATTTAAATGGTGAGCTTCCGGTACGGTGGATTAGGGACCAAGGAAGCGGCCTATGAGAGTGAAGCGCTAAGGATCCTAGAGGGTGCTGACCATACGGTGCTCGGGCTCTGGGTCGCCGAAGATACCCACACGTGCATCGTGGAATATATTGGAACAAGGAGTAAGAGTTGTTTTCTGAAACCGGGCATGGATCTGGTTGATTGACCTTGCTGGTCCTCAACGGATGAGTCCATGGCTCTTTTATATGGATCTGTGGGTTGATCTTGCTGATCTTCCACGGAGATTCCATTCTATTATATGAATATATTACCCATTACTATGAGTTAGGAACTATGGAAAAGGCCCCTGAGTGAACAGGTGGTGAGAGCGTTCTGGTTGCCAATGATGCCATCAGTATACCGATGAATGAATGACTGGAAATAAGGATTCAACCAGAGACTTTGAGGATTGTCATCAGTGACATAATGGTTTCATTAAAGGATTGTTTTAAAGTTAGTTGATGCTAAGAAAAAGGCAATTTCATATTGGGTGTGTAAGTGGTGTGGCTAGTTTTATGTTTGGATGAACTTCTGGCTAGGGGACCTTGGAACTCTTTTCCTTGGTACCCGGGACAAAACCTAACCATATTCTTAATTGGATCCCATCACTACAGTGGTTGGGCGGTTGGCTAACCCATGGGACTGGATGGGGTTAGGCTAGACTGATGGATCCGTTAATCGTGACTCAATTTCTGTTATTACGATAGATAAAGTAAATCCTGGATAGTAATTGTTCTATGGATAGGAATCAACGGCTGTGCCTCTTGATGGGGAAAAAAGCATTGATCCCAATGATCCAAGTGCAAGTTTCTTCCTTGATCCGACCGAGTATCTTTATAGATGCAGTCGGATTAGCGTGATCAGTAATGATCTTGACTACGTTAGAGTAAAAAGTTATCCTGGTGGAATCGCCCGTGCTTTCCGAGTAAGGGAAGTTTTTTTGGGTTCGATTTTGGAAACACCGACGGATTAGTCTCTTCTCCGGATATCCATCGAAAAGGCCCTGAGTGTGGGTCCCTGCCCCGCGCTTGAAGTGCTACTTCCGCTGCTAGTACCCCAAATTCGTCGCATGGTGGGGACAGGGATCTCACAGTTGGTATCAGAGCCGGTTTAAAACTAATACGGATAAGCAAATTCTTATCATAAATTGATAATAAAAATTCAGAAAAAGCATTTTTCATAATGTATTTTCATTCCGTAAGCCTCTTTAATGAAGAATTTTTAATCAAAGAATTTTTTTTTATAGATGGAAGTTCCCTACTTATCTGGTATTCCCGACCTCACCCAGTCTCAAGATATGTTTGCGTTCGCCTTCGAGCATCTCATCTCTTCCGCTTCAACTCAAACAAGCGGAGCAAGACTCGCACGCCATTTCGCGGATTTATATTTTCCTACCCCAGCGGAGAGAATACATCATAAGTGGCTTGCAGGGCAATATGTCCACGCCCCTTGCGACCGCCATACAATGCTGTGGTAGAATCTCTCATTGGCTATGATCCTGTTAAAGCTGAAAATGGTGCGTGATGTCATTCTATATCATTCGACGCCTCGAAATTTCAGACTTTCATGTCGAATTTATAGACTCCTTAGTCGATTTATCCCTAAGGAGAAAATAATAGCTCCCTTTGCAGTTAGAGAACTTATGTAACAGGGCATGACTATGGCCCAGTACGGTCTTCTTATATGTCTTCCGAGGAGATTTTGAACTCAGAGCCGAGTTGCTCTATGTACATATTGTAACTTTTATATAAATAAAGAAACGTTTTTCGGTGAAAAAATTCATGTTGGATAAATGATTGTTTATGGCAGACGATCTGCTCTGCTGATAAAGAAAAAAAAATCTGTTATCAGACATATGTCATAGATCTCCATTAAGATCTTGTCTTGTATAAGAAATTGTTTTCCGAACTCTTAAGTCTTAGGATCTCGTGAATAATATCAAAATAAAAAATTAATAATATATAAATTTTGGCAGAATCATGAGACAAGGAAACCGTGGTCGTCAGCCAGACCCTGTCTCTGAAGATGACGAGCTTGACCTTGATGTTCGCAAGGCTCTTCATAGGACTCACCCAAAGGAGAAGGGGAGAACGTGGGCAAGGCTGTGGAGAAATGGGTGGAATCCTTGGAAGAGTATTTTGACGTCACAGGATACAATCATCAGAGCAATTGGCTAATAAAGATCAACTAAGAAGCCAAATATGTCAAAAATTTATCAAGAAATACAAAAAGGTTGTAATTGTGTAATATAATTCATACAATTTGATATTCAAACTGAAAAATGCGTAATTTAGTAATTGGGTTTTCAGATGGAAGTACCGCAATTGTATGGAACCCTGACTTGCTTAAGGCCTAGACATGATGGTATCTATCTTATAGTTCCAAGTATCATGACTACCTGTATATACCGAGAGTATAACTGCAGCTCTTTACTGATAGTATATACGAGTAAATCTAAGACTTGAAATTATAAGCGTTAATGCTATCCAGATGATGATTTCGAATGTGGTTGATATGATTTCGAATATGGTCGAATGTGCTGTCAAATTGCTACTGTTAACACTTGTCTCACAGTAGATCAAGTTAAGGGATGACAAATTGATAACTTACTTAACTGAAACTCCCGTGGAGGAATGTTCAAAAGGAAATTTTTCGGTCTAATGGACCATTATCGTATGAATGATATGATCTAAATGAATTATTATTTAATGATGAGTTCTATATAAGGAATATTTATCCCAGTATTCTGTTGGGTTGACCAGAATCTAAGGAACCCAGAATAAATTGGATCTTAAGAAAAAGAGTTGTCCTCTACTTTGCGAGATGAGGACATCTCGCACCTTTTTAAGTGGGGTAGAAGTTTGTAAGATTCCTCCCCCCAACCTTCGAGGTATACAGGAGTAAGAATCTCCCTTTCTGATCTTAAAATTATTCCCTCTCTAAAATAAAAGAAAGATTCTGTTTAAAAAGGGAAGACACTTTTCCCAGAATACCTTATCAGGAGCCCACCTGTTTTAAGGATTCAGAACAATGAGTTCAGAAGTGAGAACCGGTGTTTTGGATGCCAAGGTTTTGGTCATCAGTTAAAAGACTGCCCAACTCCTACCATGAAAAGAACACAAGGAAGTCTAGAACCCGAATTCAAAGACCAATTCCTTCATACCAATCTAATCAGGGTCCGTCTCGGACAAGATTGCTTAAACTAGGTCCAACCCATTGATTAGGGTCGAGATGACCAGTCAAATGCTTGGCGACTTAGATCAACAGATGCAGGTAATTCATAAAGATATAAACGCTGCCCAGGAACGACAGAAACAATATACAGATAAGAAGAGGACAGTCAGAGAATTCAAAGAAGCAGTTATGGTCTTCATTTGAATACGGACCAAAAGAATTTCTTTATCTCTAGGGGAGTATAAGTAGTTATCCCCCAGATATTGTGGACCAAAGAAAGTACGTGACTTAGCCTACGAACTTCTTTTATCTCCTCATCTCAAAGTTCTTAATGCCTCCTATAGAAATATGTACCAAAACCAAATCATGGAAAGACGGTAAAACTTCAGTGGCAAGATACCTTTTGCTTCTAGGTTACGCTAGCTCATTCCTTTATATAAGTCGTAACTTTTACTTGTCGCTCACAGTAATCTTACTTCCATCGATCTCCTTTCTTTCTTAATCTCCTTCATGGCTTGGCAACAGGAATTAGTTTTATCCATGATGATTTCTCACCTTCAAGATGCAAGCGAGTCTGTGAAGAAGGATTTTATAGAACTGTATGAGCGCTCACTTTTCCCTCACTTGGGAACTTCTGTAGCTCAGACCAAATGGCGGACCTATCAAGACATAACTAGGGTAACACCGTGGTGGGGTCAGCAGCACTTTTGCAACAATGTCTGCTTGGCTATGGTTATTGAAGCTTTGGGTTTGGGTCCACGATACTATTGCGTGATGAGATCAAGGCATATTGGGTTTTCTAAGCGGGTCTTCTTACTGGCGTGTTTTCTTCCTCATCAGAAGATATGCCTTTACCCCGTTTTTAGCTTGCCTCTCTCAAAGGTCCTTTTGTTATATCGCCTCATACCACTGAGGTAGGTGCGGCAATAACCAGCTGAAGTATTCCCATAGATGAGTTACCTTATAGTACGTAGCTTGTGAGTGCTGCTTTTGTGACCATATGATGGACGGGCTTATGGAAGTGTAAAAAGTTCTTCTATCTTACTGTATATGTTCCAAGAATGAATAAAGTTGAAATCTTGTTCTTGTCTTGAGTCTTGCTCTCTTTGAGACTTTTCTTGGTGGTTAATCTTAATTAAAGAAATTCTCTCAGTCTCATATTCGTGTATCTTGCGAAATTACCCCCAGTTTGCGAGATGAGGGCATCTCGCGTTTTTCAAGTGGGAGAGAATGTAAGATTCCTCCCCAGCCTCTCAAGATGTCCAGCATCTTCCCCTGTAATCAATCCCCTCTTCAGAAATATAAAAGATCTTGTGTCTACCTATTTTGACATAGAGAGAGAAAATATTCTAGAGAGAGAATATTCAGATTTTGAATATTTTTAGATAGAAAAATTTCTCATATTATTAAAATAAATTTCCCTCAAAAAGAAATTCAAAAAGAACTTTCCAATGTGCAATTGGAATTTATTGGAAATGGGTATAAAGGACCTTAGCCTAAGGGTTGAGATTTTCAGAAATTTTTGGATTATGGTCCAATTAAGGTTCCTATGGGCCAATAGCATCAATCCATGTGTACGGAGAAGATAAAACCAATTTGTAAAAGAAGATACCCAAAAATGAGTAAATGCTCACATAAGATGAAGAGTTGACTATGTACAAGGTTTATTAGTAAGAAACTATGAGCAATATTAAATATATGAGATATTCTGGGTATCCAAAAATGAGTAAATGCTCACATAAGATGAAGAGTTGAAAATGTACAAGATTATTAGTAAAAAACTATGAGCAATATTAAAAATATGAGATATTTTGGGTATCCAAAAATGAGTAAATGCTCACATAAGATGAAGAGTTGAAAATGTACGAGGTTTATTAGTAAAAAACTATGAGCAATATTAAAAATATGAGATATTTTGGGTATAATGATTCCATTTTGACACATATGTAAGGAAGGGGAGTCCAGGATAAATTTTTATATCAAAAGTGTTATTTTTATCATTTTTATTTTCATGCATAGAAGTATGCATAAAGGATAAATTTTTATATCAAAAGTGTTACTTTTATCAATTTTTATTTTCATGCATAGAAGTATGCATAAAGGATAAATTTTTATATCAAAAGTGTTATTTTTATCATTTTTATTTTCATGCATAGAAGTATGCATAAAGGATAATTTTTTATATCAAAAGTGTTACTTTTATCATTTTTATTTCATGCATAGAAGTATACATAATGGATAAATTTTTATATCAAAAGTGTTACTTTTATTATAATTGAATTTCATGCACAAAGGTATGCATAAAAGTTGATTAATTTATTATAAAAGTGTGACTTTTATCATAATTGAATTTCATGCATAAAGGTATGCATAAAAGTTGATTATTTTATTATAAAAGTGTGTCTTTTATTATATTGAATTTCATGCATAGAGGTATGCATAAAAGTTGATTATTTTATTATAAAAGTGTGACTTTTATCATAATTGAATTTCATGCATAGAGGTATGCATAAAAGTTGATTATTTTATTGTAAGAGTGTTACTTTTATCATATTGGATTTCATGCATAGAGGTATGCATAAAAGATATTCTTTTTATACTAAAAGTGTGATTTTCATCATAAATGGATTTTATGCATAACTTAGATGCATAAGAGAAATTCTTTTATTCTAAAAGTGTAATTCCTACCAAATTGAATTTATGCATAAGAAGATGCATAAAAGTTTGATTTTAATTCAAAGTGTCATTCTCATCTAAATTGAATTTATGCATGGGAAGATGCATAAAAGAATAAGATTTCAATTCAAAAGCGTTATTCTCATCCAAATTGAATTTATGCATAGGAAGATGCATAAAAGATGGATTTTTAATTCAAAAATGTCAATTCAAATCCAAATTGAATTTATGTATAGGAAGATGCATAAAAGATTGAATTTTAATTCAAAAGTGTCATTTTCATTTAAAATGAAATTATGCATAGGAAGATGCATAAAAGATTGATTTTTAATTCGAAAGTGTTAGTCTCCTTAAATGGAATTTATGTATAAATAAAAATATAGAGAAATCTTATATCAAATATAAGAATTCTCTTGTATTCTATAAAAAGATATGAAATGTGATAAGACGAAATAAGAGGTGTATGAGATGTGATAATATGTGATAAGATGCGTATGGGAAGTGATAAGATGTGATAAGAGGTGTATGAGATGTGATAAGATGTGATAAGATGTGTATGAGATGTGATAGGATATGATAAGATGTATATGGAATGTGTAGGGCGAGAATGGATGTATGGATGTAGATACGGATATGTATGTATGAATGTGAATGTGGATGTGGATGTGTATGTATGAATGTGAATGTGGATGTGGATGTGGATGTGGATGTATGGATATGAATGTGGATGTGGATGTGGATGTATAGATGTAGATACGGATGTGGATGTATGTATGTGGAAGTGGATGTATGAATGAGGATGTGAAAATGGATGTATGCATGGATGTGTATGTAGAATAATAAATGTGAATGTGTATGGGAAATAATGTGTCGTCGATATGAGTGAATGGATGATGATGAATACATATGAATGGTATGTGGAATAAGTAATGTGGACTAAGGAGTATAAAACGGAAAGACAAGAGTTCGATATAGAAACTGTATTTTGTGAACTGTTTGTAAATGAATGTTTTATGTCAAGAATGCTGGGGAAGCATTTTGACCGTTTTGTGGATTAAGGTCAAGGAGACCTAACTGATAAAGTTGCAACTGGTGACGGAGAGTCAATGGAGGACGTCTCGCATAGCAAGGTCGATCGAGGTCTTGACCAGCCTCGGTTCGATTTAAATGGTGAGCTTCCGCGGTACGGTGGATTAGGGACCAAGGAAGCGGCCTATGAGTGAAGTGCTAGGTCACCTGCGAAGGATCCTAGAGGGTGCTGGCCATACGGTGCTCGGGCTCTGGGTCGCCGAAAATACCCACACGTGCGTCGTGGTGGAAGATATTAGAACAAGGAGTAAGAGTTGTTTTCTGAAACCGGGCATGGATCTGGTTGATTGACCTTGCTGGTCCTCCAACGGATGAGTCCATGGCTCTTTTATATGGATCTGTGGGTTGATCTTGCTGATCTTCCATGGAGATTCCATTTTATTATATGAATATATTGCCGATTACTATGAGCTAGGAACTATGGAAAAGGCCCCTGAGTGAACAGGTGGTGAGCGTTCTGGTTACCAATGATGCCATAAGTATACCGATGAATGAATGACTGGAAATAAGGATTCAACCACAGACTTTGAGGATTGTCATCAGTGACATAATGGTTTCATTAAAGGATTGCTTTAAAGTTAGCTGATACTAAGAAAAAGGCAATTTCATATTGGGTGTGTAAGTGGTGTGACTAGTTTTATGTTTGCATGAACTTCTGGCTAGGGGGCCTTGGAACTCTTTTCCTTGGTACCCCCGGGACAAAACCTAACCAAATTCTTAATTGGATCCCATCACTACAGTGGTTGGGCGGTTGGCTAACCCATGGGACTGGATGGGGTTAGGCTGGACTGATGGATCCGTAAATCGAGACTCAATTTCTGTTATTACGATAGATAAAGTAAATCCCGAATAGTAATTGTTCTATGGGTAGGAATCAACGGCTGTGCCTCTTGATGGGGGAAAAAGCGTTGATCCCAATGATCCAAGTGCAAGTTTCTTCCTTGATCCGACCAAGTATCTTTATAGATGCAGTCGAATCAGCGTGATCAGTCGAATCAGCGTGATCAGTAATGATCTTGACTACGTTAGAGTAAAAAGTTATCCTGGTGGAATCGCCCATGCTTTCCGGGTAAGGGAAGTTTTTTCGGGTTCGGTTTTGGAAAAACCGACGGATTAGTCTATTGTTCGGATATCCGTGGTGGACGAGGCCCCGAGTGTGGGTCCTTGCCCTGCGCATGAAGTGCTACTTCCGCTGCTAGTACCCCGAATCCGTCGCATGGTGGGGACAGGGATCTCACACTTCCACCCATTTCTCCACAGCCTCGCCCAGGTTCTCCCCTTCTCCTTCAAAGGGTCCTGGCTGAGTTCTATGAAGAGCCTTGCGAACATCAAGGTCAAGCTCGTCATCTTCAGAGACAGGGTCTGGCTGACAACCACGGTTTCCTCGTCTCATGATTCTGCCAAAATTTATATATTATTAAATTTTTATTTTGATATTATTCACGAGATCCTAAGACTTAAGAGTTCGAAAAATAATTTCTTATACAAGACAAGATCTTAATGGAGATCTATGACATATTTCCGATATAACAGATTTTTTTTTTCTTTATGAACAGCAGATTGTCCGCCGTAAACAATCATTTATACAACAGGAAATTTTTCACCGGAAAACATTTCTTTATTTATATAAAAGTTGCAATATGTACATAGAGCAACTCGGCTCTGAGTTCAAAATCTCCTCAGGAGACATATAAGAGGACCGTACTGGGCCATAGTCATGCCATGTTACATAAGTTCTCTAACTGTGAAGGGAGCTATTATTTTCTCCTTAGGGATCGACTAAGGAGTCTATAAATTCGACATGAAAGTTTGAAATTTCGAGGCGTCGAATGATATAGAATGACACCACGCACCATTTTCAGCTTTAACAGGATTATAGCCAATGAGAGATTCTGCCACACAGCATTGTACGACGGTCGCAAGGGGCGTGGACATATTGCCCTGCAAACCACTTATGCTGTATTCTCTCTGCTGGTGTAGGAAAATATAAATCCGCAAAATGGCGTGCGAGTCTTGCTCGGCTTGTTTGAGTTGAACCGGAAGAGATGAGATGTTCAAAGGCGAACGCAGTCATATCTTGAGACTAGGTGAGGCCGAGAATACCAGATAAGTAGGAAACTTCCATCTATAAAAAAAATTCTTTGATTAAAAATTCTTCATTAAAGAGGCTTACGGAATGAAAATACATTATGAAAAATGCTTTTTTTGAATTTTTTTTATCAATTTATGATAAGAATTTGCTTATCCGTATTAGTTTTAAACCTGCTCTGATACCAACTGTGAGGTCCCTGTCCCCACCATGCGACGGATTCAGGGTACTAGCAGCGGAAGTAGCACTTCAAGCATGGGGCAGGGACCCACACTCGGGGCCTCGTCCACGGATATCCGGACAAGAGACTAATTCGTCGGTTTTTCCAAAATCGAACCCGGAAAAACTTCCCTTACTCGGAAAGCACGGGCGATTCCACGAGGATAACTTTTTACTCTAACGTAGTCAAGATCATTACTGATCACGCTGATCCGACTGCACCTATAAAGATACTCGGTCAGATCAAGGAAGAAACTTGCACTTGGATCATTTGGATCAACGCTTTTTTCCCCATCAAGAGGCACAGTTGTTGATTCCTATCCATAGAACAATTACTATCCGAGATTTACTTTATCTATCATAATAACAGAAATTGAGTCTCGATTTACGGATCCATCAGTCCAGCCTAACCCCATCCAGTCCCATGGGTTAGCCAACCGCCCAACCACTGTAGTGATGGGATCCAATTAAGAATTTGGCTAGGTTTTGTCTCCGGTACCAAGGAAAAGAGTTCCAAGGCCCCCTAGTAGCCGGAAGTTCATGCAAACATAAAACTAGTCACACCACTTACACACCCAATATGAAATTGCCTTTTTCTTAGCATCAGCTAACTTTAAAACAATCCTTTAATGAAACCATTATGTCACTGATGACAATCCTCAAAGTCTCTGGTTGAATCCTTATTTCCAAACATTCATTCATCGGTATACTTATGGCATCATTGGCAACCAGAACGCTCACCACCTGTTCACTCAGGGGCCTTTTCCATAGTTCCTAGCTCATAGTAACCGGCAATATATTCATATAATAGAATGGAATCTCCGTGGAAGATCAGCAAGATCAACCCACAGATCCATATAAAAGAGCCATGGACTCATCCATTGAGGACCAGCAAGGTCAATCAACCAGATCCATGCCCGGTTTCAGAAAATAACTCTTACTCCTTGTTCTAATATCTTCCACGACGCACGTGTGGGTATCTTCGGCAACCCAGAGCCCGAGCACCGTATGGTCAGCACCCTCTAGGATCCTTCGCAGGTGACCTAGCGCTTCACTCATAGGTCGCTTCCTTGGTCCCTAATCCATCATACCGGAAGCTCACCATTTAAATCGAACGGAGGCTGGTCAAGACCTCGGCCGACCTTGCTACGCGAGACGTCCTCCATTGACTCTTCGTCAGCAGTTGCAACTTTATCAGTTAGGTCTCCTTGACCTTAATCACAAGACGGTCAAAATGCTTCCCCAGCATTCTTGACATAAAACATTCATTTACAAACAGTTCACAAAATACAGTTTCTATATCGAACTCTCGTCTTTCCATTTTATCCTCCTTAGTCCACATTACTTATTCCACATCCCATTCATATGTATTCATCATCATCCATTCACTCATATCGACGACACATTATTTCCCATACACATTCACATTCATTATTCTACATACACATCCATGCATACATCCATTTTCACATCCTCATTCATACATCCACTTCCACATACATACATCTACATCCGTATCTACATCCATACATCCACATCCACATCCACATTCATATCCATACATCCACATCCACATCCACATTCACATTCATACATACACATCCACATCCACATTCACATTCATACATACATATCCGTATCTACATCCATACATCCATTCTCACCCTACACATTCCATATACATCTTATCATATCCTATCACATCTCATACACATCTTATCACATCTTATCATATCTCATACACCTCTTATCACATCTTATCACTTCCCATACGCATCTTATCACATATTATCACATCTCATACACCTCTTATCACGTCTTATCACATTTCATATCTTTTTATAGAATACAAGAGAATTCTTATATTTGATATAAGATTTCTCTACATTTTTATTTATGCATAAATTCCATTTAAGGAGACTAACACTTTCGAATTAAAAATCAATCTTTTATGCATCTTCCTATGCATAGGTTCATTTTAAATGAAAATGACACTTTTGAATTAAAATTCAATCTTTTATGCATCTTCCTATGCATAAATTCAATTTGGATGAGAATTGACATTTTTGAATTAAAAATCCATCTTTTATGCATCTTCCTATGCATAAATTCAATTTGGATGAGAATAACACTTTTGAATTGAAATTTTATTCTTTTATGCATCTTCCTATGTATAAATTCAATTTAGATGAGAATGACACTTTGAATTAAAAATCAAACTTTTATGCATCTTCTTATGCATAAATTCAATTTGGTAGGAATTACACTTTTAGAATAAAAGAATTTCTCTTATGCATCTAAGTTATGCATAAAATCCATTTATGATGAAAATAACACTTTTAGTATAAAAAGAATATCTTTTATGCATACCTCTATGCATGAAATCCAATATGATAAAAGTAACACTTTTACAATAAAATAATCAACTTTTATACATACCTCTATGCATGAAATTCAATTATGATAAAAGTCACACTTTTATAATAAAATAATCAACTTTTATGTATACCTCTATGCATGAAATTCAATATAATAAAAGACACACTTTTATAATAAAATAATCAACTTTTATGCATACCTTTATGCATGAAATTCAATTATGATAAAAGTCACACTTTTATAATAAAATAATCAACTTTTATGCGTACCTTTATGCATGAAATTCAATTATGATAAAAGTCACACTTTTATAATAAAATAATCAACTTTTATGCATACCTTTATGCATGAAATTCAAATATGATAAAAGTAACACTTTTGATATAAAAATTTATCTATTATGCATACTTCTATGCATGAAAATAAAAATGATAAAAGTAACACTTTTGATATAAAAATTTATCCTTTATGCATACTTCTATGCATGAAAATAAAATGATAAAAGTAACACTTTTGATATAAAAATTTATCCTTTATGCATACTTCTATGCATGAAAATAAAAATTGATAAAAGTAACACTTTTGATATAAAAATTTATCCTTTATGCATACTTCTATGCATGAAAATAAAATTTGATAAAAGTAACACTTTTGATATAAAAACTTATCCTTTATGCATAATATAAAAATTCAATTTCTCCATGATTACAATGAAATTCTTTCAATTAATCTAGGATGATAATTCCTAGAATATGGTAGGAAGTCCTCTTTTCATGCTTTGAATGAAATTATTTTATGTGTAAATTTTTACAAAATTTTGCCATAGCTCCGCTGCTATGACTAATAAATCTCAATTATTTTAAAAGATAAAGCTTATCTTTAAGGGAATGATTAGAATGATCCCTTATTGGATCATTAACCCATAATGGATTGAATCAAAAATAATCATGAAATACATAAACTAAAAGCATAGAACAAAAATCATTAATTTGATCTCAAGCATAGATTAATCTTGGATTAAGGAAAAGCTTTATAAAAAGCTTCATTTGGATTGAGAATGGGTCATGAGTATGACCATTTCTTGAGTGAGAGAGAGAAATTTCATAAAAACCATTAGAATTAAGCATAAATAGAAATTTATGTAATTCTTTACTATCATTAATCAATTAACTTTAATAGCATTCATCAAATTATGTAACTCTTCACTACTATTCATCAATTAACTTCAATAACATTCAAAAACCATTCCAATTAAGCTTCTCAATCTTGAGAGGGGTTGAGAAGAGAGAAACATTGAGAAATTATAGAAAAGATCAAAATTCACCATTTACCTTATAAATTGCTTGATTTTTTGTTCACGGTAGAGGCCCCCAACCAATCAATTGGTTTAGTATGTTGATGGAGCCACCACTGGGGATTGAAGAAAGAGGGAAGTGTCAAAAACTAGTGAATTATTAATGAATTCACAGTTCTTGGCTTAGGTGGAGTAGAGTAACAATGCATTAAACATTGTTGAGTATGCATTAAACATTGTTGAGTTTCAACAAAGGGGAAGGCCTCTATTTATAGGAAAAAGTGAGCTCCTAACCAAACAAACTGATTCTAGAATTTTCCAACTCAGTTTGGTCAATTTTTTACCATTTTTAGGTCAGTTGAGCTAACTTTTTGCAACTAGACTTGAATTAGGAGAGAGGAGAGACGAAATATCTCAATTTTTATGAAATTAAAACTCATTCAAGCATGTGAAATATGCACCTCCTTTAATGGACTCCCCTTCCTTACATATGTGTCAAAATGGAATCATTATACCCAAAATATCTCATATTTTTAATATTGCTCATAGTTTTTTACTAATAAACCTTGTACATTTTCAACTCTTCATCTTATGTGAGCATTTACTCATTTTTGGATACCCAAAATATCTCATATTTTTAATATTGCTATAGGTTTTTACTAATAAACCTTGTACATTTTCAACTATTTATCTTATGTGAGCATTTACTCATTTTTGGATACCCAAAATATCTCATATTTTTAATATTGCTCATAGTTTCTTACTAATAAACCTTGTACATAGTCAACTCTTCATCTTATGTGAGCAATTTACTCATTTTTGGGTATCTTCTTTTACAAATTGGATTTATCTCCTCCCTACACATGGATTGATGCTATTGGCCCATAGGAACCTTAATTGGACCATAATCCAAAAATTTCTTAAAATCTAAACCCTTAGGCTAAGGTCCTTTATACCCATTTCCAATAAATTCCAATTGCACATTGAAAAGTTCTTTTTGAATTTCTATTTCACGGGAATTCATTTTAATAATATGAGAAATTTTTCTATCTAAAAATATTCAAAATCTGAATATTCTCTCTCTAGAATATTTTCTCTCTCTATGTCAAAATAGGCAGAGACAAGATCTTTTATATTTTTGAAGAGGGGATTGATTATAGGGGAAGATGCTGGACATCTTGAGAGGCTGGGGAGGAGTCTTACAGGGAAGGAAATTATACTATGGATCTTCACAAGAGAAGGGGGAACGGTTGATGCTAACAAGAGATTGAAGCTCAAAAACGACCGTCGGCTTTGGTGATTTCTCCAATCCTAATCACGATTATTTTTTTGCATTAACCATTTCATCATACCTTCTTGAGCTTGAATTTTGCTTATCTCATGCTTTCTTACAAGACTTGAGAAATTTCTTGAGATCTAGGATTTCTCACCAAATTAGGGTTTATGGGGGAGTTTTGCCAAAATTGATTCCATAATCTTCTTCCTTATGCTTCCTCCTACTCACTCATGCATTGGTTAACTCTCAAACCATGGGATTAGGATTTTTTGACCTTTTTTTCAATTTAGGGGTTTTTCCAAAATTAGGGTTTGCTCTTACAATTTCATAAAATTGGCATTGTTTTGCCCCTTGTGTAGTGTTCTCTTGTCTTACGTGCTCTCTTGAAGATCATTTCTACCATGTGTGGGTGGAACAATAGAGAGCAAATGGAAGGGAACATGGGCACTTCAAAGAGTAGTGACAAGCACAACATACCCTGTGTAGTGTTCTCTTGTCCTACGTGCTCTCTTGAAGATTGTTTCTACCATGTGTGGGTGGAACAATAGAGAGAAGATGGAAGGGAACATGAGCACTTGAGAGGGTAGTGTGAGTTGGTGGCTGAAATGCCTACAAACTATTGGTGGCCGAAATGCCTATAAACTATGTGTAGCAGATATGCTTATGGAACACCAGGCTATCTATGCCTGCGCGAGTGATTTTTTTATCTTGTTACTTGAGCCCACCTCTCATCCAAAGTGTGTGGTCAGAGTACCAACACACGGAGTGCAAGTGGTAAAGTGGACATGATACCTGGTTGGCAAGGGACTTATGTGTATGCCAAGGGTCATGTGGATTGGCACACTGCTCATTGATGCCGCCCTTATTGCATTCTTGATAGCATTCCTGATAAGACATTAGGGTTTCTTGGCTACTTTGGGAATTTGGGTTTTCTTACCAAAATTAGAGTCTCCACCTAAAATTTTTGAGGTCCAAGGTATAAATTCTTTTCCCCACGTTCTCCTCTATCCATACATGCCACCCTTGCTACATTCTTGAAGGGAAATTAGGGTTTCTTGGCAACTTTGTTGTTTTTGGGAAATTTTTGCAAATCAGGGTTTATGGCATTCATTTTCTAAAATTTATCATTGCCAATAGCCTTCTACACTATCTCAATACCCCATTCTACTAGCGCATAAGCAAACTTTGAAGATCTTGAAACTTTGTTTCTTCATAAAGCGTGTGTTTTTAAGCTCCTATGAACCCTTTCCCTCCCTTATGTTCAAGAATTTCAATCCATTTCATGGGGAAATAAAGGTTTTATCAAAATTAAGGTTTTGGAATGATTGGGATTGAACTCTCTTCATAAGTGTCTCAATCATGCTTTCTCATACCATAATTCACCCTTATATCCACAAACTTCATTGTATCACACACTAATTAGGGTTTCTCAAAAATCAAGGTTTCTTGAGTGCATTCGGTGCTGCATTGATTCCTTGCATTACACTCTCACCCTAATGTGGCGATTGAGTTTGGTGGTGTGTGGCAATATGGGAGATTGATCTTGTGGAAAGAATACTGTGAATTGTAACTTGGCATGAGTCATGCTAAGATTTGGACTGTAAGCTCCTATACATTACTCTCTTTACATTTCTAGCATTTCCATTGTGCAGTCTCAATTCAAATAAGCACTAGTATATCTAGCATGTGGAGAGGGTACCCTTGGCATTGGTTAAGAGGCCAAGGGCGAGCATGCTTGAACTCTCCTTGTCCTAAGTGCTTTTGGAAAAGTAGCACAAGGAGGGAGATTATGTACATGGTGATCAAGACATGGCCTCAACCCTTGCCATTGGATTCCAAACTTTGGTAAAGTGGTGAGAAAGCTTGGCTAGGAAACTGGCGAAGTAAAATCTCTTCATTGACTTGCTACATCGAATCAAATAAGCAATAGTTATATGTATACAAGTGGCAATGAATTGAAATGCAATTGACAAATCAATGGGGTTTTATAAGGATGCATAGTTGACATTATTGGGCACATCGATATTAGATATAGTGATTGAGATTGGCTCATAAATGCACTAAGGTCATGCCAAAATTTTTCCAAAGTCTAGTCAAAATGCCTTGGATGGATGCGATTTGGATGCATTATGATGCTTTAGATATGCCGGGATGCATACATGCACTGGTTTGCAAGCTGGTTGCTTACATGTTAACAATTTGACATAATCTATAGTTTTTAGAAAAGTGTGATTCGATCTGGGAGATTTTGGACTAAACCTGAATTGAATATTAGGATTTATTCCACACCATTAAGGATTCCCATAGAGCCCTCAACTACCCCGTTTTGTTTTCAAGTTAATGAGCTATGCCCGTTTCTCTACCGCATACCATGTTTGGACAAAATTTGAGCCAAGTCTCATATCATAAATTTGACTTCACCATTGCGTTATCCACTAGGCAAATACCTTAACCACCAAGCTTTAACTCATTTGGAGCATTAGAGTACAAGCGGTGCACCAGGCTAACACTATTTGACTGTAGGAAAAAGTCAAAACAATGTCATTTAGAGGGTTGATTAAACCAAAATTAACATCATACCCCTTATCCTAACACCTTCCCATAGAGTCCTAGAACACTGAAATCTGACATCCTATCACAAAATTGCCAGAACAACCTATTATGGCTGCCGATATAAAGCCAAAAGGTAGACCTAGAAAGCTATCATTAGCAATGGTGGAGGATATGGAAGGGGAGGAATTGATGGAACACAACACTATGGACACAATGGAAGAGCTTGAAGAGCAAATTCTTTGGGAATCACTCTAAAAATTCCTCTTAATCCATGGGTCAAACTTCAAAGGGAGTTGAAGAGGATGCTAAGGTGGGTAGTGCCCATAAGAGCACCTCTATAAGTTCGCAAGCCATTTCAAATGACAATTGCTTGTGAGTAAACTTGATTTTAAGCCACTCATGGTAGATAGATTGGATATCATTAACCAAACCTTGACTTCAAAGTTTGAATCTATGACTATCAAGATGGAAGCTATTGAAGATCAATCAGTTGGGTCAATCCATGAATCAACACAATGAAGAAGCTATTGAGGATAGAATTGGTGGGATTCATGGGGTGTGTAAGGTCCCTGCCCTAGGTGGGCCAAGGGGATCCTTTTGATAGGTAGCTAAATCCCCTTGTCTCTGATTAACAACACTTCGATCTCTAAAAAATACAAGGATACAAGCAAACGGAGGGACCGAACTCTATCTTACAAGGGAAACATAGTCATTCTGACAGGAATCTATTCCTATGATCAACAACACTCAATGTACGTGATCGAGGATGGAACAAGTCCGCATTTGGTTCATAGAAGCCAACGCCTTTTTCCTCCTCTCTAAGAGGCATGGCCGTTGGCTCATTCCCCTAAAACGGAACTTGTTCGCGGGACCTATTCTTACTTTGGATCATAATAAATAAATTTATTGAAAAGTTACCTAATTCATCGGTCCACCCATCCAAGGATGGTGCCATCATCGGGGGGCATCCATCCACCCACTCACCCATTCATTTTTGTTATCTAATTAGGTCCTACCACACTGTGAAACATATAAAAATAGGTTCCTTAATTAAAGAAGTTCCACAATGTTCCATAAAATAGCCTTTGAAAATAACAATATTTACATCAAATAGTTCTTACAGCAAAATGTTCACAAAAGAGACCTTGAAACCGGCTCAGCCAGCCAAATCTAGGCTTCCATATCCATTTCCATAGACATATCCAAACCAAAACCAAACCAAAACCGTCGATCTAGAATTTGGTCCTCTAGCCTCAACCAGTTGGACATACCTCATGGACCATGCTCCCTCATTGTCGACCAGTTGGCGAGGGGGCCAAACCAGCCTATCACTCCCATAGGTCCTACTGCTTGTACCAAAACCTCTTGCTCCTCAGAGGGGATGTCTACTCATGAGGTGAGCTAATTCACTGCACTAGCCTGGGCCCACAGAACTAGACAACATTCATAATCACATGTCCTTGCGGGGTGGAAATCTGATTCCGAGTGGAATAGGAGGGGACTGCCTTGGGCCGACTCCCCGGCTTGCTATTGCTTTGCCTGCTTACTATGCAAGCAAAAGTGGAGTTCGCTAAGTACTTAAGGGCATATACAAGGACAAAAGTGGAGCCTTAGTCCTTTTGTCTACTTAACTTAGAAGGGAGGTGTGATGCTTTTACAATGCTAATCGTAATCGTTATAGGTTCAACCAATAGGAATGTAATCTTGAGAAGCCTAAAAATCTTAACTTTATGACCTAAAGGAAGAAGTTTCTCATATTTAAGAGCCAACTTGGTTGTCGTTTGCATGAGGATTAGTCATCAAAGGGGAAAAATCATTTTCATGAATGCGTGCTTTGTCATTTCCACCTTGAATGACGCACGGTTCTTAATTCGGTGGCATTTTGGTGCCATAGCAAGGCCCTTATTAACGATAATAGAAAGAGAGGGGTGGATATGAAACGTTAGAGATCACTAGGAGAGAGAGAGAGAGAGAGAGAGAGAGAGAGAGAGAGAGAGAGAGAGAGAGAGAGAGAGAGAGAATTCTAATGAATTAAATGGATCTAGAAATAAACATCGTTTGGGCTTCCCCAAAAGCTTGTCTGAAATCCTAAAGAGAGAAGGCTTAAGCTCACCTTTAAGTTTATTCACATCGCGCCGGGGGGGGGGGGGGGGGGGGGGGGTGCTTTTGGAGAGGGTGTCCTTAGTCAGAGGGCTCACAAGAGAGAGTGAGCCTTGGGTATGTCTAGCCTTGGCATGGAGAGGCTAAGAGGGTGACTTTAATTCTATTCACACACGGGGGAGGAGAAGAGTGTAGGACATGTCCTAGAGAGCTAGAGCCTAGCCTCTACGTGGGTGCTTACCTTCCAGATGGGGAGGGGGGGAGGGGAGAGGTGTATGTGCATGGAGGGAGTGCCATCAAAAGGGGGTGCTAGTGTGTCCACCAGGTCCACGTGGGCGCACCATGTGGGCTCGTTGCATGGACGGTAGGTGTGGGGGAGGGGAGAGAGCACCACATGTCTAAGAGGTGTCTAGAAGGTGTGTACATAGGGGGGAGAGGTGGCAAGGGGAGGGAGTACATGCACCATCTATCCAAGAAGGGTCTAGAGGGGGGCTGAAGGTGGCAAGGGGTACCTATAGGGAGGCGTGCCCTGGGGGAGGATGGCGGGCATTGTGTCCGCGGGGCGGGTTGGTGGGTGGGCAATGCCCGTGAATCCGGGTTGTAGCGGTCGATGTAGATACGTGCATGCATAATTGGTGAGAAATGAGCTCTCAGGTGTTTGGGGAAGGTGTTCATAGGCGTCGTATGTCACTTGGTGGGGGTCGTGGGGTGACGGGACCCACCACCGTACGCGTGCCCGTGGTTGTCCATCGGATTTGTCAAGATTTTTTTGAAGAAATTGTTTGGGATTGCCTCGGGATCCCGTGGGCCCTTTTCGTCCATCTTTTGGACGTATGGAATGCTCCTAATTTTGGTTTGAAGCCACAGATTTCAAAACTTCACGGGTCCATTCAGACTACTTTGGTTACTCATTTCCATCTCAGAAAAAAATCCTTACCCGAGATATTGTCGTGTTTAAGATTTCAAATTTGAATTCAATTTTCTCATTTCCTGAGGAGAAAGTGCTTAATTTGCAATCACCTCTCAAAATAGTAGCTTCCCAGGGATAAAAAATAAATGCAACAAAATGCAACCATAATGAACTAGTTGAACTATACTTGCATGGGATATGCCAAAATGTGATATTTACAATGGATATGTTACATCCTTCCCTCCTTTAAAAAAATCAAGATGTCATCATCTCGATATAAAATCTGGGTAATCTTTTAAGAGCAATGATGTTACACAACTACGTGGAGGGTGGCTTGCTCTTCTTCTTCCATTTCTAAGGTCGGTTCACCAATCATGGCACAAGTGTGAGCAACTAGTCCACGACCTTTACCACGTCCATCACCACCACTTTGTCTCGCTTGGCGGTTGGGGGCTCCACAGCCCTAGTTTACTTGGCCACCTTGTGGAATAGTGCTAGGATTAAAAGAGGGTCTTGCCAAATTGGGGCATTCAACTCTAAAGAGGGTCTTGGCGGTTGGGGGCTCCACAGCCCTAGTTTACCTGGCCACCTTGTGGAATAGTGCTAGGATTAAAAGAGGGTCTTGTGGAATAGCACTAGGATTAAAAGAGGGTCTTGCCAGTTTGGGGCATTCAACTCTAAAGTGGCTAGCTTTATTACGATAAAAACACCTTTGGTTCCCATAGGGCTCCATGGTAGGAATAACAAAAGTGCGGGGGACAAAGTTATTGGGGTGCTAATCCCAAGTGTTATTGTGAGGGTTTGGCTAGAAATTCCTTTGGAAGCAAAGCTGCTTGAGGCTAAAGAACTCATTCATCACAATGGATTCATGAGATGGGGGAAAGTAGCGATCCTTCATAGCTTGTTTAATGGGAACCTTTACTGACCCCCTTGTCTCTACACCATTGTTTCCACACCAAAGTTTAGCATCTCGAGTGAGATGAAACCTAGCAAGCATGGATTGATTTCTAGCTTTTGTGCGAGCGGGTGAGAAATAGTCATCCATAGCCTCAATCCAAACTTACGTATCCCTTTCAATTTTCCAGCCTGCCCTATTCAATGAGGGAGGCTGCATTTGTTTGAGAAAGAGCTTCTTCTCTTGTGTGTCTGTGTATAATGCATTGGGAGTAAGAAGTTGATGACCCTAGCTATCAATACGAGATTAAGTTTAGAATTATAACACTTAGGCTACCTACTAGTATCAGTCATATAACAATCACAAGAACAATAAGTGCAAGAATTCCAAATCCTTTATTCCAAGCTTTAATATTTACAAGTAAACTAGCTGATTGTTGCAAGGATTGAGTTATACAACTCAATTCTTATTTATGTGTATGGTAGGCTTCTAGTGAAGTTGTGAGGCATTAGCATTGAAAAAGAAAAGGGGATTTGCCAAGGTTTCTAAAACTCGATAAGTCTTTGGCAAGGGAGGCAAACCATGAGCTGAGCTTTGTCTGACAACTACTTTATCGTCGGGAGGCAAAACCATGAGCTGAGCTTTGTCTGACAGCTACTCTGTTGGGAGGCAAAACCACAATCACTTTGTCATAGACCCATCAATTATATAGTATACAAGTTCCATTGATGGTTACATGGGTATCATTTTGAGGAGTACCGAAGAACCAAAACAAGTGAATCACTCGCAAACATCTCAATATAACAGATTTGCCTCAGGTCAATGGAAAGATTTCAACCAAATCTACCCAAATGATGAAATAGGATAGTTCATGGCACTAGTATTCATCCCTATCCATCCCCTCTTAATGCGAGTGTAGTGAGGAAGGGTTAGCTTATCTACGATGTGCACCATGGTGTCGTGGAACTCAAAGTTCAAGGAGTGACAAGCAGCCACCATGAACATGTACTAGAACACCAAGAATCAGGAATAGGGATCCATCCTGTCCTACATCTAGCCATAACTAAATTAGTCTAATAGGTAACCAAAGAATACAACAATATACAATTTCTTAAACCTAAAGTGTGCTCTAATACCATGTGTAAGATCCCCTCCTAGGTGTGGGGCCTGGGGCCAAGGGGATCCTTTTGATAGGTAGCTAAATCCCCTTGTCTCCGATTGTTGATGACACCTCGATCTCTTGGAAATACGAGGATAGGAGCAAATGGAGGGACCTAACTATATCTTGCAGGGGAAATGTAGTCATTCTAATAGGAATTTATTCCTCTGATCAAATGGCACTCAATGTGCATGATCGAGGATGAAACGAGTCCGCACTTGGTTCATAGAAGCCAACACCTTTTTCCTCCGCTTTACGAGGCATGGCCGGTGTCTCGTTCCCATAGAACCAAACTTGTTTGGGCCCTATTCTTACTTTGGATCGTAATAAATAAATTTGTTGGAAATTTACCCTACTCATTGGGTCCACCCATCTAAGGATGGCATCATCGGGGCATCCATCCCCTCTATGCATGCTCATCCTTCCTCTTTATTTCAAAGGATGCCCGCCCCCTTCCTCTCCATTTCAAACAAAGACAGCCAGGTATGAATACACTGTGTTTCAAAACACAATCTGTTTTACGAGCAATGATACTAAAACCTTCAGCCTTAGTAGAACACACCATGTTTCAAAATGTAGTTTATTCTACGAGCATTGAAATCACTACCTTTGCGTGGGATAAATGCTACCTCTATGCATGCTCGTCCTTCCTCTTTATTTCAAAGCATGCCTGCCCCCTCCTCTCCATTTCAAATCATGCCTACCCCTCCTCTCCATTTCAAATGAAGCCAGCCAGGTATGAATACACTGTGTTTCAAAACACAATCTGTTTTACGAGCAATGATACTAAAACCTTCAGCCTTAGTAGAACACACCATGTTTCAAAATGTAGTTTATTCTACGAGCATTGAAATCAGTCCCGTGCCATTGTCTATCTAGTGTGTTACTGATATGTATGTCTGCTGTGTGCAAATTGTGTCTGAGCCTTGATTGGACATGCGTTAGTTTTCAACAACGTTCATTTTTAGAGCCTTGTGAGGCATGCACTAACAGGTTGATTATGATGTAATGTAATGTGAGGCATGCATTAAGAGGTTGGCAACCCTCCTCCTATGGTAATTACCATACCCCCTCTTAATCCCACTCTTCCTTTTGAGCTCATCTATATCCTTTACTATCACCACTACTATACCCTAAGAGCTTGTAAGATTAAGTTTAAGTATATCCCAAAGTGGATTCAGAACCCAAGTACCAACCATACCATTATGATCTTTCCTTCTCTTCTAATTGCACCGCATTATTATCTTGGTATCTAGGCTTGCTTCTCATATCTAATACTTCCAATGTTTCATCCTAGCCCGATGGCATTAAACTAGGGTCTTGCTATGTACATGTTTTGTTTGAGTAAATGAGTGGTTAGCCAAGGATTGGCAATATACACAAAGAGGAGTAAGTTACTTCCAGGCAAGGAAAGGCTCAACCACCTAATGGCTCATGGAGGATGTGCAGAATACAGAGGACATGCAGAATACAGAGGACATGAGTGTCTAAGGGTATCTGACCATGATGAGGTTAACCGTAGTTGTAAATGTCTCCCAAGCAAGTGGAGGACCGGCTCACCTCCCCATAATCATTATTATTGGGCCTCCACCTTGTCGTGTAAGTGGGTACAAACCCTAGAAGTTTTTTATTAAGAACGTGACACTATGGACACAATGGAAGAGCTTGAAGAGCAAATTCTTTGGGAATCACTCAAAGGTTATTTCTCTTATGTGAGAATGTTTGTGCTTGAGATGTGGATGCAACATTACAAGACCGGTAATATATTATAAAATTGTTGTAAAATAAACCAAGGGACGTGTTCTCTTGGGGATAACCATTCTCAAGTGATCGGTTTGAGGCAACTAGGCATTCCCCCACCCAAAGAGACCAACTCTTAAGTATTTACAAAGTTGGGGCAACTACCTATGATGGTTAACCCATCACAAGGTAGAGTGAGGGTTGTAAACCCAAGCTTGATAGGTTTCATGTTAGTGCAGGTGACACATCACAAGGTAGGGTGAGGGTTCCTTTTGGGATTGTAAACCAAAGCTTGATAGGTTTCATGTTAGTGCAGGTTAGTGAGGGGACATTTCACCTTACTAATAGGTGATAATTTATTGCACGACCGTTGTAATGCCTAGATAGTATGTAACTCGGTGCGCCAAGGCATGCTTTTCTAAACTATGTTGTAATTTAACTTTATGATTATAATTTATTATTATTTTAAATGATTTGTTGGCATTAAGGGATAAAGGAACCAATGAAAGGAATTAAATTAAGGAACTCTGTTATGTGATGCATCTGGCACACCAACAATGTGCTTAGGAATTAAAAACCTCATAGTAGATGTAGATGACCGTATCCTGAATCTGGAAAGTGGGAGGTAGGGTGGACCCGACTAGTTAGGTACTTTCTAAAGAAAAAAAATATAGGTAAATATTAGGTAAGACACCCCTAAGACCATGAATGTATTCATATATTAGATAGTCAAGGATTGGCTCCTCCCGATTAGGTGATCTTCATAGGAAGTTGGGATGTTACTTACCAGAGTGAGATCCCTCCCTATCTCGAAAGAAGGAAGGGTACGAGAGGTATCTTACAGGTGGTATCAGAGCCACATTAAGAGTAGAGAGATAATTTATTTTTGACGGTTAAATTATAGGTACAATCCCAAATGTGTAAGATCCCCCTGTTCCCACCGAGCAATGGATTCTGTAAGATCCCTGTTCCTACCGAGCAACAGATTCGAGATACTAGCAGCGGAAGTAGCACTTCTCGCGCGGGACAGGGGTCCCACATTCGGGGCCTCACCCACGGATATTCGGATAAGAGACTAATCCGTCGGTTGTTCCAAAACCGAACCCGGAAAAACTTCCTTTACCGGAAAACACGGGCGATTCCTCCAGGATAACTTTTTACTCTAACGTAGTCAAGGTCAATTCTGATCGAGCTGATCTAATTACATCTATAAGATACTTAGTCAGATTAAGGAAGAAACCTGCACTTGGATCATTGGGATCAACGCTTTTTTTCCCATTTAAGAGGCATAGCCATTGATTCTTATCCATAGAACAGTTATTGTCCGAAATTTATTTTATCTATCGTAAAAACAAAAGTTTGAGTCTCGATTTACGGATCCATCAGTCCAGCCTAACCCCATCCAATCCCATGGGTTAGCCAACCGCCCAACCACTGTAGTGATGGGATCCAATTAAGAATTTGGTTAGGTTTTGTCCCGGGTACCAAGGAAAAGAGTTCCAAGGCCCCCTAGCCGGATGTTCATGCAAAATAAAACTAGTCACACCACTCACACACCCAATATGAAATTGCCTTTTTCAACTAGATTCAACCAATTTAAAACAATCCTTTAATAAAACCATAGTATCACTAATCACCATCTTCCAATTTATCCAGTTGATTCTTAATTTTTCCATCATTCCTTCATCAGAGTATCTATGGCATCATTGGCAACTAGAACGCTCAGGGGCCGTTTCGATAGTTCCTAGCCCATAATACTCGGCAATATAATCACTTATCAAGATGGACTCTCGTTGAAGATCAGCAAGATCAACCAACAGATCCATATAAAGAGCCATGGACTCATCCAGTGAAGACTAGCAAGGTCAATCAACCAGATCCATGCCCGATTTCAGAAAACAACTCCAACTCTATTCCAATATCTTCCTCGACGCACGCGTGGGTATCCTAGGCGACCCAGAGCCCGAGCACCGTATGGTCAGCACCCTCTAGGATCCTTCGCACGTGACCTAGCGCTTCACTCATAGGCCGCTTCCTTGGCCCCTCATCCACCGTACCGGAAGCTCACCATTTTAATCGCACCGAGGCTGGTCAAGACCTCGGCCGAGACCTTGCTACGCGAGACGTCCTTCATTGACTCCCCGTCAGCAGTTGCAACTTTACCATCACGACCTTAATCACAAGACGGTCAAAATGCTCCCTCCAGCATTCTTGACATAAAACAATCATTTACAAACAGCATTTACAAATAGTTTACAATACAATTTCTATTTTAACTTTCATTTTTCCACATTATCCCTCATCAATCTACATTACTTATTCCATATTCCATTTATATGTATACTCATCCCATCACATCATTTCCATCTCATCACTTCAGATTCCCTCACATCACATATCGTATATTCACATCCATACATCCACATCTATATGCGTACATTCACATCTACATGCATACATCTACATCTCTATGCATACATCCACATCCACATTCACATTCACCTCCATACATCTACATCTATATGCATACATCCACCTCCACATTCACATTCACCTCCATACATCTACATCTATATGCATACATCCACCTCCACATTTACATCCACATCTATACATCTACATCTACATGCATACATCCATATCTCCATTCCCATCTACATCTATACATCTACATCTACATGCATCCATCCACCTCCACATCCACATCTACATCTATACATCTACATCTACATGTATACATCCACATCTCCATTCACATCTACATCTATACATCTACATCTACATGCATACATCCATATCTCCATTCCCATCTACATGTATACATCTATATCTACATGCATCCATCCACATCTACATCTATACATCTACATCTACATGTATACATCCACATCTCCATTCACATCTACATCTATACATCTACATCTACATACATCCATCCACATCTCCATTCACATCCTCATCTACACATCTATTTCTACATGCATACATCCACATCTCCATGCATACATCCACCTCCACATTCACACTCACATCCATACCTCTACATCTACATGTAAACATCCATATCTCCATGCATAATAATATTCTTTTAATTAATCTAGGATGATAGTTCCTAGAATATGGTAGGAAGTCCTCTTTTTATGCTTTGAATGAAATTATTTTATACGTAATTTCTATAAAAATTTTGCCATAGCTCCGCTACTATGACTGATAAGTCTCAATTTTTTCTAAGGGATAAGGTTTATCATTAAGGAAATAATTAGAATGGTCTCTAATTGGATCATCAATCCATAATGGATTGAATCTTCGATAAACATAAACTAAAAGTATAGGAAAAAGCCATTAATTTGGTCTCAAACATAGCTTAATCTTGGATTAAGGAAAAGCCTTATGAAAAGCTTCATTTGGATTGAAAAGGGGTCATGAGTATGACCATTTCTAAAGTGAGAGAGAGAAAAACCATTAGAATTAAATATAAATAGAATCTTATGTAATTCTTTACTATCATTAATTAATTAACTTCAATAGCATTTCAAAAACCATATCAATTAAGCTTCTCAAGCTTGAGAGGGGTTGAGAAGAGAGAATCATTGAGAAATTATAGAAAAGATCAAAATTCACTATACTTATCTTATAATTTGCTTGATTCTTTGATCACGGTAGAGGCCCCCAACCAATCAATTGGTTTAGTATGTTGACGGAGCCACCAATGGGGATTGAAGAAAGAAAGAAGTATCAAAAACTAGTGAATTATTAAAGAATTCACAGTTCTTGGCTTAGGTGGAGTAGAGTAACAAAGCATAAGACACTATATATTTTGGCTTAGGTGGAGTAGAGTAACAAAGCATAAGACACTATATATTTTGGCTTAGGTGGAGTAGAGTAACAAAGCATAAGACACTATATTTTTTTTCAACAAGGGGAGGCTTCTATTTATAGGAAAATTTGAGCTCCTAACCAAACAAACTGATTCTAGAATTT
Organism: Cibotium barometz; assembly: GCF_041138505.1. Classification (NCBI taxonomy): domain Eukaryota; kingdom Viridiplantae; phylum Streptophyta; class Polypodiopsida; order Cyatheales; family Cibotiaceae; genus Cibotium; species Cibotium barometz. Next base: position 37,632,174 of record NC_141097.1, on the reverse strand, counting down.
TCCAAGTCAATTTGGTCACTTTTTGACCATTTTTAGGTCAGTTAAGCTAACTTTTTGGAACTAGACTTGAATGAGGAGAGAGGAGAGATGAAATATCTCAATTTTTATGAGTTTAAAACTCATTCAAGCATGTAAAATATGCACCTCCTTTAAAGAACTCTCCTTCCTTACATATGTGTCATAGTTTTTTTATTAATAAACCTTGTACATTTTCAACTCTTCATCTTATGTGAAATATGCACCTCCTTTAAAGAACTCCCCTTCCTTACATATGTGTTTTTTTACTAATAAACCTTGTACATTTTCAACTCTTCATCTTATGTGAGCATTTACTCCTTTTTGGATACCCAAAATATCTCATATTTTTAATATTGCTCATAGTTTTTTACTAATAAACCTTGTACATTTTCAACTCTTCACCTTATGTGAGCATTTACTCATTTTTGGGTATCTTCTTTTTACAAATTGGATTTATCTCCTCCCTACACATGGATTGATGCTATTGGCCCATAGGAACCTTAATTGGACCATAGTCTAAAGATTTCTGAAAATCTAGACCCTTAGACTAAGGTTCTTTATACCTATTTCCAATTAATTCCAATTGCACATTGGAAAATTCGTTTTGAATTTCTGTTTTAGGGGAACTTATTTTAATAAGATGAGTTATTTTTCTATCCAAAAATATTCATAATCTGAATATTCTCTCTCTATAATAATTTTCTCTCTCTAGGCTAAAACAGTTAGAAACAAGGTCTTTATATTTCTGAAGAGTGATTGATTACAAGGGAAGATACTAGACATCAAAAAAAGGGGTTGGGGGAGGAATCTTACATTCTACCCCACTTAAAAAAACGCGAGATGTCCTCATCTCGCAACTTGGGATAATTTCGCAAGATGCACGAATATGAGACTTAGAGAAAAATTTTAATCAAGATTAACCACCAAGAAAGTCTTAAAGAGGGCAAGATAAGAACAAGATTTAAACTTTATTCATTTTCAAAACTTATACAGTGAAGATAGAAGAACTCTTTACACTTCCATAAGCCCGTCCATCATATGGTCACAAAAGCAGTCCTCACAAGCTGCACAAGTATAGGGTAACTCATCTATGGGAATGATTCTGCTAGTTATTGCCGCACCTATCTCAGTGGTATGAGGTGATCCAACAAAAGGACCTCTGAGAGGCAAGCCAAAAACGGGGTAAAGGCATATCTTCTCATGAGGAAGAAAACACGCCAGTAAGAAGACCCGCTCAGAAAACCCAAGATGCCTTGATCTCATGACGCAGTAGTATCGGGGACCCAAACCCAAGGCTTCGATAACCATGGCCAAGCGGACATTGTTACGAAAGTGCTGCTGACCCCAGGGTGTTACCCTAGTTATGTTTTGATAGGTCCGCCATTTGGTCTGCACTACAGAAGTTCCTAGGTGAGGAAAAAGTGAGCGCTCATACTGTTCTATAAAGTCTTTCTTCACAGACTCTCTTGCGTCTTGAAGGTGAGAAATCATCATGGATAAAACTAGTTCTTGTTGCCAAGCCATGAAGGAGATTAAGAAAGAAAGGAGATTGATGGGAGTAAGATTACTGTGAGCGACAGCTAAAGGTTACGACTTATATAAAGGAAGGAGCTAGCGTAACCTAGAAGCCAACGATAACTTGCCACCACTGAAGTTTTTTCGTCTTTCCATGATTTGAGTTTGACACAATTTTCTATAGAAGGCATTAAGAATTTTGAGATGAGGAGATAAAAGAAACTTGTAGGCTAAGTCACCTACTTTCATTGAATTCAGAATATAAGGGTCACAATATCTGGGGGATAACTTCTTATACTCCCCAAAAGATAAAGAACTTCTTTTGGGCCGTACTCGAATGAAAACCAAAACCTTGGTATCCAAAACACCAATTCTCACTTCTGAACTCATTGTTCTAAATCCTTAAAATAGGTGGGACTCCTGAGAAGTATTCTAGGAAAAGGGTCTTCCTTTTTTAAACAGAAACTTTCTTTTATTTTAGAGAGGGAATAATTATAAGATCAGAAAGGGAGATTCTTACTCCTATATACCTCGACGCGGCTGGGGAGGAATCTTACATTCTACCCCACTTAAAAAGTGCGAGATGTCCTCATCTCGCAAGGTAGAGGACAGCTCTTTTTCTTAAGATCCAATTTTATTCTGGGGTTCCTTATATTCTGGTCAACCCAACAGAACACTGGGATAAAATATCCCTTATATAGAACTCATCATTAAATAACAATTCATTCAGATCATATCATTCAAATCTTTAACATGATAATGGTCCATTAGACCGAAAAGTTTCCTTCGGAACATTCCTCCACGGAAATTTCAGTTAAGCAAGTTCTCAATTTGACATCCCTTAACTTGATCTACCGGTCAAGTATTAATAGTAGCAATCTGACAGCACAACCCACTAATCTCATAGTGATTTGCTGAATTCATTATCATCATTCTAGTTATGAATATCATCACAGGGACTCGTCCCATTCCCCCTCATTGTAGTTTCATTATATTTCAACTAATTTTTAAAAATCATCATTTTTCAATCAGAATTTTCAATCAGAATCCAAATCAATTCATCAATTCTCAAACAGAATTAAAAATCATATCAATCACATTCGAAATCATCATCTGGATAGCATTAACGCTTATAATTTCAAGTCTTAGATTTACTCGTATATACTGTCAGTAAAGAGCTGCAGTATACTCTCGATATATACGGGTAGTCACGGCCCTTGGAATTATAAGGTAAATACTATCATGTCTAGGCCTCAAGCAAGTCAGGGATTCTATATAATTGCGGCACTTCCATCTGAAGACCCAATTACCAAATTACGAATTTCAGTTTGAATATCAAATTGTATGAATTATCTCACACAATTATAACCTTTTTGTGTTTCTTGATAAATTTTTGATATATTTGTCTTCTCAGTTGATCTTTATTAACCAAATGCTCTGATACCAACTGTAAAATCCATGTTCCCACCGAGCAACAGATTCGGGATACTAGCAGCGGAAGTAGCACTTCTTGTGCCGCGGGACAGGGGTCCCACATTCGGGGCCTCACCCACGGATATTCGGATAAGAGACTAATCCGTCGGTTGTTCCAAAACCGAACCCGGAAAAACTTCCTTTACCGGAAAACACGGGCGATTCCTCCAGGATAACTTTATACTCTAACGTAGTCAAGGTCATTTCTGATCGAGCTGATCTAATTACATCTATAAGATACTTGGTCAGATTAAGGAAGAAACTTGCACTTGGATCATTGGGATCAACGCTTTTTTTCCCATTTAAGAGGCACAGCCATTGATTCTTATCCATAGAACAGTTACTGTCCGGAATTTATTTTATCTATCGTAAAGACAAAAGTTTGAGTCTCGATTTACGGATCCATCAGTCCAGCCTAACCCCATCCAATCCCATGGGTTAGCCAACCGCCCAACCACTGTAGTGATGGGATCCAATTAAGAATTTGGTTAGGTTTTGTCCCGGGTACCAAGGAAAAGAGTTCCAAGGCCCCCTAGCCGGATGTTCATGCAAAATAAAACTAGTCACACCACTCACACACCCAATATGAAATTGCCTTTTTCAACTAGATTCAACCAATTTAAAACAATCCTTTAATAAAACCATAGTATCACTAATCACCATCTTCCAATTTATCCAGTTGATTCTTAATTTTTCCATCATTCCTTCATCAGAGTATCTATGGCATCATTGGCAACTAGAACGCTCAGGGGCCGTTTCGATAGTTCCTAGCCCATAATACTCGGCAATATAATCACTTATCAAGATGGACTCTCGTTGAAGATCAGCAAGATCAACCAACAGATCCATATAAAGAGCCATGGACTCATCCATTGAAGACCAGCAAGGTCAATCAACCAGATCCATGCCCGATTTCAAAAATCAACTCCAACTCTATTCCAATATCTTCCTCGACGCACGCGTGGGTATCCTAGGCGACCCAGAGCCCGAGCACCGTATGGTCAGCACCCTCTAGGATCCTTCGCAGGTGACCTAGCGCTTCACTCATAGGCCGCTTCCTTGGCCCCTCATCCACCGTACCAGAAGCTCACCATTTTAATCGCACCGAGGCTGGTCAAGACCTCGGCCGCCCTTGCTACGCGAGACGTCCTTCATTGACTCCCCGTCAGCAGTTGCAACTTTACCATCACGACCTTAATCACAAGACGGTCAAAATGCTCCCCCCAGCATTCTTGACATAAAACAATCATTTACAAACAGCATTTACAAACAGTTTACAATACAATTTCTATTTTAACTTTCATTTTTCCACATTATCCCTCATCAATCTACATTACTTATTCCATATTCCATTTATATGTATACTCATCCCATCACATCATTTCCATCTCATCACTTCAGATTCTCTCACATCACATATCGTATATTCACATCCATACATCCACATCTATATGCGTACATTCACATCTACATGCATACATCTACATCTCTATGCATACATCCACATCCACATTCACATTCACCTCCATACATCTACATCTATATGCATACATCCACCTCCACATTCACATTCACCTCCATACATCTACATCTATATGCATACATCCACCTCCACATTTACATCCACATCTATACATCTACATCTACATGCATACATCCATATCTCCATTCCCATCTACATCTATACATCTACATCTACATGCATCCATCCACCTCCACATCCACATCTACATCTATACATCTACATCTACATGTATACATCCACATCTCCATTCACATCTACATCTATACATCTACATCTACATGCATACATCCATATCTCCATTCCCATCTACATGTATACATCTACATCTACATGCATCCATCCACATCTACATCTATACATCTACATCTACATGTATACATCCACATCTCCATTCACATCTACATCTATACATCTACATCTACATACATCCATCCACATCTCCATTCACATCCTCATCTACACATCTATTTCTACATGCATACATCCACATCTCCATGCATACATCCACCTCCACATTCACACTCACATCCATACCTCTACATCTACATGTAAACATCCATATCTCCATGCATAATAATATTCTTTTAATTAATCTAGGATGATAGTTCCTAGAATATGGTAGGAAGTCCTCTTTTTATGCTTTGAATGAAATTATTTTATGCGTAATTTCTATAAAAATTTTGCCATAGCTCCGCTACTATGACTGATAAGTCTCAATTTTTTCTAAGGGATAAGGTTTATCATTAAGGAAATAATTAGAATGGTCTCTAATTGGATCATCAATCCATAATGGATTGAATCTTCGATAAACATAAACTAAAAGTATAGGAAAAAGCCATTAATTTGGTCTCAAACATAGCTTAATCTTGGATTAAGGAAAAGCCTTATGAAAAGCTTCATTTGGATTGAAAAGGGGTCATGAGTATGACCATTTCTAAAGTGAGAGAGAGAAAAACCATTAGAATTAAATATAAATAGAATCTTATGTAATTCTTTACTATCATTAATTAATTAACTTCAATAGCATTTCAAAAACCATATCAATTAAGCTTCTCAAGCTTGAGAGGGGTTGAGAAGAGAGAATCATTGAGAAATTATAGAAAAGATCAAAATTCACTATACTTATCTTATAATTTGCTTGATTCTTTGATCACGGTAGAGGCCCCCAACCAATCAATTGGTTTAGTATGTTGATGGAGCCACCAATGGGGATTGAAGAAAGAAAGAAGTATCAAAAACTAGTGAATTATTAAAGAATTCACAGTTCTTGGCTTAGGTGGAGTAGAGTAACAAAGCATAAGACACTATATATTTTGGCTTAGGTGGAGTAGAGTAACAAAGCATAAGACACTATATATTTTGGCTTAGGTGGAGTAGAGTAATAAAGCATAAGACACTATATATTTTGGCTTAGGTGGAGTAGAGTAACAAAGCATAAGACACTATATATTTTGGCTTAGGTGGAGTAGAGTAACAAAGCATAAGACACTATATTTTTTTTCAACAAGGGGAGGCTTCTATTTATAGGAAAATTTGGGCTCCTAACCAAACAAACTGATTCTAGAATTTTCCAAGTCAATTTGGTCACTTTTTGACCATTTTTAGGTCAGTTAAGCTAACTTTTTGGAACTAGACTTGAATGAGGAGAGAGGAGAGATGAAATATCTCAATTTTTATGAGTTTAAAACTCATTCAAGCATGTAAAATATGCACCTCCTTTAAAGAACTCTCCTTCCTTACATGTGTCATAGTTTTTTTATTAATAAACCTTGTACATTTTCAACTCTTCATCTTATGTGAAATATGCACCTCCTTTAAAGAACTCCCCTTCCTTACATATGTGTTTTTTTACTAATAAACCTTGTACATTTTCAACTCTTCATCTTATGTGAGCATTTACTCCTTTTTGGATACCCAAAATATCTCATATTTTTAATATTGCTCATAGTTTTTTACTAATACACCTTGTACATTTTCAACTCTTCACCTTATGTGAGCATTTACTCATTTTTGGGTATCTTCTTTTTACAAATTGGATTTATCTCCTCCCTACACATGGATTGATGCTATTGGCCCATAGGAACCTTAATTGGACCATAGTCTAAAGATTTCTGAAAATCTAGACCCTTAGACTAAGGTTCTTTATACCTATTTCCAATTAATTCCAATTGCACATTGGAAAATTCATTTTGAATTTCTGTTTTAGGGGAACTTATTTTAATAAGATGAGTTATTTTTCTATCCAAAAATATTCATAATCTGAATATTCTCTCTCTAGAATAATTTTCTCTCTCTAGGCTAAAACAGTTAGAAATAAGGTCTTTATATTTCTGAAGAGTGATTGATTACAGGGGAAGATACTAGACATCAAAAAAAGGGGTTGGGGGAGGAATCTTACATTCTACCCCACTTAAAAAAACGCGAGATGTCCTCATCTCGCAACTTGGGATAATTTCGCAAGATGCACGAATATGAGACTTAGAGAAAAATTTTAATCAAGATTAACCACCAAGAAAGTCTTAAAGAGGGCAAGATAAGAACAAGATTTAAACTTTATTCATTTTCAAAACTTATACAGTAAAGATAGAAGAACTCTTTACACTTCCATAAGCCCGTCCATCATATGGTCACAAAAGCAGTCCTCACAAGCTGCACAAGTATAGGGTAACTCATCTATGGGAATGATTCTGCTAGTTATTGCCGCACCTATCTCAGTGGTATGAGGTGATCCAACAAAAGGACCTCTGAGAGGCAAGCCAAAAACGGGGTAAAGGCATATCTACTCATGAGGAAGAAAACACGCCAGTAAGAAGACCCGCTCAGAAAACCCAAGATGCCTTGATCTCATGACGCAGTAGTATCGGGGACCCAAACCCAAGGCTTCGATAACCATGGCCAAGCGGACATTGTTACGAAAGTGCTGCTGACCCCAGGGTGTTACCCTAGTTATGTTTTGATAGGTCCGCCATTTGGTCTGCGCTACAGAAGTTCCTAGGTGAGGAAAAAGTGAGCGCTCATACTGTTCTATAAAGTCTTTCTTCACAGACTCTCTTGCGTCTTGAAGGTGAGAAATCATCATGGATAAAACTAGTTCTTCTTGCCAAGCCATGAAGGAGATTAAGAAAGAAAGGAGATTGATGGGAGTAAGATTACTGTGAGCGACAGCTAAAGGTTACGACTTATATAAAGGAAGGAGCTAGCGTAACCTAGAAGCCAACGATAACTTGCCACTGAAGTTTTTTCATCTTTCCATGATTTGAGTTTGACACAATTTTCTATAGAAGGCATTAAGAATTTTGAGATGAGGAGATAAAAGAAACTTGTAGGCTAAGTCACCTACTTTCATTGAATTCAGAATATAAGGGTCACAATATCTGGGGGATAACTTCTTATACTCCCCAAAAGATAAAGAACTTCTTTTGGGCCGTACTCGAATGAAAACCAAAACCTTGGTATCCAAAACACCAATTCTCACTTCTGAACTCATTGTTCTAAATCCTTAAAATAGGTGGGACTCCTGAGAAGTATTCTAGGAAAAGGGTCTTCCTTTTTTAAACAGAAACTTTCTTTTATTTTAGAGAGGGAATAATTATAAGATCAGAAAGGGAGATTCTTACTCCTATATACCTCGACGCGGCTGGGGAGGAATCTTACAGATTCAGGATACTGGCAGCGGAAGTAGCACTTCTCGCGTGGGACAGGGGTCCCACGTTCGGGGCCTCGCCCAACGGATATCCAGACAAGAGACTAATCCGCCGGTTTGTCCAAAGCCGAACCCGAAAAAACTTCCCTTATCCGGAAAGCAAGGGCGATTCCACCAGGATAACTTTTTACTCTAACGTAGTCAAGATCATTTCTGATCGAGCTGATCCAATTACATCTATAAGATACTTGGTCAGATCAAGGAAGAAACTTGCACTTGGATCATTGGAATCAACGCTTTTTTCCCCATTCAAGAGGCATAGCCGTTGATTCCTATCCATAGAACAGTTACTGTCCGAGATTTATTTTATCTATCGTAAAAACAAAAGTTTAAGTCTCGATTTACAGATCCATCAGTCCAGCCTAACCCCATCCAGTCCCATGGGTTAGCCAACCGCCCAACCACTGTAGTGATGGGATCCAATTAAGAATTTGGTTAGGTTTTGTCCCGGGTACCAAGGAAAAGAGTTCCAAGGTCCCCTAGCCGGATGTTCATGCAAAAATAAAACTAGTCACACCACTCACACACCCAATATGAAATTGCCTTTTCACAGATTCAACCAGTTTAAAACAATCCTTTAATAAAACCATAGTATCACAGATCACCATCTTCCAATTTATCCAGTTGATTCTTAATTTTCCCATCATTCCTTCATCAGAGTATCTATGGCATCATTGGCAACTAGGACGCTCACCACCTGTCCACTCAGGGGCCGTTTCCTAATTCCTAGCCCATAATACTCGGTAATATAATCACTTATCAAGATGGACTCTCGTTGAAGATCAGCAAGATCAACCAACAGATCCATATAAAGAGCCATGGACTCATCCATTGAAGACCAGCAAGGTCAATCAACCAGATCCATGCCCGATTTTAGAAAACAACTCCTACTCTTGTTCCAATATCTTCCTCGACGCATGCGTGGGTATCCTAGGCGACCCAGAGCCCGAGCACCGTATGGTCAGCACCCTCTAGGATCCTTCGCAGGTGACCTAGCGCTTCACTCATAGGCCGCTTCCTTGGCCCCTCATCCACCGTACCGGAAGCTCACCATTTTAATCGCACCGAGGCTGGTCAAGACCTCGGCCGACCTTGCTACACGAGACGTCCTTCATTGACTCTCCGTCAGTAGTTGCAACTTTATCAGTTAGGTCTCCACGACCTTAATCACAAGATGGTCAAAATGCTCCCCCAGCATTCTTGACATAAAACAGTCATTTACAAACAGCATTTACAAACAGTTTACAATACAGTTTCCATTTTAACTTTCATTTTTCCACATTATCCCTCATCAATCCACATTACTTATTCCATATTCCATTTATATGTATACTCATCCCATCACATCATTTTCCATCTCATCACTTCAGATTCCTTCACATCACATATCATATATTCACATCCATACATATATCCACATCCACATCCACATTCACATCTATACATCCACATCTACATCCATACATCTATTTTCACATCCACATCTACATGCACATTCATGCATCCACATCCATACATCCACATCTACATGCACATTCACATCCATACATCCACATCTATATGCGTACATTCACATCTACATGCATACATCCACATCTCTATGCATACATCCACATTCACATTCACCTCCATACATCTACATCTACATGCATACATCCACCTCCACATTCACATCCACATCTATACATCTACATCTACATATCCACCTCCACATCCACATCCACATCTACATCTACATGCATACATCCACCTCCACATCCACATCCACATCTATACATCTACATCTACATGCATACATCCACATCTCCATTCACGTCTACATCTATACATCTACATCTACATGCATACATCCACCTCCACATCAACATCCACATCTATACATCTACATCTACATGCATACATCCACATCTCCATTCACATCCACATCTATACATCTACATCTACATGCATCCATCCACATCTCCATTTACATCCTCATCTATACCTCTACTTCTACATGCATACATCCTCATCTCCATGCATACATCCACCTCCACATTCACACTCACATCCATACATCTACATCTACATGCAAACATCCACATCTAAATGCATAATAAAATTCTTTTAATTAATCTAGGATGATAGTTCCTAGAATATGGTAGGAAATCCTCTTTTCATGCTTTGAATGAAATTATTTTATGTGTATATTTTTATAAAATTTTGCCATAGCTCCACTACTATAACTAATAAATCTCAATTATTTTAAAAGATAGGTTATCTTTAAGGGAATGATTAGAATGATCCCTAATTGGATCATTAACCCTTAATGGATTAACTAAAAAATAATCATAAACTAAAAGCATAGATAAAAAAAACTATTAATTTATTCTCAAGTATAGATTAATCTTGGATTAAGAAAAAGCTTTATGAAAAGCTTCATTTGGATTGACAAAGGGTCATGAATATGACCATTTCTTAAGTGAGAGAGAGAAAAAACCATTAGAATTAGACATAAATGGAAATTTATGTACTATCATTAAATTAATTAACTTCAATAGCATTTCAAAAACCATACCAATTAAGCTTCTCAAGCTTGAGAGGGGTTGAGAAGAGAGAATCATTGAGAAATTATAGAAAAGATCAAAATTAACTATACTTACCTTATAATTTGCTTGATTCTTTATTCACGGTAGAGGCCCCCAACCAATCAATTGGTTTAGTATGTTGATGGAGCCACCAATGGGGATTGAAGAAAGAGAGAAGTATCAAAAACTAGTGAATTATTAAAGAATTCACAGTTCTTGGCTTAGGTGGAGTAGAGTAACAATGCATAAGACACTATATTTTTTTCAACAAGGGAAGGCTTATATTTATAGGAAAAATTGAGCTCCTAACCAAACAAACTGATTCTAGAATTTTCCAAGTCAGTTTGGTTGAATTTGGACTAGATTTGGACCCAGTTTGGTTACTTTTTGATTCGGTTTGGTTCTATTTTGATTTGGTTTGGTTCAAGAGAGATGAGAGATAAAAATATCACATTATTTTTTAGTTTAAAACTCATTCAAGATATGCACCTCCTTTAAATAATTCCCCTTCCTTACATATGTGTCAAAAATTTATTGCTCATAGTTTTTTACTAATAAACCTTGTACATTTTCAACTCTTCATCTTATGTGAAATATGCACCTTCTTTAAAGAACTCCCCTTCCTTACATATGTGTCAAAATTTTATTGCTCATAGTTTTTTACTAATAAACCTTGTACATTTTCAACTCTTCATCTTATGTGAAATATGCACCTTCTTTAAAGAACTCCCCTTCCTTACATATGTGTCAAAATTTTATTGCTCATAGTTTCTTACTAATAAACCTTGTACATTTTCAACTCTTCATCTTATGTGAAATATGCACCTTCTTTAAAGAACTCCCCTTCCTTACATATGTGTCAAAATTTTATTGCTCATAGTTTTTTACTAATAAACCTTGTACATTTTCAACTCTTCATCTTATGTGAGCATTTACCCATTTTTGGATATCTTCTTTTACAAATTGGATTTATCTCCTCCCTACACATGGATTGATGCTATTGGCCCATAGGAACCTTAATTGGACCATAATCCAAAAATTTCTGAAAATCTAGACCCTTAGACTAAGGTTCTTTATACCTATTTCCAATTAATTCCAATTGTACATTGGAAAATTCTTTTTGAATTTCTGTTTCAGGGGAACTTATTTTAATAAGATGAGTTATTTTTCTATCCAAAAATATTCATAATCTGAATATTCTCTCTCTAGAATAATTTTCTCTCTCTAGGCTAAAACAGTTAGAAACAAGGTCTTTATATTTCTGAAGAGGGATTGATTACAGGGGAAGGTACTAGACATCAAAAGGGGGTTGGGGGAGGAATCTTACAAAATGAGTATTGATCAAACAGTAGAAATACTAAAATTAACCTCTGACTACTAGCGTTCAAACCAATTAACGAACAGAGAGCTTGGGCAAGTTACTTTTTAGACTTCTATCGACCAACATCACAGATGAAGTTTCTTCAATTTCCCTCCACTCATGAATGTATATTCACTATAGTAGATTCAAACTTATAGATGTGCCGAGCTATGCATCCTTCAGATTTTAGAGAGAAGCTTAGGGTACTAAAATATTTCATATTCTCTGGGACTCTTTTCCCAGATCAAGCTGTAATTCTGAATGGGGAGACTCGTTACGCATCCCAACACATCTACGATTAGATCACTCAATTCATCCCTAAGCGTAGGATTCATTGTTGTGGTAGGTTTCACCCAGGATTTTGTGGGATCACTGATTCCACAAAATCTATGCCTTAGATTTTACCAACCAACCTCCCAAGTTTTTCCTAGGGATAAACAATCTCTGAGAAAGTATTATAAATAAGCATATGCAATCTTGTTCACAAAATGTAAAAAAAGTGAACATTATCTTTTTCACCTCTTTAGTTTTCCTCAAATTTGGCGCTAATGCATGCTCTCTTTTTTTTTCATGGCAACAAGATGACGAAGCTGAAAGGAAATTCCTACTTAAGCAGTTGAAACCCTCTTCCTTCTCAAGAGAAGGAAAATATGTTGTTATAGATGCACAGAGGCATGTATAGAGTCCATGACTGACGATTTCTCTCTTGTTTGGTACTAATAAAGCCAACCAATCTATGGTGGCGTGTTTTTGACTAATCGATGATGCTAAGCTATGGTGGAAGGAGTGGTGTAGAGAAAAGGATGTCTAAGAAAGCTCTATCATCTATAGGAACAAATCAAGGGAGCTATTAAGGAGAGGTACTTGCCTTTACACTTTAAACCCTAAAAAGATAAATGAGTTTTATAGCCTGACCCAAAAGAACTCCGCAGTGGATGCTTACTACTCCCAATTTGTTAGGCCCAAGAAGTATGCTCCAACTATGACCTTGGCTCAATCCATTAGCCAATTTGCACAAGGTCTAAGCCCTCTCCTCAACCATCATCTAGAATCCATGCAGTCGACTAGCTTGTAGGATGTGATTTTTTGAGCTAAACCTTTAGAAGATGAGTTGAAGGATAGAAATAGCAACAACTTTAGGAAAAGACCTTACCTTGAATCGTCCAATGCAGGGTGACCTTCTGGATTACCCTTCAATCAACTGCCATTTAGTGGTCAAATTTCATGGCCATTGTTGCCTCGCTCGCGAAAACCTTACACAATGACCTAGCATGGCAAAGAGGAATGACTACAATTGCCACCAACCAAGTCACCGACATGTTAATGCCCTCTTCTTACCCAAGGCTGTTAACCTTTCAAAATTACCTCCTCTAAACTTTCCCAAGAACCCACAAATTGATCCTAGGAGAAGATCTGCTTCCATTCAACAACCCAGTCAAGTAAGAAATGGAGTTCACGGCCCCAAAGGTGGGTATCATTGAAGAGGTTGTGGAAGAGGAAGAGTTGCTATGATCCAAGCTAAAGAAAAAACCCTTGAAGATGAAGAGGAGGATAGAGCCTAGGTTCATGTTGAAAGAGCACCAAGGTGAAAAGAAATAATTTTCAGTGATCCAGACACCAGCATCATATCATGATAAACATTTTAAATTGTTGATTGATTATAGAAGTACTCATTCATTTCCTTCACCAAAGTGCATCAGACAATTAGGTCTTAATAAAAACCATCCAAGAAAATGGCATCGAGCTATGTAAGATTCCTCCCCCACCCCCTTTTTGATGTCTAGTATCTTTCCCTGTAATCAATCCCTCTTCAGAAATATAAAGACCTTGTTTCTATCTGTTTTAGCCTAGAGAGAGAAAAAATATTCTAGAGAGAGAATATTCAGATTTTGAATATTTTTGGATAGAAAAATATCTCTTCTAATTCAGATGAGTTCCCCTGAAACAGAAATTCAAAAAGAATTTTTCAATGTGCAATTAGAATTAATTGAAAATAGGTATAAAGAACCTTAGCCTAAGGGTCTAGATTTTCAGAAATCTTTAGACTATGGTCCAATTAAGGTTCCTATGGACCAATAGCATCAATCCATGTGTAGGGAGGAGATAAATCCAACTTGTAAAAAGAAAATACCCAAAAATGAGTAAATGCTCACATGAGGTGAAGAGTTGAAAATGTACAAGGTTTATTAGTAAAAAACTATGTGCAATATTAAAAATATGAGATAATTTGGGTATAATGATTTTATTATGACACATATGTAAGGAAGGGGAGTCCCTTAAATGCTCACATAAGATGAAGAGTTGAAAATGTACAAGGTTTATTAGTAAAAAACTATGAGCAATATTAAAATGATTCCATTATGACACATATGTAAGGAAGGAGAGTTCTTTAAAGGAGGTGCATATTTCACATAAGATGAAGAGTTGAAAATGTACAAGGTTTATTAGTAAAAAAACTATGAGCAATATTAAAATGATTCCATTATGACACATATGTAAGGAAGGGGAGTTCTTTAAAGGAGGTGCATATTTCACATGCTTGAATGAGTTTTAAACTCATAAAAATTGAGATATTTCATCTCTCCTCTCTCCTCATTCAAGTCTAGTTCCAAAAAGTTAGCTTAACTGACCTAAAAATGGTCAAATATTGACCAAACTGATTTAGAAAATTCTAGAATCAGTTTGTTTGGTTAGGAGCTCAATTTTTCCTATAAATAGAAGCCTCCCCCTTGTTGAAAAATAGTTAGTGTTTATGCATCGTTACTCTACTCCACCTAAGCCAAGAACTGTGAATTCATTTAATAATTCACTAGTTTTTGGAGCTTCCCTCTTTCTTCAATCCCCATTAGTGGCTCCATCAACATACTTAACCAATTGATTGGTTGGGGGCCTCTACCGTGAACAAAGAACCAAGCAAGTTGTAAGGTAATTAGTGAATATTGATCTTTCTATAATTTCTCAATGTTTCTCTCTTCTCAACCCCTCTCAAGCTTGAGAAGTTTAATTGGTATGGTTTTTTTTTAAATACTATTGAAGTTTGAATAGTAGTGAAGAGTTACATAAGTTAATAAATGCTATTGAAGTTAATTTTCATTTATGTTTAAATTCTAATGATTTTTATGTAAATTCTCTCTCTCACTCAAGAAATGGTCATACTCATGACCCGCTCTCAATCCAAATCAAGCTTTTCATAAAGCTTTTCCTTAACCCAAGATTAAGCTATGCTTGAGGCCAATTTAATGGCTTTTTTCTATGCTTTTAGTTTATGCATATTGATGATTCAATCCACTATAGATTAATGATCCAATTAGAGATCATTTTAATTATTTCCTTAATGATAAGCTTTATCCCTTAGAAAAAATTGAGATTTATCAGTCATAGCAGCGGAGCTATGGCAAAATTTTTTTATAAAAATTATGCATAAAATAATTTCATTCAAAGCATAAAAAGAGGACTTCCTACCATATTCTAGGAATTATCATCCTAGATTAATTGAAAGAATTTCATTATAATCATGGAGAAATTGAATTTTAATATCATGCATAAAGGATAATTTTTTTATATCAAAAGTGTTACTTTTATCATTTTAAATTTTCATGCATAGAAGTATGCATAAAGGATAATTTTTATATCAAAAGTGTTACTTTTATCATATTGGATTTCATGCATAGAGGTATGCATAAAAGTTGAATATTTTATTATAAAAGTGTTACTTTTAGCATAATTGAATTTCATGCATAGAGGTATGCATAAAAGATATGGGAAGTGATAAGATATGATAAGATGCATGTGGATGTGGATGTGGATGTATGAATGTGGATGTATGGATGTGAATGTGGATGTGGATGTGGATGTATGAATGTGGATGTATGGATGTGGATGTGGATGTATAAATGAGGATGTGAAAATGGAGATAAGCATGTAGATGTGGATGTATGGATGTGAATGTGGATGTGGATGTGGATGTATGAATGTGGATGTATGGATGTGAATGAGGATGTGGATGTGGATGCATGGATGTAAATGTGGATGTGTATGTATGGATGTAGGCATGTAGATGTGGATGCATGAATGTGGATGTATGGATGTGAATGAGGATATAAATGTGGATGTATGGATGTGAATGTGCATGTAGATATGGATGTATAGATGTGAATGAGAATGTGGATGTGGATGTGGATGTATGTATGTATGTATGTGGATGTGGATGTATGAATGAGGACGTGATAATGAATGTATGCATGTAGATGTGGATATGGATGTGTATGTATGAATGCGGATATGGATGTGGATATGGATGTGTATGTATGAATGTGGATATGGGATGTGGATGTATAAATGAGGATGTGAAAATGGAGATAAGCATGTAGATGTGGATGTATGGATGTGAATGTGGATGTGGATGTGGATGTATGGATGTGGATATGGATGTGAATATATGATATGTGATGTGAAGGAATCTGAAGTGAAGAGATGGAAAATGATATGATTGGATGAGTACACATATAAATGAAATGTGGAATAAGTAATGTGGATTGCATGAGGGATAATGTGGAAAAATGAGAGTTAATATAGAAATTGTATTTGTAAACTGTTTGTAAATGCTGTTTGTAAATGGCTGTTTTATGTCAAGAATGCTGGGAAAGCATTTTGACCGTCTTGTGATTAAGGTCGTGGAGACCTAACTGATAAAGTTGCAACTGCTGACGGAGAGTCAATGGAGGACGTCTCGCGTAGCAAGGTCGGCCGAGGTCTTGACCAGCCTCGGTTCGATTAAAATGGTGAGCTTCCGGTACGGTGGATGAGGGACCAAGGAAGCGGCCTATGAGTGAAGCGCTAGGTCACCTGCGAAGGATCCTAGAGGGTGCTGACCATACGGTGCTCGGGCTCTGGGTCGCCCAGGATACCCACGCGTGCGTCGAGGAAGATATTGGAACAAGGAGTAAGAGTTGTTTTCTGGAACCGGGCATGGATCTGGTTGACTGACCTTGCTGGTCCTCAACGGATGAGTCCATGGCTCTTTTATATGGATCTGTTGGTTGATCTTGCTGATCTTCAACGAGAGTCCATCTTGATAAGTGATTATATTGTTGAGTATTATGGGCTAGGAACTATTGAAACGGCCCCTGTGTGGACAGGTGGTGAGCGTTCTAGTTGCCAATGATGCCATAGATACTCTGATGAAGGAATGATGGGAAATTATGAATCAACTGGATAAATTGGGAGATTGTGATCAGTGGTACTATGGTTTCATTAAAGGATTGTTTTAAAGTTAGCTGATGCTAAGAAAAAGGCAATTTTCATATTGGGTGTGTAAGTGGTGTGGCTAGTTTTATGTTTGCATGAAATTCCGGCTAGGGGGCCTTGGAACTCTTTTCCTTGGTACCCGGGACAAAACCTAACCAAATTCCAAATTGGATCCCATCACTACAGTGGTTGGGCGGTTGGCTAACCCATGGGATCGGATGGGGTTAGGCTGGACTGATGGATCCGTAAATCGAGACTCAATTTCTGTTATTACGATAGATAAAGTAAATCCCGGATAGCAATTGTTCTATGGATAGGAATCAACGGCTGTGCCTCCTTGGTGGGGAAAAAAGCGTTGATCCCAATGATCCAAGTGCAAGTTTCTTCCTTGATCTGACCAAGTATCTTTATAGATGCAGTCGGATCTGTTTGATCAGTAAGAGTTTTGACTACGTTAGAGTAAAAATTATCCTGGTGGAATCGCCCGTGCTTTCCGGATAAGGGAAGTTTTTCCGGGTCTGGTTTTGGAAAAACCGACGGATTAGTCTTTTGTCCGGATATCCGTGGACGAGGCCCCGAGTGTGGGACCCTGCCTCGCGCAAGAAGTGCTACTTCCGCTGCTAGTACCCCGAATCCGTTGCACGGTGGGAACAGGGATCTCACAAGCTAGCTAGTGGCAAGGAAGTAATTTACCAATATACCATAGGAGATCTAGAGTTTGATAAAACCCATCCATGAAAATGGCATCGAGCTAGATAATGACAAGAAAGTACTTTCCCAATATACCATAGGAGATATACAGTTTGATCTTATTGGCAAACTAACGAGTTGCTATTTCCATATGATGCCCCTGGATATTCATTTCTTGGAATGGATTGGCTAAAAGAATAAAAGCCCACCATCTATTGTGAGAATGGAGAAATCTCATTCAAGGATGCCAAAAATGAAGTAGTGGCTTCAAGGAGGACTGGTAGACCCACCTTACAGCTAGTCAAGGGCAGTAATTTACTAATGGGTATCAAGAAGAATCAAAGGATGTTTGTTGTAAAACTCAACAAGGTAGAGAAAGATACTATAGGGAGTAAACCTGACTGGATATAAGACTACAAAGATCTCTTCCCAAAGGAACTTACCTAGATGCCCACAAAGGAAAATTTACCATGAGATTGAGCTTATTCAGGGAGCACAACCTGTGGCAAAAAGGGTATATAAAATGTTAGTTCCAGAGTCAATAGAACTTAAGGAATAACTTTGACTGATGTTAGAGAAAGCGTTCATCAAACCAAGTGTATTGCCTTGGGGAGCTTCGGTCCTATTTCAAAAGAAGAAGGATGGAACCTTACGATTATGCATTGACTATAGGGGTCTAAATTAACTCACTCTAAAAAATACGTATTCAATCCCTAAGATTGTCAAACTTTTAGATCGATTTCACGAAGACCAAGCCTTCACCAAGATTGATTTAAAGTCTAGTTATTATCAGATTAGATTCAAGGAGGAGAAAAGACACCCCAAAGATAACATTCAACTCCATATATGGGCATTTTGAATACACCGTGATGATGACATTTGGGTTGACTAATTCCCCAGCAACTTGCAAAGGCTCATGCAAGATATATTCAAGAAGCAACTAGATAAATTACCTTGGTGTTCTTTGACTCACAAAATTTTGGTCTCAGATTACTAGGAAGGGCATATCTTGTATACATGCTCCAAATACCTAGAGTCTCATAACCTCTGTGCTAGAAAAAAGGAAGGCCCAAAGATAGTTCTCTTCATTGGCATGCCTAGGAAATCTATAGACACCTGCACACTAGCTTGATATTGTCAAGGGATTTGACCAACCCTTGCATTGGCACAACAATTGGAGCACGGACCCCTATCCTTCTGAGTTGGGTCAGGACTCAAAGGATTGTAATGAAGCAATAATCTTTAGATTAGGTCTAGGACCA
Source organism: Cibotium barometz (assembly GCF_041138505.1). Lineage (NCBI taxonomy): Eukaryota > Viridiplantae > Streptophyta > Polypodiopsida > Cyatheales > Cibotiaceae > Cibotium > Cibotium barometz. The sequence goes on along the minus strand of NC_141097.1, from coordinate 37,612,814 downwards.
TGGTCATGGGATCAGGTATAAAAGGGGCTCATGGGTTGTCATTTGTACCTTTTATGAACTTTTATGATCTTTGGACATTATCTCTCTTGGACATTTGTATGTCCTTGGAGCCTTTGTATGTCCTTGGAGCCTTTGGTGTAAGGTTCCTCCCTCTAAAAATGGGAGAAACACTTAAGATAGTCCACTAAGTCTTATCTTGGGAAAAATTTCCTATTCATCGACACCTTGACCCTGTAGAGATTCAAGGATACGATTCATAGGTATGACCTAGCTCTATCCCGTAGGGGAAGCGTGATTTTCTAAACATCAAATCACCCATAGGGCAATTGATCAAAAATTGGGCAACTACTAGACTTGATTTCTAGAGACAACGCTTTTTTCCTCATCTTATGCAAGGCACAGCCGCTGACCTAGTCTTCTAGAATAGAGTTGCCCAAGAACCTAACTATCTAACGTAGGGCTTTCACTTAATTTGTTGGAAAGCTACCCGACTAATCGGGTCCACCCGTCCGTAGGATGGTGCCGTCAGGGCATTCCATCCTCCCACTTTTCACCCTACTCACGCATCAATTTGTTTTCTAATTAATACTACCACACTGTTTGACATAAATAAACATATTCCTTAATTAGGGCCCTTCTTCACAAGGTTCGTTAAAACAGCCTTCTTACACAATACCATCATACCAAAGACAAGATGCAATTAAATAAAAAGTTTATACATGAATCCATTTCCATACAAGCCAATCCGGCTCTCTTATTCTTATTCTGCCGATGATCTAGAATTTGGCCTTCCAGCCTCTATATGCTAGGCAAAACCCTACGGGACCATACACCTCATCGTCGGCCGCTGGCGAGGACTCAAGCCGGCCTGTCGCCCTCTCAGGCTCCATCGCTCGATCCTCCCGCCCCTCAGAGGAATGTCTGCACACTAGGGTGGGCTTATTTACCGCACTAGCTTGGGCCCTCAGAACTAGGCAGCCTCATAATCTCTCGCCTCAATCGGTGATCCTTATTCTCCCAAAGGTATGAGGGATACCTTGGGCCATTCCCGGGCTTTGCTAATGACGCCGCCCGGCTACACAAGCACGGAACGGAGTTAGCGTTGAAGCCAAAAGAAATCTTGAATTCCAAAGATAACAACTTCAATGCAATTTTCTAAGTATAGCATTCACAATTCATGAAGATAGCAATTTCAACGCAATTTATTGAAAACAACATCACATAATTCGTAATTTCATATAACTTTTATGTCCTCGTTTTAAAAGAAAAAGACACCATTCATTAATACTAATTTAAGGAAAAATCTCTTCTTTTGAAAATTAACCAAGCTAACCTGGCCACCGTTTCCTTGAGGGACTTGAAAAGGGAGGACTGGGGCGCATCTCCCTCCATCTCGTTGTTACGTGCGCCTCTTGAGGCAATGTTTTGCTGTCTCCAGGATGAGGCCATCTTAGGCGTCACCTTGTAGAGCTCGCTGCTGCGATCGAAACACTTCAGTCGGATCTGAATTCCGAGCTCGTTTGCTCACCGTATGAGCAAAAGAATATGGCGCACGAACCCTCGCTTAAGCCAAAAATCCCTTACTAAAGTCTACGCAAATGGGGGGGGAAGAATTGTGAGATGTCCTTAAGGCCAAAGGCAGAAACGTGGAGAGGGCTGGGAGGGGTTGCTGCAAGCCTCTCTGTAAGTCTATTCACACGGGGGGGAGAAGAGTTAAGGACACTGGCCTCTAGCAAGAGGAGGATGGAGGAAAATTGGCTTATTTGAAACGAGCCAAATGAGGGGGTGTGAGAGGGGTGGCTGCAAGGGCGGCTGTACTTGCAGCAAGTACGCTACGGCGGTACGTACGGCGGCACAACAGGGCATACGCTACACAGAAATGCGTGCCGACGACTGAGGAGCACCTCGGGGGTTTATATAGCTGAGGGGTGAGGGTACGGGCGCTGCGCAAAGCAGGGACGAAAGGACGGTGTACCTTCAAAGGCTATGGATCAGTGGCTTGCATGGGTCTACGGGAAAGGTACGGTGTCGGTTGTCTGGGAAAGGAGTGGCACGCATGTACCTTATCCGGTCTGGGTGTAAGGGTACGCATGGACCATACAGTGGACGGCCGTCCTTTGGTTCTTGGGCGGCCATTGTACGGGCGCCCTAGTAAGTGTGTACGGACCAAATTTTGGGACGGGGTATCCAAATTTGGGGCGCCCACCTCGATTTGTGTGCCGGACCGCCCCGAGGGGCGAAAATTTTTTTTGTCCGGGAGGTTCTCCTGGTCACAGGGGTTCAGACCGTTCGTCAATCGGACGTGCGGTCGTGCATTTATTAAGGTTTAAAGGTCGCCGTTTTTTAACTAAAATGATTGAAATTAGCGTATAGGCTTGATCCGGTGTCCGTTTTGGATGCTGTAAAATCCTATATTAGGGTAAAATCGCGCGCAGATTCCAAATTTGGACTCAGAATTTGAAGATTCTAAGTAGAAATGACTCAAATAATAAAATCATTGATATTCATACCATAAAAACTCATAATTACATGGACATTTCTTTATTAGTGAAGATGGGTACGTTACATCCTTCCCCCCTTAAAGAAATCGAGATGTCCTCATCTCGTCATGAATTGGGGATAATCCTTTAAGAGTGTAGCTTCATCTTCCCAAGTTGCATCCTCTTCAGGGTAATCTTTCCACTGAACTAGATGTTCTACAAGAGTTCTATTTCGGAGTTGCCTTTCCCTAGAATCTATGATGCTACTGGGCTGTAATTCAAGGACTCCTTGAGTAGGGATTACAACTTGTTCATCATCAAGAATATGATCAAGACTGGGGACATATGGCTTTAACAAACTTACATGAAATACATTATGGACTTTGATATGGGCTGGGAGTTGGAGTTTATAGGCACTTTTACCTAGACACTTGATAACTGTATAAGGACCACAATACCTAGGGCTGAGCTTCTTATATTTCCCAAGTGATAGAGAACTTCGTTTGGGTTCTATCACTTCGTTTGGGTCGCACTCGTAGAAGAACTTTGTCTCATTCCTTGAAGATCCTTTCAGACCTCTTGTTGTCAGCATAATGCTTTTGTCGATCTTGGGCAGCTTTAATATCCTTTTGGATAGCCTTGGTTTGTTCCTCCATTTCTTCGAGCATTTTCCTGGATGCCTCAACTCTTATGGTTGGATCAGAGAAATTTAGAGGAGACAGGCATTCTTGCCCATAGAGTGCCTTGAATGGTGACATTCCTATGCTTTGATGATGATAAGACGCATTGTAGGCGAATTCTACCAGAGGAAGGTATTGAATCCACCTTCTGGGTTCCCGTCCACAGTATGCTCTGAGAATGTCTTCAATTACTTGATTGACTCTCTCAGTCTGGCCATCGGTCTCTGGATGATAAGCTGTGCTAAAGCAAAGTTGAGTCCCCAGAGCTTGGAATAAAGACTGCCAGAATTTTGAGGTGAAGTCAGAATCCCGATCACTTACTATCCTTTTTGGGAGACCATGAAGTTTGAGGACTTCCTTGATGAATATTCGAGCAACATCAGAAGCTTTGAAGGTCTTCTTTGTTGGTATAAGGTGAGCTACTTTGGTAAGTAAGTCCACTACTACTAGAATGGAGTCATATCCTCCTTGAACAGTGGGGAGACTTGTGACAAAATCCATACTAATGCACTCCCACTTCATTTGGGGAATATCTAAGGGTTGAAGCTTTCCAGGCATCTTGACCCTTTCAGCCTTGATCCTTTGGCATGAGAGACATTGTTTCAAGTACCGAAGCACATCATTTTTCAAGCCTGCCCAATGAAAACTCCTTCTTACCGCATTTAATGTTTTTGCATAACCTGGGTGTCCTGCAGAGCAGGGCTATCATGAGCTTCATGGAGGATTAGTTTCTTTAAAGCAGGATCCTTAGGGATACATAGCTTGTGATTGAAGTAGAGGCTTCCTTCATGAGTGGAGTATCCCTTGATTAGATTCTTCTCTTTCTCTGAATGTCCCCCTTCTTCTACTAACTTTATCATCCTCTGATAATCTGGGTCATGAGATGAGACTTCTTCCACCTTGACCAGTATGGGATTATTTGGCATCGAAATTGCATTCAAGAAAGATTTGCGGCTAAGTGCATCAGCTACCACATTGTCTTTCCCAGGGCGGAATTTGATGTCGAAATCATATTCTTGTAGAATTTCAATCCATCTCCTTTGCCGCATGTTGAGGTTAGGCGATCCACTTTAGACTTTTGTGGTCAGTTACAAGATGGAATTTGCCTCCCAAGAGATAATGTCTCCATAATTTGAGGCAATGAACAACTGCTAAGAGCTCCAAATCATGGGTGGCATAGTTTGCTTCATATTGCTTCAGCTTGCGGGAAGTATAAGCGACTGGTCTTCCTTCTTGGCGTAAGACACCACCAAGTGCTAGACTACTAGCATCGGTAACCACTTCAAATTCCTTGGAGAAATCAGGAAGCTTTAAGACTGGGACAGAAGTAATAATGACTTTCAGTTGATCAAAGCTATTTTGATGGATTGGCAGCCACACTATTTTGCAATCCTTCTTAAGAAGATCTGTCAAGGGTGCAGCTACCAAGGCATAATCTTTGATAAAAATCCTATACCAACCCGTGATTCCCACGAATCTACAAACTTCACGAACTGATTTAGGGGGTGGCCATTCTAGAATATCCTTGACCTTGGCGGGGTCTACTGAGATGCCATCTTTGGAGACGATGAATCCAAGATACTCAATTTGATGAGTAAAGAAGGTACATTTGCTCTTCTTGGCATAGAGTTTGAGTGTGCGTAGCAATTGCAGCACTCTACACACATGCTCCTCATGCTCTTCCATTGATTTGGAGTAGATTAGGATGTCATCAAAGAAAACAAGCACAAACTCATCCAAGTACGGGCGGAATATATCTTGCATTAGGCGGTTGAAGGTTGCAGGAGCATTGGTTAACCCGAATGACATTACAGTAAACTCATAGTGGCCATAACGGGTATTAAAGGCTGTTTTGGGTATATCTGCTTCCTTAAATTTGATCTGATAATAACCAGACCTCAAATCTATTTTTGAGAAGACTTTGGCCCCATGAAGCCTGTCAAGAAGTTTTGATGCGAGGGATAGGATACTTATTCTTGACAGTGACTTGATTTAGTCCTCAATAATCTATGCAGAGGCGGAGAGTCCCGTCCTTCTTTTTTTGGAAAAGAACAGGTGCTCCCCACGGAGAGCTACTGGGGCGTACAAATCCTTGTTCAATGAGTTGGGAAAGTTGCTCCTTAAGTTCAATGGCTTCAGGAAGGGACATTTTATAGGGAGTTTTTGAGACGGGTTGGGCTCCAGGGATCACCTCGATTTCATGGTCGACTTCTCGAGGAGGTGGTAACCCTGTAAGCTCGTCAGGGAAGATGTCAGAGAATTCTTGGAGCCAAGAGGGTTCTGTCTCCATACTAGGTTCAATGACTTTGTTGAGTTTGACTAAGAAAACTTGCTGACCCTTACGTGTCCCCTTGAGAAGATGTTTTGCCTTGACTACCCTAGACTTAGGTTTTCCTGTGATTCCCTGAACAGATATTACTTGGCCATGCTCATTTTCAAAAGTGATACTCCCCTGGTTACAATGAATGCTAGCTTTGTTTGCAATTAACCAATCCATCCCAAAGATTCCATCATAAATTCCTAGTGGCAAGACTCTAAAGTGACCATGAGTTTGCTCATTACCCAGCTCAAAATCAAGGTTTCCTATAGAGTGGCGAGATACTACTTCTTTCCCACTGGGTAACTCTACAATCATTTTTCTAGCTGTTTTTTGACTCAAGTTTAATTTTTGCAAGCACCTAGGAGAAAGGAATGAATGGGTACTGCCACAATCAATCAAAAGCTGAAATGGCTTACCGTGATGAGTGGCGGGGGCTTGGATTACACCAAATTGTTTATTCGGACCTTGGTGTTCTACCGCCACATGGACGGTGGTGCGCTCTTCTTCAGCCGTTTCCAAGGTCGGTTCTTCACTTATAACACAGGCAGTTCTAGCAACTGATCCTCCGCGGCCTCTGCCACGGCCACTGCCTCTTGCACCTTGGTGGGTAGGGGTTCCACGGCCTTGATTTCCTCTGTTACCTTGGGGAAATGATGTTGCCATCTTGGGACAGTTGGCTCTAAAGTGTCCCGGCTCATTGCACTCAAAACACAGAGGGCCTTCTCTCGAAGAAGCAGCATATGAGCGGGGGGCAAAAGAGTTGCCTTGTCGCCCTCTGTTGTAGTAGGGAAAATTCTGTTGAGGTTTCTTGTAGGGTTGATCTCTAAGGTTTGCCTCAGGGTAAGATCTCTTTTGATTCTTCGGTTTGTTAGCCTTCATTTCTTTCACAAGGGGCTTAGCTCGTATGAGAGCATCCTGTAATGTGCTTGGCCTCATTGCTTCAAGGCGGGAATCTAGGGGTTCATTTAGCCCTTGGCAGAAACGAGCCACTTGCTGGGAAGTAGTCATAGCTGGGGGCATACTTCCGAAGGGTAATGAATTTGGAATAGTAGTCCTCAAGAGTTAAGCTGCACTGTCTAAGACTAAAGAACTCATTCATCTTTATGGATTCATGGGATGGAGGAAGATATCTTTCCTTCACTGCTTGCTTGATGTCTTCCCACATTTGAGAATGCTCGGTGACTTCCTTGTCACGGCACCACTGTTTCCGCCAGAGTTTAGCATCTCCAGTGAGGCGAAACCGTGCGAGCATAGACTGATTTGCTACTCCAGTACCGGCAGCAGAGAAATAATCGTCCATCGCCTCAATCCAGACTTCAACATCCTTCTCAACCTTTGAACCTTCTCCTTTAAAGGAGGGAGGTTGCATTTGCTTGAGCAGGAGCTTCTTCTCCTGGGTATCGGTATAAAGCGCATTGGGAAGTGGAGGGTGGTCATCCTGGCCACCATCGTAAAAACAATTTTTAAGATTACAAGATTCATATTTGCACAACGCTGGAGAGTAAAACCATTGAAATTATTTTATTTCCAAATATTTACAAGGACAAGTTTTATTACAAAGATCTGAGACTAATATAATTAGTCTTATTTGACATCAAGGGAAATTCCTAGGCTTCACTGTGACATAAGGGTAGAGCGGTCCACATATGTGAATAAGGGTGGTAAACTCTGGATTGGGGTAGGTCCCAACACTGCTACTCTATCAGCAGGTAAGACTTGCATCACTTTGTCATACACCCAACGATCCTGAGGTATGCAAACCCCATCTATAGTCATCGAGGTGTCGGCCTTGGGGGTACCGACGAACCAAAATAAGCGGATCATCTTCAGCTTCTCAATCCAACGAATCCGCTTAAGGTCGGTGGTAAGGTTCCCAATCTGATCTGCTCGGATGATGAAGTATCTCGGCCCATGACTCCAGAAATCTCTACCCCATCCTCTCTAAATACGAGAGAAATGAGGGAGGGATATCTTCTCTAATATCTGCACCATGGTGTCGCGAAACTCGAAATTCGAGGAGTGACTAGCAGTCTCAAAGATGCATTGGAAAACTAGAAATTTGGAGTAGGCATCTTCCTCTTCCTCTTTCTACAATCTCCTGGTCGCAGGGGTTCAGACCGTTCGTCAATCGAACATGCGGTCGTGCATTTATTAAGGTTTAAAGGTCGCCGTTTTTTAACTAAAATGATTGAAATTAGCGTATAGGCTTGATCCGGTGTCCGTTTTGGATGCTGTAAAATCCTATATTAGGGTAAAATCGCACGCAGATTCCAAATTTGGGCTCAAATTTTGAAGATTCTAAGTAGAAATGACTCAAATAATAAAATCATTGATATTCATACCATAAAAACTCATAATTACATGGACATTTCTTTATTAGTGAAGATGGGTAGGTTACATTTGGCTAGCATAGGCTTATAGAAGGATATTTCCATCCTCTCACTGTTGAGAGGTTAACTCACTTAGGCATCATGGCTCTTTGTATGAGATTATCTCCTTAATCTTGCATTAATCCATGTGGTGATTATCCCATATCTCAGCTTTATTATTACTTCATTCCAATTGGTACTAGAGCTCTTGGCTCGACTTGAGCAAATTTCTATAGAATGCAAGAGTTCTTGATTTTCTTGAAAACCTTGTTACATGAATGAAGTGCTTCAAGCTGATTATACATGGATTAGTGGTGGGCATGAAGATCATGGAGCTTAGCAAAGATTTGATGTCATTTTGGGAGAAATTGCATCAATTTTGGAGATATTTTGATGACCGAGCACATTTTGGATCAAAATTTGATTAGGATAGGCAAAGTTTCGAGGTGTGGACCTGCAAAAAAAAATGCATCTTTCTCCCCCTCACTTATAAATGGAAGATTGGTGGAGATGGAGACTTGGAGCAACCATGAAGTAAAATGGTGGCTAAATAAGCACTGGGAGACTTAGCAGGTTGTAGAAGGCACAACCGAGAGGATAACGAAGATAAATCTGTGTGAATGGGATCTGCTAGCCATTGTCACCTATTAATGGAGGCATTTGCAAACCCTAAACCAACTCTCTGTTAGCATTAAGCATTTGGGAGGGAAATTATACTATGGATCTTCGCAAGAGAAGGGTGAACGGTTGATGCTAACAAGAGATTGAAGCTCAAAAACGATCGTCGGCTTTCGTGTTTTCTCTAACCCTAATCGCGTTTTTTTTTGCATTAACCATTTCATCATACCTTCTTGAGCTTGAATTTTGCTTATCTCATGCTTTCTTACAAGATTTGAGAAATTTCTTGAGATCTAGCTAGGATTTCTCACCAAATTAGGGTTTTTGGGGGAGTTTTGCCAAAATTGATTCCATAATCTTCTTCCTTATGCTTCCTCCTACTCACTCATGCATTGGTTAACTCTCAAACCATGGGATTAGGATTTCTTGACCTTTTTTTTCCAATTTGGGGGTTTTTCCAAAATTAGGGTTTGCTCTTACAATTTCATAAGATTGGCATTGTTTCGCCCCTTGTGTAGTGTTCTCTTGTCTTACGTGCTCTCTTGAAGATCGTTTCTACCATGTGTGGGTGGAACAATAGAGAGCAGATGGAAGGGAACATGGGCACTTCAAAGAGTAGTGAAGCACAACATACCCTGTGTAGTGTTCTCTTGTCCTACGTGCTCTCTTGAAGATTGTTTCTACCATGTGTGGGTGGAACAATAGAGAGAAGATGGAAGGGAACATGAGCACTTGAGAGGGTAGTGTGAGTTGGTGGCCGAAATGCCTATAAACTATGTGTAGCAGAAATGCTTATGGAACACCAGGCTATCTATGCCTGCGCCGCGAGTGATTGTTTTATCTTGTTACTTGAGCCCACCTCTCATCCAAAGTGTGTGGTCAGAGTACCAACACGGAGTGCAAGTGGTAAAGTGGACATGATACCTGGTTGGCAAGGGACTTATGTGTACGCCAAGGGTCATGTGGATTGGCATTAATTTGGGATTTCTTACCAAAATTAGAGTCTCCACCTAAAACTTTTGAGGTCCAAGGTGTAACTTCTTTTCCCCACGTTCTCCTCTATCCATACATGCCACCCTTGCTACATTCTTGAAGGGAAATTAGGGTTTCTTGGCAACTTTGTTGCTTCTGGGAAATTTTTACAAATCAGGGTTTATGGCATTCATTTTCTAAAATTTATCATTGCCAATAGCCTTCTACACTATCTCAATACCCCATTCTACTAGCGCATAAGCAAACTTTGAAGATCTTGAAACTTTGTTTCTTCATAAAGCATGTGTTTTAAGCTCCTATGAACCCTTTCCCTCCCTTATGTTCAAGAATTTCAATCCATTTCATGGGAAAATAAAGGTTTTATCAAAATTAAGGTTTTGGAATGATTGGGATTGAACTCTCTTCATAAGTGTGTCAATCATGCTTTCTCATACAATAATTCACCCTTATATCCACAAACTTCATTGTATCACACTAATTAGGGTTTCTCAAAAATCAAGGTTTCTTGAGTGCATTCGGTGTTGCATTGATTCCTTGCATTACACTCTCACCCTAATGTGGCGATTGAGTTTGGTGGTGTGTGGCAATATGGGAGATTGATCTTGTGGAAAGAATACTGTGAATCGTAACTTGGCATGAGTCATGCTAAGATTTGGACTGTAAGCTCCTATACATTACTCTCTTTACATTTCTAGCATTTCCATTGTGCAGTCTCAATTCAAATAAGCACTAGTATATCTAGCATTTGGAGAGGGTACGCTTGGCATTGGTTGAGAGGCCAAGGGGGAGCATGCTTGAACTCTCCTTGTCCTAAGTGCTTTTGGAAAAGTAGCACAAGGAGGGAGATTATGTACATGGTGATCAAGACATGGCCTCAACCCTAGCCATTGGATTCCAAACTTTGGTAAGGGGGTGAGAAAACTTGGCTAGGAAACTTGCAAAGTAAAATCTCTTCATTGACTTGCTACATCGAATCAAATCAGCAATAGTTATATGTATACAAGTGGCAATGAATTGAAATGCAATTGACAAATCAATGGGGTTTTATAAGGATGCATAGTTGGCATTATTGGGCACATTGATATTAGATATAGTGATTGAGATTGGCTCATAAATGCACTAAGGTCATGCGAAAATTTTTTCTAAGTCTAGTCAAAATGCCTTGGATGGATGCATTTTGGATGCATTATGATGCTTTAGATATGCCGGGATGCATACATGTAGTGGTTTGCAAGTTGGTGCAAATACCTTAACCACCAAGCTTTAACTCATTTGGAGCATTGGAGTACAAGCGGTGCACCAGGCTATCACTATTTGACTGTAGGAAAAAGTCAAAACAATGTCATTTAGAGGGTTGATTAAACCAAAATTAACATCATACCCCTTATCCTAACACCTTCCCATAGAGTCCTAGAACACCGAAATCTGACATCCTATCACAAAATTGCGAGAACAACCTATTATGGCTGCTGATATAAAGCCAAAAGATAGACCTAGAAAGCTATCATTAGCAATGGTGGAGGATATGGAAGGGGAGGAATTGATGGAACACGACACTATGGACACAATGGAAGAGCTTGAAGAGCAAATTCTTTGGGAATCACTCTAAAAATTCCTCTTAATCCATGGGTCAAACTTCAAAGGGAGTTGAAGAGGATGCTAAGGTGGGTAGTGCCCATAAGAGCACCTCTATAAGTTCGCAAGCCATTTCAAATGACAATTGCTTGTGAGTAAACTTGATTTTAAGCCACTCATGGTAGATAGATTGGATATCATTAACCAAACCTTGACTTCAAAGTTTGAATCTATGACTACCAAGATGGAAGCTATTGAAGATCAATCAGTTGGGTCAATCCATGAATCAACACAATGAAGAAGCTATTGAGGATAGAATTGGTGGGATTCATGGGGTGTGTAAGGTCCCTGCCCTAGGTGGGCCAAGGGGATCCTTTTGATAGGTAGCTAAATCCCCTTGTCTCTGATTAACAACACTTCGATCTCTAAAAAATACAAGGATACAAGCAAACGGAGGGACCGAACTCTATCTTACAAGGGAAACATAGTCATTCTGACAGGAATCTATTCCTATGATCAACAACACTCAATGTACGTGATCGAGGATGGAACAAGTCCGCATTTGGTTCATAGAAGCCAACGCCTTTTTCCTCCTCTCTAAGAGGCATGGCCGTTGGCTCATTCCCCTAAAACGGAACTTGTTCGCGGGACCTATTCTTACTTTGGATCATAATAAATAAATTTGTTGAAAAGTTACCTAATTCATCGGTCCACCCATCCACTATTGCTTCGCCTGCTTACTATGCAAGCAAAAGTGGAGTTTGCTAAGTACTTAAGGGCATATACAAGGACAAAAGTGGCAATTCTCCATATTGGAGCCTTAGTCCTTTTGTCTACTTAACTTAGAAGGGAGGTGTGATGCTTTTACAATGCTAATCATAATCGTTATAGGTTTAACCAATAGGAATGTAATCTTGAGAAGCCTAAAAATCTCAACTTTATGACCTAAAGGAAGAAGTTTCTCATATTTAAGAGAATTAAAAATATGACCAACTTGGTTGTCGTTTGCATGAGGATTAGTCACATCGAAGGGGCAAAATTCATTTTCATGAATGCGTGCTTCGTCATTTCCACCTTGAATGACGCACGGTTCTTAATTCGGCGGGCATTTTGGTGCCATAGCAAAGCCTTTATTAAGGAGAATAGAAAGAGAGTGGGGTGGATATGTAACGTTAGAAATCACTAGGAGAGAGAGAGAGAGAGAGAGAGAGAGAGAGAGAGAGAGAGAGAGAGAGAGAGAATTCTAATGAATTAAATGGATCTAGAAATAAACATCGTTTGGGCTTCCCCAAAAGTTTGTCTGAAATCCTAAAGAGAGAAGAAGGCTTAATTAAGCTCACCTTTAAGTCTATTCACATCGCGCGGGGGGGGGGGGGGGGGGGGGGGGGGGGGGCTTTTGGAGAGGATGTCCTTAGTCAAAGGGCTCACAAGAGAGAGTGAGGCTTGGGTATGTCTAGCCTTGGCATGGAGAGGCTAAGAGGGTGACTTTAATTCTATTCACACACGGGGGAGGAGAAGAGTGTAGGACATGTCCCAGAGAGCTAGAGCCCTAGCCTCTACATGGGTGCTTACCTTCCAGATGGGGAGGGGGGGAGGGGAGGGGTGTATGCGCATGGAGGGAGTGCAACCAAAAGGGGGTGCAAGTGTGTCCAGGTCCACGTGGGCACACCATGTGGGCTAGCTACATGGACGGTAGGTGTGGGGGAGGGGAGAGAGCACCACATGTCTAAGAGGTGTCTAGAAGGTGTGTACATAGGGGGGGAGGGAGTACATGCACCATGCGTGCCCATGGTTGTCCATCGGGTTTGTCAAGATTCTTTTGAAGAAATTGTTTGGGATTGCCTCAGGATCCCGTGGGCCCCTTTTGGACGTATGGAATGCTGCTAATTTTGGTTTGAAGCTGCCAGATTTCAAAACTTCACGGGTCCATTCAGACTACTTCGGTTACTCATTTCAATCTCAGAAAAAAATCCTTACCCGAGATATTGTCGTGTTTAAGATTTCAAATTTGAATTCAATTTTCTCATTTCCTGAGGAGAAAGTGCTTAATTTGCAATCACCTCTCAAAATAGTAGCTTCCCAGGGATAAAAAATAAATGCAACAAAATGCAACCATAATGAACTAGTTGAACTATACTTGCATGGGATATGCCAAAATGTGCTATATTTACAATGGATATGTTACATCCTTCCCTCCTTTAAAAAAATCAAGATGTCATCATCTCGATATAAAATCTGGGTAATCTTTTAAGAGCAATGATGTTACACAACTATGTGGAGGGTGGCTTGCTCTTCTTCTTCCATTTCTAAGGTCGGTTCACCAATCATGGCACAAGTGTGAGCAACTAGTCCACGACCTTTACCACGTCCATCACCACCACTTTGTCTGACTTGGCGGTTGGGGGCTCCACAGCCCTAGTTTACTTGGCCACCTTGTGGAATAGCGCTAGGATTAAAAGAGGGTCTTGCGAGTTTGGGGCATTCAACTCTAAAGTGGCTAGCTTTATTATGATAAAAACACCTTTGGTTCCCATAGGGCTCCATGGTAGGAATAACAGAAGTGCGGGGGACAAAGTTATTGGGGTGCTAATCCCAAGTGTTATTGTGACGGTTTGGCTAGAAATTCCTTTGGAAGCAAAGCTGCTTGAGGCTAAAGAACTCATTCATCATAATGGATTCATGAGATGGGGGAAAGTAGCGATCCTTCATAGCTTGTTTAATGGGAACCTTTACTGACCCCCTTGTCTCTACACCATTGTTTCCACACCAAAGTTTAGCATCTCAAGTGAGATGAAACCTAGCAAGCATGGATTGATTTCTAGCTTTTGTGCGAGCGGGTGAGAAATAGTCATCCATAGCCTCAATCCAAACTTACGTATCCCTTTCAATTTTCGAGCCTGCCCTATTCAATGAGGGAGGCTGCATTTGTTTGAGAAAGAGCTTCTTCTCTTGTGTGTCTGTGTATAATGCATTGGGAGAAAGAAGTTGATGACCCTAGCTATCAATACGAGATTAAGTTTAGAATTATAACACTTAGGCTACCTAGTATCATTCATATAACAATCACAAGAACAATAAGTGCAAGAATTCCAAATCCTTTATTCCAAGCTTTAATATTTACAAGTAAACTAGCTGATTGTTGCAAGGATTGAGTTATACAACTCAATTCTTATTTATGTGTATTGTAGGCTTCTAGTGAAGTTGTGAGGCATTAGCATTGAAAAAGTAAGGGGGATTTACCAAGGTTTCTAAAACTCGATAAGTCTTTGGCAAGGGAGGTAAACCATGAGCTGAGCTTTGTCTGACAACTACTTTATCGTCAGGAGGCAAAACCATGAGCTGAGCTTTGTCTGACAGCTACTCTATTGGGAGGCAAAACCACGATCACTTTGTCATAGACCCATCAATTATATAGTATACAAGTTCCATTGATGGTTACATGGGTATCATTTTGAGGAGTACCGAAGAACCAAAACAAGCGAATCACTCGCAAACATCTCAATATAACAGATTTGCCTAAGGTCAATGGAAAGATTTCCAACCAAATCTGCCCAAATGATGAAATAGGATGGTTCATGGCACTAGTATTCATCCCTATCCATCCCCTCTCAATGCGAGTGTAGTGAGGAAGCGTTAGCTTATCTACGATGTGCACCATGGTGTCGTGGAACTCAAAGTTCAAGGAGTGACAAGCAACCACCATGAACATGTACTGGAACACCAAGAATCAGGAATAGGGATCCATCCTGTCCTACATCTAGCCATAACTAAATTAGTCTAATAGGCAACCAAAGAATACAAAAACATACAATTTCTTAAACCTAAAGTGTGCTCTAATACCATGTGTAAGGTCCCCGCCCTAAGGTGGGGGGCCAAGGGGATCCTTTTGATAGGTAGCTAAAGAATACAAAAACATACAATTTCTTTAACCTAAAGTGTGCTCTAATACCATGTGTAAGGTCGCCGCCCTTAGGTGGGGGGCCAAGGGGATCCTTTTGATAGGTAGCTAAATCCCCTTATCTCCGATTGTTGATGACACCTTGATCTCTTGGAAATACAAGGATAGGAGCAAATGGAGGGACCTAACTATATCTTGCAGGGGAAACGTAGTCATTCTAATAGGAATTTATTCCTCTGATCAAATGGCACTCAATGTGCATGATCGAGGATGGAACGAGTCCGCACTTGGTTCATAGAAGCCGACACCTTTTTCCTCCGCCGCTTTACGAGACATGGCCGGTGTCTCGTTCCCATAGAACCAAACTTGTTTGGGCCCTATTCTTACTTTGGATCATAATAAATAAATTTGTTGGAAATTTACCCTACTCATTGGGTCCACCCATCTAAGGATGGCATCATCAGGGCATCCATCCCCTCTATGCATGCTCGTCCTTCCTCTTTATTTCAAAGCATGCCCGCCCCCCTCCTCTCCATTTCAAACGAAGCCAGCCAGGTATGAATACACTGTGTTTCAAAACACAATCTATTTTACAAGCAATGATACTAAAACCTTCAGCCTTAGTAGAACACACCATGTTTCAAAATGTAGTTTATTCTACGAGCATTGAAATCACTACCTTTGTGTGGGATAAACGCTACCTCTATGCATGCTCATCCTTCCTCTTTATTTCAAAGCATGCCCGCCCCCCTCCTCTCCATTTCAAATCATGCCTACCCCTCCTCTCCATTTCAAACAAAGCCAGCCAGGTATGAATACACTTTGTTTCAAAACACAATCTGTTTTACGTGCAATGATACTAAAACCTTCAGCCTTAGTAGAACACACCATGTTTCAAAATGTAGTTTATTCTACGAGCATTGAAATCAGTCCCGTGCCATTGTCTATCTAGTGTGTTACTGATATGTATGTCTGCTGTGTGCAAATTGTGTCTGAGCCTTGATTGGACATGCGTTAATTTTCAACAACATTCATTTTTAGAGCCTTGTGAGGCATGCACTAACAGGTTGATTATGATGTAATGTAATGTGAGGCATGCATTAAGAGGTTGGCAACCCTCCTCCTATGGTAATTACCATAGCCCCTCTTAATCCTCTTCCTTTGAGCTCATCTATATCCTTTACTATCACCACTACTATACCCTAAGAGCTTGTAAGATTAAGTTTAAGTATATCCCAAAGTGTATTCAGAACCCAAGTACCAACAACCATACCATTATGATCTTTCCTTCTCTTCTAATTGCACCACATTATTATCTTGGTATCTAGGCTTGCTTCTCATATCTAATACTTCCAAAGTTTCATCCTGTTGAGATTCAAGCTCGATGTCAGTGTGAGCCAGCTATGCTATGTGCTGGCAGATTAGGTAGGAACATTTGTGAGACATAAATGACCGAGTGTCCAGCTGGTCATAGTGTGTGGACATTAGCTAGGGTTAGTAGAGTGTGGACACAACTCATTGTGTGTTGTGTGGATTATGGATTAGTGCATTATGCTTTGTGTGAGAGTGGACATGGCTTCCCTCTATGGTTAGGGTTTGCAATATACTTTAGGGTTTGCTCCTGTGTGTGTTTCTCCTCCCCCTTTACCGATCTTTCAACATGGTATCACAGCCTTGTGCTGTTTATTAGGGTTTATGAGTGAATGAGTGAAGAGGGAAGAGAAGAAGCTGTGAAAAGAAGCTGTGAAGCTTGCCATTGGAGCTGTGAAGCTTGGAGCACACCAAATACTATCAGATCTGAAAGCTGTGAAAAGAA
The DNA here is from genome assembly GCF_041138505.1 of Cibotium barometz. NCBI lineage: Eukaryota > Viridiplantae > Streptophyta > Polypodiopsida > Cyatheales > Cibotiaceae > Cibotium > Cibotium barometz. The sequence goes on along the minus strand of NC_141097.1, from coordinate 37,596,065 downwards.
GCTGTGAAGCTTGCCATTGGAGCTGTGAAGCTTGGAGCACACCAAATACTATCAGATCTGAAAGCTTGGCCTACCAGGTAAGGTCCTCTAAACATCCTTGAGCGGATTGCAGGTGAAACAGGCAAAAGCAAAGCAAAAATAGAGCAAATCAAAGCAAAGCAAAATTCTGGTTTTTGAAGCTTTCCATTAAAGCTTGGAAACATTGATGTATGGTGGAAATACATGTAAATCTGGCAAAGCAAACATGTATCTGACAATGAGAGATGTAATGGCAACTCTTATGCAAGCCCTATTGTGATTTTGGAGCATTTTGGAAGCATTTGAATGTGTGAAAATTCTGGTTTTTTGAGCTCTTACAAAACAGAGAACAGAAAGCCCAAAATTGATGCATTTGGAGTGAGATTTTGGCAAAAATTGAACCATTGGTGGATTGCACATGTACCTAGGTGTGTTGGGCACCTATAACCATCATCAAACAACTCTATAAACACTCCCAAATCCTCTAATTACAGGCAGCGCAGCTCAAATAGTGAAAACAGAGCAGTTTTCTGGTTTTTTCACTACGAGGAGGTCAATTTCTCATCGGGTGCTTGATTCCTTCCTCAAATTCCTTAGAAATTGGATTCTTTACATCTTGGAGAAGAGGGCTATGTGATTTTTTTGGTCAATGATGCCTAATTGAGCTGGGAATGAGCTGATTAAAACAGGCTGTCCACTGGTTGCAGAGAAACAGAGCATCTTAATCGAGCAATTAATCTTTGGTGTTTTACAATTGGATAAATTCCTCTTACATGGAGTTGATGGACACTATTGCTAAATATTGAAGAAATTAGAGCCAAATCATTACTGGTTTTTTTGGTTTTTTTGGTTTTTCTGGTTTTTCCAAAAACAGAGAAAGGGGTTTTCAAAAATTGATAATTACACATGTCAAATGGAGTTGATACTCAACATTGAGGTTCATTAGGTGTCAATGAAAGTTGCCTACACTTTATTGCACCATTACATTGTGATTTGGAGCCTTGGAAGGCGTGTCAATTCAGGGTATCCCGCACTGAGTGAGTCAGTTCATTTTGGATGATTACAGGTTGATTTTCTACATCAAATTTGGAGTTTGTTGGCTACCTTGGAGTATCTGGAACATTCATTGGAGTGTGGTTGAGCTGAGGAAGGCTCATTTACAGATTTGAAGTGTGCGGAAGGTGAAGGCATTGAGCAACATGTCGGACAATCCAGTTCAAATTGTTGGTGAAAAGCTGGATAGGAAGAACTTCCAGGTATGGAAGTATAGGATAAAGAGTTTCTTGAAAGGAAAAGGATTTTGGAATCTCATTATTACAGGTGCTGAGCCTGAGCCTGAGCTACCTCGGCAACCTACACAGTAGACAGTAGCTTATTACTCATAAGCAATGGTCAGAGAGAGCATTCAAAGTGCTGCATTATTTGTCTATATGCATTTCTGATGCTATGCTCATACACATTCAGGATGCTGAGAATCCCAAAGATGCATGGGATACTTTGGTCAAGATGTTTGATACAGATACGAGTGCTCGCAAGTCTCAATTGCGACAGCAGATACACAATGTGAAAAGGAATAAAAGGAGCATACATGATTATGTGCAAGAAATCAAGAAGTTTGCAGATGCATTGGCCACAATAAATGCCCCCATGCCTGATGATGATTTGGTGGATATTACCTTGCGTGGTCTTGGCAAGGAATACAAATCTTTTGATACATCTATCTCAGTGAGGAGTACAGGTTTACTCGACTTCAATGAGTTGGTTTCACTCTTATTGGTTGAGGAAATCAAGCTCAGTGATTCATTTCTGGATGCATCTACTAGCCATGATGATGGCAGAAATCAGGCTTTCTACTCGCAGAGAGGCTTTAGAGGCAAGGGGAGATTTGCATCACGTGGACGTGGTGGTAATGGTCATGGATGGCAGGATAGACCTCCACAACAGAATTTTCAGCCTTCTTATGGTGCTCGAGGTGGTCGTGGTTATGCACCTCAGCGAGGCAGAGGTACCCCCCGTGGTCGAGGACGTTGGCAAGGCCAACAAAATGCTATGCAAGATGTGGAATGCCATTATTGTGGCAAATATGGTCATATGGCGAGAGATTGCTTTCGCAAATAGAATGATTTGAGAGGGGGAAGAGCACAACGTGGTGGTCATTATGGTGGAAACTATGCACAACATGGTGGTAACTATGCATCAAGTAGCAATGATGGAACTGCAAATCATTTGTTTGCCATGAAGCATGTTGTGGGTTCTATGACAACAAATGCTGAGAATGATGATACATGGTATATAGACTCAGGAGCATCAAACCATATGACATGTCATGGAGAATGGTTTGAGCACATGAAGCCAATGGATGTCAGATACCCAGCATGTCATTACACATGTTGGAAGTGTACCATTGGTCATGCATAATAGTCATACAAAGTCTATGTCAGATGTGCTGTATGTGCCTTCGATCACTAAAAGCTTGGCCTCAGTTGGTCAAATGGTAGAACAGGGATTACAGGTTAGATTCAATGAGCATGGATGCTTCGTTGAAGATTTTAAACATGGATGTAGAGTGATTGCTAAAGGCAAGAAAGAAGGAAGATTGTTTAAGCTGGATGCTGGAATTCCTGAGCTAAAATCAGCCATGTTCTCAAAGAGCAGGAATGTGGTACAGGACATTGGCATGTCAATATACAGAGATTAAAGAACATGCAAACAAGAGGCATTGTCAATGGATTGCCTAGGTTCAAATATGATGGACATATGCATGTTTGTGAAGCCTAACAGTTTGTGAAGCAGGCAAGGTTGAGGTTCCCTAGAGAAGGAATATGAGTAACAGGCCACTTGAGATCGTGCATAGTGATGTATGGGGTCCTCCACAAAACCCATCTATCAAAGGCAGTTAATACTATGTTACATTCATTGATGACTTTAGCAGGATGACATGGATATACTTTCTGAAAGAGAAGAGTGAAGTGTTGCAAAAATTCATGGATTTCAAAGCTTTTGCAGAAAAGCAGTATGGCTGTTGGATTAAATGTCTGAGGACAGATGGAGGTGGTGAATACACCTCAAAAGCTTTTGAGCATTTCTTGAGAAAGCATGGAATAAGAAGACAGTTGACATGCAGGTATACACCTCAGCAGAATGGTGTGGCTGAGAGAAAGAATAGAGTTATATGTGAAGTGGCAAGGGCAATGCTTAATGAAAAGAGCATGCCAGATTACTATTGGGCAAAAGCATGTGCTACTGCAGTTTATATATTGAACAAAACACCTACAGCAGACATTCATGGAAGCACGCCAGAGATGCGGCTCACAGGTTACAGGCCAGACATTGGACATCTTAAAGTTTTTGGATGCATAGCTTATGTGCATGTGCCTGATGAAAGAAGAAGGAAGTTGGATCCTAAAGCAGAGAAATGTGTATTTGTTGGATATGCACAGGATCGAAAGGCATACAAATGTTATAACCCTCAAACTAGACAAGTGGTCATCTCACGAGATGTGGTGTTTGATGAGCTTGCTAGTTGGTACAAAGCAAAAGATGAGGGTGTTATTGAGTCACTTGAGGCAGATGTGCCTGTGAACTTGCCATCACAAGCAAGTTCTAGTTCTACTACTATGTCTGGGCCAGCAGAGCAGAAGCTGAGAGTAGCAGTGTACGTCCATGGTCAGGACGTCTGAGGTATGAGAGTGTGAGCACTGGGAGTAGTGCTAGGAGTAGTGCTATGGATAAAGGCAAAAAGAAAGTCGAAGGAATTGGAATCACAGGATATGAGTCATCTAGTTCTGAGAGTTTGGATGAGGAGCTTGGCATACCTGTTTTACACACACCTGGTGCTAGACAGGATAGATATGTGCCACCACATGCTAGAGTTACAGGTGTACAGAGTGACCCGCAGGCATTGCGGAGATCCCAGAGAGTCAGATATCCTGTTGAAGACAGATTGACATATAGAGATTTTGCTATGCACTATGCATACATGACATCTATGGTGAAGCATGTGGAACCTACATGCTATACAGAGGCTATTGGAGAACATGTATGGGAAAAAGCAATGGATGTGGAGATGGACGCATTGGTCCATAATGATACATGGGACTTGGTTGCACTACCAAAGGACAAGAATGTTATTGGATGTAAATGGGTTTACAAAGTGAAGTGCAAATCTGATGGTTCTATTGAGAGACATAAAGCAAGGTTGGTAGCAAAGGGTTATGCACCAAGGATTGGATTATGATGAGACGTTTAGTCTAGTGTCTAAGATGGGCATAGTGAGAGCAGTCATTGCTATGGCTGCAGCTAATGGTTGGAAAATGCATCAGATGGATGTTAAGAATGCATTTCTAAATGGAGATCTACAAGAGGAAGTATACATGGCACAGCCAGAAGGGTATGTACACCCTAGATATCCCACTCACGTATGCAGGTTGAAAAAGGCATTGTATGGTCTGAAGCAAGCACCACGTGCTTGGAGTGATAAGATGAGCAGATATCTTATCTCACTTGGTTTTCAGATTTCTACAGCAGATTCTTCACTGTATGTGAAGAAGACACAGCATGGGATTGTTTTACTAGTCATCTATGTGGATGACTTGATTATTACAGGTGATCATAGTGCAGATGTGATGCATGTCAAGAAAGCTTTGAGTGGGCAATTTGACATGAAAGATCTTGGTGAGTTGAGATACTTCCTTGGAATTGAAGTGGTGAAAGATCATGCAGGTACTTGGTTAGTATAGCGCCAATATGCATTGGATATGTTGGCAAAGTATGGCATGACAGGGTGTAAGCCTATGAGTACACCATTGGAGCAAAATGTAAAGTTGCGGGCTGATTATGGAATTGGATGATCCTTCTATGTACAGGAAGATGGTTGGTAGTCTCATATACATGACTATCACATGCCCGAATTTGAGTTATGCAGTGGGGCTAGTTAGCCAGTTTATGCAGAGCCCCAGGAAACCACATTTGGATGCAGTGAGACGCATCATGAGATATGTGAAGACCACAGCACATTATGGTCTATTTTATGAGAGTGGTAAAAGCTTGGACATACATGGCTACACAGATGCTGATTGGGCAGGTAGCGCATATGACAGGAGGTCTACTAGTGGATATGCTAAAGCTTGGACATACATGGCTACACAGATGCTGATTGGGCAGGTAGCACATATGACAAGAGGTCTACTAGTGGATATGCTTTTACACTTGGAAGTGCCGTGGTGAGTTGGAGTAGCAAAAAGCAACCTACAGTTACTTTATCCAGTACAGAGGCTGAGTACAGAGGAGCAGCCATTGCTACTTGTGAGGCTGTATGGTTAAAGAGTCTCTTGGCAGATTTATGTGAGCCTCTTGATGGGAAAGTTGTCATTCATTGTGACAACATGAGCAGTATACAGTTGGCAAAGAATCCAGTGTTTCATGCGAGGACCAAACACATAGAGGTCCATTATCACTTTGTCAGAGAGAAGGTGCTGGATGGTACAGTTGATCTTCACTATGTGAAGACTGATGAGCAGGTGGCAGACATCTTTACGAAGCCACTTAGCAGGGAGAAGTTTGAGTACTTCCGGACTATGTTGGGAGTACATGGGATGAGCTTTAGGGGGAGTGTTGAGAGTCTTGATATCCCAAGCTCATCTATATCTTCATCGGCAGCACATCATGAGCTTGAGAGGGGCTGTTGAGATTCAAGCTCGATGTCAGTGTGAGCCAGCTATGCTATGTGCTGGCAGATTAGGTAGGAACATGTGTGAGACATAAATGACCGCGTGTCCAGCTGGTCATAGTGTGTGGACATTAGCTAGGGTTAGTAGAGTGTGGACACAACTCATTGTGTGTTGTGTGGATTATGGATTAGTGCATTATGCTTTGTGTGAGAGTGGACATGGCTTCCCTCTATGGTTAGGGTTTGTAATATACTTTAGGGTTTGCTCCTGTGTGTGTGTCTCCTCCCCCTCTATCGATCTTTCAACACATCCTAGCCCAATCGCATTAAACTGGGGTCTTGCTATGTACATGTTTTGTTTGAGTAAATGAGTGGTTAGCCAAGGATTGGCAATATATGCAAAGAGGAGTAAGTTACTTCCAGGCAAGGAAAGGCTCAACCACCTAATGGCTCATGGAGGATGTGCAGAGTACAGAGCACATGCAGAATACAGAGGACATGAGTGTCTAAGGGTATCTGACCATGATGAGGTTAACCGTAGTTGTAAATGTCTCCCAAGCAAGTGGAGGACCGGAAACCTCCCCATAATCATGATTATTGGACCTCCACCTTGTCGTGTAAGTGGGTACAAACCCTAGAAGTTTTTGATTAAGAACGCGACACTATGGACACTGGAAGAGCTTGAAGAGCAAATTCTTTGGGAATCACTCAAAGGTTATTTCTCTTATGTGAGAAAGTTTGTGCTTGAGATGTGGATGCAACATTACAAGACTCGTAATATATTATAAAATTATTGTAAAATAAACCAAGGGACGTGTTCTCTTGGGGGGGAATAATCATTCTGAAGTGATCGGTTTGAGGCAACTAGGCATTCCCCCACCCAAAGAGACCAACTCTTAAGTATTTACGAAGTTGGGGCAACTACCTATGATGGTTAACCCATCACAAGGTAGAGTGAGGGTTGTAAACCCAAGCTTGGGTTGTAAACCCAAGCTTGATAGGTTTCATGTTAGTGCAGGTGACACATCACAAGGTAGGGTGAGGGTTCCTTTTGGGATTGCAAACCAAAGCTTGATAGGTTTCATGTTAGTGCACGTTAGTGAGGGGACATTTCACCTTACTAATAGGTGATAATTTATTGCACGACCGTTGTAATGCCTAGATAGTATGTAACTCGGTGTGCCAAGGCATGCTTTTCTAGACTATGTTGTAATTTAACTTTATGATTATAATTTATTATTATTTTAAATGATTTGTTGGCATTAAGGGATAAAAGAACCAATGAAAGGAATTAAATTAAGGAACTCTGTTATGTGATGCATTTGGTACACCAACAATGTGCTTGGGAATTAAAAACCTCATAGTTGATGACCGTATCCTGAATCTGGAAAGTGGGAGGTAGGGTGGACCCGACTAGTTAGGTACTTTCTAAAGAAAAAAAATATAGGTAAATATTAGGTAAGACACCCCTAAGACCATGAATGTATTCATATATTAGATAGTCAAGGATTGGCTCCTCCCGATTAGGTGATCTTCATAGAAAGTTGGGATGTTACTTACCAGAGTGAGATCCCTCCCTATCTCGAAAGAAGGAAGGGTATGAGAGGTATCTTACAGGTGGTATCAGAGCCACATTAAGAGTAGAGAGATAATTTATTTTTTACAATTAAATTACAGGTGCAATCCCAAATGAGTATTGATCAAATAGTAGAAATACTAAAATTAACCTCTGACTACTTAGCGTTCAAACCAATTAACGAATGGAGAGCTTGGGCAAGTTACTTTTTAGACTTCTATCGACCAACATCACAGATGAAGTTTCTTCAATTTCCCTCCACTCATGAATGTATATTCACTATAGTAGATTCAAACTTATAGATGTGCCGAGCTATGCATCCTTCAGATTTTAGAGAGAAGCTTAGGGTACTAAAATATTTCATATTCTCTGGGACTCTTTTCCCAGATCAAGTTGTAATTCTGAATGGGGAGACTCGTTACGCATCCCAACACATCTACGATTAGATCACTCAATTCATCCCTAAGTGTAGGATTCATTGTTGTGGTAGGTTTCACCCAGGATTTTGTGGGATCACTGATTCCACAAAAATCTATGCCTTAGATCTTACCAACCAACCTCCCAAGTTTTTCCTAGGGATAAACAATCTCTGAGAAAGTATTATAAATAAGCATATGCAATCTTGTTCACAAAATGTAAAAAAAGTGACCATTATCTTTTTCACCTCTTGAGTTTTCCTCAAATTTGGCGCTAATGCATGCTCTCTTTTTTTTTCATGGCAAACAACAAGATGACGAAGCTGAAAGGAAATTCCTACTTAAGCAGTTGAAACCCTCTTCCTTCTCAAGAGAAGGAAAATATGTTGTTATAGATGCACAGAGGCATGTATAGAGTCCATGACCGACGATTTCTCTCTTGTTTGGTACTAATAAAGCCAACCAATCTATGGTGGCATGTTTTTGACTAATTGATGATGCTAAGCTATGGTGGAAGGAGTGGTGTAGAGAAAAGGATGTCTAAGAAAGCTCTATCACCTATAGGAACAAATCAAGGGAGCTATTAAGGAGAGGTACTTGCCTTTACACTTTAAACCCTAAAAAGATAAATGAGTTTTATAGCCTGACCCAAAAGAACTCCGCGGTGGATGCTTACTACTCCCAATTTGTTAGGCCCAAGAAGTATGCTCCAACTATGACCTTGGCTCAATCCATTAGCCAATTTGTACAAGGCTTAAGCCCTCTCCTCAACCATCGTCTAGAATCCATGCAGTCGACTAGCTTTTAGGATGTGATTTTTTGAGCTAAACCTTTAGAAGATGAGTTGAAGGATAGAAATAGCAACAACTTTAGGAAAAGACCTTACCTTGAATCGTCCAATGATGCAGGGTGACCTTCTGGATTACCCTTCAATCAACTGCCATTTAGTGGTCAAATTTCATGGCCATTGTTGCCTCGCTCACAAAAACCTTACACAATGACCTAGCATGGCAGAGAGGAATGACTACAATTGCCACCAACCAAGTCACCGACATGTTAATGCCCTCTTCTACCCAAGGTTGTTAACCTTTCAAGATTACCTCCTCTAAACTTTCCCAAGAACCCACAAACTGATCCTAGGAGAAGATCTGCTTCCATTCACCAACCCAGTCAAGTAAGAAATGGAGTTCACAGCCCCAAAGGTGGGTATCATTGAAGAGGTTGTGGAAGAGGAAGAGATGCTATGATCCAAGCTAAAGAAAAAACCCTTGAAGATGAAGAGGAGGATAGAGCCTAGGTTCGTGTTGAAAGAGCACCAAGGTGAAAATAAACAATTTTCAGTGATCCAGACACCAGCATCATATCATGGTAAACATTTTAAATTGTTGATTGATTATAGAAGTAATCATTCATTTCCTTTACCAAAGTGCATCAGACAATTAGGTCTTAATAAAAACCATCCAAGAAAATGGCATCGAGCTAGCTAGTGGCAAGGAAGTAATTTACCAATATACCATAGGAGATCTAGAGTTTGATAAAACCCACATGGCATCGAGCTAGATAATGACAAGGAAGTACTTTCCCAATATACCATAGGAGATATAGAGTTTGATCTTATTGGCAAACTAACGAGTTGCTATTTCCATATGATGCCCCTGGATATTCATTTCTTGGAATGGATTGGCTAAAAGAATAAAAGCCCACCATCCACTGTGAGAATGGAGAAATCTCATTTAAGGATGTCAAAAATGAAGAAGTAGTGGCTTCAGGGAGGACTGGTAGACCCAGCTTACAGCTAGTCAAGGACAGTAAGTTACTAATGGGTATCAGGAAGAATCAAAGGATGTTTGTTGTAAAACTCAACAAGGTAGATAAAGATACTATAGGGAGTAAACCTGAGTGGATATAAGACTACAAAGATCTCTTCCCAAAGGAACTTACCTAGATGCCCACAAAGGGAAATTTACCATGAGATTGAGCTTATTCATGGAGCACAACCTGTGGCAAAAAGGGTATATAAAATGTTAGTTCCAGAGTCAATAGAACTCAAGGAATAACTTTGGCCGATGTTAGAGAAAGCGTTCATCAAACCAAGTGTATTGCCTTGGGGAGCTTCGGTCCTATTTCAAAAGAAGAAGGATGGAACCTTACGATTATGCATTGACTATAGGGGTCTAAATTAACTCTCTAAAAAATACGTATTCAATCCCTAAGATTGTCAAACTTTTAGATCGATTTCACGAAGACCAAGTCTTCACCAAGATTGATTTAAAGTGTGGTTATTATCAGATTAGATTCAAGGAGGAGGAAAGACACCCCAAAGATAACATTCAACTCCATATATGGGCATTTTGAATACACCGTGATGATGACATTTGGGTTAACTAATTCCCTAGCAACTTGCAATAGGCTCATGCAAGATATATTCAAGAAGCATCTAGATAAATTACCTTGGTGTTCTTTGACTCACAAAATTTTGGTCTCAGATTTAGGAAGGGCATATCTTGTATACATGCTCCGAATACCTAGAGTCTCATAACCTCTGTGCTAGAGAAAAGGAAGGTCCAAAGATAAATCTCGACATTAGCATGCCTAGGAAATCTATAGACACCTGCACTAGCTTGATATTGTCAAGGGATTTGACCAACCCTTGCATTGGCACAACAATTGGAGCACGGACCCCTATCCTTCTGAGTTGGGTCAGGACTCAAAGGATTGTAATGAAGCAACAACCTTTAGATTAGGTCTAGGACCATGGTTATGGGATCAGGTATAAAAGGGGCTCATGGGTTGTCATTTGTACCTTTTATGAACTTTTATGATCTTTGGACATTATCTCTCTTGGACATTTGTATGTCCTTGGAGCCTTTGGCTAGCATAGGCTTATAGAAGGATATTTCCATCCTCTCGCTGCTGAGAGGTTAACTCACTTAGGCATCATGGCTCTTTGTATGAGATTATCTCCTTAATCTTGCATTAATCCATGTGGTGATTATCCCATATCTCAGCTTTATTATTAGTTCATTCCAATTGGTACTAGAGCTCTTGGCTCAATTTGAGCAAATTTCTATAGAATGCAAGAGTTCTTGATTTTCTTGAAAACCTTGTTACATGAATGAAGTGCTTCAAGCTTATTATACATGGATTAGTGGTGGGCATAAAGATCATGGAACTTGACCAAGATTTGATGTCATTTTGGGAGAAATTGCATCAATTTTGGAGAAATTTTGATGACCGAGCACATTTTGGATCAAAATTTGATTAGGACAGGCAAGATTTTGAGGTGCGGACTTGCAAAAGAAAAATACATCTTTCTCCCCCTCTTATAAATGGAAGATTGGTGGAGATGGAGACTTGGAGCAACCATGAAGTAACATGGTGGCTAAATAAGCATCGAGAGACTTAGCAGGTTGTAGAAGGCACAACCGAGAGGATAACAAAGATAAATCTGTGTGAATGGGATCTGCTAGCAATTGTCACCTATTAATGGAGGCATTTGCAAACCCTAAACCAACTCTTTGTTAGCATTAAGCATTTGGGAGGGAAATTATACTATGGATCTTCGCAAGAGAAGGGTGAACGGTTGATGCTAACAAGAGATTGAAGCTCAAAAACGACCGTCGGCTTTGGTGTTTTCTCCAACCCTAATCACGCTTATTTATTTTGCATTAACCATTTCATCATACCTTCTTGAGCTTGAATTTTGCTTATCTCATGCTTTCTTACAAGATTTGAGAAATTTCTTGAGATCTAGGATTTCTCACCAAATTAGGGTTTTTGGGGGAGTTTTGTCAAAATTTGATTCCATAATCTTCTTCCTTATGCTTCCTCCTACTCACTCATGCATTGGTTAACTCTCAAACCATGGGATTAGGGTTTCCTGACCTTTTTTTTCCAATTTCGGGGTTTTTCCAAAATTAGGATTTGCTCTTACAATTTCATAAAATTGGCAATGTTTTGCCCCTTGTGTAGTGTTCTCTTGTCTTACGTGCTCTCTTGAAGATCGTTTCTACCATGTGTGGGTGGAACAATAGAGAGCAGATGGAAGGGAACATGGGCACTTCAAAGAGTAGTGACAAGCACAACATACCCTGTGTAGTGTTCTCTTGTCCTACGTGCTCTCTTGAAGATTGTTTCTACCATGTGTGGGTGGAACAATAGAGAGAAGATGGAAGGGAACATGAGCACTTGAGAGGGTAGTGTGAGTTGGTGGCCGAAATGCCTACAAACTATTGGTGGCCGAAATGCCTATAAACTATGTGTAGCAGAAATGCTTATGGAACACCAGGCTATCTATGCCTGCGCGAGTGATTGTTTTATCTTGTTACTTGAGCCCACCTCTCATCCAAAGTGTGTGGTCAGAGTACCAAAATGGAGTGCAAGTGGTAAAGTGGACATGATACCTGGTTGGCAAGGGACTTATGTGTACGCCAAGGGTCATGTGGATTGGCACACTGCTCATAGATGCCACCCTTATTGCATTCTTGATAAGACATTAGGGTTTCTTGGCTACTTTGGAAATTTGGGATTTCTTACCAAAATTAGAGTCTCCACCTAAAATTTTTGAGGTCCAAGGTGTAACTTCTTTTCCCCACGTTCTCCTCTATCCATACATGCCACCCTTGCTACATTCTTGAAGGGAAATTAGGGTTTCTTGGCAACTTTGTTGTTTTTGGGAAATTTTTGCAAATCAGGGTTTATGGCATTCATTTAATAAAATTTATCATTGCCAATATCCTTCTACACTATCTCAATACCCCATTCTACTAGCGCATAAGCAAACTTTGAAGATCTTGAAACTTTGTTTCTTCATAAAGCATGTGTTTTAAGCTCCTATGAACCCTTTCCCTCCCTTATGTTCAAGAATTTCAATCCATTTCATGGGGAAATAAAGGTTTTGTCAAAATTAAGGTTTTGGAATGATTGGGATTGAACTCTCTTCATAAGTGTGTCAATCATGCTTTCTCATACCATAATTCACCCTTATATCCACAAACTTCATTGTATCACACACTAATTAGGGTTTCTCAAAAATCAAGGTTTCGATGCTGCATTGATTCCTTGCATTACACTCTCACCCTAATGTGGCAATTGAGTTTGGTGGTGTGTGGCAATATGGGAGATTGATCTTGTGGAAAGAATACTGTGAATCGTCACTTGGCATGAGTCATGCTAAGATTGGGACTGTAAGCTCCTATACATTACTCTCTTTACATTTCTAGCATTTCCATTGTGCAGTCTCAATTCAAATAAGCACTAGTATATCTAGCATGTGGAGAGGGTACCCTTGGCATTGGTTGAGAGGCCAAGGGGGAGCATGCTTGAACTCTCCTTGTCCTAAGTGCTTTTGGAAAAGTAGCACAAGGAGGGAGATTATGTACATGGTGATCAAGACATGGCCTCAACCCTTGCCATTGGATTCCAAAATTTGGTAAGGGGGTGAGAAAGCTTGGCTAGGAAATTGGCAAAGTAAAATCTCTTCATTGACTTGCTACATCGAATCAAATCAGCAATAGTTATATGTATACAAGTGGCAATGAATTGAAATGCAATTGACAAATCAATGGGGTTTTATAAGGATGCATAGTTGGCATTATTGGGCACATTGATATTAGATATAGTGATTGAGATTGGCTCATAAATGCACTAAGGTCATGCCAAAATTTTTCCAAAGTCTAGTCAAAATGCCTTGGATGGATGCAATTTGGATGCATTATGATGCTTTAGATATGCCGGGATGCATACATGCAGTGGTTTGCAAGTTGGTTGCTTACATGTTAACAATTTGACATAATCTATAGTTTTTAGAAAAGTGTTATTCGATCTGGGAGATTTTGGACTAAACCTGAATTGAATATTAGGACATATTCCACACCATTAAGGATTCCCATAGAGCCCTCAACTACCCCGTTTTGTTTTCAAGTTAATGAGCTATGCCCGTTTCTCTACCGCATACCATGTTTGGACAAAATTTGAGCCAAGTCTCATATCATAAATTTGACTTCACCATTGCATTCTCCACTAGGCAAATACCTTAACCACAAGGCTTTAACTCGTTTGGAGCATTGGAGTACACGCGGTGCACCAGGCTAGCACTATTTGACTGTAGGAAAAAGTCAAAACAATGTCATTTAGAGGGTTGATTAAACCAAAATTAACATCATACCCCTTAGGTGGGTAGTGCCCATAAGAGCACCTCTATAAGTTCGCAAGCCATTTCAAATGACAATTGCTTGTGAGTAAACTTGATTTTAAGCCACTCATGGTAGATGGATTGGATATCATTAACCAAACCTTGACTTCAAAGTTTGAATCTATGGCTACCAAGATGGAAGCTATTGAAGATCAATCAGTTGGGTCAATCCATGAATCAACACAATGAAGAAGCTATTGAGGATAGAATTGGTGGGATTCATGGGGTGTGTAAGGTCCTTGCCCTAGGTGGGCCAAGGGGATCCTTTTGATAGGTAGCTAAATCCCCTTGTCTCTGATTAACAACACTTCGATCTCTAAAAAATACAAGGATACAAGCAAACGGAGGGACCGAACTCTATCTTACAAGGGAAACATAGTCATTCTGACAGGAATCTATTCCTATGATCAACAACACTCAATGTACGTGATTGAGGATGGAACAAGTCCGCATTTGGTTCATAGAAGCCAATGCCTTTTTCCTCCTCTCTAAGAGGCATGGCCATTGGCTCATTCCCCTAAAACGGAACTTGTTCGCGGGACCTATTCTTACTTTGGATCATAATAAATAAATTTGTTGAAAAGTTACCTAATTCATCGGTCCACCCATCCAAGGATGGTGCCATCGTCGGGCGGCATCCATCCACCCACTCACCCATTCATTTTTGTTATCTAATTAGGTCCTACCACACTATGAAACATATAAAAATAGGTTCCTTAATTAAAGAAGTTCCACAATGTTCCGTAAAACAGCCTTTGAAAATAACAATATTTACATCAAATAGTTCTTACAGCAAAATGTTCACAAAAGAGACCTTGAAACCGGCTCAGCCAGCCAAATCTAGACTTCCATATCCATTTCCATAGACATATCCAAACGAAAACCAAACCAAAACCACCGATATACCTCATGGACCATGCTCCCTCATTGTCGACCAGTTGGCGAGGGGGCCCAACCGGCCTATCACTCCCATAGGTCCTACTGCTTGTACCAACACCTCTTGCTCCTCAGAGGGGATGTCTACTCATGAGGTGAACTAATTCACTGCACTAGCCTGGGCCCACAGAACTAGACAACATTCATAATCACATGTCCTTGCGGGGTGGAAATCTGATTCCCAGTGGAATAGGAGGGGATTGCCTTGGGCTGACTCCTCGGCTTGCTATTGCTTCGCTTGCTTACTATGCAAGCAAAAGTGGATTTCGCTAAGTACTTAAGGGCATATACAAGGACAAAAGTGGCAATTCTCCATATTGGAGCCTTAGTCCTTTTGTCTACTTAACTTAGAAGGGAGGTGTGATGCTTTTACAATGCTAATCGTAATCGTTATAGGTTTAACCAATAGGAATGTAATCTTGAGAAGCCTAAAAATCTTAACTTTATGACCTAAAGGAAGAAGTTTCTCATATTTAAGAGAATTAAAAATATGACCAACTTGGTTGTCGTTTGCATGAGGATTAGTCATCGAAGGGGCAAAATCATTTTCATGAATGCGTGCTATCATTTCCACCTTGAATGACGCACGGTTCTTAATTCGGTGGCATTTTGGTGCCATAGCAAAGCCCTTATTAACGAGAATAGAAAGAGAGGGGTGGATATGAAACGTTAGAGATCACTAGGAGAGAGAGAGAGAGAGAGAGAGAGAGAGAGAGAGAGAGAGAGAGAGAGAGAGAGAGAGAGAGAGAGAGAGAGAATTCTAATGAATTAAATGGATCTAGAAATAAACATCGTTTGGGCTTCCCCAAGAGCTTGTCTGAAATCCTAAAGAGAGAAGGCTTAAGCTCACCTTTAAGTCTATTCACATCGCCGGGGGGGGGGGGGGGGGTGCTTTTGGAGAGGGTGTCCTTAGTTTGAGGGCTCACAAGAGAGAGTGAGGCTTGGGTATGTCTAGCCTTGGCATGGAGAGGCTAAGAGAGTGACTTTAATTCTATTCACACACGGGGGAGGAGAAGAGTGTAGGACATGTCCTAGAGAGCTAGAGCCTAGCCTCTACGTGGGTGCTTACCTTCCAGATGGGGAGGGGGGGAGGGGAGGGGGTGTATGCGCATCGGTAGGTGTGGGGGAGGGGAGAGAGCACCACATGTCTAAGAGGTGTCTAGAAGGTGTGTACATAGGGGGGAGAGGTGGCAAGGGGAGGGAGTACATGCACCATCTATCCAAGAAGGGTCTAGAGAGGGGCTGAAGGTGGCAAGGGGTACCTGTAGGGAGGCATGCCCTGCGGGAGGATGGCGGGCATTGTGTCCGGGGCGGTTCGGCAATGCCTGTGAATCTGGGTTGTAGCGGTTGATGTAGATACGTGCATATGCATAATTGGTGAGAAATGAGCTCTCAGGTGTTTGGGGAAGGTGTTCATAGGCATCGTATGTCACTTGGTGGGGGTCGTGGGGTGGCGGGGCCCACCACCGTGTGCCCGTGGTTGTCCATCGGGTTGTCAAGATTTTTTTCAAGAAATTATTTGGGATTGCCTCGGGATCCCGTGGGCCCTTTCCGTCCGTCTTTTGGACGTATGGAATGCTGCTAATTTTGGTTTGAAGCCGCCAGATTTCAAAACTTCACGGGTCCATTCAGACTACGGTTACTCATTCCAATCTCAGAAAAATTTCCTTACCCAAGATATTGTCGTGTTTAAGATTTCAAATTTGAATTCAGTTTTCTCATTTCCTGAGGAGAAAGTGCTTAATTTGCAATCACCTCTCAAAATAGTAGCTTCCCAAGGATAAAAAATAGATGCAACGAAATGCAACCATAATGAACTAGTTGAACTATACTTGCATGGGATATGCCAAAATGTGCTATATTTACAATGGATATGTTACATCCTTCCCTCCTTAAAAACAATCAAGATGTCATCATCTCGATATAAAATCTGGGTAATCTTTTAAGAGCAATGATGTTACACAACTACGTGGAGGGTGGCTTGCTCTTCTTCTTCCATTTCTAAGGTCGGTTCACCAATCATGGCACAAGTGTGAGAAACTAGTCCACGACCTTTACCACGTCCATCACCACCACTTTGTCTGGCTTGGCGGTTGGGGGCTCCACAGCCCTAGTTTACTTGGCCACCTTGTGGAATAGCGCTAGGATTAAAAGAGGGTCTTGCCAATTTGGGGCATTCAACTCTAAAGTGGCTAGCTTTATTATGATAAAAACACCTTTGGTTCCCATAGGGCTCCATGGTAGGAATAACAGAAGTATGGGGGACAAAGTTTTTGGGGTGCTAATCCCAAGTGTTATTGTGACGGTTTGGCTAGAAATTCCTTTGGAAGCAAAGCTGCTTGAGGCTAAAGAACTCATTCATCATAATGGATTCATGAGATGGGGGAAAGTAGCGATCCTTCATAGCTTGTTTAATGGGAACCTTTACTGACCCCCTTGTCTCTACACCATTGTTTCCACACCAAAGTTTAGCATCTCGAGTGAGATAGCGCATAAGCAAACTTTGAAGATCTTGAAACTTTGTTTCTTCATAAAGCATGTGTTTTAAGCTCCTATGAACCCTTTCCCTTCCTTATGTTTAAGAATTTCAATCCATTTCATGGGGAAATAAAGGTTTTGTCAAAATTAAGGTTTTGGAATGATTGGGATTGAACTCTCTTCATAAGTGTGTCAATCATGCTTTCTCATACCATAATTCACCCTTATATCCACAAACTTCATTGTATCACACACTAATTAGTTTTTCTCAAAAATCAAGGTTTCTTGAGTGCATTCGGTGCTGCATTGATTCCTTGCATTACACTCTCACCCTAATGTGGCGATTGAGTTTGGTGGTGTCTGGCAAAATGGGAGATTGATCTTGTGGAAAGAATACTGTGAATCGTAACTTGGCATGAGTCATGCTAAGATTGGGACTGTAAGCTCCTATACATTATTCTCTTTACATTTCTAGCATTTCCATTGTGCAGTCTCAATTCAAATAAGCACTAGTATATCTAGCATGTGGAGAGGGTACCCTTGGCATTGGTTGAGAGGCCAAGGGGGAGCATGCTTGAACTCTCCTTGTCCTAAGTGCTTTTGGAAAAGTAGCACAAGGAGGGAGATTATGTACATGGTGATCAAGACATGGCCTCAACCGTTGCCATTGGATTCCAAAATTTGGTAAGGGGGTGAGAAAGCTTGGCTAGAAAACTGGCAAAGTAAAATCTCTTCATTGACTTGCTACATCGAATCAAATCAGCAATAGTTATATGTATACAAGTGGCAATGAATTGAAATGCAATTGACAAATCAATGGGGTTTTATAAGGAGGCATAGTTGGCATTATTGGGCACATTGATATTAGATATAGTGATTGAGATTGGCTCATAAATGCACTAAGGTCATGCCAAAATTTTTCCAAAGTCTAGTCAAAATGCCTTGGATGGATGCGATTTGGATGCATTATGATGCTTTAGATATGCCGGGATGCATACATGCAGTGGTTTGCAAGTTGGTTGCTTACATGTTAACAATTTGACATAATCTATAGTTTTTAGAAAAGTGTGATTCGATCTGGGAGATTTTGGACTAAACCTGAATTGAATATTAGGATTTATTCCACACCATTAAGGATTCCCATAGAGCCCTCAACTACCCCGTTTTGTTTTCAAGTTAATGAGCTATGCCCGTTTCTCTACCGCATACCATGTTTGGACAAAATTTGAGCCAAGTCTCAGATCATAAATTTGACTTCACCATTGCGTTCTCCACTACACAAATACCTTAACCACCAAGCATTAACTCATTTGGAGTATTCGAGTACAAGCGGTGCACCAGGCTATCACTATTTGACTGTAGGAAAATGTCAAAACAATGTCACTTAGAGGGTTGATTAAACCAAAATTAACATCATACCCCTTATCCTAACACCTTCCCATAGAGTCCTAGCACACCGAAATCTGACATCCTATCACAAAATTGCCAGAATAACTTATTATGGCTGCCGATATAAAGCCAAAAGGTAGACCTAGAAAATTATCATTAGCAATGTTGGAGGATATGGAAGGGGAGGAATTGATGGAACACGACACTATGGACACAATGGAAGAGCTTGAAGAGCAAATTCTTTGGGAATCACTTTAAAAATTCCTCTTAATCCATGGGTCAAACTTCAAAGGGAGTTGAAGAGGATGCTAAGGTGGGTAGTGCCCATAAGAGCACCTCTATAAGTTCGCTAGCCATTTCAAATGACAATTGCTTGTGAGTAAACTTGATTTTAAGCCACTCATGGTAGATAGATTGGATATCATTAACCAAACCTTGACTTCAAAGTTTGAATCTATGGCTACCAAGATGGAAGCTATTGAAGATCAATCAGTTGGGTCAATCCATGAATCAACACAATGAAGAAGCTATTGAGGATAGAATTGGTGGGATTCATGGGGTGTGTAAGGTCCCTGCCCTAGGTGGGCCAAGGGGATCCTTTTGATAGGTAGCTATATCCCCTTGTCTCTGATTAACAACACTTCGATCTCTAAAAAATACAAGGATACAAGCAAATGGAGGGACCGAACTCTATCTTACAAGGGAAACATAGTCATTCTGACAGGAATCTATTCCTATGATCAACAACACTCAATGTACGTGATCGAGGATGGAACAAGTCCGCATTTGCTTCATAGAAGCCAATGCCTTTTTCCTCCTCTCTAAGAGGCATGGCCGTTGGCTCATTCCCCTAAAACGGAACTTGTTCGCGTGACCTATTCTTACTTTGGATCATAGTAAATAAATTTGTTGAAAAGTTACCTAATTCATCGGTCCACCCATCCAAGGATGGTGCCATCGTCGGGCGGCATCCATCCAGCCACTCACCCATTCATTTTGTTATCTAATTAGGTCCTACCACACTATGAAACATATAAAAATAGGTTCCTTAATTAAAGAAGTTCCACAATGTTCCATAAAATAGCCTTTGAAAATAACAATATTTACATCAAATAGTTCTTACAGCAAAATGTTCACAAAAGAGACCTTGAAACCAGCTCAGCCAGCCAAATCTAGGCTTTCATATCCATTTCCATAGACATATCCAAACGAAAACCAAACCGAAACCGCCGATATACCTCACAGACCATGCTTCCTCATTGTCGACCAGTTTGGCGAGGGGGCCCAACCGGCCTATCACTCCCATAGGTCCTACTGCTTGTACCAAAACCTCTTGCTCCTCAGAGGGGATGTCTACTCATGAGTTGAGCTAATTCACTGCACTAGCCTAGGCCCACAGAACTAGACAACATTCATAATCACATGTCCTTGCGGGGTGGAAATCTGATTCCCAGTGGAATAGGAGGGGATTGCCTTGGGCCGACTCCCCGGCTTGCTATTGCTTCGCGTGCTTACTATGCAAGCAAAAGTGGAGTTGGCTAAGTACTTAAGGGTATATACAAGGACAAAAGTGGCAATTCTCCATATTGGAGCCTTAGTCCTTTTGTCTACTTAACTTAGAAGGGAGGTGTGATGCTTTTACAATGCTAATCGTAATCGTTATAGGTTTAACCAACAGGAATGTAATCTTGAGAAGCCTAAAAATCTTAACTTTATGACCTAAAGGAAGAAGTTTCTCATATTTAAGAGAATTAAAAATATGACCAACTTGGTTGTCGTTTGCATGAGGATTAGTCATCGAAGGGGCAAAATCATTTTCATGAATGCAAAGCTGCTTGAGGCTAAAGAACTCATTCATCATAATGGATTCATGAGATGGGGGAAAGTAGCGATCCTTCATAGCTTGTTTAATGGGAACCTTTACTAACCCCCTTGTCTCTACACCATTGTTTCCACACCAAAGTTTAGCATCTCGAGTGAGATGAAACCTAGCAAGCATGGATTGATTTCTAGCTTTTGTGCGAGCGGGTGAGAAATAGTCATCCATAGCCTCAATCCAAACTTACGTATCCCTTTCAATTTTTGAGCCTGCCCTATTCAATGAGGGAGGCTGCATTTGTTTGAGAAAGAGCTTCTTCTCTTGTGGGTCTATGTATAATGCATTGGGAGTAAGAAGTTGATGACCCTAGCTATCAATACGAGATTAAGTTTAGAATTATAACACTTAGGCTACCTATTATCAGTCATATAACAATCACAAGAACAATAAGTGCAAGAATTCCAAATCCTTTATTCCAAGCTTTAATATTTACAAGTAAACTAGCTGATTGTTGCAAGGATTGAGTTATACAACTCAATTCTTATTTATGTGTATTGTAGGCTTCTAGTGAAGTTGTGAGGCATTGGCATTGAAAAAGTAAAGGGGATTTGCCAAGGTTTCTAAAACTCCATAAGTCTTTGGCAAGGGAGGCAAACCATGAGCTGAGCTTTGTCTGACAACTACTTTATCGTCGGGAGGCAAAACCATGAGCTAAGCTTTGTCTGACAACTACTCTATTGGGAGGCAAAACCACGATCACTTTGTCATAGACCCATCAATTATATAGTATAAAAGTTCCATTGATGGTTACTCGCAAACATCTCAATATAACAGTTTTGCCTAAGGTCGATGGAAAGATTTCCAACCAAATCTACCCAAATGATGAAGTAGGATGGTTCATGGCACTAGTATTCATCCCTATCCATCCCCTCTCAATGCGAGTGTAGTGAGGAAGGATTAGCTTATCTACGATGTGCACCATGGTGTCGTGGAACTCAAAGTTCAAGGAGTGACAAGCAGCCACCATGAACATGTATTGGAACACCAACAATCAGGAATAGGGATCCATCCTATCCTACATCTAGCCATAACTAAATTAGTCTAATAGGAAACCAAAGAATACAACAATATACAATTTCTTAAACCTAAAGTGTGCTCTAATACCATGTGTAAGGTCCCCGCCCTAGGTGGGGGGCCAAGGGGATCCTTTTGATAGGTAGCTAAATCCCCTTGTCTCCGAATGTTGATGACACCTCGATCTCTTGGAAATACGAGGATAGGAGCAAATGGAGGGACCTAACTATATCTCACAGGGGAAACGTAGTCATTCTAATAGGAATTTATTCCTCTGATCAAATGGCACTCAATGTGCATGATCGAGGATGGAACGAGTCCGCACTTGGTTCATAGAAGCCAACACCTTTTTCCTCCGCTTTACGAGGCATGGCCGGTGTCTCGTTCCCATAGAACCAAACTTGTTTGGGCCCTATTCTTACTTTGGATCGTAATAAATAAATTTGTTGGAAATTTACCCTACTCATTGGGTCCACCCATCTAAGGATGGCATCATCGGGGCATCCATCCCCTCTATGCATGCTCGTCCTTCCTCTTTATTTCAAAGCATGCCCGCCCCCCTCCTCTCCATTTCAAACGAAGCTAGCCAGGTATGAATACACTGTGTTTCAAAACACAATCTGTTTTATGAGCAATGATACTAAAACCTTCAGCCTTAGTAGAACACACCATGTTTCAAAATGTAGTTTATTCTACGAGCATTGAAATCACTACCTTTGTGTGGGATAAATGCTACCTCTATGCATGCTCGTCCTTCCTCTTTATTTCAAAGCATGCCCGCCCCCCTCCTCTCCATTTCAAATCATGCCTACCCCTCCTCTCCATTTCAAATCATGCCTACCCCTCCTCTCCATTTCATACAAAGCCAGCCAGGTATGAATACACTATGTTTTAAAGCACAATCTGTTTTACGAGCAATGATACTAAAACCTTCAGCCTTAGTAGAACACACCATGTTTCAAAATGTAGTTTATTCTACGAGCATTGAAATCACTCCCATGCCACTGTCTATCTAGTGTGTTACTGATATGTATGTCTGCTGTGTGCAAATTGTGTCTGAGCCTTGATTGGACATGCGTTAATTTTCAACAACGTTCATTTTTAGAGCCTTGTGAGGCATGCACTAACAGGTTGATTATGATGTAATGTAATGTGAGGCATGCATTAAGAGGTTGGCAACCCTCCTCCTATGGTAATTACCATACCCCCTCTTAATCCCACTCTTCCTTTGAGCTCATCTACATCCTTTACTATCACCACTACTATACCCTAAGAGCTTGTAAGATTAAGTTTAAGTATATCCCAAAGTGGATTCAGAACCCAAGTACCAACCATACCATTATGATCTTTCCTTCTCTTCTAATTGCACTTCATTATTATCTTGGTATCTAGGCTTGCTTCTCATATCTAATACTTCCAAAGTTTCATCCTAGCACAATCGCATTAAACTAGGGTCTTGCTATGTACATGTTTTGTTTGAGTAAATGAGTGGTTAGCCAATGATTGGCAATATACGCAAAGAGGAGTCAGTTACTTCCAGGCAAGGAAAGGCTCAACCACCTAATGGCTCATGAAGGATGTGCAGAATACAGAGGACATGCAGAATACAGAGGACATGAGTGTCTAAGGGTATCTGACCATGATGAGGTTAACCGTAGTTGTAAATATCTCCCAAGCAAGTGGAGGATCGGCTCACCTCCCCATAATCATGATTATTGGGCCTCCACCTTGTCGTGTAAGTGGGTACAAACCCTAGAAGTTTTTGATTAAGAACACGACACTACGGACACAATGGAAGAGCTTGAAGAGCAAATTCTTTGGGAATCACTCAAAGGTTATTTCTCTTATGTGAAAATGTTTGTGCTTGAGATGTGGATGTAACATTACAAGACCGGTAATATATTATAAAATTGTTGTAAAATAAACTAAGGGACGTGTTCTCTTAGGGATAACCATTCTGAAGTGATCGGTTTGAGGCAACTAGGCATTCCCCCACCCAAAGAGACCAACTCTTAAGTATTTACAAAGTTGGGGCAACTACCTATGATGGTTAACCCATCACAAGGTAGAGTGAGGGTTGTCAACCCAAGCTTGATAGGTTTCATGTTAGTGCAAGTGACACATCACAAGGTAGGGTGAGGGTTCCTTTTGGGATTGCAAACCAAAGCTTGATAGGTTTCATGTTAGTGCAGGTTAGTGAGGGGACATTTCACCTTACTAATAGGTGATAATTTATTGCACGACCGTTGTAATGCCTAGATAGTATGTAACTCGGTGCGCCAAGGCATGCTTTTCTAGACTATGTTGTAATTTAACTTTATGATTATAATTTATTATTATTTTAAATGATTTGTTGGCATTAAGGGATAAAGGAACCAATGAAAGGAATTAAATTAAGGAACTCTGTTATGTGATGCATCTGGTACACCAACAATGTGCTTAGGAATTAAAAACCTCATAGTAGATGACCGTATCCTGAATCTAGAAAGTGGGAGGTAGGGTGGACCCGACTAGTTAGGTACTTTCTAAAGAAAAAAATATAGGTAAATATTAGGTAAGACACCCCTAAGACCATGATAGTCAAGGATTGGCTCCTCCCGATTAGGTGATCTTCATAGGAAGTTGGGATGTTACTTACCAGAGTGAGATCCCTCCCTATCTCGAAAGAAGGAAGCGTATGAGAGGTATCTTACAGGTGGTATCAGAGCCACATTAAGAGTAGAGAGATAATTTATTTTTTACAATTAAATTACAGGTGCAATCCCAAATGAGTATTGATCAAATAGTAGAAATACTAAAATTAACCTCTGACTACTTAGCGTTCAAACCAATTAACAAACGGAGAGCTTGGGCAAGTTACTTTTTAGACTTCTATTGACCAACATCACAGATGAAGTTTCTTCAATTTCCCTCCACTCATGAATGTATATTCACTATAGTAGATTCAAACTTATAGATGTGCCGAGCTATGCATCCTTCAGATTTTAGAGAGAAGCTTAGGGTACTAAAATATTTCATATTCTCTGGGACTCTTTTCCTAGATCAAGCTGTAATTCTGAATGGGGAGACTCGTTACGCATCCCAACACATCTACGATTAGATCACTCAATTCATCCCTAAGTGTAGGATTCATTGTTGTGGTAGGTTTCACCCAGGATTTTGTGGGATCACTGATTCCACAAAAATCTATGCCTTAGATCTTACCAACCAACCTCCCAAGTTTTTCCTAGGGATAAACAATCTCTGAGAAAGTATTATAAATAAGCATATGCAATCTTGTTCACAAAATGTAAAAAAAGTGAACATTATCTTTTTCACCTCTTGAGTTTTCCTCAAATTTGGCGCTAATGCATGCTCTCTTTTTTTTTATGGCAACAAGATGACGAAGCTGAAAGGAAATTCCTACTTAAGCAATTGAAACCCTCTTCCTTCTCAAGAGAAGGAAAATATGTTGTTAAATATGCACAGAGGCATGTATAGAGTCCATGACCGACGATTTCTCTCTTGTTTGGTACTAATAAAGCCAACCAATCTATGGTGGCGTGTTTTTGACTAATCGATGATGCTAAGCTATGGTGGAAGGAGTGGTGTAGAGAAAAGGATGTCTAAGAAAGCTATATCACTATAGGAACAAATCAAGGGAGCTATTAAGGAGAGGTACTTGCCTTTAGACTTTAAACCCTAAAAAGATAAATGAGTTTTATAGCCTGACCCAAAAGAACTCCGCAGTGGATGCTTACTACTCCCAATTTGTTAGGCCCAAGAAGTATGCTCCAACTATGACCTTGGCTCAATCCATTAGCCAATTTGTACAAGGTTTAAGCCCTCTCCTCAACCATCATCTAGAATCCATGCAGTCGACTAGCTTTTAGGATGTGATTTTTTGAGCTAAACCTTTAGAAGATGAGTTGAAGGATAGAAATAGCAACAACTTTAGGAAAAGACCTTACCTTGAATCGTCCAATGCGACCTTCTGGACTACCCTTCAATCAACTGCCATTTAGTGGTCAAATTTCATGGCCATTGTTGCCTCGCTCGCGAAAACCTTACACAATGACCTAGCATGGCAAAGAGGAATGACTACAATTGCCACCACCAACCAAGTCACCGACATGTTAATGCCCTCTTCTACCCAAGGCTGTTAACCTTTCAAAATTACCTCCTCTAAACTTTCACAAGAACCCACAAACTGATCCTAGGAGAAGATCTGCTTCCATTCAACAACCCAGTCAAGTAAGAAATGGAGTTCATAGCCCCAAAGGTGGGTATCATTGAAGAGGTTGTGGAAGAGGAAGAGTTGCTAAAGAAACCCTTGAGAAGATGAAGAGGAGGATAGAGCCTAGGTTCATGTTGAAAGAGCACCAAGGTGAAAATAAACAATTTTCAGTGATCCAGACACCAGCATCATATCATGGTAAACATTTTAAATTGTTGATTGATTATATAAGTACTCATTCATTTCCGTCACCAAAGTGCATCAGACAATTAGGTCCCAAGTCTTCACCAAGATTGATTTGAAGTCTGTTTAAGGAGGAGGGAAGACGCCCCAAAGATAACATTCAACTCCATATATGGGCATTGTGAATACACCATGATGATGACATTTGGGTTGACTAATTCCCCAGTAACTTGCAATAGGCTCATGCAAGATATATTCAAGAAGCAGCTAGATAAATTACCTTGGTGTTCTTTGACTCACAAAATTTTGGTCTCAGATTACTAGGAAGGGCATATCTTGTATACATGCTCCAAATACCTAGAGTCTCATAACCTCTGTGCTAGAAAAAAGGAAGGCCCAAAGATAATTCTCTACATTGGCATTGCCTAGGAAATCTATAGACACCTGCACTAGCTTGATATTGTCAAGGGATTTGACCAACCCTTGCATTGGCACAACAATTGGAGCACGAATCCCTAACCTTCTGAGTTGGGTCAGGACTCAAAGGATTGTAATGAAGTAACAACCTTTAGATTAGGTCTAGGACCATGGTCATGGGATCAGGTATAAAAGGGGCTCATGGGTTGTCATTTGTACCTTTTATGAACTTTTATGATCTTTGGACATTATCTCTCTTGGACATTTGTATGTCCAAGAGCCTTTGGACATTATCTCTCTTGGACATTTGTATGTCCTTGGAGCCTTTGGCTAGCATAGGCTTATAGAAGGATATTTCCATTAGGCATCATGGCTCTTTGTATGAGATTATCTCCTTAATCTTGCATTAATCCATGTGGTGATTATCCCATATCTCAGCTTTATTATCACTTCATTCCAATTGGTACTAGAGCTCTTGGCTCGATTTGAGCAAATTTCTATAGAATGCAAGAGTTCTTGATTTTCTTGAAAACCTTGTTACATGAATGAAGTGCTTCAAGCTGATTATACATGGATTAGTGGTGGGCATGAAGATCATGGAGCTTGGCCAAGATTTGATGTCATTTTGGGAGAAATTGCATCAGTTTTGGAGAAATTTTGATGACCGAGCACATTTTGGATCAAAATTTGATTAGGACAGGCAAAGTTTCGAGGTGTGGACTTGCAAAAAAAAAATGCATCTTTCTCCCCCTCACTTATAAATGGAAGATTGGTGGAGATGGAGACTTGGAGCAACCATGAAGTAACATGGTGGCTAAATAAGCATTGGGAGACTTAGCAGGTTGTAGAAGGCACAACTGAGAGGATAACGAAGATAAATCTGTGTGAATGGGATCTGCTAGCCATTGTCACCTATTAATGGAGGCATTTTCAAACCCTAAACCAACTCTTTGTTAGCATTAAGCATTTGGGATGGAAATTATAATATGGATCTTCGCAAGAGAAGGGTGAACGGTTGATGCTAACAAGAGATTAAAGCTCAAAAACGATCGTCGGCTTTCGTGTTTTCTCTAACCCTAATCGCGTTTTTTTTTGCATTAACCATTTCATCATACCTTCTTGAGCGTGAATTTTGCTTATCTCATGCTTTCTTACAAGATTTGAGAAATTTCTTGAGATATAGTATTTCTCACCAAATTAGGGTTTCTGGGAGAGTTTTGCCAAAATTGATTCCATAATCTTCTTCCTTATGCTTCCTCCTACTCACTCATGCATTGGTTAACTCTCAAACCATGGGATTAGGGTTTCTTGACCTTTCTTTCCAATTTGGGAGTTTTTCCAAAATTAGGGTTTGCTCTTACAATTTCATAAGATTGGCATTGTTTTGCCCCTTGTGTAGTGTTCTCTTGTCTTACGTGCTCTCTTGAAGATCGTTTCTACCATGTGTGGGTGGAACAATAGAGAGCAGATGGAAGGGAACATGGGCACTTCAAAGAGTAGTGACAAGCACAACATACCCTGTGTAGTGTTCTCTTGTCCTACGTGCTCTCTTGAAGATTGTTTCTACCATGTGTGAATGGAACAATAGAGAGAAGATGGAAGGGAACATGAGCACTTGAGAGGGTAGTGTGAGTTGGTGGCCGAAATGCCTACAAACTATTGGTGGCCGAAATGCCTATAAACTATGTGTAGCAGAAATGCTTATGGAACACCAGGCTATCTATGCCTGCGCGAGTGATTGTTTTATCTTGTTACTTGAGCCCACCTCTCATCCAAAGTGTGTGGTCAGAGTACCAACACGGAGTGCAAGTGGTAAAGTGGACATGATACCTGGTTGGCAAGGGACTTATGTGTACGCCAAGGGTCATGTGGATTGGCATTAATTTGGGATTTCTTACCAAAATTAGAGTCTCCACCTAAAATTTTTGAGGTCCAAGGTATAACTTCTTTTCCCCACGTTCTCCTCTATCCATACATGCCACCCTTGCTACATTCTTGAAGGGAAATTAGGGTTTCTTGGAAACTTTGTTGTTTTTGGAAAATTTTTGCAAATCAGGGTTTATGGCATTCATTTTCTAAAATTTATCATTGCCAATAGCCTTCTACACTATCTCAATACCCCATTCTACTAGCGCATAAGCAAACTTTGAAGATCTTGAAACTTTGTTTCTTTATAAAGCATGTGTTTTAAGCTCCTATGAACCCTTTCCCTCCCTTATGTTCAAGAATTTCAATTCATTTCATGGGGAAATAAAGGTTTTATCAAAATTAAGGTTTTGGAATGATTGGGATTGAACTCTCTTCATAAGTGTGTCAATCATGCTTTCTCATACCATAATTCACCCTTATATCCACAAACTTCATTGTATCACACACTAATTAGGGTTTCTCAAAAATCAAGGTTTCTTGAGTGCATTCGGTGCTGCATTGATTCCTTGCATTACACTCTCACCCTAATGTGGCGATTGAGTTTGGTGGTGTGTGGCAATATGGGAGATTGATCTTGTGGAAAGAATACTGTGAATCGTCACTTGGCATGAGTCATGCTAAGATTTGGATTGTAAGCTCCTATACATTACTCTCTTTACATTTCTAGAATTTCCATTGTGCAGTCTCAATTCAAATAAGCACTAGTATATCTAGCATGTGGAGAGGGTACCCTTGGCATTGGTTGAGAGGCCAAGGGGGAGCATGCTTGAACTCTCCTTGTCCTAAGTGCTTTTGGAAAAGTAGCACAAGGAGGGAGATCAAGACATGGCCTCAACCCTTGCCATTGGATTCCAAACTTTGGTAAGGGGGTGAGAAAGCTTGGCTAGGAAACTGGCAAAGTAAAATCTCTTCATTGACTTGCTACATCGAATCAAATCAGCAATAGTTATATGTATACAAGTGGCAATGAATTGAAATGCAATTGACAAATCAATGGGGTTTTATAAGGATGCATAGTTGGTATTATTGGCCACATTGATATTAGATATAGTGATTGAGATTGGCTCATAAATGCACTAAGGTCATGCCAAAATTTTTCCAAAGTCTAGTCAAAATGCCTTGGATGGATGCGATTTGTATGCATTATGATGCTTTAGATATGCCGGGATGCATACATGGAGTGGTTTGCAAGTTGGTTGCTTACATGTTAACAATTTGACATAATCTATAGTTTTTAGAAAAGTGTGATTCGATCTGGGAGATTTTGGACTAAACCTGAATTGAATATTAGGATTTATTCCACACCATTAAGGATTCCCATAGAGCCCTCAACTACCCCGTTTTGTTTTCAAGTTAATGAGCTATGCCCGTTTCTCTACCGCATACCATGTTTGGATAAAATTTGAGCCAAGTCTCAGATCATAAATTTGACTTCACCATTGCGTTCTCTACTAGGCAAATACCTTAACCACCAAGCTTTAACTCATTTGGAGCATTGGAGTACAAGCGGTGCACCAGGCTAACTATTTGACTGTAGGAAAAAGTCAAAACAATGTCATTTAGAGGGTTGATTAAACCAAAATTAACATCATACCCCTTATCCTAACACCTTCTCGTAGAGTCCTAGAACACCGAAATCTGACATCCTATCCCAAAGTTGCCAGAACAACCGATTATGGCTGTCGATATAAAGCCAAAAGGTAGACCTAGAAAGCTATCATTAGCAATGGTGGAGGATATGGAAGGGGAGGAATTGATGGAACACGACACTATGGACACAATGGAAGAGCTTGAAGAGCAAATTCTTTGGGAATCACTCTAAAAATTTCTCTTAATCCATGGGTCAAACTTCAAAGGGAGTTGAAGAGGATGCTAAGGTGGGTAGTGCCCATAAGAGCACCTCTATAAGTTCGCAAGCCATTTCAAATGACAATTGCTTGTGAGTAAACTTGATTTTAAGCCACTCATGGTAGATAGATTGGATATCATTAACCAAACCTTGACTTCAAAGTTTGAATCTATGGCTACCAAGATGGAAGCTATTAAAGATCAATCACTTGGGTCAATCCATGAATCAACACAATGAAGAAGCTATTGAGGATGGAATTGGTGGGATTCATGGGGTGTGTAAGGTCCCTGTCCTAGGTGGGCCAAGGGGATCCTTTTGATAGGTAGCTAAATCCCCTTGTCTCTGATTAACAACACTTCGATCTCTAAAAAATACAAGGATACAAGCAAACGGAGGGACCGAACTCTATCTTACAAGGGAAACATAGTCGTTCTGACAGGAATCTATTCCTATGATCAACAACACTCAATGTACGTGATCGAGGATGGAACAAGTCCGCATTTGGTTCATAGAAGCCAACGCCTTTTTCCTCCTCTCTAAGAGGCATGGCCGTTGGCTCATTCCCCTAAAACGGAACTTGTTCGCGGGACCTATTCTTACTTTGGATCATAATAAATAAATTTGTTGAAAAGTTATCTAATTCATCGGTCCACCCATCCAAGGATGGTGCCATCGTCGGGGGGCATCCATCCACCCACTCTCCCATTCATTTTTGTTATCTATTTAGGTCCTACCACACTGTAAAACATATAAAATAGGTTCCTTAATTAAAGAAGTTCCACAATGTTCCGTAAAACAGCCTTTGAAAATAACAATATTTACATCAAATAGTTCTTACAGCAAAATGTTCACAAAAGAGACCTTGAAACCGGCTCAGCTAGCCGAATCTAGGCTTCCATATCCATTTCCATAGACATATCCAAACGAAAACCAAACCAAAACCGCTGATCTAGAATTTGGTCCTCTAGCCTCAACCAGTTGGACTTACCTCACGGACCATGCTCCCTCATTGTCGACCAGTTGTTGGCGAGGGGGCCCAACCGGCCTATCACTCCCATAGGTCCTGCTGCTTGTACCAAAACCTCTTGCTCCTCAGAGGGGATGTCTACTCATGAGGTGAGCTAATTCACTACACTAGCCTAGGCCCACAGAACTAGACAACATTCATAATCACATGTCCTTGCGGGGTGGAAATCTAATTCCCAGTGGAATAGGAGGGGATTGCCTTGGGCCGACTCCCCGACTTGCTATTGCTTCACCTCCTTACTATGCAAGCAAAAGTGGAGTTCGCTAAGTACTGTCATCACCTCGATATAAAATCTGGGTAATCTTTTAAGAGCAATGATGTTACACAACTACGTGGAGGGTGGCTTGCTCTTCTTCTTCCATTTCTAAGGTCGGTTCACCAATCATGGCACAAGTGTGAGCAACTAGTCCACGACCTTTACCACGTCCATCACCACCACTTTGTCTGGCTTGGCGGTTGGGGGCTCCACAGCCCTAGTTTACTTGGACACCTTGTGGAATAGCGCTAGGATTAAAAGAGGGTCTTGCCAGTTTGAGCCATTCAACTGCATTCAACTCTAAAGTGGCTAGCTTTATTAAAAACACCTTTGGTTCCCATAGGAATCCATGGTAGGAATAACAGAAGTGCGAGGGACAAAGTTATTGGGGTGCTAATCCCAAGTGTTATTGTGACGGTTTGGCTAGAAATTCCTTTGGAAGCAAAGCTGCTTGAGGCTAAAGAACGCATTCATCATAATGGATTCATGAGATGGGGGAAAGTAGCGATCCTTCATAGCTTGTTTAATGGGAACCTTTACTGACCCCCTTGTCTCTACACCATTGTTTCCACACCAAAGTTTAGCATCTCGAGTGAGATGAAACCTAGCAAGCATGGATTGATTTCTAGCTTTTGTGCGAGCGGGTGAGAAATAGTCATCCATAGCCTCAATCCAAACTTACGTATCCCTTTCAATTTTTGAGCCTGCCCTATTCAATGAGGGAGGCTGCATTTGTTTGAGAAAGAGCTTCTTCTCTTGTGTGTCTGTGTATAATGCATTGGGAGTAAGAAAATGATGACCCTAGCTATCAATACGAGATTAAGTTTAGAATTATAACACTTAGGCTACCTAGTATCAGTCATATAACAATCACAAGAACAATAAGTGCAAGAATTCCAAATCCTTTATTCCAAGCTTTAATATTTACAAGTAAACTAGCTGATTGTTGCAAGGATTGAGTTATACAACTCAATTCTTATTTATGTGTATGGTAGGCTTCTAGTGAAGTTGTGAGGCATTAGCATTGAAAAAGTAAAGGGATTTGCCAAGGTTTCTAAAACTCCATAAGTCTTTGGCAAGGGAGGCAAACCATGAGCTGAGCTTTGTCTGACAACTACTTTATCGTCGGGAGGCAAAACCATGAGCTGAGCTTTGTCTGACAGCTACTCTATTGGGAGGCAAAACCACGATCACTTTGCCATAGACCCATCAATTATATAGTATACAGGTTCCATTGATGGTTACATGGGTATCATTTTGAGGAGTACCGAAGAACCAAAACAAGCGAATCAGTCGCAAACATCTCAATATAACAGATTTGCCTAAGGTCGATGGAAAGATTTCCAACCAAATCTACCAAATGATGAAGTAGGATGGTTCATGGCACTAGTATTCATCCCTATCCATCCCCTCTCAATGCGAGTGTAGTGAGGAAGGATTAGCTTATCTAGGATGTGCACCATGGTGTCGTGGAACTCAAAGTTCAAGGAGTGACAAGCAGTCACCATGAACATGTACTGGAACACCAAGAATCAGGAATAGGGATCCATCCTGTCCTACATCTAGCCATAACTAAATTAGTCTAATAGGCAACCAAAGAATACAACAATATACAATTTCTTAAACCTAAATTGTGCTCTAATACCATGTGTAAGGTCCCAGGGGCCAAGGGGATCCTTTTGATAGGTAGCTAATGTTGAAATATACAAGTGAATAGGGTGTGTGTGGGAACAAGCTCTCGGATAGAGGCTGTAAAAGAGGAGATGTAATTGTGAAAGAACCTGTGAAAAGGTTAGAGGAATCTACTGGGAGAGAATAATGGGTAGCATGAGGGAATTTAGGAGTGTGGAGTTATTCTGGGAGATATTCAGGGAAAAGAGAAGAGGTGGAGAGAATCGGGCAAGAGGTGGAGATATTCAGGGAGTGAATCATGGAGAAATCAAGGGGATTTGATGCTTGATGTAAACACTATAAATTGAGGCATAGCCCTAATGAGAATTTGCTGGTTTTTGAGTATCCATGCCTACATTAATCTATGTGCTAATTATTCACTAATTATGTCTTAATCACTTGCTAATCACTTTGTTAATTATGCTGATTCTAGTGTTTGATCCACCATAGTTCATCATTTAGCTCAAATTTTAACATGGTATCAGAGCCATGCCTAGAATCAACCAGATTTATGAGCCCATTAGTGAATTAATCAAGATTAGTAAGATAATTAGCAAAAAAATCAGTTTTTAGTAAGCTTTCACTCTTCCCCTTCACCCCCAGCCAGTGGAGGACTCTATTCTCCATGCACACTCACTATTAGGCTATGACCTTCTAGCTTAAGCTAGCTAACACTCTTGGCTACCAGCCCATCGAAACGGCGCTGCAAATCGCGAAAGCATTCAGGAGAAATTACGTTTTTAGCCGGCGCGTTTTTTTCTGAGTAATCTGCAGATTTCTCTTTGCTCCAATCAAATTAGTTCAATTCCCTTTAGCACAAGGGGTAATCAAGCATGCTCTACAAGCTGGTGAAGACAGAAATCAATTTCATCAAGTCTACAGAGAGATCAAAGCTCTTCATCAAATCTGCAGGTGACTTTGGTAAAACAGAGATTAAGCTTTCATTATTTGGTCAAATCTTGTGTTTCTTGGCTTAATCCTCTACTAGACTCATTGCTATTGATGCCTTTGAAAGCATTTGAGCTCATTTGAAGTGGAAGGCATCAGATCTGGGCTCCCCGCATACTCTGTTTTTTGCACACAAACCAGAGCATTAATTTGCTAATCAGTGATTAATCAGTACTAATCACTGTATTTTGGTGCAATTGAGGGTTCAAATTAACCATTAGGTATCTGATACAGATCCCTAAAGCTTCAGATTGTAAATCGGAGTTGGTTTGATACTCCAACCATCCCGTACAAATTGGTTACTCTCAATTTAATGTAATTTCTGGTGATTTTATGCTGATAAAATTGTTGTAATCATCTATTAAACACCAGATTGAGTTGTAAAAGGGTAGACACTGCCCTTGAATCTTGAATTTGGATCAAGAGGTAAGACCCCCTTCACATCACCATGAATTCAGCACAGGAAATAGCCAAATTTAATGGAGAACAGTTTTATACATGGCAAACAAAAACCATGTATTTGCTGATGAGGAAAAATCTGTGGGGATTAGTTGAAGGGAGAGATGAATGCCCAGAGAGAGGGGAAAATGAGTGGAAGAGTAGGAATGAAAAAGCATTGGGGCTTATTGCACTCAGTTTAAATGATGAGATCATCCATCATATCACAGGGATACAGTGGGCAAAAGATGCATGGGATGAACTCAATAAATTATTTGGTACACAAGCAAAAAATTCCAAGATAAATCTATTAATGCAATTTTACAAATTGGACATGAAGGAAAGTGAACCCTTAATCACACACTTGAACAAATATAAAAGCATTAAGCAACAGCTGGCAGCTATTGGCAAAAAGGTAGAAGATGATGAAGCATTAGCTATACTTTTGAAGAGTGTGGATAAAGGAGATTATGAAAACATTGTAGCAACACTAAAGAATGTACCTGAACTGAAGATACATGAGATAGAAGCAGCTCTACTAGAGCAAGAGAGCAGAGGCAAAGAGAAGAAAGAGCTCGACTCAACAGCAGGAGAGGAAAAAGCATTCTTCACCCGAGGAGGATTCTCTCGAGGACGAGGACGAGGAAGAGGCAGAGTAGGAGGGAGGACCTTCACTTGCCACAAATGTGGAAAGCCAGGACACATGGCGAGAGACTGCTACAGCAAACCCAGTGAAGAAGGAACGACATCGGCAAACTTCATGGAGGCTCCAAGAGAAGTGGAGTCGGATCATCTTTTCTGAGAGAGAGAGAGAGAGAGAACCCACAACCCAATGTAACCTGCCCCAATAAAGTAAAACCACCTCTGAGCCACCGATGATGTAGGCCAAGTGGTAGTTGTATGTGTGAGCACTTTAGTCAAGGTCGCGGGCACTTATAGTAGCCTTGGACACATAGAGAGAGAGAGTGTCAAGGACTATGGAGTTTAGGGACTTGAGGCACTGGTCGCGGGCTATCAAGTAAGAGGGAAACTTGATACAGGGTCCAGGTGTGTTAGGATTATTCACTTGAGGGGAGGTGTTGAAATATACAAGTGAATAGGGTGTGTGTGGGAACAAGCTCTTGGATAGAGGCTGTAAAAGAGGAGATGTAATTGTGAAAGAACCTGTGAAAAGGTTAGAGGAATCTACTGGGAGAGAATAATGGGTAGCATGAGGGAATTTAGGAGTGTGGAGTTATTCTGGGAGATATTCAGGGAAAAGAGAAGAGGTGGAGAGAATCAGGCAAGAGGTGGAGATATTCAGGGAGTGAATCATGGAGAAATCAAGGGGATTTGATGCTTGATGTAAACACTATAAATTGAGGCATTGCCCTAATGAGAATTTGCTGGTTTTTGAGTATCCATGCCTACATTAATCTATGTGCTAATTATTCACTAATTATGTCTTAATCACTTGCTAATCACTTTGTTAATTATGCTGATTCTAGTGTTTGATCCACCATAGTTCATCATTTAGCTCAAATTTCAACATCTAAATCCCCTTGTCTCCGAATGTTGATGACACCTCGATCTCTTGGAAATACGAGGATAGGAGAAAATGGAGGGACCTAACTATATCTCGCAAGGGAAACGTAGTCATTCTAATAGGAATTTATTCCTCTGATCAAATGGCACTCAATGTGCATGATCGAGGATGGAACGAGTCTGCACTTGGTTCATAGAAGCCAACACCTTTTTCCTCCGCTTTAGGAGGCATGGTCGGTGTCTTGTTCCCATAGAACCAAACTTGTTTGGGCCCTATTCTTACTTTGGATCGTAAATAAATAAATTTGTTGAAAATTTACCCTACTCATTGGGTCCACCCATCTAAGGATGGCATCATCCGGGCATCCATCCCCTCTATGCATGCTCATCCTTCCTCTTTATTTCAAAGTATGCCCGCCCCCCTCCTCTCCATTTCAAATGAAGCCAGCTAGGTATGAATACACTGTGTTTCAAAACACAATCGTAGAACACACCATGTTTCAAAATGTAGTTTATTCTACGAGCATTGAAATCACTACCTTTGTGTGGGATAAGCGCTACCTCTATGCATGCTCGTCCTTCCTCTTTATTTCAAAGCATGCCTGCCCCCCTCCTCTCCATTTCAAATGAAGCCAGCCAGGTATGAATACACTGTGTTTCAAAACACAAACTATTTTACGAGCAATGATACTAAAACCTTCAGCCTTAGTAGAACACACCATGTTTCAAACAAAGCTAGCCAGGTATGAATACACCGTGTTGGACACAATCTGTTTTATGAGCAATGATACTAAAACCTTAAGCCTTAGTAGAACACAATCTGTTTTATGAGCAATGATACTAAAACCTTCAACCTTAGTAGAACACACCATGTTTCAAAATGTAGTTTATTCTACGAGCATTGAAATCAGTCCCGTGCCATTGTCTATCTAGTGTGTTACTGATCTGTATGTCTGCTGTGTGCAAATTGTGTCTGAGACTTGATTGGACATGCGTTAATTTTCAACAACGTTCATTTTTAGAGCCTTGTGAGGCATGCACTAACAGGTTGATTATGATGTAATGTAATGTGAGGCATGTATTAAGAGGTTGGCAACCCTCCTCCTATGGTAATTACCATACCCCCTCTTAATCCCACTCTTCCTTTGAGCTCATCTATATCCTTTACTATCACCACTACTATACCCTAAGAGCTTGTAAGATTAAGTTTAAGTATATCCCAAAGTGGATTCAGAACCCAAGTACCAACCATACCATTATGATCTTTCCTTCTCTTCTAATTGCACCACATTATTATCTTGGTATCTAGGCTTGCTTCTCATATCTAATACTTCCAAAGTTTCATCCTAGCCCAATCGCATTAAACTAGGGTCTTGCTATGTACATGTTTTTGTTTGAGTAAATGAGTGGTTAGCCAAGGATTGGCAATATACGCAAAGAGGAGTAAGTTACTTCCAGGCAAGGAAAGGCTCAACCACCTAATGGCTCATGGAGGATGTGCAGAATACAGAGGACATGAGTGTCTAAGGGTATCTGACCACAATGAGGTTAACCGTAGTTGTAAATGTCTCCCAAGAAAGTGGAGGACCAGCTCACCTCCCCATAATCATGATTATTGGGCCTCCACCTTGTCCTGTAAATGGGTACAAACCCTATAAGTTTTTGATTAAGAACACGACACTATGGACACGATGGAAGAGCTTGAAGAGCAAATTCTTTGAGAATCACTCAAAAGTTATTTCTCTTATGTGAGAATGTTTGTGCTTGAGATGTGGATGCAACATTACAAGACCGGTAATATATTATAAAATTGTTGTAAAATAAACCAAGGGATGTGTTCTCTTGGGGATAACCATTCTGTAGTGATCGGCGGTTTGAGGCAACTAGGCATTACCCCACCCAAAGAGACCAACTCTTAAGTATTTACAAAGTTGGGGCAACTACCTATGATGGTTAACCCATCACAAGGTAGAGTGAGGGTTGTAAACCCAAGCTTGATAGGTTTCATGTTAGTGCAGGTGACACATCACAAGGTAGGGTGAGGGTTCCTTTTGGGATTGCAAACCAAAGCTTGATAGGTTTCATGTTAGTGCAGGTTAGTGAGGGGACATTTAACCTTACTAATAGGTGATAATTTATTGCACGACCGTTATAATGCCTAGATAGTATGTAACTCGGTGCGCCAAGGCATGCTTTTCTAGACTATGTGTTGTAATTTAACTTTATGATTATAATTTATTATTATTTTAAATGATTTACTGGCATTAAGGGATAAAGGAACCAATGAAAGGAATTATTTTAAGGAACTCTGTTATGTGATGCATCTGGTACACCAACAATGTGCTTAGGAATTAAAAACCTCATAGTAGATGACCGTATCCTGAATCTGGAAAGTGGGAGGTAGGGTGGACCCGACTAGTTAGGTACTTTCTAAAGAAAAAAATATAGGTAAATATTAGGTAAGACACCCCTAAGACCATGAATGTATTCATATATTAAATATTCAAGGATTGGCTCCTCCCGATTAGGTGATCTTCATAGGAAGTTGGGATGTTACTTACCAGAGTGAGATCCCTCCCTATCTCGAAAGAAGGAAGGGTACGAGAGGTATCTTACAGGTGGTATCAGAGCCACATTAAGAGTAGAGAGATAATTTATTTTTTACGATTAAATTACAGGTACAATCCCAAATGAGTATTGATCAAACAATAGAAATACTAAAATTAACCTCTGACTACTTAGCGTTCAAACCAATTAACAAACGGAGAGCTTGGGCAAGTTACTTTTTAGACTTCTATCGACCAACATCACAGATGAAGTTTCTTCAATTTCCCTCCACTCATGAATGTATATTCACTATAGTAGATTCAAACTTATAGATGTGCCGAGCTATGCATCCTTCAGATTTTAGAGAGAAGCTTAGGGTACTAAAATATTTCATATTCTCTGGGACTCTTTTCCCAGATCAAGCTGTAATTTTGAATGGGGAGACTCATTACGCATCCCAACACATCTACGATTAGATCACTCAATTCATCCCTAAGCGTAGGATTTATGGTTGTGGTAGGTTTCACCCAGGATTTTGTGGGATCACTGATTCCACACAAATCTATGCCTTTAGATCTTACCAACCATCCTCCCAAGTTTTTCCTAGGGATAAACAATCTCTGAGAAAGTATTATAAATAAGCATATGCAATCTTGTTCACAAAATGTAAAAAAAGTGAACATTATCTTTTGCACCTCTTTAGTTTTCCTTAAATTTGGCGCTAATGCATGCTCTCTCTTTTTTCATGGCAACAAGATGACGAAGCTGAAAGGAAATTCCTTGAAACACTCTTCCTTCTCAAGAGAAGGAAAATATGTTGTTAAATATGCACAGAGGCATGTATAGAGTCCATGACCGACGATTTCTCTCTTGTTTGGTACTAATAAAGCCAACCAATCTATGGTGGCGTGTTTTTGACTAATCGATGATGCTAAGCTATGGTGGAAGGAGTGGTGTAGAGAAAAGGATGTCCAAGAAAGCTCTATCACCTATAGGAACAAATCAAGGGAGCTATTAAGGAGAGGTACTTGCCTTTAGACTTTAAACCCTAAAAAGATAAATGAGTTTTATAGCCTGACCCAAAAGAACTCCTCAGTGGATGCTTACTACTCCCAATTTGTTAGGCCCAAGAAGTATGCTCCAACTATGACCTTGGCTCAATCCATTAGCCAATTTGTACAAGGTTTAAGCCCTCTCCTCAACCATCGTCTAGAATCCATGCAGTCGACTAGCTTTTAGGATGTGATTTTTGAGCTAAACTTTTAGAAGATGAGTTGAAGGATAGAAATAGCAACAACTTTAGGAAAAGACCTTACCTTGAATCGTCCAATGCAGGGTGACCTTCTGGATTACCCTTCAATCAACTGCCATTTAGTGGTCAAATTTCATGGCCATTGTTGCCTCGCTCGCGAAAACCTTACACAATGACCTAGCATGGCAAAGAGGAATGACTACAATTGCCACCAACCAGGTCACCGACATGTTAATGCCCTCTTCTACCCAAGGCTGTTAACCTTTCAAGATTACCTCCTCTAAACTTTCCCAAGAACCCACAAACTGATCCTAGGAGAAGATCTGCTTCCATTCAACAACCCAGTCAAGTAAGAAATGGAGTTCACAGCCCCAAAGGTGGGTATCATTGAAGAGGTTGTGGAAGAGGAAGAGTTGCTATGATCCAAGCTAAAGAAAAAACCCTTGAAGATGAAGAGGAGGATAGAGCCTAGGTTCATGTTGAAAGAGCACCAAGGTGAAAATAAATAATTTTCAGTGATCCAGACACCAGCATCATTTCATGGTAAACATTTTAAATTGTTGATTGATTATAGAAGTACTCATTCATTTCCTTCACCAAAGTGCATCAGAGAATTAGGTCTTAATAAAAACCATCCAAGAAAATGGCATCGAGCTAGCTAGTGGCAAGGAAGTAATTTACCAATATACCATAGGAGATCTAGAGTTTGATAAAACCCATCCATGAAAATGGCATCGAGCTAGATAATGACAAGGAAGTACTTTCCCAATATACCATAGGAGATATAGAGTTTGATCTTATTGGCAAACTAACGAGTTGCTATTTCCATATGATGCCCCTGGATATTCATTTCTTGGAATGGATTGGCTAAAAGAATAAAAGCCCACCATCCACTGTGAGAATGGAGAAATCTCATTTAAGGATGCCAAAAATGAAGAAGTAGTGGCTTCAGGGAGGACTGGTAGACCCAGCTTACAGCTAGTCAAGGGCAGTAAGTTACTAATGGGTATCAGGAAGAATCAAAGGATGTTTGTTGTAAAACTCAACAAGGTAGAGAAAGATACTTTAGGGAGTAAACCTGACTGGATATAAGACTACAAAGATCTCTTCCCAAAGGAACTTACCTAGATGCCCACAAAGGGAAATTTACCATGAGATTGAGCTTATTCACGGAGCACAACTTGTGGCAAAAAGGGTATATAAAATGTTAATTCCAGAGTCAATAGAACTAAAGGAATAACTTTGACCGATGTTAGAGAAAACGTTCATCAAACCAAGTGTATTGCCTTGGGGAGCTTCGGTCCTATTTCAAAAGAAGAAGGATGGAACCTTACGATTATGCATTGACTATAGGGGTCTAAATTAACTCACTCTAAAAAATAAGTATTCAATCCCTAAGATTGTCAAACTTTTATATCGATTTCACGAAGACCAAGTCTTCACCAAGATTGATTTAAAGTCTGGTTATTATCAGATTAGATTCAAGGAGGAGGGAAGACACCCCAAAGATAACATTCAACTCCATATATGGGCATTGTGAATACACCGTGATGATGACATTTGGGTTGACTAATTCCCCAGCAACTTGCAATAGGCTCATGCAAGATATATTCAAGAAGCAGCTAGATAAATTACCTTGGTGTTCTTTGACTCACAAAATTTTGGTCTCAGATTACTAGGAAGGGCATATCTTATATACATGCTCCAAATACCTAGAGTCTCATAACCTCTGTGTTGGAAAAAAGGAAGGCCCAAAGATAATTCTCTACATTGGCATTGCCTAGGAAATCTATAGACACCTGCACTAGCTTGATATTGTCAAGGGATTTGACCAACCCTTGCATTGGCACAACAATTGGAGCACGGACCCCTATCCTTCTGAGTTGGGTCAGGACTCAAAGGATTGTAATGAAGCAACAACCTTTAGATTAGGTCTAGGACCATGGTCATGGGATCAGGTATAAAAGGGGTCATGGGTTGTCATTTGTACCTTTTATGAACTTTTATGATCTTTGGACATTATCTCTCTTGGACATTTGTATGTCCTTGGAGCCTTTGGCTAGCATAGGCTTATAGAAGGATATTTCCATCCTCTCTCGCTGCTGAGAGGTTAACTCACTTAGGCATCATGGCTCTTTGTATGAGATTATCTCTTTAATCTTGCATTAATTAATGTGGTGATTATCCCATATCTCAGCTTTATTATCACTTTATTCCAATTGATACTAGAGCTCTTGGCTCGATTTGAGCAAATTTCTATAGACTGCAAGAGTTCTTGATTTTCTTGAAAACTTTGTTACATGAATGAAGTGCTTCAAGCTGATTATACATGGATTAGTGGTGGGCATGAAGATCATGGAGCTTGGCCAAGATTTGATGTCATTTTGGGAGAAATTGCATCAATTTTGGAGAAATTTTGATGACCGAGCACATTTTGGATCAAAATTTGATTAGGGCAGGCAAAGTTTCGAGGTGTGGACTTGCAAAAAAAAAGCATCTTTCTCCCCCTCACTTATAA
Source organism: Cibotium barometz (assembly GCF_041138505.1). Taxonomy (NCBI): domain Eukaryota; kingdom Viridiplantae; phylum Streptophyta; class Polypodiopsida; order Cyatheales; family Cibotiaceae; genus Cibotium; species Cibotium barometz. Next base: position 37,553,723 of record NC_141097.1, on the reverse strand, counting down.
ATGGAAGATTGGTGGAGGTGGAGACTTGGAGCAACCATGAAGTAACATGGTGGCTAAATAAGCATTGGGAGACTTAGCAGGTTGTAGAAGGCACAACCGAGAGGATAACGAAGATAAATCTGTGTGAATGGGATCTGCTAGCCATTGTCACCTATTAATGGAGGCATTTGCAAACCCTAAACCAACTCTTTGTTAGCATTAAGCATTTGGGAGGGAAATTATACTATGGATCTTCGCAAGAGAAGGGTGAACGGTTGATGCTAACAAGAGATTGAAGCTCAAAAACGACTGTCGGCTTTGGTGTTTTCTCCAACCCTAATCACGATTTTTTTTTTGCATTAACCATTTCATCATACCTTCTTGAGCTTGAATTTTGCTTATCTCATGCTTTCTTACAAGATTTGAGAAATTTCTTGAGATCTAGGATTTCTCACCAAATTAGGGTTTTTGGGGGAGTTTTGCCAAAATTGATTCCATAATCTTCTTCCTTATGCTTCCTCCTACTCACTCATGCATTGGTTAACTCTCAAACCATGGGATTAGGATTTCTTGACCTTTTTTTCCAATTTGGGGGTTTTTCCAAAATTAGGGTTTGCTCTTACAATTTCATAAGATTGGCATTGTTTTGCCCCTTGTGTAGTGTTCTCTTGTCTTACGTGCTCTCTTGAAGATCGTTTCTACCATGTGTGGGTGGAACAATAGAGAGCAGATGGAAGGGAACATGGGCACTTCAAAGAGTAGTGACAAGCACAACATACCCTGTGTAGTGTTCTCTTGTCCTACGTGCTCTCTTGAAGATTGTTTCTACCATGTGTGGGTGGAACCATAGAGAGAAGATGGAAGGGAACATGAGCACTTGAGAGGGTAGTGTGAGTTGGTGGCCGAAATGCCTACAACTATTGGTGGCCGAAATGCCTATAAACTATGTGTAGCAGAAATGCTTATGGAACACGAGGCTATCTATGCCTGCGCCGCGAGTGATTGTTTTATCTTGTTACTTGAGCCCACCTCTCATCCAAAGTGTGTGGTCAGAGTACCAACACGGAGTGCAAGTGGTAAAGTGGACATGATACCTGGTTGGCAAGGGACTTATGTGTACGCCAACATTAGTTTGGGATTTCTTACCAAAATTAGAGTCTCCACCTAAAATTTTTGAGGTCCAAGGTGTAACTTCTTTTCCCCACGTTCTCCTCTATCCATACATGCCACCCTTGCTACATTCTTGAAGGGAAATTAGGGTTTCTTGGAAACTTTATCGTTTTTGAGAAACTTTTGCAAATCAGGGTTTATGGCATTCATTTTCTAAAATTTATCATTGCCAATAGCCTTCTACACTATCTCAATACCCCATTCTACTAGCGCATAAGCAAACTTTGAAGATCTTGAAACTTTGTTTCTTCATAAAGCATGTGTTTTAAGCTCCTATGAACCCTTTCCCTTCCTTATGTTCAAGAATTTCAATCCATTTCATGGGAAAATAAAGGTTTTGTCAAAATTAAGGTTTTGGAATGATTGGGATTGAACTCTCTTCATAAGTGTGTCAATCATGCTTTCTCATACCATAATTCACCCTTATATCCACAAACTTCATTGTATCACACACTAATTAGTTTTTCTCAAAAATCAAGGTTTCTTGAGTGCATTCGGTGCTGCATTGATTCCTTGCATTACACTCTCACCCTAATGTGGCGATTGAGTTTGGTGGTGTCTGGCAAAATGGGAGATTGATCTTGTGGAAAGAATACTGTGAATCGTAACTTGGCATGAGTCATGCTAAGATTGGGACTGTAAGCTCCTATACATTACTCTCTTTACATTTCTAGCATTTCCATTGTGCAGTCTCAATTCAAATAAGCACTAGTATATCTAGCATGTGGAGAGGGTACCCTTGGCATTGGTGGTTGAGAGGCCAAGGGGGAGCATGCTTGAACTCTCCTTGTGCTAAGTGCTTTCGGAAAAGTAGCACAAGGAGGGAGATTATGTACATGGTGATCAAGACATGGCCTCAACCGTTGCCATTGGATTCCAAAATTTGGTAAGGGGGTGAGAAAGCTTGGCTAGGAAACTAGCAAAGTAAAATCTCTTCATTGACTTGCTACATCGAATCAAATCAGCAATAGTTATATGTATACAAGTGGCAATGAATTGAAATGCAATTGACAAATCAATGGGGTTTTATAAGGATGCATAGTTGGTATTATTGGGCACATTGATATTAGATATAGTGATTGAGATTGGCTCATAAATGGACTAAGGTCATGCCAAAATTTTTCCAAAGTCTAGTCAAAATGCCTTGGATGGATGGGATTTGGATGCATTATGATGCTTTAGATATGCCGGGATGCATACATGCAGTGGTTTGCAAGTTGGGGTTGCTTACATGTTAACAATTTTGACATAATCTATAGTTTTTAGAAAAGTGCGATTCGATCTGGGAGATTTTGGAATGAACCTGAATTGAATATTAGGATTTATTCCACACCATTAAGGATTCCCATAGAGCCCTCAACTACCCCGTTTTGTTTTCAAGTTAATGAGCTATGCCCGTTTCTCTACCGCATACCATGTTTGGACAAAATTTGAGCCAAGTCTCAGATCATAAATTTGACTTCACCATTGCGTTCTCCACTACACAAATACCTTAACCACCAAGCATTAACTCATTTGGAGTATTCGAGTACAAGCGGTGCACCAGGCTATCACTATTTGACTGTAGGAAAATGTCAAAACAATGTCACTTAGAGGGTTGATTAAACCAAAATTAACATCATACCCCTTATCCTAACACCTTCCCATAGAGTCCTAGCACACCGAAATCTGACATCCTATCACAAAATTGCCAGAATAACCTATTATGGCTGCCGATATAAAGCCAAAAGGTAGACCTAGAAAGCTATCATTAGCAATGTTGGAGGATATGGAAGGGGAGGAATTGATGGAACACGACACTATGGACACAATGGAAGAGCTTGAAGAGCAAATTCTTTGGGAATCACTTTAAAAATTCCTCTTAATCCATGGGTCAAACTTCAAAGGGAGTTGAAGAGGATGCTAAGGTGGGTAGTGCCCATAAGAGCACCTCTATAAGTTCGCTAGCCATTTCAAATGACAATTGCTTGTGAGTAAACTTGATTTTAAGCCACTCATGGTAGATAGATTGGATATCATTAACCAAACCTTGACTTCAAAGTTTGAATCTATGGCTACCAAGATGGAAGCTATTGAAGATCAATCAGTTGGGTCAATCCATGAATCAACACAATGAAGAAGCTATTGAGGATAGAATTGGTGGGATTCATGGGGTGTGTAAGGTCCCTGCCCTAGGTGGGCCAAGGGGATCCTTTTGATAGGTAGCTATATCCCCTTGTCTCTGATTAACAACACTTCGATCTCTAAAAAATACAAGGATACAAGCAAATGGAGGGACCGAACTCTATCTTACAAGGGAAACATAGTCATTCTGACAGGAATCTATTCCTATGATCAACAACACTCAATGTACGTGATCGAGGATGGAACAAGTCCGCATTTGCTTCATAGAAGCCAATGCCTTTTTCCTCCTCTCTAAGAGGCATGGCCGTTGGCTCATTCCCCTAAAACGGAACTTGTTCGCGTGACCTATTCTTACTTTGGATCATAGTAAATAAATTTGTTGAAAAGTTACCTAATTCATCGGTCCACCCATCCAAGGATGGTGCCATCGTCGGGCGGCATCCATCCAGCCACTCACCCATTCATTTTTGTTATCTAATTAGGTCCTACCACACTATGAAACATATAAAAATAGGTTCCTTAATTAAAGAAGTTCCACAATGTTCCATAAAATAGCCTTTGAAAATAACAATATTTACATCAAATAGTTCTTACAGCAAAATGTTCACAAAAGAGACCTTGAAACCAGCTCAGCCAGCCAAATCTAGGCTTTCATATCCATTTCCATAGACATATCCAAACGAAAACCAAACCGAAACCGCCGATATACCTCACAGACCATGCTTCCTCATTGTCGACCAGTTTGGCGAGGGGGCCCAACCGGCCTATCACTCCCATAGGTCCTACTGCTTGTACCAAAACCTCTTGCTCCTCAGAGGGGATGTCTACTCATGAGTTGAGCTAATTCACTGCACTAGCCTAGGCCCACAGAACTAGACAACATTCATAATCACATGTCCTTGCGGGGTGGAAATCTGATTCCCAGTGGAATAGGAGGGGATTGCCTTGGGCCGACTCCCCGGCTTGCTATTGCTTCGCGTGCTTACTATGCAAGCAAAAGTGGAGTTGGCTAAGTACTTAAGGGTATATACAAGGACAAAAGTGGCAATTCTCCATATTGGAGCCTTAGTCCTTTTGTCTACTTAACTTAGAAGGGAGGTGTGATGCTTTTACAATGCTAATCGTAATCGTTATAGGTTTAACCAATAGGAATGTAATCTTGAGAAGCCTAAAAATCTTAACTTTATGACCTAAAGGAAGAAGTTTCTCATATTTAAGAGAATTAAAAATATGACCAACTTGGTTGTCGTTTGCATGAGGATTAGTCATCGAAGGGGCAAAATCATTTTCATGAATGCAAAGCTGCTTGAGGCTAAAGAACTCATTCATCATAATGGATTCATGAGATGGGGGAAAGTAGCGATCCTTCATAGCTTGTTTAATGGGAACCTTTACTAACCCCCTTGTCTCTACACCATTGTTTCCACACCAAAGTTTAGCATCTCGAGTGAGATGAAACCTAGCAAGCATGGATTGATTTCTAGCTTTTGTGCGAGCGGGTGAGAAATAGTCATCCATAGCCTCAATCCAAACTTACGTATCCCTTTCAATTTTTGAGCCTGCCCTATTCAATGAGGGAGGCTGCATTTGTTTGAGAAAGAGCTTCTTCTCTTGTGGGTCTATGTATAATGCATTGGGAGTAAGAAGTTGATGACCCTAGCTATCAATACGAGATTAAGTTTAGAATTATAACACTTAGACTACCTATTATCAGTCATATAACAATCACAAGAACAATAAGTGCAAGAATTCCAAATCCTTTATTCCAAGCTTTAATATTTACAAGTAAACTAGCTGATTGTTGCAAGGATTGAGTTATACAACTCAATTCTTATTTATGTGTATTGTAGGCTTCTAGTGAAGTTGTGAGGCATTAGCATTGAAAAAGTAAAGGGGATTTGCCAAGGTTTCTAAAACTCCATAAGTCTTTGGCAAGGGAGGCAAACCATGAGCTGAGCTTTGTCTGACAACTACTTTATCGTCGGGAGGCAAAACCATGAGCTAAGCTTTGTCTGACAACTACTCTATTGGGAGGCAAAACCATGATCACTTTGTCATAGACCCATCAATTATATAGTATAAAAGTTCCATTGATGGTTACTCGCAAACAACTCAATATAACAGATTTTCCTAAGGTCGATGGAAAGATTTCCAACCAAATCTACCCAAATGATGAAGTAGGATGGTTCATGGCACTAGTATTCATCCCTATCCATCCCCTCTCAATGCGAGTGTAGTGAGGAAGGATTAGCTTATCTACGATGTGCACCATGGTGTCGTGGAACTCAAAGTTCAAGGAGTGACAAGCAGCCACCATGAACATGTATTGGAACACCAACAATCAGGAATAGGGATCCATCCTATCCTACATCTAGCCATAACTAAATTAGTCTAATAGGAAACCAAAGAATACAACAATATACAATTTCTTAAACCTAAAGTGTGCTCTAATACCATGTGTAAGGTCCCCGCCCTAGGTGGGGGGCCAAGGGGATCCTTTTGATAGGTAGCTAAATCCCCTTGTCTCCGAATGTTGATGACACCTCGATCTCTTGGAAATACGAGGATAGGAGCAAATGGAGGGACCTAACTATATCTCACAGGGGAAACGTAGTCATTCTAATAGGAATTTATTCCTCTGATCAAATGGCACTCAATGTGCATGATCGAGGATGGAACGAGTCCGCACTTGGTTCATAGAAGCCAACACCTTTTTCCTCCGCTTTACGAGGCATGGCCGGTGTCTCGTTCCCATAGAACCAAACTTGTTTGGGCCCTATTCTTACTTTGGATCGTAATAAATAAATTTGTTGGAAATTTACCCTACTCATTGGGTCCACCCATCTAAGGATGGCATCATCGGGGCATCCATCCCCTCTATGCATGCTCGTCCTTCCTCTTTATTTCAAAGCATGCCCGCCCCCCTCCTCTCCATTTCAAACGAAGCTAGCCAGGTATGAATACACTGTGTTTCAAAACACAATCTGTTTTATGAGCAATGATACTAAAACCTTCAGCCTTAGTAGAACACACCATGTTTCAAAATGTAGTTTATTCTACGAGCATTGAAATCACTACCTTTGTGTGGGATAAATGCTACCTCTATGCATGCTCGTCCTTCCTCTTTATTTCAAAGCATGCCCGCCCCCCTCCTCTCCATTTCAAATCATGCCTACCCCTCCTCTCCATTTCAAATCATGCCTACCCCTCCTCTCCATTTCATACAAAGCCAGCCAGGTATGAATACACTATGTTTTAAAGCACAATCTGTTTTACGAGCAATGATACTAAAACCTTCAGCCTTAGTAGAACACACCATGTTTCAAAATGTAGTTTATTCTACGAGCATTGAAATCACTCCCATGCCACTGTCTATCTAGTGTGTTACTGATATGTATGTCTGCTGTGTGCAAATTGTGTCTGAGCCTTGATTGGACATGCGTTAATTTTCAACAACGTTCATTTTTAGAGCCTTGTGAGGCATGCACTAACAGGTTGATTATGATGTAATGTAATGTGAGGCATGCATTAAGAGGTTGGCAACCCTCCTCCTATGGTAATTACCATACCCCCTCTTAATCCCACTCTTCCTTTGAGCTCATCTACATCCTTTACTATCACCACTACTATACCCTAAGAGCTTGTAAGATTAAGTTTAAGTATATCCCAAAGTGGATTCAGAACCCAAGTACCAACCATACCATTATGATCTTTCCTTCTCTTCTAATTGCACTTCATTATTATCTTGGTATCTAGGCTTGCTTCTCATATCTAATACTTCCAAAGTTTCATCCTAGCACAATCGCATTAAACTAGGGTCTTGCTATGTACATGTTTTGTTTGAGTAAATGAGTGGTTAGCCAATGATTGGCAATATACGCAAAGAGGAGTCAGTTACTTCCAGGCAAGGAAAGGCTCAACCACCTAATGGCTCATGAAGGATGTGCAGAATACAGAGGACATGCAGAATACAGAGGACATGAGTGTCTAAGGGTATCTGACCATGATGAGGTTAACCGTAGTTGTAAATATCTCCCAAGCAAGTGGAGGATCGGCTCACCTCCCCATAATCATGATTATTGGGCCTCCACCTTGTCGTGTAAGTGGGTACAAACCCTAGAAGTTTTTGATTAAGAACACGACACTACGGACACAATGGAAGAGTTTGAAGAGCAAATTCTTTGGGAATCACTCAAAGGTTATTTCTCTTATGTGAAAATGTTTGTGCTTGAGATGTGGATGCAACATTACAAGACCGGTAATATATTATAAAATTGTTGTAAAATAAACTAAGGGACGTGTTCTCTTAGGGATAACCATTCTGAAGTGATCGGTTTGAGGCAACTAGGCATTCCCCCACCCAAAGAGACCAACTCTTAAGTATTTACGAAGTTGGGGCAACTACCTATGATGGTTAACCCATCACAAGGTAGAGTGAGGGTTGTAAACCCAAGCTTGATAGGTTTCATGTTAGTGCAGGTGACACATCACAAGGTAGGGTGAGGGTTCCTTTTGGGATTGCAAACCAAAGCTTGATAGGTTTCATGTTAGTGCAGGTTAGTGAGGGGACATTTCACCTTACTAATAGGTGATAATTTATTGCACGACCGTTGTAATGCCTAGATAGTATGTAACTCGGTGCGCCAAGGCATGCTTTTCTAGACTATGTTGTAATTTAACTTTATGATTATAATTTATTATTATTTTAAATGATTTGTTGGCATTAAGGGATAAAGGAACCAATGAAAGGAATTATTTTAAGGAACTCTGTTATGTGATGCATCTGGTACACCAACAATGTGCTTAGGAATTAAAAACCTCATAGTAGATGACCGTATCCTGAATCTAGAAAGTGGGAGGTAGGGTGGACCCGACTAGTTAGGTACTTTCTAAAGAAAAAAATATAGGTAAATATTAGGTAAGACACCCCTAAGACCATGATAGTCAAGGATTGGCTCCTCCCGATTAGGTGATCTTCATAGGAAGTTGGGATGTTACTTACCAGAGTGAGATCCCTCCCTATCTCGAAAGAAGGAAGCGTATGAGAGGTATCTTACAGGTGGTATCAGAGCCACATTAAGAGTAGAGAGATAATTTATTTTTTACAATTAAATTACAGGTGCAATCCCAAATGAGTATTGATCAAATAGTAAAAATACTAAAATTAACCTCTGACTACTTAGCGTTCAAACCAATTAACGAACGGAGAGCTTGGGCAAGTTACTTTTTAGACTTCTATTGACCAACATCACAGATGAAGTTTCTTCAATTTCCCTCCACTCATGAATGTATATTCACTATAGTAGATTCAAACTTATAGATGTGCCGAGCTATGCATCCTTCAGATTTTAGAGAGAAGCTTAGGGTACTAAAATATTTCATATTCTCTGGGACTCTTTTCCTAGATCAAGCTGTAATTCTGAATGGGGAGACTCGTTACGCATCCCAACACATCTATGATTAGATCACTCAATTCATCCCTAAGTGTAGGATTCATTGTTGTGGTAGTTTTCACCCAGGATTTTGTGGGATCACTGATTCCACAAAAATCTATGCCTTAGATCTTACCAACCAACCTCCCAAGTTTTTCCTAGGGATAAACAATCTCTGAGAAAGTATTATAAATAAGCATATGCAATCTTGTTCACAAAATGTAAAAAAAGTGAACATTATCTTTTTCACCTCTTGAGTTTTCCTCAAATTTGGCGCTAATGCATGCTCTCTTTTTTTTTATGGCAACAAGATGACGAAGCTGAAAGGAAATTCCTACTTAAGCAATTGAAACCCTCTTCCTTCTCAAGAGAAGGAAAATATGTTGTTAAATATGCACAGAGGCATGTATAGAGTCCATGACCGACGATTTCTCTCTTGTTTGGTACTAATAAAGCCAACCAATCTATGGTGGCGTGTTTTTGACTAATCGATGATGCTAAGCTATGGTGGAAGGAGAGGTGTAGAGAAAAGGATGTCTAAGAAAGCTATATCACTATAGGAACAAATCAAGGGAGCTATTAAGGAGAGGTACTTGCCTTTAGACTTTAAACCCTAAAAAGATAAATGAGTTTTATAGCGTGACCCAAAAGAACCCCGCAGTGGATGCTTACTACTCCCAATTTGTTAGGCCCAAGAAGTATGCTCCAACTATGACCTTGGCTCAATCCATTAGCCAATTTGTACAAGGTTTAAGCCCTCTCCTCAACCATCAGCTAGAATCCATGCAGTCGACTAGCTTTTAGGATGTGATTTTTTGAGCTAAACCTTTAGAAGATGAGTTGAAGGATAGAAATAGCAACAACTTTAGGAAAAGACCTTACCTTGAATCGTCCAATGCGACCTTCTGGACTACCCTTCAATCAACTGCCATTTAGTGGTCAAATTTCATGGCCATTGTTGCCTCGCTCGCGAAAACCTTACACAATGACCTAGCATGGCAAAGAGGAATGACTACAATTGCCACCACCAACCAAGTCACCGACATGTTAATGCCCTCTTCTACCCAAGGCTGTTAACCTTTCAAAATTACCTCCTCTAAACTTTCACAAGAACCCACAAACTGATCCTAGGAGAAGATCTGCTTCCATTCAACAACCCAGTCAAGTAAGAAATGGAGTTCATAGCCCCAAAGGTGGGTATCATTGAAGAGGTTGTGGAAGAGGAAGAGTTGCTAAAGAAACCCTTGAGAAGATGAAGAGGAGGATAGAGCCTAGGTTCATGTTGAAAGAGCACCAAGGTGAAAATAAACAATTTTCAGTGATCCAGACACCAGCATCATATCATGGTAAACATTTTAAATTGTTGATTGATTATATAAGTACTCATTCATTTCCGTCACCAAAGTGCATCAGACAATTAGGTCCCAAGTCTTCACCAAGATTGATTTGAAGTCTGTTTAAGGAGGAGGGAAGACGCCCCAAAGATAACATTCAACTCCATATATGGGCATTGTGAATACACCATGATGATGACATTTGGGTTGACTAATTCCCCAGTAACTTGCAATAGGCTCATGCAAGATATATTCAAGAAGCAGCTAGATAAATTACCTTGGTGTTCTTTGACTCACAAAATTTTGGTCTCAGATTACTAGGAAGGGCATATCTTGTATACATGCTCCAAATACCTAGAGTCTCATAACCTCTGTGCTAGAAAAAAGGAAGGCCCAAAGATAATTCTCTACATTGGCATTGCCTAGGAAATCTATAGACACCTGCACTAGCTTGATATTGTCAAGGGATTTGACCAACCCTTGCATTGGCACAACAATTGGAGCACGAATCCCTAACCTTCTGAGTTGGGTCAGGACTCAAAGGATTGTAATGAAGTAACAACCTTTAGATTAGGTCTAGGACCATGGTCATGGGATCAGGTATAAAAGGGGCTCATGGGTTGTCATTTGTACCTTTTATGAACTTTTATGATCTTTGGACATTATCTCTCTTGGACATTTGTATGTCCAAGAGCCTTTGGACATTATCTCTCTTGGACATTTGTATGTCCTTGGAGCCTTTGGCTAGCATAGGCTTATAGAAGGATATTTCCATTAGGCATCATGGCTCTTTGTATGAGATTATCTCCTTAATCTTGCATTAATCCATGTGGTGATTATCCCATATCTCAGCTTTATTATCACTTCATTCCAATTGGTACTAGAGCTCTTGGCTCGATTTGAGCAAATTTCTATAGAATGCAAGAGTTCTTGATTTTCTTGAAAACCTTGTTACATGAATGAAGTGCTTCAAGCTGATTATACATGGATTAGTGGTGGGCATGAAGATCATGGAGCTTGGCCAAGATTTGATGTCATTTTGGGAGAAATTGCATCAGTTTTGGAGAAATTTTGATGACCGAGCACATTTTGGATCAAAATTTGATTAGGACAGGCAAAGTTTCGAGGTGTGGACTTGCAAAAAAAAAATGCATCTTTCTCCCCCTCACTTATAAATGGAAGATTGGTGGAGATGGAGACTTGGAGCAACCATGAAGTAACATGGTGGCTAAATAAGCATTGGGAGACTTAGCAGGTTGTAGAAGGCACAACTGAGAGGATAACGAAGATAAATCTGTGTGAATGGGATCTGCTAGCCATTGTCACCTATTAATGGAGGCATTTTCAAACCCTAAACCAACTCTTTGTTAGCATTAAGCATTTGGGATGGAAATTATAATATGGATCTTCGCAAGAGAAGGGTGAACGGTTGATGCTAACAAGAGATTAAAGCTCAAAAACGATCGTCGGCTTTCGTGTTTTCTCTAACCCTAATCGCGTTTTTTTTTGCATTAACCATTTCATCATACCTTCTTGAGCGTGAATTTTGCTTATCTCATGCTTTCTTACAAGATTTGAGAAATTTCTTGAGATATAGTATTTCTCACCAAATTAGGGTTTCTGGGAGAGTTTTGCCAAAATTGATTCCATAATCTTCTTCCTTATGCTTCCTCCTACTCACTCATGCATTGGTTAACTCTCAAACCATGGGATTAGGGTTTCTTGACCTTTCTTTCCAATTTGGGAGTTTTTCCAAAATTAGGGTTTGCTCTTACAATTTCATAAGATTGGCATTGTTTTGCCCCTTGTGTAGTGTTCTCTTGTCTTACGTGCTCTCTTGAAGATCGTTTCTACCATGTGTGGGTGGAACAATAGAGAGCAGATGGAAGGGAACATGGGCACTTCAAAGAGTAGTGACAAGCACAACATACCCTGTGTAGTGTTCTCTTGTCCTACGTGCTCTCTTGAAGATTGTTTCTACCATGTGTGAATGGAACAATAGAGAGAAGATGGAAGGGAACATGAGCACTTGAGAGGGTAGTGTGAGTTGGTGGCCGAAATGCCTACAAACTATTGGTGGCCGAAATGCCTATAAACTATGTGTAGCAGAAATGCTTATGGAACACCAGGCTATCTATGCCTGCGCGAGTGATTGTTTTATCTTGTTACTTGAGCCCACCTCTCATCCAAAGTGTGTGGTCAGAGTACCAACACGGAGTGCAAGTGGTAAAGTGGACATGATACCTGGTTGGCAAGGGACTTATGTGTACGCCAAGGGTCATGTGGATTGGCATTAATTTGGGATTTCTTACCAAAATTAGAGTCTCCACCTAAAATTTTTGAGGTCCAAGGTATAACTTCTTTTCCCCACGTTCTCCTCTATCCATACATGCCACCCTTGCTACATTCTTGAAGGGAAATTAGGGTTTCTTGGAAACTTTGTTGTTTTTGGAAAATTTTTGCAAATCAGGGTTTATGGCATTCATTTTCTAAAATTTATCATTGCCAATAGCCTTCTACACTATCTCAATACCCCATTCTACTAGCGCATAAGCAAACTTTGAAGATCTTGAAACTTTGTTTCTTTATAAAGCATGTGTTTTAAGCTCCTATGAACCCTTTCCCTCCCTTATGTTCAAGAATTTCAATTCATTTCATGGGGAAATAAAGGTTTTATCAAAATTAAGGTTTTGGAATGATTGGGATTGAACTCTCTTCATAAGTGTGTCAATCATGCTTTCTCATACCATAATTCACCCTTATATCCACAAACTTCATTGTATCACACACTAATTAGGGTTTCTCAAAAATCAAGGTTTCTTGAGTGCATTCGGTGCTGCATTGATTCCTTGCATTACACTCTCACCCTAATGTGGCGATTGAGTTTGGTGGTGTGTGGCAATATGGGAGATTGATCTTGTGGAAAGAATACTGTGAATCGTCACTTGGCATGAGTCATGCTAAGATTTGGATTGTAAGCTCCTATACATTACTCTCTTTACATTTCTAGAATTTCCATTGTGCAGTCTCAATTCAAATAAGCACTAGTGTATCTAGCATGTGGAGAGGGTACCCTTGGCATTGGTTGAGAGGCCAAGGGGGAGCATGCTTGAACTCTCCTTGTCCTAAGTGCTTTTGGAAAAGTAGCACAAGGAGGGAGATCAAGACATGGCCTCAACCCTTGCCATTGGATTCCAAACTTTGGTAAGGGGGTGAGAAAGCTTGGCTAGGAAACTGGCAAAGTAAAATCTCTTCATTGACTTGCTACATCGAATCAAATCAGCAATAGTTATATGTATACAAGTGGCAATGAATTGAAATGCAATTGACAAATCAATGGGGTTTTATAAGGATGCATAGTTGGCATTATTGGGCACATTGATATTAGATATAGTGATTGAGATTGGCTCATAAATGCACTAAGGTCATGCCAAAATTTTTCCAAAGTCTAGTCAAAATGCCTTGGATGGATGCGATTTGTATGCATTATGATGCTTTAGATATGCCGGGATGCATACATGGAGTGGTTTGCAAGTTGGTTGCTTACATGTTAACAATTTGACATAATCTATAGTTTTTAGAAAAGTGTGATTCGATCTGGGAGATTTTGGACTAAACCTGAATTGAATATTAGGATTTATTCCACACCATTAAGGATTCCCATAGAGCCCTCAACTACCCCGTTTTGTTTTCAAGTTAATGAGCTCTGCCCGTTTCTCTACCGCATACCATGTTTGGATAAAATTTGAGCCAAGTCTCAGATCATAAATTTGACTTCACCATTGCGTTCTCTACTAGGCAAATACCTTAACCACCAAGCTTTAACTCATTTGGAGCATTGGAGTACAAGCGGTGCACCAGGCTAACTATTTGACTGTAGGAAAAAGTCAAAACAATGTCATTTAGAGGGTTGATTAAACCAAAATTAACATCATACCCCTTATCCTAACACCTTCTCGTAGAGTCCTAGAACACCGAAATCTGACATCCTATCACAAAGTTGCCAGAACAACCGATTATGGCTGTCGATATAAAGCCAAAAGGTAGACCTAGAAAGCTATCATTAGCAATGGTGGAGGATATGGAAGGGGAGGAATTGATGGAACACGACACTATGGACACAATGGAAGAGCTTGAAGAGCAAATTCTTTGGGAATCACTCTAAAAATTTCTCTTAATCCATGGGTCAAACTTCAAAGGGAGTTGAAGAGGATGCTAAGGTGGGTAGTGCCCATAAGAGCACCTCTATAAGTTCACAAGCCATTTCAAATGACAATTGCTTGTGAGTAAACTTGATTTTAAGCCACTCATGGTAGATAGATTGGATATCATTAACCAAACCTTGACTTCAAAGTTTGAATCTATGGCTACCAAGATGGAAGCTATTAAAGATCAATCACTTGGGTCAATCCATGAATCAACACAATGAAGAAGCTATTGAGGATGGAATTGGTGGGATTCATGGGGTGTGTAAGGTCCCTGTCCTAGGTGGGCCAAGGGGATCCTTTTGATAGGTAGCTAAATCCCCTTGTCTCTGATTAACAACACTTCGATCTCTAAAAAATACAAGGATACAAGCAAACGGAGGGACCGAACTCTATCTTACAAGGGAAACATAGTCGTTCTGACAGGAATCTATTCCTATGATCAACAACACTCAATGTACGTGATCGAGGATGGAACAAGTCCGCATTTGGTTCATAGAAGCCAACGCCTTTTTCCTCCTCTCTAAGAGGCATGGCCGTTGGCTCATTCCCCTAAAACGGAACTTGTTCGCGGGACCTATTCTTACTTTGGATCATAATAAATAAATTTGTTGAAAAGTTATCTAATTCATCGGTCCACCCATCCAAGGATGGTGCCATCGTCGGGGGGCATCCATCCACCCACTCTCCCATTCATTTTTGTTATCTATTTAGGTCCTACCACACTGTAAAACATATAAAATAGGTTCCTTAATTAAAGAAGTTCCACAATGTTCCGTAAAACAGCCTTTGAAAATAACAATATTTACATCAAATAGTTCTTACAGCAAAATGTTCACAAAAGAGACCTTGAAACCGGCTCAGCTAGCCGAATCTAGGCTTCCATATCCATTTCCATAGACATATCCAAACGAAAACCAAACTAAAACCGCTGATCTAGAATTTGGTCCTCTAGCCTCAACCAGTTGGACTTACCTCACGGACCATGCTCCCTCATTGTCGACCAGTTGTTGGCGAGGGGGCCCAACCGGCCTATCACTCCCATAGGTCCTGCTGCTTGTACCAAAACCTCTTGCTCCTCAGAGGGGATGTCTACTCATGAGGTGAGCTAATTCACTACACTAGCCTAGGCCCACAGAACTAGACAACATTCATAATCACATGTCCTTGCGGGGTGGAAATCTAATTCCCAGTGGAATAGGAGGGGATTGCCTTGGGCCGACTCCCCGACTTGCTATTGCTTCACCTCCTTACTATGCAAGCAAAAGTGGAGTTCGCTAAGTACTGTCATCACCTCGATATAAAATCTGGGTAATCTTTAAAGAGCAATGATGTTACACAACTACGTGGAGGGTGGCTTGCTCTTCTTCTTCCATTTCTAAGGTCGGTTCACCAATCATGGCACAAGTGTGAGCAACTAGTCCACGACCTTTACCACGTCCATCACCACCACTTTGTCTGGCTTGGCGGTTGGGGGCTCCACAGCCCTAGTTTACTTGGACACCTTGTGGAATAGCGCTAGGATTAAAAGAGGGTCTTGCCAGTTTGGGCCATTCAACTGCATTCAACTCTAAAGTGGCTAGCTTTATTAAAAACACCTTTGGTTCCCATAGGAATCCATGGTAGGAATAACAGAAGTGCGAGGGACAAAGTTATTGGGGTGCTAATCCCAAGTGTTATTGTGACGGTTTGGCTAGAAATTCCTTTGGAAGCAAAGCTGCTTGAGGCTAAAGAACGCATTCATCATAATGGATTCATGAGATGGGGGAAAGTAGCGATCCTTCATAGCTTGTTTAATGGGAACCTTTACTGACCCCCTTGTCTCTACACCATTGTTTCCACACCAAAGTTTAGCATCTCGAGTGAGATGAAACCTAGCAAGCATGGATTAAATGATTTCTAGCTTTTGTGCGAGCAGGTGAGAAATAGTCATCCATAGCCTCAATCCAAACTTACGTATCCCTTTCAATTTTTGAGCCTGCCCTATTCAATGAGGGAGGCTGCATTTGTTTGAGAAAGAGCTTCTTCTCTTGTGTGTCTGTGTATAATGCATTGGGAGTAAGAAAATGATGACCCTAGCTATCAATACGAGATTAAGTTTAGAATTATAACACTTAGGCTACCTAGTATCAGTCATATAACAATCACAAGAACAATAAGTGCAAGAATTCCAAATCCTTTATTCCAAGCTTTAATATTTACAAGTAAACTAGCTGATTGTTGCAAGGATTGAGTTATACAACTCAATTCTTATTTATGTGTATGGTAGGCTTCTAGTGAAGTTGTGAGGCATTAGCATTGAAAAAGTAAAGGGATTTGCCAAGGTTTCTAAAACTCCATAAGTCTTTGGCAAGGGAGGCAAACCATGAGCTGAGCTTTGTCTGACAACTACTTTATCGTCGGGAGGCAAAACCATGAGCTGAGCTTTGTCTGACAGCTACTCTATTGGGAGGCAAAACCACGATCACTTTGCCATAGACCCATCAATTATATAGTATACAGGTTCCATTGATGGTTACATGGGTATCATTTTGAGGAGTACCGAAGAACCAAAACAAGCGAATCAGTCGCAAACATCTCAATATAACAGATTTGCCTAAGGTCGATGGAAAGATTTCCAACCAAATCTACCAAATGATGAAGTAGGATGGTTCATGGCACTAGTATTCATCCCTATCCATCCCCTCTCAATGCGAGTGTAGTGAGGAAGGATTAGCTTATCTAGGATGTGCACCATGGTGTCGTGGAACTCAAAGTTCAAGGAGTGACAAGCAGTCACCATGAACATGTACTGGAACACCAAGAATCAGGAATAGGGATCCATCCTGTCCTACATCTAGCCATAACTAAATTAGTCTAATAGGCAACCAAAGAATACAACAATATACAATTTCTTAAACCTAAAGTGTGCTCTAATACCATGTGTAAGGTCCCGGGGGCCAAGGGGATCCTTTTGATAGGTAGCTAATGTTGAAATATACAAGTGAATAGGGTGTGTGTGGGAACAAGCTCTTGGATAGAGGCTGTAAAAGAGGAGATGTAATTGTGAAAGAACCTGTGAAAAGGTTAGAGGAATCTACTGGGAGAGAATAATGGGTAGCATGAGGGAATTTAGGAGTGTGGAGTTATTCTGGGAGATATTCAGGGAAAAGAGAAGAGGTGGAGAGAATCAGGCAAGAGGTGGAGATATTCAGGGAGTGAATCATGGAGAAATCAAGGGGATTTGATGCTTGATGTAAACACTATAAATTGAGGCATAGCCCTAATGAGAATTTGCTGGTTTTTGAGTATCCATGCCTACATTAATCTATGTGCTAATTATTCACTAATTATGTCTTAATCGCTTGCTAATCACTTTGTTAATTATGCTGATTCTAGTGTTTGATCCACCATAGTTCATCATTTAGCTCAAATTTCAACATGGTATCAGAGCCATGCCTAGAATCAACCAGATTTATGAGCCCATTAGTGAATTAATCAGGATTAGTAAGATAATTAGCAAAAAAATCAGTTTTTAGTAAGCTTTCACTCTTCCCCTTCACCCCCAGCCAGTGGAGGACTCTATTCTCCATGCACACTCACTATTAGGCTATGACCTTCTAGCTTAAGCTAGCTAACACTCTTGGCTACCAGCCCATCGAAACGGCGCTGCAAATCGCGAAAGCATTCAGGAGAAATTACGTTTTTAGCCGGCGCGTTTTTTTCTGAGTAATCTGCAGATTTCTCTTTGCTCCAATCAAATTAGTTCAATTCCCTTTAGCACAAGGGGTAATCAAGCATGCTCTACAAGCTGGTGAAGACAGAAATCAATTTCATCAAGTCTACAGAGAGATCAAAGCTCTTCATCAAATCTGCAGGTGACTTTGGTAAAACAGAGATTAAGCTTTCATTATTTGGTCAAATCTTGTGTTTCTTGGCTTAATCCTCTACTAGACTCATTGCTATTGATGCCTTTGAAAGCATTTGAGCTCATTTGAAGTGGAAGGCATCAGATCTGGGCTCCCCGCATACTCTGTTTTTTGCACACAAACCAGAGCATTAATTTGCTAATCAGTGATTAATCAGTACTAATCACTGTACTTTGGTGCAATTGAGGGTTCAAATTAACCATTAGGTATCTGATACAGATCCCTAAAGCTTCAGATTGCAAATCGGAGTTGGTTTGATACTCCAACCATCCCGTACAAATTGGTTACTCTCAATTTAATGTAATTTCTGGTGATTTTATGCTGATAAAATTGTTGTAATCATCTATTAAACACCAGATTGAGTTGTAAAAGGGTAGACACTACCCTTGAATCTTGAATTTGGATCAAGAGGTAAGACCCCCTTCACATCACCATGAATTCAGCACAGGAAATAGCCAAATTTAATGGAGAACAGTTTTATACATGGCAAACAAAAACCATGTATTTGCTGATGAGGAAAAATCTGTGGGGATTAGTTGAAGGGAGAGATGAATGCCCAGAGAGAGGGGAAAATGAGTGGAAGAGTAGGAATGAAAAAGCATTGGGGCTTATTGCACTCAGTTTAAATGATGAGATCATCCATCATATCACAGGGATACAGTGGGCAAAAGATGCATGGGATGAACTCAATAAATTATTTGGTACACAAGCAAAAAATTCCAAGATAAATCTATTAATGCAATTTTACAAATTGGACATGAAGGAAAGTGAACCCTTAATCACACACTTGAACAAATATAAAAGCATTAAGCAACAGCTGGCAGCTATTGGCAAAAAGGTAGAAGATGATGAAGCATTAGCTATACTTTTGAAGAGTGTGGATAAAGGAGATTATGAAAACATTGTAGCAACACTAAAGAATGTACCTGAACTGAAGATACATGAGATAGAAGCAGCTCTACTAGAGCAAGAGAGCAGAGGCAAAGAGAAGAAAGAGCTCGACTCAACAGCAGGAGAGGAAAAAGCATTCTTCACCCGAGGAGGATTCTCTCGAGGACGAGGACGAGGAAGAGGCAGAGTAGGAGGGAGGACCTTCACTTGCCACAAATGTGGAAAGCCAGGACACATGGCGAGAGACTGCTACAGCAAACCCAGTGAAGAAGGAACGACATCGGCAAACTTCATGGAGGCTCCAAGAGAAGTGGAGTCGGATCATCTTTTCTGAGAGAGAGAGAGAGAGAGAGAACCCACAACCCAATGTAACCTGCCCCAATAAAGTAAAACCACCTCTGAGCCACCGATGATGTAGGCCAAGTGGTAGTTGTATGTGTGAGCACTTTAGTCAAGGTCGCGGGCACTTATAGTAGCCTTGGACACATAGAGAGAGAGAGTGTCAAGGACTATGGAGTTTAGGGACTTGAGGCACTGGTCGCGGGCTATCAAGTAAGAGGGAAACTTGATACAGGGTCCAGGTGTGTTAGGATTATTCACTTGAGGGGAGGTGTTGAAATATACAAGTGAATAGGGTGTGTGTGGGAACAAGCTCTTGGATAGAGGCTGTAAAAGAGGAGATGTAATTGTGAAAGAACCTGTGAAAAGGTTAGAGGAATCTACTGGGAGAGAATAATGGGTAGCATGAGGGAATTTAGGAGTGTGGAGTTATTCTGGGAGATATTCAGGGAAAAGAGAAGAGGTGGAGAGAATCAGGCAAGAGGTGGAGATATTCAGGGAGTGAATCATGGAGAAATCAAGGGGATTTGATGCTTGATGTAAACACTATAAATTGAGGCATAGCCCTAATGAGAATTTGCTGGTTTTTGAGTATCCATGCCTACATTAATCTATGTGCTAATTATTCACTAATTACATCTTAATCACTTGCTAATCACTTTGTTAATTATGCTGATTCTAGTGTTTGATCCACCATAGTTCATCATTTAGCTCAAATTTCAACAGCTAAATCCCCTTGTCTCCGAATGTTGATGACACCTCGATCTCTTGGAAATACGAGGATAGGAGAAAATGGAGGGACCTAACTATATCTCGCAAGGGAAACGTAGTCATTCTAATAGGAATTTATTCCTCTGATCAAATGGCACTCAATGTGCATGATCGAGGATGGAACGAGTCTGCACTTGGTTCATAGAAGCCAACACCTTTTTCCTCCGCTTTAGGAGGCATGGTCGGTGTCTTGTTCCCATAGAACCAAACTTGTTTGGGCCCTATTCTTACTTTGGATCGTAAATAAATAAATTTGTTGAAAATTTACCCTACTCATTGGGTCCACCCATCTAAGGATGGCATCATCCGGGCATCCATCCCCTCTATGCATGCTCATCCTTCCTCTTTATTTCAAAGTATGCCCGCCCCCCTCCTCTCCATTTCAAATGAAGCCAGCTAGGTATGAATACACTGTGTTTCAAAACACAATCGTAGAACACACCATGTTTCAAAATGTAGTTTATTCTACGAGCATTGAAATCACTACCTTTGTGTGGGATAAGCGCTACCTCTATGCATGCTCGTCCTTCCTCTTTATTTCAAAGCATGCCTGCCCCCCTCCTCTCCATTTCAAATGAAGCCAGCCAGGTATGAATACACTGTGTTTCAAAACACAAACTGTTTTACGAGCAATGATACTAAAACCTTCAGCCTTAGTAGAACACACCATGTTTCAAACAAAGCTAGCCAGGTATGAATACACCGTGTTGGACACAATCTGTTTTATGAGCAATGATACTAAAACCTTAAGCCTTAGTAGAACACAATCTGTTTTATGAGCAATGATACTAAAACCTTCAGCCTTAGTAGAACACACCATGTTTCAAAATGTAGTTTATTCTACGAGCATTGAAATCAGTCCCGTGCCATTGTCTATCTAGTGTGTTACTGATCTGTATGTCTGCTGTGTGCAAATTGTGTCTGAGACTTGATTGGACATGCGTTAATTTTCAACAACGTTCATTTTTAGAGCCTTGTGAGGCATGCACTAACAGGTTGATTATGATGTAATGTAATGTGAGGCATGTATTAAGAGGTTGGCAACCCTCCTCCTATGGTAATTACCATACCCCCTCTTAATCCCACTCTTCCTTTGAGCTCATCTATATCCTTTACTATCACCACTACTATACCCTAAGAGCTTGTAAGATTAAGTTTAAGTATATCCCAAAGTGGATTCAGAACCCAAGTACCAACCATACCATTATGATCTTTCCTTCTCTTCTAATTGCACCACATTATTATCTTGGTATCTAGGCTTGCTTCTCATATCTAATACTTCCAAAGTTTCATCCTAGCCCAATCGCATTAAACTAGGGTCTTGCTATGTACATGTTTTTGTTTGAGTAAATGAGTGGTTAGCCAAGGATTGGCAATATACGCAAAGAGGAGTAAGTTACTTCCAGGCAAGGAAAGGCTCAACCACCTAATGGCTCATGGAGGATGTGCAGAATACAGAGGACATGAGTGTCTAAGGGTATCTGACCACGATGAGGTTAACCGTAGTTGTAAATGTCTCCCAAGAAAGTGGAGGACCAGCTCACCTCCCCATAATCATGATTATTGGGCCTCCACCTTGTCGTGTAAATGGGTACAAACCCTATAAGTTTTTGATTAAGAACACGACACTATGGACACGATGGAAGAGCTTGAAGAGCAAATTCTTTGAGAATCACTCAAAAGTTATTTCTCTTATGTGAGAATGTTTGTGCTTGAGATGTGGATGCAACATTACAAGACCGGTAATATATTATAAAATTGTTGTAAAATAAACCAAGGGATGTGTTCTCTTGGGGATAACCATTCTGTAGTGATCGGCGGTTTGAGGCAACTAGGCATTACCCCACCCAAAGAGACCAACTCTTAAGTATTTACAAAGTTGGGGCAACTACCTATGATGGTTAACCCATCACAAGGTAGAGTGAGGGTTGTAAACCCAAGCTTGATAGGTTTCATGTTAGTGCAGGTGACACATCACAAGGTAGGGTGAGGGTTCCTTTTGGGATTGCAAACCAAAGCTTGATAGGTTTCATGTTAGTGCAGGTTAGTGAGGGGACATTTCACCTTACTAATAGGTGATAATTTATTGCACGACCGTTATAATGCCTAGATAGTATGTAACTCGGTGCGCCAAGGCATGCTTTTCTAGACTATGTGTTGTAATTTAACTTTATGATTATAATTTATTATTATTTTAAATGATTTACTGGCATTAAGGGATAAAGGAACCAATGAAAGGAATTATTTTAAGGAACTCTGTTATGTGATGCATCTGGTACACCAACAATGTGCTTAGGAATTAAAAACCTCATAGTAGATGACCGTATCCTGAATCTGGAAAGTGGGAGGTAGGGTGGACCCGACTAGTTAGGTACTTTCTAAAGAAAAAAATATAGGTAAATATTAGGTAAGACACCCCTAAGACCATGAATGTATTCATATATTAAATATTCAAGGATTGGCTCCTCCCGATTAGGTGATCTTCATAGGAAGTTGGGATGTTACTTACCAGAGTGAGATCCCTCCCTATCTCGAAAGAAGGAAGGGTACGAGAGGTATCTTACAGGTGGTATCAGAGCCACATTAAGAGTAGAGAGATAATTTATTTTTTACGATTAAATTACAGGTACAATCCCAAATGAGTATTGATCAAACAGTAGAAATACTAAAATTAACCTCTGACTACTTAGCGTTCAAACCAATTAACAAACGGAGAGCTTGGGCAAGTTACTTTTTAGACTTCTATCGACCAACATCACAGATGAAGTTTCTTCAATTTCCCTCCACTCATGAATGTATATTCACTATAGTAGATTCAAACTTATAGATGTGCCGAGCTATGCATCCTTCAGATTTTAGAGAGAAGCTTAGGGTACTAAAATATTTCATATTCTCTGGGACTCTTTTCCCAGATCAAGCTGTAATTTTGAATGGGGAGACTCATTACGCATCCCAACACATCTACGATTAGATCACTCAATTCATCCCTAAGCGTAGGATTTATGGTTGTGGTAGGTTTCACCCAGGATTTTGTGGGATCACTGATTCCACACAAATCTATGCCTTAGATCTTACCAACCATCCTCCCAAGTTTTTCCTAGGGATAAACAATCTCTGAGAAAGTATTATAAATAAGCATATGCAATCTTGTTCACAAAATGTAAAAAAAGTGAACATTATCTTTTGCACCTCTTTAGTTTTCCTTAAATTTGGCGCTAATGCATGCTCTCTCTTTTTTCATGGCAACAAGATGACGAAGCTGAAAGGAAATTCCTTGAAACACTCTTCCTTCTCAAGAGAAGGAAAATATGTTGTTAAATATGCACAGAGGCATGTATAGAGTCCATGACCGACGATTTCTCTCTTGTTTGGTACTAATAAAGCCAACCAATCTATGGTGGCGTGTTTTTGACTAATCGATGATGCTAAGCTATGGTGGAAGGAGTGGTGTAGAGAAAAGGATGTCCAAGAAAGCTCTATCACCTATAGGAACAAATCAAGGGAGCTATTAAGGAGAGGTACTTGCCTTTAGACTTTAAACCCTAAAAAGATAAATGAGTTTTATAGCCTGACCCAAAAGAACTCCTCAGTGGATGCTTACTACTCCCAATTTGTTAGGCCCAAGAAGTATGCTCCAACTATGACCTTGGCTCAATCCATTAGCCAATTTGTACAAGGTTTAAGCCCTCTCCTCAACCATCGTCTAGAATCCATGCAGTCGACTAGCTTTTAGGATGTGATTTTTTGAGCTAAACTTTTAGAAGATGAGTTGAAGGATAGAAATAGCAACAACTTTAGGAAAAGACCTTACCTTGAATCGTCCAATGCAGGGTGACCTTCTGGATTACCCTTCAATCAACTGCCATTTAGTGGTCAAATTTCATGGCCATTGTTGCCTCGCTCGCGAAAACCTTACACAATGACCTAGCATGGCAAAGAGGAATGACTACAATTGCCACCAACCAGGTCACCGACATGTTAATGCCCTCTTCTACCCAAGGCTGTTAACCTTTCAAGATTACCTCCTCTAAACTTTCCCAAGAACCCACAAACTGATCCTAGGAGAAGATCTGCTTCCATTCAACAACCCAGTCAAGTAAGAAATGGAGTTCACAGCCCCAAAGGTGGGTATCATTGAAGAGGTTGTGGAAGAGGAAGAGTTGCTATGATCCAAGCTAAAGAAAAAACCCTTGAAGATGAAGAGGAGGATAGAGCCTAGGTTCATGTTGAAAGAGCACCAAGGTGAAAATAAATAATTTTCAGTGATCCAGACACCAGCATCATTTCATGGTAAACATTTTAAATTGTTGATTGATTATAGAAGTACTCATTCATTTCCTTCACCAAAGTGCATCAGAGAATTAGGTCTTAATAAAAACCATCCAAGAAAATGGCATCGAGCTAGCTAGTGGCAAGGAAGTAATTTACCAATATACCATAGGAGATCTAGAGTTTGATAAAACCCATCCATGAAAATGGCATCGAGCTAGATAATGACAAGGAAGTACTTTCCCAATATACCATAGGAGATATAGAGTTTGATCTTATTGGCAAACTAACGAGTTGCTATTTCCATATGATGCCCCTGGATATTCATTTCTTGGAATGGATTGGCTAAAAGAATAAAAGCCCACCATCCACTGTGAGAATGGAGAAATCTCATTTAAGGATGCCAAAAATGAAGAAGTAGTGGCTTCAGGGAGGACTGGTAGACCCAGCTTACAGCTAGTCAAGGGCAGTAAGTTACTAATGGGTATCAGGAAGAATCAAAGGATGTTTGTTGTAAAACTCAACAAGGTAGAGAAAGATACTTTAGGGAGTAAACCTGACTGGATATAAGACTACAAAGATCTCTTCCCAAAGGAACTTACCTAGATGCCCACAAAGGGAAATTTACCATGAGATTGAGCTTATTCACGGAGCACAACTTGTGGCAAAAAGGGTATATAAAATGTTAGTTCCAGAGTCAATAGAACTAAAGGAATAACTTTGACCGATGTTAGAGAAAACGTTCATCAAACCAAGTGTATTGCCTTGGGGAGCTTCGGTCCTATTTCAAAAGAAGAAGGATGGAACCTTACGATTATGCATTGACTATAGGGGTCTAAATTAACTCACTCTAAAAAATAAGTATTCAATCCCTAAGATTGTCAAACTTTTATATCGATTTCACGAAGACCAAGTCTTCACCAAGATTGATTTAAAGTCTGGTTATTATCAGATTAGATTCAAGGAGGAGGGAAGACACCCCAAAGATAACATTCAACTCCATATATGGGCATTGTGAATACACCGTGATGATGACATTTGGGTTGACTAATTCCCCAGCAACTTGCAATAGGCTCATGCAAGATATATTCAAGAAGCAGCTAGATAAATTACCTTGGTGTTCTTTGACTCACAAAATTTTGGTCTCAGATTACTAGGAAGGGCATATCTTGTATACATGCTCCAAATACCTAGAGTCTCATAACCTCTGTGTTGGAAAAAAGGAAGGCCCAAAGATAATTCTCTACATTGGCATTGCCTAGGAAATCTATAGACACCTGCACTAGCTTGATATTGTCAAGGGATTTGACCAACCCTTGCATTGGCACAACAATTGGAGCACGGACCCCTATCCTTCTGAGTTGGGTCAGGACTCAAAGGATTGTAATGAAGCAACAACCTTTAGATTAGGTCTAGGACCATGGTCATGGGATCAGGTATAAAAGGGGCTCATGGGTTGTCATTTGTACCTTTTATGAACTTTTATGATCTTTGGACATTATCTCTCTTGGACATTTGTATGTCCTTGGAGCCTTTGGCTAGCATAGGCTTATAGAAGGATATTTCCATCCTCTCGCTGCTGAGAGGTTAACTCACTTAGGCATCATGGCTCTTTGTATGAGATTATCTCTTTAATCTTGCATTAATTAATGTGGTGATTATCCCATATCTCAGCTTTATTATCACTTTATTCCAATTGATACTAGAGCTCTTGGCTCGATTTGAGCAAATTTCTATAGACTGCAAGAGTTCTTGATTTTCTTGAAAACTTTGTTACATGAATGAAGTGCTTCAAGCTGATTATACATGGATTAGTGGTGGGCATGAAGATCATGGAGCTTGGCCAAGATTTGATGTCATTTTGGGAGAAATTGCATCAATTTTGGAGAAATTTTGATGACCGAGCACATTTTGGATCAAAATTTGATTAGGGCAGGCAAAGTTTCGAGGTGTGGACTTGCAAAAAAAAAAGCATCTTTCTCCCCCTCACTTATAAATGGAAGATTGGTGGAGATGGAGACTTGGAGCAACCATGAAGTAACATGGTGGCTAAATAAGCATTGGGAGACTTAGCAGGTTGTAGAAGGCACAACCGAGAGGATAACGAAGATAAATCTGTGTGAATGGGATCTGCTAGCCATTGTCACCTATTAATGGAGGCATTTGCAAACCCTAAACCAACTCTTTGTTAGCATTAAGCATTTGGGAGGGAAATTATACTATGGATCTTCGCAAGAGAAGGGTGAACGGTTGATGCTAACAAGAGATTGAAGCTCAAAAACGACTGTCGGCTTTGGTGTTTTCTCCAACCCTAATCACGATTTTTTTTTTGCATTAACCATTTCATCATACCTTCTTGAGCTTGAATTTTGCTTATCTCATGCTTTCTTACAAGATTTGAGAAATTTCTTGAGATCTAGGATTTCTCACCAAATTAGGGTTTTTGGGGGAGTTTTGCCAAAATTGATTCCATAATCTTCTTCCTTATGCTTCCTCCTACTCACTCATGCATTGGTTAACTCTCAAACCATGGGATTAGGATTTCTTGACCTTTTTTTCCAATTTGGGGGTTTTTCCAAAATTAGGGTTTGCTCTTACAATTTCATAAGATTGGCATTGTTTTGCCCCTTGTGTAGTGTTCTCTTGTCTTACGTGCTCTCTTGAAGATCGTTTCTACCATGTGTGGGTGGAACAATAGAGAGCAGATGGAAGGGAACATGGGCACTTCAAAGAGTAGTGACAAGCACAACATACCCTGTGTAGTGTTCTCTTGTCCTACGTGCTCTCTTGAAGATTGTTTCTACCATGTGTGGGTGGAACCATAGAGAGAAGATGGAAGGGAACATGAGCACTTGAGAGGGTAGTGTGAGTTGGTGGCCGAAATGCCTACAACTATTGGTGGCCGAAATGCCTATAAACTATGTGTAGCAAAAATGCTTATGGAACACGAGGCTATCTATGCCTGCGCCGCGAGTGATTGTTTTATCTTGTTACTTGAGCCCACCTCTCATCCAAAGTGTGTGGTCAGAGTACCAACACGGAGTGCAAGTGGTAAAGTGGACATGATACCTGGTTGGCAAGGGACTTATGTGTACGCCAACATTAGTTTGGGATTTCTTACCAAAATTAGAGTCTCCACCTAAAATTTTTGAGGTCCAAGGTGTAACTTCTTTTCCCCACGTTCTCCTCTATCCATACATGCCACCCTTGCTACATTCTTGAAGGGAAATTAGGGTTTCTTGGAAACTTTGTCGTTTTTGGGAAACTTTTGCAAATCAGGGTTTATGGCATTCATTTTCTAAAATTTATCATTGCCAATAGCCTTCTACACTATCTCAATACCCCATTCTACTAGCGCATAAGCAAACTTTGAAGATCTTGAAACTTTGTTTCTTCATAAAGCATGTGTTTTAAGCTCCTATGAACCCTTTCCCTTCCTTATGTTCAAGAATTTCAATCCATTTCATGGGGAAATAAAGGTTTTGTCAAAATTAAGGTTTTGGAATGATTGGGATTGAACTCTCTTCATAAGTGTGTCAATCATGCTTTCTCATACCATAATTCACCCTTATATCCACAAACTTCATTGTATCACACACTAATTAGGGTTTCTCAAAAATCAAGGTTTCTTGAGTGCATTCGGTGCTGCATTGATTCCTTGCATTACACTCTCACCCTAATGTGGCGATTGAGTTTGGTGGTGTCTGGCAAAATGGGAGATTGATCTTGTGGAAAGAATACTGTGAATCGTAACTTGGCATGAGTCATGCTGAGATTGGGACTGTAAGCTCCTATACATTACTCTCTTTACATTTCTAGCATTTCCATTGTGCAGTCTCAATTCAAATAAGCACTAGTATATCTAGCATGTGGAGAGGGTACCCTTGGCATTGGTGGTTGAGAGGCCAAGGGGGAGCATGCTTGAACTCTCCTTGTGCTAAGTGCTTTCGGAAAAGTAGCACAAGGAGGGAGATTATGTACATGGTGATCAAGACATGGCCTCAACCGTTGCCATTGGATTCCAAAATTTGGTAAGGGGGTGAGAAAGCTTGGCTAGGAAACTAGCAAAGTAAAATCTCTTCATTGACTTGCTACATCGAATCAAATCAGCAATAGTTATATGTATACAAGTGGCAATGAATTGAAATGCAATTGACAAATCAATGGGGTTTTATAAGGATGCATAGTTGGTATTATTGGGCACATTGATATTAGATATAGTGATTGAGATTGGCTCATAAATGGACTAAGGTCATGCCAAAATTTTTCCAAAGTCTAGTCAAAATGCCTTGGATGGATGCGATTTGGATGCATTATGATGCTTTAGATATGCCGGGATGCATACATGCAGTGGTTTGCAAGTTGGGGTTGCTTACATGTTAACAATTTTGACATAATCTATAGTTTTTAGAAAAGTGTGATTCGATCTGGGAGATTTTGGAATGAACCTGAATTGAATATTAGGATTTATTCCACACCATTAAGGATTCCCATAGAGCCCTCAACTACCCCGTTTTGTTTTCAAGTTAATGAGCTATGCCCGTTTCTCTACCGCATACCATGTTTGGACAAAATTTGAGCCAAGTCTCAGATCATAAATTTGACTTCACCATTGCGTTCTCCACTACACAAATACCTTAACCACCAAGCATTAACTCATTTGGAGTATTCGAGTACAAGCGGTGCACCAGGCTATCACTATTTGACTGTAGGAAAATGTCAAAACAATGTCACTTAAAGGGTTGATTAAACCAAAATTAACATCATACCCCTTATCCTAACACCTTCCCATAGAGTCCTAGCACACCGAAATCTGACATCCTATCACAAAATTGCCAGAATAACCTATTATGGCTGCCGATATAAAGCCAAAAGGTAGACCTAGAAAGCTATCATTAGCAATGTTGGAGGATATGGAAGGGGAGGAATTGATGGAACACGACACTATGGACACAATGGAAGAGCTTGAAGAGCAAATTCTTTGGGAATCACTTTAAAAATTCCTCTTAATCCATGGGTCAAACTTCAAAGGGAGTTGAAGAGGATGCTAAGGTGGGTAGTGCCCATAAGAGCACCTCTATAAGTTCGCTAGCCATTTCAAATGACAATTGCTTGTGAGTAAACTTGATTTTAAGCCACTCATGGTAGATAGATTGGATATCATTAACCAAACCTTGACTTCAAAGTTTGAATCTATGGCTACCAAGATGGAAGCTATTGAAGATCAATCAGTTGGGTCAATCCATGAATCAACACAATGAAGAAGCTATTGAGGATAGAATTGGTGGGATTCATGGGGTGTGTAAGGTCCCTGCCCTAGGTGGGCCAAGGGGATCCTTTTGATAGGTAGCTATATCCCCTTGTCTCTGATTAACAACACTTCGATCTCTAAAAAATACAAGGATACAAGCAAATGGAGGGACCGAACTCTATCTTACAAGGGAAACATAGTCATTCTGACAGGAATCTATTCCTATGATCAACAACACTCAATGTACGTGATCGAGGATGGAACAAGTCCGCATTTGGTTCATAGAAGCCAATGCCTTTTTCCTCCTCTCTAAGAGGCATGGCCGTTGGCTCATTCCCCTAAAACGGAACTTGTTCGCGTGACCTATTCTTACTTTGGATCATAGTAAATAAATTTGTTGAAAAGTTACCTAATTCATCGGTCCACCCATCCAAGGATGGTGCCATCGTCGGGCGGCATCCATGCAGCCACTCACCCATTCATTTTTGTTATC
Organism: Cibotium barometz; assembly: GCF_041138505.1. NCBI lineage: Eukaryota > Viridiplantae > Streptophyta > Polypodiopsida > Cyatheales > Cibotiaceae > Cibotium > Cibotium barometz. The sequence goes on along the minus strand of NC_141097.1, from coordinate 37,523,557 downwards.
TAATTAGGTCCTACCACACTATGAAACATATAAAAATAGGTTCCTTAATTAAAGAAGTTCCACAATGTTCCATAAAATAGCCTTTGAAAATAACAATATTTACATCAAATAGTTCTTACAGCAAAATGTTCACAAAAGAGACCTTGAAACCAGCTCAGCCAGCCAAATCTAGGCTTTCATATCCATTTCCATAGACATATCCAAACGAAAACCAAACCGAAACCGCCGATATACCTCACAGACCATGCTTCCTCATTGTCGACCAGTTTGGCGAGGGGGCCCAACCGGCCTATCACTCCCATAGGTCCTACTGCTTGTACCAAAACCTCTTGCTCCTCAGAGGGGATGTCTACTCATGAGTTGAGCTAATTCACTGCACTAGCCTAGGCCCACAGAACTAGACAACATTCATAATCACATGTCCTTGCGGGGTGGAAATCTGATTCCCAGTGGAATAGGAGGGGATTGCCTTGGGCCGACTCCCCGGCTTGCTATTGCTTCGCGTGCTTACTATGCAAGCAAAAGTGGAGTTGGCTAAGTACTTAAGGGTATATACAAGGACAAAAGTGGCAATTCTCCATATTGGAGCCTTAGTCCTTTTGTCTACTTAACTTAGAAGGGAGGTGTGATGCTTTTACAATGCTAATCGTAATCGTTATAGGTTTAACCAATAGGAATGTAATCTTGAGAAGCCTAAAAATCTTAACTTTATGACCTAAAGGAAGAAGTTTCTCATATTTAAGAGAATTAAAAATATGACCAACTTGGTTGTCGTTTGCATGAGGATTAGTCATCGAAGGGGCAAAATCATTTTCATGAATGCAAAGCTGCTTGAGGCTAAAGAACTCATTCATCATAATGGATTCATGAGATGGGGGAAAGTAGCGATCCTTCATAGCTTGTTTAATGGGAACCTTTACTAACCCCCTTGTCTCTACACCATTGTTTCCACACCAAAGTTTAGCATCTCGAGTGAGATGAAACCTAGCAAGCATGGATTGATTTCTAGCTTTTGTGCGAGCGGGTGAGAAATAGTCATCCATAGCCTCAATCCAAACTTACGTATCCCTTTCAATTTTTGAGCCTGCCCTATTCAATGAGGGAGGCTGCATTTGTTTGAGAAAGAGCTTCTTCTCTTGTGGGTCTATGTATAATGCATTGGGAGTAAGAAGTTGATGACCCTAGCTATCAATACGAGATTAAGTTTAGAATTATAACACTTAGGCTACCTATTATCAGTCATATAACAATCACAAGAACAATAAGTGCAAGAATTCCAAATCCTTTATTCCAAGCTTTAATATTTACAAGTAAACTAGCTGATTGTTGCAAGGATTGAGTTATACAACTCAATTCTTATTTATGTGTATTGTAGGCTTCTAGTGAAGTTGTGAGGCATTAGCATTGAAAAAGTAAAGGGGATTTGCCAAGGTTTCTAAAACTCCATAAGTCTTTGGCAAGGGAGGCAAACCATGAGCTGAGCTTTGTCTGACAACTACTTTATCGTCGGGAGGCAAAACCATGAGCTAAGCTTTGTCTGACAACTACTCTATTGGGAGGCAAAACCACGATCACTTTGTCATAGACCCATCAATTATATAGTATAAAAGTTCCATTGATGGTTACTCGCAAACATCTCAATATAACAGATTTGCCTAAGGTCGATGGAAAGATTTCCAACCAAATCTACCCAAATGATGAAGTAGGATGGTTCATGGCACTAGTATTCATCCCTATCCATCCCCTCTCAATGCGAGTGTAGTGAGGAAGGATTAGCTTATCTACGATGTGCACCATGGTGTCGTGGAACTCAAAGTTCAAGGAGTGACAAGCAGCCACCATGAACATGTATTGGAACACCAACAATCAGGAATAGGGATCCATCCTATCCTACATCTAGCCATAACTAAATTAGTCTAATAGGAAACCAAAGAATACAACAATATACAATTTCTTAAACCTAAAGTGTGCTCTCATACCATGTGTAAGGTCCCCGCCCTAGGTGGGGGGCCAAGGGGATCCTTTTGATAGGTAGCTAAATCCCCTTGTCTCCGAATGTTGATGACACCTCGATCTCTTGGAAATACGAGGATAGGAGCAAATGGAGGGACCTAACTATATCTCACAGGGGAAACGTAGTCATTCTAATAGGAATTTATTCCTCTGATCAAATGGCACTCAATGTGCATGATCGAGGATGGAACGAGTCCGCACTTGGTTCATAGAAGCCAACACCTTTTTCCTCCGCTTTACGAGGCATGGCCGGTGTCTCGTTCCCATAGAACCAAACTTGTTTGGGCCCTATTCTTACTTTGGATCGTAATAAATAAATTTGTTGGAAATTTACCCTACTCATTGGGTCCACCCATCTAAGGATGGCATCATCGGGGCATCCATCCCCTCTATGCATGCTCGTCCTTCCTCTTTATTTCAAAGCATGCCCGCCCCCCTCCTCTCCATTTCAAACGAAGCTAGCCAGGTATGAATACACTGTGTTTCAAAACACAATCTGTTTTATGAGCAATGATACTAAAACCTTCAGCCTTAGTAGAACACACCATGTTTCAAAATGTAGTTTATTCTACGAGCATTGAAATCACTACCTTTGTGTGGGATAAATGCTACCTCTATGCATGCTCGTCCTTCCTCTTTATTTCAAAGCATGCCCGCCCCCCTCCTCTCCATTTCAAATCATGCCTACCCCTCCTCTCCATTTCAAATCATGCCTACCCCTCCTCTCCATTTCATACAAAGCCAGCCAGGTATGAATACACTATGTTTTAAAGCACAATCTGTTTTACGAGCAATGATACTAAAACCTTCAGCCTTAGTAGAACACACCATGTTTCAAAATGTAGTTTATTCTACGAGCATTGAAATCACTCCCATGCCACTGTCTATCTAGTGTGTTACTGATATGTATGTCTGCTGTGTGCAAATTGTGTCTGAGCCTTGATTGGACATGCGTTAATTTTCAACAACGTTCATTTTTAGAGCCTTGTGAGGCATGCACTAACAGGTTGATTATGATGTAATGTAATGTGAGGCATGCATTAAGAAGTTGGCAACCCTCCTCCTATGGTAATTACCATACCCCCTCTTAATCCCACTCTTCCTTTGAGCTCATCTACATCCTTTACTATCACCACTACTATACCCTAAGAGCTTGTAAGATTAAGTTTAAGTATATCCCAAAGTGGATTCAGAACCCAAGTACCAACCATACCATTATGATCTTTCCTTCTCTTCTAATTGCACTTCATTATTATCTTGGTATCTAGGCTTGCTTCTCATATCTAATACTTCCAAAGTTTCATCCTAGCACAATCGCATTAAACTAGGGTCTTGCTATGTACATGTTTTGTTTAAGTAAATGAGTGGTTAGCCAATGATTGGCAATATACGCAAAGAGGAGTCAGTTACTTCCAGGCAAGGAAAGGCTCAACCACCTAATGGCTCATGAAGGATGTGCAGAATACAGAGGACATGCAGAATACAGAGGACATGAGTGTCTAAGGGTATCTGACCATGATGAGGTTAACCGTAGTTGTAAATATCTCCCAAGCAAGTGGAGGATCGGCTCACCTCCCCATAATCATGATTATTGGGCCTCCACCTTGTCGTGTAAGTGGGTACAAATCCTAGAAGTTTTTGATTAAGAACACGACACTACGGACACAATGGAAGAGCTTGAAGAGCAAATTCTTTGGGAATCACTCAAAGGTTATTTCTCTTATGTGAAAATGTTTGTGCTTGAGATGTGGATGCAACATTACAAGACCGGTAATATATTATAAAATTGTTGTAAAATAAACTAAGGGACGTGTTCTCTTAGGGATAACCATTCTGAAGTGATCGGTTTGAGGCAACTAGGCATTCCCCCACCCAAAGAGACCAACTCTTAAGTATTTACGAAGTTGGGGCAACTACCTATGATGGTTAACCCATCACAAGGTAGAGTGAGGGTTGTAAACCCAAGCTTGATAGGTTTCATGTTAGTGCAGGTGACACATCACAAGGTAGGGTGAGGGTTCCTTTTGGGATTGCAAACCAAAGCTTGATAGGTTTCATGTTAGTGCAGGTTAGTGAGGGGACATTTCACCTTACTAATAGGTGATAATTTATTGCACGACCGTTGTAATGCCTAGATAGTATGTGACTCGGTGCGCCAAGGCATGCTTTTCTAGACTATGTTGTAATTTAACTTTATGATTATAATTTATTATTATTTTAAATGATTTGTTGGCATTAAGGGATAAAGGAACCAATGAAAGGAATTAAATTAAGGAACTCTGTTATGTGATGCATCTGGTACACCAACAATGTGCTTAGGAATTAAAAACCTCATAGTAGATGACCGTATCCTGAATCTAGAAAGTGGGAGGTAGGGTGGACCCGACTAGTTAGGTACTTTCTAAAGAAAAAAATATAGGTAAATATTAGGTAAGACACCCCTAAGACCATGATAGTCAAGGATTGGCTCCTCCCGATTAGGTGATCTTCATAGGAAGTTGGGATGTTACTTACCAGAGTGAGATCCCTCCCTATCTCGAAAGAAGGAAGCGTATGAGAGGTATCTTACAGGTGGTATCAGAGCCACATTAAGAGTAGAGAGATAATTTATTTTTTACAATTAAATTACAGGTGCAATCCCAAATGAGTATTGATCAAATAGTAGAAATACTAAAATTAACCTCTGACTACTTAGCGTTCAAACCAATTAACGAACGGAGAGCTTGGGCAAGTTACTTTTTAGACTTCTATTGACCAACATCACAGATGAAGTTTCTTCAATTTCCCTCCACTCATGAATGTATATTCACTATAGTAGATTCAAACTTATAGATGTGCCGAGCTATGCATCCTTCAGATTTTAGAGAGAAGCTTAGGGTACTAAAATATTTCATATTCTCTGGGACTCTTTTCCTAGATCAAGCTGTAATTCTGAATGGGGAGACTCGTTACGCATCCCAACACATCTACGATTAGATCACTCAATTCATCCCTAAGTGTAGGATTCATTGTTGTGGTAGGTTTCACCCAGGATTTTGTGGGATCACTGATTCCACAAAAATCTATGCCTTAGATCTTACCAACCAACCTCCCAAGTTTTTCCTAGGGATAAACAATCTCTGAGAAAGTATTATAAATAAGCATATGCAATCTTGTTCACAAAATGTAAAAAAAGTGAACATTATCTTTTTCACCTCTTGAGTTTTCCTCAAATTTGGCGCTAATGCATGCTCTCTTTTTTTTTATGGCAACAAGATGACGAAGCTGAAAGGAAATTCCTACTTAAGCAATTGAAACCCTCTTCCTTCTCAAGAGAAGGAAAATATGTTGTTAAATATGCACAGAGGCATGTATAGAGTCCATGACCGACGATTTCTCTCTTGTTTGGTACTAATAAAGCCAACCAATCTATGGTGGCGTGTTTTTGACTAATCGATGATGCTAAGCTATGGTGGAAGGAGTGGTGTAGAGAAAAGGATGTCTAAGAAAGCTATATCACTATAGGAACAAATCAAGGGAGCTATTAAGGAGAGGTACTTGCCTTTAGACTTTAAACCCTAAAAAGATAAATGAGTTTTATAGCCTGACCCAAAAGAACTCCGCAGTGGATGCTTACTACTCCCAATTTGTTAGGCCCAAGAAGTATGCTCCAACTATGACCTTGGCTCAATCCATTAGCCAATTTGTACAAGGTTTAAGCCCTCTCCTCAACCATCATCTAGAATCCATGCAGTCGACTAGCTTTTAGGATGTGATTTTTTGAGCTAAACCTTTAGAAGATGAGTTGAAGGATAGAAATAGCAACAACTTTAGGAAAAGACCTTACCTTGAATCGTCCAATGCGACCTTCTGGACTACCCTTCAATCAACTGCCATTTAGTGGTCAAATTTCATGGCCATTGTTGCCTCGCTCGCGAAAACCTTACACAATGACCTAGCATGGCAAAGAGGAATGACTACAATTGCCACCACCAACCAAGTCACCGACATGTTAATGCCCTCTTCTACCCAAGGCTGTTAACCTTTCAAAATTACCTCCTCTAAACTTTCACAAGAACCCACAAACTGATCCTAGGAGAAGATCTGCTTCCATTCAACAACCCAGTCAAGTAAGAAATGGAGTTCATAGCCCCAAAGGTGGGTATCATTGAAGAGGTTGTGGAAGAGGAAGAGTTGCTAAAGAAACCCTTGAGAAGATGAAGAGGAGGATAGAGCCTAGGTTCATGTTGAAAGAGCACCAAGGTGAAAATAAACAATTTTCAGTGATCCAGACACCAGCATCATATCATGGTAAACATTTTAAATTGTTGATTGATTATATAAGTACTCATTCATTTTCGTCACCAAAGTGCATCAGACAATTAGGTCCCAAGTCTTCACCAAGATTGATTTGAAGTCTGTTTAAGGAGGAGGGAAGACGCCCCAAAGATAACATTCAACTCCATATATGGGCATTGTGAATACACCATGATGATGACATTTGGGTTGACTAATTCCCCAGTAACTTGCAATAGGCTCATGCAAGATATATTCAAGAAGCAGCTAGATAAATTACCTTGGTGTTCTTTGACTCACAAAATTTTGGTCTCAGATTACTAGGAAGGGCATATCTTGTATACATGCTCCAAATACCTAGAGTCTCATAACCTCTGTGCTAGAAAAAAGGAAGGCCCAAAGATAATTCTCTACATTGGCATTGCCTAGGAAATCTATAGACACCTGCACTAGCTTGATATTGTCAAGGGATTTGACCAACCCTTGCATTGGCACAACAATTGGAGCACGAATCCCTAACCTTCTGAGTTGGGTCAGGACTCAAAGGATTGTAATGAAGTAACAACCTTTAGATTAGGTCTAGGACCATGGTCATGGGATCAGGTATAAAAGGGGCTCATGGGTTGTCATTTGTACCTTTTATGAACTTTTATGATCTTTGGACATTATCTCTCTTGGACATTTGTATGTCCAAGAGCCTTTGGACATTATCTCTCTTGGACATTTGTATGTCCTTGGAGCCTTTGGCTAGCATAGGCTTATAGAAGGATATTTCCATTAGGCATCATGGCTCTTTGTATGAGATTATCTCCTTAATCTTGCATTAATCCATGTGGTGATTATCCCATATCTCAGCTTTATTATCACTTCATTCCAATTGGTACTAGAGCTCTTGGCTCGATTTGAGCAAATTTCTATAGAATGCAAGAGTTCTTGATTTTCTTGAAAACCTTGTTACATGAATGAAGTGCTTCAAGCTGATTATACATGGATTAGTGGTGGGCATGAAGATCATGGAGCTTGGCCAAGATTTGATGTCATTTTGGGAGAAATTGCATCAGTTTTAGAGAAATTTTGATGACCGAGCACATTTTGGATCAAAATTTGATTAGGACAGGCAAAGTTTCTAGGTGTGGACTTGCAAAAAAAAAAGCATCTTTCTCCCCCTCACTTATAAATGGAAGATTGGTGGAGATGGAGACTTGGAGCAACCATGAAGTAACATGGTGGCTAAATAAGCATTGGGAGACTTAGCAGGTTGTAGAAGGCACAACTGAGAGGATAACGAAGATAAATCTGTGTGAATGGGATCTGCTAGCCATTGTCACCTATTAATGGAGGCATTTTCAAACCCTAAACCAACTCTTTGTTAGCATTAAGCATTTGGGATGGAAATTATAATATGGATCTTCGCAAGAGAAGGGTGAACGGATGATGCTAACAAGAGATTAAAGCTCAAAAACGACCGTCGGTTTTGGTGTTTTCTCCAACCCTGATCACGATTTTTTTCTTTTGCATTAACCATTTCATCATACCTTCTTGAGCGTGAATTTTGCTTATCTCATGCTTTCTTACAAGATTTGAGAAATTTCTTGAGATATAGTATTTCTCACCAAATTAGGGTTTCTAGGAGAGTTTTGCCAAAATTGATTCCATAATCTTCTTCCTTATGCTTCCTCCTACTCACTCATGCATTGGTTAACTCTCAAACCATGGGATTAGGGTTTCTTGACCTTTCTTTCCAATTTGGGAGTTTTTCCAAAATTAGGGTTTGCTCTTACAATTTCATAAGATTGGCATTGTTTTGCCCCTTGTGTAGTGTTCTCTTGTCTTACGTGCTCTCTTGAAGATCGTTTCTACCATGTGTGGGTGGAACAATAGAGAGCAGATGGAAGGGAACATGGGCACTTCAAAGAGTAGTGACAAGCACAACATACCCTGTGTAGTGTTCTCTTGTCCTACGTGCTCTCTTGAAGATTGTTTCTACCATGTGTGAATGGAACAATAGAGAGAAGATGGAAGGGAACATGAGCACTTGAGAGGGTAGTGTGAGTTGGTGGCCGAAATGCCTACAAACTATTGGTGGCCGAAATGCCTATAAACTATGTGTAGCAGAAATGCTTATGGAACACCAGGCTATCTATGCCTGCGCGAGTGATTGTTTTATCTTGTTACTTGAGCCCACCTCTCATCCAAAGTGTGTGGTCAGAGTACCAACACGGAGTGCAAGTGGTAAAGTGGACATGATACCTGGTTGGCAAGGGACTTATGTGTACGCCAAGGGTCATGTGGATTGGCATTAATTTGGGATTTCTTACCAAAATTAGAGTCTCCACCTAAAATTTTTGAGGTCCAAGGTATAACTTCTTTTCCCCACGTTCTCCTCTATCCATACATGCCACCCTTGCTACATTCTTGAAGGGAAATTAGGGTTTCTTGGAAACTTTGTTGTTTTTGGAAAATTTTTGCAAATCAGGGTTTATGGCATTCATTTTCTAGAATTTATCATTGCCAATAGCCTTCTACACTATCTCAATACCCCATTCTACTAGCGCATAAGCAAACTTTGAAGATCTTGAAACTCTCACCCTAATGTGGCGATTGAGTTTGGTGGTGTGTGGCAATATGGGAGATTGATCTTGTGGAAAGAATACTGTGAATCATAACTTGGGATGAGTCATGCTAAGATTTGGACTGTAAGCTCCTATACATTACTCTCTTTACATTTCTAGCATTTCCATTGTGCAGTCTCAATTCAAATAAGCACTAGTATATCTAGCATGTGGAGAGGGTACCCTTGGCATTGGTTGAGAGGCCAAGGGGGAGCATGCTTGAACTCTCCTTGTCCTAAGTGCTTTTGGAACAGTAGCACAAGGAGGGAGATTATGTACATGGTGATCAACCCTTGCCATTGGATTCCAAACTTTGGTAAGGGGGTGAGAAAGCTTGGCTAGGAAACTGGCAAAGTAAAATCTCTTCATTGACTTGCTACATCGAATCAAATCAGCAATAGTTATATGTATACAAGTGGCAATGAATTGAAATGCAATTGACAAATCAATGGGGTTTTATAAGGATGCATAGTTGGCATTATTGGGCACATTGATATTAGATATAGTGATTGAGATTGGCTCATAATGCTTTAGATATGCCGGGATGCATACATGGAGTGGTTTGCAAGTTGGTTGCTTACATGTTAACAATTTGACATAATCTATAGTTTTTAGAAAAGTGTGATTCGATCTGGGAGATTTTGGACTAAATCTGAATTGAATATTAGGATTTATTCCACACCATTAAGGATTCCCATAGAGCCCTCAACTACCCCGTTTTGTTTTCAAGTTAATGAGCTATGCCCGTTTCTCTACCGCATACCATGTTTGGATAAAATTTGAGCCAAGTCTCAGATCATAAATTTGACTTCACCATTGCGTTCTCTACTAGGCAAATACCTTAACCACCAAGCTTTAACTCATTTGGAGCATTGGAGTACAAGCGGTGTACCAGGCTAACTATTTGACTGTAGGAAAAAGTCAAAACAATGTCATTTAGAGGGTTGATTAAACCAAAATTAACATCATACCCCTTATCCTATTACCTTCTCGTAGAGTCCTAGAACACCGAAATCTGACATCCTATCACAAAGTTGCCAGAACAACCGATTATGGCTGTCGATATAAAGCCAAAAGGTAGACCTAGAAAGCTATCATTAGCAATGGTGGAGGATATGGAAGGGGAGGAATTGATGGAACACGACACTATGGACACAATGGAAGAGCTTGAAGAGCAAATTCTTTGGGAATCACTCTAAAAATTTCTCTTAATCCATGGGTCAAACTTCAAAGGGAGTTGAAGAGGATGCTAAGGTGGGTAGTGCCCATAAGAGCACCTCTATAAGTTCGCAAGCCATTTCAAATGACAATTGCTTGTGAGTAAACTTGATTTTAAGCCACTCATGGTAGATAGATTGGATATCATTAACCAAACCTTGACTTCAAAGTTTGAATCTATGGCTACCAAGATGGAAGCTATTAAAGATCAATCACTTGGGTCAATCCATGAATCAACACAATGAAGAAGCTATTGAGGATGGAATTGGTGGGATTCATGGGGTGTGTAAGGTCCCTGTCCTAGGTGGGCCAAGGGGATCCTTTTGATAGGTAGCTAAATCCCCTTGTCTCTGATTAACAACACTTCGATCTCTAAAAAATACAAGGATACAAGCAAACGGAGGGACCGAACTCTATCTTACAAGGGAAACATAGTCGTTCTGACAGGAATCTATTCCTATGATCAACAACACTCAATGTACGTGATCGAGGATGGAACAAGTCCGCATTTGGTTCATAGAAGCCAACGCCTTTTTCCTCCTCTCTAAGAGGCATGGCCGTTGGCTCATTCCCCTAAAACGGAACTTGTTCGCGGGACCTATTCGTACTTTGGATCATAATAAATAAATTTGTTGAAAAGTTATCTAATTCATCGGTCCACCCATCCAAGGATGGTGCCATCGTCGGGGGGCATCCATCCACCCACTCTCCCATTCATTTTTGTTATCTATTTAGGTCCTACCACACTGTAAAACATATAAAATAGGTTCCTTAATTAAAGAAGTTCCACAATGTTCCGTAAAACAGCCTTTGAAAATAACAATATTTACATCAAATAGTTCTTACAGCAAAATGTTCACAAAAGAGACCTTGAAACCGGCTCAGCTAGCCGAATCTAGGCTTCCATATCCATTTCCATAGACATATCCAAACGAAAACCAAACCAAAACCGCTGATCTAGAATTTGGTCCTCTAGCCTCAACCAGTTGGACTTACCTCACGGACCATGCTCCCTCATTGTCGACCAGTTGTTGGCGAGGGGGCCCAACCGGCCTATCACTCCCATAGGTCCTGCTGCTTGTACCAAAACCTCTTGCTCCTCAGAGGGGATGTCTACTCATGAGGTGAGCTAATTCACTACACTAGCCTAGGCCCACAGAACTAGACAACATTCATAATCACATGTCCTTGCGGGGTGGAAATCTAATTCCCAGTGGAATAGGAGGGGATTGCCTTGGGCCGAATCCACGACTTGCTATTGCTTCACCTCCTTACTATGCAAGCAAAAGTGGAGTTCGCTAAGTACTGTCATCACCTCGATATAAAATCTGGGTAATCTTTTAAGAGCAATGATGTTACACAACTACGTGGAGGGTGGCTTGCTCTTCTTCTTCCATTTCTAAGGTCGGTTCACCAATCATGGCACAAGTGTGAGCAACTAGTCCACGACCTTTACCACGTCCATCACCACCACTTTGTCTGGCTTGGCGGTTGGGGGCTCCACAGCCCTAGTTTACTTGGACACCTTGTGGAATAGCGCTAGGATTAAAAGAGGGTCTTGCCAGTTTGGGCCATTCAACTGCATTCAACTCTAAAGTGGCTAGCTTTATTAAAAACGCCTTTGGTTCCCATAGGAATCCATGGTAGGAATAACAGAAGTGCGAGGGACAAAGTTATTGGGGTGCTAATCCCAAGTGTTATTGTGACGGTTTGGCTAGAAATTCCTTTGGAAGCAAAGCTGCTTGAGGCTAAAGAACGCATTCATCATAATGGATTCATGAGATGGGGGAAAGTAGCGATCCTTCATAGCTTGTTTAATGGGAACCTTTACTGACCCCCTTGTCTCTACACCATTGTTTCCACACCAAAGTTTAGCATCTCGAGTGAGATGAAACCTAGCAAGCATGGATTGATTTCTAGCTTTTGTGCGAGCGGGTGAGAAATAGTCATCCATAGCCTCAATCCAAACTTACGTATCCCTTTCAATTTTTGAGCCTGCCCTATTCAATGAGGGAGGCTGCATTTGTTTGAGAAAGAGCTTCTTCTATAATGCATTGGGAGTAAGAAAATGATGACCCTAGCTATCAATACGAGATTAAGTTTAGAATTATAACACTTAGGCTACCTAGTATCAGTCATATAACAATCACAAGAACAATAAGTGCAAGAATTCCAAATCCTTTATTCCAAGCTTTAATATTTACAAGTAAACTAGCTGATTGTTGCAAGGATTGAGTTATACAACTCAATTCTTATTTATGTGTATGGTAGGCTTCTAGTGAAGTTGTGAGGCATTAGCATTGAAAAAGTAAAGGGATTTGCCAAGGTTTCTAAAACTCCATAAGTCTTTGGCAAGGGAGGCAAACCATGAGCTGAGCTTTGTCTGACAACTACTTTATCGTCGGGAGGCAAAACCATGAGCTGAGCTTTGTCTGACAGCTACTCTATTGGGAGGCAAAACCACGATCACTTTGCCATAGACCCATCAATTATATAGTATACAGGTTCCATTGATGGTTACATGGGTATCATTTTGAGGAGTACCGAAGAACCAAAACAAGCGAATCAGTCGCAAACATCTCAATATAACAGATTTGCCTAAGGTCGATGGAAAGATTTCCAACCAAATCTACCAAATGATGAAGTAGGATGGTTCATGGCACTAGTATTCATCCCTATCCATCCCCTCTCAATGCGAGTGTAGTGAGGAAGGATTAGCTTATCTAGGATGTGCACCATGGTGTCGTGGAACTCAAAGTTCAAGGAGTGACAAGCAGTCACCATGAACATGTACTGGAACACCAAGAATCAGGAATAGGGATCCATCCTGTCCTACATCTAGCCATAACTAAATTAGTCTAATAGGCAACCAAAGAATACAACAATATACAATTTCTTAAACCTAAAGTGTGCTCTAATACCATGTGTAAGGTCCCGGGGGCCAAGGGGATCCTTTTGATAGGTAGCTAATGTTGAAATATACAAGTGAATAGGGTGTGTGTGGGAACAAGCTCTTGGATAGAGGCTGTAAAAGAGGAGATGTAATTGTGAAAGAACCTGTGAAAAGGTTAGAGGAATCTACTGGGAGAGAATAATGGGTAGCATGAGGGAATTTAGGAGTGTGGAGTTATTCTGGGAGATATTCAGGGAAAAGAGAAGAGGTGGAGAGAATCAGGCAAGAGGTGGAGATATTCAGGGAGTGAATCATGGAGAAATCAAGGGGATTTGATGCTTGATGTAAACACTATAAATTGAGGCATAGCCCTAATGAGAATTTGCTGGTTTTTGAGTATCCATGCCTACATTAATCTATGTGCTAATTATTCACTAATTATGTCTTAATCACTTGCTAATCACTTTGTTAATTATGCTGATTCTAGTGTTTGATCCACCATAGTTCATCATTTAGCTCAAATTTCAACATGGTATCAGAGCCATGCCTAGAATCAACCAGATTTATGAGCCCATTAGTGAATTAATCAGGATTAGTAAGATAATTAGCAAAAAAAATCAGTTTTTAGTAAGCTTTCACTCTTCCCCTTCACCCCCAGCCAGTGGAGGACTCTATTCTCCATGCACACTCACTATTAGGCTATGACCTTCTAGCTTAAGCTAGCTAACACTCTTGGCTACCAGCCCATCGAAACGGCGCTGCAAATCGCGAAAGCATTCAGGAGAAATTACGTTTTTAGCCGGCGCGTTTTTTTCTGAGTAATCTGCAGATTTCTCTTTGCTCCAATCAAATTAGTTCAATTCCCTTTAGCACAAGGGGTAATCAAGCATGCTCTACAAGCTGGTGAAGATAGAAATCAATTTCATCAAGTCTACAGAGAGATCAAAGCTCTTCATCAAATCTGCAGGTGACTTTGGTAAAACAGAGATTAAGCTTTCATTATTTGGTCAAATCTTGTGTTTCTTGGCTTAATCCTCTACTAGACTCATTGCTATTGATGCCTTTGAAAGCATTTGAGCTCATTTGAAGTGGAAGGCATCAGATCTGGGCTCCCCGCATACTCTGTTTTTTGCACACAAACCAGAGCATTAATTTACTAATCAGTGATTAATCAGTACTAATCACTGTACTTTGGTGCAATTGAGGGTTCAAATTAACCATTAGGTATCTGATACAGATCTCTAAAGCTTCAGATTGCAAATTGGAGTTGGTTTGATACTCCAACCATCCCGTACAAATTGGTTACTCTCAATTTAATGTAATTTCTGGTGATTTTATGCTGATAAAATTGTTGTAATCATCTATTAAACACCAGATTGAGTTGTAAAAGGGTAGACACTGCCCTTGAATCTTGAATTTGGATCAAGAGGTAAGACCCCCTTCACATCACCATGAATTCAGCACAGGAAATAGCCAAATTTAATGGAGAACAGTTTTATACATGGCAAACAAAAACCATGTATTTGCTGATGAGGAAAAATCTGTGGGGATTAGTTGAAGGGAGAGATGAATGCCCAGAGAGAGGGGAAAATGAGTGGAAGAGTAGGAATGAAAAAGCATTGGGGCTTATTGCACTCAGTTTAAATGATGAGATCATCCATCATATCACAGGGATACAGTGGGCAAAAGATGCATGGGATGAACTCAATAAATTATTTGGTACACAAGCAAAAAATTCCAAGATAAATCTATTAATGCAATTTTACAAATTGGACATGAAGGAAAGTGAACCCTTAATCACACACTTGAACAAATATAAAAGCATTAAGCAACAGCTGGCAGCTATTGGCAAAAAGGTAGAAGATGATGAAGCATTAGCTATACTTTTGAAGAGTGTGGATAAAGGAGATTATGAAAACATTGTAGCAACACTAAAGAATGTACCTGAACTGAAGATACATGAGATAGAAGCAGCTCTACTAGAGCAAGAGAGCAGAGGCAAAGAGAAGAAAGAGCTCGACTCAACAGCAGGAGAGGAAAAAGCATTCTTCACCCGAGGAGGATTCTCTCGAGGACGAGGACGAGGAAGAGGCAGAGTAGGAGGGAGGACCTTCACTTGCCACAAATGTGGAAAGCCAGGACACATGGCGAGAGACTGCTACAGCAAACCCAGTGAAGAAGGAACGACATCGGCAAACTTCATGGAGGCTCCAAGAGAAGTGGAGTCGGATCATCTTTTCTGAGAGAGAGAGAGAGAGAGAGAACCCACAACCCAATGTAACCTGCCCCAATAAAGTAAAACCACCTCTGAGCCACCGATGATGTAGGCCAAGTGGTAGTTGTATGTGTGAGCACTTTAGTCAAGGTCGCGGGCACTTATAGTAGCCTTGGACACATAGAGAGAGAGAGTGTCAAGGACTATGGAGTTTAGGGACTTGAGGCACTGGTCGCGGGCTATCAAGTAAGAGGGAAACTTGATACAGGGTCCAGGTGTGTTAGGATTATTCACTTGAGGGGAGGTGTTGAAATATACAAGTGAATAGGGTGTGTGTGGGAACAAGCTCTTGGATAGAGGCTGTAAAAGAGGAGATGTAATTGTGAAAGAACCTGTGAAAAGGTTAGAGGAATCTACTGGGAGAGAATAATGGGTAGCATGAGGGAATTTAGGAGTGTGGAGTTATTCTGGGAGATATTCAGGGAAAAGAGAAGAGGTGGAGAGAATCAGGCAAGAGGTGGAGATATTCAGGGAGTGAATCATGGAGAAATCAAGGGGATTTGATGCTTGATGTAAACACTATAAATTGAGGCATAGCCCTAATGAGAATTTGCTGGTTTTTGAGTATCCATGCCTACATTAATCTATGTGCTAATTATTCACTAATTACATCTTAATCACTTGCTAATCACTTTGTTAATTATGCTGATTCTAGTGTTTGATCCACCATAGTTCATCATTTAGCTCAAATTTCAACAGCTAAATCCCCTTGTCTCCGAATGTTGATGACACCTCGATCTCTTGGAAATACGAGGATAGGAGAAAATGGAGGGACCTAACTATATCTCGCAAGGGAAACGTAGTCATTCTAATAGGAATTTATTCCTCTGATCAAATGGCACTCAATGTGCATGATCGAGGATGGAACGAGTCTGCACTTGGTTCATAGAAGCCAACACCTTTTTCCTCCGCTTTAGGAGGCATGGTCGGTGTCTTGTTCCCATAGAACCAAACTTGTTTGGGCCCTATTCTTACTTTGGATCGTAAATAAATAAATTTGTTGAAAATTTACCCTACTCATTGGGTCCACCCATCTAAGGATGGCATCATCCGGGCATCCATCCCCTCTATGCATGCTCATCCTTCCTCTTTATTTCAAAGTATGCCCGCCCCCCTCCTCTCCATTTCAAATGAAGCCAGCTAGGTATGAATACACTGTGTTTCAAAACACAATCGTAGAACACACCATGTTTCAAAATGTAGTTTATTCTACGAGCATTGAAATCACTACCTTTGTGTGGGATAAGCGCTACCTCTATGCATGCTCGTCCTTCCTCTTTATTTCAAAGCATGCCTGCCCCCCTCCTCTCCATTTCAAATGAAGCCAGCCAGGTATGAATACACTGTGTTTCAAAACACAAACTGTTTTACGAGCAATGATACTAAAACCTTCAGCCTTAGTAGAACACACCATGTTTCAAACAAAGCTAGCCAGGTATGAATACACCGTGTTGGACACAATCTGTTTTATGAGCAATGATACTAAAACCTTAAGCCTTAGTAGAACACAATCTGTTTTATGAGCAATGATACTAAAACCTTCAGCCTTAGTAGAACACACCATGTTTCAAAATGTAGTTTATTCTACGAGCATTGAAATCAGTCCCGTGCCATTGTCTATCTAGTGTGTTACTGATCTGTATGTCTGCTGTGTGCAAATTGTGTCTGAGACTTGATTGGACATGCGTTAATTTTCAACAACGTTCATTTTTAGAGCCTTGTGAGGCATGCACTAACAGGTTGATTATGATGTAATGTAATGTGAGGCATGTATTAAGAGGTTGGCAACCCTCCTCCTATGGTAATTACCATACCCCCTCTTAATCCCACTCTTCCTTTGAGCTCATCTATATCCTTTACTATCACCACTACTATACCCTAAGAGCTTGTAAGATTAAGTTTAAGTATATCCCAAAGTGGATTCAGAACCCAAGTACCAACCATACCATTATGATCTTTCCTTCTCTTCTAATTGCACCACATTATTATCTTGGTATCTAGGCTTGCTTCTCATATCTAATACTTCCAAAGTTTCATCCTAGCCCAATCGCATTAAACTAGGGTCTTGCTATGTACATGTTTTTGTTTGAGTAAATGAGTGGTTAGCCAAGGATTGGCAATATACGCAAAGAGGAGTAAGTTACTTCCAGGCAAGGAAAGGCTCAACCACCTAATGGCTCATGGAGGATGTGCAGAATACAGAGGACATGAGTGTCTAAGGGTATCTGACCACGATGAGGTTAACCGTAGTTGTAAATGTCTCCCAAGAAAGTGGAGGACCAGCTCACCTCCCCATAATCATGATTATTGGGCCTCCACCTTGTCGTGTAAATGGGTACAAACCCTATAAGTTTTTGATTAAGAACACGACACTATGGACACGATGGAAGAGCTTGAAGAGCAAATTCTTTGAGAATCACTCAAAAGTTATTTCTCTTATGTGAGAATGTTTGTGCTTGAGATGTGGATGCAACATTACAAGACCGGTAATATATTATAAAATTGTTGTAAAATAAACCAAGGGATGTGTTCTCTTGGGGATAACCATTCTGTAGTGATCGGCGGTTTGAGGCAACTAGGCATTACCCCACCCAAAGAGACCAACTCTTAAGTATTTACAAAGTTGGGGCAACTACCTATGATGGTTAACCCATCACAAGGTAGAGTGAGGGTTGTAAACCCAAGCTTGATAGGTTTCATGTTAGTGCAGGTGACACATCACAAGGTAGGGTGAGGGTTCCTTTTGGGATTGCAAACCAAAGCTTGATAGGTTTCATGTTAGTGCAGGTTAGTGAGGGGACATTTCACCTTACTAATAGGTGATAATTTATTGCACGACCGTTATAATGCCTAGATAGTATGTAACTCGGTGCGCCAAGGCATGCTTTTCTAGACTATGTGTTGTAATTTAACTTTATGATTATAATTTATTATTATTTTAAATGATTTACTGGCATTAAGGGATAAAGGAACCAATGAAAGGAATTATTTTAAGGAACTCTGTTATGTGATGCATCTGGTACACCAACAATGTGCTTAGGAATTAAAAACCTCATAGTAGATGACCGTATCCTGAATCTGGAAAGTGGGAGGTAGGGTGGACCCGACTAGTTAGGTACTTTCTAAAGAAAAAAATATAGGTAAATATTAGGTAAGACACCCCTAAGACCATGAATGTATTCATATATTAAATATTCAAGGATTGGCTCCTCCCGATTAGGTGATCTTCATAGGAAGTTGGGATGTTACTTACCAGAGTGAGATCCCTCCCTATCTCGAAAGAAGGAAGGGTACGAGAGGTATCTTACAGGTGGTATCAGAGCCACATTAAGAGTAGAGAGATAATTTATTTTTTACGATTAAATTACAGGTACAATCCCAAATGAGTATTGATCAAACAGTAGAAATACTAAAATTAACCTCTGACTACTTAGCGTTCAAACCAATTAACAAACGGAGAGCTTGGGCAAGTTACTTTTTAGACTTCTATCGACCAACATCACAGATGAAGTTTCTTCAATTTCCCTCCACTCATGAATGTATATTCACTATAGTAGATTCAAACTTATAGATGTGCCGAGCTATGCATCCTTCAGATTTTAGAGAGAAGCTTAGGGTACTAAAATATTTCATATTCTCTGGGACTCTTTTCCCAGATCAAGCTGTAATTTTGAATGGGGAGACTCATTACGCATCCCAACACATCTACGATTAGATCACTCAATTCATCCCTAAGCGTAGGATTTATGGTTGTGGTAGGTTTCACCCAGGATTTTGTGGGATCACTGATTCCACACAAATCTATGCCTTAGATCTTACCAACCATCCTCCCAAGTTTTTCCTAGGGATAAACAATCTCTGAGAAAGTATTATAAATAAGCATATGCAATCTTGTTCACAAAATGTAAAAAAAGTGAACATTATCTTTTGCACCTCTTTAGTTTTCCTTAAATTTGGCGCTAATGCATGCTCTCTCTTTTTTCATGGCAACAAGATGACGAAGCTGAAAGGAAATTCCTTGAAACACTCTTCCTTCTCAAGAGAAGGAAAATATGTTGTTAAATATGCACAGAGGCATGTATAGAGTCCATGACCGACGATTTCTCTCTTGTTTGGTACTAATAAAGCCAACCAATCTATGGTGGCGTGTTTTTGACTAATCGATGATGCTAAGCTATGGTGGAAGGAGTGGTGTAGAGAAAAGGATGTCCAAGAAAGCTCTATCACCTATAGGAACAAATCAAGGGAGCTATTAAGGAGAGGTACTTGCCTTTAGACTTTAAACCCTAAAAAGATAAATGAGTTTTATAGCCTGACCCAAAAGAACTCCTCAGTGGATGCTTACTACTCCCAATTTGTTAGGCCCAAGAAGTATGCTCCAACTATGACCTTGGCTCAATCCATTAGCCAATTTGTACAAGGTTTAAGCCCTCTCCTCAACCATCGTCTAGAATCCATGCAGTCGACTAGCTTTTAGGATGTGATTTTTTGAGCTAAACTTTTAGAAGATGAGTTGAAGGATAGAAATAGCAACAACTTTAGGAAAAGACCTTACCTTGAATCGTCCAATGCAGGGTGACCTTCTGGATTACCCTTCAATCAACTGCCATTTAGTGGTCAAATTTCATGGCCATTGTTGCCTCGCTCGCGAAAACCTTACACAATGACCTAGCATGGCAAAGAGGAATGACTACAATTGCCACCAACCAGGTCACCGACATGTTAATGCCCTCTTCTACCCAAGGCTGTTAACCTTTCAAGATTACCTCCTCTAAACTTTCCCAAGAACCCACAAACTGATCCTAGGAGAAGATCTGCTTCCATTCAACAACCCAGTCAAGTAAGAAATGGAGTTCACAGCCCCAAAGGTGGGTATCATTGAAGAGGTTGTGGAAGAGGAAGAGTTGCTATGATCCAAGCTAAAGAAAAAACCCTTGAAGATGAAGAGGAGGATAGAGCCTAGGTTCATGTTGAAAGAGCACCAAGGTGAAAATAAATAATTTTCAGTGATCCAGACACCAGCATCATTTCATGGTAAACATTTTAAATTGTTGATTGATTATAGAAGTACTCATTCATTTCCTTCACCAAAGTGCATCAGAGAATTAGGTCTTAATAAAAACCATCCAAGAAAATGGCATCGAGCTAGCTAGTGGCAAGGAAGTAATTTACCAATATACCATAGGAGATCTAGAGTTTGATAAAACCCATCCATGAAAATGGCATCGAGCTAGATAATGACAAGGAAGTACTTTCCCAATATACCATAGGAGATATAGAGTTTGATCTTATTGGCAAACTAACGAGTTGCTATTTCCATATGATGCCCCTGGATATTCATTTCTTGGAATGGATTGGCTAAAAGAATAAAAGCCCACCATCCACTGTGAGAATGGAGAAATCTCATTTAAGGATGCCAAAAATGAAGAAGTAGTGGCTTCAGGGAGGACTGGTAGACCCAGCTTACAGCTAGTCAAGGGCAGTAAGTTACTAATGGGTATCAGGAAGAATCAAAGGATGTTTGTTGTAAAACTCAACAAGGTAGAGAAAGATACTTTAGGGAGTAAACCTGACTGGATATAAGACTACAAAGATCTCTTCCCAAAGGAACTTACCTAGATGCCCACAAAGGGAAATTTACCATGAGATTGAGCTTATTCACGGAGCACAACTTGTGGCAAAAAGGGTATATAAAATGTTAGTTCCAGAGTCAATAGAACTAAAGGAATAACTTTGACCGATGTTAGAGAAAACGTTCATCAAACCAAGTGTATTGCCTTGGGGAGCTTCGGTCCTATTTCAAAAGAAGAAGGATGGAACCTTACGATTATGCATTGACTATAGGGGTCTAAATTAACTCACTCTAAAAAATAAGTATTCAATCCCTAAGATTGTCAAACTTTTATATCGATTTCACGAAGACCAAGTCTTCACCAAGATTGATTTAAAGTCTGGTTATTATCAGATTAGATTCAAGGAGGAGGGAAGACACCCCAAAGATAACATTCAACTCCATATATGGGCATTGTGAATACACCGTGATGATGACATTTGGGTTGACTAATTCCCCAGCAACTTGCAATAGGCTCATGCAAGATATATTCAAGAAGCAGCTAGATAAATTACCTTGGTGTTCTTTGACTCACAAAATTTTGGTCTCAGATTACTAGGAAGGGCATATCTTGTATACATGCTCCAAATACCTAGAGTCTCATAACCTCTGTGTTGGAAAAAAGGAAGGCCCAAAGATAATTCTCTACATTGGCATTGCCTAGGAAATCTATAGACACCTGCACTAGCTTGATATTGTCAAGGGATTTGACCAACCCTTGCATTGGCACAACAATTGGAGCACGGACCCCTATCCTTCTGAGTTGGGTCAGGACTCAAAGGATTGTAATGAAGCAACAACCTTTAGATTAGGTCTAGGACCATGGTCATGGGATCAGGTATAAAAGGGGCTCATGGGTTGTCATTTGTACCTTTTATGAACTTTTATGATCTTTGGACATTATCTCTCTTGGACATTTGTATGTCCTTGGAGCCTTTGGCTAGCATAGGCTTATAGAAGGATATTTCCATCCTCTCGCTGCTGAGAGGTTAACTCACTTAGGCATCATGGCTCTTTGTATGAGATTATCTCTTTAATCTTGCATTAATTAATGTGGTGATTATCCCATATCTCAGCTTTATTATCACTTTATTCCAATTGATACTAGAGCTCTTGGCTCGATTTGAGCAAATTTCTATAGACTGCAAGAGTTCTTGATTTTCTTGAAAACTTTGTTACATGAATGAAGTGCTTCAAGCTGATTATACATGGATTAGTGGTGGGCATGAAGATCATGGAGCTTGGCCAAGATTTGATGTCATTTTGGGAGAAATTGCATCAATTTTGGAGAAATTTTGATGACCGAGCACATTTTGGATCAAAATTTGATTAGGGCAGGCAAAGTTTCGAGGTGTGGACTTGCAAAAAAAAAAGCATCTTTCTCCCCCTCACTTATAAATGGAAGATTGGTGGAGATGGAGACTTGGAGCAACCATGAAGTAACATGGTGGCTAAATAAGCATTGGGAGACTTAGCAGGTTGTAGAAGGCACAACCGAGAGGATAACGAAGATAAATCTGTGTGAATGGGATCTGCTAGCCATTGTCACCTATTAATGGAGGCATTTGCAAACCCTAAACCAACTCTTTGTTAGCATTAAGCATTTGGGAGGGAAATTATACTATGGATCTTCGCAAGAGAAGGGTGAACGGTTGATGCTAACAAGAGATTGAAGCTCAAAAACGACTGTCGGCTTTGGTGTTTTCTCCAACCCTAATCACGATTTTTTTTTTGCATTAACCATTTCATCATACCTTCTTGAGCTTGAATTTTGCTTATCTCATGCTTTCTTACAAGATTTGAGAAATTTCTTGAGATCTAGGATTTCTCACCAAATTAGGGTTTTTGGGGGAGTTTTGCCAAAATTGATTCCATAATCTTCTTCCTTATGCTTCCTCCTACTCACTCATGCATTGGTTAACTCTCAAACCATGGGATTAGGATTTCTTGACCTTTTTTTCCAATTTGGGGGTTTTTCCAAAATTAGGGTTTGCTCTTACAATTTCATAAGATTGGCATTGTTTTGCCCCTTGTGTTGTGTTCTCTTGTCTTACGTGCTCTCTTGAAGATCGTTTCTACCATGTGTGGGTGGAACAATAGAGAGCAGATGGAAGGGAACATGGGCACTTCAAAGAGTAGTGACAAGCACAACATACCCTGTGTAGTGTTCTCTTGTCCTACGTGCTCTCTTGAAGATTGTTTCTACCATGTGTGGGTGGAACCATAGAGAGAAGATGGAAGGGAACATGAGCACTTGAGAGGGTAGTGTGAGTTGGTGGCCGAAATGCCTACAACTATTGGTGGCCGAAATGCCTATAAACTATGTGTAGCAAAAATGCTTATGGAACACGAGGCTATCTATGCCTGCGCCGCGAGTGATTGTTTTATCTTGTTACTTGAGCCCACCTCTCATCCAAAGTGTGTGGTCAGAGTACCAACACGGAGTGCAAGTGGTAAAGTGGACATGATACCTGGTTGGCAAGGGACTTATGTGTACGCCAACATTAGTTTGGGATTTCTTACCAAAATTAGAGTCTCCACCTAAAATTTTTGAGGTCCAAGGTGTAACTTCTTTTCCCCACGTTCTCCTCTATCCATACATGCCACCCTTGCTACATTCTTGAAGGGAAATTAGGGTTTCTTGGAAACTTTGTCGTTTTTGGGAAACTTTTGCAAATCAGGGTTTATGGCATTCATTTTCTAAAATTTATCATTGCCAATAGCCTTCTACACTATCTCAATACCCCATTCTACTAGCGCATAAGCAAACTTTGAAGATCTTGAAACTTTGTTTCTTCATAAAGCATGTGTTTTAAGCTCCTATGAACCCTTTCCCTTCCTTATGTTCAAGAATTTCAATCCATTTCATGGGGAAATAAAGGTTTTGTCAAAATTAAGGTTTTGGAATGATTGGGATTGAACTCTCTTCATAAGTGTGTCAATCATGCTTTCTCATACCATAATTCACCCTTATATCCACAAACTTCATTGTATCACACACTAATTAGGGTTTCTCAAAAATCAAGGTTTCTTGAGTGCATTCGGTGCTGCATTGATTCCTTGCATTACACTCTCACCCTAATGTGGCGATTGAGTTTGGTGGTGTCTGGCAAAATGGGAGATTGATCTTGTGGAAAGAATACTGTGAATCGTAACTTGGCATGAGTCATGCTGAGATTGGGACTGTAAGCTCCTATACATTACTCTCTTTACATTTCTAGCATTTCCATTGTGCAGTCTCAATTCAAATAAGCACTAGTATATCTAGCATGTGGAGAGGGTACCCTTGGCATTGGTGGTTGAGAGGCCAAGGGGGAGCATGCTTGAACTCTCCTTGTGCTAAGTGCTTTCGGAAAAGTAGCACAAGGAGGGAGATTATGTACATGGTGATCAAGACATGGCCTCAACCGTTGCCATTGGATTCCAAAATTTGGTAAGGGGGTGAGAAAGCTTGGCTAGGAAACTAGCAAAGTAAAATCTCTTCATTGACTTGCTACATCGAATCAAATCAGCAATAGTTATATGTATACAAGTGGCAATGAATTGAAATGCAATTGACAAATCAATGGGGTTTTATAAGGATGCATAGTTGGTATTATTGGGCACATTGATATTAGATATAGTGATTGAGATTGGCTCATAAATGGACTAAGGTCATGCCAAAATTTTTCCAAAGTCTAGTCAAAATGCCTTGGATGGATGCGATTTGGATGCATTATGATGCTTTAGATATGCCGGGATGCATACATGCAGTGGTTTGCAAGTTGGGGTTGCTTACATGTTAACAATTTTGACATAATCTATAGTTTTTAGAAAAGTGTGATTCGATCTGGGAGATTTTGGAATGAACCTGAATTGAATATTAGGATTTATTCCACACCATTAAGGATTCCCATAGAGCCCTCAACTACCCCGTTTTGTTTTCAAGTTAATGAGCTATGCCCGTTTCTCTACCGCATACCATGTTTGGACAAAATTTGAGCCAAGTCTCAGATCATAAATTTGACTTCACCATTGCGTTCTCCACTACACAAATACCTTAACCACCAAGCATTAACTCATTTGGAGTATTCGAGTACAAGCGGTGCACCAGGCTATCACTATTTGACTGTAGGAAAATGTCAAAACAATGTCACTTAAAGGGTTGATTAAACCAAAATTAACATCATACCCCTTATCCTAACACCTTCCCATAGAGTCCTAGCACACCGAAATCTGACATCCTATCACAAAATTGCCAGAATAACCTATTATGGCTGCCGATATAAAGCCAAAAGGTAGACCTAGAAAGCTATCATTAGCAATGTTGGAGGATATGGAAGGGGAGGAATTGATGGAACACGACACTATGGACACAATGGAAGAGCTTGAAGAGCAAATTCTTTGGGAATCACTTTAAAAATTCCTCTTAATCCATGGGTCAAACTTCAAAGGGAGTTGAAGAGGATGCTAAGGTGGGTAGTGCCCATAAGAGCACCTCTATAAGTTCGCTAGCCATTTCAAATGACAATTGCTTGTGAGTAAACTTGATTTTAAGCCACTCATGGTAGATAGATTGGATATCATTAACCAAACCTTGACTTCAAAGTTTGAATCTATGGCTACCAAGATGGAAGCTATTGAAGATCAATCAGTTGGGTCAATCCATGAATCAACACAATGAAGAAGCTATTGAGGATAGAATTGGTGGGATTCATGGGGTGTGTAAGGTCCCTGCCCTAGGTGGGCCAAGGGGATCCTTTTGATAGGTAGCTATATCCCCTTGTCTCTGATTAACAACACTTCGATCTCTAAAAAATACAAGGATACAAGCAAATGGAGGGACCGAACTCTATCTTACAAGGGAAACATAGTCATTCTGACAGGAATCTATTCCTATGATCAACAACACTCAATGTACGTGATCGAGGATGGAACAAGTCCGCATTTGGTTCATAGAAGCCAATGCCTTTTTCCTCCTCTCTAAGAGGCATGGCCGTTGGCTCATTCCCCTAAAACGGAACTTGTTCGCGTGACCTATTCTTACTTTGGATCATAGTAAATAAATTTGTTGAAAAGTTACCTAATTCATCGGTCCACCCATCCAAGGATGGTGCCATCGTCGGGCGGCATCCATGCAGCCACTCACCCATTCATTTTTGTTATCTAATTAGGTCCTACCACACTATGAAACATATAAAAATAGGTTCCTTAATTAAAGAAGTTCCACAATGTTCCATAAAATAGCCTTTGAAAATAACAATATTTACATCAAATAGTTCTTACAGCAAAATGTTCACAAAAGAGACCTTGAAACCAGCTCAGCCAGCCAAATCTAGGCTTTCATATCCATTTCCATAGACATATCCAAACGAAAACCAAACCGAAACCGCCGATATACCTCACAGACCATGCTTCCTCATTGTCGACCAGTTTGGCGAGGGGGCCCAACCGGCCTATCACTCCCATAGGTCCTACTGCTTGTACCAAAACCTCTTGCTCCTCAGAGGGGATGTCTACTCATGAGTTGAGCTAATTCACTGCACTAGCCTAGGCCCACAGAACTAGACAACATTCATAATCACATGTCCTTGCGGGGTGGAAATCTGATTCCCAGTGGAATAGGAGGGGATTGCCTTGGGCCGACTCCCCGGCTTGCTATTGCTTCGCGTGCTTACTATGCAAGCAAAAGTGGAGTTGGCTAAGTACTTAAGGGTATATACAAGGACAAAAGTGGCAATTCTCCATATTGGAGCCTTAGTCCTTTTGTCTACTTAACTTAGAAGGGAGGTGTGATGCTTTTACAATGCTAATCGTAATCGTTATAGGTTTAACCAATAGGAATGTAATCTTGAGAAGCCTAAAAATCTTAACTTTATGACCTAAAGGAAGAAGTTTCTCATATTTAAGAGAATTAAAAATATGACCAACTTGGTTGTCGTTTGCATGAGGATTAGTCATCGAAGGGGCAAAATCATTTTCATGAATGCAAAGCTGCTTGAGGCTAAAGAACTCATTCATCATAATGGATTCATGAGATGGGGGAAAGTAGCGATCCTTCATAGCTTGTTTAATGGGAACCTTTACTAACCCCCTTGTCTCTACACCATTGTTTCCACACCAAAGTTTAGCATCTCGAGTGAGATGAAACCTAGCAAGCATGGATTGATTTCTAGCTTTTGTGCGAGCGGGTGAGAAATAGTCATCCATAGCCTCAATCCAAACTTACGTATCCCTTTCAATTTTTGAGCCTGCCCTATTCAATGAGGGAGGCTGCATTTGTTTGAGAAAGAGCTTCTTCTCTTGTGGGTCTATGTATAATGCATTGGGAGTAAGAAGTTGATGACCCTAGCTATCAATACGAGATTAAGTTTAGAATTATAACACTTAGGCTACCTATTATCAGTCATATAACAATCACAAGAACAATAAGTGCAAGAATTCCAAATCCTTTATTCCAAGCTTTAATATTTACAAGTAAACTAGCTGATTGTTGCAAGGATTGAGTTATACAACTCAATTCTTATTTATGTGTATTGTAGGCTTCTAGTGAAGTTGTGAGGCATTAGCATTGAAAAAGTAAAGGGGATTTGCCAAGGTTTCTAAAACTCCATAAGTCTTTGGCAAGGGAGGCAAACCATGAGCTGAGCTTTGTCTGACAACTACTTTATCGTCGGGAGGCAAAACCATGAGCTAAGCTTTGTCTGACAACTACTCTATTGGGAGGCAAAACCACGATCACTTTGTCATAGACCCATCAATTATATAGTATAAAAGTTCCATTGATGGTTACTCGCAAACATCTCAATATAACAGATTTGCCTAAGGTCGATGGAAAGATTTCCAACCAAATCTACCCAAATGATGAAGTAGGATGGTTCATGGCACTAGTATTCATCCCTATCCATCCCCTCTCAATGCGAGTGTAGTGAGGAAGGATTAGCTTATCTACGATGTGCACCATGGTGTCGTGGAACTCAAAGTTCAAGGAGTGACAAGCAGCCACCATGAACATGTATTGGAACACCAACAATCAGGAATAGGGATCCATCCTATCCTACATCTAGCCATAACTAAATTAGTCTAATAGGAAACCAAAGAATACAACAATATACAATTTCTTAAACCTAAAGTGTGCTCTAATACCATGTGTAAGGTCCCCGCCCTAGGTGGGGGGCCAAGGGGATCCTTTTGATAGGTAGCTAAATCCCCTTGTCTCCGAATGTTGATGACACCTCGATCTCTTGGAAATACGAGGATAGGAGCAAATGGAGGGACCTAACTATATCTCACAGGGGAAACGTAGTCATTCTAATAGGAATTTATTCCTCTGATCAAATGGCACTCAATGTGCATGATCGAGGATGGAACGAGTCCGCACTTGGTTCATAGAAGCCAACACCTTTTTCCTCCGCTTTACGAGGCATGGCCGGTGTCTCGTTCCCATAGAACCAAACTTGTTTGGGCCCTATTCTTACTTTGGATCGTAATAAATAAATTTGTTGGAAATTTACCCTACTCATTGGGTCCACCCATCTAAGGATGGCATCATCGGGGCATCCATCCCCTCTATGCATGCTCGTCCTTCCTCTTTATTTCAAAGCATGCCCGCCCCCCTCCTCTCCATTTCAAACGAAGCTAGCCAGGTATGAATACACTGTGTTTCAAAACACAATCTGTTTTATGAGCAATGATACTAAAACCTTCAGCCTTAGTAGAACACACCATGTTTCAAAATGTAGTTTATTCTACGAGCATTGAAATCACTACCTTTGTGTGGGATAAATGCTACCTCTATGCATGCTCGTCCTTCCTCTTTATTTCAAAGCATGCCCGCCCCCCTCCTCTCCATTTCAAATCATGCCTACCCCTCCTCTCCATTTCAAATCATGCCTACCCCTCCTCTCCATTTCATACAAAGCCAGCCAGGTATGAATACACTATGTTTTAAAGCACAATCTGTTTTACGAGCAATGATACTAAAACCTTCAGCCTTAGTAGAACACACCATGTTTCAAAATGTAGTTTATTCTACGAGCATTGAAATCACTCCCATGCCACTGTCTATCTAGTGTGTTACTGATATGTATGTCTGCTGTGTGCAAATTGTGTCTGAGCCTTGATTGGACATGCGTTAATTTTCAACAACGTTCATTTTTAGAGCCTTGTGAGGCATGCACTAACAGGTTGATTATGATGTAATGTAATGTGAGGCATGCATTAAGAAGTTGGCAACCCTCCTCCTATGGTAATTACCATACCCCCTCTTAATCCCACTCTTCCTTTGAGCTCATCTACATCCTTTACTATCACCACTACTATACCCTAAGAGCTTGTAAGATTAAGTTTAAGTATATCCCAAAGTGGATTCAGAACCCAAGTACCAACCATACCATTATGATCTTTCCTTCTCTTCTAATTGCACTTCATTATTATCTTGGTATCTAGGCTTGCTTCTCATATCTAATACTTCCAAAGTTTCATCCTAGCACAATCGCATTAAACTAGGGTCTTGCTATGTACATGTTTTGTTTAAGTAAATGAGTGGTTAGCCAATGATTGGCAATATACGCAAAGAGGAGTCAGTTACTTCCAGGCAAGGAAAGGCTCAACCACCTAATGGCTCATGAAGGATGTGCAGAATACAGAGGACATGCAGAATACAGAGGACATGAGTGTCTAAGGGTATCTGACCATGATGAGGTTAACCGTAGTTGTAAATATCTCCCAAGCAAGTGGAGGATCGGCTCACCTCCCCATAATCATGATTATTGGGCCTCCACCTTGTCGTGTAAGTGGGTACAAATCCTAGAAGTTTTTGATTAAGAACACGACACTACGGACACAATGGAAGAGCTTGAAGAGCAAATTCTTTGGGAATCACTCAAAGGTTATTTCTCTTATGTGAAAATGTTTGTGCTTGAGATGTGGATGCAACATTACAAGACCGGTAATATATTATAAAATTGTTGTAAAATAAACTAAGGGACGTGTTCTCTTAGGGATAACCATTCTGAAGTGATCGGTTTGAGGCAACTAGGCATTCCCCCACCCAAAGAGACCAACTCTTAAGTATTTACGAAGTTGGGGCAACTACCTATGATGGTTAACCCATCACAAGGTAGAGTGAGGGTTGTAAACCCAAGCTTGATAGGTTTCATGTTAGTGCAGGTGACACATCACAAGGTAGGGTGAGGGTTCCTTTTGGGATTGCAAACCAAAGCTTGATAGGTTTCATGTTAGTGCAGGTTAGTGAGGGGACATTTCACCTTACTAATAGGTGATAATTTATTGCACGACCGTTGTAATGCCTAGATAGTATGTGACTCGGTGCGCCAAGGCATGCTTTTCTAGACTATGTTGTAATTTAACTTTATGATTATAATTTATTATTATTTTAAATGATTTGTTGGCATTAAGGGATAAAGGAACCAATGAAAGGAATTAAATTAAGGAACTCTGTTATGTGATGCATCTGGTACACCAACAATGTGCTTAGGAATTAAAAACCTCATAGTAGATGACCGTATCCTGAATCTAGAAAGTGGGAGGTAGGGTGGACCCGACTAGTTAGGTACTTTCTAAAGAAAAAAATATAGGTAAATATTAGGTAAGACACCCCTAAGACCATGATAGTCAAGGATTGGCTCCTCCCGATTAGGTGATCTTCATAGGAAGTTGGGATGTTACTTACCAGAGTGAGATCCCTCCCTATCTCGAAAGAAGGAAGCGTATGAGAGGTATCTTACAGGTGGTATCAGAGCCACATTAAGAGTAGAGAGATAATTTATTTTTTACAATTAAATTACAGGTGCAATCCCAAATGAGTATTGATCAAATAGTAGAAATACTAAAATTAACCTCTGACTACTTAGCGTTCAAACCAATTAACGAACGGAGAGCTTGGGCAAGTTACTTTTTAGACTTCTATTGACCAACATCACAGATGAAGTTTCTTCAATTTCCCTCCACTCATGAATGTATATTCACTATAGTAGATTCAAACTTATAGATGTGCCGAGCTATGCATCCTTCAGATTTTAGAGAGAAGCTTAGGGTACTAAAATATTTCATATTCTCTGGGACTCTTTTCCTAGATCAAGCTGTAATTCTGAATGGGGAGACTCGTTACGCATCCCAACACATCTACGATTAGATCACTCAATTCATCCCTAAGTGTAGGATTCATTGTTGTGGTAGGTTTCACCCAGGATTTTGTGGGATCACTGATTCCACAAAAATCTATGCCTTAGATCTTACCAACCAACCTCCCAAGTTTTTCCTAGGGATAAACAATCTCTGAGAAAGTATTATAAATAAGCATATGCAATCTTGTTCACAAAATGTAAAAAAAGTGAACATTATCTTTTTCACCTCTTGAGTTTTCCTCAAATTTGGCGCTAATGCATGCTCTCTTTTTTTTTATGGCAACAAGATGACGAAGCTGAAAGGAAATTCCTACTTAAGCAATTGAAACCCTCTTCCTTCTCAAGAGAAGGAAAATATGTTGTTAAATATGCACAGAGGCATGTATAGAGTCCATGACCGACGATTTCTCTCTTGTTTGGTACTAATAAAGCCAACCAATCTATGGTGGCGTGTTTTTGACTAATCGATGATGCTAAGCTATGGTGGAAGGAGTGGTGTAGAGAAAAGGATGTCTAAGAAAGCTATATCACTATAGGAACAAATCAAGGGAGCTATTAAGGAGAGGTACTTGCCTTTAGACTTTAAACCCTAAAAAGATAAATGAGTTTTATAGCCTGACCCAAAAGAACTCCGCAGTGGATGCTTACTACTCCCAATTTGTTAGGCCCAAGAAGTATGCTCCAACTATGACCTTGGCTCAATCCATTAGCCAATTTGTACAAGGTTTAAGCCCTCTCCTCAACCATCATCTAGAATCCATGCAGTCGACTAGCTTTTAGGATGTGATTTTTTGAGCTAAACCTTTAGAAGATGAGTTGAAGGATAGAAATAGCAACAACTTTAGGAAAAGACCTTACCTTGAATCGTCCAATGCGACCTTCTGGACTACCCTTCAATCAACTGCCATTTAGTGGTCAAATTTCATGGCCATTGTTGCCTCGCTCGCGAAAACCTTACACAATGACCTAGCATGGCAAAGAGGAATGACTACAATTGCCACCACCAACCAAGTCACCGACATGTTAATGCCCTCTTCTACCCAAGGCTGTTAACCTTTCAAAATTACCTCCTCTAAACTTTCACAAGAACCCACAAACTGATCCTAGGAGAAGATCTGCTTCCATTCAACAACCCAGTCAAGTAAGAAATGGAGTTCATAGCCCCAAAGGTGGGTATCATTGAAGAGGTTGTGGAAGAGGAAGAGTTGCTAAAGAAACCCTTGAGAAGATGAAGAGGAGGATAGAGCCTAGGTTCATGTTGAAAGAGCACCAAGGTGAAAATAAACAATTTTCAGTGATCCAGACACCAGCATCATATCATGGTAAACATTTTAAATTGTTGATTGATTATATAAGTACTCATTCATTTTCGTCACCAAAGTGCATCAGACAATTAGGTCCCAAGTCTTCACCAAGATTGATTTGAAGTCTGTTTAAGGAGGAGGGAAGACGCCCCAAAGATAACATTCAACTCCATATATGGGCATTGTGAATACACCATGATGATGACATTTGGGTTGACTAATTCCCCAGTAACTTGCAATAGGCTCATGCAAGATATATTCAAGAAGCAGCTAGATAAATTACCTTGGTGTTCTTTGACTCACAAAATTTTGGTCTCAGATTACTAGGAAGGGCATATCTTGTATACATGCTCCAAATACCTAGAGTCTCATAACCTCTGTGCTAGAAAAAAGGAAGGCCCAAAGATAATTCTCTACATTGGCATTGCCTAGGAAATCTATAGACACCTGCACTAGCTTGATATTGTCAAGGGATTTGACCAACCCTTGCATTGGCACAACAATTGGAGCACGAATCCCTAACCTTCTGAGTTGGGTCAGGACTCAAAGGATTGTAATGAAGTAACAACCTTTAGATTAGGTCTAGGACCATGGTCATGGGATCAGGTATAAAAGGGGCTCATGGGTTGTCATTTGTACCTTTTATGAACTTTTATGATCTTTGGACATTATCTCTCTTGGACATTTGTATGTCCAAGAGCCTTTGGACATTATCTCTCTTGGACATTTGTATGTCCTTGGAGCCTTTGGCTAGCATAGGCTTATAGAAGGATATTTCCATTAGGCATCATGGCTCTTTGTATGAGATTATCTCCTTAATCTTGCATTAATCCATGTGGTGATTATCCCATATCTCAGCTTTATTATCACTTCATTCCAATTGGTACTAGAGCTCTTGGCTCGATTTGAGCAAATTTCTATAGAATGCAAGAGTTCTTGATTTTCTTGAAAACCTTGTTACATGAATGAAGTGCTTCAAGCTGATTATACATGGATTAGTGGTGGGCATGAAGATCATGGAGCTTGGCCAAGATTTGATGTCATTTTGGGAGAAATTGCATCAGTTTTAGAGAAATTTTGATGACCGAGCACATTTTGGATCAAAATTTGATTAGGACAGGCAAAGTTTCTAGGTGTGGACTTGCAAAAAAAAAAGCATCTTTCTCCCCCTCACTTATAAATGGAAGATTGGTGGAGATGGAGACTTGGAGCAACCATGAAGTAACATGGTGGCTAAATAAGCATTGGGAGACTTAGCAGGTTGTAGAAGGCACAACTGAGAGGATAACGAAGATAAATCTGTGTGAATGGGATCTGCTAGCCATTGTCACCTATTAATGGAGGCATTTTCAAACCCTAAACCAACTCTTTGTTAGCATTAAGCATTTGGGATGGAAATTATAATATGGATCTTCGCAAGAGAAGGGTGAACGGATGATGCTAACAAGAGATTAAAGCTCAAAAACGACCGTCGGTTTTGGTGTTTTCTCCAACCCTGATCACGATTTTTTTCTTTTGCATTAACCATTTCATCATACCTTCTTGAGCGTGAATTTTGCTTATCTCATGCTTTCTTACAAGATTTGAGAAATTTCTTGAGATATAGTATTTCTCACCAAATTAGGGTTTCTGGGAGAGTTTTGCCAAAATTGATTCCATAATCTTCTTCCTTATGCTTCCTCCTACTCACTCATGCATTGGTTAACTCTCAAACCATGGGATTAGGGTTTCTTGACCTTTCTTTCCAATTTGGGAGTTTTTCCAAAATTAGGGTTTGCTCTTACAATTTCATAAGATTGGCATTGTTTTGCCCCTTGTGTAGTGTTCTCTTGTCTTACGTGCTCTCTTGAAGATCGTTTCTACCATGTGTGGGTGGAACAATAGAGAGCAGATGGAAGGGAACATGGGCACTTCAAAGAGTAGTGACAAGCACAACATACCCTGTGTAGTGTTCTCTTGTCCTACGTGCTCTCTTGAAGATTGTTTCTACCATGTGTGAATGGAACAATAGAGAGAAGATGGAAGGGAACATGAGCACTTGAGAGGGTAGTGTGAGTTGGTGGCCGAAATGCCTACAAACTATTGGTGGCCGAAATGCCTATAAACTATGTGTAGCAGAAATGCTTATGGAACACCAGGCTATCTATGCCTGCGCGAGTGATTGTTTTATCTTGTTACTTGAGCCCACCTCTCATCCAAAGTGTGTGGTCAGAGTACCAACACGGAGTGCAAGTGGTAAAGTGGACATGATACCTGGTTGGCAAGGGACTTATGTGTACGCCAAGGGTCATGTGGATTGGCATTAATTTGGGATTTCTTACCAAAATTAGAGTCTCCACCTAAAATTTTTGAGGTCCAAGGTATAACTTCTTTTCCCCACGTTCTCCTCTATCCATACATGCCACCCTTGCTACATTCTTGAAGGGAAATTAGGGTTTCTTGGAAACTTTGTTGTTTTTGGAAAATTTTTGCAAATCAGGGTTTATGGCATTCATTTTCTAGAATTTATCATTGCCAATAGCCTTCTACACTATCTCAATACCCCATTCTACTAGCGCATAAGCAAACTTTGAAGATCTTGAAACTCTCACCCTAATGTGGCGATTGAGTTTGGTGGTGTGTGGCAATATGGGAGATTGATCTTGTGGAAAGAATACTGTGAATCATAACTTGGGATGAGTCATGCTAAGATTTGGACTGTAAGCTCCTATACATTACTCTCTTTACATTTCTAGCATTTCCATTGTGCAGTCTCAATTCAAATAAGCACTAGTATATCTAGCATGTGGAGAGGGTACCCTTGGCATTGGTTGAGAGGCCAAGGGGGAGCATGCTTGAACTCTCCTTGTCCTAAGTGCTTTTGGAACAGTAGCACAAGGAGGGAGATTATGTACATGGTGATCAACCCTTGCCATTGGATTCCAAACTTTGGTAAGGGGGTGAGAAAGCTTGGCTAGGAAACTGGCAAAGTAAAATCTCTTCATTGACTTGCTACATCGAATCAAATCAGCAATAGTTATATGTATACAAGTGGCAATGAATTGAAATGCAATTGACAAATCAATGGGGTTTTATAAGGATGCATAGTTGGCATTATTGGGCACATTGATATTAGATATAGTGATTGAGATTGGCTCATAATGCTTTAGATATGCCGGGATGCATACATGGAGTGGTTTGCAAGTTGGTTGCTTACATGTTAACAATTTGACATAATCTATAGTTTTTAGAAAAGTGTGATTCGATCTGGGAGATTTTGGACTAAATCTGAATTGAATATTAGGATTTATTCCACACCATTAAGGATTCCCATAGAGCCCTCAACTACCCCGTTTTGTTTTCAAGTTAATGAGCTATGCCCGTTTCTCTACCGCATACCATGTTTGGATAAAATTTGAGCCAAGTCTCAGATCATAAATTTGACTTCACCATTGCGTTCTCTACTAGGCAAATACCTTAACCACCAAGCTTTAACTCATTTGGAGCATTGGAGTACAAGCGGTGTACCAGGCTAACTATTTGACTGTAGGAAAAAGTCAAAACAATGTCATTTAGAGGGTTGATTAAACCAAAATTAACATCATACCCCTTATCCTATTACCTTCTCGTAGAGTCCTAGAACACCGAAATCTGACATCCTATCACAAAGTTGCCAGAACAACCGATTATGGCTGTCGATATAAAGCCAAAAGGTAGACCTAGAAAGCTATCATTAGCAATGGTGGAGGATATGGAAGGGGAGGAATTGATGGAACACGACACTATGGACACAATGGAAGAGCTTGAAGAGCAAATTCTTTGGGAATCACTCTAAAAATTTCTCTTAATCCATGGGTCAAACTTCAAAGGGAGTTGAAGAGGATGCTAAGGTGGGTAGTGCCCATAAGAGCACCTCTATAAGTTCGCAAGCCATTTCAAATGACAATTGCTTGTGAGTAAACTTGATTTTAAGCCACTCATGGTAGATAGATTGGATATCATTAACCAAACCTTGACTTCAAAGTTTGAATCTATGGCTACCAAGATGGAAGCTATTAAAGATCAATCACTTGGGTCAATCCATGAATCAACACAATGAAGAAGCTATTGAGGATGGAATTGGTGGGATTCATGGGGTGTGTAAGGTCCCTGTCCTAGGTGGGCCAAGGGGATCCTTTTGATAGGTAGCTAAATCCCCTTGTCTCTGATTAACAACACTTCGATCTCTAAAAAATACAAGGATACAAGCAAACGGAGGGACCGAACTCTATCTTACAAGGGAAACATAGTCGTTCTGACAGGAATCTATTCCTATGATCAACAACACTCAATGTACGTGATCGAGGATGGAACAAGTCCGCATTTGGTTCATAGAAGCCAACGCCTTTTTCCTCCTCTCTAAGAGGCATGGCCGTTGGCTCATTCCCCTAAAACGGAACTTGTTCGCGGGACCTATTCGTACTTTGGATCATAATAAATAAATTTGTTGAAAAGTTATCTAATTCATCGGTCCACCCATCCAAGGATGGTGCCATCGTCGGGGGGCATCCATCCACCCACTCTCCCATTCATTTTTGTTATCTATTTAGGTCCTACCACACTGTAAAACATATAAAATAGGTTCCTTAATTAAAGAAGTTCCACAATGTTCCGTAAAACAGCCTTTGAAAATAACAATATTTACATCAAATAGTTCTTACAGCAAAATGTTCACAAAAGAGACCTTGAAACCGGCTCAGCTAGCCGAATCTAGGCTTCCATATCCATTTCCATAGACATATCCAAACGAAAACCAAACCAAAACCGCTGATCTAGAATTTGGTCCTCTAGCCTCAACCAGTTGGACTTACCTCACGGACCATGCTCCCTCATTGTCGACCAGTTGTTGGCGAGGGGGCCCAACCGGCCTATCACTCCCATAGGTCCTGCTGCTTGTACCAAAACCTCTTGCTCCTCAGAGGGGATGTCTACTCATGAGGTGAGCTAATTCACTACACTAGCCTAGGCCCACAGAACTAGACAACATTCATAATCACATGTCCTTGCGGGGTGGAAATCTAATTCCCAGTGGAATAGGAGGGGATTGCCTTGGGCCGAATCCACGACTTGCTATTGCTTCACCTCCTTACTATGCAAGCAAAAGTGGAGTTCGCTAAGTACTGTCATCACCTCGATATAAAATCTGGGTAATCTTTTAAGAGCAATGATGTTACACAACTACGTGGAGGGTGGCTTGCTCTTCTTCTTCCATTTCTAAGGTCGGTTCACCAATCATGGCACAAGTGTGAGCAACTAGTCCACGACCTTTACCACGTCCATCACCACCACTTTGTCTGGCTTGGCGGTTGGGGGCTCCACAGCCCTAGTTTACTTGGACACCTTGTGGAATAGCGCTAGGATTAAAAGAGGGTCTTGCCAGTTTGGGCCATTCAACTGCATTCAACTCTAAAGTGGCTAGCTTTATTAAAAACACCTTTGGTTCCCATAGGAATCCATGGTAGGAATAACAGAAGTGCGAGGGACAAAGTTATTGGGGTGCTAATCCCAAGTGTTATTGTGACGGTTTGGCTAGAAATTCCTTTGGAAGCAAAGCTGCTTGAGGCTAAAGAACGCATTCATCATAATGGATTCATGAGATGGGGGAAAGTAGCGATCCTTCATAGCTTGTTTAATGGGAACCTTTACTGACCCCCTTGTCTCTACACCATTGTTTCCACACCAAAGTTTAGCATCTCGAGTGAGATGAAACCTAGCAAGCATGGATTGATTTCTAGCTTTTGTGCGAGCGGGTGAGAAATAGTCATCCATAGCCTCAATCCAAACTTACGTATCCCTTTCAATTTTTGAGCCTGCCCTATTCAATGAGGGAGGCTGCATTTGTTTGAGAAAGAGCTTCTTCTATAATGCATTGGGAGTAAGAAAATGATGACCCTAGCTATCAATACGAGATTAAGTTTAGAATTATAACACTTAGGCTACCTAGTATCAGTCATATAACAATCACAAGAACAATAAGTGCAAGAATTCCAAATCCTTTATTCCAAGCTTTAATATTTACAAGTAAACTAGCTGATTGTTGCAAGGATTGAGTTATACAACTCAATTCTTATTTATGTGTATGGTAGGCTTCTAGTGAAGTTGTGAGGCATTAGCATTGAAAAAGTAAAGGGATTTGCCAAGGTTTCTAAAACTCCATAAGTCTTTGGCAAGGGAGGCAAACCATGAGCTGAGCTTTGTCTGACAACTACTTTATCGTCGGGAGGCAAAACCATGAGCTGAGCTTTGTCTGACAGCTACTCTATTGGGAGGCAAAACCACGATCACTTTGCCATAGACCCATCAATTATATAGTATACAGGTTCCATTGATGGTTACATGGGTATCATTTTGAGGAGTACCGAAGAACCAAAACAAGCGAATCAGTCGCAAACATCTCAATATAACAGATTTGCCTAAGGTCGATGGAAAGATTTCCAACCAAATCTACCAAATGATGAAGTAGGATGGTTCATGGCACTAGTATTCATCCCTATCCATCCCCTCTCAATGCGAGTGTAGTGAGGAAGGATTAGCTTATCTAGGATGTGCACCATGGTGTCGTGGAACTCAAAGTTCAAGGAGTGACAAGCAGTCACCATGAACATGTACTGGAACACCAAGAATCAGGAATAGGGATCCATCCTGTCCTACATCTAGCCATAACTAAATTAGTCTAATAGGCAACCAAAGAATACAACAATATACAATTTCTTAAACCTAAAGTGTGCTCTAATACCATGTGTAAGGTCCCGGGGGCCAAGGGGATCCTTTTGATAGGTAGCTAATGTTGAAATATACAAGTGAATAGGGTGTGTGTGGGAACAAGCTCTTGGATAGAGGCTGTAAAAGAGGAGATGTAATTGTGAAAGAACCTGTGAAAAGGTTAGAGGAATCTACTGGGAGAGAATAATGGGTAGCATGAGGGAATTTAGGAGTGTGGAGTTATTCTGGGAGATATTCAGGGAAAAGAGAAGAGGTGGAGAGAATCAGGCAAGAGGTGGAGATATTCAGGGAGTGAATCATGGAGAAATCAAGGGGATTTGATGCTTGATGTAAACACTATAAATTGAGGCATAGCCCTAATGAGAATTTGCTGGTTTTTGAGTATCCATGCCTACATTAATCTATGTGCTAATTATTCACTAATTATGTCTTAATCACTTGCTAATCACTTTGTTAATTATGCTGATTCTAGTGTTTGATCCACCATAGTTCATCATTTAGCTCAAATTTCAACATGGTATCAGAGCCATGCCTAGAATCAACCAGATTTATGAGCCCATTAGTGAATTAATCAGGATTAGTAAGATAATTAGCAAAAAAAATCAGTTTTTAGTAAGCTTTCACTCTTCCCCTTCACCCCCAGCCAGTGGAGGACTCTATTCTCCATGCACACTCACTATTAGGCTATGACCTTCTAGCTTAAGCTAGCTAACACTCTTGGCTACCAGCCCATCGAAACGGCGCTGCAAATCGCGAAAGCATTCAGGAGAAATTACGTTTTTAGCCGGCGCGTTTTTTTCTGAGTAATCTGCAGATTTCTCTTTGCTCCAATCAAATTAGTTCAATTCCCTTTAGCACAAGGGGTAATCAAGCATGCTCTACAAGCTGGTGAAGATAGAAATCAATTTCATCAAGTCTACAGAGAGATCAAAGCTCTTCATCAAATCTGCAGGTGACTTTGGTAAAACAGAGATTAAGCTTTCATTATTTGGTCAAATCTTGTGTTTCTTGGCTTAATCCTCTACTAGACTCATTGCTATTGATGCCTTTGAAAGCATTTGAGCTCATTTGAAGTGGAAGGCATCAGATCTGGGCTCCCCGCATACTCTGTTTTTTGCACACAAACCAGAGCATTAATTTACTAATCAGTGATTAATCAGTACTAATCACTGTACTTTGGTGCAATTGAGGGTTCAAATTAACCATTAGGTATCTGATACAGATCCCTAAAGCTTCAGATTGCAAATTGGAGTTGGTTTGATACTCCAACCATCCCGTACAAATTGGTTACTCTCAATTTAATGTAATTTCTGGTGATTTTATGCTGATAAAATTGTTGTAATCATCTATTAAACACCAGATTGAGTTGTAAAAGGGTAGACACTGCCCTTGAATCTTGAATTTGGATCAAGAGGTAAGACCCCCTTCACATCACCATGAATTCAGCACAGGAAATAGCCAAATTTAATGGAGAACAGTTTTATACATGGCAAACAAAAACCATGTATTTGCTGATGAGGAAAAATCTGTGGGGATTAGTTGAAGGGAGAGATGAATGCCCAGAGAGAGGGGAAAATGAGTGGAAGAGTAGGAATGAAAAAGCATTGGGGCTTATTGCACTCAGTTTAAATGATGAGATCATCCATCATATCACAGGGATACAGTGGGCAAAAGATGCATGGGATGAACTCAATAAATTATTTGGTACACAAGCAAAAAATTCCAAGATAAATCTATTAATGCAATTTTACAAATTGGACATGAAGGAAAGTGAACCCTTAATCACACACTTGAACAAATATAAAAGCATTAAGCAACAGCTGGCAGCTATTGGCAAAAAGGTAGAAGATGATGAAGCATTAGCTATACTTTTGAAGAGTGTGGATAAAGGAGATTATGAAAACATTGTAGCAACACTAAAGAATGTACCTGAACTGAAGATACATGAGATAGAAGCAGCTCTACTAGAGCAAGAGAGCAGAGGCAAAGAGAAGAAAGAGCTCGACTCAACAGTAGGAGAGGAAAAAGCATTCTTCACCCGAGGAGGATTCTCTCGAGGACGAGGACGAGGAAGAGGCAGAGTAGGAGGGAGGACCTTCACTTGCCACAAATGTGGAAAGCCAGGACACATGGCGAGAGACTGCTACAGCAAACCCAGTGAAGAAGGAACGACATCGGCAAACTTCATGGAGGCTCCAAGAGAAGTGGAGTCGGATCATCTTTTCTGAGAGAGAGAGAGAGAGAGAGAGAACCCACAACCCAATGTAACCTGCCCCAATAAAGTAAAACCACCTCTGAGCCACCGATGATGTAGGCCAAGTGGTAGTTGTATGTGTGAGCACTTTAGTCAAGGTCGCGGGCACTTATAGTAGCCTTGGACACATAGAGAGAGAGAGTGTCAAGGACTATGGAGTTTAGGGACTTGAGGCACTGGTCGCGGGCTATCAAGTAAGAGGGAAACTTGATACAGGGTCCAGGTGTGTTAGGATTATTCACTTGAGGGGAGGTGTTGAAATATACAAGTGAATAGGGTGTGTGTGGGAACAAGCTCTTGGATAGAGGCTGTAAAAGAGGAGATGTAATTGTGAAAGAACCTGTGAAAAGGTTAGAGGAATCTACTGGGAGAGAATAATGGGTAGCATGAGGGAATTTAGGAGTGTGGAGTTATTCTGGGAGATATTCAGGGAAAAGAGAAGAGGTGGAGAGAATCAGGCAAGAGGTGGAGATATTCAGGGAGTGAATCATGGAGAAATCAAGGGGATTTGATGCTTGATGTAAACACTATAAATTGAGGCATAGCCCTAATGAGAATTTGCTGGTTTTTGAGTATCCATGCCTACATTAATCTATGTGCTAATTATTCACTAATTACGTCTTAATCACTTGCTAATCACTTTGTTAATTATGCTGATTCTAGTGTTTGATCCACCATAGTTCATCATTTAGCTCAAATCTCAACAGCTAAATCCCCTTGTCTCCGAATGTTGATGACACCTCGATCTCTTGGAAATACGAGGATAGGAGAAAATGGAGGGACCTAACTATATCTCGCAAGGGAAACGTAGTCATTCTAATAGGAATTTATTCCTCTGATCAAATGGCACTCAATGTGCATGATCGAGGATGGAACGAGTCTGCACTTGGTTCATAGAAGCCAACACCTTTTTCCTCCGCTTTAGGAGGCATGGTCGGTGTCTTGTTCCCATAGAACCAAACTTGTTTGGGCCCTATTCTTACTTTGGATCGTAAATAAATAAATTTGTTGAAAATTTAACCTACTCATTGGGTCCACCCATCTAAGGATGGCATCATCCGGGCATCCATCCCCTCTATGCATGCTCATCCTTCCTCTTTATTTCAAAGTATGCCCGCCCCCCTCCTCTCCATTTCAAATGAAGCCAGCTAGGTATGAATACACTGTGTTTCAAAACACAATCGTAGAACACACCATGTTTCAAAATGTAGTTTATTCTACGAGCATTGAAATCACTACCTTTGTGTGGGATAAGCGCTACCTCTATGCATGCTCGTCCTTCCTCTTTATTTCAAAGCATGCCTGCCCCCCTCCTCTCCATTTCAAATGAAGCCAGCCAGGTATGAATACACTGTGTTTCAAAACACAAACTGTTTTACGAGCAATGATACTAAAACCTTCAGCCTTAGTAGAACACACCATGTTTCAAACAAAGCTAGCCAGGTATGAATACACCGTGTTGGACACAATCTGTTTTATGAGCAATGATACTAAAACCTTAAGCCTTAGTAGAACACAATCTGTTTTATGAGCAATGATACTAAAACCTTCAGCCTTAGTAGAACACACCATGTTTCAAAATGTAGTTTATTCTACGAGCATTGAAATCAGTCCCGTGCCATTGTCTATCTAGTGTGTTACTGATCTGTATGTCTGTTGTGTGCAAATTATGTCTGAGACTTGATTGGACATGCGTTAATTTTCAACAACGTTCATTTTTAGAGCCTTGTGAGGCATGCACTAACAGGTTGATTATGATGTAATGTAATGTGAGGCATGTATTAAGAGGTTGGCAACCCTCCTCCTATGGTAATTACCATACCCCCTCTTAATCCCACTCTTCCTTTGAGCTCATCTATATCCTTTACTATCACCACTACTATACCCTAAGAGCTTGTAAGATTAAGTTTAAGTATATCCCAAAGTGGATTCAGAACCCAAGTACCAACCATACCATTATGATCTTTCCTTCTCTTCTAATTGCACCACATTATTATCTTGGTATCTAGGCTTGCTTCTCATATCTAATACTTCCAAAGTTTCATCCTAGCCCAATCGCATTAAACTAGGGTCTTGCTATGTACATGTTTTTGTTTGAGTAAATGAGTGGTTAGCCAAGGATTGGCAATATACGCAAAGAGGAGTAAGTTACTTCCAGGCAAGGAAAGGCTCAACCACCTAATGGCTCATGGAGGATGTGCAGAATACAGAGGACATGAGTGTCTAAGGGTATCTGACCACGATGAGGTTAACCGTAGTTGTAAATGTCTCCCAAGAAAGTGGAGGACCAGCTCACCTCCCCATAATCATGATTATTGGGCCTCCACCTTGTCGTGTAAATGGGTACAAACCCTATAAGTTTTTGATTAAGAACACGACACTATGGACACGATGGAAGAGCTTGAAGAGCAAATTCTTTGAGAATCACTCAAAAGTTATTTCTCTTATGTGAGAATGTTTGTGCTTGAGATGTGGATGCAACATTACAAGACCGGTAATATATTATAAAATTGTTGTAAAATAAACCAAGGGATGTGTTCTCTTGGGGATAACCATTCTGTAGTGATCGGCGGTTTGAGGCAACTAGGCATTACCCCACCCAAAGAGACCAACTCTTAAGTATTTACAAAGTTGGGGCAACTACCTATGATGGTTAACCCATCACAAGGTAGAGTGAGGGTTGTAAACCCAAGCTTGATAGGTTTCATGTTAGTGCAGGTGACACATCACAAGGTAGGGTGAGGGTTCCTTTTGGGATTGCAAACCAAAGCTTGATAGGTTTCATGTTAGTGCAGGTTAGTGAGGGGACATTTCACCTTACTAATAGGTGATAATTTATTGCACGACCGTTATAATGCCTAGATAGTATGTAACTCGGTGCGCCA
Organism: Cibotium barometz; assembly: GCF_041138505.1. Classification (NCBI taxonomy): domain Eukaryota; kingdom Viridiplantae; phylum Streptophyta; class Polypodiopsida; order Cyatheales; family Cibotiaceae; genus Cibotium; species Cibotium barometz. The sequence continues at coordinate 37,479,349 of NC_141097.1, read as the reverse complement.
AGGCATGCTTTTCTAGACTATGTGTTGTAATTTAACTTTATGATTATAATTTATTATTATTTTAAATGATTTACTGGCATTAAGGGATAAAGGAACCAATAAAAGGAATTATTTTAAGGAACTCTGTTATGTGATGCATCTGGTACACCAACAATGTGCTTAGGAATTAAAAACCTCATAGTAGATGACCGTATCCTGAATCTGGAAAGTGGGAGGTAGGGTGGACCCGACTAGTTAGGTACTTTCTAAAGAAAAAAATATAGGTAAATATTAGGTAAGACACCCCTAAGACCATGAATGTATTCATATATTAAATATTCAAGGATTGGCTCCTCCCGATTAGGTGATCTTCATAGGAAGTTGGGATGTTACTTACCAGAGTGAGATCCCTCCCTATCTCGAAAGAAGGAAGGGTACGAGAGGTATCTTACAGGTGGTATCAGAGCCACATTAAGAGTAGAGAGATAATTTATTTTTTACGATTAAATTACAGGTACAATCCCAAATGAGTATTGATCAAACAGTAGAAATACTAAAATTAACCTCTGACTACTTAGCGTTCAAACCAATTAACAAACGGAGAGCTTGGGCAAGTTACTTTTTAGACTTCTATCGACCAACATCACAGATGAAGTTTCTTCAATTTCCCTCCACTCATGAATGTATATTCACTATAGTAGATTCAAACTTATAGATGTGCCGAGCTATGCATCCTTCAGATTTTAGAGAGAAGCTTAGGGTACTAAAATATTTCATATTCTCTGGGACTCTTTTCCCAGATCAAGCTGTAATTTTGAATGGGGGAGACTCATTACGCATCCCAACACATCTACGATTAGATCACTCAATTCATCCCTAAGCGTAGGATTTATGGTTGTGGTAGGTTTCACCCAGGATTTTGTGGGATCACTGATTCCACACAAATCTATGCCTTAGATCTTACCAACCATCCTCCCAAGTTTTTCCTAGGGATAAACAATCTCTGAGAAAGTATTATAAATAAGCATATGCAATCTTGTTCACAAAATGTAAAAAAAGTGAACATTATCTTTTGCACCTCTTTAGTTTTCCTTAAATTTGGCGCTAATGCATGCTCTCTCTTTTTTCATGGCAACAAGATGACGAAGCTGAAAGGAAATTCCTTGAAACACTCTTCCTTCTCAAGAGAAGGAAAATATGTTGTTAAATATGCACAGAGGCATGTATAGAGTCCATGACCGACGATTTCTCTCTTGTTTGGTACTAATAAAGCCAACCAATCTATGGTGGCGTGTTTTTGACTAATCGATGATGCTAAGCTATGGTGGTGGAAGGAGTGGTGTAGAGAAAAGGATGTCCAAGAAAGCTCTATCACCTATAGGAACAAATCAAGGGAGCTATTAAGGAGAGGTACTTGCCTTTAGACTTTAAACCCTAAAAAGATAAATGAGTTTTATAGCCTGACCCAAAAGAACTCCTCAGTGGATGCTTACTACTCCCAATTTGTTAGGCCCAAGAAGTATGCTCCAACTATGACCTTGGCTCAATCCATTAGCCAATTTGTACAAGGTTTAAGCCCTCTCCTCAACCATCGTCTAGAATCCATGCAGTCGACTAGCTTTTAGGATGTGATTTTTTGAGCTAAACTTTTAGAAGATGAGTTGAAGGATAGAAATAGCAACAACTTTAGGAAAAGACCTTACCTTGAATCGTCCAATGCAGGGTGACCTTCTGGATTACCCTTCAATCAACTGCCATTTAGTGGTCAAATTTCATGGCCATTGTTGCCTCGCTCGCGAAAACCTTACACAATGACCTAGCATGGCAAAGAGGAATGACTACAATTGCCACCAACCAGGTCACCGACATGTTAATGCCCTCTTCTACCCAAGGCTGTTAACCTTTCAAGATTACCTCCTCTAAACTTTCCCAAGAACCCACAAACTGATCCTAGGAGAAGATTTGCTTCCATTCAACAACCCAGTCAAGTAAGAAATGGAGTTCACAGCCCCAAAGGTGGGTATCATTGAAGAGGTTGTGGAAGAGGAAGAGTTGCTATGATCCAAGCTAAAGAAAAAACCCTTGAAGATGAAGAGGAGGATAGAGCCTAGGTTCATGTTGAAAGAGCACCAAGGTGAAAATAAATAATTTTCAGTGATCCAGACACCAGCATCATTTCATGGTAAACATTTTAAATTGTTGATTGATTATAGAAGTACTCATTCATTTCCTTCACCAAAGTGCATCAGAGAATTAGGTCTTAATAAAAACCATCCAAGAAAATGGCATCGAGCTAGCTAGTGGCAAGGAAGTAATTTACCAATATACCATAGGAGATCTAGAGTTTGATAAAACCCATCCATGAAAATGGCATCGAGCTAGATAATGACAAGGAAGTACTTTCCCAATATACCATAGGAGATATAGAGTTTGATCTTATTGGCAAACTAACGAGTTGCTATTTCCATATGATGCCCCTGGATATTCATTTCTTGGAATGGATTGGCTAAAAGAATAAAAGCCCACCATCCACTGTGAGAATGGAGAAATCTCATTTAAGGATGCCAAAAATGAAGAAGTAGTGGCTTCAGGGAGGACTGGTAGACCCAGCTTACAGCTAGTCAAGGGCAGTAAGTTACTAATGGGTATCAGGAAGAATCAAAGGATGTTTGTTGTAAAACTCAACAAGGTAGAGAAAGATACTTTAGGGAGTAAACCTGACTGGATATAAGACTACAAAGATCTCTTCCCAAAGGAACTTACCTAGATGCCCACAAAGGGAAATTTACCATGAGATTGAGCTTATTCACGGAGCACAACTTGTGGCAAAAAGGGTATATAAAATGTTAGTTCCAGAGTCAATAGAACTAAAGGAATAACTTTGATCGATGTTAGAGAAAACGTTCATCAAACCAAGTGTATTGCCTTGGGGAGCTTCGGTCCTATTTCAAAAGAAGAAGGATGGAACCTTACGATTATGCATTGACTATAGGGGTCTAAATTAACTCACTCTAAAAAATAAGTATTCAATCCCTAAGATTGTCAAACTTTTATATCGATTTCACGAAGACCAAGTCTTCACCAAGATTGATTTAAAGTCTGGTTATTATCAGATTAGATTCAAGGAGGAGGGAAGACACCCCAAAGATAACATTCAACTCCATATATGGGCATTGTGAATACACCGTGATGATGACATTTGGGTTGACTAATTCCCCAGCAACTTGCAATAGGCTCATGCAAGATATATTCAAGAAGCAGCTAGATAAATTACCTTGGTAGGAAGGGCATATCTTGTATACATGCTCCAAATACCTAGAGTCTCATAACCTCTGTGTTGGAAAAAAGGAAGGCCCAAAGATAATTCTCTACATTGGCATTGCCTAGGAAATCTATAGACACCTGCACTAGCTTGATATTGTCAAGGGATTTGACCAACCCTTGCATTGGCACAACAATTGGAGCACGGACCCCTATCCTTCTGAGTTGGGTCAGGACTCAAAGGATTGTAATGAAGCAACAACCTTTAGATTAGGTCTAGGACCATGGTCATGGGATCAGGTATAAAAGGGGCTCATGGGTTGTCATTTGTACCTTTTATGAACTTTTATGATCTTTGGACATTATCTCTCTTGGACATTTGTATGTCCTTGGAGCCTTTGGCTAGCATAGGCTTATAGAAGGATATTTCCATCCTCTCGCTGCTGAGAGGTTAACTCACTTAGGCATCATGGCTCTTTGTATGAGATTATCTCTTTAATCTTGCATTAATTAATGTGGTGATTATCCCATATCTCAGCTTTATTATCACTTTATTCCAATTGATACTAGAGCTCTTGGCTCGATTTGAGCAAATTTCTATAGACTGCAAGAGTTCTTGATTTTCTTGAAAACTTTGTTACATGAATGAAGTGCTTCAAGCTGATTATACATGGATTAGTGGTGGGCATGAAGATCATGGAGGTTGGCCAAGATTTGATGTCATTTTGGGAGAAATTGCATCAATTTTGGAGAAATTTTGATGACCGAGCACATTTTGGATCAAAATTTGATTAGGGCAGGCAAAGTTTCGAGGTGTGGACTTGCAAAAAAAAAAGCATCTTTCTCCCCCTCACTTATAAATGGAAGATTGGTGGAGATGGAGACTTGGAGCAACCATGAAGTAACATGGTGGCTAAATAAGCATTGGGAGACTTAGCAGGTTGTAGAAGGCACAACCGAGAGGATAACGAAGATAAATCTGTGTGAATGGGATCTGCTAGCCATTGTCACCTATTAATGGAGGCATTTGCAAACCCTAAACCAACTCTTTGTTAGCATTAAGCATTTGGGAGGGAAATTATACTAGGGATCTTCGCAAGAGAAGGGTGAACGGTTGATGCTAACAAGAGATTGAAGCTCAAAAACGACTGTCTCGGCTTTGGTGTTTTCTCCAACCCTAATCACGATTTTTTTTTTTGCATTAACCATTTCATCATACCTTCTTGAGCTTGAATTTTGCTTATCTCATGCTTTCTTACAAGATTTGAGAAATTTCTTGAGATCTAGGATTTCTCACCAAATTAGGGTTTTTGGGGGAGTTTTGCCAAAATTGATTCCATAATCTTCTTCCTTATGCTTCCTCCTACTCACTCATGCATTGGAACCATGGGATTAGGATTTCTTGACCTTTTTTTCCAATTTGGGGGTTTTTCCAAAATTAGGGTTTGCTCTTACAATTTCATAAGATTGGCATTGTTTTGCCCCTTGTGTAGTGTTCTCTTGTCTTACGTGCTCTCTTGAAGATCGTTTCTACCATGTGTGGGTGGAACAATAGAGAGCAGATGGAAGGAAACATGGGCACTTCAAAGAGTAGTGACAAGCACAACATACCCTCTGTAGTGTTCTCTTGTCCTACGTGCTCTCTTGAAGATTGTTTCTACCATGTATGGGTGGAACCATAGAGAGAAGATGGAAGGGAACATGAGCACTTGAGAGGGTAGTGTGAGTTGGTGGCCGAAATGCCTACAACTATTGGTGGCCGAAATGCCTATAAACTATGTGTAGCAGAAATGCTTATGGAACACGAGGCTATCTATGCCTGCGCGAGTGATTGTTTTATCTTGTTACTTGAGCCCACCTCTCATCCAAATAGTGTGGTCAGAGTACCAACACGGAGTGCAAGTGGTAAAGTGGACATGATACCTGGTTGGCAACGGACTTATGTGTACGCCAAGGGTCCGAGGTGTAACCTCTTTTCCCCACGTTCTCCTCTATCCATACATGCCAAAATTAGAGTCTCCACCTAAAATTTTTGAGGTCCAAGGTGTAACTTCTTTTCCCCACGTTCTCCTCTATCCATACATGCCACCCTCGCTACATTCTTGAAGGGAAATTAGGGTTTCTTGGCAACTTTGTTGTTTTTGGGAAATTTTTGCAAATCAGGGTTTATGGCATTCATTTTCTAAAATTTATCATTGCCAATAGCCTTCTACACTATCTCAATACCCCATTCTACTAGCGCACAAGCAAACTTTGAAGATCTTGAAACTTTGTTTCTTCATAAAGCATGTGTTTTAAGCTCCTATGAACCCTTTCTTTTGCATTAACCATTTCATCATACCTTCTTGAGCGTGAATTTTGCTTATCTCATGCTTTCTTACAAGATTTGAGAAATTTCTTGAGATATAGTATTTCTCACCAAATTAGGGTTTCTGGGAGAGTTTTGCCAAAATTGATTCCATAATCTTCTTCCTTATGCTTCCTCCTACTCACTCATGCATTGGTTAACTCTCAAACCATGGGATTAGGGTTTCTTGACCTTTCTTTCCAATTTGGGAGTTTTTCCAAAATTAGGGTTTGCTCTTACAATTTCATAAGATTGGCATTGTTTTGCCCCTTGTGTAGTGTTCTCTTGTCTTACGTGCTCTCTTGAAGATCGTTTCTACCATGTGTGGGTGGAACAATAGAGAGCAGATGGAAGGGAACATGGGCACTTCAAAGAGTAGTGACAAGCACAACATACCCTGTGTAGTGTTCTCTTGTCCTACGTGCTCTCTTGAAGATTGTTTCTACCATGTGTGAATGGAACAATAGAGAGAAGATGGAAGGGAACATGAGCACTTGAGAGGGTAGTGTGAGTTGGTGGCCGAAATGCCTACAAACTATTGGTGGCCGAAATGCCTATAAACTATGTGTAGCAGAAATGCTTATGGAACACCAGGCTATCTATGCCTGCGCGAGTGATTGTTTTATCTTGTTACTTGAGCCCACCTCTCATCCAAAGTGTGTGGTCAGAGTACCAACACGGAGTGCAAGTGGTAAAGTGGACATGATACCTGGTTGGCAAGGGACTTATGTGTACGCCAAGGGTCATGTGGATTGGCATTAATTTGGGATTTCTTACCAAAATTAGAGTCTCCACCTAAAATTTTTGAGGTCCAAGGTATAACTTCTTTGCCCCACGTTCTCCTCTATCCATACATGCCACCCTTGCTACATTCTTGAAGGGAAATTAGGGTTTCTTGGAAACTTTGTTGTTTTTGGAAAATTTTTGCAAATCAGGGTTTATGGCATTCATTTTCTAGAATTTATCATTGCCAATAGCCTTCTACACTATCTCAATACCCCATTCTACTAGCGCATAAGCAAACTTTGAAGATCTTGAAACTTTGTTTCTTTATAAAGCATGTGTTTTAAGCTCCTATGAACCCTTTCCCTCCCTTATGTTCAAGAATTTCAATTCATTTCATGGGGAAATAAAGGTTTTATCAAAATTAAGGTTTTGGAATGATTGGGATTGAACTCTCTTGATAAGTGTGTCAATCATGCTTTCTCATACCATAATTCACCCTTATATCCACAAACTTCATTGTATCACACACTAATTAGGGTTTCTCAAAAATCAAGGTTTCTTGGGTGCATTCAGTGCTGCATTGATTCCTTGCATTACACTCTCACCCTAATGTGGCGATTGAGTTTGGTGGTGTGTGGCAATATGGGAGATTGATCTTGTGGAAAGAATACTGTGAATCGTAACTTGGGATGAGTCATGCTAAGATTTGGACTGTAAGCTCCTATACATTACTCTCTTTACATTTCTAGCATTTCCATTGTGCAGTCTCAATTCAAATAAGCACTAGTATATCTAGCATGTGGAGAGGGTACCCTTGGCATTGGTTGAGAGGCCAAGGGGGAGCATGCTTGAACTCTCCTTGTCCTAAGTGCTTTTGGAACAGTAGCACAAGGAGGGAGATTATGTACATGGTGATCAACCCTTGCCATTGGATTCCAAACTTTGGTAAGGGGGTGAGAAAGCTTGGCTAGGAAACTGGCAAAGTAAAATCTCTTCATTGACTTGCTACATCGAATCAAATCAGCAATAGTTATATGTATACAAGTGGCAATGAATTGAAATGCAATTGACAAATCAATGGGGTTTTATAAGGATGCATAGTTGGCATTATTGGGCACATTGATATTAGATATAGTGATTGAGATTGGCTCATAAATGCACTAAGGTCATGCCAAAATTTTTCCAAAGTCTAGTCAAAATGCCTTGGATGGATGCGATTTGTATGCATTATGATGCTTTAGATATGCCGGGATGCATACATGGAGTGGTTTGCAAGTTGGTTGCTTACATGTTAACAATTTGACATAATCTATAGTTTTTAGAAAAGTGTGATTCGATCTGGGAGATTTTGGACTAAACCTGAATTGAATATTAGGATTTATTCCACACCATTAAGGATTCCCATAGAGCCCTCAACTACCCCGTTTTGTTTTCAAGTTAATGAGCTATGCCCGTTTCTCTACCGCATACCATGTTTGGATAAAATTTGAGCCAAGTCTCAGATCATAAATTTGACTTCACCATTGCGTTCTCTACTAGGCAAATACCTTAACCACCAAGCTTTAACTCATTTGGAGCATTGGAGTACAAGCGGTGCACCAGGCTAACTATTTGACTGTAGGAAAAAGTCAAAACAATGTCATTTAGAGGGTTGATTAAACCAAAATTAACATCATACCCCTTATCCTAACACCTTCTCGTAGAGTCCTAGAACACCGAAATCTGACATCCTATCACAAAGTTGCCAGAACAACCGATTATGGCTGTCGATATAAAGCCAAAAGGTAGACCTAGAAAGCTATCATTAGCAATGGTGGAGGATATGGAAGGGGAGGAATTGATGGAACACAACACTATGGACACAATGGAAGAGCTTGAAGAGCAAATTCTTTGGGAATCACTCTAAAAATTTCTCTTAATCCATGGGTCAAACTTCAAAGGGAGTTGAAGAGGATGCTAAGGTGGGTAGTGCCCATAAGAGCACCTCTATAAGTTCGCAAGCCATTTCAAATGACAATTGCTTGTGAGTAAACTTGATTTTAAGCCACTCATGGTAGATAGATTGGATATCATTAACCAAACCTTGACTTCAAAGTTTGAATCTATGGCTACCAAGATGGAAGCTATTAAAGATCAATCACTTGGGTCAATCCATGAATCAACACAATGAAGAAGCTATTGAGGATAGAATTGGTGGGATTCATGGGGTGTGTAAGGTCCCTGCCCTAGGTGGGCCAAGGGGATCCTTTTGATAGGTAGCTAAATCCCCTTGTCTCTGATTAACAACACTTCGATCTCTAAAAAATACAAGGATACAAGCAAACGGAGGGACCGAACTCTATCTTACAAGGGAAACATAGTCATTCTGATAGGAATCTATTCCTATGATCAACAACACTCAATGTACGTGATCGAGGATGGAACAAGTCCGCATTTGGTTCATAGAAGCCAATGCCTTTTTCCTCCTCTCTAAGAGGCATGGCCGTTGGCTCATTCCCCTAAAACGGAACTTGTTCGCGGGACCTATTCTTACTTTGGATCATAATAAATAAATTTGTTGAAAAGTTACCTAATTCATCGGTCCACCCATCCAAGGATGGTGCCATCGTCGGGCGGCATCCATCCACCCACTCACCCATTCATTTTTGTTATCTAATTAGGTCCTACCACACTATGAAACATAAAAATAGGTTCTTTAATTAAAGAAGTTCCACAATGTTCCGTAAAACAGCCTTTGAAAATAACAATATTTACATCAAATAGTTCTTACAGCAAAATGTTCACAAAAGAGACCTTGAAACCGGCTCAGCCAGCCAAATCTAGGCTTCCATATCCATTTCCATAGACATATCCAAAAAAAAACCAAACCAAAACTGCCGATATACCTCACGGACCATGCTCCCTCATTGTCGACCAGTTGGCGAGGGGGCCCAACCGGCCTATCACTCCCATAGGTCCTGTTGCTTGTACCAAAACCTCTTGCTCCTTAGAGGGGATGTCTACTCATGAGGTGAGCTAATTCACTGCACTAGCTTGGGCCCACAGAACTAGACAACATTCATAATCACATGTCCTTGCGGGGTGGAAATCTGATTCCCAGTGGAATAGGAGGGGATTGCCTTGGGCCGACTCCCCGGCTTGCTATTGCTTCGCCAGCTTACTATGCAAGCAAAAGTGGAGTTTGCTAAGTACGTAAGGGCATATACAAGGACAAAAGTGGCAATTCTCCATATTGGAGCCTTAGTCCTTTTGTCTACTTAACTTAGAAGGGAGGTGTGATGCTTTTACAATGCTAATCATAATCGTTATAGGTTTAACCAATAAGTTTATGACCTAAAGAAAGAAGTTTCTCATATTTAAGAGAATTAAAAATATGACCAACTTGGTTGTCGTTTGCATGAGGATTAATCATCGAAGGGGCCAAATCATTTTCATGAATGCGTGCTTTGTCATTTTCACCTTGAATGGCGCACTGTTCTTAATTCGATGGCATTTTGGTGCCATAGCAAAGCCGTGATTAAATAGAATAGAAAGAGAGGGGTGGATATGAAACGTTAGAGATCACTAGGAGAGAGAGAGAGAGAGAGAGAGAGAGAGAGAGAGAGAGAGAGAGAGAGAGAGAGAGAGAGAGAGAGAGAGAGAGAGAATTCTAATGAATTAAATGGATCTAGAAATAAACATCGTTTGGGCTTCCCCAAAAGCTTGTCTGAAATCCTAAACAAAGAAGGCTTAAGCTCACCTTTAAGTCTATTCACATCGCGCGGGGGGGGGGGGTGCTTTTGGAGAGGGTGTCCTTAGTCAGAGGGCTCACAAGAGAGAGTGAGGCTTGGGTATGTCTAGCCTTGGCATGGAGAGGCTAAGAGGGTGACTTTAATTCTATTCACACACGGGGGAGGAGAAGAGTGTAGGACATGTCCTAGAGAGCTAGAGCCTAGCCTCTACGTGGGTGCTTACCTTCCAGATGGGGAGGGGGGGAGGGCAGGGGGTGTATGCGCATGGAGGGAGTGCTAGCAAAAGGGGGTGCAAGTGTGTCCAGGTCCAGGTGGGCGCACCATGTGGGCTAGCTGCATGGATGGTAGATGTGGGGGAGGGGAGAGAGCACCACATGTCTAAGAGGTGTGTAGAAGGTGTGTACATAGGGGGGGAGAGGTGGCAAGGGGAGGGAGTACATGCACCATCTGTCCAAGAAGGGTCTAGAGAGGGGCTGAAGGTGACAAGGGGTACCTGTAGGGAGGCGTGCCCCAGGGGAGGATGGCGGGCATTGTGTCCGGGGGGCGAGTTGGCAATGCCCGTGAATCTAGGTTGTAGCGGTCGATGTAGATATGTGCATGCATAATTGGTGAGAAATGAGCTCTCAGGTGTTTGGGGAAGGTGTTCATAGGCGTCGTATGTCACTTGGTGGGGGTCGTGGGGTGGCAGGGCCCACCACCATGTGCGTGCCCCGTGGTTGTCCATTGGGTTGTCAAGATTTTTTTCAAGAAATTGTTTGGGATTGCCTCGGGATCCCGTGGGCCCTTTTCGTCCGTCTTTTGGACATATGGAATGCTGCTAATTTTGGTTTGAAGCCACAAGATTTCAAAACTTCACAGGTCCATTCAGACTACTTTGGTTACTCATTTCAATCTCAGAAAAAATTCCAAATTTGAATTCAGTTTTCTCATTTCCTGAGGAGAAAGCGCTTAATTTGCAATCACCTCTCAAAATAGTAGCTTCCCACGGATAAAAAATAAATGCAATGAAATGCAACCATAATGAACTAGTTGAACTATACTTGCATGGGATATGCCAAAATGTGCTATATTTACAATGGATATGTTACATCCCTCCCTCCTTAAAAAAAATCAAGATGTCATCATCTCGATATAAAATCTGGGTAATCTTTTAAGAGCAATGATGTTACACAACTACGTGGAGGGTGGCTTGCTCTTCTTCTTCCATTTCTAAGGTCGGTTCACCAATCATGGCACAAGTGTGAGCAACTAGTCCACGACCTTTACCACGTCCATCACCACCACTTTGTCTGGCGGCTTGGCGGTTGGGGGCTCCACAGCCCTAGTTTACTTGGCCACCTTGTGGAATGGCGCTAGGATTAAAAGAGGGTCTTGCCAATTTGGGCCATTCAACTCTAAAGTGGCTAGCTTTATTACGATAAAAACACCTTTGGTTCCCATAGGGCTCCATGGTAGGAATAACAGAAGTACGGGGGACAAAGTTATTGGGGTGCTAATCCCAAGTGTTATTGTGAGGGTTTGGCTAGAAATTCCTTTGGAAGCAAAGCTGCTTGAGGCTAAAGAACTCATTCATCATAATGGATTCATGAGATGGGGGAAAGTAGCGATCCTTCATAGCTTGTTTAATGGGAACCTTTACTGACCCCCTTGCCTCTACACCATTGTTTCCACACCAAAGTTTAGCATCTCGAGTGAGATGAAACCTAGCAAGCATGGATTGATTTCTAGCTTTTGTGCGAGCGGGTGAGAAATAATCATCCATAGCCTCAATCCAAACTTACGTATCCCTTTCAATTTTTGAGCCTGTCCTATTCAATGAGGGAGGCTGCATTTGTTTGAGAAAGAGCTTCTTCTCTTGTGTGTCTGTGTATAATGCATTGGGAGTAAGAAGTTGATGACCCTAGCTATCAATACGAGATTAAGTTTAGAATTATAACACTTAGGCTACCTAGTATCAGTCATATAACAATCACAAGAACAATAAGTGCAAGAATTCCAAATCCTTTATTCCAAGCTTTAATATTTACAAGTAAACTAGCTGATTGTTGCAAGGATTGAGTTATACAACTCAATTCTTATTTATGTGTATGGTAGGCTTCTAGTGAAGTTGTGAGGCATTAGCATTGAAAAAGTAAAGGGGATTTGCCAAGGTTTCTAAAACTCGATAAGTCATTGGCAAGGGAGGCAAACCATGAGCTGAGCTTTGTCTGACAACTACTTTATCGTCGGGAGGCAAAACCATGAGCTAAGCTTTGTCTGACAACTACTCTATTGGGAGGCAAAACCACGATCACTTTGTCACATAGACCCATCAATTATATAGTATACAAGTTCCATTGATGGTTACATGGGTATCATTTTGAGGAGTACCAAAGAACCAAAACAAGCAAATCACTCGCAAACATCTCAATATAACAGATTTGCCTAAGGTCGATGGAAAGATTTCCAACCAAATCTACCCAAATGATGAAATAGGATGGTTCATGGCACTAGTATTCATCCCTATCCATCCCCTCTCAATGCGACTGTAGTGAGGAAGGGTTAGCTTATCTACGATGTGCACCATGGTGTCGTGGAACTCAAAGTTCAAGGAGTGACAAGCAGCCACCATGAACATGTACTGGAACACCAAGAATCAGGAATACGGATCCATCCTGTCCTACATCTAGCCATAACTAAATTAGTCTAATAGGCAACCGAAGAATACAACAATATACAATTTCTTAAACCTCAAGTGTGCTCTAATACCATGTGTAAGGTCCTGCCCTAGGTGGGGGGCCAAGGGGATCCTTTTGATAGGTAGCTAAATCCCCTTGATTGTTGATGACACCTCGATCTCTTGGAAATACGAGGATAGGAGAAAATGGAGGGACCTAACTATATCTCGCAAGGGAAACGTAGTCATTCTAATAGGAATTTATTCCTCTGATCAAATGGCACTCATCAATGTGCATGATCGAGGATGGAACGAGTCTGCACTTGGTTCATAGAAGCCAACACCTTTTTCCTCCGCTTTAGGAGGCATGGCCGGTGTCTCGTTCTCATAGAACCAAACTTGTTTGGGCCCTATTCTTACTTTGGATCGTAAATAAATAAATTTGTTGAAAATTTACCCTACTCATTGGGTCCACCCATCTAAGGATGGCATCATCGGGGCATCCATCCCCTCTTTGCATGCTCGTCCTTCCTCTTTATTTCAAAGCATGCCCGCCCCCTACTCTCCATTTCAAATGAAGCTAGCCAAGTATGAATACACTGTATTTCATAACACAATCTGTTTTACGAGCAATGATACTAAAACCTTCAGCCTTAGTAGAACACACCATGTTTCAAAATGTAGTTTATTCTACGAGCATTGAAATCACTACCTTTGTGTGGGATAAACGCTACCTCTATGCATGCTCGTCCTTCCTCTTTATTTCAAAGCATGCCCGCCCCCCTCCTCTCCATTTCAAATCATGCCTACCCCTCCTCTCCATTTCAAACAAAGCCAGCCAGGTATGAATACACTGTGTTTCAAAACACAATCTGTCTTACGAGCAATGATACTAAAACCTTAAGCCTTAGTAGAACACACCATGTTTCAAAATGTAGTTTATTCTATGAGCATTGAAATCAGCCCCGTGCCATTGTCTATCTAGTGTGTTACTGATATGTTATGTCTGCTGTGTGCAAATTGTGTCTGAGCCTTGATTGGACATGCGTTAATTTTCAACAACGTTCATTTTTAGAGCCTTGTGAGGCATGCACTAACAGGTTGATTATGATGTAATGTAATGTGAGGCATGCATTAAGAGGTTGGCAACCCTCCTCCTATGGTAATTACCATACCCCCTCTTAATCCCACTCTTCCTTTGAGCTCATCTATATCCTTTACTATCACCACTACTATACCCTAAGAGCTTGTAAGATTAAGTTTAAGTATATCCCAAAGTGGATTCAGAACCCAAGTACCAACCATACCATTATGATCTTTCCTTCTCTTTTAATTGCACCGCATTAGTTACTTCCAGGCAAGGAAAGGCTCAACCACCTAATGGCTCATGGAGGATGTGCAGAATACAGAGCACGTGCAAAATATAGAGGACATGAGTGTCTAAGGGTATCTGACCATGATGAGGTTAACCGTAGTTGTAAATGTCTCCCAAGCAAGTGGAGGACCGGCTCACCTCCCCATAATCATGATTATTGGGCCTCGACCTTGTCGTGTAAGTGGGTACAAACCCTAGACGTTTTTGATTAAGAACACGACACTATGGACACAATGGAAGAGCTTGAAGAGCAAATTCTTTGGGAATCACTCAAAGGTTATTTCTCTTATGTGAGAATGTTTGTGCTTGAGATGTGGATGCAACATTACAAGACCGGTAATATATTATAAAATTGTTGTAAAATAAACCAAGGGACGTGTTCTCTTGGGGATAACCATTCTGAAGTGATCGGTTTGAGGCAACTAGGCATTCCCCCACCCAAAGAGACCAACTCTTAAGTATTTACGAAGTTGGGGCAACTACCTATGATGGTTAACCCATCACAAGGTAGAGTGAGGGTTGTAAACCCAAGCTTGATAGGTTTCATGTTAGTGCAGGTGACACATCACAAGGTAGGGTGAGGGTTCCTTTTGGGATTGCAAACCAAAGCTTGATAGGTTTCATGTTTGTGCAGGTTAGTGAGGGGACATTTCACCTTACTAATAGGTGATAGTTTATTGCACGACCGTTGTAATGCCTAGATAGTATGTAACTCGGTGCGCCAAGGCATGCTTTTCTAGACTATGTGTTGTAATTTAACTTTATGATTATAATTTATTATTATTTTAAATGATTTGTTGGCATTAAGGGATAAAGGAACCAATGAAAGGAATTAAATTAAGGAACTCTGTTATGTGATGCATCTGGTACACCAACAATGTGCTTAGGAATTAAAAACCTCATAGTAGATGACCGTATCCTGAATCTGGAAAGTGGGAGGTAGGGTGGACCCGACTAGTTAGGTACTTTCTAAAGAAAAAAAATATAGGTAAATATTAGGTAAGACACCCCTAAGACCATGAATGTATTCATATATTAGATATTCAAGGATTGGCTCCTCCCGATTAGGTGATCTTCATAGGAAGTTGGGATGTTACTTACCAGAGTGAGATCCCTCCCTATCTCGAAAGAAGGAAGGGTACGAGAGGTATCTTACAGGTGGTATCAGAGCCACATTAAGAGTAGAGAGATAATTTATTTTTTACGATTAAATTACAAATACAATCCCAAATGAGTATTGATCAAACAGTAGAAATACTAAAATTAACCTCTCACTACTTAGCGTTCAAACCAATTAACGAACGGAGAGCTTGGGCAAGTTACTTTTTAGACTTCTATCGACCAACATCACAGATGAAGTTTCTTCAATTTCCCTCCACTCATGAATGTATATTCACTATAGTAGATTCAAACTTATAGATGTGCTAAGCTATGCATCCTTCAGATTTTAGAGAGAAGCTTAGGGTACTAAAGTATTTCATATTCTCTGGGACTCTTTTCCCAGATCAAGTTGTAATTTTGAATGGGGAGACTCGTTACGCATCCCAACACATCTATGATTAGATCACTCAATTCATCCCTAAGCGTAGGATTCATTGTTGTGGTAGGTTTCACCCAGGATTTTGTGGGATCACTGATTCCACAAAAAACTATGCCTTAGATCTTACCTTGACCAACCTCCCAAGTTTTTCCTAGGGATAAACAATCTCTGAGAAAGTATTATAAATAAGCATATGCAATCTTGTTCACAAAATGTAAAAGAAGTGAACATTATCTTTTGCACCTCTTTAGTTTTCCTCAAATTTGGCGCTAATGCATGCTCTCTTTTTTTTTTCATGGCAACAAGATGACGAAGCTGAAAGGAAATTCCTACTTAAGCAGTTGAAACCCTCTTCCTTCTCAAGAGAAGGAAAATATGTTGTTAAATATGCACAGAGGCATGTATAGAGTCCATGACCGACGATTTCTCTCTTGTTTGGTACTAATAAAGCCAACCAATCTATGGTGGCGTGTTTTTGACTAATCGATGATGCTAAGCTATGGTGGAAGGAGTGGTGTAGAGAAAAGGATGTCCAAGAAAGCTCTATCACCTATAGGAACAAATCAAGGGAGCTATTAAGGAGAGGTACTTGCCTTTAGACTTTAAACCCTAAAAAGATAAATGAGTTTTATAGCCTGACCCAAAAGAACTCCTCAGTGGATGCTTACTACTCCCAATTTGTTAGGCCCAAGAAGTATGCTCCAACTATGACCTTGGCTCAATCCATTAGCCAATTTGTACAAGGTTTTAACCCCTCTCCTCAACCATCGTCTAGAATCCATGCAGTCGACTAGCTTTTAGGATGTGATTTTTTGAGCTAGACTTTTAGAAGATGAGTTGAAGGATAGAAATAGCAACAATGCAGGGTGACCTTCTGGATTGCCCTTCAATCAACTGCCATTTAGTGGTCAAATTTCATGGCCATTGTTGCCTCGCTCGCGAAAACCTTACACAATGACCTAGCATGGCAAAGAGGAATGACTACAATTGCCACCAACCAGGTCACCGCCGACATGTTAATGCCCTCTTCTACCCAAGGCTGTTAACCTTTCAAAATTACCTCCTCTAAACTTTCCCAAGAACCCACAAACTGATCCTAGGAGAAGATTTGCTTCCATTCAACAACCCGGTCAAGTAAGAAATGGAGTTCATAGCCCCAAAGGTGGGTATCATTGAAGAGGTTGTGGAAGAGGAAGAGTTGCTATGATCCAAGCTAAAGAAAAAACCCTTGAAGATGAAGAGGAGGATAGAGCCTAGGTTCATGTTGAAAGAGCACCAAGGTGAAAATAAACAATTTTCAGTGATCCAAACACCAGCATCATATCATGGCAAACATTTTAAATTGTTGATTGATTATAGAAGTACTCATTCATTTCCTTCACCAAAGTGCATCAGACAATTAGGTCTTAATAAAAACCATCCAAGAAAATGGCATCGAGCTAGCTAGTGGCAAGGAAATAATTTACCAATATACCATAGGAGATCTAGAGTTTGATAAAACCCATCCATGAAAATGGCATCGAGCTAGATAATGACAAGAAAGTACTTTCCCAATATACCATAGGAGATATAGAGTTTGATCTTATTGGCAAACTAACGAGTTGCTATTTCCATATGATGCCCCTGGATATTCATTTCTTGGAATGGATTGGCTAAAAGAATAAAAGCCCACCATCCACTGTGAGAATGGAGAAATCTCATTTAAGGATGCCAAAAATGAAGAAGTAGTGGCTTCAGGGAGGACTGGTAGACCCAGCTTACAGCTAGTCAAGGGCAATAAGTTACTAATGGGTATCAGGAAGAATCAAAGGATGTTTGTTGTAAAACTCAACAAGGTAGAGAAAGATACTATAGGGAGTAAACCTGACTGGATATAAGACTACAAAGATCTCTTCCCAAAGGAACTTACCTAGATGCCCACAAAGGGAAATTTACCATGAGATTGAGCTTATTCACGGAGCACAACCTGTGGCAAAAAGGAACTTACCTAGATGCCCACAAAGGGAAATTTACCATGAGATTGAGCTTATTCACGGAGCACAACCTGTGGCAAAAAGGGTATATAAAATGTTAGTTCCAGAGTCAATAGAACTCAAGGAATAACTTTGACCGATGTTAGAGAGAACGTTCATCAAACCAAGTGTATTGCCTTGGGGAGCTTCGGTCCTATTTCAAAAGAAGGATGGAACCTTACGATTATGCATTGACTATAGGGGTCTAAATTAACTCACTCTAAAAAATAAGTATTCAATCCCTAAGATTGTCAAACTTTTAGATCGATTTCAGGAAGACCAAGTCTTCACCAAGATTGATTTAAAGTCTGGTAATTATCAGATTAGATTCAAGGAGGAGGGAAGACACCCCAAAGATAACATTCAACTCCATATATGGGCATTGTGAATACACCGTGATGATGACATTTGGGTTGACTAATTCCCCAGCAACTTGCAATAGGCTCGTGCACGATATATCCAAGAAGCAGCTAGATAAATTACCTTGGTGTTCTTTGACTCACAAAATTTTGGTCTCAGATTACTAGGAAGGGCATATCTTGTATACATGCTCCAAATACCTAGAGTCTCATAACCTCTGTGCTGGAAAAAAGGAAGGCCCAAAGATAATTCTCTACATTGGCATTGCCTAGGAAATCTATAGACACCTGCACTAGCTTGATATTGTCAAGGGATTTGACCAACCCTTGCATTGGCACAACAATTGGAGCACGGATCCCTATCCTTCTGAGTTGGGTCAGGACTCAAAGGATTGTAATGACGCAACAACCTTTAGATTAGGTCTAGGACCATGGTCATGGGATCAGGTATAAAAGGGGCTCATGGGTTGTCATTTGTACCTTTTATGAACTTTTATGATCTTTGGACATTATCTCTCTTGGACATTTGTATGTCCTTGGAGCCTTTGGCTAGCATAGGCTTATAGAAGGATATTTCCATCCTCTCGCTGCTGCTGAGAGGTTAACTCACTTAGGCATCATGGCTCTTTGTATGAGATTATCTCCTTAATGTTGCATTAATTAATGTGGTGATTATCCCATATCTCAGCTTTATTATCACTTCATTCCAATCGGTACTAGAGCTCTTGGCTCGATTTGAGCAAATTTCTATAGAATGCAAGAGTTCTTGATTTTCTTGAAAACTTTGTTACATGAATGAAGTGCTTCAAGCTGATTATACATGGATTAGTGGTGGGCATGAAGATCATGGAGCTTGGCCACAAGATTTGATGTCATTTTGGGAGAAATTGCATCAATTTTGGAGAAATTTTGATGACCGAGCACATTTTGGATCAAAATTTGATTAGGACAGGCAAAGTTTCGAGGTGTGGACTTGCAAAAAAAAAAACATCTTTCTCCCCCTCACTTATAAATGGAAGATTGGTGGAGATGGAGACTTGGAGCAACCATGAAGTAACATGGTGGCTAAATAAGCATTGGGAGACTTAGCAGGTTGTAGAAGGCACAACCGAGAGGATAACGAAGATAAATCTGTGTGAATGGGATCTGCTAGCCATTGTCACCTATTAATGGAGGCATTTGCAAACCCTAAACCAACTCTCTGTTAGCATTAAGCATTTGGGAGGGAAATTATACTATGGATCTTCGCAAGAGAAGGGTGAATGGTTGATGCTAACAAGAGATTGAAGCTCAAAAACGACCGTCGGCTTTGGTGTTTTCTCCAACCCTAATCACGATTTTTTTTTTTGCATTAACCATTTCATCATACCTTCTTGAGCTTGAATTTTGCTTATCTCATGCTTTCTTACAAGATTTGAGAAATTTCTTGAGATCTAGGATTTCTCACCAAATTAGGGTTTTTGGGGGATTTTTGCCAAAATTGATTCCATAATCTTCTTCCTTATGCTTCCTCCTACTCACTCATGCATTGGTTAACTCTCAAACCATGGGATTAGGGTTTCTTCACCTTTTTTTTCCAATTTGGGGGTTTTTCTAAAATTAGAGTTTGCTCTTACAATTTCATAAGATTGGCATTGTTTTGCCCCTTGTGTAGTGTTCTCTTGTCTTACGTGCTCTCTTGAAGATCGTTTCTACCATGTGCGGGTGGAACAATAGAGAGCAGATGGAAGGGAACATGGGCACTTCAAAGAGTAGTGACATAGTGTTCTCTTGTCCTACGTGCTCTCTTGAAGATTGTTTCTACCATGTGTGGGTGGAACCATAGAGAGAAGATGGAAGGGAACATGAGCACTTGAGAGGGTAGTGTGAGTTGGTGGCCGAAATGCCTACAAACTATTGGTGGCCGAAATGCCTATAAACTATGTGTAGCAGAAATGCTTATGGAACACCAGGCTATCTATGCCTGTGCGAGTGATTATTTTATCTTGTTACTTGAGCCCACCTCTCATCCAAAGTGTGTGGTCAGAGTACCAGCACGGAGTGCAAGTGGTAAAGTGGACATGATACCTGGTTGGCAAGGGACTTATGTGTACGCCAAGGGTCATGTGGATTGGCATTAATTTGGGATTTCTTACCAAAATTAGAGTCTCCACCTAAAATTTTTGAGGTCCAAGGTATAACTTCTTTTCCCCACGTTCTCCTCTATCCATACATGCCACCCTCGCTACATTCTTGAAGGGAAATTAGGGTTTCTTGGAAACTTTGTTGTTTTTGGGAAATTTTTGCAAATCAGGATTTATGGCATTCATTTTCTAAAATTTATCATTGCCAATAGCCTTCTACACTATCTCAATAGCCCATTCTACTAGCGCATAAGCAAACTTTGAAGATCTTGAAACTTTGTTTCTTCATAAAGCATGTATTTTAAGCTCCTATGAACCCTTTCCCTCCCTTATGTTCAAGAATTTCAATCCATTTCATGGGGAAATAAAGGTTTTATCAAAATTAAGGTTTTGGAATGATTGGGATTGAACTCTCTTCATAAGTGTGTCAATCATGCTTTCTCATACCATAATTCACCCTTATATCCACAAACTTCATTGTATCACACACTAATTAGGGTTTCTCAAAAATCAAGGTTTCTTGAGTGCATTCGGTGCTGCATTGATTCCTTGCATTACACTCTCACCGTAATGTGGCGATTGAGTTTGGTGGTGTGTGGCAATATGGGAGATTGATCTTGTGGAAAGAATACTGTAAATCGTCACTTGGCATGAGTCATGCTAAGATTTCGACTGTAAGCTCCTATACATTACTCTCTTTACATTTCTAGCATTTCCATTGTGCAGTCTCAATTCAAATAAGCACTAGTATATCTAGCATGTGGAGAGGGTACCCTTGGCATTGGTTGAGAGGCCAAGGGGGAGCATGCTTGAACTCTCCTTGTCCTAACTGCTTTTGGAAAAGTAGCACAAGGAGGGAGATTATGTACATGGTGATCAAGACATGGCCTCAACCCTTGCCATTGGATTCCAAACTTTGGTAAGGGGGTGAGAAAGCTTGGCTAGGAAACTGGCAAAGTAAAATCTCTTCATTGACTTGCTACATCGAATCAAATCAGCAATAGTTATATGTATACAAGTGGGAATGAATTGAAATGCAATTGACAAATCAATGGGGTTTTATAAGGAGGCATAGTTGGCATTATTGGGCACATTGATATTAGATATAGTGATTGAGATTGGCTCATAAATGCACTAAGGTCATGCCAAAATTTTTCCAAAGTCTAGTCAAAATGCCTTGGATGGATGCGATTTGGATGCATTATGATGCTTTAGATATGCCGGGATGCATACATGCAGTGGTTTGCAAGTTGGTTGCTTACATGTTAACAATCTCTGAGAAAGTATTATAAATAAGCATATGCAATCTTGTTCACAAAATGTAAAAAAAGTGAACATTATCTTTTGCACCTCTTTAGTTTTACTCAAATTTGGCGCTAATGCATGCTCTCTTTTTTTTTTCATGGCAACAAGATGACGAAGCTGAAAGGAAATTCCTACTTAAGCAGTTGAAACCCTCTTCCTTCTCAAGAGAAGGAAAATATGTTGTTAAATATGCACAGAGGCATGTATAGAGTCCATGACCGACGATTTCTCTCTTGTTTGGTACTAATAAAGCCAACCAATCTATGGTGGCGTGTTTTTGACTAATCGATGATGCTAAGCTATGGTGGAAGGAGTGGTGTAGAGAAAAGGATGTCCAAGAAAGCTCTATCACCTATAGGAACAAATCAAGGGAGCTATTAAGGAGAGGTACTTGCCTTTAGACTTTAAACCCTAAAAAGATAAATGAGTTTTATAGCCTGACCCAAAAGAACTCCTCAGTGGATGCTTACTACTCCCAATTTGTTAGGCCCAAGAAGTATGCTCCAACTATGACCTTGGCTCAATCCATTAGCCAATTTGTACAAGGTTTTAACCCCTCTCCTCAACCATCGTCTAGAATCCATGCAGTCGACTAGCTTTTAGGATGTGATTTTTTGAGCTAGACTTTTAGAAGATGAGTTGAAGGATAGAAATAGCAACAATGCAGGGTGACCTTCTGGATTGCCCTTCAATCAACTGCCATTTAGTGGTCAAATTTCATGGCCATTGTTGCCTCGCTCGCGAAAACCTTACACAATGACCTAGCATGGCAAAGAGGAATGACTACAATTGCCACCAACCAGGTCACCGCCGACATGTTAATGCCCTCTTCTACCCAAGGCTGTTAACCTTTCAAAATTACCTCCTCTAAACTTTCCCAAGAACCCACAAACTGATCCTAGGAGAAGATTTGCTTCCATTCAACAACCCGGTCAAGTAAGAAATGGAGTTCATAGCCCCAAAGGTGGGTATCATTGAAGAGGTTGTGGAAGAGGAAGAGTTGCTATGATCCAAGCTAAAGAAAAAACCCTTGAAGATGAAGAGGAGGATAGAGCCTAGGTTCATGTTGAAAGAGCACCAAGGTGAAAATAAACAATTTTCAGTGATCCAAACACCAGCATCATATCATGGCAAACATTTTAAATTGTTGATTGATTATAGAAGTACTCATTCATTTCCTTCACCAAAGTGCATCAGACAATTAGGTCTTAATAAAAACCATCCAAGAAAATGGCATCGAGCTAGCTAGTGGCAAGGAAGTAATTTACCAATATACCATAGGAGATCTAGAGTTTGATAAAACCCATCCATGAAAATGGCATCGAGCTAGATAATGACAAGAAAGTACTTTCCCAATATACCATAGGAGATATAGAGTTTGATCTTATTGGCAAACTAACGAGTTGCTATTTCCATATGATGCCCCTGGATATTCATTTCTTGGAATGGATTGGCTAAAAGAATAAAAGCCCACCATCCACTGTGAGAATGGAGAAATCTCATTTAAGGATGCCAAAAATGAAGAAGTAGTGGCTTCAGGGAGGACTGGTAGACCCAGCTTACAGCTAGTCAAGGGCAATAAGTTACTAATGGGTATCAGGAAGAATCAAAGGATGTTTGTTGTAAAACTCAACAAGGTAGAGAAAGATACTATAGGGAGTAAACCTGACTGGATATAAGACTACAAAGATCTCTTCCCAAAGGAACTTACCTAGATGCCCACAAAGGGAAATTTACCATGAGATTGAGCTTATTCACGGAGCACAACCTGTGGCAAAAAGGAACTTACCTAGATGCCCACAAAGGGAAATTTACCATGAGATTGAGCTTATTCACGGAGCACAACCTGTGGCAAAAAGGGTATATAAAATGTTAGTTCCAGAGTCAATAGAACTCAAGGAATAACTTTGACCGATGTTAGAGAGAACGTTCATCAAACCAAGTGTATTGCCTTGGGGAGCTTCGGTCCTATTTCAAAAGAAGGATGGAACCTTACGATTATGCATTGACTATAGGGGTCTAAATTAACTCACTCTAAAAAATAAGTATTCAATCCCTAAGATTGTCAAACTTTTAGATCGATTTCAGGAAGACCAAGTCTTCACCAAGATTGATTTAAAGTCTGGTAATTATCAGATTAGATTCAAGGAGGAGGGAAGACACCCCAAAGATAACATTCAACTCCATATATGGGCATTGTGAATACACCGTGATGATGACATTTGGGTTGACTAATTCCCCAGCAACTTGCAATAGGCTCGTGCACGATATATCCAAGAAGCAGCTAGATAAATTACCTTGGTGTTCTTTGACTCACAAAATTTTGGTCTCAGATTACTAGGAAGGGCATATCTTGTATACATGCTCCAAATACCTAGAGTCTCATAACCTCTGTGCTGGAAAAAAGGAAGGCCCAAAGATAATTCTCTACATTGGCATTGCCTAGGAAATCTATAGACACCTGCACTAGCTTGATATTGTCAAGGGATTTGACCAACCCTTGCATTGGCACAACAATTGGAGCACGGATCCCTATCCTTCTGAGTTGGGTCAGGACTCAAAGGATTGTAATGACGCAACAACCTTTAGATTAGGTCTAGGACCATGGTCATGGGATCAGGTATAAAAGGGGCTCATGGGTTGTCATTTGTACCTTTTATGAACTTTTATGATCTTTGGACATTATCTCTCTTGGACATTTGTATGTCCTTGGAGCCTTTGGCTAGCATAGGCTTATAGAAGGATATTTCCATCCTCTCGCTGCTGCTGAGAGGTTAACTCACTTAGGCATCATGGCTCTTTGTATGAGATTATCTCCTTAATGTTGCATTAATTAATGTGGTGATTATCCCATATCTCAGCTTTATTATCACTTCATTCCAATCGGTACTAGAGCTCTTGGCTCGATTTGAGCAAATTTCTATAGAATGCAAGAGTTCTTGATTTTCTTGAAAACTTTGTTACATGAATGAAGTGCTTCAAGCTGATTATACATGGATTAGTGGTGGGCATGAAGATCATGGAGCTTGGCCACAAGATTTGATGTCATTTTGGGAGAAATTGCATCAATTTTGGAGAAATTTTGATGACCGAGCACATTTTGGATCAAAATTTGATTAGGACAGGCAAAGTTTCGAGGTGTGGACTTGCAAAAAAAAAAACATCTTTCTCCCCCTCACTTATAAATGGAAGATTGGTGGAGATGGAGACTTGGAGCAACCATGAAGTAACATGGTGGCTAAATAAGCATTGGGAGACTTAGCAGGTTGTAGAAGGCACAACCGAGAGGATAACGAAGATAAATCTGTGTGAATGGGATCTGCTAGCCATTGTCACCTATTAATGGAGGCATTTGCAAACCCTAAACCAACTCTCTGTTAGCATTAAGCATTTGGGAGGGAAATTATACTATGGATCTTCGCAAGAGAAGGGTGAATGGTTGATGCTAACAAGAGATTGAAGCTCAAAAACGACCGTCGGCTTTGGTGTTTTCTCCAACCCTAATCACGATTTTTTTTTTTGCATTAACCATTTCATCATACCTTCTTGAGCTTGAATTTTGCTTATCTCATGCTTTCTTACAAGATTTGAGAAATTTCTTGAGATCTAGGATTTCTCACCAAATTAGGGTTTTTGGGGGATTTTTGCCAAAATTGATTCCATAATCTTCTTCCTTATGCTTCCTCCTACTCACTCATGCATTGGTTAACTCTCAAACCATGGGATTAGGGTTTCTTCACCTTTTTTTTTCCAATTTGGGGGTTTTTCTAAAATTAGAGTTTGCTCTTACAATTTCATAAGATTGGCATTGTTTTGCCCCTTGTGTAGTGTTCTCTTGTCTTACGTGCTCTCTTGAAGATCGTTTCTACCATGTGCGGGTGGAACAATAGAGAGCAGATGGAAGGGAACATGGGCACTTCAAAGAGTAGTGACATAGTGTTCTCTTGTCCTACGTGCTCTCTTGAAGATTGTTTCTACCATGTGTGGGTGGAACCATAGAGAGAAGATGGAAGGGAACATGAGCACTTGAGAGGGTAGTGTGAGTTGGTGGCCGAAATGCCTACAAACTATTGGTGGCCGAAATGCCTATAAACTATGTGTAGCAGAAATGCTTATGGAACACCAGGCTATCTATGCCTGTGCGAGTGATTATTTTATCTTGTTACTTGAGCCCACCTCTCATCCAAAGTGTGTGGTCAGAGTACCAGCACGGAGTGCAAGTGGTAAAGTGGACATGATACCTGGTTGGCAAGGGACTTATGTGTACGCCAAGGGTCATGTGGATTGGCATTAATTTGGGATTTCTTACCAAAATTAGAGTCTCCACCTAAAATTTTTGAGGTCCAAGGTATAACTTCTTTTCCCCACGTTCTCCTCTATCCATACATGCCACCCTCGCTACATTCTTGAAGGGAAATTAGGGTTTCTTGGAAACTTTGTTGTTTTTGGGAAATTTTTGCAAATCAGGATTTATGGCATTCATTTTCTAAAATTTATCATTGCCAATAGCCTTCTACACTATCTCAATAGCCCATTCTACTAGCGCATAAGCAAACTTTGAAGATCTTGAAACTTTGTTTCTTCATAAAGCATGTATTTTAAGCTCCTATGAACCCTTTCCCTCCCTTATGTTCAAGAATTTCAATCCATTTCATGGGGAAATAAAGGTTTTATCAAAATTAAGGTTTTGGAATGATTGGGATTGAACTCTCTTCATAAGTGTGTCAATCATGCTTTCTCATACCATAATTCACCCTTATATCCACAAACTTCATTGTATCACACACTAATTAGGGTTTCTCAAAAATCAAGGTTTCTTGAGTGCATTCGGTGCTGCATTGATTCCTTGCATTACACTCTCACCGTAATGTGGCGATTGAGTTTGGTGGTGTGTGGCAATATGGGAGATTGATCTTGTGGAAAGAATACTGTAAATCGTCACTTGGCATGAGTCATGCTAAGATTTCGACTGTAAGCTCCTATACATTACTCTCTTTACATTTCTAGCATTTCCATTGTGCAGTCTCAATTCAAATAAGCACTAGTATATCTAGCATGTGGAGAGGGTACCCTTGGCATTGGTTGAGAGGCCAAGGGGGAGCATGCTTGAACTCTCCTTGTCCTAACTGCTTTTGGAAAAGTAGCACAAGGAGGGAGATTATGTACATGGTGATCAAGACATGGCCTCAACCCTTGCCATTGGATTCCAAACTTTGGTAAGGGGGTGAGAAAGCTTGGCTAGGAAACTGGCAAAGTAAAATCTCTTCATTGACTTGCTACATCGAATCAAATCAGCAATAGTTATATGTATACAAGTGGGAATGAATTGAAATGCAATTGACAAATCAATGGGGTTTTATAAGGAGGCATAGTTGGCATTATTGGGCACATTGATATTAGATATAGTGATTGAGATTGGCTCATAAATGCACTAAGGTCATGCCAAAATTTTTCCAAAGTCTAGTCAAAATGCCTTGGATGGATGCGATTTGGATGCATTATGATGCTTTAGATATGCCGGGATGCATACATGCAGTGGTTTGCAAGTTGGTTGCTTACATGTTAACAATCTCTGAGAAAGTATTATAAATAAGCATATGCAATCTTGTTCACAAAATGTAAAAAAAGTGAACATTATCTTTTGCACCTCTTTAGTTTTACTCAAATTTGGCGCTAATGCATGCTCTCTTTTTTTTTTCATGGCAACAAGATGACGAAGCTGAAAGGAAATTCCTACTTAAGCAGTTGAAACCCTCTTCCTTCTCAAGAGAAGGAAAATATGTTGTTAAATATGCACAGAGGCATGTATAGAGTCCATGACCGACGATTTCTCTCTTGTTTGGTACTAATAAAGCCAACCAATCTATGGTGGCGTGTTTTTGACTAATCGATGATGCTAAGCTATGGTGGAAGGAGTGGTGTAGAGAAAAGGATGTCCAAGAAAGCTCTATCACCTATAGGAACAAATCAAGGGAGCTATTAAGGAGAGGTACTTGCCTTTAGACTTTAAACCCTAAAAAGATAAATGAGTTTTATAGCCTGACCCAAAAGAACTCCTCAGTGGATGCTTACTACTCCCAATTTGTTAGGCCCAAGAAGTATGCTCCAACTATGACCTTGGCTCAATCCATTAGCCAATTTGTACAAGGTTTTAACCCCTCTCCTCAACCATCGTCTAGAATCCATGCAGTCGACTAGCTTTTAGGATGTGATTTTTTGAGCTAGACTTTTAGAAGATGAGTTGAAGGATAGAAATAGCAACAATGCAGGGTGACCTTCTGGATTGCCCTTCAATCAACTGCCATTTAGTGGTCAAATTTCATGGCCATTGTTGCCTCGCTCGCGAAAACCTTACACAATGACCTAGCATGGCAAAGAGGAATGACTACAATTGCCACCAACCAGGTCACCGCCGACATGTTAATGCCCTCTTCTACCCAAGGCTGTTAACCTTTCAAAATTACCTCCTCTAAACTTTCCCAAGAACCCACAAACTGATCCTAGGAGAAGATTTGCTTCCATTCAACAACCCGGTCAAGTAAGAAATGGAGTTCATAGCCCCAAAGGTGGGTATCATTGAAGAGGTTGTGGAAGAGGAAGAGTTGCTATGATCCAAGCTAAAGAAAAAACCCTTGAAGATGAAGAGGAGGATAGAGCCTAGGTTCATGTTGAAAGAGCACCAAGGTGAAAATAAACAATTTTCAGTGATCCAAACACCAGCATCATATCATGGCAAACATTTTAAATTGTTGATTGATTATAGAAGTACTCATTCATTTCCTTCACCAAAGTGCATCAGACAATTAGGTCTTAATAAAAACCATCCAAGAAAATGGCATCGAGCTAGCTAGTGGCAAGGAAGTAATTTACCAATATACCATAGGAGATCTAGAGTTTGATAAAACCCATCCATGAAAATGGCATCGAGCTAGATAATGACAAGAAAGTACTTTCCCAATATACCATAGGAGATATAGAGTTTGATCTTATTGGCAAACTAACGAGTTGCTATTTCCATATGATGCCCCTGGATATTCATTTCTTGGAATGGATTGGCTAAAAGAATAAAAGCCCACCATCCACTGTGAGAATGGAGAAATCTCATTTAAGGATGCCAAAAATGAAGAAGTAGTGGCTTCAGGGAGGACTGGTAGACCCAGCTTACAGCTAGTCAAGGGCAATAAGTTACTAATGGGTATCAGGAAGAATCAAAGGATGTTTGTTGTAAAACTCAACAAGGTAGAGAAAGATACTATAGGGAGTAAACCTGACTGGATATAAGACTACAAAGATCTCTTCCCAAAGGAACTTACCTAGATGCCCACAAAGGGAAATTTACCATGAGATTGAGCTTATTCACGGAGCACAACCTGTGGCAAAAAGGAACTTACCTAGATGCCCACAAAGGGAAATTTACCATGAGATTGAGCTTATTCACGGAGCACAACCTGTGGCAAAAAGGGTATATAAAATGTTAGTTCCAGAGTCAATAGAACTCAAGGAATAACTTTGACCGATGTTAGAGAGAACGTTCATCAAACCAAGTGTATTGCCTTGGGGAGCTTCGGTCCTATTTCAAAAGAAGGATGGAACCTTACGATTATGCATTGACTATAGGGGTCTAAATTAACTCACTCTAAAAAATAAGTATTCAATCCCTAAGATTGTCAAACTTTTAGATCGATTTCAGGAAGACCAAGTCTTCACCAAGATTGATTTAAAGTCTGGTAATTATCAGATTAGATTCAAGGAGGAGGGAAGACACCCCAAAGATAACATTCAACTCCATATATGGGCATTGTGAATACACCGTGATGATGACATTTGGGTTGACTAATTCCCCAGCAACTTGCAATAGGCTCGTGCACGATATATCCAAGAAGCAGCTAGATAAATTACCTTGGTGTTCTTTGACTCACAAAATTTTGGTCTCAGATTACTAGGAAGGGCATATCTTGTATACATGCTCCAAATACCTAGAGTCTCATAACCTCTGTGCTGGAAAAAAGGAAGGCCCAAAGATAATTCTCTACATTGGCATTGCCTAGGAAATCTATAGACACCTGCACTAGCTTGATATTGTCAAGGGATTTGACCAACCCTTGCATTGGCACAACAATTGGAGCACGGATCCCTATCCTTCTGAGTTGGGTCAGGACTCAAAGGATTGTAATGACGCAACAACCTTTAGATTAGGTCTAGGACCATGGTCATGGGATCAGGTATAAAAGGGGCTCATGGGTTGTCATTTGTACCTTTTATGAACTTTTATGATCTTTGGACATTATCTCTCTTGGACATTTGTATGTCCTTGGAGCCTTTGGCTAGCATAGGCTTATAGAAGGATATTTCCATCCTCTCGCTGCTGCTGAGAGGTTAACTCACTTAGGCATCATGGCTCTTTGTATGAGATTATCTCCTTAATGTTGCATTAATTAATGTGGTGATTATCCCATATCTCAGCTTTATTATCACTTCATTCCAATCGGTACTAGAGCTCTTGGCTCGATTTGAGCAAATTTCTATAGAATGCAAGAGTTCTTGATTTTCTTGAAAACTTTGTTACATGAATGAAGTGCTTCAAGCTGATTATACATGGATTAGTGGTGGGCATGAAGATCATGGAGCTTGGCCACAAGATTTGATGTCATTTTGGGAGAAATTGCATCAATTTTGGAGAAATTTTGATGACCGAGCACATTTTGGATCAAAATTTGATTAGGACAGGCAAAGTTTCGAGGTGTGGACTTGCAAAAAAAAAAACATCTTTCTCCCCCTCACTTATAAATGGAAGATTGGTGGAGATGGAGACTTGGAGCAACCATGAAGTAACATGGTGGCTAAATAAGCATTGGGAGACTTAGCAGGTTGTAGAAGGCACAACCGAGAGGATAACGAAGATAAATCTGTGTGAATGGGATCTGCTAGCCATTGTCACCTATTAATGGAGGCATTTGCAAACCCTAAACCAACTCTCTGTTAGCATTAAGCATTTGGGAGGGAAATTATACTATGGATCTTCGCAAGAGAAGGGTGAATGGTTGATGCTAACAAGAGATTGAAGCTCAAAAACGACCGTCGGCTTTGGTGTTTTCTCCAACCCTAATCACGATTTTTTTTTTTGCATTAACCATTTCATCATACCTTCTTGAGCTTGAATTTTGCTTATCTCATGCTTTCTTACAAGATTTGAGAAATTTCTTGAGATCTAGGATTTCTCACCAAATTAGGGTTTTTGGGGGATTTTTGCCAAAATTGATTCCATAATCTTCTTCCTTATGCTTCCTCCTACTCACTCATGCATTGGTTAACTCTCAAACCATGGGATTAGGGTTTCTTCACCTTTTTTTTCCAATTTGGGGGTTTTTCTAAAATTAGGGTTTGCTCTTTCAATTTCATAAGATTGGCATTGTTTTGCCCCTTGTGTAGTGTTCTCTTGTCTTACGTGCTCTCTTGAAGATCGTTTCTACCATGTGCGGGTGGAACAATAGAGAGCAGATGGAAGGGAACATGGGCACTTCAAAGAGTAGTGACATAGTGTTCTCTTGTCCTACGTGCTCTCTTGAAGATTGTTTCTACCATGTGTGGGTGGAACCATAGAGAGAAGATGGAAGGGAACATGAGCACTTGAGAGGGTAGTGTGAGTTGGTGGCCGAAATGCCTACAAACTATTGGTGGCCGAAATGCCTATAAACTATGTGTAGCAGAAATGCTTATGGAACACCAGGCTATCTATGCCTGTGCGAGTGATTATTTTATCTTGTTACTTGAGCCCACCTCTCATCCAAAGTGTGTGGTCAGAGTACCAGCACGGAGTGCAAGTGGTAAAGTGGACATGATACCTGGTTGGCAAGGGACTTATGTGTACGCCAAGGGTCATGTGGATTGGCATTAATTTGGGATTTCTTACCAAAATTAGAGTCTCCACCTAAAATTTTTGAGGTCCAAGGTATAACTTCTTTTCCCCACGTTCTCCTCTATCCATACATGCCACCCTCGCTACATTCTTGAAGGGAAATTAGGGTTTCTTGGAAACTTTGTTGTTTTTGGGAAATTTTTGCAAATCAGGATTTATGGCATTCATTTTCTAAAATTTATCATTGCCAATAGCCTTCTACAGTATCTCAATAGCCCATTCTACTAGCGCATAAGCAAACTTTGAAGATCTTGAAACTTTGTTTCTTCATAAAGCATGTATTTTAAGCTCCTATGAACCCTTTCCCTCCCTTATGTTCAAGAATTTCAATCCATTTCATGGGGAAATAAAGGTTTTATCAAAATTAAGGTTTTGGAATGATTGGGATTGAACTCTCTTCATAAGTGTGTCAATCATGCTTTCTCATACCATAATTCACCCTTATATCCACAAACTTCATTGTATCACACACTAATTAGGGTTTCTCAAAAATCAAGGTTTCTTGAGTGCATTCGGTGCTGCATTGATTCCTTGCATTACACTCTCACCGTAATGTGGCGATTGAGTTTGGTGGTGTGTGGCAATATGGGAGATTGATCTTGTGGAAAGAATACTGTAAATCGTCACTTGGCATGAGTCATGCTAAGATTTCGACTGTAAGCTCCTATACATTACTCTCTTTACATTTCTAGCATTTCCATTGTGCAGTCTCAATTCAAATAAGCACTAGTATATCTAGCATGTGGAGAGGGTACCCTTGGCATTGGTTGAGAGGCCAAGGGGGAGCATGCTTGAACTCTCCTTGTCCTAACTGCTTTTGGAAAAGTAGCACAAGGAGGGAGATTATGTACATGGTGATCAAGACATGGCCTCAACCCTTGCCATTGGATTCCAAACTTTGGTAAGGGGGTGAGAAAGCTTGGCTAGGAAACTGGCAAAGTAAAATCTCTTCATTGACTTGCTACATCGAATCAAATCAGCAATAGTTATATGTATACAAGTGGGAATGAATTGAAATGCAATTGACAAATCAATGGGGTTTTATAAGGAGGCATAGTTGGCATTATTGGGCACATTGATATTAGATATAGTGATTGAGATTGGCTCATAAATGCACTAAGGTCATGCCAAAATTTTTCCAAAGTCTAGTCAAAATGCCT
Organism: Cibotium barometz; assembly: GCF_041138505.1. Lineage (NCBI taxonomy): Eukaryota > Viridiplantae > Streptophyta > Polypodiopsida > Cyatheales > Cibotiaceae > Cibotium > Cibotium barometz. The sequence continues at coordinate 37,446,859 of NC_141097.1, read as the reverse complement.
TGGATGGATGCGATTTGGATGCATTATGATGCTTTAGATATGCCGGGATGCATACATGCAGTGGTTTGCAAGTTGGTTGCTTACATGTTAACAATCTCTGAGAAAGTATTATAAATAAGCATATGCAATCTTGTTCACAAAATGTAAAAAAAGTGAACATTATCTTTTGCACCTCTTTAGTTTTACTCAAATTTGGCGCTAATGCATGCTCTCTTTTTTTTTTCATGGCAACAAGATGACGAAGCTGAAAGGAAATTCCTACTTAAGCAGTTGAAACCCTCTTCCTTCTCAAGAGAAGGAAAATATGTTGTTAAATATGCACAGAGGCATGTATAGAGTCCATGACCGACGATTTCTCTCTTGTTTGGTACTAATAAAGCCAACCAATCTATGGTGGCGTGTTTTTGACTAATCGATGATGCTAAGCTATGGTGGAAGGAGTGGTGTAGAGAAAAGGATGTCCAAGAAAGCTCTATCACCTATAGGAACAAATCAAGGGAGCTATTAAGGAGAGGTACTTGCCTTTAGACTTTAAACCCTAAAAAGATAAATGAGTTTTATAGCCTGACCCAAAAGAACTCCTCAGTGGATGCTTACTACTCCCAATTTGTTAGGCCCAAGAAGTATGCTCCAACTATGACCTTGGCTCAATCCATTAGCCAATTTGTACAAGGTTTTAACCCCTCTCCTCAACCATCGTCTAGAATCCATGCAGTCGACTAGCTTTTAGGATGTGATTTTTTGAGCTAGACTTTTAGAAGATGAGTTGAAGGATAGAAATAGCAACAATGCAGGGTGACCTTCTGGATTGCCCTTCAATCAACTGCCATTTAGTGGTCAAATTTCATGGCCATTGTTGCCTCGCTCGCGAAAACCTTACACAATGACCTAGCATGGCAAAGAGGAATGACTACAATTGCCACCAACCAGGTCACCGCCGACATGTTAATGCCCTCTTCTACCCAAGGCTGTTAACCTTTCAAAATTACCTCCTCTAAACTTTCCCAAGAACCCACAAACTGATCCTAGGAGAAGATTTGCTTCCATTCAACAACCCGGTCAAGTAAGAAATGGAGTTCATAGCCCCAAAGGTGGGTATCATTGAAGAGGTTGTGGAAGAGGAAGAGTTGCTATGATCCAAGCTAAAGAAAAAACCCTTGAAGATGAAGAGGAGGATAGAGCCTAGGTTCATGTTGAAAGAGCACCAAGGTGAAAATAAACAATTTTCAGTGATCCAAACACCAGCATCATATCATGGCAAACATTTTAAATTGTTGATTGATTATAGAAGTACTCATTCATTTCCTTCACCAAAGTGCATCAGACAATTAGGTCTTAATAAAAACCATCCAAGAAAATGGCATCGAGCTAGCTAGTGGCAAGGAAGTAATTTACCAATATACCATAGGAGATCTAGAGTTTGATAAAACCCATCCATGAAAATGGCATCGAGCTAGATAATGACAAGAAAGTACTTTCCCAATATACCATAGGAGATATAGAGTTTGATCTTATTGGCAAACTAACGAGTTGCTATTTCCATATGATGCCCCTGGATATTCATTTCTTGGAATGGATTGGCTAAAAGAATAAAAGCCCACCATCCACTGTGAGAATGGAGAAATCTCATTTAAGGATGCCAAAAATGAAGAAGTAGTGGCTTCAGGGAGGACTGGTAGACCCAGCTTACAGCTAGTCAAGGGCAATAAGTTACTAATGGGTATCAGGAAGAATCAAAGGATGTTTGTTGTAAAACTCAACAAGGTAGAGAAAGATACTATAGGGAGTAAACCTGACTGGATATAAGACTACAAAGATCTCTTCCCAAAGGAACTTACCTAGATGCCCACAAAGGGAAATTTACCATGAGATTGAGCTTATTCACGGAGCACAACCTGTGGCAAAAAGGAACTTACCTAGATGCCCACAAAGGGAAATTTACCATGAGATTGAGCTTATTCACGGAGCACAACCTGTGGCAAAAAGGGTATATAAAATGTTAGTTCCAGAGTCAATAGAACTCAAGGAATAACTTTGACCGATGTTAGAGAGAACGTTCATCAAACCAAGTGTATTGCCTTGGGGAGCTTCGGTCCTATTTCAAAAGAAGGATGGAACCTTACGATTATGCATTGACTATAGGGGTCTAAATTAACTCACTCTAAAAAATAAGTATTCAATCCCTAAGATTGTCAAACTTTTAGATCGATTTCAGGAAGACCAAGTCTTCACCAAGATTGATTTAAAGTCTGGTAATTATCAGATTAGATTCAAGGAGGAGGGAAGACACCCCAAAGATAACATTCAACTCCATATATGGGCATTGTGAATACACCGTGATGATGACATTTGGGTTGACTAATTCCCCAGCAACTTGCAATAGGCTCGTGCACGATATATCCAAGAAGCAGCTAGATAAATTACCTTGGTGTTCTTTGACTCACAAAATTTTGGTCTCAGATTACTAGGAAGGGCATATCTTGTATACATGCTCCAAATACCTAGAGTCTCATAACCTCTGTGCTGGAAAAAAGGAAGGCCCAAAGATAATTCTCTACATTGGCATTGCCTAGGAAATCTATAGACACCTGCACTAGCTTGATATTGTCAAGGGATTTGACCAACCCTTGCATTGGCACAACAATTGGAGCACGGATCCCTATCCTTCTGAGTTGGGTCAGGACTCAAAGGATTGTAATGACGCAACAACCTTTAGATTAGGTCTAGGACCATGGTCATGGGATCAGGTATAAAAGGGGCTCATGGGTTGTCATTTGTACCTTTTATGAACTTTTATGATCTTTGGACATTATCTCTCTTGGACATTTGTATGTCCTTGGAGCCTTTGGCTAGCATAGGCTTATAGAAGGATATTTCCATCCTCTCGCTGCTGCTGAGAGGTTAACTCACTTAGGCATCATGGCTCTTTGTATGAGATTATCTCCTTAATGTTGCATTAATTAATGTGGTGATTATCCCATATCTCAGCTTTATTATCACTTCATTCCAATCGGTACTAGAGCTCTTGGCTCGATTTGAGCAAATTTCTATAGAATGCAAGAGTTCTTGATTTTCTTGAAAACTTTGTTACATGAATGAAGTGCTTCAAGCTGATTATACATGGATTAGTGGTGGGCATGAAGATCATGGAGCTTGGCCACAAGATTTGATGTCATTTTGGGAGAAATTGCATCAATTTTGGAGAAATTTTGATGACCGAGCACATTTTGGATCAAAATTTGATTAGGACAGGCAAAGTTTCGAGGTGTGGACTTGCAAAAAAAAAAACATCTTTCTCCCCCTCACTTATAAATGGAAGATTGGTGGAGATGGAGACTTGGAGCAACCATGAAGTAACATGGTGGCTAAATAAGCATTGGGAGACTTAGCAGGTTGTAGAAGGCACAACCGAGAGGATAACGAAGATAAATCTGTGTGAATGGGATCTGCTAGCCATTGTCACCTATTAATGGAGGCATTTGCAAACCCTAAACCAACTCTCTGTTAGCATTAAGCATTTGGGAGGGAAATTATACTATGGATCTTCGCAAGAGAAGGGTGAATGGTTGATGCTAACAAGAGATTGAAGCTCAAAAACGACCGTCGGCTTTGGTGTTTTCTCCAACCCTAATCACGATTTTTTTTTTTGCATTAACCATTTCATCATACCTTCTTGAGCTTGAATTTTGCTTATCTCATGCTTTCTTACAAGATTTGAGAAATTTCTTGAGATCTAGGATTTCTCACCAAATTAGGGTTTTTGGGGGATTTTTGCCAAAATTGATTCCATAATCTTCTTCCTTATGCTTCCTCCTACTCACTCATGCATTGGTTAACTCTCAAACCATGGGATTAGGGTTTCTTCACCTTTTTTTTCCAATTTGGGGGTTTTTCTAAAATTAGGGTTTGCTCTTACAATTTCATAAGATTGGCATTGTTTTGCCCCTTGTGTAGTGTTCTCTTGTCTTACGTGCTCTCTTGAAGATCGTTTCTACCATGTGCGGGTGGAACAATAGAGAGCAGATGGAAGGGAACATGGGCACTTCAAAGAGTAGTGACATAGTGTTCTCTTGTCCTACGTGCTCTCTTGAAGATTGTTTCTACCATGTGTGGGTGGAACCATAGAGAGAAGATGGAAGGGAACATGAGCACTTGAGAGGGTAGTGTGAGTTGGTGGCCGAAATGCCTACAAACTATTGGTGGCCGAAATGCCTATAAACTATGTGTAGCAGAAATGCTTATGGAACACCAGGCTATCTATGCCTGTGCGAGTGATTATTTTATCTTGTTACTTGAGCCCACCTCTCATCCAAAGTGTGTGGTCAGAGTACCAGCACGGAGTGCAAGTGGTAAAGTGGACATGATACCTGGTTGGCAAGGGACTTATGTGTACGCCAAGGGTCATGTGGATTGGCATTAATTTGGGATTTCTTACCAAAATTAGAGTCTCCACCTAAAATTTTTGAGGTCCAAGGTATAACTTCTTTTCCCCACGTTCTCCTCTATCCATACATGCCACCCTCGCTACATTCTTGAAGGGAAATTAGGGTTTCTTGGAAACTTTGTTGTTTTTGGGAAATTTTTGCAAATCAGGATTTATGGCATTCATTTTCTAAAATTTATCATTGCCAATAGCCTTCTACACTATCTCAATAGCCCATTCTACTAGCGCATAAGCAAACTTTGAAGATCTTGAAACTTTGTTTCTTCATAAAGCATGTATTTTAAGCTCCTATGAACCCTTTCCCTCCCTTATGTTCAAGAATTTCAATCCATTTCATGGGGAAATAAAGGTTTTATCAAAATTAAGGTTTTGGAATGATTGGGATTGAACTCTCTTCATAAGTGTGTCAATCATGCTTTCTCATACCATAATTCACCCTTATATCCACAAACTTCATTGTATCACACACTAATTAGGGTTTCTCAAAAATCAAGGTTTCTTGAGTGCATTCGGTGCTGCATTGATTCCTTGCATTACACTCTCACCGTAATGTGGCGATTGAGTTTGGTGGTGTGTGGCAATATGGGAGATTGATCTTGTGGAAAGAATACTGTAAATCGTCACTTGGCATGAGTCATGCTAAGATTTCGACTGTAAGCTCCTATACATTACTCTCTTTACATTTCTAGCATTTCCATTGTGCAGTCTCAATTCAAATAAGCACTAGTATATCTAGCATGTGGAGAGGGTACCCTTGGCATTGGTTGAGAGGCCAAGGGGGAGCATGCTTGAACTCTCCTTGTCCTAACTGCTTTTGGAAAAGTAGCACAAGGAGGGAGATTATGTACATGGTGATCAAGACATGGCCTCAACCCTTGCCATTGGATTCCAAACTTTGGTAAGGGGGTGAGAAAGCTTGGCTAGGAAACTGGCAAAGTAAAATCTCTTCATTGACTTGCTACATCGAATCAAATCAGCAATAGTTATATGTATACAAGTGGGAATGAATTGAAATGCAATTGACAAATCAATGGGGTTTTATAAGGAGGCATAGTTGGCATTATTGGGCACATTGATATTAGATATAGTGATTGAGATTGGCTCATAAATGCACTAAGGTCATGCCAAAATTTTTCCAAAGTCTAGTCAAAATGCCTTGGATGGATGCGATTTGGATGCATTATGATGCTTTAGATATGCCGGGATGCATACATGCAGTGGTTTGCAAGTTGGTTGCTTACATGTTAACAATCTCTGAGAAAGTATTATAAATAAGCATATGCAATCTTGTTCACAAAATGTAAAAAAAGTGAACATTATCTTTTGCACCTCTTTAGTTTTACTCAAATTTGGCGCTAATGCATGCTCTCTTTTTTTTTTCATGGCAACAAGATGACGAAGCTGAAAGGAAATTCCTACTTAAGCAGTTGAAACCCTCTTCCTTCTCAAGAGAAGGAAAATATGTTGTTAAATATGCACAGAGGCATGTATAGAGTCCATGACCGACGATTTCTCTCTTGTTTGGTACTAATAAAGCCAACCAATCTATGGTGGCGTGTTTTTGACTAATCGATGATGCTAAGCTATGGTGGAAGGAGTGGTGTAGAGAAAAGGATGTCCAAGAAAGCTCTATCACCTATAGGAACAAATCAAGGGAGCTATTAAGGAGAGGTACTTGCCTTTAGACTTTAAACCCTAAAAAGATAAATGAGTTTTATAGCCTGACCCAAAAGAACTCCTCAGTGGATGCTTACTACTCCCAATTTGTTAGGCCCAAGAAGTATGCTCCAACTATGACCTTGGCTCAATCCATTAGCCAATTTGTACAAGGTTTTAACCCCTCTCCTCAACCATCGTCTAGAATCCATGCAGTCGACTAGCTTTTAGGATGTGATTTTTTGAGCTAGACTTTTAGAAGATGAGTTGAAGGATAGAAATAGCAACAATGCAGGGTGACCTTCTGGATTGCCCTTCAATCAACTGCCATTTAGTGGTCAAATTTCATGGCCATTGTTGCCTCGCTCGCGAAAACCTTACACAATGACCTAGCATGGCAAAGAGGAATGACTACAATTGCCACCAACCAGGTCACCGCCGACATGTTAATGCCCTCTTCTACCCAAGGCTGTTAACCTTTCAAAATTACCTCCTCTAAACTTTCCCAAGAACCCACAAACTGATCCTAGGAGAAGATTTGCTTCCATTCAACAACCCGGTCAAGTAAGAAATGGAGTTCATAGCCCCAAAGGTGGGTATCATTGAAGAGGTTGTGGAAGAGGAAGAGTTGCTATGATCCAAGCTAAAGAAAAAACCCTTGAAGATGAAGAGGAGGATAGAGCCTAGGTTCATGTTGAAAGAGCACCAAGGTGAAAATAAACAATTTTCAGTGATCCAAACACCAGCATCATATCATGGCAAACATTTTAAATTGTTGATTGATTATAGAAGTACTCATTCATTTCCTTCACCAAAGTGCATCAGACAATTAGGTCTTAATAAAAACCATCCAAGAAAATGGCATCGAGCTAGCTAGTGGCAAGGAAGTAATTTACCAATATACCATAGGAGATCTAGAGTTTGATAAAACCCATCCATGAAAATGGCATCGAGCTAGATAATGACAAGAAAGTACTTTCCCAATATACCATAGGAGATATAGAGTTTGATCTTATTGGCAAACTAACGAGTTGCTATTTCCATATGATGCCCCTGGATATTCATTTCTTGGAATGGATTGGCTAAAAGAATAAAAGCCCACCATCCACTGTGAGAATGGAGAAATCTCATTTAAGGATGCCAAAAATGAAGAAGTAGTGGCTTCAGGGAGGACTGGTAGACCCAGCTTACAGCTAGTCAAGGGCAATAAGTTACTAATGGGTATCAGGAAGAATCAAAGGATGTTTGTTGTAAAACTCAACAAGGTAGAGAAAGATACTATAGGGAGTAAACCTGACTGGATATAAGACTACAAAGATCTCTTCCCAAAGGAACTTACCTAGATGCCCACAAAGGGAAATTTACCATGAGATTGAGCTTATTCACGGAGCACAACCTGTGGCAAAAAGGAACTTACCTAGATGCCCACAAAGGGAAATTTACCATGAGATTGAGCTTATTCACGGAGCACAACCTGTGGCAAAAAGGGTATATAAAATGTTAGTTCCAGAGTCAATAGAACTCAAGGAATAACTTTGACCGATGTTAGAGAGAACGTTCATCAAACCAAGTGTATTGCCTTGGGGAGCTTCGGTCCTATTTCAAAAGAAGGATGGAACCTTACGATTATGCATTGACTATAGGGGTCTAAATTAACTCACTCTAAAAAATAAGTATTCAATCCCTAAGATTGTCAAACTTTTAGATCGATTTCAGGAAGACCAAGTCTTCACCAAGATTGATTTAAAGTCTGGTAATTATCAGATTAGATTCAAGGAGGAGGGAAGACACCCCAAAGATAACATTCAACTCCATATATGGGCATTGTGAATACACCGTGATGATGACATTTGGGTTGACTAATTCCCCAGCAACTTGCAATAGGCTCGTGCACGATATATCCAAGAAGCAGCTAGATAAATTACCTTGGTGTTCTTTGACTCACAAAATTTTGGTCTCAGATTACTAGGAAGGGCATATCTTGTATACATGCTCCAAATACCTAGAGTCTCATAACCTCTGTGCTGGAAAAAAGGAAGGCCCAAAGATAATTCTCTACATTGGCATTGCCTAGGAAATCTATAGACACCTGCACTAGCTTGATATTGTCAAGGGATTTGACCAACCCTTGCATTGGCACAACAATTGGAGCACGGATCCCTATCCTTCTGAGTTGGGTCAGGACTCAAAGGATTGTAATGACGCAACAACCTTTAGATTAGGTCTAGGACCATGGTCATGGGATCAGGTATAAAAGGGGCTCATGGGTTGTCATTTGTACCTTTTATGAACTTTTATGATCTTTGGACATTATCTCTCTTGGACATTTGTATGTCCTTGGAGCCTTTGGCTAGCATAGGCTTATAGAAGGATATTTCCATCCTCTCGCTGCTGCTGAGAGGTTAACTCACTTAGGCATCATGGCTCTTTGTATGAGATTATCTCCTTAATGTTGCATTAATTAATGTGGTGATTATCCCATATCTCAGCTTTATTATCACTTCATTCCAATCGGTACTAGAGCTCTTGGCTCGATTTGAGCAAATTTCTATAGAATGCAAGAGTTCTTGATTTTCTTGAAAACTTTGTTACATGAATGAAGTGCTTCAAGCTGATTATACATGGATTAGTGGTGGGCATGAAGATCATGGAGCTTGGCCACAAGATTTGATGTCATTTTGGGAGAAATTGCATCAATTTTGGAGAAATTTTGATGACCGAGCACATTTTGGATCAAAATTTGATTAGGACAGGCAAAGTTTCGAGGTGTGGACTTGCAAAAAAAAAAACATCTTTCTCCCCCTCACTTATAAATGGAAGATTGGTGGAGATGGAGACTTGGAGCAACCATGAAGTAACATGGTGGCTAAATAAGCATTGGGAGACTTAGCAGGTTGTAGAAGGCACAACCGAGAGGATAACGAAGATAAATCTGTGTGAATGGGATCTGCTAGCCATTGTCACCTATTAATGGAGGCATTTGCAAACCCTAAACCAACTCTCTGTTAGCATTAAGCATTTGGGAGGGAAATTATACTATGGATCTTCGCAAGAGAAGGGTGAATGGTTGATGCTAACAAGAGATTGAAGCTCAAAAACGACCGTCGGCTTTGGTGTTTTCTCCAACCCTAATCACGATTTTTTTTTTTGCATTAACCATTTCATCATACCTTCTTGAGCTTGAATTTTGCTTATCTCATGCTTTCTTACAAGATTTGAGAAATTTCTTGAGATCTAGGATTTCTCACCAAATTAGGGTTTTTGGGGGATTTTTGCCAAAATTGATTCCATAATCTTCTTCCTTATGCTTCCTCCTACTCACTCATGCATTGGTTAACTCTCAAACCATGGGATTAGGGTTTCTTCACCTTTTTTTTCCAATTTGGGGGTTTTTCTAAAATTAGGGTTTGCTCTTTCAATTTCATAAGATTGGCATTGTTTTGCCCCTTGTGTAGTGTTCTCTTGTCTTACGTGCTCTCTTGAAGATCGTTTCTACCATGTGGGGGTGGAACAATAGAGAGCAGATGGAAGGGAACATGGGCACTTCAAAGAGTAGTGACAAGCACAACATACCCTGTGTAGTGTTCTCTTGTCCTACGTGCTCTCTTGAAGATTGTTTCTACCATGTGTGGGTGGAACCATAGAGAGAAGATGGAAGGGAACATGAGCACTTGAGAGGGTAGTGTGAGTTGGTGGCCGAAATGCCTACAAACTATTGGTGGCCGAAATGCCTATAAACTATGTGTAGCAGAAATGCTTATGGAACACCAGGCTATCTATGCCTGTGCGAGTGATTATTTTATCTTGTTACTTGAGCCCACCTCTCATCCAAAGTGTGTGGTCAGAGTACCAGCACGGAGTGCAAGTGGTAAAGTGGACATGATACCTGGTTGGCAAGGGACTTATGTGTACGCCAAGGGTCATGTGGATTGGCATTAATTTGGGATTTCTTACCAAAATTAGAGTCTCCACCTAAAATTTTTGAGGTCCAAGGTATAACTTCTTTTCCCCACGTTCTCCTCTATCCATACATGCCACCCTCGCTACATTCTTGAAGGGAAATTAGGGTTTCTTGGAAACTTTGTTGTTTTTGGGAAATTTTTGCAAATCAGGATTTATGGCATTCATTTTCTAAAATTTATCATTGCCAATAGCCTTCTACACTATCTCAATAGCCCATTCTACTAGCGCATAAGCAAACTTTGAAGATCTTGAAACTTTGTTTCTTCATAAAGCATGTATTTTAAGCTCCTATGAACCCTTTCCCTCCCTTATGTTCAAGAATTTCAATCCATTTCATGGGGAAATAAAGGTTTTATCAAAATTAAGGTTTTGGAATGATTGGGATTGAACTCTCTTCATAAGTGTGTCAATCATGCTTTCTCATACCATAATTCACCCTTATATCCACAAACTTCATTGTATCACACACTAATTAGGGTTTCTCAAAAATCAAGGTTTCTTGAGTGCATTCGGTGCTGCATTGATTCCTTGCATTACACTCTCACCGTAATGTGGCGATTGAGTTTGGTGGTGTGTGGCAATATGGGAGATTGATCTTGTGGAAAGAATACTGTAAATCGTCACTTGGCATGAGTCATGCTAAGATTTCGACTGTAAGCTCCTATACATTACTCTCTTTACATTTCTAGCATTTCCATTGTGCAGTCTCAATTCAAATAAGCACTAGTATATCTAGCATGTGGAGAGGGTACCCTTGGCATTGGTTGAGAGGCCAAGGGGGAGCATGCTTGAACTCTCCTTGTCCTAACTGCTTTTGGAAAAGTAGCACAAGGAGGGAGATTATGTACATGGTGATCAAGACATGGCCTCAACCCTTGCCATTGGATTCCAAACTTTGGTAAGGGGGTGAGAAAGCTTGGCTAGGAAACTGGCAAAGTAAAATCTCTTCATTGACTTGCTACATCGAATCAAATCAGCAATAGTTATATGTATACAAGTGGGAATGAATTGAAATGCAATTGACAAATCAATGGGGTTTTATAAGGAGGCATAGTTGGCATTATTGGGCACATTGATATTAGATATAGTGATTGAGATTGGCTCATAAATGCACTAAGGTCATGCCAAAATTTTTCCAAAGTCTAGTCAAAATGCCTTGGATGGATGCGATTTGGATGCATTATGATGCTTTAGATATGCCGGGATGCATACATGCAGTGGTTTGCAAGTTGGTTGCTTACATGTTAACAATCTCTGAGAAAGTATTATAAATAAGCATATGCAATCTTGTTCACAAAATGTAAAAAAAGTGAACATTATCTTTTGCACCTCTTTAGTTTTACTCAAATTTGGCGCTAATGCATGCTCTCTTTTTTTTTTCATGGCAACAAGATGACGAAGCTGAAAGGAAATTCCTACTTAAGCAGTTGAAACCCTCTTCCTTCTCAAGAGAAGGAAAATATGTTGTTAAATATGCACAGAGGCATGTATAGAGTCCATGACCGACGATTTCTCTCTTGTTTGGTACTAATAAAGCCAACCAATCTATGGTGGCGTGTTTTTGACTAATCGATGATGCTAAGCTATGGTGGAAGGAGTGGTGTAGAGAAAAGGATGTCCAAGAAAGCTCTATCACCTATAGGAACAAATCAAGGGAGCTATTAAGGAGAGGTACTTGCCTTTAGACTTTAAACCCTAAAAAGATAAATGAGTTTTATAGCCTGACCCAAAAGAACTCCTCAGTGGATGCTTACTACTCCCAATTTGTTAGGCCCAAGAAGTATGCTCCAACTATGACCTTGGCTCAATCCATTAGCCAATTTGTACAAGGTTTTAACCCCTCTCCTCAACCATCGTCTAGAATCCATGCAGTCGACTAGCTTTTAGGATGTGATTTTTTGAGCTAGACTTTTAGAAGATGAGTTGAAGGATAGAAATAGCAACAATGCAGGGTGACCTTCTGGATTGCCCTTCAATCAACTGCCATTTAGTGGTCAAATTTCATGGCCATTGTTGCCTCGCTCGCGAAAACCTTACACAATGACCTAGCATGGCAAAGAGGAATGACTACAATTGCCACCAACCAGGTCACCGCCGACATGTTAATGCCCTCTTCTACCCAAGGCTGTTAACCTTTCAAAATTACCTCCTCTAAACTTTCCCAAGAACCCACAAACTGATCCTAGGAGAAGATTTGCTTCCATTCAACAACCCGGTCAAGTAAGAAATGGAGTTCATAGCCCCAAAGGTGGGTATCATTGAAGAGGTTGTGGAAGAGGAAGAGTTGCTATGATCCAAGCTAAAGAAAAAACCCTTGAAGATGAAGAGGAGGATAGAGCCTAGGTTCATGTTGAAAGAGCACCAAGGTGAAAATAAACAATTTTCAGTGATCCAAACACCAGCATCATATCATGGCAAACATTTTAAATTGTTGATTGATTATAGAAGTACTCATTCATTTCCTTCACCAAAGTGCATCAGACAATTAGGTCTTAATAAAAACCATCCAAGAAAATGGCATCGAGCTAGCTAGTGGCAAGGAAGTAATTTACCAATATACCATAGGAGATCTAGAGTTTGATAAAACCCATCCATGAAAATGGCATCGAGCTAGATAATGACAAGAAAGTACTTTCCCAATATACCATAGGAGATATAGAGTTTGATCTTATTGGCAAACTAACGAGTTGCTATTTCCATATGATGCCCCTGGATATTCATTTCTTGGAATGGATTGGCTAAAAGAATAAAAGCCCACCATCCACTGTGAGAATGGAGAAATCTCATTTAAGGATGCCAAAAATGAAGAAGTAGTGGCTTCAGGGAGGACTGGTAGACCCAGCTTACAGCTAGTCAAGGGCAATAAGTTACTAATGGGTATCAGGAAGAATCAAAGGATGTTTGTTGTAAAACTCAACAAGGTAGAGAAAGATACTATAGGGAGTAAACCTGACTGGATATAAGACTACAAAGATCTCTTCCCAAAGGAACTTACCTAGATGCCCACAAAGGGAAATTTACCATGAGATTGAGCTTATTCACGGAGCACAACCTGTGGCAAAAAGGAACTTACCTAGATGCCCACAAAGGGAAATTTACCATGAGATTGAGCTTATTCACGGAGCACAACCTGTGGCAAAAAGGGTATATAAAATGTTAGTTCCAGAGTCAATAGAACTCAAGGAATAACTTTGACCGATGTTAGAGAGAACGTTCATCAAACCAAGTGTATTGCCTTGGGGAGCTTCGGTCCTATTTCAAAAGAAGGATGGAACCTTACGATTATGCATTGACTATAGGGGTCTAAATTAACTCACTCTAAAAAATAAGTATTCAATCCCTAAGATTGTCAAACTTTTAGATCGATTTCAGGAAGACCAAGTCTTCACCAAGATTGATTTAAAGTCTGGTAATTATCAGATTAGATTCAAGGAGGAGGGAAGACACCCCAAAGATAACATTCAACTCCATATATGGGCATTGTGAATACACCGTGATGATGACATTTGGGTTGACTAATTCCCCAGCAACTTGCAATAGGCTCGTGCACGATATATCCAAGAAGCAGCTAGATAAATTACCTTGGTGTTCTTTGACTCACAAAATTTTGGTCTCAGATTACTAGGAAGGGCATATCTTGTATACATGCTCCAAATACCTAGAGTCTCATAACCTCTGTGCTGGAAAAAAGGAAGGCCCAAAGATAATTCTCTACATTGGCATTGCCTAGGAAATCTATAGACACCTGCACTAGCTTGATATTGTCAAGGGATTTGACCAACCCTTGCATTGGCACAACAATTGGAGCACGGATCCCTATCCTTCTGAGTTGGGTCAGGACTCAAAGGATTGTAATGACGCAACAACCTTTAGATTAGGTCTAGGACCATGGTCATGGGATCAGGTATAAAAGGGGCTCATGGGTTGTCATTTGTACCTTTTATGAACTTTTATGATCTTTGGACATTATCTCTCTTGGACATTTGTATGTCCTTGGAGCCTTTGGCTAGCATAGGCTTATAGAAGGATATTTCCATCCTCTCGCTGCTGCTGAGAGGTTAACTCACTTAGGCATCATGGCTCTTTGTATGAGATTATCTCCTTAATGTTGCATTAATTAATGTGGTGATTATCCCATATCTCAGCTTTATTATCACTTCATTCCAATCGGTACTAGAGCTCTTGGCTCGATTTGAGCAAATTTCTATAGAATGCAAGAGTTCTTGATTTTCTTGAAAACTTTGTTACATGAATGAAGTGCTTCAAGCTGATTATACATGGATTAGTGGTGGGCATGAAGATCATGGAGCTTGGCCACAAGATTTGATGTCATTTTGGGAGAAATTGCATCAATTTTGGAGAAATTTTGATGACCGAGCACATTTTGGATCAAAATTTGATTAGGACAGGCAAAGTTTCGAGGTGTGGACTTGCAAAAAAAAAAACATCTTTCTCCCCCTCACTTATAAATGGAAGATTGGTGGAGATGGAGACTTGGAGCAACCATGAAGTAACATGGTGGCTAAATAAGCATTGGGAGACTTAGCAGGTTGTAGAAGGCACAACCGAGAGGATAACGAAGATAAATCTGTGTGAATGGGATCTGCTAGCCATTGTCACCTATTAATGGAGGCATTTGCAAACCCTAAACCAACTCTCTGTTAGCATTAAGCATTTGGGAGGGAAATTATACTATGGATCTTCGCAAGAGAAGGGTGAATGGTTGATGCTAACAAGAGATTGAAGCTCAAAAACGACCGTCGGCTTTGGTGTTTTCTCCAACCATAATCACGATTTTTTTTTTTGCATTAACCATTTCATCATACCTTCTTGAGCTTGAATTTTGCTTATCTCATGCTTTCTTACAAGATTTGAGAAATTTCTTGAGATCTAGGATTTCTCACCAAATTAGGGTTTTTGGGGGATTTTTGCCAAAATTGATTCCATAATCTTCTTCCTTATGCTTCCTCCTACTCACTCATGCATTGGTTAACTCTCAAACCATGGGATTAGGGTTTCTTCACCTTTTTTTTCCAATTTGGGGGTTTTTCTAAAATTAGGGTTTGCTCTTACAATTTCATAAGATTGGCATTGTTTTGCCCCTTGTGTAGTGTTCTCTTGTCTTACGTGCTCTCTTGAAGATCGTTTCTACCATGTGCGGGTGGAACAATAGAGAGCAGATGGAAGGGAACATGGGCACTTCAAAGAGTAGTGACATAGTGTTCTCTTGTCCTACGTGCTCTCTTGAAGATTGTTTCTACCATGTGTGGGTGGAACCATAGAGAGAAGATGGAAGGGAACATGAGCACTTGAGAGGGTAGTGTGAGTTGGTGGCCGAAATGCCTACAAACTATTGGTGGCCGAAATGCCTATAAACTATGTGTAGCAGAAATGCTTATGGAACACCAGGCTATCTATGCCTGTGCGAGTGATTATTTTATCTTGTTACTTGAGCCCACCTCTCATCCAAAGTGTGTGGTCAGAGTACCAGCACGGAGTGCAAGTGGTAAAGTGGACATGATACCTGGTTGGCAAGGGACTTATGTGTACGCCAAGGGTCATGTGGATTGGCATTAATTTGGGATTTCTTACCAAAATTAGAGTCTCCACCTAAAATTTTTGAGGTCCAAGGTATAACTTCTTTTCCCCACGTTCTCCTCTATCCATACATGCCACCCTCGCTACATTCTTGAAGGGAAATTAGGGTTTCTTGGAAACTTTGTTGTTTTTGGGAAATTTTTGCAAATCAGGATTTATGGCATTCATTTTCTAAAATTTATCATTGCCAATAGCCTTCTACACTATCTCAATAGCCCATTCTACTAGCGCATAAGCAAACTTTGAAGATCTTGAAACTTTGTTTCTTCATAAAGCATGTATTTTAAGCTCCTATGAACCCTTTCCCTCCCTTATGTTCAAGAATTTCAATCCATTTCATGGGGAAATAAAGGTTTTATCAAAATTAAGGTTTTGGAATGATTGGGATTGAACTCTCTTCATAAGTGTGTCAATCATGCTTTCTCATACCATAATTCACCCTTATATCCACAAACTTCATTGTATCACACACTAATTAGGGTTTCTCAAAAATCAAGGTTTCTTGAGTGCATTCGGTGCTGCATTGATTCCTTGCATTACACTCTCACCGTAATGTGGCGATTGAGTTTGGTGGTGTGTGGCAATATGGGAGATTGATCTTGTGGAAAGAATACTGTAAATCGTCACTTGGCATGAGTCATGCTAAGATTTCGACTGTAAGCTCCTATACATTACTCTCTTTACATTTCTAGCATTTCCATTGTGCAGTCTCAATTCAAATAAGCACTAGTATATCTAGCATGTGGAGAGGGTACCCTTGGCATTGGTTGAGAGGCCAAGGGGGAGCATGCTTGAACTCTCCTTGTCCTAACTGCTTTTGGAAAAGTAGCACAAGGAGGGAGATTATGTACATGGTGATCAAGACATGGCCTCAACCCTTGCCATTGGATTCCAAACTTTGGTAAGGGGGTGAGAAAGCTTGGCTAGGAAACTGGCAAAGTAAAATCTCTTCATTGACTTGCTACATCGAATCAAATCAGCAATAGTTATATGTATACAAGTGGGAATGAATTGAAATGCAATTGACAAATCAATGGGGTTTTATAAGGAGGCATAGTTGGCATTATTGGGCACATTGATATTAGATATAGTGATTGAGATTGGCTCATAAATGCACTAAGGTCATGCCAAAATTTTTCCAAAGTCTAGTCAAAATGCCTTGGATGGATGCGATTTGGATGCATTATGATGCTTTAGATATGCCGGGATGCATACATGCAGTGGTTTGCAAGTTGGTTGCTTACATGTTAACAATCTCTGAGAAAGTATTATAAATAAGCATATGCAATCTTGTTCACAAAATGTAAAAAAAGTGAACATTATCTTTTGCACCTCTTTAGTTTTACTCAAATTTGGCGCTAATGCATGCTCTCTTTTTTTTTTCATGGCAACAAGATGACGAAGCTGAAAGGAAATTCCTACTTAAGCAGTTGAAACCCTCTTCCTTCTCAAGAGAAGGAAAATATGTTGTTAAATATGCACAGAGGCATGTATAGAGTCCATGACCGACGATTTCTCTCTTGTTTGGTACTAATAAAGCCAACCAATCTATGGTGGCGTGTTTTTGACTAATCGATGATGCTAAGCTATGGTGGAAGGAGTGGTGTAGAGAAAAGGATGTCCAAGAAAGCTCTATCACCTATAGGAACAAATCAAGGGAGCTATTAAGGAGAGGTACTTGCCTTTAGACTTTAAACCCTAAAAAGATAAATGAGTTTTATAGCCTGACCCAAAAGAACTCCTCAGTGGATGCTTACTACTCCCAATTTGTTAGGCCCAAGAAGTATGCTCCAACTATGACCTTGGCTCAATCCATTAGCCAATTTGTACAAGGTTTTAACCCCTCTCCTCAACCATCGTCTAGAATCCATGCAGTCGACTAGCTTTTAGGATGTGATTTTTTGAGCTAGACTTTTAGAAGATGAGTTGAAGGATAGAAATAGCAACAATGCAGGGTGACCTTCTGGATTGCCCTTCAATCAACTGCCATTTAGTGGTCAAATTTCATGGCCATTGTTGCCTCGCTCGCGAAAACCTTACACAATGACCTAGCATGGCAAAGAGGAATGACTACAATTGCCACCAACCAGGTCACCGCCGACATGTTAATGCCCTCTTCTACCCAAGGCTGTTAACCTTTCAAAATTACCTCCTCTAAACTTTCCCAAGAACCCACAAACTGATCCTAGGAGAAGATTTGCTTCCATTCAACAACCCGGTCAAGTAAGAAATGGAGTTCATAGCCCCAAAGGTGGGTATCATTGAAGAGGTTGTGGAAGAGGAAGAGTTGCTATGATCCAAGCTAAAGAAAAAACCCTTGAAGATGAAGAGGAGGATAGAGCCTAGGTTCATGTTGAAAGAGCACCAAGGTGAAAATAAACAATTTTCAGTGATCCAAACACCAGCATCATATCATGGCAAACATTTTAAATTGTTGATTGATTATAGAAGTACTCATTCATTTCCTTCACCAAAGTGCATCAGACAATTAGGTCTTAATAAAAACCATCCAAGAAAATGGCATCGAGCTAGCTAGTGGCAAGGAAGTAATTTACCAATATACCATAGGAGATCTAGAGTTTGATAAAACCCATCCATGAAAATGGCATCGAGCTAGATAATGACAAGAAAGTACTTTCCCAATATACCATAGGAGATATAGAGTTTGATCTTATTGGCAAACTAACGAGTTGCTATTTCCATATGATGCCCCTGGATATTCATTTCTTGGAATGGATTGGCTAAAAGAATAAAAGCCCACCATCCACTGTGAGAATGGAGAAATCTCATTTAAGGATGCCAAAAATGAAGAAGTAGTGGCTTCAGGGAGGACTGGTAGACCCAGCTTACAGCTAGTCAAGGGCAATAAGTTACTAATGGGTATCAGGAAGAATCAAAGGATGTTTGTTGTAAAACTCAACAAGGTAGAGAAAGATACTATAGGGAGTAAACCTGACTGGATATAAGACTACAAAGATCTCTTCCCAAAGGAACTTACCTAGATGCCCACAAAGGGAAATTTACCATGAGATTGAGCTTATTCACGGAGCACAACCTGTGGCAAAAAGGAACTTACCTAGATGCCCACAAAGGGAAATTTACCATGAGATTGAGCTTATTCACGGAGCACAACCTGTGGCAAAAAGGGTATATAAAATGTTAGTTCCAGAGTCAATAGAACTCAAGGAATAACTTTGACCGATGTTAGAGAGAACGTTCATCAAACCAAGTGTATTGCCTTGGGGAGCTTCGGTCCTATTTCAAAAGAAGGATGGAACCTTACGATTATGCATTGACTATAGGGGTCTAAATTAACTCACTCTAAAAAATAAGTATTCAATCCCTAAGATTGTCAAACTTTTAGATCGATTTCAGGAAGACCAAGTCTTCACCAAGATTGATTTAAAGTCTGGTAATTATCAGATTAGATTCAAGGAGGAGGGAAGACACCCCAAAGATAACATTCAACTCCATATATGGGCATTGTGAATACACCGTGATGATGACATTTGGGTTGACTAATTCCCCAGCAACTTGCAATAGGCTCGTGCACGATATATCCAAGAAGCAGCTAGATAAATTACCTTGGTGTTCTTTGACTCACAAAATTTTGGTCTCAGATTACTAGGAAGGGCATATCTTGTATACATGCTCCAAATACCTAGAGTCTCATAACCTCTGTGCTGGAAAAAAGGAAGGCCC
The DNA here is from genome assembly GCF_041138505.1 of Cibotium barometz. Classification (NCBI taxonomy): domain Eukaryota; kingdom Viridiplantae; phylum Streptophyta; class Polypodiopsida; order Cyatheales; family Cibotiaceae; genus Cibotium; species Cibotium barometz. Next base: position 37,427,496 of record NC_141097.1, on the reverse strand, counting down.
AAAGATAATTCTCTACATTGGCATTGCCTAGGAAATCTATAGACACCTGCACTAGCTTGATATTGTCAAGGGATTTGACCAACCCTTGCATTGGCACAACAATTGGAGCACGGATCCCTATCCTTCTGAGTTGGGTCAGGACTCAAAGGATTGTAATGACGCAACAACCTTTAGATTAGGTCTAGGACCATGGTCATGGGATCAGGTATAAAAGGGGCTCATGGGTTGTCATTTGTACCTTTTATGAACTTTTATGATCTTTGGACATTATCTCTCTTGGACATTTGTATGTCCTTGGAGCCTTTGGCTAGCATAGGCTTATAGAAGGATATTTCCATCCTCTCGCTGCTGCTGAGAGGTTAACTCACTTAGGCATCATGGCTCTTTGTATGAGATTATCTCCTTAATGTTGCATTAATTAATGTGGTGATTATCCCATATCTCAGCTTTATTATCACTTCATTCCAATCGGTACTAGAGCTCTTGGCTCGATTTGAGCAAATTTCTATAGAATGCAAGAGTTCTTGATTTTCTTGAAAACTTTGTTACATGAATGAAGTGCTTCAAGCTGATTATACATGGATTAGTGGTGGGCATGAAGATCATGGAGCTTGGCCACAAGATTTGATGTCATTTTGGGAGAAATTGCATCAATTTTGGAGAAATTTTGATGACCGAGCACATTTTGGATCAAAATTTGATTAGGACAGGCAAAGTTTCGAGGTGTGGACTTGCAAAAAAAAAAACATCTTTCTCCCCCTCACTTATAAATGGAAGATTGGTGGAGATGGAGACTTGGAGCAACCATGAAGTAACATGGTGGCTAAATAAGCATTGGGAGACTTAGCAGGTTGTAGAAGGCACAACCGAGAGGATAACGAAGATAAATCTGTGTGAATGGGATCTGCTAGCCATTGTCACCTATTAATGGAGGCATTTGCAAACCCTAAACCAACTCTCTGTTAGCATTAAGCATTTGGGAGGGAAATTATACTATGGATCTTCGCAAGAGAAGGGTGAATGGTTGATGCTAACAAGAGATTGAAGCTCAAAAACGACCGTCGGCTTTGGTGTTTTCTCCAACCCTAATCACGATTTTTTTTTTTTGCATTAACCATTTCATCATACCTTCTTGAGCTTGAATTTTGCTTATCTCATGCTTTCTTACAAGATTTGAGAAATTTCTTGAGATCTAGGATTTCTCACCAAATTAGGGTTTTTGGGGGATTTTTGCCAAAATTGATTCCATAATCTTCTTCCTTATGCTTCCTCCTACTCACTCATGCATTGGTTAACTCTCAAACCATGGGATTAGGGTTTCTTCACCTTTTTTTTCCAATTTGGGGGTTTTTCTAAAATTAGGGTTTGCTCTTACAATTTCATAAGATTGGCATTGTTTTGCCCCTTGTGTAGTGTTCTCTTGTCTTACGTGCTCTCTTGAAGATCGTTTCTACCATGTGCGGGTGGAACAATAGAGAGCAGATGGAAGGGAACATGGGCACTTCAAAGAGTAGTGACAAGCACAACATACCCTGTGTAGTGTTCTCTTGTCCTACGTGCTCTCTTGAAGATTGTTTCTACCATGTGTGGGTGGAACCATAGAGAGAAGATGGAAGGGAACATGAGCACTTGAGAGGGTAGTGTGAGTTGGTGGCCGAAATGCCTACAAACTATTGGTGGCCGAAATGCCTATAAACTATGTGTAGCAGAAATGCTTATGGAACACCAGGCTATCTATGCCTGTGCGAGTGATTATTTTATCTTGTTACTTGAGCCCACCTCTCATCCAAAGTGTGTGGTCAGAGTACCAGCACGGAGTGCAAGTGGTAAAGTGGACATGATACCTGGTTGGCAAGGGACTTATGTGTACGCCAAGGGTCATGTGGATTGGCATTAATTTGGGATTTCTTACCAAAATTAGAGTCTCCACCTAAAATTTTTGAGGTCCAAGGTATAACTTCTTTTCCCCACGTTCTCCTCTATCCATACATGCCACCCTCGCTACATTCTTGAAGGGAAATTAGGGTTTCTTGGAAACTTTGTTGTTTTTGGGAAATTTTTGCAAATCAGGATTTATGGCATTCATTTTCTAAAATTTATCATTGCCAATAGCCTTCTACACTATCTCAATAGCCCATTCTACTAGCGCATAAGCAAACTTTGAAGATCTTGAAACTTTGTTTCTTCATAAAGCATGTATTTTAAGCTCCTATGAACCCTTTCCCTCCCTTATGTTCAAGAATTTCAATCCATTTCATGGGGAAATAAAGGTTTTATCAAAATTAAGGTTTTGGAATGATTGGGATTGAACTCTCTTCATAAGTGTGTCAATCATGCTTTCTCATACCATAATTCACCCTTATATCCACAAACTTCATTGTATCACACACTAATTAGGGTTTCTCAAAAATCAAGGTTTCTTGAGTGCATTCGGTGCTGCATTGATTCCTTGCATTACACTCTCACCGTAATGTGGCGATTGAGTTTGGTGGTGTGTGGCAATATGGGAGATTGATCTTGTGGAAAGAATACTGTAAATCGTCACTTGGCATGAGTCATGCTAAGATTTCGACTGTAAGCTCCTATACATTACTCTCTTTACATTTCTAGCATTTCCATTGTGCAGTCTCAATTCAAATAAGCACTAGTATATCTAGCATGTGGAGAGGGTACCCTTGGCATTGGTTGAGAGGCCAAGGGGGAGCATGCTTGAACTCTCCTTGTCCTAACTGCTTTTGGAAAAGTAGCACAAGGAGGGAGATTATGTACATGGTGATCAAGACATGGCCTCAACCCTTGCCATTGGATTCCAAACTTTGGTAAGGGGGTGAGAAAGCTTGGCTAGGAAACTGGCAAAGTAAAATCTCTTCATTGACTTGCTACATCGAATCAAATCAGCAATAGTTATATGTATACAAGTGGGAATGAATTGAAATGCAATTGACAAATCAATGGGGTTTTATAAGGAGGCATAGTTGGCATTATTGGGCACATTGATATTAGATATAGTGATTGAGATTGGCTCATAAATGCACTAAGGTCATGCCAAAATTTTTCCAAAGTCTAGTCAAAATGCCTTGGATGGATGCGATTTGGATGCATTATGATGCTTTAGATATGCCGGGATGCATACATGCAGTGGTTTGCAAGTTGGTTGCTTACATGTTAACAATCTCTGAGAAAGTATTATAAATAAGCATATGCAATCTTGTTCACAAAATGTAAAAAAAGTGAACATTATCTTTTGCACCTCTTTAGTTTTACTCAAATTTGGCGCTAATGCATGCTCTCTTTTTTTTTTCATGGCAACAAGATGACGAAGCTGAAAGGAAATTCCTACTTAAGCAGTTGAAACCCTCTTCCTTCTCAAGAGAAGGAAAATATGTTGTTAAATATGCACAGAGGCATGTATAGAGTCCATGACCGACGATTTCTCTCTTGTTTGGTACTAATAAAGCCAACCAATCTATGGTGGCGTGTTTTTGACTAATCGATGATGCTAAGCTATGGTGGAAGGAGTGGTGTAGAGAAAAGGATGTCCAAGAAAGCTCTATCACCTATAGGAACAAATCAAGGGAGCTATTAAGGAGAGGTACTTGCCTTTAGACTTTAAACCCTAAAAAGATAAATGAGTTTTATAGCCTGACCCAAAAGAACTCCTCAGTGGATGCTTACTACTCCCAATTTGTTAGGCCCAAGAAGTATGCTCCAACTATGACCTTGGCTCAATCCATTAGCCAATTTGTACAAGGTTTTAACCCCTCTCCTCAACCATCGTCTAGAATCCATGCAGTCGACTAGCTTTTAGGATGTGATTTTTTGAGCTAGACTTTTAGAAGATGAGTTGAAGGATAGAAATAGCAACAATGCAGGGTGACCTTCTGGATTGCCCTTCAATCAACTGCCATTTAGTGGTCAAATTTCATGGCCATTGTTGCCTCGCTCGCGAAAACCTTACACAATGACCTAGCATGGCAAAGAGGAATGACTACAATTGCCACCAACCAGGTCACCGCCGACATGTTAATGCCCTCTTCTACCCAAGGCTGTTAACCTTTCAAAATTACCTCCTCTAAACTTTCCCAAGAACCCACAAACTGATCCTAGGAGAAGATTTGCTTCCATTCAACAACCCGGTCAAGTAAGAAATGGAGTTCATAGCCCCAAAGGTGGGTATCATTGAAGAGGTTGTGGAAGAGGAAGAGTTGCTATGATCCAAGCTAAAGAAAAAACCCTTGAAGATGAAGAGGAGGATAGAGCCTAGGTTCATGTTGAAAGAGCACCAAGGTGAAAATAAACAATTTTCAGTGATCCAAACACCAGCATCATATCATGGCAAACATTTTAAATTGTTGATTGATTATAGAAGTACTCATTCATTTCCTTCACCAAAGTGCATCAGACAATTAGGTCTTAATAAAAACCATCCAAGAAAATGGCATCGAGCTAGCTAGTGGCAAGGAAGTAATTTACCAATATACCATAGGAGATCTAGAGTTTGATAAAACCCATCCATGAAAATGGCATCGAGCTAGATAATGACAAGAAAGTACTTTCCCAATATACCATAGGAGATATAGAGTTTGATCTTATTGGCAAACTAACGAGTTGCTATTTCCATATGATGCCCCTGGATATTCATTTCTTGGAATGGATTGGCTAAAAGAATAAAAGCCCACCATCCACTGTGAGAATGGAGAAATCTCATTTAAGGATGCCAAAAATGAAGAAGTAGTGGCTTCAGGGAGGACTGGTAGACCCAGCTTACAGCTAGTCAAGGGCAATAAGTTACTAATGGGTATCAGGAAGAATCAAAGGATGTTTGTTGTAAAACTCAACAAGGTAGAGAAAGATACTATAGGGAGTAAACCTGACTGGATATAAGACTACAAAGATCTCTTCCCAAAGGAACTTACCTAGATGCCCACAAAGGGAAATTTACCATGAGATTGAGCTTATTCACGGAGCACAACCTGTGGCAAAAAGGAACTTACCTAGATGCCCACAAAGGGAAATTTACCATGAGATTGAGCTTATTCACGGAGCACAACCTGTGGCAAAAAGGGTATATAAAATGTTAGTTCCAGAGTCAATAGAACTCAAGGAATAACTTTGACCGATGTTAGAGAGAACGTTCATCAAACCAAGTGTATTGCCTTGGGGAGCTTCGGTCCTATTTCAAAAGAAGGATGGAACCTTACGATTATGCATTGACTATAGGGGTCTAAATTAACTCACTCTAAAAAATAAGTATTCAATCCCTAAGATTGTCAAACTTTTAGATCGATTTCAGGAAGACCAAGTCTTCACCAAGATTGATTTAAAGTCTGGTAATTATCAAATTAGATTCAAGGAGGAGGGAAGACACCCCAAAGATAACATTCAACTCCATATATGGGCATTGTGAATACACCGTGATGATGACATTTGGGTTGACTAATTCCCCAGCAACTTGCAATAGGCTCGTGCACGATATATCCAAGAAGCAGCTAGATAAATTACCTTGGTGTTCTTTGACTCACAAAATTTTGGTCTCAGATTACTAGGAAGGGCATATCTTGTATACATGCTCCAAATACCTAGAGTCTCATAACCTCTGTGCTGGAAAAAAGGAAGGCCCAAAGATAATTCTCTACATTGGCATTGCCTAGGAAATCTATAGACACCTGCACTAGCTTGATATTGTCAAGGGATTTGACCAACCCTTGCATTGGCACAACAATTGGAGCACGGATCCCTATCCTTCTGAGTTGGGTCAGGACTCAAAGGATTGTAATGACGCAACAACCTTTAGATTAGGTCTAGGACCATGGTCATGGGATCAGGTATAAAAGGGGCTCATGGGTTGTCATTTGTACCTTTTATGAACTTTTATGATCTTTGGACATTATCTCTCTTGGACATTTGTATGTCCTTGGAGCCTTTGGCTAGCATAGGCTTATAGAAGGATATTTCCATCCTCTCGCTGCTGCTGAGAGGTTAACTCACTTAGGCATCATGGCTCTTTGTATGAGATTATCTCCTTAATGTTGCATTAATTAATGTGGTGATTATCCCATATCTCAGCTTTATTATCACTTCATTCCAATCGGTACTAGAGCTCTTGGCTCGATTTGAGCAAATTTCTATAGAATGCAAGAGTTCTTGATTTTCTTGAAAACTTTGTTACATGAATGAAGTGCTTCAAGCTGATTATACATGGATTAGTGGTGGGCATGAAGATCATGGAGCTTGGCCACAAGATTTGATGTCATTTTGGGAGAAATTGCATCAATTTTGGAGAAATTTTGATGACCGAGCACATTTTGGATCAAAATTTGATTAGGACAGGCAAAGTTTCGAGGTGTGGACTTGCAAAAAAAAAAACATCTTTCTCCCCCTCACTTATAAATGGAAGATTGGTGGAGATGGAGACTTGGAGCAACCATGAAGTAACATGGTGGCTAAATAAGCATTGGGAGACTTAGCAGGTTGTAGAAGGCACAACCGAGAGGATAACGAAGATAAATCTGTGTGAATGGGATCTGCTAGCCATTGTCACCTATTAATGGAGGCATTTGCAAACCCTAAACCAACTCTCTGTTAGCATTAAGCATTTGGGAGGGAAATTATACTATGGATCTTCGCAAGAGAAGGGTGAATGGTTGATGCTAACAAGAGATTGAAGCTCAAAAACGACCGTCGGCTTTGGTGTTTTCTCCAACCCTAATCACGATTTTTTTTTTTGCATTAACCATTTCATCATACCTTCTTGAGCTTGAATTTTGCTTATCTCATGCTTTCTTACAAGATTTGAGAAATTTCTTGAGATCTAGGATTTCTCACCAAATTAGGGTTTTTGGGGGATTTTTGCCAAAATTGATTCCATAATCTTCTTCCTTATGCTTCCTCCTACTCACTCATGCATTGGTTAACTCTCAAACCATGGGATTAGGGTTTCTTCACCTTTTTTTTCCAATTTGGGGGTTTTTCTAAAATTAGGGTTTGCTCTTACAATTTCATAAGATTGGCATTGTTTTGCCCCTTGTGTAGTGTTCTCTTGTCTTACGTGCTCTCTTGAAGATCGTTTCTACCATGTGCGGGTGGAACAATAGAGAGCAGATGGAAGGGAACATGGGCACTTCAAAGAGTAGTGACAAGCACAACATACCCTGTGTAGTGTTCTCTTGTCCTACGTGCTCTCTTGAAGATTGTTTCTACCATGTGTGGGTGGAACCATAGAGAGAAGATGGAAGGGAACATGAGCACTTGAGAGGGTAGTGTGAGTTGGTGGCCGAAATGCCTACAAACTATTGGTGGCCGAAATGCCTATAAACTATGTGTAGCAGAAATGCTTATGGAACACCAGGCTATCTATGCCTGTGCGAGTGATTATTTTATCTTGTTACTTGAGCCCACCTCTCATCCAAAGTGTGTGGTCAGAGTACCAGCACGGAGTGCAAGTGGTAAAGTGGACATGATACCTGGTTGGCAAGGGACTTATGTGTACGCCAAGGGTCATGTGGATTGGCATTAATTTGGGATTTCTTACCAAAATTAGAGTCTCCACCTAAAATTTTTGAGGTCCAAGGTATAACTTCTTTTCCCCACGTTCTCCTCTATCCATACATGCCACCCTCGCTACATTCTTGAAGGGAAATTAGGGTTTCTTGGAAACTTTGTTGTTTTTGGGAAATTTTTGCAAATCAGGATTTATGGCATTCATTTTCTAAAATTTATCATTGCCAATAGCCTTCTACACTATCTCAATAGCCCATTCTACTAGCGCATAAGCAAACTTTGAAGATCTTGAAACTTTGTTTCTTCATAAAGCATGTATTTTAAGCTCCTATGAACCCTTTCCCTCCCTTATGTTCAAGAATTTCAATCCATTTCATGGGGAAATAAAGGTTTTATCAAAATTAAGGTTTTGGAATGATTGGGATTGAACTCTCTTCATAAGTGTGTCAATCATGCTTTCTCATACCATAATTCACCCTTATATCCACAAACTTCATTGTATCACACACTAATTAGGGTTTCTCAAAAATCAAGGTTTCTTGAGTGCATTCGGTGCTGCATTGATTCCTTGCATTACACTCTCACCGTAATGTGGCGATTGAGTTTGGTGGTGTGTGGCAATATGGGAGATTGATCTTGTGGAAAGAATACTGTAAATCGTCACTTGGCATGAGTCATGCTAAGATTTCGACTGTAAGCTCCTATACATTACTTTCTTTACATTTCTAGCATTTCCATTGTGCAGTCTCAATTCAAATAAGCACTAGTATATCTAGCATGTGGAGAGGGTACCCTTGGCATTGGTTGAGAGGCCAAGGGGGAGCATGCTTGAACTCTCCTTGTCCTAACTGCTTTTGGAAAAGTAGCACAAGGAGGGAGATTATGTACATGGTGATCAAGACATGGCCTCAACCCTTGCCATTGGATTCCAAACTTTGGTAAGGGGGTGAGAAAGCTTGGCTAGGAAACTGGCAAAGTAAAATCTCTTCATTGACTTGCTACATCGAATCAAATCAGCAATAGTTATATGTATACAAGTGGGAATGAATTGAAATGCAATTGACAAATCAATGGGGTTTTATAAGGAGGCATAGTTGGCATTATTGGGCACATTGATATTAGATATAGTGATTGAGATTGGCTCATAAATGCACTAAGGTCATGCCAAAATTTTTCCAAAGTCTAGTCAAAATGCCTTGGATGGATGCGATTTGGATGCATTATGATGCTTTAGATATGCCGGGATGCATACATGCAGTGGTTTGCAAGTTGGTTGCTTACATGTTAACAATCTCTGAGAAAGTATTATAAATAAGCATATGCAATCTTGTTCACAAAATGTAAAAAAAGTGAACATTATCTTTTGCACCTCTTTAGTTTTACTCAAATTTGGCGCTAATGCATGCTCTCTTTTTTTTTTCATGGCAACAAGATGACGAAGCTGAAAGGAAATTCCTACTTAAGCAGTTGAAACCCTCTTCCTTCTCAAGAGAAGGAAAATATGTTGTTAAATATGCACAGAGGCATGTATAGAGTCCATGACCGACGATTTCTCTCTTGTTTGGTACTAATAAAGCCAACCAATCTATGGTGGCGTGTTTTTGACTAATCGATGATGCTAAGCTATGGTGGAAGGAGTGGTGTAGAGAAAAGGATGTCCAAGAAAGCTCTATCACCTATAGGAACAAATCAAGGGAGCTATTAAGGAGAGGTACTTGCCTTTAGACTTTAAACCCTAAAAAGATAAATGAGTTTTATAGCCTGACCCAAAAGAACTCCTCAGTGGATGCTTACTACTCCCAATTTGTTAGGCCCAAGAAGTATGCTCCAACTATGACCTTGGCTCAATCCATTAGCCAATTTGTACAAGGTTTTAACCCCTCTCCTCAACCATCGTCTAGAATCCATGCAGTCGACTAGCTTTTAGGATGTGATTTTTTGAGCTAGACTTTTAGAAGATGAGTTGAAGGATAGAAATAGCAACAATGCAGGGTGACCTTCTGGATTGCCCTTCAATCAACTGCCATTTAGTGGTCAAATTTCATGGCCATTGTTGCCTCGCTCGCGAAAACCTTACACAATGACCTAGCATGGCAAAGAGGAATGACTACAATTGCCACCAACCAGGTCACCGCCGACATGTTAATGCCCTCTTCTACCCAAGGCTGTTAACCTTTCAAAATTACCTCCTCTAAACTTTCCCAAGAACCCACAAACTGATCCTAGGAGAAGATTTGCTTCCATTCAACAACCCGGTCAAGTAAGAAATGGAGTTCATAGCCCCAAAGGTGGGTATCATTGAAGAGGTTGTGGAAGAGGAAGAGTTGCTATGATCCAAGCTAAAGAAAAAACCCTTGAAGATGAAGAGGAGGATAGAGCCTAGGTTCATGTTGAAAGAGCACCAAGGTGAAAATAAACAATTTTCAGTGATCCAAACACCAGCATCATATCATGGCAAACATTTTAAATTGTTGATTGATTATAGAAGTACTCATTCATTTCCTTCACCAAAGTGCATCAGACAATTAGGTCTTAATAAAAACCATCCAAGAAAATGGCATCGAGCTAGCTAGTGGCAAGGAAGTAATTTACCAATATACCATAGGAGATCTAGAGTTTGATAAAACCCATCCATGAAAATGGCATCGAGCTAGATAATGACAAGAAAGTACTTTCCCAATATACCATAGGAGATATAGAGTTTGATCTTATTGGCAAACTAACGAGTTGCTATTTCCATATGATGCCCCTGGATATTCATTTCTTGGAATGGATTGGCTAAAAGAATAAAAGCCCACCATCCACTGTGAGAATGGAGAAATCTCATTTAAGGATGCCAAAAATGAAGAAGTAGTGGCTTCAGGGAGGACTGGTAGACCCAGCTTACAGCTAGTCAAGGGCAATAAGTTACTAATGGGTATCAGAAAGAATCAAAGGATGTTTGTTGTAAAACTCAACAAGGTAGAGAAAGATACTATAGGGAGTAAACCTGACTGGATATAAGACTACAAAGATCTCTTCCCAAAGGAACTTACCTAGATGCCCACAAAGGGAAATTTACCATGAGATTGAGCTTATTCACGGAGCACAACCTGTGGCAAAAAGGAACTTACCTAGATGCCCACAAAGGGAAATTTACCATGAGATTGAGCTTATTCACGGAGCACAACCTGTGGCAAAAAGGGTATATAAAATGTTAGTTCCAGAGTCAATAGAACTCAAGGAATAACTTTGACCGATGTTAGAGAGAACGTTCATCAAACCAAGTGTATTGCCTTGGGGAGCTTCGGTCCTATTTCAAAAGAAGGATGGAACCTTACGATTATGCATTGACTATAGGGGTCTAAATTAACTCACTCTAAAAAATAAGTATTCAATCCCTAAGATTGTCAAACTTTTAGATCGATTTCAGGAAGACCAAGTCTTCACCAAGATTGATTTAAAGTCTGGTAATTATCAAATTAGATTCAAGGAGGAGGGAAGACACCCCAAAGATAACATTCAACTCCATATATGGGCATTGTGAATACACCGTGATGATGACATTTGGGTTGACTAATTCCCCAGCAACTTGCAATAGGCTCGTGCACGATATATCCAAGAAGCAGCTAGATAAATTACCTTGGTGTTCTTTGACTCACAAAATTTTGGTCTCAGATTACTAGGAAGGGCATATCTTGTATACATGCTCCAAATACCTAGAGTCTCATAACCTCTGTGCTGGAAAAAAGGAAGGCCCAAAGATAATTCTCTACATTGGCATTGCCTAGGAAATCTATAGACACCTGCACTAGCTTGATATTGTCAAGGGATTTGACCAACCCTTGCATTGGCACAACAATTGGAGCACGGATCCCTATCCTTCTGAGTTGGGTCAGGACTCAAAGGATTGTAATGACGCAACAACCTTTAGATTAGGTCTAGGACCATGGTCATGGGATCAGGTATAAAAGGGGCTCATGGGTTGTCATTTGTACCTTTTATGAACTTTTATGATCTTTGGACATTATCTCTCTTGGACATTTGTATGTCCTTGGAGCCTTTGGCTAGCATAGGCTTATAGAAGGATATTTCCATCCTCTCGCTGCTGCTGAGAGGTTAACTCACTTAGGCATCATGGCTCTTTGTATGAGATTATCTCCTTAATGTTGCATTAATTAATGTGGTGATTATCCCATATCTCAGCTTTATTATCACTTCATTCCAATCGGTACTAGAGCTCTTGGCTCGATTTGAGCAAATTTCTATAGAATGCAAGAGTTCTTGATTTTCTTGAAAACTTTGTTACATGAATGAAGTGCTTCAAGCTGATTATACATGGATTAGTGGTGGGCATGAAGATCATGGAGCTTGGCCACAAGATTTGATGTCATTTTGGGAGAAATTGCATCAATTTTGGAGAAATTTTGATGACCGAGCACATTTTGGATCAAAATTTGATTAGGACAGGCAAAGTTTCGAGGTGTGGACTTGCAAAAAAAAAAACATCTTTCTCCCCCTCACTTATAAATGGAAGATTGGTGGAGATGGAGACTTGGAGCAACCATGAAGTAACATGGTGGCTAAATAAGCATTGGGAGACTTAGCAGGTTGTAGAAGGCACAACCGAGAGGATAACGAAGATAAATCTGTGTGAATGGGATCTGCTAGCCATTGTCACCTATTAATGGAGGCATTTGCAAACCCTAAACCAACTCTCTGTTAGCATTAAGCATTTGGGAGGGAAATTATACTATGGATCTTCGCAAGAGAAGGGTGAATGGTTGATGCTAACAAGAGATTGAAGCTCAAAAACGACCGTCGGCTTTGGTGTTTTCTCCAACCCTAATCACGATTTTTTTTTTTGCATTAACCATTTCATCATACCTTCTTGAGCTTGAATTTTGCTTATCTCATGCTTTCTTACAAGATTTGAGAAATTTCTTGAGATCTAGGATTTCTCACCAAATTAGGGTTTTTGGGGGATTTTTGCCAAAATTGATTCCATAATCTTCTTCCTTATGCTTCCTCCTACTCACTCATGCATTGGTTAACTCTCAAACCATGGGATTAGGGTTTCTTCACCTTTTTTTTCCAATTTGGGGGTTTTTCTAAAATTAGGGTTTGCTCTTACAATTTCATAAGATTGGCATTGTTTTGCCCCTTGTGTAGTGTTCTCTTGTCTTACGTGCTCTCTTGAAGATCGTTTCTACCATGTGCGGGTGGAACAATAGAGAGCAGATGGAAGGGAACATGGGCACTTCAAAGAGTAGTGACAAGCACAACATACCCTGTGTAGTGTTCTCTTGTCCTACGTGCTCTCTTGAAGATTGTTTCTACCATGTGTGGGTGGAACCATAGAGAGAAGATGGAAGGGAACATGAGCACTTGAGAGGGTAGTGTGAGTTGGTGGCCGAAATGCCTACAAACTATTGGTGGCCGAAATGCCTATAAACTATGTGTAGCAGAAATGCTTATGGAACACCAGGCTATCTATGCCTGTGCGAGTGATTATTTTATCTTGTTACTTGAGCCCACCTCTCATCCAAAGTGTGTGGTCAGAGTACCAGCACGGAGTGCAAGTGGTAAAGTGGACATGATACCTGGTTGGCAAGGGACTTATGTGTACGCCAAGGGTCATGTGGATTGGCATTAATTTGGGATTTCTTACCAAAATTAGAGTCTCCACCTAAAATTTTTGAGGTCCAAGGTATAACTTCTTTTCCCCACGTTCTCCTCTATCCATACATGCCACCCTCGCTACATTCTTGAAGGGAAATTAGGGTTTCTTGGAAACTTTGTTGTTTTTGGGAAATTTTTGCAAATCAGGATTTATGGCATTCATTTTCTAAAATTTATCATTGCCAATAGCCTTCTACACTATCTCAATAGCCCATTCTACTAGCGCATAAGCAAACTTTGAAGATCTTGAAACTTTGTTTCTTCATAAAGCATGTATTTTAAGCTCCTATGAACCCTTTCCCTCCCTTATGTTCAAGAATTTCAATCCATTTCATGGGGAAATAAAGGTTTTATCAAAATTAAGGTTTTGGAATGATTGGGATTGAACTCTCTTCATAAGTGTGTCAATCATGCTTTCTCATACCATAATTCACCCTTATATCCACAAACTTCATTGTATCACACACTAATTAGGGTTTCTCAAAAATCAAGGTTTCTTGAGTGCATTCGGTGCTGCATTGATTCCTTGCATTACACTCTCACCGTAATGTGGCGATTGAGTTTGGTGGTGTGTGGCAATATGGGAGATTGATCTTGTGGAAAGAATACTGTAAATCGTCACTTGGCATGAGTCATGCTAAGATTTCGACTGTAAGCTCCTATACATTACTTTCTTTACATTTCTAGCATTTCCATTGTGCAGTCTCAATTCAAATAAGCACTAGTATATCTAGCATGTGGAGAGGGTACCCTTGGCATTGGTTGAGAGGCCAAGGGGGAGCATGCTTGAACTCTCCTTGTCCTAACTGCTTTTGGAAAAGTAGCACAAGGAGGGAGATTATGTACATGGTGATCAAGACATGGCCTCAACCCTTGCCATTGGATTCCAAACTTTGGTAAGGGGGTGAGAAAGCTTGGCTAGGAAACTGGCAAAGTAAAATCTCTTCATTGACTTGCTACATCGAATCAAATCAGCAATAGTTATATGTATACAAGTGGGAATGAATTGAAATGCAATTGACAAATCAATGGGGTTTTATAAGGAGGCATAGTTGGCATTATTGGGCACATTGATATTAGATATAGTGATTGAGATTGGCTCATAAATGCACTAAGGTCATGCCAAAATTTTTCCAAAGTCTAGTCAAAATGCCTTGGATGGATGCGATTTGGATGCATTATGATGCTTTAGATATGCCGGGATGCATACATGCAGTGGTTTGCAAGTTGGTTGCTTACATGTTAACAATCTCTGAGAAAGTATTATAAATAAGCATATGCAATCTTGTTCACAAAATGTAAAAAAAGTGAACATTATCTTTTGCACCTCTTTAGTTTTACTCAAATTTGGCGCTAATGCATGCTCTCTTTTTTTTTTCATGGCAACAAGATGACGAAGCTGAAAGGAAATTCCTACTTAAGCAGTTGAAACCCTCTTCCTTCTCAAGAGAAGGAAAATATGTTGTTAAATATGCACAGAGGCATGTATAGAGTCCATGACCGACGATTTCTCTCTTGTTTGGTACTAATAAAGCCAACCAATCTATGGTGGCGTGTTTTTGACTAATCGATGATGCTAAGCTATGGTGGAAGGAGTGGTGTAGAGAAAAGGATGTCCAAGAAAGCTCTATCACCTATAGGAACAAATCAAGGGAGCTATTAAGGAGAGGTACTTGCCTTTAGACTTTAAACCCTAAAAAGATAAATGAGTTTTATAGCCTGACCCAAAAGAACTCCTCAGTGGATGCTTACTACTCCCAATTTGTTAGGCCCAAGAAGTATGCTCCAACTATGACCTTGGCTCAATCCATTAGCCAATTTGTACAAGGTTTTAACCCCTCTCCTCAACCATCGTCTAGAATCCATGCAGTCGACTAGCTTTTAGGATGTGATTTTTTGAGCTAGACTTTTAGAAGATGAGTTGAAGGATAGAAATAGCAACAATGCAGGGTGACCTTCTGGATTGCCCTTCAATCAACTGCCATTTAGTGGTCAAATTTCATGGCCATTGTTGCCTCGCTCGCGAAAACCTTACACAATGACCTAGCATGGCAAAGAGGAATGACTACAATTGCCACCAACCAGGTCACCGCCGACATGTTAATGCCCTCTTCTACCCAAGGCTGTTAACCTTTCAAAATTACCTCCTCTAAACTTTCCCAAGAACCCACAAACTGATCCTAGGAGAAGATTTGCTTCCATTCAACAACCCGGTCAAGTAAGAAATGGAGTTCATAGCCCCAAAGGTGGGTATCATTGAAGAGGTTGTGGAAGAGGAAGAGTTGCTATGATCCAAGCTAAAGAAAAAACCCTTGAAGATGAAGAGGAGGATAGAGCCTAGGTTCATGTTGAAAGAGCACCAAGGTGAAAATAAACAATTTTCAGTGATCCAAACACCAGCATCATATCATGGCAAACATTTTAAATTGTTGATTGATTATAGAAGTACTCATTCATTTCCTTCACCAAAGTGCATCAGACAATTAGGTCTTAATAAAAACCATCCAAGAAAATGGCATCGAGCTAGCTAGTGGCAAGGAAGTAATTTACCAATATACCATAGGAGATCTAGAGTTTGATAAAACCCATCCATGAAAATGGCATCGAGCTAGATAATGACAAGAAAGTACTTTCCCAATATACCATAGGAGATATAGAGTTTGATCTTATTGGCAAACTAACGAGTTGCTATTTCCATATGATGCCCCTGGATATTCATTTCTTGGAATGGATTGGCTAAAAGAATAAAAGCCCACCATCCACTGTGAGAATGGAGAAATCTCATTTAAGGATGCCAAAAATGAAGAAGTAGTGGCTTCAGGGAGGACTGGTAGACCCAGCTTACAGCTAGTCAAGGGCAATAAGTTACTAATGGGTATCAGAAAGAATCAAAGGATGTTTGTTGTAAAACTCAACAAGGTAGAGAAAGATACTATAGGGAGTAAACCTGACTGGATATAAGACTACAAAGATCTCTTCCCAAAGGAACTTACCTAGATGCCCACAAAGGGAAATTTACCATGAGATTGAGCTTATTCACGGAGCACAACCTGTGGCAAAAAGGAACTTACCTAGATGCCCACAAAGGGAAATTTACCATGAGATTGAGCTTATTCACGGAGCACAACCTGTGGCAAAAAGGGTATATAAAATGTTAGTTCCAGAGTCAATAGAACTCAAGGAATAACTTTGACCGATGTTAGAGAGAACGTTCATCAAACCAAGTGTATTGCCTTGGGGAGCTTCGGTCCTATTTCAAAAGAAGGATGGAACCTTACGATTATGCATTGACTATAGGGGTCTAAATTAACTCACTCTAAAAAATAAGTATTCAATCCCTAAGATTGTCAAACTTTTAGATCGATTTCAGGAAGACCAAGTCTTCACCAAGATTGATTTAAAGTCTGGTAATTATCAAATTAGATTCAAGGAGGAGGGAAGACACCCCAAAGATAACATTCAACTCCATATATGGGCATTGTGAATACACCGTGATGATGACATTTGGGTTGACTAATTCCCCAGCAACTTGCAATAGGCTCGTGCACGATATATCCAAGAAGCAGCTAGATAAATTACCTTGGTGTTCTTTGACTCACAAAATTTTGGTCTCAGATTACTAGGAAGGGCATATCTTGTATACATGCTCCAAATACCTAGAGTCTCATAACCTCTGTGCTGGAAAAAAGGAAGGCCCAAAGATAATTCTCTACATTGGCATTGCCTAGGAAATCTATAGACACCTGCACTAGCTTGATATTGTCAAGGGATTTGACCAACCCTTGCATTGGCACAACAATTGGAGCACGGATCCCTATCCTTCTGAGTTGGGTCAGGACTCAAAGGATTGTAATGACGCAACAACCTTTAGATTAGGTCTAGGACCATGGTCATGGGATCAGGTATAAAAGGGGCTCATGGGTTGTCATTTGTACCTTTTATGAACTTTTATGATCTTTGGACATTATCTCTCTTGGACATTTGTATGTCCTTGGAGCCTTTGGCTAGCATAGGCTTATAGAAGGATATTTCCATCCTCTCGCTGCTGCTGAGAGGTTAACTCACTTAGGCATCATGGCTCTTTGTATGAGATTATCTCCTTAATGTTGCATTAATTAATGTGGTGATTATCCCATATCTCAGCTTTATTATCACTTCATTCCAATCGGTACTAGAGCTCTTGGCTCGATTTGAGCAAATTTCTATAGAATGCAAGAGTTCTTGATTTTCTTGAAAACTTTGTTACATGAATGAAGTGCTTCAAGCTGATTATACATGGATTAGTGGTGGGCATGAAGATCATGGAGCTTGGCCACAAGATTTGATGTCATTTTGGGAGAAATTGCATCAATTTTGGAGAAATTTTGATGACCGAGCACATTTTGGATCAAAATTTGATTAGGACAGGCAAAGTTTCGAGGTGTGGACTTGCAAAAAAAAAAACATCTTTCTCCCCCTCACTTATAAATGGAAGATTGGTGGAGATGGAGACTTGGAGCAACCATGAAGTAACATGGTGGCTAAATAAGCATTGGGAGACTTAGCAGGTTGTAGAAGGCACAACCGAGAGGATAACGAAGATAAATCTGTGTGAATGGGATCTGCTAGCCATTGTCACCTATTAATGGAGGCATTTGCAAACCCTAAACCAACTCTCTGTTAGCATTAAGCATTTGGGAGGGAAATTATACTATGGATCTTCGCAAGAGAAGGGTGAATGGTTGATGCTAACAAGAGATTGAAGCTCAAAAACGACCGTCGGCTTTGGTGTTTTCTCCAACCCTAATCACGATTTTTTTTTTTGCATTAACCATTTCATCATACCTTCTTGAGCTTGAATTTTGCTTATCTCATGCTTTCTTACAAGATTTGAGAAATTTCTTGAGATCTAGGATTTCTCACCAAATTAGGGTTTTTGGGGGATTTTTGCCAAAATTGATTCCATAATCTTCTTCCTTATGCTTCCTCCTACTCACTCATGCATTGGTTAACTCTCAAACCATGGGATTAGGGTTTCTTCACCTTTTTTTTCCAATTTGGGGGTTTTTCTAAAATTAGGGTTTGCTCTTACAATTTCATAAGATTGGCATTGTTTTGCCCCTTGTGTAGTGTTCTCTTGTCTTACGTGCTCTCTTGAAGATCGTTTCTACCATGTGCGGGTGGAACAATAGAGAGCAGATGGAAGGGAACATGGGCACTTCAAAGAGTAGTGACAAGCACAACATACCCTGTGTAGTGTTCTCTTGTCCTACGTGCTCTCTTGAAGATTGTTTCTACCATGTGTGGGTGGAACCATAGAGAGAAGATGGAAGGGAACATGAGCACTTGAGAGGGTAGTGTGAGTTGGTGGCCGAAATGCCTACAAACTATTGGTGGCCGAAATGCCTATAAACTATGTGTAGCAGAAATGCTTATGGAACACCAGGCTATCTATGCCTGTGCGAGTGATTATTTTATCTTGTTACTTGAGCCCACCTCTCATCCAAAGTGTGTGGTCAGAGTACCAGCACGGAGTGCAAGTGGTAAAGTGGACATGATACCTGGTTGGCAAGGGACTTATGTGTACGCCAAGGGTCATGTGGATTGGCATTAATTTGGGATTTCTTACCAAAATTAGAGTCTCCACCTAAAATTTTTGAGGTCCAAGGTATAACTTCTTTTCCCCACGTTCTCCTCTATCCATACATGCCACCCTCGCTACATTCTTGAAGGGAAATTAGGGTTTCTTGGAAACTTTGTTGTTTTTGGGAAATTTTTGCAAATCAGGATTTATGGCATTCATTTTCTAAAATTTATCATTGCCAATAGCCTTCTACACTATCTCAATAGCCCATTCTACTAGCGCATAAGCAAACTTTGAAGATCTTGAAACTTTGTTTCTTCATAAAGCATGTATTTTAAGCTCCTATGAACCCTTTCCCTCCCTTATGTTCAAGAATTTCAATCCATTTCATGGGGAAATAAAGGTTTTATCAAAATTAAGGTTTTGGAATGATTGGGATTGAACTCTCTTCATAAGTGTGTCAATCATGCTTTCTCATACCATAATTCACCCTTATATCCACAAACTTCATTGTATCACACACTAATTAGGGTTTCTCAAAAATCAAGGTTTCTTGAGTGCATTCGGTGCTGCATTGATTCCTTGCATTACACTCTCACCGTAATGTGGCGATTGAGTTTGGTGGTGTGTGGCAATATGGGAGATTGATCTTGTGGAAAGAATACTGTAAATCGTCACTTGGCATGAGTCATGCTAAGATTTCGACTGTAAGCTCCTATACATTACTCTCTTTACATTTCTAGCATTTCCATTGTGCAGTCTCAATTCAAATAAGCACTAGTATATCTAGCATGTGGAGAGGGTACCCTTGGCATTGGTTGAGAGGCCAAGGGGGAGCATGCTTGAACTCTCCTTGTCCTAACTGCTTTTGGAAAAGTAGCACAAGGAGGGAGATTATGTACATGGTGATCAAGACATGGCCTCAACCCTTGCCATTGGATTCCAAACTTTGGTAAGGGGGTGAGAAAGCTTGGCTAGGAAACTGGCAAAGTAAAATCTCTTCATTGACTTGCTACATCGAATCAAATCAGCAATAGTTATATGTATACAAGTGGGAATGAATTGAAATGCAATTGACAAATCAATGGGGTTTTATAAGGAGGCATAGTTGGCATTATTGGGCACATTGATATTAGATATAGTGATTGAGATTGGCTCATAAATGCACTAAGGTCATGCCAAAATTTTTCCAAAGTCTAGTCAAAATGCCTTGGATGGATGCGATTTGGATGCATTATGATGCTTTAGATATGCCGGGATGCATACATGCAGTGGTTTGCAAGTTGGTTGCTTACATGTTAACAATCTCTGAGAAAGTATTATAAATAAGCATATGCAATCTTGTTCACAAAATGTAAAAAAAGTGAACATTATCTTTTGCACCTCTTTAGTTTTACTCAAATTTGGCGCTAATGCATGCTCTCTTTTTTTTTTCATGGCAACAAGATGACGAAGCTGAAAGGAAATTCCTACTTAAGCAGTTGAAACCCTCTTCCTTCTCAAGAGAAGGAAAATATGTTGTTAAATATGCACAGAGGCATGTATAGAGTCCATGACCGACGATTTCTCTCTTGTTTGGTACTAATAAAGCCAACCAATCTATGGTGGCGTGTTTTTGACTAATCGATGATGCTAAGCTATGGTGGAAGGAGTGGTGTAGAGAAAAGGATGTCCAAGAAAGCTCTATCACCTATAGGAACAAATCAAGGGAGCTATTAAGGAGAGGTACTTGCCTTTAGACTTTAAACCCTAAAAAGATAAATGAGTTTTATAGCCTGACCCAAAAGAACTCCTCAGTGGATGCTTACTACTCCCAATTTGTTAGGCCCAAGAAGTATGCTCCAACTATGACCTTGGCTCAATCCATTAGCCAATTTGTACAAGGTTTTAACCCCTCTCCTCAACCATCGTCTAGAATCCATGCAGTCGACTAGCTTTTAGGATGTGATTTTTTGAGCTAGACTTTTAGAAGATGAGTTGAAGGATAGAAATAGCAACAATGCAGGGTGACCTTCTGGATTGCCCTTCAATCAACTGCCATTTAGTGGTCAAATTTCATGGCCATTGTTGCCTCGCTCGCGAAAACCTTACACAATGACCTAGCATGGCAAAGAGGAATGACTACAATTGCCACCAACCAGGTCACCGCCGACATGTTAATGCCCTCTTCTACCCAAGGCTGTTAACCTTTCAAAATTACCTCCTCTAAACTTTCCCAAGAACCCACAAACTGATCCTAGGAGAAGATTTGCTTCCATTCAACAACCCGGTCAAGTAAGAAATGGAGTTCATAGCCCCAAAGGTGGGTATCATTGAAGAGGTTGTGGAAGAGGAAGAGTTGCTATGATCCAAGCTAAAGAAAAAACCCTTGAAGATGAAGAGGAGGATAGAGCCTAGGTTCATGTTGAAAGAGCACCAAGGTGAAAATAAACAATTTTCAGTGATCCAAACACCAGCATCATATCATGGCAAACATTTTAAATTGTTGATTGATTATAGAAGTACTCATTCATTTCCTTCACCAAAGTGCATCAGACAATTAGGTCTTAATAAAAACCATCCAAGAAAATGGCATCGAGCTAGCTAGTGGCAAGGAAGTAATTTACCAATATACCATAGGAGATCTAGAGTTTGATAAAACCCATCCATGAAAATGGCATCGAGCTAGATAATGACAAGAAAGTACTTTCCCAATATACCATAGGAGATATAGAGTTTGATCTTATTGGCAAACTAACGAGTTGCTATTTCCATATGATGCCCCTGGATATTCATTTCTTGGAATGGATTGGCTAAAAGAATAAAAGCCCACCATCCACTGTGAGAATGGAGAAATCTCATTTAAGGATGCCAAAAATGAAGAAGTAGTGGCTTCAGGGAGGACTGGTAGACCCAGCTTACAGCTAGTCAAGGGCAATAAGTTACTAATGGGTATCAGAAAGAATCAAAGGATGTTTGTTGTAAAACTCAACAAGGTAGAGAAAGATACTATAGGGAGTAAACCTGACTGGATATAAGACTACAAAGATCTCTTCCCAAAGGAACTTACCTAGATGCCCACAAAGGGAAATTTACCATGAGATTGAGCTTATTCACGGAGCACAACCTGTGGCAAAAAGGAACTTACCTAGATGCCCACAAAGGGAAATTTACCATGAGATTGAGCTTATTCACGGAGCACAACCTGTGGCAAAAAGGGTATATAAAATGTTAGTTCCAGAGTCAATAGAACTCAAGGAATAACTTTGACCGATGTTAGAGAGAACGTTCATCAAACCAAGTGTATTGCCTTGGGGAGCTTCGGTCCTATTTCAAAAGAAGGATGGAACCTTACGATTATGCATTGACTATAGGGGTCTAAATTAACTCACTCTAAAAAATAAGTATTCAATCCCTAAGATTGTCAAACTTTTAGATCGATTTCAGGAAGACCAAGTCTTCACCAAGATTGATTTAAAGTCTGGTAATTATCAAATTAGATTCAAGGAGGAGGGAAGACACCCCAAAGATAACATTCAACTCCATATATGGGCATTGTGAATACACCGTGATGATGACATTTGGGTTGACTAATTCCCCAGCAACTTGCAATAGGCTCGTGCACGATATATCCAAGAAGCAGCTAGATAAATTACCTTGGTGTTCTTTGACTCACAAAATTTTGGTCTCAGATTACTAGGAAGGGCATATCTTGTATACATGCTCCAAATACCTAGAGTCTCATAACCTCTGTGCTGGAAAAAAGGAAGGCCCAAAGATAATTCTCTACATTGGCATTGCCTAGGAAATCTATAGACACCTGCACTAGCTTGATATTGTCAAGGGATTTGACCAACCCTTGCATTGGCACAACAATTGGAGCACGGATCCCTATCCTTCTGAGTTGGGTCAGGACTCAAAGGATTGTAATGACGCAACAACCTTTAGATTAGGTCTAGGACCATGGTCATGGGATCAGGTATAAAAGGGGCTCATGGGTTGTCATTTGTACCTTTTATGAACTTTTATGATCTTTGGACATTATCTCTCTTGGACATTTGTATGTCCTTGGAGCCTTTGGCTAGCATAGGCTTATAGAAGGATATTTCCATCCTCTCGCTGCTGCTGAGAGGTTAACTCACTTAGGCATCATGGCTCTTTGTATGAGATTATCTCCTTAATGTTGCATTAATTAATGTGGTGATTATCCCATATCTCAGCTTTATTATCACTTCATTCCAATCGGTACTAGAGCTCTTGGCTCGATTTGAGCAAATTTCTATAGAATGCAAGAGTTCTTGATTTTCTTGAAAACTTTGTTACATGAATGAAGTGCTTCAAGCTGATTATACATGGATTAGTGGTGGGCATGAAGATCATGGAGCTTGGCCACAAGATTTGATGTCATTTTGGGAGAAATTGCATCAATTTTGGAGAAATTTTGATGACCGAGCACATTTTGGATCAAAATTTGATTAGGACAGGCAAAGTTTCGAGGTGTGGACTTGCAAAAAAAAAAACATCTTTCTCCCCCTCACTTATAAATGGAAGATTGGTGGAGATGGAGACTTGGAGCAACCATGAAGTAACATGGTGGCTAAATAAGCATTGGGAGACTTAGCAGGTTGTAGAAGGCACAACCGAGAGGATAACGAAGATAAATCTGTGTGAATGGGATCTGCTAGCCATTGTCACCTATTAATGGAGGCATTTGCAAACCCTAAACCAACTCTCTGTTAGCATTAAGCATTTGGGAGGGAAATTATACTATGGATCTTCGCAAGAGAAGGGTGAATGGTTGATGCTAACAAGAGATTGAAGCTCAAAAACGACCGTCGGCTTTGGTGTTTTCTCCAACCCTAATCACGATTTTTTTTTTTGCATTAACCATTTCATCATACCTTCTTGAGCTTGAATTTTGCTTATCTCATGCTTTCTTACAAGATTTGAGAAATTTCTTGAGATCTAGGATTTCTCACCAAATTAGGGTTTTTGGGGGATTTTTGCCAAAATTGATTCCATAATCTTCTTCCTTATGCTTCCTCCTACTCACTCATGCATTGGTTAACTCTCAAACCATGGGATTAGGGTTTCTTCACCTTTTTTTTCCAATTTGGGGGTTTTTCTAAAATTAGGGTTTGCTCTTACAATTTCATAAGATTGGCATTGTTTTGCCCCTTGTGTAGTGTTCTCTTGTCTTACGTGCTCTCTTGAAGATCGTTTCTACCATGTGCGGGTGGAACAATAGAGAGCAGATGGAAGGGAACATGGGCACTTCAAAGAGTAGTGACAAGCACAACATACCCTGTGTAGTGTTCTCTTGTCCTACGTGCTCTCTTGAAGATTGTTTCTACCATGTGTGGGTGGAACCATAGAGAGAAGATGGAAGGGAACATGAGCACTTGAGAGGGTAGTGTGAGTTGGTGGCCGAAATGCCTACAAACTATTGGTGGCCGAAATGCCTATAAACTATGTGTAGCAGAAATGCTTATGGAACACCAGGCTATCTATGCCTGTGCGAGTGATTATTTTATCTTGTTACTTGAGCCCACCTCTCATCCAAAGTGTGTGGTCAGAGTACCAGCACGGAGTGCAAGTGGTAAAGTGGACATGATACCTGGTTGGCAAGGGACTTATGTGTACGCCAAGGGTCATGTGGATTGGCATTAATTTGGGATTTCTTACCAAAATTAGAGTCTCCACCTAAAATTTTTGAGGTCCAAGGTATAACTTCTTTTCCCCACGTTCTCCTCTATCCATACATGCCACCCTCGCTACATTCTTGAAGGGAAATTAGGGTTTCTTGGAAACTTTGTTGTTTTTGGGAAATTTTTGCAAATCAGGATTTATGGCATTCATTTTCTAAAATTTATCATTGCCAATAGCCTTCTACACTATCTCAATAGCCCATTCTACTAGCGCATAAGCAAACTTTGAAGATCTTGAAACTTTGTTTCTTCATAAAGCATGTATTTTAAGCTCCTATGAACCCTTTCCCTCCCTTATGTTCAAGAATTTCAATCCATTTCATGGGGAAATAAAGGTTTTATCAAAATTAAGGTTTTGGAATGATTGGGATTGAACTCTCTTCATAAGTGTGTCAATCATGCTTTCTCATACCATAATTCACCCTTATATCCACAAACTTCATTGTATCACACACTAATTAGGGTTTCTCAAAAATCAAGGTTTCTTGAGTGCATTCGGTGCTGCATTGATTCCTTGCATTACACTCTCACCGTAATGTGGCGATTGAGTTTGGTGGTGTGTGGCAATATGGGAGATTGATCTTGTGGAAAGAATACTGTAAATCGTCACTTGGCATGAGTCATGCTAAGATTTCGACTGTAAGCTCCTATACATTACTCTCTTTACATTTCTAGCATTTCCATTGTGCAGTCTCAATTCAAATAAGCACTAGTATATCTAGCATGTGGAGAGGGTACCCTTGGCATTGGTTGAGAGGCCAAGGGGGAGCATGCTTGAACTCTCCTTGTCCTAACTGCTTTTGGAAAAGTAGCACAAGGAGGGAGATTATGTACATGGTGATCAAGACATGGCCTCAACCCTTGCCATTGGATTCCAAACTTTGGTAAGGGGGTGAGAAAGCTTGGCTAGGAAACTGGCAAAGTAAAATCTCTTCATTGACTTGCTACATCGAATCAAATCAGCAATAGTTATATGTATACAAGTGGGAATGAATTGAAATGCAATTGACAAATCAATGGGGTTTTATAAGGAGGCATAGTTGGCATTATTGGGCACATTGATATTAGATATAGTGATTGAGATTGGCTCATAAATGCACTAAGGTCATGCCAAAATTTTTCCAAAGTCTAGTCAAAATGCCTTGGATGGATGCGATTTGGATGCATTATGATGCTTTAGATATGCCGGGATGCATACATGCAGTGGTTTGCAAGTTGGTTGCTTACATGTTAACAATCTCTGAGAAAGTATTATAAATAAGCATATGCAATCTTGTTCACAAAATGTAAAAAAAGTGAACATTATCTTTTGCACCTCTTTAGTTTTACTCAAATTTGGCGCTAATGCATGCTCTCTTTTTTTTTTCATGGCAACAAGATGACGAAGCTGAAAGGAAATTCCTACTTAAGCAGTTGAAACCCTCTTCCTTCTCAAGAGAAGGAAAATATGTTGTTAAATATGCACAGAGGCATGTATAGAGTCCATGACCGACGATTTCTCTCTTGTTTGGTACTAATAAAGCCAACCAATCTATGGTGGCGTGTTTTTGACTAATCGATGATGCTAAGCTATGGTGGAAGGAGTGGTGTAGAGAAAAGGATGTCCAAGAAAGCTCTATCACCTATAGGAACAAATCAAAGGAGCTATTAAGGAGAGGTACTTGCCTTTAGACTTTAAACCCTAAAAAGATAAATGAGTTTTATAGCCTGACCCAAAAGAACTCCTCAGTGGATGCTTACTACTCCCAATTTGTTAGGCCCAAGAAGTATGCTCCAACTATGACCTTGGCTCAATCCATTAGCCAATTTGTACAAGGTTTTAACCCCTCTCCTCAACCATCGTCTAGAATCCATGCAGTCGACTAGCTTTTAGGATGTGATTTTTTGAGCTAGACTTTTAGAAGATGAGTTGAAGGATAGAAATAGCAACAATGCAGGGTGACCTTCTGGATTGCCCTTCAATCAACTGCCATTTAGTGGTCAAATTTCATGGCCATTGTTGCCTCGCTCGCGAAAACCTTACACAATGACCTAGCATGGCAAAGAGGAATGACTACAATTGCCACCAACCAGGTCACCGCCGACATGTTAATGCCCTCTTCTACCCAAGGCTGTTAACCTTTCAAAATTACCTCCTCTAAACTTTCCCAAGAACCCACAAACTGATCCTAGGAGAAGATTTGCTTCCATTCAACAACCCGGTCAAGTAAGAAATGGAGTTCATAGCCCCAAAGGTGGGTATCATTGAAGAGGTTGTGGAAGAGGAAGAGTTGCTATGATCCAAGCTAAAGAAAAAACCCTTGAAGATGAAGAGGAGGATAGAGCCTAGGTTCATGTTGAAAGAGCACCAAGGTGAAAATAAACAATTTTCAGTGATCCAAACACCAGCATCATATCATGGCAAACATTTTAAATTGTTGATTGATTATAGAAGTACTCATTCATTTCCTTCACCAAAGTGCATCAGACAATTAGGTCTTAATAAAAACCATCCAAGAAAATGGCATCGAGCTAGCTAGTGGCAAGGAAGTAATTTACCAATATACCATAGGAGATCTAGAGTTTGATAAAACCCATCCATGAAAATGGCATCGAGCTAGATAATGACAAGAAAGTACTTTCCCAATATACCATAGGAGATATAGAGTTTGATCTTATTGGCAAACTAACGAGTTGCTATTTCCATATGATGCCCCTGGATATTCATTTCTTGGAATGGATTGGCTAAAAGAATAAAAGCCCACCATCCACTGTGAGAATGGAGAAATCTCATTTAAGGATGCCAAAAATGAAGAAGTAGTGGCTTCAGGGAGGACTGGTAGACCCAGCTTACAGCTAGTCAAGGGCAATAAGTTACTAATGGGTATCAGGAAGAATCAAAGGATGTTTGTTGTAAAACTCAACAAGGTAGAGAAAGATACTATAGGGAGTAAACCTGACTGGATATAAGACTACAAAGATCTCTTCCCAAAGGAACTTACCTAGATGCCCACAAAGGGAAATTTACCATGAGATTGAGCTTATTCACGGAGCACAACCTGTGGCAAAAAGGAACTTACCTAGATGCCCACAAAGGGAAATTTACCATGAGATTGAGCTTATTCACGGAGCACAACCTGTGGCAAAAAGGGTATATAAAATGTTAGTTCCAGAGTCAATAGAACTCAAGGAATAACTTTGACCGATGTTAGAGAGAACGTTCATCAAACCAAGTGTATTGCCTTGGGGAGCTTCGGTCCTATTTCAAAAGAAGGATGGAACCTTACGATTATGCATTGACTATAGGGGTCTAAATTAACTCACTCTAAAAAATAAGTATTCAATCCCTAAGATTGTCAAACTTTTAGATCGATTTCAGGAAGACCAAGTCTTCACCAAGATTGATTTAAAGTCTGGTAATTATCAAATTAGATTCAAGGAGGAGGGAAGACACCCCAAAGATAACATTCAACTCCATATATGGGCATTGTGAATACACCGTGATGATGACATTTGGGTTGACTAATTCCCCAGCAACTTGCAATAGGCTCGTGCACGATATATCCAAGAAGCAGCTAGATAAATTACCTTGGTGTTCTTTGACTCACAAAATTTTGGTCTCAGATTACTAGGAAGGGCATATCTTGTATACATGCTCCAAATACCTAGAGTCTCATAACCTCTGTGCTGGAAAAAAGGAAGGCCCAAAGATAATTCTCTACATTGGCATTGCCTAGGAAATCTAGACACCTGCACTAGCTTGATATTGTCAAGGGATTTGACCAACCCTTGCATTGGCACAACAATTGGAGCACGGATCCCTATCCTTCTGAGTTGGGTCAGGACTCAAAGGATTGTAATGACGCAACAACCTTTAGATTAGGTCTAGGACCATGGTCATGGGATCAGGTATAAAAGGGGCTCATGGGTTGTCATTTGTACCTTTTATGAACTTTTATGATCTTTGGACATTATCTCTCTTGGACATTTGTATGTCCTTGGAGCCTTTGGCTAGCATAGGCTTATAGAAGGATATTTCCATCCTCTCGCTGCTGCTGAGAGGTTAACTCACTTAGGCATCATGGCTCTTTGTATGAGATTATCTCCTTAATGTTGCATTAATTAATGTGGTGATTATCCCATATCTCAGCTTTATTATCACTTCATTCCAATCGGTACTAGAGCTCTTGGCTCGATTTGAGCAAATTTCTATAGAATGCAAGAGTTCTTGATTTTCTTGAAAACTTTGTTACATGAATGAAGTGCTTCAAGCTGATTATACATGGATTAGTGGTGGGCATGAAGATCATGGAGCTTGGCCACAAGATTTGATGTCATTTTGGGAGAAATTGCATCAATTTTGGAGAAATTTTGATGACCGAGCACATTTTGGATCAAAATTTGATTAGGACAGGCAAAGTTTCGAGGTGTGGACTTGCAAAAAAAAAAACATCTTTCTCCCCCTCACTTATAAATGGAAGATTGGTGGAGATGGAGACTTGGAGCAACCATGAAGTAACATGGTGGCTAAATAAGCATTGGGAGACTTAGCAGGTTGTAGAAGGCACAACCGAGAGGATAACGAAGATAAATCTGTGTGAATGGGATCTGCTAGCCATTGTCACCTATTAATGGAGGCATTTGCAAACCCTAAACCAACTCTCTGTTAGCATTAAGCATTTGGGAGGGAAATTATACTATGGATCTTCGCAAGAGAAGGGTGAATGGTTGATGCTAACAAGAGATTGAAGCTCAAAAACGACCGTCGGCTTTGGTGTTTTCTCCAACCCTAATCACGATTTTTTTTTTTGCATTAACCATTTCATCATACCTTCTTGAGCTTGAATTTTGCTTATCTCATGCTTTCTTACAAGATTTGAGAAATTTCTTGAGATCTAGGATTTCTCACCAAATTAGGGTTTTTGGGGGATTTTTGCCAAAATTGATTCCATAATCTTCTTCCTTATGCTTCCTCCTACTCACTCATGCATTGGTTAACTCTCAAACCATGGGATTAGGGTTTCTTCACCTTTTTTTTCCAATTTGGGGGTTTTTCTAAAATTAGGGTTTGCTCTTACAATTTCATAAGATTGGCATTGTTTTGCCCCTTGTGTAGTGTTCTCTTGTCTTACGTGCTCTCTTGAAGATCGTTTCTACCATGTGCGGGTGGAACAATAGAGAGCAGATGGAAGGGAACATGGGCACTTCAAAGAGTAGTGACAAGCACAACATACCCTGTGTAGTGTTCTCTTGTCCTACGTGCTCTCTTGAAGATTGTTTCTACCATGTGTGGGTGGAACCATAGAGAGAAGATGGAAGGGAACATGAGCACTTGAGAGGGTAGTGTGAGTTGGTGGCCGAAATGCCTACAAACTATTGGTGGCCGAAATGCCTATAAACTATGTGTAGCAGAAATGCTTATGGAACACCAGGCTATCTATGCCTGTGCGAGTGATTATTTTATCTTGTTACTTGAGCCCACCTCTCATCCAAAGTGTGTGGTCAGAGTACCAGCACGGAGTGCAAGTGGTAAAGTGGACATGATACCTGGTTGGCAAGGGACTTATGTGTACGCCAAGGGTCATGTGGATTGGCATTAATTTGGGATTTCTTACCAAAATTAGAGTCTCCACCTAAAATTTTTGAGGTCCAAGGTATAACTTCTTTTCCCCACGTTCTCCTCTATCCATACATGCCACCCTCGCTACATTCTTGAAGGGAAATTAGGGTTTCTTGGAAACTTTGTTGTTTTTGGGAAATTTTTGCAAATCAGGATTTATGGCATTCATTTTCTAAAATTTATCATTGCCAATAGCCTTCTACACTATCTCAATAGCCCATTCTACTAGCGCATAAGCAAACTTTGAAGATCTTGAAACTTTGTTTCTTCATAAAGCATGTATTTTAAGCTCCTATGAACCCTTTCCCTCCCTTATGTTCAAGAATTTCAATCCATTTCATGGGGAAATAAAGGTTTTATCAAAATTAAGGTTTTGGAATGATTGGGATTGAACTCTCTTCATAAGTGTGTCAATCATGCTTTCTCATACCATAATTCACCCTTATATCCACAAACTTCATTGTATCACACACTAATTAGGGTTTCTCAAAAATCAAGGTTTCTTGAGTGCATTCGGTGCTGCATTGATTCCTTGCATTACACTCTCACCGTAATGTGGCGATTGAGTTTGGTGGTGTGTGGCAATATGGGAGATTGATCTTGTGGAAAGAATACTGTAAATCGTCACTTGGCATGAGTCATGCTAAGATTTCGACTGTAAGCTCCTATACATTACTCTCTTTACATTTCTAGCATTTCCATTGTGCAGTCTCAATTCAAATAAGCACTAGTATATCTAGCATGTGGAGAGGGTACCCTTGGCATTGGTTGAGAGGCCAAGGGGGAGCATGCTTGAACTCTCCTTGTCCTAACTGCTTTTGGAAAAGTAGCACAAGGAGGGAGATTATGTACATGGTGATCAAGACATGGCCTCAACCCTTGCCATTGGATTCCAAACTTTGGTAAGGGGGTGAGAAAGCTTGGCTAGGAAACTGGCAAAGTAAAATCTCTTCATTGACTTGCTACATCGAATCAAATCAGCAATAGTTATATGTATACAAGTGGGAATGAATTGAAATGCAATTGACAAATCAATGGGGTTTTATAAGGAGGCATAGTTGGCATTATTGGGCACATTGATATTAGATATAGTGATTGAGATTGGCTCATAAATGCACTAAGGTCATGCCAAAATTTTTCCAAAGTCTAGTCAAAATGCCTTGGATGGATGCGATTTGGATGCATTATGATGCTTTAGATATGCCGGGATGCATACATGCAGTGGTTTGCAAGTTGGTTGCTTACATGTTAACAATCTCTGAGAAAGTATTATAAATAAGCATATGCAATCTTGTTCACAAAATGTAAAAAAAGTGAACATTATCTTTTGCACCTCTTTAGTTTTACTCAAATTTGGCGCTAATGCATGCTCTCTTTTTTTTTTCATGGCAACAAGATGACGAAGCTGAAAGGAAATTCCTACTTAAGCAGTTGAAACCCTCTTCCTTCTCAAGAGAAGGAAAATATGTTGTTAAATATGCACAGAGGCATGTATAGAGTCCATGACCGACGATTTCTCTCTTGTTTGGTACTAATAAAGCCAACCAATCTATGGTGGCGTGTTTTTGACTAATCGATGATGCTAAGCTATGGTGGAAGGAGTGGTGTAGAGAAAAGGATGTCCAAGAAAGCTCTATCACCTATAGGAACAAATCAAGGGAGCTATTAAGGAGAGGTACTTGCCTTTAGACTTTAAACCCTAAAAAGATAAATGAGTTTTATAGCCTGACCCAAAAGAACTCCTCAGTGGATGCTTACTACTCCCAATTTGTTAGGCCCAAGAAGTATGCTCCAACTATGACCTTGGCTCAATCCATTAGCCAATTTGTACAAGGTTTTAACCCCTCTCCTCAACCATCGTCTAGAATCCATGCAGTCGACTAGCTTTTAGGATGTGATTTTTTGAGCTAGACTTTTAGAAGATGAGTTGAAGGATAGAAATAGCAACAATGCAGGGTGACCTTCTGGATTGCCCTTCAATCAACTGCCATTTAGTGGTCAAATTTCATGGCCATTGTTGCCTCGCTCGCGAAAACCTTACACAATGACCTAGCATGGCAAAGAGGAATGACTACAATTGCCACCAACCAGGTCACCGCCGACATGTTAATGCCCTCTTCTACCCAAGGCTGTTAACCTTTCAAAATTACCTCCTCTAAACTTTCCCAAGAACCCACAAACTGATCCTAGGAGAAGATTTGCTTCCATTCAACAACCCGGTCAAGTAAGAAATGGAGTTCATAGCCCCAAAGGTGGGTATCATTGAAGAGGTTGTGGAAGAGGAAGAGTTGCTATGATCCAAGCTAAAGAAAAAACCCTTGAAGATGAAGAGGAGGATAGAGCCTAGGTTCATGTTGAAAGAGCACCAAGGTGAAAATAAACAATTTTCAGTGATCCAAACACCAGCATCATATCATGGCAAACATTTTAAATTGTTGATTGATTATAGAAGTACTCATTCATTTCCTTCACCAAAGTGCATCAGACAATTAGGTCTTAATAAAAACCATCCAAGAAAATGGCATCGAGCTAGCTAGTGGCAAGGAAGTAATTTACCAATATACCATAGGAGATCTAGAGTTTGATAAAACCCATCCATGAAAATGGCATCGAGCTAGATAATGACAAGAAAGTACTTTCCCAATATACCATAGGAGATATAGAGTTTGATCTTATTGGCAAACTAACGAGTTGCTATTTCCATATGATGCCCCTGGATATTCATTTCTTGGAATGGATTGGCTAAAAGAATAAAAGCCCACCATCCACTGTGAGAATGGAGAAATCTCATTTAAGGATGCCAAAAATGAAGAAGTAGTGGCTTCAGGGAGGACTGGTAGACCCAGCTTACAGCTAGTCAAGGGCAATAAGTTACTAATGGGTATCAGGAAGAATCAAAGGATGTTTGTTGTAAAACTCAACAAGGTAGAGAAAGATACTATAGGGAGTAAACCTGACTGGATATAAGACTACAAAGATCTCTTCCCAAAGGAACTTACCTAGATGCCCACAAAGGGAAATTTACCATGAGATTGAGCTTATTCACGGAGCACAACCTGTGGCAAAAAGGAACTTACCTAGATGCCCACAAAGGGAAATTTACCATGAGATTGAGCTTATTCACGGAGCACAACCTGTGGCAAAAAGGGTATATAAAATGTTAGTTCCAGAGTCAATAGAACTCAAGGAATAACTTTGACCGATGTTAGAGAGAACGTTCATCAAACCAAGTGTATTGCCTTGGGGAGCTTCGGTCCTATTTCAAAAGAAGGATGGAACCTTACGATTATGCATTGACTATAGGGGTCTAAATTAACTCACTCTAAAAAATAAGTATTCAATCCCTAAGATTGTCAAACTTTTAGATCGATTTCAGGAAGACCAAGTCTTCACCAAGATTGATTTAAAGTCTGGTAATTATCAGATTAGATTCAAGGAGGAGGGAAGACACCCCAAAGATAACATTCAACTCCATATATGGGCATTGTGAATACACCGTGATGATGACATTTGGGTTGACTAATTCCCCAGCAACTTGCAATAGGCTCGTGCACGATATATCCAAGAAGCAGCTAGATAAATTACCTTGGTGTTCTTTGACTCACAAAATTTTGGTCTCAGATTACTAGGAAGGGCATATCTTGTATACATGCTCCAAATACCTAGAGTCTCATAACCTCTGTGCTGGAAAAAAGGAAGGCCCAAAGATAATTCTCTACATTGGCATTGCCTAGGAAATCTATAGACACCTGCACTAGCTTGATATTGTCAAGGGATTTGACCAACCCTTGCATTGGCACAACAATTGGAGCACGGATCCCTATCCTTCTGAGTTGGGTCAGGACTCAAAGGATTGTAATGACGCAACAACCTTTAGATTAGGTCTAGGACCATGGTCATGGGATCAGGTATAAAAGGGGCTCATGGGTTGTCATTTGTACCTTTTATGAACTTTTATGATCTTTGGACATTATCTCTCTTGGACATTTGTATGTCCTTGGAGCCTTTGGCTAGCATAGGCTTATAGAAGGATATTTCCATCCTCTCGCTGCTGCTGAGAGGTTAACTCACTTAGGCATCATGGCTCTTTGTATGAGATTATCTCCTTAATGTTGCATTAATTAATGTGGTGATTATCCCATATCTCAGCTTTATTATCACTTCATTCCAATCGGTACTAGAGCTCTTGGCTCGATTTGAGCAAATTTCTATAGAATGCAAGAGTTCTTGATTTTCTTGAAAACTTTGTTACATGAATGAAGTGCTTCAAGCTGATTATACATGGATTAGTGGTGGGCATGAAGATCATGGAGCTTGGCCACAAGATTTGATGTCATTTTGGGAGAAATTGCATCAATTTTGGAGAAATTTTGATGACCGAGCACATTTTGGATCAAAATTTGATTAGGACAGGCAAAGTTTCGAGGTGTGGACTTGCAAAAAAAAAAACATCTTTCTCCCCCTCACTTATAAATGGAAGATTGGTGGAGATGGAGACTTGGAGCAACCATGAAGTAACATGGTGGCTAAATAAGCATTGGGAGACTTAGCAGGTTGTAGAAGGCACAACCGAGAGGATAACGAAGATAAATCTGTGTGAATGGGATCTGCTAGCCATTGTCACCTATTAATGGAGGCATTTGCAAACCCTAAACCAACTCTCTGTTAGCATTAAGCATTTGGGAGGGAAATTATACTATGGATCTTCGCAAGAGAAGGGTGAATGGTTGATGCTAACAAGAGATTGAAGCTCAAAAACGACCGTCGGCTTTGGTGTTTTCTCCAACCCTAATCACGATTTTTTTTTTTGCATTAACCATTTCATCATACCTTCTTGAGCTTGAATTTTGCTTATCTCATGCTTTCTTACAAGATTTGAGAAATTTCTTGAGATCTAGGATTTCTCACCAAATTAGGGTTTTTGGGGGATTTTTGCCAAAATTGATTCCATAATCTTCTTCCTTATGCTTCCTCCTACTCACTCATGCATTGGTTAACTCTCAAACCATGGGATTAGGGTTTCTTCACCTTTTTTTTCCAATTTGGGGGTTTTTCTAAAATTAGGGTTTGCTCTTACAATTTCATAAGATTGGCATTGTTTTGCCCCTTGTGTAGTGTTCTCTTGTCTTACGTGCTCTCTTGAAGATCGTTTCTACCATGTGCGGGTGGAACAATAGAGAGCAGATGGAAGGGAACATGGGCACTTCAAAGAGTAGTGACAAGCACAACATACCCTGTGTAGTGTTCTCTTGTCCTACGTGCTCTCTTGAAGATTGTTTCTACCATGTGTGGGTGGAACCATAGAGAGAAGATGGAAGGGAACATGAGCACTTGAGAGGGTAGTGTGAGTTGGTGGCCGAAATGCCTACAAACTATTGGTGGCCGAAATGCCTATAAACTATGTGTAGCAGAAATGCTTATGGAACACCAGGCTATCTATGCCTGTGCGAGTGATTATTTTATCTTGTTACTTGAGCCCACCTCTCATCCAAAGTGTGTGGTCAGAGTACCAGCACGGAGTGCAAGTGGTAAAGTGGACATGATACCTGGTTGGCAAGGGACTTATGTGTACGCCAAGGGTCATGTGGATTGGCATTAATTTGGGATTTCTTACCAAAATTAGAGTCTCCACCTAAAATTTTTGAGGTCCAAGGTATAACTTCTTTTCCCCACGTTCTCCTCTATCCATACATGCCACCCTCGCTACATTCTTGAAGGGAAATTAGGGTTTCTTGGAAACTTTGTTGTTTTTGGGAAATTTTTGCAAATCAGGATTTATGGCATTCATTTTCTAAAATTTATCATTGCCAATAGCCTTCTACACTATCTCAATAGCCCATTCTACTAGCGCATAAGCAAACTTTGAAGATCTTGAAACTTTGTTTCTTCATAAAGCATGTATTTTAAGCTCCTATGAACCCTTTCCCTCCCTTATGTTCAAGAATTTCAATCCATTTCATGGGGAAATAAAGGTTTTATCAAAATTAAGGTTTTGGAATGATTGGGATTGAACTCTCTTCATAAGTGTGTCAATCATGCTTTCTCATACCATAATTCACCCTTATATCCACAAACTTCATTGTATCACACACTAATTAGGGTTTCTCAAAAATCAAGGTTTCTTGAGTGCATTCGGTGCTGCATTGATTCCTTGCATTACACTCTCACCGTAATGTGGCGATTGAGTTTGGTGGTGTGTGGCAATATGGGAGATTGATCTTGTGGAAAGAATACTGTAAATCGTCACTTGGCATGAGTCATGCTAAGATTTCGACTGTAAGCTCCTATACATTACTCTCTTTACATTTCTAGCATTTCCATTGTGCAGTCTCAATTCAAATAAGCACTAGTATATCTAGCATGTGGAGAGGGTACCCTTGGCATTGGTTGAGAGGCCAAGGGGGAGCATGCTTGAACTCTCCTTGTCCTAACTGCTTTTGGAAAAGTAGCACAAGGAGGGAGATTATGTACATGGTGATCAAGACATGGCCTCAACCCTTGCCATTGGATTCCAAACTTTGGTAAGGGGGTGAGAAAGCTTGGCTAGGAAACTGGCAAAGTAAAATCTCTTCATTGACTTGCTACATCGAATCAAATCAGCAATAGTTATATGTATACAAGTGGGAATGAATTGAAATGCAATTGACAAATCAATGGGGTTTTATAAGGAGGCATAGTTGGCATTATTGGGCACATTGATATTAGATATAGTGATTGAGATTGGCTCATAAATGCACTAAGGTCATGCCAAAATTTTTCCAAAGTCTAGTCAAAATGCCTTGGATGGATGCGATTTGGATGCATTATGATGCTTTAGATATGCCGGGATGCATACATGCAGTGGTTTGCAAGTTGGTTGCTTACATGTTAACAATCTCTGAGAAAGTATTATAAATAAGCATATGCAATCTTGTTCACAAAATGTAAAAAAAGTGAACATTATCTTTTGCACCTCTTTAGTTTTACTCAAATTTGGCGCTAATGCATGCTCTCTTTTTTTTTCATGGCAACAAGATGATGAAGCTGAAAGGAAATTCCTACTTAAGCAGTTGAAACCCTCTTCCTTCTCAAGAGAAGGAAAATATGTTGTTAAATATGCACAGAGGCATGTATAGAGTCCATGACCGATGATTTCTCTCTTGTTTGGTACTAATAAAGCCAACCAATCTATGGTGGCGTGTTTCTGACTAATCGATGATGCTAAGCTATGGTGGAAGGAGTGGTGTAGAGAAAAGGATGTCCAAGAAAGCTCTATCACCTATAGGAACAAATCAAGGGAGCTATTAAGGAGAGGTACTTGCCTTTAGACTTTAAACCCTAAAAAGATAAATGAGTTTTATAGCCTGACCCAAAAGAACTCCTCAGTGGATGCTTACTACTCCCAATTTGTTAGGCCCAAGAAGTATGCTCCAACTATGACCTTGGCTCAATCCATTAGCCAATTTGTACAAGGTTTTAACCCCTCTCCTCAACCATCGTCTAGAATCCATGCAGTCGACTAGCTTTTAGGATGTGATTTTTTGAGCTAGACTTTTAGAAGATGAGTTGAAGGATAGAAATAGCAACAACTTTAGGAAAAGACCTTACCTTGAATCGTCCAATGCAGGGTGACCTTCTGGATTGCCCTACAATCAACTACCCTTTAGTGGTCAAATTTCATGGCCATTATTGCCTCGCTCGCGAAAACCTTACACAATGACCTAGCATGGCAAAGAGGAATGACTACAATTGCCACCAACCAGGTCACCGACATGTTAATGCCCTCTTCTACCCAAGGCTGTTAACCTTTCAAAATTACCTCCTCTAAACTTTCCCAAGAACCCACAAACTGATCCTAGGAGAAGATCTGCTTCCATTCAACAACCCGGCCAAGTAAGAAATGGAGTTCACAGCCCCAAAGGTGGGTATCATTTAAGAGGTTGTGGAAGAGGAAGAGTTGCTATGATCCAAGCTAAAGAAAAAACCCTTGAAGATGAAGAGGAGGATAGAGCCTAGGTTCATGTTGAAAGAGCACCAAGGTGAAAATAAACAATTTTCAGTGATCCAGACACCAGCATCATATCATGGCAAACATTTTAAATTGTTGATTGATTATAGAAGTACTCATTCATTTCCTTCACCAAAGTGCATCAGACAATTAGGTCTTAATAAAAACCATCCAAGAAAATGGCATCGAGAGCAAGCTAGTGGCAAGGAAGTAATTTACCAATATACCATAGGAGATCTAGAGTTTGATAAAACCCATCCATGAAAATGGCATCGAGCTAGATAATGACAAGGAAGTACTTTCCCAATATACCATAGGAGATATAGAGTTTGATCTTATTGGCAAACTAACGAGTTGCTATTTCCATATGATGCCCCTGGATATTCATTTCTTGGAATGGATTGGCTAAAAGAATAAAAGCCCACCATCCACTGTGAGAATGGAGAAATCTCATTTAAGGATGCCAAAAATGAAGAAGTAGTGGCTTCAGGGAGGACTGGTAGACCCAGCTTACAGCTAGTCAAGGGCAGTAAGTTACTAATGGGTATCAGGAAGAATCAAAGGATGTTTGTTGTAAAACTCAACAAGGTAGAGAAAGATACTATAGGGAGTAAACCTGACTGGATATAAGACTACAAAGATCTCTTCCCAAAGGAACTTACCTAGATGCCCACAAAGGGAAATTTACCATGAGATTGAGCTTATTCACGGAGCACAACCTGTGGCAAAAAGGGTATATAAAATGTTAGTTCCAAAGTCAATAGAACTCAAGGAATAACTTTGACCGATGTTAGAGAAAACGTTCATCAAACCAAGTGTATTGCCTTGGGGAGCTTCGGTCCTATTTCAAAAGAAGGATGGAACCTTACGATTATGCATTGACTATAGGGGTCTAAATTAACTCACTCTAAAAAATAAGTATTCAATCCCTAAGATTGTCAAACTTTTAGATCGATTTCACGAAGACCAAGTCTTCACCAAGATTGATTTAAAGTCTGGTAATTATCAGATTAGATTCAAGGAGGAGGGAAGACACCCCAAAGATAACATTCAACTCCATATATGGGCATTGTGAATACACCGTGATGATGACATTTGGGTTGACTAATTCCCCAGCAACTTGCAATAGGCTCGTGCACGATATATCCAAGAAGCAGCTAGATAAATTACCTTGGTGTTCTTTGACTCACAAAATTTTGGTCTCAGATTACTAGGAAGGGCATATCTTGTATACATGCTCCAAATACCTAGAGTCTCATAACCTCTGTGCTGGAAAAAAGGAAGGCCCAAAGATAATTCTCTACATTGGCATTGCCTAGGAAATCTATAGACACCTGCACTAGCTTGATATTGTCAAGGGATTTGACCAACCCTTGCATTGGCACAACAATTGGAGCACGGATCCCTATCCTTCTGAGTTGGGTCAGGACTCAAAGGATTGTAATGACGCAACAACCTTTAGATTAGGTCTAGGACCATGGTCATGGGATCAGGTATAAAAGGGGCTCATGGGTTGTCATTTGTACCTTTTATGAACTTTTATGATCTTTGGACATTATCTCTCTTGGACATTTGTATGTCCTTGGAGCCTTTGGCTAGCATAGGCTTATAGAAGGATATTTCCATCCTCTCGCTGCTGCTGAGAGGTTAACTCACTTAGGCATCATGGCTCTTTGTATGAGATTATCTCCTTAATGTTGCATTAATTAATGTGGTGATTATCCCATATCTCAGCTTTATTATCACTTCATTCCAATCGGTACTAGAGCTCTTGGCTCGATTTGAGCAAATTTCTATAGAATGCAAGAGTTCTTGATTTTCTTGAAAACTTTGTTACATGAATGAAGTGCTTCAAGCTGATTATACATGGATTAGTGGTGGGCATGAAGATCATGGAGCTTGGCCACAAGATTTGATGTCATTTTGGGAGAAATTGCATCAATTTTGGAGAAATTTTGATGACCGAGCACATTTTGGATCAAAATTTGATTAGGACAGGCAAAGTTTCGAGGTGTGGACTTGCAAAAAAAAAAAACATTTTTCTCCCCCTCACTTATAAATGGAAGATTGGTGGAGATGGAGACTTGGAGCAACCATGAAGTAACATGGTGGCTAAATAAGCATTGGGAGACTTACCAGGTTGTAGAAGGCACAACCGAGAGGATAATGAAGATAAATCTGTGTGAATGGGATCTGCTAGCCATTGTCACCTATTAATGGAGGCATTCGCAAACCCTAAACCAACTCTCTGTTAGCATTAAGCATTTGGGAGGGAAATTATACTATGGATCTTCGCAAGAGAAGGGTGAACGGTTGATGCTAACAAGAGATTGAAGCTCAAAAACGACCGTCGGCTTTGGTGTTTTCTCCAACCCTAATCACAATTTTTTTTTTTTGCATTAACCATTTCATCATACCTTCTTGAGCTTGAATTTTGCTTATCTCATGCTTTCTTACAAGATTTGAGAAATTTCTTGAGATCTAGGATTTCTCACCAAATTAGGGTTTTTGGGGGATTTTTGCCAAAATTGATTCCATAATCTTCTTCCTTATGCTTCCTCCTACTCACTCATGCATTGGTTAACTCTCAAACCATGGGATTAGGGTTTCTTCACCTTTTTTTTCCAATTTGGGGGTTTTTCCAAAATTAGGGTTTGCTCTTACAATTTCATAAGATTGGCATTGTTTTGCCCCTTGTGTAGTGTTCTCTTGTCTTACGTGCTCTCTTGAAGATCGTTTCTACCATGTGTGGGTGGAACAATAGAGAGCAGATGGAAGGGAACATGGGTACCTCAAAGAGTAGTGACAAGCACAACATACCCTGTGTAGTGTTCTCTTGTCCTACGTGCTCTCTTGAAGATTGTTTCTACCATGTGTGGGTGGAACCATAGAGAGAAGATGGAAGGAAACATGAGCACTTGAGAGGGTAGTGTGAGTTGGTGGCCGAAATGCCTACAAACTATTGGTGGCCGAAATGCCTATAAACTATGTGTAGCAGAAATGCTTATGGAACACCAGGCTATCTATGCCTGCGCGAGTGATTGTTTTATCTTGTTACTTGAGCCCACCTCTCATCCAAAGTGTGTGGTCAGAGTACCAACACGGAGTGCAAGTGGTAAAGTGGACATGATACCTGGTTGGCAAGGGACTTATGTGTACGCCAAGGGTCATGTGGATTGGCATTAATTTGGGATTTCTTACCAAAATTAGAGTCTCCACCTAAAATTTTTGAGGTCCAAGGTGTAACTTCTTTTCCCCATGTTCTCCTCTATCCATACATGCCACCCTCGCTACATTCTTGAAGGGAAATTAGGGTTTCTTGGAAACTTTGTTGTTTTTGGGAAATTTTTGCAAATCAGGGTTTATGGCATTCATTTTCTAAAATTTATCATTGCCAATAGCCTTCTACACTATCTCAATACCCCATTCTACTAGCGCATAAGCAAACTTTGAAGATCTTGAAACTTTGTTTCTTCATAAAGCATGTATTTTAAGCTCCTATGAACCCTTTCCCTCCCTTATGTTCAAGAATTTCAATCCATTTCATGGGGAAATAAAGGTTTTATCAAAATTAAGGTTTTGGAATGATTGGGATTGAACTCTCTTCATAAGTGTGTCAATCATGCTTTCTCATACCATAATTCACCCTTATATCCACAAACTTCATTGTATCACACACTAATTAGGGTTTCTCAAAAATCAAGGTTTCTTGAGTGCATTCGGTGCTGCATTGATTCCTTGCATTACACTCTCACCGTAATGTGGCGATTGAGTTTGGTGGTGTGTGGCAATATGGGAGATTGATCTTGTGGAAAGAATACTGTAAATCGTCACTTGGCATGAGTCATGCTAAGATTTGGACTGTAAGCTCCTATACATTATTCTCTTTACATTTCTAGCATTTCCATTGTGCAGTCTCAATTCAAATAAGCACTAGTATATCTAGCATGTGGAGAGGGTACCCTTGGCATTGGTTGAGAGGCCAAGGGGGAGCATGCTTGAACTCTCCTTGTCCTAAGTGCTTTTGGAAAAGTAGCACAAGGAGGGAGATTATGTACATGGTGATCAAGACATGGCCTCAACCCTTGCCATTGGATTCCAAACTTTGGTAAGGGGGTGAGAAAGCTTGGCTAGAAAACTGGCAAAGTAAAATCTCTTCATTGACTTGCTACATCGAATCAAATCAGCAATAGTTATATGTATACAAGTGGGAATGAATTGAA
This sequence comes from Cibotium barometz, assembly GCF_041138505.1. Classification (NCBI taxonomy): domain Eukaryota; kingdom Viridiplantae; phylum Streptophyta; class Polypodiopsida; order Cyatheales; family Cibotiaceae; genus Cibotium; species Cibotium barometz. Next base: position 37,385,276 of record NC_141097.1, on the reverse strand, counting down.
ATGCAATTGACAAATCAATGGGGTTTTATAAGGAGGCATAGTTGGCATTATTGGGCACATTGATATTAGATATAGTGATTGAGATTGGCTCATAAATGCACTAAGGTCATGCCAAAATTTTTCCAAAGTCTAGTCAAAATGCCTTGGATGGATGCGATTTGGATGCATTATGATGCTTTAGATATGCCGGGATGCATACATGCAGTGGTTTGCAAGTTGGTTGCTTACATGTTAACAATTTGACATAATCTATAGTTTTTAGAAAAGTGTGATTCGATCTGGGAGATTTTGGACTAAACCTGAATTGAATATTAGGATTTATTCCACACCATTAAGGATTCCCATAGAGCCCTCAACTACCCCGTTTTGTTTTCAAGTTAATGAGCTATGCCCGTTTCTCTACCGCATACCATGTTTGGACAAAATTTGAGCCAAGTCTCAGATCATAAATTTGACTTCACCATTGCATTCTCCACTAGGCAAATACCTTAACCACCAAGCTTTAACTCATTTGGAGCATTGGAGTACAAGCGGTGCACCAGGCTATCACTATTTGTTGACTGTAGGAAAATGTCAAAACAATGTCATTTAGAGGGTTGATTAAACCAAAATTAACATCATACCCCTTATCCTAACACCTTCCCATAGAGTCCTAGAACACCGAAATCTGACATCCTATCACAAAATTGCCAGAACAACCTATTATGGCTGCCGATATAAAGCCAAAAGGTAGACCTAGAAAGCTATCATTAGCAATGGTGGTGGAGGATATGGAAGGGGAGGAATTGATGGAACACGACACTATGGACACAATGGAAGAGCTTGAAGAGCAAATTCTTTGGGAATCACTCTAAAAATTCCTCTTAATCTATGGGTCAAACTTCAAAGGGAGTTGAAGAGGATGCTAAGGTGGGTAGTGCCCATAAGAGCACCTCTATAAGTTCGCAAGCCATTTCAAATGACAATTGCTCGTGAGTAAACTTGATTTTACGCCACTCATGGTAGATAGATTGGATATCATTAACCAAACCTTGACTTCAAAGTTTGAATCTATGACTACCAAGATGGAAGCTATTGAAGATCAATCAGTTGGGTCAATCCATGAATCAACACAATGAAGAAGCTATTGAGGGTAGAATTGGTGGGATTCAAATCTATGCCTTAGATCTTACCAACCAACCTCCCGAGTTTTTCCTAGGGATAAACAATCTCTGAGAAAGTATTATAAATAAGCATATGCAATCTTGTTCACAAAATGTAAAAAAAGTGAACATTATCTTTTGCACCTCTTTAGTTTTCCTCAAATTTGGCGCTAATGCATGCTCTCTTTTTTTTTCATGGCAACAAGATGACGAAGCTGAAAGGAAATTCCTACTTAAGCAGTTGAAACCCTCTTCCTTCTCAAGAGAAGGAAAATATGTTGTTAAATATGCACAGAGGCATGTATAGAGTCCATGACCGATGATTTCTCTCTTATTTGGTACTAATAAAGCCAACCAATCTATGGTGGCGTGTTTTTGACTAATCGATGATGCTAAGCTATGGTGGAAGGAGTGGTGTAGAGAAAAGGATGTCCAAGAAAGCTCTATCACCTATAGGAACAAATCAAGGGAGCTATTAAGGAGAGGTACTTACCTTTAGACTTTAAACCCTAAAAAGATAAATGAGTTTTATAGCCTGACCCAAAAGAACTCCTCAGTGGATGCTTACTACTCCCAATTTGTTAGGCCCAAGAAGTATGCTCCAACTATGACCTTGGCTCAATCCATTAGCCAACTTGTACAAGGTTTTAACCCCTCTCCTCAACCATCGTCTAGAATCCATGCAGTCGACTAGCTTTTAGGATGTGATTTTTTGAGCTAGACTTTTAGAAGATGAGTTGAAGGATAGAAATAGCAACAACTTTAGGAAAAGACCTTACCTTGAATCGTCCAATGCAGGGTGACCTTCTAGATTGCCCTTCAATCAACTGCCATTTAGTGGTCAAATTTCATGGCCATTATTGCCTCGCTCGCGAAAACCTTACACAATGACCTAGCATGGCAAAGAGGAATGACTACAATTGCCACCAACCAGGTCACCGATATGTTAATGCCCTCTTCTACCCAAGGCTGTTAACCTTTCAAAATTACCTCCTCTAAACTTTCCCAAGAACCCACAAACTGATCCTAGGAGAAGATCTGCTTCCATTCAACAACCCGGCCAAGTAAGAAATGGAGTTCACAGCCCCAAAGGTGGGTATCATTTAAGAGGTTGTGGAAGAGGAAGAGTTGCTATGATCCAAGCTAAAGAAAAAACCCTTGAAGATGAAGAGGAGGATAGAGCCTAGGTTCATGTTGAAAGAGCACCAAGGTGAAAATAAACAATTTTCAGTGATCCAGACACCAGCATCATATCATGGCAAACATTTTAAATTGTTGATTGATTATAGAAGTACTCATTCATTTCCTTCACCAAAGTGCATCAGACAATTAGGTCTTAATAAAAACCATCCAAGAAAATGGCATCGAGAGCAAGCTAGTGGCAAGGAAGTAATTTACCAATATACCATAGGAGATCTAGAGTTTGATAAAACCCATCCATGAAAATGGCATCGAGCTAGATAATGACAAGGAAGTACTTTCCCAATATACCATAGGAGATATAGAGTTTGATCTTATTGGCAAACTAACGAGTTGCTATTTCCATATGATGCCCCTGGATATTCATTTCTTGGAATGGATTGGCTAAAAGAATAAAAGCCCACCATCCACTGTGAGAATGGAGAAATCTCATTTAAGGATGCCAAAAATGAAGAAGTAGTGGCTTCAGGGAGGACTGGTAGACCCAGCTTACAGCTAGTCAAGGGCAGTAAGTTACTAATGGGTATCAGGAAGAATCAAAGGATGTTTGTTGTAAAACTCAACAAGGTAGAGAAAGATACTATAGGGAGTAAACCTGACTGGATATAAGACTACAAAGATCTCTTCCCAAAGGAACTTACCTAGATGCCCACAAAGGGAAATTTACCATGAGATTGAGCTTATTCACGGAGCACAACCTGTGGCAAAAAGGGTATATAAAATGTTAGTTCCAAAGTCAATAGAACTCAAGGAATAACTTTGACCGATGTTAGAGAAAACGTTCATCAAACCAAGTGTATTGCCTTGGGGAGCTTCGGTCCTATTTCAAAAGAAGGATGGAACCTTACGATTATGCATTGACTATAGGGGTCTAAATTAACTCACTCTAAAAAATAAGTATTCAATCCCTAAGATTGTCAAACTTTTAGATCGATTTCACGAAGACCAAGTCTTCACCAAGATTGATTTAAAGTCTGGTAATTATCAGATTAGATTCAAGGAGGAGGGAAGACACCCCAAAGATAACATTCAACTCCATATATGGGCATTGTGAATACACCGTGATGATGACATTTGGGTTGACTAATTCCCCAGCAACTTGCAATAGGCTCGTGCACGATATATCCAAGAAGCAGCTAGATAAATTACCTTGGTGTTCTTTGACTCACAAAATTTTGGTCTCAGATTACTAGGAAGGGCATATCTTGTATACATGCTCCAAATACCTAGAGTCTCATAACCTCTGTGCTGGAAAAAAGGAAGGCCCAAAGATAATTCTCTACATTGGCATTGCCTAGGAAATCTATAGACACCTGCACTAGCTTGATATTGTCAAGGGATTTGACCAACCCTTGCATTGGCACAACAATTGGAGCACGGATCCCTATCCTTCTGAGTTGGGTCAGGACTCAAAGGATTGTAATGACGCAACAACCTTTAGATTAGGTCTAGGACCATGGTCATGGGATCAGGTATAAAAGGGGCTCATGGGTTGTCATTTGTACCTTTTATGAACTTTTATGATCTTTGGACATTATCTCTCTTGGACATTTGTATGTCCTTGGAGCCTTTGGCTAGCATAGGCTTATAGAAGGATATTTCCATCCTCTCGCTGCTGCTGAGAGGTTAACTCACTTAGGCATCATGGCTCTTTGTATGAGATTATCTCCTTAATGTTGCATTAATTAATGTGGTGATTATCCCATATCTCAGCTTTATTATCACTTCATTCCAATCGGTACTAGAGCTCTTGGCTCGATTTGAGCAAATTTCTATAGAATGCAAGAGTTCTTGATTTTCTTGAAAACTTTGTTACATGAATGAAGTGCTTCAAGCTGATTATACATGGATTAGTGGTGGGCATGAAGATCATGGAGCTTGGCCACAAGATTTGATGTCATTTTGGGAGAAATTGCATCAATTTTGGAGAAATTTTGATGACCGAGCACATTTTGGATCAAAATTTGATTAGGACAGGCAAAGTTTCGAGGTGTGGACTTGCAAAAAAAAAAACATCTTTCTCCCCCTCACTTATAAATGGAAGATTGGTGGAGATGGAGACTTGGAGCAACCATGAAGTAACATGGTGGCTAAATAAGCATTGGGAGACTTAGCAGGTTGTAGAAGGCACAACCGAGAGGATAACGAAGATAAATCTGTGTGAATGGGATCTGCTAGCCATTGTCACCTATTAATGGAGGCATTTGCAAACCCTAAACCAACTCTCTGTTAGCATTAAGCATTTGGGAGGGAAATTATACTATGGATCTTCGCAAGAGAAGGGTGAATGGTTGATGCTAACAAGAGATTGAAGCTCAAAAACGACCGTCGGCTTTGGTGTTTTCTCCAACCCTAATCACGATTTTTTTTTTGCATTAACCATTTCATCATACCTTCTTGAGCTTGAATTTTGCTTATCTCATGCTTTCTTACAAGATTTGAGAAATTTCTTGAGATCTAGGATTTCTCACCAAATTAGGGTTTTTGGGGGATTTTTGCCAAAATTGATTCCATAATCTTCTTCCTTATGCTTCCTCCTACTCACTCATGCATTGGTTAACTCTCAAACCATGGGATTAGGGTTTCTTCACCTTTTTTTTCCAATTTGGGGGTTTTTCTAAAATTAGGGTTTGCTCTTACAATTTCATAAGATTGGCATTGTTTTGCCCCTTGTGTAGTGTTCTCTTGTCTTACGTGCTCTCTTGAAGATCGTTTCTACCATGTGCGGGTGGAACAATAGAGAGCAGATGGAAGGGAACATGGGCACTTCAAAGAGTAGTGACAAGCACAACATACCCTGTGTAGTGTTCTCTTGTCCTACGTGCTCTCTTGAAGATTGTTTCTACCATGTGTGGGTGGAACCATAGAGAGAAGATGGAAGGGAACATGAGCACTTGAGAGGGTAGTGTGAGTTGGTGGCCGAAATGCCTACAAACTATTGGTGGCCGAAATGCCTATAAACTATGTGTAGCAGAAATGCTTATGGAACACCAGGCTATCTATGCCTGTGCGAGTGATTATTTTATCTTGTTACTTGAGCCCACCTCTCATCCAAAGTGTGTGGTCAGAGTACCAGCACGGAGTGCAAGTGGTAAAGTGGACATGATACCTGGTTGGCAAGGGACTTATGTGTACGCCAAGGGTCATGTGGATTGGCATTAATTTGGGATTTCTTACCAAAATTAGAGTCTCCACCTAAAATTTTTGAGGTCCAAGGTATAACTTCTTTTCCCCACGTTCTCCTCTATCCATACATGCCACCCTCGCTACATTCTTGAAGGGAAATTAGGGTTTCTTGGAAACTTTGTTGTTTTTGGGAAATTTTTGCAAATCAGGATTTATGGCATTCATTTTCTAAAATTTATCATTGCCAATAGCCTTCTACACTATCTCAATAGCCCATTCTACTAGCGCATAAGCAAACTTTGAAGATCTTGAAACTTTGTTTCTTCATAAAGCATGTATTTTAAGCTCCTATGAACCCTTTCCCTCCCTTATGTTCAAGAATTTCAATCCATTTCATGGGGAAATAAAGGTTTTATCAAAATTAAGGTTTTGGAATGATTGGGATTGAACTCTCTTCATAAGTGTGTCAATCATGCTTTCTCATACCATAATTCACCCTTATATCCACAAACTTCATTGTATCACACACTAATTAGGGTTTCTCAAAAATCAAGGTTTCTTGAGTGCATTCGGTGCTGCATTGATTCCTTGCATTACACTCTCACCGTAATGTGGCGATTGAGTTTGGTGGTGTGTGGCAATATGGGAGATTGATCTTGTGGAAAGAATACTGTAAATCGTCACTTGGCATGAGTCATGCTAAGATTTCGACTGTAAGCTCCTATACATTACTCTCTTTACATTTCTAGCATTTCCATTGTGCAGTCTCAATTCAAATAAGCACTAGTATATCTAGCATGTGGAGAGGGTACCCTTGGCATTGGTTGAGAGGCCAAGGGGGAGCATGCTTGAACTCTCCTTGTCCTAACTGCTTTTGGAAAAGTAGCACAAGGAGGGAGATTATGTACATGGTGATCAAGACATGGCCTCAACCCTTGCCATTGGATTCCAAACTTTGGTAAGGGGGTGAGAAAGCTTGGCTAGGAAACTGGCAAAGTAAAATCTCTTCATTGACTTGCTACATCGAATCAAATCAGCAATAGTTATATGTATACAAGTGGGAATGAATTGAAATGCAATTGACAAATCAATGGGGTTTTATAAGGAGGCATAGTTGGCATTATTGGGCACATTGATATTAGATATAGTGATTGAGATTGGCTCATAAATGCACTAAGGTCATGCCAAAATTTTTCCAAAGTCTAGTCAAAATGCCTTGGATGGATGCGATTTGGATGCATTATGATGCTTTAGATATGCCGGGATGCATACATGCAGTGGTTTGCAAGTTGGTTGCTTACATGTTAACAATCTCTGAGAAAGTATTATAAATAAGCATATGCAATCTTGTTCACAAAATGTAAAAAAAGTGAACATTATCTTTTGCACCTCTTTAGTTTTACTCAAATTTGGCGCTAATGCATGCTCTCTTTTTTTTTTCATGGCAACAAGATGACGAAGCTGAAAGGAAATTCCTACTTAAGCAGTTGAAACCCTCTTCCTTCTCAAGAGAAGGAAAATATGTTGTTAAATATGCACAGAGGCATGTATAGAGTCCATGACCGACGATTTCTCTCTTGTTTGGTACTAATAAAGCCAACCAATCTATGGTGGCGTGTTTCTGACTAATCGATGATGCTAAGCTATGGTGGAAGGAGTGGTGTAGAGAAAAGGATGTCCAAGAAAGCTCTATCACCTATAGGAACAAATCAAGGGAGCTATTAAGGAGAGGTACTTGCCTTTAGACTTTAAACCCTAAAAAGATAAATGAGTTTTATAGCCTGACCCAAAAGAACTCCTCAGTGGATGCTTACTACTCCCAATTTGTTAGGCCCAAGAAGTATGCTCCAACTATGACCTTGGCTCAATCCATTAGCCAATTTGTACAAGGTTTTAACCCCTCTCCTCAACCATCGTCTAGAATCCATGCAGTCGACTAGCTTTTAGGATGTGATTTTTTGAGCTAGACTTTTAGAAGATGAGTTGAAGGATAGAAATAGCAACAATGCAGGGTGACCTTCTGGATTGCCCTTCAATCAACTGCCATTTAGTGGTCAAATTTCATGGCCATTGTTGCCTCGCTCGCGAAAACCTTACACAATGACCTAGCATGGCAAAGAGGAATGACTACAATTGCCACCAACCAGGTCACCGCCGACATGTTAATGCCCTCTTCTACCCAAGGCTGTTAACCTTTCAAAATTACCTCCTCTAAACTTTCCCAAGAACCCACAAACTGATCCTAGGAGAAGATTTGCTTCCATTCAACAACCCGGTCAAGTAAGAAATGGAGTTCATAGCCCCAAAGGTGGGTATCATTGAAGAGGTTGTGGAAGAGGAAGAGTTGCTATGATCCAAGCTAAAGAAAAAACCCTTGAAGATGAAGAGGAGGATAGAGCCTAGGTTCATGTTGAAAGAGCACCAAGGTGAAAATAAACAATTTTCAGTGATCCAAACACCAGCATCATATCATGGCAAACATTTTAAATTGTTGATTGATTATAGAAGTACTCATTCATTTCCTTCACCAAAGTGCATCAGACAATTAGGTCTTAATAAAAACCATCCAAGAAAATGGCATCGAGCTAGCTAGTGGCAAGGAAGTAATTTACCAATATACCATAGGAGATCTAGAGTTTGATAAAACCCATCCATGAAAATGGCATCGAGCTAGATAATGACAAGAAAGTACTTTCCCAATATACCATAGGAGATATAGAGTTTGATCTTATTGGCAAACTAACGAGTTGCTATTTCCATATGATGCCCCTGGATATTCATTTCTTGGAATGGATTGGCTAAAAGAATAAAAGCCCACCATCCACTGTGAGAATGGAGAAATCTCATTTAAGGATGCCAAAAATGAAGAAGTAGTGGCTTCAGGGAGGACTGGTAGACCCAGCTTACAGCTAGTCAAGGGCAATAAGTTACTAATGGGTATCAGGAAGAATCAAAGGATGTTTGTTGTAAAACTCAACAAGGTAGAGAAAGATACTATAGGGAGTAAACCTGACTGGATATAAGACTACAAAGATCTCTTCCCAAAGGAACTTACCTAGATGCCCACAAAGGGAAATTTACCATGAGATTGAGCTTATTCACGGAGCACAACCTGTGGCAAAAAGGAACTTACCTAGATGCCCACAAAGGGAAATTTACCATGAGATTGAGCTTATTCACGGAGCACAACCTGTGGCAAAAAGGGTATATAAAATGTTAGTTCCAGAGTCAATAGAACTCAAGGAATAACTTTGACCGATGTTAGAGAGAACGTTCATCAAACCAAGTGTATTGCCTTGGGGAGCTTCGGTCCTATTTCAAAAGAAGGATGGAACCTTACGATTATGCATTGACTATAGGGGTCTAAATTAACTCACTCTAAAAAATAAGTATTCAATCCCTAAGATTGTCAAACTTTTAGATCGATTTCAGGAAGACCAAGTCTTCACCAAGATTGATTTAAAGTCTGGTAATTATCAGATTAGATTCAAGGAGGAGGGAAGACACCCCAAAGATAACATTCAACTCCATATATGGGCATTGTGAATACACCGTGATGATGACATTTGGGTTGACTAATTCCCCAGCAACTTGCAATAGGCTCGTGCACGATATATCCAAGAAGCAGCTAGATAAATTACCTTGGTGTTCTTTGACTCACAAAATTTTGGTCTCAGATTACTAGGAAGGGCATATCTTGTATACATGCTCCAAATACCTAGAGTCTCATAACCTCTGTGCTGGAAAAAAGGAAGGCCCAAAGATAATTCTCTACATTGGCATTGCCTAGGAAATCTATAGACACCTGCACTAGCTTGATATTGTCAAGGGATTTGACCAACCCTTGCATTGGCACAACAATTGGAGCACGGATCCCTATCCTTCTGAGTTGGGTCAGGACTCAAAGGATTGTAATGACGCAACAACCTTTAGATTAGGTCTAGGACCATGGTCATGGGATCAGGTATAAAAGGGGCTCATGGGTTGTCATTTGTACCTTTTATGAACTTTTATGATCTTTGGACATTATCTCTCTTGGACATTTGTATGTCCTTGGAGCCTTTGGCTAGCATAGGCTTATAGAAGGATATTTCCATCCTCTCGCTGCTGCTGAGAGGTTAACTCACTTAGGCATCATGGCTCTTTGTATGAGATTATCTCCTTAATGTTGCATTAATTAATGTGGTGATTATCCCATATCTCAGCTTTATTATCACTTCATTCCAATCGGTACTAGAGCTCTTGGCTCGATTTGAGCAAATTTCTATAGAATGCAAGAGTTCTTGATTTTCTTGAAAACTTTGTTACATGAATGAAGTGCTTCAAGCTGATTATACATGGATTAGTGGTGGGCATGAAGATCATGGAGCTTGGCCACAAGATTTGATGTCATTTTGGGAGAAATTGCATCAATTTTGGAGAAATTTTGATGACCGAGCACATTTTGGATCAAAATTTGATTAGGACAGGCAAAGTTTCGAGGTGTGGACTTGCAAAAAAAAAAACATCTTTCTCCCCCTCACTTATAAATGGAAGATTGGTGGAGATGGAGACTTGGAGCAACCATGAAGTAACATGGTGGCTAAATAAGCATTGGGAGACTTAGCAGGTTGTAGAAGGCACAACCGAGAGGATAACGAAGATAAATCTGTGTGAATGGGATCTGCTAGCCATTGTCACGTATTAATTAGGAATCATTAGGAGGCCCTTTTTGGGTCCAAAAAAGTCCTAATGCAAAGTTTTATGTGCCATTCTCGCCAAGACGGTTGAGGCCAGCTGCTACAATGATTGGAAACAAAAGTTACCGATAGCACTCTGGGCCTATCGAACATCCTACGAGGCGGCTACCAATGCGACACCCTTCAATTTGACCTATGGTACTTAAGCGGTTAGGCCAATGGAGTTCTTGGTCCCGAGTTTATGAATGGTTGTGTACAAAAAAAACTCACGAGGAATGTCCTAGGATGTCGCCTGCAAACCCTAAACCAACTCTCTGTTAGCATTAAGCTCTCTGTTAGCATTAAGCATTTGGGAGGGAAATTATACTATGGATCTTCGCAAGAGAAGGGTGAATGGTTGATGCTAACAAGAGATTGAAGCTCAAAAACGACCGTCGGCTTTGGTGTTTTCTCCAACCCTAATCACGATTTTTTTTTTTGCATTAACCATTTCATCATACCTTCTTGAGCTTGAATTTTGCTTATCTCATGCTTTCTTACAAGATTTGAGAAATTTCTTGAGATCTAGGATTTCTCACCAAATTAGGGTTTTTGGGGGATTTTTGCCAAAATTGATTCCATAATCTTCTTCCTTATGCTTCCTCCTACTCACTCATGCATTGGTTAACTCTCAAACCATGGGATTAGGGTTTCTTCACCTTTTTTTTCCAATTTGGGGGTTTTTCTAAAATTAGAGTTTGCTCTTACAATTTCATAAGATTGGCATTGTTTTGCCCCTTGTGTAGTGTTCTCTTGTCTTACGTGCTCTCTTGAAGATCGTTTCTACCATGTGCGGGTGGAACAATAGAGAGCAGATGGAAGGGAACATGGGCACTTCAAAGAGTAGTGACATAGTGTTCTCTTGTCCTACGTGCTCTCTTGAAGATTGTTTCTACCATGTGTGGGTGGAACCATAGAGAGAAGATGGAAGGGAACATGAGCACTTGAGAGGGTAGTGTGAGTTGGTGGCCGAAATGCCTACAAACTATTGGTGGCCGAAATGCCTATAAACTATGTGTAGCAGAAATGCTTATGGAACACCAGGCTATCTATGCCTGTGCGAGTGATTATTTTATCTTGTTACTTGAGCCCACCTCTCATCCAAAGTGTGTGGTCAGAGTACCAGCACGGAGTGCAAGTGGTAAAGTGGACATGATACCTGGTTGGCAAGGGACTTATGTGTACGCCAAGGGTCATGTGGATTGGCATTAATTTGGGATTTCTTACCAAAATTAGAGTCTCCACCTAAAATTTTTGAGGTCCAAGGTATAACTTCTTTTCCCCACGTTCTCCTCTATCCATACATGCCACCCTCGCTACATTCTTGAAGGGAAATTAGGGTTTCTTGGAAACTTTGTTGTTTTTGGGAAATTTTTGCAAATCAGGATTTATGGCATTCATTTTCTAAAATTTATCATTGCCAATAGCCTTCTACACTATCTCAATAGCCCATTCTACTAGCGCATAAGCAAACTTTGAAGATCTTGAAACTTTGTTTCTTCATAAAGCATGTATTTTAAGCTCCTATGAACCCTTTCCCTCCCTTATGTTCAAGAATTTCAATCCATTTCATGGGGAAATAAAGGTTTTATCAAAATTAAGGTTTTGGAATGATTGGGATTGAACTCTCTTCATAAGTGTGTCAATCATGCTTTCTCATACCATAATTCACCCTTATATCCACAAACTTCATTGTATCACACACTAATTAGGGTTTCTCAAAAATCAAGGTTTCTTGAGTGCATTCGGTGCTGCATTGATTCCTTGCATTACACTCTCACCGTAATGTGGCGATTGAGTTTGGTGGTGTGTGGCAATATGGGAGATTGATCTTGTGGAAAGAATACTGTAAATCGTCACTTGGCATGAGTCATGCTAAGATTTCGACTGTAAGCTCCTATACATTACTCTCTTTACATTTCTAGCATTTCCATTGTGCAGTCTCAATTCAAATAAGCACTAGTATATCTAGCATGTGGAGAGGGTACCCTTGGCATTGGTTGAGAGGCCAAGGGGGAGCATGCTTGAACTCTCCTTGTCCTAACTGCTTTTGGAAAAGTAGCACAAGGAGGGAGATTATGTACATGGTGATCAAGACATGGCCTCAACCCTTGCCATTGGATTCCAAACTTTGGTAAGGGGGTGAGAAAGCTTGGCTAGGAAACTGGCAAAGTAAAATCTCTTCATTGACTTGCTACATCGAATCAAATCAGCAATAGTTATATGTATACAAGTGGGAATGAATTGAAATGCAATTGACAAATCAATGGGGTTTTATAAGGAGGCATAGTTGGCATTATTGGGCACATTGATATTAGATATAGTGATTGAGATTGGCTCATAAATGCACTAAGGTCATGCCAAAATTTTTCCAAAGTCTAGTCAAAATGCCTTGGATGGATGCGATTTGGATGCATTATGATGCTTTAGATATGCCGGGATGCATACATGCAGTGGTTTGCAAGTTGGTTGCTTACATGTTAACAATCTCTGAGAAAGTATTATAAATAAGCATATGCAATCTTGTTCACAAAATGTAAAAAAAGTGAACATTATCTTTTGCACCTCTTTAGTTTTACTCAAATTTGGCGCTAATGCATGCTCTCTTTTTTTTTTCATGGCAACAAGATGACGAAGCTGAAAGGAAATTCCTACTTAAGCAGTTGAAACCCTCTTCCTTCTCAAGAGAAGGAAAATATGTTGTTAAATATGCACAGAGGCATGTATAGAGTCCATGACCGACGATTTCTCTCTTGTTTGGTACTAATAAAGCCAACCAATCTATGGTGGCGTGTTTTTGACTAATCGATGATGCTAAGCTATGGTGGAAGGAGTGGTGTAGAGAAAAGGATGTCCAAGAAAGCTCTATCACCTATAGGAACAAATCAAGGGAGCTATTAAGGAGAGGTACTTGCCTTTAGACTTTAAACCCTAAAAAGATAAATGAGTTTTATAGCCTGACCCAAAAGAACTCCTCAGTGGATGCTTACTACTCCCAATTTGTTAGGCCCAAGAAGTATGCTCCAACTATGACCTTGGCTCAATCCATTAGCCAATTTGTACAAGGTTTTAACCCCTCTCCTCAACCATCGTCTAGAATCCATGCAGTCGACTAGCTTTTAGGATGTGATTTTTTGAGCTAGACTTTTAGAAGATGAGTTGAAGGATAGAAATAGCAACAATGCAGGGTGACCTTCTGGATTGCCCTTCAATCAACTGCCATTTAGTGGTCAAATTTCATGGCCATTGTTGCCTCGCTCGCGAAAACCTTACACAATGACCTAGCATGGCAAAGAGGAATGACTACAATTGCCACCAACCAGGTCACCGCCGACATGTTAATGCCCTCTTCTACCCAAGGCTGTTAACCTTTCAAAATTACCTCCTCTAAACTTTCCCAAGAACCCACAAACTGATCCTAGGAGAAGATTTGCTTCCATTCAACAACCCGGTCAAGTAAGAAATGGAGTTCATAGCCCCAAAGGTGGGTATCATTGAAGAGGTTGTGGAAGAGGAAGAGTTGCTATGATCCAAGCTAAAGAAAAAACCCTTGAAGATGAAGAGGAGGATAGAGCCTAGGTTCATGTTGAAAGAGCACCAAGGTGAAAATAAACAATTTTCAGTGATCCAAACACCAGCATCATATCATGGCAAACATTTTAAATTGTTGATTGATTATAGAAGTACTCATTCATTTCCTTCACCAAAGTGCATCAGACAATTAGGTCTTAATAAAAACCATCCAAGAAAATGGCATCGAGCTAGCTAGTGGCAAGGAAGTAATTTACCAATATACCATAGGAGATCTAGAGTTTGATAAAACCCATCCATGAAAATGGCATCGAGCTAGATAATGACAAGAAAGTACTTTCCCAATATACCATAGGAGATATAGAGTTTGATCTTATTGGCAAACTAACGAGTTGCTATTTCCATATGATGCCCCTGGATATTCATTTCTTGGAATGGATTGGCTAAAAGAATAAAAGCCCACCATCCACTGTGAGAATGGAGAAATCTCATTTAAGGATGCCAAAAATGAAGAAGTAGTGGCTTCAGGGAGGACTGGTAGACCCAGCTTACAGCTAGTCAAGGGCAATAAGTTACTAATGGGTATCAGGAAGAATCAAAGGATGTTTGTTGTAAAACTCAACAAGGTAGAGAAAGATACTATAGGGAGTAAACCTGACTGGATATAAGACTACAAAGATCTCTTCCCAAAGGAACTTACCTAGATGCCCACAAAGGGAAATTTACCATGAGATTGAGCTTATTCACGGAGCACAACCTGTGGCAAAAAGGAACTTACCTAGATGCCCACAAAGGGAAATTTACCATGAGATTGAGCTTATTCACGGAGCACAACCTGTGGCAAAAAGGGTATATAAAATGTTAGTTCCAGAGTCAATAGAACTCAAGGAATAACTTTGACCGATGTTAGAGAGAACGTTCATCAAACCAAGTGTATTGCCTTGGGGAGCTTCGGTCCTATTTCAAAAGAAGGATGGAACCTTACGATTATGCATTGACTATAGGGGTCTAAATTAACTCACTCTAAAAAATAAGTATTCAATCCCTAAGATTGTCAAACTTTTAGATCGATTTCAGGAAGACCAAGTCTTCACCAAGATTGATTTAAAGTCTGGTAATTATCAGATTAGATTCAAGGAGGAGGGAAGACACCCCAAAGATAACATTCAACTCCATATATGGGCATTGTGAATACACCGTGATGATGACATTTGGGTTGACTAATTCCCCAGCAACTTGCAATAGGCTCGTGCACGATATATCCAAGAAGCAGCTAGATAAATTACCTTGGTGTTCTTTGACTCACAAAATTTTGGTCTCAGATTACTAGGAAGGGCATATCTTGTATACATGCTCCAAATACCTAGAGTCTCATAACCTCTGTGCTGGAAAAAAGGAAGGCCCAAAGATAATTCTCTACATTGGCATTGCCTAGGAAATCTATAGACACCTGCACTAGCTTGATATTGTCAAGGGATTTGACCAACCCTTGCATTGGCACAACAATTGGAGCACGGATCCCTATCCTTCTGAGTTGGGTCAGGACTCAAAGGATTGTAATGACGCAACAACCTTTAGATTAGGTCTAGGACCATGGTCATGGGATCAGGTATAAAAGGGGCTCATGGGTTGTCATTTGTACCTTTTATGAACTTTTATGATCTTTGGACATTATCTCTCTTGGACATTTGTATGTCCTTGGAGCCTTTGGCTAGCATAGGCTTATAGAAGGATATTTCCATCCTCTCGCTGCTGCTGAGAGGTTAACTCACTTAGGCATCATGGCTCTTTGTATGAGATTATCTCCTTAATGTTGCATTAATTAATGTGGTGATTATCCCATATCTCAGCTTTATTATCACTTCATTCCAATCGGTACTAGAGCTCTTGGCTCGATTTGAGCAAATTTCTATAGAATGCAAGAGTTCTTGATTTTCTTGAAAACTTTGTTACATGAATGAAGTGCTTCAAGCTGATTATACATGGATTAGTGGTGGGCATGAAGATCATGGAGCTTGGCCACAAGATTTGATGTCATTTTGGGAGAAATTGCATCAATTTTGGAGAAATTTTGATGACCGAGCACATTTTGGATCAAAATTTGATTAGGACAGGCAAAGTTTCGAGGTGTGGACTTGCAAAAAAAAAACATCTTTCTCCCCCTCACTTATAAATGGAAGATTGGTGGAGATGGAGACTTGGAGCAACCATGAAGTAACATGGTGGCTAAATAAGCATTGGGAGACTTAGCAGGTTGTAGAAGGCACAACCGAGAGGATAACGAAGATAAATCTGTGTGAATGGGATCTGCTAGCCATTGTCACCTATTAATGGAGGCATTTGCAAACCCTAAACCAACTCTCTGTTAGCATTAAGCATTTGGGAGGGAAATTATACTATGGATCTTCGCAAGAGAAGGGTGAATGGTTGATGCTAACAAGAGATTGAAGCTCAAAAACGACCGTCGGCTTTGGTGTTTTCTCCAACCCTAATCACGATTTTTTTTTTTGCATTAACCATTTCATCATACCTTCTTGAGCTTGAATTTTGCTTATCTCATGCTTTCTTACAAGATTTGAGAAATTTCTTGAGATCTAGGATTTCTCACCAAATTAGGGTTTTTGGGGGATTTTTGCCAAAATTGATTCCATAATCTTCTTCCTTATGCTTCCTCCTACTCACTCATGCATTGGTTAACTCTCAAACCATGGGATTAGGGTTTCTTCACCTTTTTTTTCCAATTTGGGGGTTTTTCTAAAATTAGAGTTTGCTCTTACAATTTCATAAGATTGGCATTGTTTTGCCCCTTGTGTAGTGTTCTCTTGTCTTACGTGCTCTCTTGAAGATCGTTTCTACCATGTGCGGGTGGAACAATAGAGAGCAGATGGAAGGGAACATGGGCACTTCAAAGAGTAGTGACATAGTGTTCTCTTGTCCTACGTGCTCTCTTGAAGATTGTTTCTACCATGTGTGGGTGGAACCATAGAGAGAAGATGGAAGGGAACATGAGCACTTGAGAGGGTAGTGTGAGTTGGTGGCCGAAATGCCTACAAACTATTGGTGGCCGAAATGCCTATAAACTATGTGTAGCAGAAATGCTTATGGAACACCAGGCTATCTATGCCTGTGCGAGTGATTATTTTATCTTGTTACTTGAGCCCACCTCTCATCCAAAGTGTGTGGTCAGAGTACCAGCACGGAGTGCAAGTGGTAAAGTGGACATGATACCTGGTTGGCAAGGGACTTATGTGTACGCCAAGGGTCATGTGGATTGGCATTAATTTGGGATTTCTTACCAAAATTAGAGTCTCCACCTAAAATTTTTGAGGTCCAAGGTATAACTTCTTTTCCCCACGTTCTCCTCTATCCATACATGCCACCCTCGCTACATTCTTGAAGGGAAATTAGGGTTTCTTGGAAACTTTGTTGTTTTTGGGAAATTTTTGCAAATCAGGATTTATGGCATTCATTTTCTAAAATTTATCATTGCCAATAGCCTTCTACACTATCTCAATAGCCCATTCTACTAGCGCATAAGCAAACTTTGAAGATCTTGAAACTTTGTTTCTTCATAAAGCATGTATTTTAAGCTCCTATGAACCCTTTCCCTCCCTTATGTTCAAGAATTTCAATCCATTTCATGGGGAAATAAAGGTTTTATCAAAATTAAGGTTTTGGAATGATTGGGATTGAACTCTCTTCATAAGTGTGTCAATCATGCTTTCTCATACCATAATTCACCCTTATATCCACAAACTTCATTGTATCACACACTAATTAGGGTTTCTCAAAAATCAAGGTTTCTTGAGTGCATTCGGTGCTGCATTGATTCCTTGCATTACACTCTCACCGTAATGTGGCGATTGAGTTTGGTGGTGTGTGGCAATATGGGAGATTGATCTTGTGGAAAGAATACTGTAAATCGTCACTTGGCATGAGTCATGCTAAGATTTCGACTGTAAGCTCCTATACATTACTCTCTTTACATTTCTAGCATTTCCATTGTGCAGTCTCAATTCAAATAAGCACTAGTATATCTAGCATGTGGAGAGGGTACCCTTGGCATTGGTTGAGAGGCCAAGGGGGAGCATGCTTGAACTCTCCTTGTCCTAACTGCTTTTGGAAAAGTAGCACAAGGAGGGAGATTATGTACATGGTGATCAAGACATGGCCTCAACCCTTGCCATTGGATTCCAAACTTTGGTAAGGGGGTGAGAAAGCTTGGCTAGGAAACTGGCAAAGTAAAATCTCTTCATTGACTTGCTACATCGAATCAAATCAGCAATAGTTATATGTATACAAGTGGGAATGAATTGAAATGCAATTGACAAATCAATGGGGTTTTATAAGGAGGCATAGTTGGCATTATTGGGCACATTGATATTAGATATAGTGATTGAGATTGGCTCATAAATGCACTAAGGTCATGCCAAAATTTTTCCAAAGTCTAGTCAAAATGCCTTGGATGGATGCGATTTGGATGCATTATGATGCTTTAGATATGCCGGGATGCATACATGCAGTGGTTTGCAAGTTGGTTGCTTACATGTTAACAATCTCTGAGAAAGTATTATAAATAAGCATATGCAATCTTGTTCACAAAATGTAAAAAAAGTGAACATTATCTTTTGCACCTCTTTAGTTTTACTCAAATTTGGCGCTAATGCATGCTCTCTTTTTTTTTTCATGGCAACAAGATGACGAAGCTGAAAGGAAATTCCTACTTAAGCAGTTGAAACCCTCTTCCTTCTCAAGAGAAGGAAAATATGTTGTTAAATATGCACAGAGGCATGTATAGAGTCCATGACCGACGATTTCTCTCTTGTTTGGTACTAATAAAGCCAACCAATCTATGGTGGCGTGTTTTTGACTAATCGATGATGCTAAGCTATGGTGGAAGGAGTGGTGTAGAGAAAAGGATGTCCAAGAAAGCTCTATCACCTATAGGAACAAATCAAGGGAGCTATTAAGGAGAGGTACTTGCCTTTAGACTTTAAACCCTAAAAAGATAAATGAGTTTTATAGCCTGACCCAAAAGAACTCCTCAGTGGATGCTTACTACTCCCAATTTGTTAGGCCCAAGAAGTATGCTCCAACTATGACCTTGGCTCAATCCATTAGCCAATTTGTACAAGGTTTTAACCCCTCTCCTCAACCATCGTCTAGAATCCATGCAGTCGACTAGCTTTTAGGATGTGATTTTTTGAGCTAGACTTTTAGAAGATGAGTTGAAGGATAGAAATAGCAACAATGCAGGGTGACCTTCTGGATTGCCCTTCAATCAACTGCCATTTAGTGGTCAAATTTCATGGCCATTGTTGCCTCGCTCGCGAAAACCTTACACAATGACCTAGCATGGCAAAGAGGAATGACTACAATTGCCACCAACCAGGTCACCGCCGACATGTTAATGCCCTCTTCTACCCAAGGCTGTTAACCTTTCAAAATTACCTCCTCTAAACTTTCCCAAGAACCCACAAACTGATCCTAGGAGAAGATTTGCTTCCATTCAACAACCCGGTCAAGTAAGAAATGGAGTTCATAGCCCCAAAGGTGGGTATCATTGAAGAGGTTGTGGAAGAGGAAGAGTTGCTATGATCCAAGCTAAAGAAAAAACCCTTGAAGATGAAGAGGAGGATAGAGCCTAGGTTCATGTTGAAAGAGCACCAAGGTGAAAATAAACAATTTTCAGTGATCCAAACACCAGCATCATATCATGGCAAACATTTTAAATTGTTGATTGATTATAGAAGTACTCATTCATTTCCTTCACCAAAGTGCATCAGACAATTAGGTCTTAATAAAAACCATCCAAGAAAATGGCATCGAGCTAGCTAGTGGCAAGGAAGTAATTTACCAATATACCATAGGAGATCTAGAGTTTGATAAAACCCATCCATGAAAATGGCATCGAGCTAGATAATGACAAGAAAGTACTTTCCCAATATACCATAGGAGATATAGAGTTTGATCTTATTGGCAAACTAACGAGTTGCTATTTCCATATGATGCCCCTGGATATTCATTTCTTGGAATGGATTGGCTAAAAGAATAAAAGCCCACCATCCACTGTGAGAATGGAGAAATCTCATTTAAGGATGCCAAAAATGAAGAAGTAGTGGCTTCAGGGAGGACTGGTAGACCCAGCTTACAGCTAGTCAAGGGCAATAAGTTACTAATGGGTATCAGGAAGAATCAAAGGATGTTTGTTGTAAAACTCAACAAGGTAGAGAAAGATACTATAGGGAGTAAACCTGACTGGATATAAGACTACAAAGATCTCTTCCCAAAGGAACTTACCTAGATGCCCACAAAGGGAAATTTACCATGAGATTGAGCTTATTCACGGAGCACAACCTGTGGCAAAAAGGAACTTACCTAGATGCCCACAAAGGGAAATTTACCATGAGATTGAGCTTATTCACGGAGCACAACCTGTGGCAAAAAGGGTATATAAAATGTTAGTTCCAGAGTCAATAGAACTCAAGGAATAACTTTGACCGATGTTAGAGAGAACGTTCATCAAACCAAGTGTATTGCCTTGGGGAGCTTCGGTCCTATTTCAAAAGAAGGATGGAACCTTACGATTATGCATTGACTATAGGGGTCTAAATTAACTCACTCTAAAAAATAAGTATTCAATCCCTAAGATTGTCAAACTTTTAGATCGATTTCAGGAAGACCAAGTCTTCACCAAGATTGATTTAAAGTCTGGTAATTATCAGATTAGATTCAAGGAGGAGGGAAGACACCCCAAAGATAACATTCAACTCCATATATGGGCATTGTGAATACACCGTGATGATGACATTTGGGTTGACTAATTCCCCAGCAACTTGCAATAGGCTCGTGCACGATATATCCAAGAAGCAGCTAGATAAATTACCTTGGTGTTCTTTGACTCACAAAATTTTGGTCTCAGATTACTAGGAAGGGCATATCTTGTATACATGCTCCAAATACCTAGAGTCTCATAACCTCTGTGCTGGAAAAAAGGAAGGCCCAAAGATAATTCTCTACATTGGCATTGCCTAGGAAATCTATAGACACCTGCACTAGCTTGATATTGTCAAGGGATTTGACCAACCCTTGCATTGGCACAACAATTGGAGCACGGATCCCTATCCTTCTGAGTTGGGTCAGGACTCAAAGGATTGTAATGACGCAACAACCTTTAGATTAGGTCTAGGACCATGGTCATGGGATCAGGTATAAAAGGGGCTCATGGGTTGTCATTTGTACCTTTTATGAACTTTTATGATCTTTGGACATTATCTCTCTTGGACATTTGTATGTCCTTGGAGCCTTTGGCTAGCATAGGCTTATAGAAGGATATTTCCATCCTCTCGCTGCTGCTGAGAGGTTAACTCACTTAGGCATCATGGCTCTTTGTATGAGATTATCTCCTTAATGTTGCATTAATTAATGTGGTGATTATCCCATATCTCAGCTTTATTATCACTTCATTCCAATCGGTACTAGAGCTCTTGGCTCGATTTGAGCAAATTTCTATAGAATGCAAGAGTTCTTGATTTTCTTGAAAACTTTGTTACATGAATGAAGTGCTTCAAGCTGATTATACATGGATTAGTGGTGGGCATGAAGATCATGGAGCTTGGCCACAAGATTTGATGTCATTTTGGGAGAAATTGCATCAATTTTGGAGAAATTTTGATGACCGAGCACATTTTGGATCAAAATTTGATTAGGACAGGCAAAGTTTCGAGGTGTGGACTTGCAAAAAAAAAACATCTTTCTCCCCCTCACTTATAAATGGAAGATTGGTGGAGATGGAGACTTGGAGCAACCATGAAGTAACATGGTGGCTAAATAAGCATTGGGAGACTTAGCAGGTTGTAGAAGGCACAACCGAGAGGATAACGAAGATAAATCTGTGTGAATGGGATCTGCTAGCCATTGTCACCTATTAATGGAGGCATTTGCAAACCCTAAACCAACTCTCTGTTAGCATTAAGCATTTGGGAGGGAAATTATACTATGGATCTTCGCAAGAGAAGGGTGAATGGTTGATGCTAACAAGAGATTGAAGCTCAAAAACGACCGTCGGCTTTGGTGTTTTCTCCAACCCTAATCACGATTTTTTTTTTTGCATTAACCATTTCATCATACCTTCTTGAGCTTGAATTTTGCTTATCTCATGCTTTCTTACAAGATTTGAGAAATTTCTTGAGATCTAGGATTTCTCACCAAATTAGGGTTTTTGGGGGATTTTTGCCAAAATTGATTCCATAATCTTCTTCCTTATGCTTCCTCCTACTCACTCATGCATTGGTTAACTCTCAAACCATGGGATTAGGGTTTCTTCACCTTTTTTTTCCAATTTGGGGGTTTTTCTAAAATTAGAGTTTGCTCTTACAATTTCATAAGATTGGCATTGTTTTGCCCCTTGTGTAGTGTTCTCTTGTCTTACGTGCTCTCTTGAAGATCGTTTCTACCATGTGCGGGTGGAACAATAGAGAGCAGATGGAAGGGAACATGGGCACTTCAAAGAGTAGTGACATAGTGTTCTCTTGTCCTACGTGCTCTCTTGAAGATTGTTTCTACCATGTGTGGGTGGAACCATAGAGAGAAGATGGAAGGGAACATGAGCACTTGAGAGGGTAGTGTGAGTTGGTGGCCGAAATGCCTACAAACTATTGGTGGCCGAAATGCCTATAAACTATGTGTAGCAGAAATGCTTATGGAACACCAGGCTATCTATGCCTGTGCGAGTGATTATTTTATCTTGTTACTTGAGCCCACCTCTCATCCAAAGTGTGTGGTCAGAGTACCAGCACGGAGTGCAAGTGGTAAAGTGGACATGATACCTGGTTGGCAAGGGACTTATGTGTACGCCAAGGGTCATGTGGATTGGCATTAATTTGGGATTTCTTACCAAAATTAGAGTCTCCACCTAAAATTTTTGAGGTCCAAGGTATAACTTCTTTTCCCCACGTTCTCCTCTATCCATACATGCCACCCTCGCTACATTCTTGAAGGGAAATTAGGGTTTCTTGGAAACTTTGTTGTTTTTGGGAAATTTTTGCAAATCAGGATTTATGGCATTCATTTTCTAAAATTTATCATTGCCAATAGCCTTCTACACTATCTCAATAGCCCATTCTACTAGCGCATAAGCAAACTTTGAAGATCTTGAAACTTTGTTTCTTCATAAAGCATGTATTTTAAGCTCCTATGAACCCTTTCCCTCCCTTATGTTCAAGAATTTCAATCCATTTCATGGGAAAATAAAGGTTTTATCAAAATTAAGGTTTTGGAATGATTGGGATTGAACTCTCTTCATAAGTGTGTCAATCATGCTTTCTCATACCATAATTCACCCTTATATCCACAAACTTCATTGTATCACACACTAATTAGGGTTTCTCAAAAATCAAGGTTTCTTGAGTGCATTCGGTGCTGCATTGATTCCTTGCATTACACTCTCACCGTAATGTGGCGATTGAGTTTGGTGGTGTGTGGCAATATGGGAGATTGATCTTGTGGAAAGAATACTGTAAATCGTCACTTGGCATGAGTCATGCTAAGATTTCGACTGTAAGCTCCTATACATTACTCTCTTTACATTTCTAGCATTTCCATTGTGCAGTCTCAATTCAAATAAGCACTAGTATATCTAGCATGTGGAGAGGGTACCCTTGGCATTGGTTGAGAGGCCAAGGGGGAGCATGCTTGAACTCTCCTTGTCCTAACTGCTTTTGGAAAAGTAGCACAAGGAGGGAGATTATGTACATGGTGATCAAGACATGGCCTCAACCCTTGCCATTGGATTCCAAACTTTGGTAAGGGGGTGAGAAAGCTTGGCTAGGAAACTGGCAAAGTAAAATCTCTTCATTGACTTGCTACATCGAATCAAATCAGCAATAGTTATATGTATACAAGTGGGAATGAATTGAAATGCAATTGACAAATCAATGGGGTTTTATAAGGAGGCATAGTTGGCATTATTGGGCACATTGATATTAGATATAGTGATTGAGATTGGCTCATAAATGCACTAAGGTCATGCCAAAATTTTTCCAAAGTCTAGTCAAAATGCCTTGGATGGATGCGATTTGGATGCATTATGATGCTTTAGATATGCCGGGATGCATACATGCAGTGGTTTGCAAGTTGGTTGCTTACATGTTAACAATCTCTGAGAAAGTATTATAAATAAGCATATGCAATCTTGTTCACAAAATGTAAAAAAAGTGAACATTATCTTTTGCACCTCTTTAGTTTTACTCAAATTTGGCGCTAATGCATGCTCTCTTTTTTTTTTCATGGCAACAAGATGACGAAGCTGAAAGGAAATTCCTACTTAAGCAGTTGAAACCCTCTTCCTTCTCAAGAGAAGGAAAATATGTTGTTAAATATGCACAGAGGCATGTATAGAGTCCATGACCGACGATTTCTCTCTTGTTTGGTACTAATAAAGCCAACCAATCTATGGTGGCGTGTTTTTGACTAATCGATGATGCTAAGCTATGGTGGAAGGAGTGGTGTAGAGAAAAGGATGTCCAAGAAAGCTCTATCACCTATAGGAACAAATCAAGGGAGCTATTAAGGAGAGGTACTTGCCTTTAGACTTTAAACCCTAAAAAGATAAATGAGTTTTATAGCCTGACCCAAAAGAACTCCTCAGTGGATGCTTACTACTCCCAATTTGTTAGGCCCAAGAAGTATGCTCCAACTATGACCTTGGCTCAATCCATTAGCCAATTTGTACAAGGTTTTAACCCCTCTCCTCAACCATCGTCTAGAATCCATGCAGTCGACTAGCTTTTAGGATGTGATTTTTTGAGCTAGACTTTTAGAAGATGAGTTGAAGGATAGAAATAGCAACAACTTTAGGAAAAGACCTTACCTTGAATCGTCCAATGCAGGGTGACCTTCTGGATTGCCCTACAATCAACTACCCTTTAGTGGTCAAATTTCATGGCCATTATTGCCTCGCTCGCGAAAACCTTACACAATGACCTAGCATGGCAAAGAGGAATGACTACAATTGCCACCAACCAGGTCACCGACATGTTAATGCCCTCTTCTACCCAAGGCTGTTAACCTTTCAAAATTACCTCCTCTAAACTTTCCCAAGAACCCACAAACTGATCCTAGGAGAAGATCTGCTTCCATTCAACAACCCGGCCAAGTAAGAAATGGAGTTCACAGCCCCAAAGGTGGGTATCATTTAAGAGGTTGTGGAAGAGGAAGAGTTGCTATGATCCAAGCTAAAGAAAAAACCCTTGAAGATGAAGAGGAGGATAGAGCCTAGGTTCATGTTGAAAGAGCACCAAGGTGAAAATAAACAATTTTCAGTGATCCAGACACCAGCATCATATCATGGCAAACATTTTAAATTGTTGATTGATTATAGAAGTACTCATTCATTTCCTTCACCAAAGTGCATCAGACAATTAGGTCTTAATAAAAACCATCCAAGAAAATGGCATCGAGAGCAAGCTAGTGGCAAGGAAGTAATTTACCAATATACCATAGGAGATCTAGAGTTTGATAAAACCCATCCATGAAAATGGCATCGAGCTAGATAATGACAAGGAAGTACTTTCCCAATATACCATAGGAGATATAGAGTTTGATCTTATTGGCAAACTAACGAGTTGCTATTTCCATATGATGCCCCTGGATATTCATTTCTTGGAATGGATTGGCTAAAAGAATAAAAGCCCACCATCCACTGTGAGAATGGAGAAATCTCATTTAAGGATGCCAAAAATGAAGAAGTAGTGGCTTCAGGGAGGACTGGTAGACCCAGCTTACAGCTAGTCAAGGGCAGTAAGTTACTAATGGGTATCAGGAAGAATCAAAGGATGTTTGTTGTAAAACTCAACAAGGTAGAGAAAGATACTATAGGGAGTAAACCTGACTGGATATAAGACTACAAAGATCTCTTCCCAAAGGAACTTACCTAGATGCCCACAAAGGGAAATTTACCATGAGATTGAGCTTATTCACGGAGCACAACCTGTGGCAAAAAGGGTATATAAAATGTTAGTTCCAAAGTCAATAGAACTCAAGGAATAACTTTGACCGATGTTAGAGAAAACGTTCATCAAACCAAGTGTATTGCCTTGGGGAGCTTCGGTCCTATTTCAAAAGAAGGATGGAACCTTACGATTATGCATTGACTATAGGGGTCTAAATTAACTCACTCTAAAAAATAAGTATTCAATCCCTAAGATTGTCAAACTTTTAGATCGATTTCACGAAGACCAAGTCTTCACCAAGATTGATTTAAAGTCTGGTAATTATCAGATTAGATTCAAGGAGGAGGGAAGACACCCCAAAGATAACATTCAACTCCATATATGGGCATTGTGAATACACCGTGATGATGACATTTGGGTTGACTAATTCCCCAGCAACTTGCAATAGGCTCGTGCACGATATATCCAAGAAGCAGCTAGATAAATTACCTTGGTGTTCTTTGACTCACAAAATTTTGGTCTCAGATTACTAGGAAGGGCATATCTTGTATACATGCTCCAAATACCTAGAGTCTCATAACCTCTGTGCTGGAAAAAAGGAAGGCCCAAAGATAATTCTCTACATTGGCATTGCCTAGGAAATCTATAGACACCTGCACTAGCTTGATATTGTCAAGGGATTTGACCAACCCTTGCATTGGCACAACAATTGGAGCACGGATCCCTATCCTTCTGAGTTGGGTCAGGACTCAAAGGATTGTAATGACGCAACAACCTTTAGATTAGGTCTAGGACCATGGTCATGGGATCAGGTATAAAAGGGGCTCATGGGTTGTCATTTGTACCTTTTATGAACTTTTATGATCTTTGGACATTATCTCTCTTGGACATTTGTATGTCCTTGGAGCCTTTGGCTAGCATAGGCTTATAGAAGGATATTTCCATCCTCTCGCTGCTGCTGAGAGGTTAACTCACTTAGGCATCATGGCTCTTTGTATGAGATTATCTCCTTAATGTTGCATTAATTAATGTGGTGATTATCCCATATCTCAGCTTTATTATCACTTCATTCCAATCGGTACTAGAGCTCTTGGCTCGATTTGAGCAAATTTCTATAGAATGCAAGAGTTCTTGATTTTCTTGAAAACTTTGTTACATGAATGAAGTGCTTCAAGCTGATTATACATGGATTAGTGGTGGGCATGAAGATCATGGAGCTTGGCCACAAGATTTGATGTCATTTTGGGAGAAATTGCATCAATTTTGGAGAAATTTTGATGACCGAGCACATTTTGGATCAAAATTTGATTAGGACAGGCAAAGTTTCGAGGTGTGGACTTGCAAAAAAAAAAAACATTTTTCTCCCCCTCACTTATAAATGGAAGATTGGTGGAGATGGAGACTTGGAGCAACCATGAAGTAACATGGTGGCTAAATAAGCATTGGGAGACTTACCAGGTTGTAGAAGGCACAACCGAGAGGATAATGAAGATAAATCTGTGTGAATGGGATCTGCTAGCCATTGTCACCTATTAATGGAGGCATTCGCAAACCCTAAACCAACTCTCTGTTAGCATTAAGCATTTGGGAGGGAAATTATACTATGGATCTTCGCAAGAGAAGGGTGAACGGTTGATGCTAACAAGAGATTGAAGCTCAAAAACGACCGTCGGCTTTGGTGTTTTCTCCAACCCTAATCACAATTTTTTTTTTTTGCATTAACCATTTCATCATACCTTCTTGAGCTTGAATTTTGCTTATCTCATGCTTTCTTACAAGATTTGAGAAATTTCTTGAGATCTAGGATTTCTCACCAAATTAGGGTTTTTGGGGGATTTTTGCCAAAATTGATTCCATAATCTTCTTCCTTATGCTTCCTCCTACTCACTCATGCATTGGTTAACTCTCAAACCATGGGATTAGGGTTTCTTCACCTTTTTTTTCCAATTTGGGGGTTTTTCCAAAATTAGGGTTTGCTCTTACAATTTCATAAGATTGGCATTGTTTTGCCCCTTGTGTAGTGTTCTCTTGTCTTACGTGCTCTCTTGAAGATCGTTTCTACCATGTGTGGGTGGAACAATAGAGAGCAGATGGAAGGGAACATGGGTACCTCAAAGAGTAGTGACAAGCACAACATACCCTGTGTAGTGTTCTCTTGTCCTACGTGCTCTCTTGAAGATTGTTTCTACCATGTGTGGGTGGAACCATAGAGAGAAGATGGAAGGAAACATGAGCACTTGAGAGGGTAGTGTGAGTTGGTGGCCGAAATGCCTACAAACTATTGGTGGCCGAAATGCCTATAAACTATGTGTAGCAGAAATGCTTATGGAACACCAGGCTATCTATGCCTGCGCGAGTGATTGTTTTATCTTGTTACTTGAGCCCACCTCTCATCCAAAGTGTGTGGTCAGAGTACCAACACGGAGTGCAAGTGGTAAAGTGGACATGATACCTGGTTGGCAAGGGACTTATGTGTACGCCAAGGGTCATGTGGATTGGCATTAATTTGGGATTTCTTACCAAAATTAGAGTCTCCACCTAAAATTTTTGAGGTCCAAGGTGTAACTTCTTTTCCCCATGTTCTCCTCTATCCATACATGCCACCCTCGCTACATTCTTGAAGGGAAATTAGGGTTTCTTGGAAACTTTGTTGTTTTTGGGAAATTTTTGCAAATCAGGGTTTATGGCATTCATTTTCTAAAATTTATCATTGCCAATAGCCTTCTACACTATCTCAATACCCCATTCTACTAGCGCATAAGCAAACTTTGAAGATCTTGAAACTTTGTTTCTTCATAAAGCATGTATTTTAAGCTCCTATGAACCCTTTCCCTCCCTTATGTTCAAGAATTTCAATCCATTTCATGGGGAAATAAAGGTTTTATCAAAATTAAGGTTTTGGAATGATTGGGATTGAACTCTCTTCATAAGTGTGTCAATCATGCTTTCTCATACCATAATTCACCCTTATATCCACAAACTTCATTGTATCACACACTAATTAGGGTTTCTCAAAAATCAAGGTTTCTTGAGTGCATTCGGTGCTGCATTGATTCCTTGCATTACACTCTCACCGTAATGTGGCGATTGAGTTTGGTGGTGTGTGGCAATATGGGAGATTGATCTTGTGGAAAGAATACTGTAAATCGTCACTTGGCATGAGTCATGCTAAGATTTGGACTGTAAGCTCCTATACATTATTCTCTTTACATTTCTAGCATTTCCATTGTGCAGTCTCAATTCAAATAAGCACTAGTATATCTAGCATGTGGAGAGGGTACCCTTGGCATTGGTTGAGAGGCCAAGGGGGAGCATGCTTGAACTCTCCTTGTCCTAAGTGCTTTTGGAAAAGTAGCACAAGGAGGGAGATTATGTACATGGTGATCAAGACATGGCCTCAACCCTTGCCATTGGATTCCAAACTTTGGTAAGGGGGTGAGAAAGCTTGGCTAGAAAACTGGCAAAGTAAAATCTCTTCATTGACTTGCTACATCGAATCAAATCAGCAATAGTTATATGTATACAAGTGGGAATGAATTGAAATGCAATTGACAAATCAATGGGGTTTTATAAGGAGGCATAGTTGGCATTATTGGGCACATTGATATTAGATATAGTGATTGAGATTGGCTCATAAATGCACTAAGGTCATGCCAAAATTTTTCCAAAGTCTAGTCAAAATGCCTTGGATGGATGCGATTTGGATGCATTATGATGCTTTAGATATGCCGGGATGCATACATGCAGTGGTTTGCAAGTTGGTTGCTTACATGTTAACAATTTGACATAATCTATAGTTTTTAGAAAAGTGTGATTCGATCTGGGAGATTTTGGACTAAACCTGAATTGAATATTAGGATTTATTCCACACCATTAAGGATTCCCATAGAGCCCTCAACTACCCCGTTTTGTTTTCAAGTTAATGAGCTATGCCCGTTTCTCTACCGCATACCATGTTTGGACAAAATTTGAGCCAAGTCTCAGATCATAAATTTGACTTCACCATTGCATTCTCCACTAGGCAAATACCTTAACCACCAAGCTTTAACTCATTTGGAGCATTGGAGTACAAGCGGTGCACCAGGCTATCACTATTTGTTGACTGTAGGAAAATGTCAAAACAATGTCATTTAGAGGGTTGATTAAACCAAAATTAACATCATACCCCTTATCCTAACACCTTCCCATAGAGTCCTAGAACACCGAAATCTGACATCCTATCACAAAATTGCCAGAACAACCTATTATGGCTGCCGATATAAAGCCAAAAGGTAGACCTAGAAAGCTATCATTAGCAATGGTGGTGGAGGATATGGAAGGGGAGGAATTGATGGAACACGACACTATGGACACAATGGAAGAGCTTGAAGAGCAAATTCTTTGG
Organism: Cibotium barometz; assembly: GCF_041138505.1. Classification (NCBI taxonomy): domain Eukaryota; kingdom Viridiplantae; phylum Streptophyta; class Polypodiopsida; order Cyatheales; family Cibotiaceae; genus Cibotium; species Cibotium barometz. The sequence goes on along the minus strand of NC_141097.1, from coordinate 37,355,224 downwards.
GAATCACTCTAAAAATTCCTCTTAATCTATGGGTCAAACTTCAAAGGGAGTTGAAGAGGATGCTAAGGTGGGTAGTGCCCATAAGAGCACCTCTATAAGTTCGCAAGCCATTTCAAATGACAATTGCTCGTGAGTAAACTTGATTTTACGCCACTCATGGTAGATAGATTGGATATCATTAACCAAACCTTGACTTCAAAGTTTGAATCTATGACTACCAAGATGGAAGCTATTGAAGATCAATCAGTTGGGTCAATCCATGAATCAACACAATGAAGAAGCTATTGAGGGTAGAATTGGTGGGATTCAAATCTATGCCTTAGATCTTACCAACCAACCTCCCGAGTTTTTCCTAGGGATAAACAATCTCTGAGAAAGTATTATAAATAAGCATATGCAATCTTGTTCACAAAATGTAAAAAAAGTGAACATTATCTTTTGCACCTCTTTAGTTTTCCTCAAATTTGGCGCTAATGCATGCTCTCTTTTTTTTTCATGGCAACAAGATGACGAAGCTGAAAGGAAATTCCTACTTAAGCAGTTGAAACCCTCTTCCTTCTCAAGAGAAGGAAAATATGTTGTTAAATATGCACAGAGGCATGTATAGAGTCCATGACCGATGATTTCTCTCTTATTTGGTACTAATAAAGCCAACCAATCTATGGTGGCGTGTTTTTGACTAATCGATGATGCTAAGCTATGGTGGAAGGAGTGGTGTAGAGAAAAGGATGTCCAAGAAAGCTCTATCACCTATAGGAACAAATCAAGGGAGCTATTAAGGAGAGGTACTTACCTTTAGACTTTAAACCCTAAAAAGATAAATGAGTTTTATAGCCTGACCCAAAAGAACTCCTCAGTGGATGCTTACTACTCCCAATTTGTTAGGCCCAAGAAGTATGCTCCAACTATGACCTTGGCTCAATCCATTAGCCAACTTGTACAAGGTTTTAACCCCTCTCCTCAACCATCGTCTAGAATCCATGCAGTCGACTAGCTTTTAGGATGTGATTTTTTGAGCTAGACTTTTAGAAGATGAGTTGAAGGATAGAAATAGCAACAACTTTAGGAAAAGACCTTACCTTGAATCGTCCAATGCAGGGTGACCTTCTAGATTGCCCTTCAATCAACTGCCATTTAGTGGTCAAATTTCATGGCCATTATTGCCTCGCTCGCGAAAACCTTACACAATGACCTAGCATGGCAAAGAGGAATGACTACAATTGCCACCAACCAGGTCACCGACATGTTAATGCCCTCTTCTACCCAAGGCTGTTAACCTTTCAAAATTACCCCCTCTAAACTTTCCCAAGAACCCACAAACTGATCCTAGGAGAAGATCTGCTTCCATTCAACAACCCGGTCAAGTAAGAAATGGAGTTCACAGCCCCAAAGGTGGGTATCATTGAAGAGGTTGTGGAAGAGGAAGAGTTGCTATGATCCAAGCTAAAGAAAAAACCCTTGAAGATGAAGAGGAGGATAGAGCCTAGGTTCATGTTGAAAGAGCACCAAGGTGAAAATAAACAATTTTCAGTGATCCAGACACCAGCATCATATCATGGTAAACATTTTAAATTGTTGATTGATTATAGAAGTACTCATTCATTTCCTTCACCAAAGTGCATCAGACAATTAGGTCTTAATAAAAACCATCCAAGAAAATGGCATCGAGCTAGCTAGTGGCAAGGAAGTAATGTACCAATATACCATAGGAGATCTAGAGTTTGATAAAACCCATCCATGAAAATGGCATCGAGCTAGATAATGACAAGGAAGTACTTTCCCAATATACCATAGGAGATATAGAGTTTGATCTTATTGGCAAACTAACGAGTTGCTATTTCCATATGATGCCCCTGGATATTCATTTCTTGGAATGGATTGGCTAAAAGAATAAAAGCCCACCATCCACTGTGAGAATGGAGAAATCTCATTTAAGGATGCCAAAAATGAAGAAGTAGTGGCTTCAGGGAGGACTGGTAGACCCAGCTTACAGCTAGTCAAGGGCAGTAAGTTACTAATGGGTATCAGGAAGAATCAAAGGATGTTTGTTGTAAAACTCAACAAGGTAGAGAAAGATACTATAGGGAGTAAACCCCTGACTGGATATAAGACTACAAAGATCTCTTCCCAAAGGAACTTACCTAGATGCCCACAAAGGGAAATTTACCATGAGATTGAGCTTATTCACGGAGCACAACCTGTGGCAAAAAGGGTATATAAAATGTTAGTTCCAGAGTCAATAGAACTCAAGGAATAACTTTGACCGATGTTAGAGAAAACGTTCATCAAACCAAGTGTATTGCCTTGGGGAGCTTTGGTCCTATTTCAAAAGAAGGATGGAACCTTACGATTATGCATTGACTATAGGGGTCTAAATTAACTCACTCTAAAAAATAAGTATTCAATCCCTAAGATTGTCAAACTTTTAGATCGATTTCACGAAGACCAAGTCTTCACCAAGATTGATTTAAAGTCTGGTAATTATCAGATTAGATTCAAGGAGGAGGGAAGACACCCCAAAGATAACATTCAACTCCATATATGGGCATTGTGAATACACCGTGATGATGACATTTGGAATGACTAATTCCCCAGCAGCTTGCAATAGGCTCATGCAAGATATATTCAAGAAGCAGCTAGATAAATTACCTTGGTGTTCTTTGACTCACAAAATTTTGGTCTCAGATTACTAGGAAGGGCATATCTTGTATACATGCTCCAAATACCTAGAGTCTCATAACCTCTGTGCTGGAAAAAAGGAAGGCCCAAAGATAATTCTCTACATTGGCATTGCCTAGGAAATCTATAGACACCTGCACTAGCTTGATATTGTCAAGGGATTTGACCAACCCTTGCATTGGCACAACAATTGGAGCACGGATCCCTATCCTTCTGAGTTGGGTCAGGACTCAAAGGATTGTAATGACGCAACAACCTTTAGATTAGGTCTAGGACCATGGTCATGGGATCAGGTATAAAAGGGGCTCATGGGTTGTCATTTGTACCTTTTATGAACTTTTATGATCTTTGGACATTATCTCTCTTGGACATTTGTATGTCCTTGGAGCCTTTGGCTAGCATAGGCTTATAGAAGGATATTTCCATCCTCTCGCTGCTGCTGCTGAGAGGTTAACTCACTTAGGCATCATGGCTCTTTGTATGAGATTATCTCCTTAATCTTGCATTAATTAATGTGGTGATTATCCCATATCTCAGCTTTATTATCACTTCATTCCAATCGGTACTAGAGCTCTTGGCTCGATTTGAGCAAATTTCTATAGAATGCAAGAGTTCTTGATTTTCTTGAAAACTTTGTTACATGAATGAAGTGCTTCAAGCTGATTATACATGGATTAGTGGTGGGCATGAAGATCATGGAGCTTGGCCACAAGATTTGATGTCATTTTGGGAGAAATTGCATCAATTTTGGAGAAATTTTGATGACCGAGCACATTTTGGATCAAAATTTGATTAGGACAGGCAAAGTTTCGAGGTGTGGACTTGCAAAAAAAAAAAAAACATCTTTCTCCCCCTCACTTATAAATGGAAGATTGGTGGAGATGGAGACTTGGAGAAACCATGAAGTAACATGGTGGCTAAATAAGCATTGGGAGACTTACCAGGTTGTAGAAGGCACAACCGAGAGGATAAGGAAGATAAATCTGTGTGAATGGGATCTGCTAGCCATTGTCACCTATTAATGGAGGCATTCGCAAACCCTAAACCAACTCTCTGTTAGCATTAAGCATTTGGGAGGGAAATTATACTATGGATCTTCGCAAGAGAAGGGTGAACGGTTGATGCTAACAAGAGATTGAAGCTCAAAAACGACCGTCGGCTTTGGTGTTTTCTCCAACCCTAATCACAATTTTTTTTTTTGCATTAACCATTTCATCATACCTTCTTGAGCTTGAATTTTGCTTATCTCATGCTTTCTTACAAGATTTGAGAAATTTCTTGAGATCTAGGATTTCTCACCAAATTAGGGTTTTTGGGAGATTTTTGCCAAAATTGATTCCATAATCTTCTTCCTTATGCTTCCTCCTACTCACTCATGCATTGGTTAACTCTCAAACCATGGGATTAGGGTTTCTTGACCTTTTTTTTTCCAATTTGGGAGTTTTTCCAAAATTAGGGTTTGCTCTTACAATTTCATAAGATTGGCATTGTTTTGCCCCTTGTGTAGTGTTCTCTTGTCTTACGTGCTCTCTTGAAGATCGTTTCTACCATGTGTGGGGTGAACAATAGAGAGCAGATGGAGGGGAACATGGGTATCTCAAAGAGTAGTGACAAGCACAACATACCCTGTGTAGTGTTCTCTTGTCCTACGTGCTCTCTTGAAGATTGTTTCTACCATGTGTGGGTGGAACCATAGAGAGAAGATGGAAGGGAACATGAGCACTTGAGAGGGTAGTGTGAGTTGGTGGCCGAAATGCCTACAAACTATTGGTGGCCGAAATGCCTATAAACTATGTGTAGCAGAAATGCTTATGGAACACCAGGCTATCTATGCCTGCGCGAGTGATTGTTTTATCTTGTTACTTGAGCCCACCTCTCATCCAAAGTGTGTCGTCAGAGTACCAACACGGAGTGCAAGTGGTAAAGTGGACATGATACCTGTAAGATTCCTCCCCAGCCGCGTCGAGGTATATAGGAGTAAGAATCTCCCTTTCTGATCTTATAATTATTCCCTCTCTAAAATAAAAGAAAGTTTCTGTTTAAAAAAGGAAGACCCTTTTCCTAGAATACTTCTCAGGAGTCCCACCTATTTTAAGGATTTAGAACAATGAGTTCAGAAGTGAGAATTGGTGTTTTGGATACCAAGGTTTTGGTTTTCATTCGAGTACGGCCAAAAGAAGTTCTTTATCTTTTAAGAAGTTATCCCCCAGATATTGTGACCCTTATATTCTGAATTCAATGAAAGTAGGTGACTTAGCCTACAAGTTTCTTTTATCTCCTCATCTCAAAATTCTTAATGCCTTCTATAGAAAATTGTGTCAAACTCAAATCATGGAAAGACAAAAAAACTTCAGTGGCAAGTTATCGTTGGCTTCTAGGTTACGCTAGCTCCTTCCTTTATATAAGTCGTAACCTTTAGCTGTCGCTCACAGTAATCTTACTCCCATCAATCTCCTTTCTTTCTTAATCTCCTTCATGGCTTGGCAACAAGAACTAGTTTTATCCATGATGATTTCTCACCTTCAAGACGCAAGAGAGTCTGTGAAGAAAGACTTTATAGAACAGTATGAGCGCTCACTTTTTCCTCACCTAGGAACTTCTGTAGCGCAGACCAAATGGCGGACCTATCAAAACATAACTAGGGTAACACCCTGGGGTCAGCAGCACTTTCGTAACAATGTCTGCTTGGCCATGGTTATCGAAGCCTTGGGTTTGGGTCCCCGATACTACTGCGTTATGAGATCAAGGCATCTTGGGTTTTCTGAGCGGGTCTTCTTACTGGCGTGTTTTCTTCCTCATGAGAAGATATGCCTTTACCCCGTTTTTGGCTTGCCTCTCAGAGGTCCTTTTGTTGGATCACCTCATACCACTGAGATAGGTGCGGCAATAACTAGCAGAATCATTCCCATAGATGAGTTACCCTATACTTGTGCAGCTTGTGAGGACTGCTTTTGTGACCATATGATGGACGGCCTTATGGAAGTGTAAAGAGTTCTTCTATCTTTACTGTATAAGTTCTAAAAATGAATAAAGTTTAAATCTTGTTCTTATCTTGCCCTCTTTAAGACTTTCTTGGTGGTTAATCTTGATTAAAATTTTTCTCTAAGTCTCATATTCGTGCATCTTGCGAAATTATCCCAAGTTGCGAGATGAGGACATCTCGCGTTTTTTTAAGTGGGGTAGAATATAAGATTCCTCCCCCAACCCCTTTTTTTGATGTCTAGTATCTTCCCCTGTAATCAATCACTCTTCAGAAATATAAAGACCTTGTTTCTAACTGTTTTAGCCTAGAGAGAGAAAATTATTCTAGAGAGATAATATTCAGATTATGAATATTTTTGGATAGAAAAATAACTCATCTTATTAAAATAAGTTTCCCTGAAACAGAAATTCAAAAAGAATTTTCCAATGTGCAATTGGAATTAATTGGAAATAGGTATAAAGAACCTTAGTCTAAGGGTCTAGATTTTCAGAAATCTTTAGACTATGGTCCAATTAAGGTTCCTATGGGCCAATAGCATCAATCCATGTGTAGGGAGGAGATAAATCCAATTTGTAAAAAGAAGATACCCAAAAATGAGTAAATACTCACATAAGGTGAAGACTTGAAAATGTACAAGGTTTATTAGTAAAAAACTATGAGCAATATTAAAAATATGAGATATTTTGGGTATCCAAAAAGGAGTAAATGCATAAGATGAAGAGTTGAAAATGTACAAGGTTTATTAGTAAAAAAACACATATGTAAGGAAGGGGAGTTCTTTAAAGGAGGTGCATATTTCACATAAGATGAAGAGTTGAAAATGTACAAGGTTTATTAATAAAAAAACTATGACACATATGTAAGGAAGGAGAGTTCTTTAAAGGAGGTGCATATTTTACATGCTTGAATGAGTTTTAAACTCATAAAAATTGAGATATTTACTGTAAGATCCCTGTTCCCACCGAGCAACAGATTCGGGATACTAGCAGCGGAAGTAGCACTTCTCGCGCGGGACAGGGGTCCCACATTCAGAGCCTCACCCACGGATATTCGGATAAGAGACTAATCCGTCGGTTGTTCCAAAACCGAACCCGAAAAAACTTCTTTTACCGGAAAACACGGGCGATTCCTCCAGGATAACTTTTTACTCTAACGTAGTCAAGGTCATTTCTGATCGAGCTGATCTAATTACATCTATAAGATACTTGGTCAGATTAAGGAAGAAACTTGCACTTGGATCATTGGGATCAACGCTTTTTTCCCCATTTAAGAGGCACAGCCATTGATTCTTATCCATAGAACAGTTACTGTCCGGAATTTATTTTATCGATCGTAAAAACAAAAGTTTGAGTCTCGATTTACGGATCCATCAGTCCAGCCTAACCCCATCCAATCCCATGGGTTAGCCAACCGCCCAACCACTGTAGTGATGGGATCCAATTAAGAATTTGGTTAGGTTTTGTCCCGGGTACCAAGGAAAAGAGTTCCAAGGCCCCCTAGCCGGATGTTCATGCAAAATAAAACTAGTCACACCACTCACACACCCAATATGAAATTGCCTTTTTCAACTAGATTCAACCAGTTTAAAACAATCCTTTAATAAAACCATAGTATCACTAATCACCATCTTCCAATTTATCCAGTTGATTCTTAATTTTTCCATCATTCCTTCATCAGAGTATCTATGGCATCATTGGCAACTAGAACGCTCAGGGGCCGTTTCGATAGTTCCTAGCCCATAATACTCGGCAATATAATCACTTATCAAGATGGACTCTCGTTGAAGATCAGCAAGATCAACCAACAGATCCATATAAAGAGCCATGGACTCATCCATTTATTTACCTTATAATTCCAAGGGCCGTGACTACCCGTATATATCGAGAGTATACTGCAGCTCTTTATTGACAGTATATACGAGTAAATCTAAGACTTGAAATTATAAGCGTTAATGCTATCCAGATGATGATTTCGAATGTGATTGATATGATTTTTAATTCTGTTTGAAAATTGATGAATTGATTTGGATTCTGATTGAAAATTCTAATTGAAAAATGATGATTTTTAAAAATTAGTTGAAATATAATGAAACTACAATGAGGGGGAATGGGACGAGTCCCTGTGATGATATTCATAACTAGAATGATGATAATGAATTCAGCAAATCACTATGAGATTAGTGGGTTGTGCTGTCAGATTGCTACTATTAATACTTGACCGGTAGATCAAGTTAAGGGATGTCAAATTGAGAACTTGCTTAACTGAAATTTCCGTGGAGGAATGTTCCGAAGGAAACTTTTCGGTCTAATGGACCATTGTCATGTTAAAGATTTGAATGATATGATCTGAATGAATTGTTATTTAATGATGAGTTCTATATAAGGGATATTTTATCCCAGTGTTCTGTTGGGTTGACCAGAATATAAGGAACCCCAGAATAAAATTGGATCTTAAGAAAAAGAGCTGTCCTCTACCTTGCGAGATGAGGACATCTCGCACTTTTTAAGTGGGGTAGAATGTAAGATTCCTCCCCAGCCGCGTCGAGGTATATAGGAGTAAGAATCTCCCTTTCTGATCTTATAATTATTCCCTCTCTAAAATAAAAGAAAGTTTCTGTTTAAAAAAGGAAGACCCTTTTCCTAGAATACTTCTCAGGAGTCCCACCTATTTTAAGGATTTAGAACAATGAGTTCAGAAGTGAGAATTGGTGTTTTGGATACCAAGGTTTTGGTTTTCATTCGAGTACGGCCCAAAAGAAGTTCTTTATCTTTTGGGGAGTATAAGAAGTTATCCCCCAGATATTGTGACCCTTATATTCTGAATTCAATGAAAGTAGGTGACTTAGCCTACAAGTTTCTTTTATCTCCTCATCTCAAAATTCTTAATGCCTTCTATAGAAAATTGTGTCAAACTCAAATCATGGAAAGACGGAAAAACTTCAGTGGTGGCAAGTTATCGTTGGCTTCTAGGTTACGCTAGCTCCTTCCTTTATATATAAGTCGTAACCTTTAGCTGTCGCTCACAGTAATCTTACTCCCATCAATCTCCTTTCTTTCTTAATCTCCTTCATGGCTTGGCAACAAGAACTAGTTTTATCCATGATGATTTCTCACCTTCAAGACGCAAGAGAGTCTGTGAAGAAAGACTTTATAGAACAGTATGAGCGCTCACTTTTTCCTCACCTAGGAACTTCTGTAGCGCAGACCAAATGGCGGACCTATCAAAACATAACTAGGGTAACACCCTGGGGTCAGCAGCACTTTCGTAACAATGTCCGCTTGGCCATGGTTATCGAAGCCTTGGGTTTGGGTCCCCGATACTACTGCGTCATGAGATCAAGGCATCTTGGGTTTTCTGAGCGGGTCTTCTTACTGGCGTGTTTTCTTCCTCATGAGAAGATATGCCTTTACCCCGTTTTTGGCTTGCCTCTCAGAGGTCCTTTTGTTGGATCACCTCATACCACTGAGATAGGTGCGGCAATAACTAGCAGAATCATTCCCATAGATGAGTTACCCTATACTTGTGCAGCTTGTGAGGACTGCTTTTGTGACCATATGATGGACGGGCTTATGGAAGTGTAAAGAGTTCTTCTATCTTTACTGTATAAGTTCTGAAAATGAATAAAGTTTAAATCTTGTTCTTATCTTGCCCTCTTTAAGACTTTCTTGGTGGTTAATCTTGATTAAAATTTTTCTCTAAGTCTCATATTCGTGCATCTTGCGAAATTATCCCAAGTTGCGAGATGAGGACATCTCGCGTTTTTTTAAGTGGGGTAGAATGTAAGATTCCTCCCCCAACCCCTTTTTTTGATATCTAGTATCTTCCCCTGTAATCAATCACTCTTCAGAAATATAAAGACCTTGTTTCTAACTGTTTTAGCCTAGAGAGAGAAAATTATTCTAGAGAGAGAATATTCAGATTATGAATATTTTTGGATAGAAAAATAACTCATCTTATTAAAATAAGTTCCCCTGAAACAAAAATTCAAAAAGAATTTTCCAATGTGCAATTGGAATTAATTGGAAATAGGTATAAAGAACCTTAGTCTAAGGGTCTAGATTTTCAGAAATCTTTAGGGTCCAATTAAGGTTCCTATGGGCCAATAGCATCAATCCATGTGTAGGGAGGAGATAAATCCAATTTGTAAAAAGAAGATACCCAAAAATGAGTAAATGCTCACATAAGGTGAAGAGTTGAAAATGTACAAGGTTTATTAGTAAAAAACTATGAGCAATATTAAAAATATGAGATATTTTGGGTATCCAAAAAGGAGTAAATGCTCACATAAGATGAAGAGTTGAAAATGTACAAGGTTTATTAGTAAAAAAACACATATGTAAGGAAGGGGAGTTCTTTAAAGGAGGTGCATATTTCACATAAGATGAAGAGTTGAAAATGTACAAGGTTTATTAATAAAAAAACTATGACACATATGTAAGGAAGGAGAGTTCTTTAAAGGAGGTGCATATTTTACATGCTTGAATGAGTTTTAAACTCATAAAAATTGAGATATTTACTGTAAGATCCCTGTTCCCATCGAGCAACAGATTCGGGATACTAGCAGCGGAAGTAGCACTTCTCGCGCGGGACAGGGGTCCCACATTCGGGGCCTCACCCACGGATATTCGGATAAGAGACTAATCCGTCGGTTGTTCCAAAACCGAACCCGAAAAAACTTCCTTTACCGGAAAACACGGGCGATTCCTCCAGGATAACTTTTTACTCTAGCGTAGTCAAGGTCATTTCTGATCGAGCTGATCTAATTACATCTATAAGATACTTGGTCAGATTAAGGAAGAAACTTGCACTTGGATCATTGGGATCAACGCTTTTTCCCCCATTTAAGAGGCACAGCCATTGATTCTTATCCATAGAACAGTTACTGTCCGGAATTTATTTTATCTATCGTAAAAACAAAAGTTTGAGTCTCGATTTACGGATCCATCAGTCCAGCCTAACCCCATCCAATCCCATGGGTTAGCCAACCGCCCAACCACTGTAGTGATGAGATCCAATTAAGAATTTGGTTAGGTTTTGTCCCGGGTACCAAGGAAAAGAGTTCCAAGGCCCCCTAGCCGGATGTTCATGCAAAATAAAACTAGTCACACCACTCACACACCCAATATGAAATTGCCTTTTTCAACTAGATTCAACCAGTTTAAAACAATCCTTTAATAAAACCATAGTATCACTAATCACCATCTTCCAATTTATCCAGTTGATTCTTAATTTTTCCATCATTCCTTCATCAGAGTATCTATGGCATCATTGGCAACTAGAACGCTCAGGGGCCGTTTCGATAGTTCCTAGCCCATAATACTCGGCAATATAATCACTTATCAAGATGGACTCTCGTTGAAGATCAGCAAGATCAACCAGCAGATCCATATAAAGAGCCATGGACTCATCCATTTATTTACCTTATAATTCCAAGGGCCGTGACTACCCGTATATATCGAGAGTATACTGTAGCTCTTTACTGACAGTATATACGAGTAAATCTAAGACTTGAAATTATAAGCGTTAATGCTATCCAGATGATGATTTCGAATGTGATTGATATGATTTTTAATTCTGTTTGAGAATTGATGAATTGATTTGGATTCTGATTGAAAATTCTGATTGAAAAATGATGATTTTTAAAAATTAGTTGAAATATAATGAAACTACAATGAGGGGGAATGGGACGAGTCCCTGTGATGATATTCATAACTAGAATGATGATAATGAATTCAGCAAATCACTATGAGATTAGTGGGTTGTGCTGTCAGATTGCTACTATTAATACTTGACCGGTAGATCAAGTTAAGGGATGTCAAATTGAGAACTTGCTTAACTGAAATTTCCGTGGAGGAATGTTCCGAAGGAAACTTTTCGGTCTAATGGACCATTGTCATGTTAAAGATTTGAATGATATGATCTGAATGAATTGTTATTTAATGATGAGTTCTATATAAGGGATATTTTATCCCAGTGTTCTGTTGGGTTGACCAGAATATAAGGAACCCCAGAATAAAATTGGATCTTAAGAAAAAGAGCTGTCCTCTACCTTGCGAGATGAGGACATCTCGCACTTTTTAAGTGGGGTAGAATGTAAGATTCCTCCCCAGCCGCGTCGAGGTATATAGGAGTAAGAATCTCCCTTTCTGATCTTATAATTATTCCCTCTCTAAAATAAAAGAAAGTTTCTGTTTAAAAAAGGAAGACCCTTTTCCTAGAATACTTCTCAGGAGTCCCACCTATTTTAAGGATTTAGAACAATGAGTTCAGAAGTGAGAATTGGTGTTTTGGATACCAAGGTTTTGGTTTTCATTCGAGTACGGCCCAAAAGAAGTTCTTTATCTTTTGGGGAGTATAAGAAGTTATCCCCCAGATATTGTGACCCTTATATTCTGAATTCAATGAAAGTAGGTGACTTAGCCTACAAGTTTCTTTTATCTCCTCATCTCAAAATTCTTAATGCCTTCTATAGAAAATTGTGTCAAACTCAAATAATGGAAAGACGGAAAAACTTCAGTGGTGGCAAGTTATCGTTGGCTTCTAGGTTAGCTAGCTCCTTCCTTTATATAAGTCGTAACCTTTAGCTGTCGCTCACAGTAATCTTACTCCCATCAATCTCCTTTCTTTCTTAATCTCCTTCATGGCTTGGCAACAAGAACTAGTTTTATCCATGATGATTTCTCACCTTCAAGACGCAAGAGAGTCTGTGAAGAAAGACTTTATAGAACAGTATGAGCGCTCACTTTTTCCTCACCTAGGAACTTCTGTAGCGCAGACCAAATGGTGGACCTATCAAAACATAACTAGGGTAACACCCTGGGGTCAGCAGCACTTTCGTAACAATGTCCGCTTGGCCATGGTTATCGAAGCCTTGGGTTTGGGTCCCCGATAATACTGCGTCATGAGATCAAGGCATCTTGGGTTTTCTGAGCGGGTCTTCTTACTGGCGTGTTTTCTTCCTCATGAGAAGATATGCCTTTACCCCGTTTTTGGCTTGCCTCTCAGAGGTCCTTTTGTTGGATCACCTCATACCACTGAGATAGGTGCGGCAATAACTAGCAGAATCATTCCCATAGATGAGTTACCCTATACTTGTGCAGCTTGTGAGGACTGCTTTTGTGACCATATGATGGACGGGCTTATGGAAGTGTAAAGAGTTCTTCTATCTTTACTGTATAAGTTCTGAAAATGAATAAAGTTTAAATCTTGTTCTTATCTTGCCCTCTTTAAGACTTTCTTGGTGGTTAATCTTGATTAAAATTTTTCTCTAAGTCTCATATTCGTGCATCTTGCGAAATTATCCCAAGTTGCGAGATGAGGACATCTCGCGTTTTTTTAAGTGGGGTAGAATGTAAGATTCCTCCCCCAACCCCTTTTTTTGATGTCTAGTATCTTCCCCTGTAATCAATCACTCTTCAGAAATATAAAGACCTTGTTTCTAACTGTTTTAGTCTAGAGAGAAAAAATTATTCTAGAGAGAGAATATTCAGATTATGAATATTTTTGGATAGAAAAATAACTCATCTTATTAAAATAAGTTCCCCTGAAATAGAAATTCAAAAAGAATTTTCCAATGTGCAATTGGAATTAATTGGAAATAGGTATAAAGAACCTTAGTCTAAGGGTCTAGATTTTCAGAAATCTTTAGGGTCCAATTAAGGTTCCTATGGGCCAATAGCATCAATCCATGTGTAGGGAGGAGATAAATCCAATTTGTAAAAAGAAGATACCCAAAAGTGAGTAAATGCTCACATAAGGTGAAGAGTTAAAAATGTACAAGGTTTATTAGTAAAAAACTATGAGCAATATTAAAAATATGAGATATTTTGGGTATCCAAAAAGGAGTAAATGCTCACATAAGATGAAGAGTTGAAAATGTACAAGGTTTATTAGTAAAAAAACACATATGTAAGGGAGGGGAGTTCTTTAAAGGAGGTGCATATTTCACATAAGATGAAGAGTTGAAAATGTACAAGGTTTATTAATAAAAAAACTATGACTCATATGTAAGGAAGGAGAGTTCTTTAAAGGAGGTGCATATTTTACATGCTTGAATGAGTTTTAAACTCATAAAAATTGAGATATTTACTGTAAGATCCCTGTTCCCACCGAGCAACAGATTCGGGATACTAGCAGCGGAAGTAGCACTTCTCGCGCGGGACAGGGGTCCCACATTCGGGGCCTCACCCACGGATATTTGGATAAGAGACTAATCCGTCGGTTGTTCCAAAACCGAACCCAAAAAAACTTCCTTTACCGGAAAACACGGGCGATTCCTCCAGGATAACTTTTTACTCTAGCGTAGTCAAGGTCATTTCTGATCGAGCTGATCTAATTACATCTATAAGATACTTGGTCAGATTAAGGAAGAAACTTGCACTTGGATCATTGGGATCAACGCTTTTTTCCCCATTTAAGAGGCACAGCCATTGATTCTTATCCATAGAACAGTTACTGTCCGGAATTTATTTTATCGATCGTAAAAACAAAAGTTTGAGTCTCGATTTACGGATCCATCAGTCCAGCCTAACCCATCCAATCCCATGGGTTAGCCAACCGCCCAACCACTGTAGTGATGGGATCCAATTAAGAATTTGGTTAGGTTTTGTCCCGGGTACCAAGGAAAAGAGTTCCAAGGCCCCCTAGCCGGATGTTCATGCAAAATAAAACTAGTCACACCACTCACACACCCAATATGAAATTGCCTTTTTCAACTAGATTCAACCAGTTTAAAACAATCCTTTAATAAAACCATAGTATCACTAATCACCATCTTCCAATTTATCCAGTTGATTCTTAATTTTTCCATCATTCCTTCATCAGAGTATCTATGGCATCATTGGCAACTAGAACGCTCAGGGGCCGTTTCCATAGTTCCTAGCCCATAATACTCGGCAATATAATCACTTATCAAGATGGACTCTCGTTGAAGATCAGCAAGATCAACCAGCAGATCCATATAAAGAGCCATGGACTCATCCATTTATTTACCTTATAATTCCAAGGGCCGTGACTACCCGTATATATCGAGAGTATACTGTAGCTCTTTACTGACAGTATATACGAGTAAATCTAAGACTTGAAATTATAAGCGTTAATGCTATCCAGATGATGATTTCGAATGTGATTGATATGATTTTTAATTCTGTTTGAGAATTGATGAATTGATTTGGATTCTGATTGAAAATTCTGATTGAAAAATGATGATTTTTAAAAATTAGTTGAAATATAATGAAACTACAATGAGGGGGAATGGGACGAGTCCCTGTGATGATATTCATAACTAGAATGATGATAATGAATTCAGCAAATCACTATGAGATTAGTGGGTTGTGCTGTCAGATTGCTACTATTAATACTTGATCGGTAGATCAAGTTAAGGGATGTCAAATTGAGAACTTGCTTAACTGAAATTTCCGTGGAGGAATGTTCCGAAGGAAACTTTTCGGTCTAATGGACCATTATCATGTTAAAGATTTGAATGATATGATCTGAATGAATTGTTATTTAATGATGAGTTCTATATAAGGGATATTTTATCCCAGTGTTCTATTGGGTTGACCAGAATATAAGGAACCCCAGAATAAAATTGGATCTTAAGAAAAAGAGCTGTCCTCTACCTTGCGAGATGAGGACATCTCGCACTTTTTAAGTGGGGTAGAATGTAAGATTCCTCCCCAGCCGCGTCGAGGTATATAGGAGTAAGAATCTCCCTTTCTGATCTTATAATTATTCCCTCTCTAAAATAAAAGAAAGTTTCTGTTTAAAAAAGGAAGACCCTTTTCCTAGAATACTTCTCAGGAGTCCCACCTATTTTAAGGATTTAGAACAATGAGTTCAGAAGTGAGAATTGGTGTTTTGGATACCAAGGTTTTGGTTTTCATTCGAGTACGGCCCAAAAGAAGTTCTTTATCTTTTGGGGAGTATAAGAAGTTATCCCCCAGATATTGTGACCCTTATATTCTGAATTCAATGAAAGTAGGTGACTTAGCCTACAAGTTTCTTTTATCTCCTCATCTCAAAATTCTTAATGCCTTCTATAGAAAATTGTGTCAAACTCAAATCATGGAAAGACGGAAAAACTTCAGTGGTGGCAAGTTATCGTTGGCTTCTAGGTTACGCTAGCTCCTTCCTTTATATATAAGTCGTAACCTTTAGCTGTCGCTCACAGTAATCTTACTCCCATCAATCTCCTTTCTTTCTTAATCTCCTTCATGGCTTGGCAACAAGAACTAGTTTTATCCATGATGATTTCTCACCTTCAAGACGCAAGAGAGTCTGTGAAGAAAGACTTTATAGAACAGTATGAGCGCTCACTTTTTCCTCACCTAGGAACTTCTGTAGCGCAGACCAAATGGCGGACCTATCAAAACATAACTAGGGTAACACCCTGGGGTCAGCAGCACTTTCGTAACAATGTCCGCTTGGCCATGGTTATCGAAGCCTTGGGTTTGGGTCCCCGATAATACTGCGTCATGAGATCAAGGCATCTTGGGTTTTCTGAGCGGGTCTTCTTACTGGCGTGTTTTCTTCCTCATGAGAAGATATGCCTTTACCCCGTTTTTGGCTTGCCTCTCAGAGGTCCTTTTGTTGGATCACCTCATACCACTGAGATAGGTGCGGCAATAACTAGCAGAATCATTCCCATAGATGAGTTACCCTATACTTGTGCAGCTTGTGAGGACTGCTTTTGTGACCATATGATGGACGGGCTTATGGAAGTGTAAAGAGTTCTTCTATCTTTACTGTATAAGTTCTGAAAATGAATAAAGTTTAAATCTTGTTCTTATCTTGCCCTCTTTAAGACTTTCTTGGTGGTTAATCTTGATTAAAATTTTTCTCTAAGTCTCATATTCGTGCATCTTGCGAAATTATCCCAAGTTGCGAGATGAGGACATCTCGCGTTTTTTTAAGTGGGGTAGAATGTAAGATTCCTCCCCCAACCCCTTTTTTTGATGTCTAGTATCTTCCCCTGTAATCAATCACTCTTCAGAAATATAAAGACCTTGTTTCTAACTGTTTTAGTCTAGAGAGAAAAAATTATTCTAGAGAGAGAATATTCAGATTATGAATATTTTTGGATAGAAAAATAACTCATCTTATTAAAATAAGTTCCCCTGAAATAGAAATTCAAAAAGAATTTTCCAATGTGCAATTGGAATTAATTGGAAATAGGTATAAAGAACCTTAGTCTAAGGGTCTAGATTTTCAGAAATCTTTAGGGTCCAATTAAGGTTCCTATGGGCCAATAGCATCAATCCATGTGTAGGGAGGAGATAAATCCAATTTGTAAAAAGAAGATACCCAAAAATGAGTAAATGCTCACATAAGGTGAAGAGTTAAAAATGTACAAGGTTTATTAGTAAAAAACTATGAGCAATATTAAAAATATGAGATATTTTGGGTATCCAAAAAGGAGTAAATGCTCACATAAGATGAAGAGTTGAAAATGTACAAGGTTTATTAGTAAAAAAACACATATGTAAGGAAGGGGAGTTCTTTAAAGGAGGTGCATATTTCACATAAGATGAAGAGTTGAAAATGTACAAGGTTTATTAATAAAAAAACTATGACTCATATGTAAGGAAGGAGAGTTCTTTAAAGGAGGTGCATATTTTACATGCTTGAATGAAGTTTAAACTTATAAAAATTGAGATATTTACTGTAAGATCCCTGTTCCCACCGAGCAACAGATTCGGGATACTAGCAGCGGAAGTAGCACTTCTCGCGCGGGACAGGGGTCCCACATTCGGGGCCTCACCCACGGATATTTGGATAAGAGACTAATCCGTCGGTTGTTCCAAAACCGAACCCGAAAAAACTTCCTTTGCCGGAAAACACGGGCGATTCCTCCAGGATAACTTTTTACTCTAGCGTAGTCAAGGTCATTTCTGATCGAGCTGATCTAATTACATCTATAAGATACTTGGTCAGATTAAGGAAGAAACTTGCACTTGGATCATTGGGATCAACGCTTTTTTCCCCATTTAAGAGGCACAGCCATTGATTCTTATCCATAGAACAGTTACTGTCCGGAATTTATTTTATCGATCGTAAAAACAAAAGTTTGAGTCTCGATTTACGGATCCATCAGTCCAGCCTAACCCCATCCAATCCCATGGGTTAGCCAACCGCCCAACCACTGTAGTGATGGGATCCAATTAAGAATTTGGTTAGGTTTTGTCCCGGGTACCAAGGAAAAGAGTTCCAAGGCCCCCTAGCCGGATGTTCATGCAAAATAAAACTAGTCACACCACTCACACACCCAATATGAAATTGCCTTTTTCAACTAGATTCAACCAGTTTAAAACAATCCTTTAATAAAACCATAGTATCACTAATCACCATCTTCCAATTTATCCAGTTGATTCTTAATTTTTCCATCATTCCTTCATCAGAGTATCTATGGCATCATTGGCAACTAGAACGCTCAGGGGCCGTTTCCATAGTTCCTAGCCCATAATACTCGGCAATATAATCACTTATCAAGATGGACTCTCGTTGAAGATCAGCAAGATCAACCAGCAGATCCATATAAAGAGCCATGGACTCATCCATTTATTTACCTTATAATTCCAAGGGCCGTGACTACCCGTATATATCGAGAGTATACTGTAGCTCTTTACTGACAGTATATACGAGTAAATCTAAGACTTGAAATTATAAGCGTTAATGCTATCCAGATGATGATTTCGAATGTGATTGATATGATTTTTAATTCTGTTTGAGAATTGATGAATTGATTTGGATTCTGATTGAAAATTCTGATTGAAAAATGATGATTTTTAAAAATTAGTTGAAATATAATGAAACTACAATGAGGGGGAATGGGACGAGTCCCTGTGATGATATTCATAACTAGAATGATGATAATGAATTCAGCAAATCACTATGAGATTAGTGGGTTGTGCTGTCAGATTGCTACTATTAATACTTGATCGGTAGATCAAGTTAAGGGATGTCAAATTGAGAACTTGCTTAACTGAAATTTCCGTGGAGGAATGTTCCGAAGGAAACTTTTCGGTCTAATGGACCATTATCATGTTAAAGATTTGAATGATATGATCTGAATGAATTGTTATTTAATGATGAGTTCTATATAAGGGATATTTTATCCCAGTGTTCTGTTGGGTTGACCAGAATATAAGGAACCCCAGAATAAAATTGGATCTTAAGAAAAAGAGCTGTCCTCTACCTTGCGAGATGAGGACATCTCGCACTTTTTAAGTGGGGTAGAATGTAAGATTCCTCCCCAGCCGCGTCGAGGTATATAGGAGTAAGAATCTCCCTTTCTGATCTTATAATTATTCCCTCTCTAAAATAAAAGAAAGTTTCTGTTTAAAAAAGGAAGACCCTTTTCCTAGAATACTTCTCAGGAGTCCCACCTATTTTAAGGATTTAGAACAATGAGTTCAGAAGTGAGAATTGGTGTTTTGGATACCAAGGTTTTGGTTTTCATTCGAGTACGGCCCAAAAGAAGTTCTTTATCTTTTGGGGAGTATAAGAAGTTATCCCCCAGATATTGTGACCCTTATATTCTGAATTCAATGAAAGTAGGTGACTTAGCCTACAAGTTTCTTTTATCTCCTCATCTCAAAATTCTTAATGCCTTCTATAGAAAATTGTGTCAAACTCAAATCATGGAAAGACGAAAAAACTTCAGTGGTGGCAAGTTATCGTTGGCTTCTAGGTTACGCTAGCTCCTTCCTTTATATATAAGTCGTAACCTTTAGCTGTCGCTCACAGTAATCTTACTCCCATCAATCTCCTTTCTTTCTTAATCTCCTTCATGGCTTGGCAACAAGAACTAGTTTTATCCATGATGATTTCTCACCTTCAAGACGCAAGAGAGTCTGTGAAGAAAGACTTTATAGAACAGTATGAGCGCTCACTTTTTCCTCACCTAGGAACTTCTGTAGCGCAGACCAAATGGCGGACCTATCAAAACATAACTAGGGTAACACCCTGGGGTCAGCAGCACTTTCGTAACAATGTCCGCTTGGCCATGGTTATCGAAGCCTTGGGTTTGGGTCCCCGATAATACTGCGTCATGAGATCAAGGCATCTTGGGTTTTCTGAGCGGGTCTTCTTACTGGCGTGTTTTCTTCCTCATGAGAAGATATGCCTTTACCCCGTTTTTGGCTTGCCTCTCAGAGGTCCTTTTGTTGGATCACCTCATACCACTGAGATAGGTGCGGCAATAACTAGCAGAATCATTCCCATAGATGAGTTACCCTATACTTGTGCAGCTTGTGAGGACTGCTTTTGTGACCATATGATGGACGGGCTTATGGAAGTGTAAAGAGTTCTTCTATCTTTACTGTATAAGTTCTGAAAATGAATAAAGTTTAAATCTTGTTCTTATCTTGCCCTCTTTAAGACTTTCTTGGTGGTTAATCTTGATTAAAATTTTTCTCTAAGTCTCATATTCGTGCATCTTGCGAAATTATCCCAAGTTGCGAGATGAGGACATCTCGCGTTTTTTTAAGTGGGGTAGAATGTAAGATTCCTCCCCCAACCCCTTTTTTTGATGTCTAGTATCTTCCCCTGTAATCAATCACTCTTCAGAAATATAAAGACCTTGTTTCTAACTGTTTTAGTCTAGAGAGAAAAAATTATTCTAGAGAGAGAATATACAGATTATGAATATTTTTGGATAGAAAAATAACTCATCTTATTAAAATAAGTTCCCCTGAAATAGAAATTCAAAAAGGATTTTCCAATGTGCAATTGGAATTAATTGGAAATAGGTATAAAGAACCTTAGTCTAAGGGTCTAGATTTTCAGAAATCTTTAGGGTCCAATTAAGGTTCCTATGGGCCAATAGCATCAATCCATGTGTAGGGAGGAGATAAATCCAATTTGTAAAAAGAAGATACCCAAAAATGAGTAAATGCTCACATAAGGTGAAGAGTTAAAAATGTACAAGGTTTATTAGTAAAAAACTATGAGCAATATTAAAAATATGAGATATTTTGGGTATCCAAAAAGGAGTAAATGCTCACATAAGATGAAGAGTTGAAAATGTACAAGGTTTATTAGTAAAAAAACACATATGTAAGGAAGGGGAGTTCTTTAAAGGAGGTGCATATTTCACATAAGATGAAGAGTTGAAAATGTACAAGGTTTATTAATAAAAAAAACTATGACTCATATGTAAGGAAGGAGAGTTCTTTAAAGGAGGTGCATATTTTACATGCTTGAATGAAGTTTAAACTTATAAAAATTGAGATATTTACTGTAAGATCCCTGTTCCCACCGAGCAACAGATTCGGGATACTAGCAGCGGAAGTAGCACTTCTCGCGCGGGACAGGGGTCCCACATTCGGGGCCTCACCCACGGATATTTGGATAAGAGACTAATCCGTCGGTTGTTCCAAAACCGAACCCGAAAAAACTTCCTTTGCCGGAAAACACGGGCGATTCCTCCAGGATAACTTTTTACTCTAGCGTAGTCAAGGTCATTTCTGATCGAGCTGATCTAATTACATCTATAAGATACTTGGTCAGATTAAGGAAGAAACTTGCACTTGGATCATTGGGATCAACGCTTTTTTCCCCATTTAAGAGGCACAGCCATTGATTCTTATCCATAGAACAGTTACTGTCCGGAATTTATTTTATCGATCGTAAAAACAAAAGTTTGAGTCTCGATTTACGGATCCATCAGTCCAGCCTAACCCCATCCAATCCCATGGGTTAGCCAACCGCCCAACCACTGTAGTGATGGGATCCAATTAAGAATTTGGTTAGGTTTTGTCCCGGGTACCAAGGAAAAGAGTTCCAAGGCCCCCTAGCCGGATGTTCATGCAAAATAAAACTAGTCACACCACTCACACACCCAATATGAAATTGCCTTTTTCAACTAGATTCAACCAGTTTAAAACAATCCTTTAATAAAACCATAGTATCACTAATCACCATCTTCCAATTTATCCAGTTGATTCTTAATTTTTCCATCATTCCTTCATCAGAGTATCTATGGCATCATTGGCAACTAGAACGCTCAGGGGCCGTTTCCATAGTTCCTAGCCCATAATACTCGGCAATATAATCACTTATCAAGATGGACTCTCGTTGAAGATCAGCAAGATCAACCAGCAGATCCATATAAAGAGCCATGGACTCATCCATTTATTTACCTTATAATTCCAAGGGCCGTGACTACCCGTATATATCGAGAGTATACTGTAGCTCTTTACTGACAGTATATACGAGTAAATCTAAGACTTGAAATTATAAGCGTTAATGCTATCCAGATGATGATTTCGAATGTGATTGATATGATTTTTAATTCTGTTTGAGAATTGATGAATTGATTTGGATTCTGATTGAAAATTCTGATTGAAAAATGATGATTTTTAAAAATTAGTTGAAATATAATGAAACTACAATGAGGGGGAATGGGACGAGTCCCTGTGATGATATTCATAACTAGAATGATGATAATGAATTCAGCAAATCACTATGAGATTAGTGGGTTGTGCTGTCAGATTGCTACTATTAATACTTGATCGGTAGATCAAGTTAAGGGATGTCAAATTGAGAACTTGCTTAACTGAAATTTCCGTGGAGGAATGTTCCGAAGGAAACTTTTCGGTCTAATGGACCATTATCATGTTAAAGATTTGAATGATATGATCTGAATGAATTGTTATTTAATGATGAGTTCTATATAAGGGATATTTTATCCCAGTGTTCTATTGGGTTGACCAGAATATAAGGAACCCCAGAATAAAATTGGATCTTAAGAAAAAGAGCTGTCCTCTACCTTGCGAGATGAGGACATCTCGCACTTTTTAAGTGGGGTAGAATGTAAGATTCCTCCCCAGCCGCGTCGAGGTATATAGGAGTAAGAATCTCCCTTTCTGATCTTATAATTATTCCCTCTCTAAAATAAAAGAAAGTTTCTGTTTAAAAAAGGAAGACCCTTTTCCTAGAATACTTCTCAGGAGTCCCACCTATTTTAAGGATTTAGAACAATGAGTTCAGAAGTGAGAATTGGTGTTTTGGATACCAAGGTTTTGGTTTTCATTCGAGTACGGCCCAAAAGAAGTTCTTTATCTTTTGGGGAGTATAAGAAGTTATCCCCCAGATATTGTGACCCTTATATTCTGAATTCAATGAAAGTAGGTGACTTAGCCTACAAGTTTCTTTTATCTCCTCATCTCAAAATTCTTAATGCCTTCTATAGAAAATTGTGTCAAACTCAAATCATGGAAAGACGGAAAAACTTCAGTGGTGGCAAGTTATCGTTGGCTTCTAGGTTACGCTAGCTCCTTCCTTTATATATAAGTCGTAACCTTTAGCTGTCGCTCACAGTAATCTTACTCCCATCAATCTCCTTTCTTTCTTAATCTCCTTCATGGCTTGGCAACAAGAACTAGTTTTATCCATGATGATTTCTCACCTTCAAGACGCAAGAGAGTCTGTGAAGAAAGACTTTATAGAACAGTATGAGCGCTCACTTTTTCCTCACCTAGGAACTTCTGTAGCGCAGACCAAATGGCGGACCTATCAAAACATAACTAGGGTAACACCCTGGGGTCAGCAGCACTTTCGTAACAATGTCCGCTTGGCCATGGTTATCGAAGCCTTGGGTTTGGGTCCCCGATAATACTGCGTCATGAGATCAAGGCATCTTGGGTTTTCTGAGCGGGTCTTCTTACTGGCGTGTTTTCTTCCTCATGAGAAGATATGCCTTTACCCCGTTTTTGGCTTGCCTCTCAGAGGTCCTTTTGTTGGATCACCTCATACCACTGAGATAGGTGCGGCAATAACTAGCAGAATCATTCCCATAGATGAGTTACCCTATACTTGTGCAGCTTGTGAGGACTGCTTTTGTGACCATATGATGGACGGGCTTATGGAAGTGTAAAGAGTTCTTCTATCTTTACTGTATAAGTTCTGAAAATGAATAAAGTTTAAATCTTGTTCTTATCTTGCCCTCTTTAAGACTTTCTTGGTGGTTAATCTTGATTAAAATTTTTCTCTAAGTCTCATATTCGTGCATCTTGCGAAATTATCCCAAGTTGCGAGATGAGGACATCTCGCGTTTTTTTAAGTGGGGTAGAATGTAAGATTCCTCCCCCAACCCCTTTTTTTGATGTCTAGTATCTTCCCCTGTAATCAATCACTCTTCAGAAATATAAAGACCTTGTTTCTAACTGTTTTAGTCTAGAGAGAAAAAATTATTCTAGAGAGAGAATATACAGATTATGAATATTTTTGGATAGAAAAATAACTCATCTTATTAAAATAAGTTCCCCTGAAATAGAAATTCAAAAAGAATTTTCCAATGTGCAATTGGAATTAATTGGAAATAGGTATAAAGAACCTTAGTCTAAGGGTCTAGATTTTCAGAAATCTTTAGGGTCCAATTAAGGTTCCTATGGGCCAATAGCATCAATCCATGTGTAGGGAGGAGATAAATCCAATTTGTAAAAAGAAGATACCCAAAAATGAGTAAATGCTCACATAAGGTGAAGAGTTAAAAATGTACAAGGTTTATTAGTAAAAAACTATGAGCAATATTAAAAATATGAGATATTTTGGGTATCCAAAAAGGAGTAAATGCTCACATAAGATGAAGAGTTGAAAATGTACAAGGTTTATTAGTAAAAAAACACATATGTAAGGAAGGGGAGTTCTTTAAAGGAGGTGCATATTTCACATAAGATGAAGAATTGAAAATGTACAAGGTTTATTAATAAAAAAAACTATGACTCATATGTAAGGAAGGAGAGTTCTTTAAAGGAGGTGCATATTTTACATGCTTGAATGAAGTTTAAACTTATAAAAATTGAGATATTTACTGTAAGATCCCTGTTCCCACCGAGCAACAGATTCGGGATACTAGCAGCGGAAGTAGCACTTCTCGCGCGGGACAGGGGTCCCACATTCGGGGCCTCACCCACGGATATTTGGATAAGAGACTAATCCGTCGGTTGTTCCAAAACCGAACCCGAAAAAACTTCCTTTGCCGGAAAACACGGGCGATTCCTCCAGGATAACTTTTTACTCTAGCGTAGTCAAGGTCATTTCTGATCGAGCTGATCTAATTACATCTATAAGATACTTGGTCAGATTAAGGAAGAAACTTGCACTTGGATCATTGGGATCAACGCTTTTTTCCCCATTTAAGAGGCACAGCCATTGATTCTTATCCATAGAACAGTTACTGTCCGGAATTTATTTTATCGATCGTAAAAACAAAAGTTTGAGTCTCGATTTACGGATCCATCAGTCCAGCCTAACCCCATCCAATCCCATGGGTTAGCCAACCGCCCAACCACTGTAGTGATGGGATCCAATTAAGAATTTGGTTAGGTTTTGTCCCGGGTACCAAGGAAAAGAGTTCCAAGGCCCCCTAGCCGGATGTTCATGCAAAATAAAACTAGTCACACCACTCACACACCCAATATGAAATTGCCTTTTTCAACTAGATTCAACCAGTTTAAAACAATCCTTTAATAAAACCATAGTATCACTAATCACCATCTTCCAATTTATCCAGTTGATTCTTAATTTTTCCATCATTCCTTCATCAGAGTATCTATGGCATCATTGGCAACTAGAACGCTCAGGGGCCGTTTCCATAGTTCCTAGCCCATAATACTCGGCAATATAATCACTTATCAAGATGGACTCTCGTTGAAGATCAGCAAGATCAACCAGCAGATCCATATAAAGAGCCATGGACTCATCCATTTATTTACCTTATAATTCCAAGGGCCGTGACTACCCGTATATATCGAGAGTATACTGTAGCTCTTTACTGACAGTATATACGAGTAAATCTAAGACTTGAAATTATAAGCGTTAATGCTATCCAGATGATGATTTCGAATGTGATTGATATGATTTTTAATTCTGTTTGAGAATTGATGAATTGATTTGGATTCTGATTGAAAATTCTGATTGAAAAATGATGATTTTTAAAAATTAGTTGAAATATAATGAAACTACAATGAGGGGGAATGGGACGAGTCCCTGTGATGATATTCATAACTAGAATGATGATAATGAATTCAGCAAATCACTATGAGATTAGTGGGTTGTGCTGTCAGATTGCTACTATTAATACTTGATCGGTAGATCAAGTTAAGGGATGTCAAATTGAGAACTTGCTTAACTGAAATTTCCGTGGAGGAATGTTCCGAAGGAAACTTTTCGGTCTAATGGACCATTATCATGTTAAAGATTTGAATGATATGATCTGAATGAATTGTTATTTAATGATGAGTTCTATATAAGGGATATTTTATCCCAGTGTTCTATTGGGTTGACCAGAATATAAGGAACCCCAGAATAAAATTGGATCTTAAGAAAAAGAGCTGTCCTCTACCTTGCGAGATGAGGACATCTCGCACTTTTTAAGTGGGGTAGAATGTAAGATTCCTCCCCAGCCGCGTCGAGGTATATAGGAGTAAGAATCTCCCTTTCTGATCTTATAATTATTCCCTCTCTAAAATAAAAGAAAGTTTCTGTTTAAAAAAGGAAGACCCTTTTCCTAGAATACTTCTCAGGAGTCCCACCTATTTTAAGGATTTAGAACAATGAGTTCAGAAGTGAGAATTGGTGTTTTGGATACCAAGGTTTTGGTTTTCATTCGAGTACGGCCCAAAAGAAGTTCTTTATCTTTTGGGGAGTATAAGAAGTTATCCCCCAGATATTGTGACCCTTATATTCTGAATTCAATGAAAGTAGGTGACTTAGCCTACAAGTTTCTTTTATCTCCTCATCTCAAAATTCTTAATGCCTTCTATAGAAAATTGTGTCAAACTCAAATCATGGAAAGACGGAAAAACTTCAGTGGTGGCAAGTTATCGTTGGCTTCTAGGTTACGCTAGCTCCTTCCTTTATATATAAGTCGTAACCTTTAGCTGTCGCTCACAGTAATCTTACTCCCATCAATCTCCTTTCTTTCTTAATCTCCTTCATGGCTTGGCAACAAGAACTAGTTTTATCCATGATGATTTCTCACCTTCAAGACGCAAGAGAGTCTGTGAAGAAAGACTTTATAGAACAGTATGAGCGCTCACTTTTTCCTCACCTAGGAACTTCTGTAGCGCAGACCAAATGGCGGACCTATCAAAACATAACTAGGGTAACACCCTGGGGTCAGCAGCACTTTCGTAACAATGTCCGCTTGGCCATGGTTATCGAAGCCTTGGGTTTGGGTCCCCGATAATACTGCGTCATGAGATCAAGGCATCTTGGGTTTTCTGAGCGGGTCTTCTTACTGGCGTGTTTTCTTCCTCATGAGAAGATATGCCTTTACCCCGTTTTTGGCTTGCCTCTCAGAGGTCCTTTTGTTGGATCACCTCATACCACTGAGATAGGTGCGGCAATAACTAGCAGAATCATTCCCATAGATGAGTTACCCTATACTTGTGCAGCTTGTGAGGACTGCTTTTGTGACCATATGATGGACGGGCTTATGGAAGTGTAAAGAGTTCTTCTATCTTTACTGTATAAGTTCTGAAAATGAATAAAGTTTAAATCTTGTTCTTATCTTGCCCTCTTTAAGACTTTCTTGGTGGTTAATCTTGATTAAAATTTTTCTCTAAGTCTCATATTCGTGCATCTTGCGAAATTATCCCAAGTTGCGAGATGAGGACATCTCGCGTTTTTTTAAGTGGGGTAGAATGTAAGATTCCTCCCCCAACCCCTTTTTTTGATGTCTAGTATCTTCCCCTGTAATCAATCACTCTTCAGAAATATAAAGACCTTGTTTCTAACTGTTTTAGTCTAGAGAGAAAAAATTATTCTAGAGAGAGAATATTCAGATTATGAATATTTTTGGATAGAA
Source organism: Cibotium barometz (assembly GCF_041138505.1). Lineage (NCBI taxonomy): Eukaryota > Viridiplantae > Streptophyta > Polypodiopsida > Cyatheales > Cibotiaceae > Cibotium > Cibotium barometz. The sequence goes on along the minus strand of NC_141097.1, from coordinate 37,327,748 downwards.
AAATAACTCATCTTATTAAAATAAGTTCCCCTGAAATAGAAATTCAAAAAGAATTTTCCAATGTGCAATTGGAATTAATTGGAAATAGGTATAAAGAACCTTAGTCTAAGGGTCTAGATTTTCAGAAATCTTTAGGGTCCAATTAAGGTTCCTATGGGCCAATAGCATCAATCCATGTGTAGGGAGGAGATAAATCCAATTTGTAAAAAGAAGATACCCAAAAATGAGTAAATGCTCACATAAGGTGAAGAGTTAAAAATGTACAAGGTTTATTAGTAAAAAACTATGAGCAATATTAAAAATATGAGATATTTTGGGTATCCAAAAAGGAGTAAATGCTCACATAAGATGAAGAGTTGAAAATGTACAAGGTTTATTAGTAAAAAAACACATATGTAAGGAAGGGGAGTTCTTTAAAGGAGGTGCATATTTCACATAAGATGAAGAGTTGAAAATGTACAAGGTTTATTAATAAAAAAACTATGACTCATATGTAAGGAAGGAGAGTTCTTTAAAGGAGGTGCATATTTTACATGCTTGAATGAAGTTTAAACTTATAAAAATTGAGATATTTACTGTAAGATCCCTGTTCCCACCGAGCAACAGATTCGGGATACTAGCAGCGGAAGTAGCACTTCTCGCGCGGGACAGGGGTCCCACATTCGGGGCCTCACCCACGGATATTTGGATAAGAGACTAATCCGTCGGTTGTTCCAAAACCGAACCCGAAAAAACTTCCTTTGCCGGAAAACACGGGCGATTCCTCCAGGATAACTTTTTACTCTAGCGTAGTCAAGGTCATTTCTGATCGAGCTGATCTAATTACATCTATAAGATACTTGGTCAGATTAAGGAAGAAACTTGCACTTGGATCATTGGGATCAACGCTTTTTTCCCCATTTAAGAGGCACAGCCATTGATTCTTATCCATAGAACAGTTACTGTCCGGAATTTATTTTATCGATCGTAAAAACAAAAGTTTGAGTCTCGATTTACGGATCCATCAGTCCAGCCTAACCCCATCCAATCCCATGGGTTAGCCAACCGCCCAACCACTGTAGTGATGGGATCCAATTAAGAATTTGGTTAGGTTTTGTCCCGGGTACCAAGGAAAAGAGTTCCAAGGCCCCCTAGCCGGATGTTCATGCAAAATAAAACTAGTCACACCACTCACACACCCAATATGAAATTGCCTTTTTCAACTAGATTCAACCAGTTTAAAACAATCCTTTAATAAAACCATAGTATCACTAATCACCATCTTCCAATTTATCCAGTTGATTCTTAATTTTTCCATCATTCCTTCATCAGAGTATCTATGGCATCATTGGCAACTAGAACGCTCAGGGGCCGTTTCCATAGTTCCTAGCCCATAATACTCGGCAATATAATCACTTATCAAGATGGACTCTCGTTGAAGATCAGCAAGATCAACCAGCAGATCCATATAAAGAGCCATGGACTCATCCATTTATTTACCTTATAATTCCAAGGGCCGTGACTACCCGTATATATCGAGAGTATACTGTAGCTCTTTACTGACAGTATATACGAGTAAATCTAAGACTTGAAATTATAAGCGTTAATGCTATCCAGATGATGATTTCGAATGTGATTGATATGATTTTTAATTCTGTTTGAGAATTGATGAATTGATTTGGATTCTGATTGAAAATTCTGATTGAAAAATGATGATTTTTAAAAATTAGTTGAAATATAATGAAACTACAATGAGGGGGAATGGGACGAGTCCCTGTGATGATATTCATAACTAGAATGATGATAATGAATTCAGCAAATCACTATGAGATTAGTGGGTTGTGCTGTCAGATTGCTACTATTAATACTTGATCGGTAGATCAAGTTAAGGGATGTCAAATTGAGAACTTGCTTAACTGAAATTTCCGTGGAGGAATGTTCCGAAGGAAACTTTTCGGTCTAATGGACCATTATCATGTTAAAGATTTGAATGATATGATCTGAATGAATTGTTATTTAATGATGAGTTCTATATAAGGGATATTTTATCCCAGTGTTCTATTGGGTTGACCAGAATATAAGGAACCCCAGAATAAAATTGGATCTTAAGAAAAAGAGCTGTCCTCTACCTTGCGAGATGAGGACATCTTGCACTTTTTAAGTGGGGTAGAATGTAAGATTCCTCCCCAGCCGCGTCGAGGTATATAGGAGTAAGAATCTCCCTTTCTGATCTTATAATTATTCCCTCTCTAAAATAAAAGAAAGTTTCTGTTTAAAAAAGGAAGACCCTTTTCCTAGAATACTTCTCAGGAGTCCCACCTATTTTAAGGATTTAGAACAATGAGTTCAGAAGTGAGAATTGGTGTTTTGGATACCAAGGTTTTGGTTTTCATTCGAGTACGGCCCAAAAGAAGTTCTTTATCTTTTGGGGAGTATAAGAAGTTATCCCCCAGATATTGTGACCCTTATATTCTGAATTCAATGAAAGTAGGTGACTTAGCCTACAAGTTTCTTTTATCTCCTCATCTCAAAATTCTTAATGCCTTCTATAGAAAATTGTGTCAAACTCAAATCATGGAAAGACGGAAAAACTTCAGTGGTGGCAAGTTATCGTTGGCTTCTAGGTTACGCTAGCTCCTTCCTTTATATATAAGTCGTAACCTTTAGCTGTCGCTCACAGTAATCTTACTCCCATCAATCTCCTTTCTTTCTTAATCTCCTTCATGGCTTGGCAACAAGAACTAGTTTTATCCATGATGATTTCTCACCTTCAAGACGCAAGAGAGTCTGTGAAGAAAGACTTTATAGAACAGTATGAGCGCTCACTTTTTCCTCACCTAGGAACTTCTGTAGCGCAGACCAAATGGCGGACCTATCAAAACATAACTAGGGTAACACCCTGGGGTCAGCAGCACTTTCGTAACAATGTCCGCTTGGCCATGGTTATCGAAGCCTTGGGTTTGGGTCCCCGATAATACTGCGTCATGAGATCAAGGCATCTTGGGTTTTCTGAGCGGGTCTTCTTACTGGCGTGTTTTCTTCCTCATGAGAAGATATGCCTTTACCCCGTTTTTGGCTTGCCTCTCAGAGGTCCTTTTGTTGGATCACCTCATACCACTGAGATAGGTGCGGCAATAACTAGCAGAATCATTCCCATAGATGAGTTACCCTATACTTGTGCAGCTTGTGAGGACTGCTTTTGTGACCATATGATGGACGGGCTTATGGAAGTGTAAAGAGTTCTTCTATCTTTACTGTATAAGTTCTGAAAATGAATAAAGTTTAAATCTTGTTCTTATCTTGCCCTCTTTAAGACTTTCTTGGTGGTTAATCTTGATTAAAATTTTTCTCTAAGTCTCATATTCGTGCATCTTGCGAAATTATCCCAAGTTGCGAGATGAGGACATCTCGCGTTTTTTTAAGTGGGGTAGAATGTAAGATTCCTCCCCCAACCCCTTTTTTTGATGTCTAGTATCTTCCCCTGTAATCAATCACTCTTCAGAAATATAAAGACCTTGTTTCTAACTGTTTTAGTCTAGAGAGAAAAAATTATTCTAGAGAGAGAATATTCAGATTATGAATATTTTTGGATAGAAAAATAACTCATCTTATTAAAATAAGTTCCCCTGAAATAGAAATTCAAAAAGAATTTTCCAATGTGCAATTGGAATTAATTGGAAATAGGTATAAAGAACCTTAGTCTAAGGGTCTAGATTTTCAGAAATCTTTAGGGTCCAATTAAGGTTCCTATGGGCCAATAGCATCAATCCATGTGTAGGGAGGAGATAAATCCAATTTGTAAAAAGAAGATACCCAAAAATGAGTAAATGCTCACATAAGGTGAAGAGTTAAAAATGTACAAGGTTTATTAGTAAAAAACTATGAGCAATATTAAAAATATGAGATATTTTGGGTATCCAAAAAGGAGTAAATGCTCACATAAGATGAAGAGTTGAAAATGTACAAGGTTTATTAGTAAAAAAACACATATGTAAGGAAGGGGAGTTCTTTAAAGGAGGTGCATATTTCACATAAGATGAAGAGTTGAAAATGTACAAGGTTTATTAATAAAAAAACTATGACTCATATGTAAGGAAGGAGAGTTCTTTAAAGGAGGTGCATATTTTACATGCTTGAATGAAGTTTAAACTTATAAAAATTGAGATATTTACTGTAAGATCCCTGTTCCCACCGAGCAACAGATTCGGGATACTAGCAGCGGAAGTAGCACTTCTCGCGCGGGACAGGGGTCCCACATTCGGGGCCTCACCCACGGATATTTGGATAAGAGACTAATCCGTCGGTTGTTCCAAAACCGAACCCGAAAAAACTTCCTTTGCCGGAAAACACGGGCGATTCCTCCAGGATAACTTTTTACTCTAGCGTAGTCAAGGTCATTTCTGATCGAGCTGATCTAATTACATCTATAAGATACTTGGTCAGATTAAGGAAGAAACTTGCACTTGGATCATTGGGATCAACGCTTTTTTCCCCATTTAAGAGGCACAGCCATTGATTCTTATCCATAGAACAGTTACTGTCCGGAATTTATTTTATCGATCGTAAAAACAAAAGTTTGAGTCTCGATTTACGGATCCATCAGTCCAGCCTAACCCCATCCAATCCCATGGGTTAGCCAACCGCCCAACCACTGTAGTGATGGGATCCAATTAAGAATTTGGTTAGGTTTTGTCCCGGGTACCAAGGAAAAGAGTTCCAAGGCCCCCTAGCCGGATGTTCATGCAAAATAAAACTAGTCACACCACTCACACACCCAATATGAAATTGCCTTTTTCAACTAGATTCAACCAGTTTAAAACAATCCTTTAATAAAACCATAGTATCACTAATCACCATCTTCCAATTTATCCAGTTGATTCTTAATTTTTCCATCATTCCTTCATCAGAGTATCTATGGCATCATTGGCAACTAGAACGCTCAGGGGCCGTTTCCATAGTTCCTAGCCCATAATACTCGGCAATATAATCACTTATCAAGATGGACTCTCGTTGAAGATCAGCAAGATCAACCAGCAGATCCATATAAAGAGCCATGGACTCATCCATTTATTTACCTTATAATTCCAAGGGCCGTGACTACCCGTATATATCGAGAGTATACTGTAGCTCTTTACTGACAGTATATACGAGTAAATCTAAGACTTGAAATTATAAGCGTTAATGCTATCCAGATGATGATTTCGAATGTGATTGATATGATTTTTAATTCTGTTTGAGAATTGATGAATTGATTTGGATTCTGATTGAAAATTCTGATTGAAAAATGATGATTTTTAAAAATTAGTTGAAATATAATGAAACTACAATGAGGGGGAATGGGACGAGTCCCTGTGATGATATTCATAACTAGAATGATGATAATGAATTCAGCAAATCACTATGAGATTAGTGGGTTGTGCTGTCAGATTGCTACTATTAATACTTGATCGGTAGATCAAGTTAAGGGATGTCAAATTGAGAACTTGCTTAACTGAAATTTCCGTGGAGGAATGTTCCGAAGGAAACTTTTCGGTCTAATGGACCATTATCATGTTAAAGATTTGAATGATATGATCTGAATGAATTGTTATTTAATGATGAGTTCTATATAAGGGATATTTTATCCCAGTGTTCTATTGGGTTGACCAGAATATAAGGAACCCCAGAATAAAATTGGATCTTAAGAAAAAGAGCTGTCCTCTACCTTGCGAGATGAGGACATCTCGCACTTTTTAAGTGGGGTAGAATGTAAGATTCCTCCCCAGCCGCGTCGAGGTATATAGGAGTAAGAATCTCCCTTTCTGATCTTATAATTATTCCCTCTCTAAAATAAAAGAAAGTTTCTGTTTAAAAAAGGAAGACCCTTTTCCTAGAATACTTCTCAGGAGTCCCACCTATTTTAAGGATTTAGAACAATGAGTTCAGAAGTGAGAATTGGTGTTTTGGATACCAAGGTTTTGGTTTTCATTCGAGTACGGCCCAAAAGAAGTTCTTTATCTTTTGGGGAGTATAAGAAGTTATCCCCCAGATATTGTGACCCTTATATTCTGAATTCAATGAAAGTAGGTGACTTAGCCTACAAGTTTCTTTTATCTCCTCATCTCAAAATTCTTAATGCCTTCTATAGAAAATTGTGTCAAACTCAAATCATGGAAAGACGGAAAAACTTCAGTGGTGGCAAGTTATCGTTGGCTTCTAGGTTACGCTAGCTCCTTCCTTTATATATAAGTCGTAACCTTTAGCTGTCGCTCACAGTAATCTTACTCCCATCAATCTCCTTTCTTTCTTAATCTCCTTCATGGCTTGGCAACAAGAACTAGTTTTATCCATGATGATTTCTCACCTTCAAGACGCAAGAGAGTCTGTGAAGAAAGACTTTATAGAACAGTATGAGCGCTCACTTTTTCCTCACCTAGGAACTTCTGTAGCGCAGACCAAATGGCGGACCTATCAAAACATAACTAGGGTAACACCCTGGGGTCAGCAGCACTTTCGTAACAATGTCCGCTTGGCCATGGTTATCGAAGCCTTGGGTTTGGGTCCCCGATAATACTGCGTCATGAGATCAAGGCATCTTGGGTTTTCTGAGCGGGTCTTCTTACTGGCGTGTTTTCTTCCTCATGAGAAGATATGCCTTTACCCCGTTTTTGGCTTGCCTCTCAGAGGTCCTTTTGTTGGATCACCTCATACCACTGAGATAGGTGCGGCAATAACTAGCAGAATCATTCCCATAGATGAGTTACCCTATACTTGTGCAGCTTGTGAGGACTGCTTTTGTGACCATATGATGGACGGGCTTATGGAAGTGTAAAGAGTTCTTCTATCTTTACTGTATAAGTTCTGAAAATGAATAAAGTTTAAATCTTGTTCTTATCTTGCCCTCTTTAAGACTTTCTTGGTGGTTAATCTTGATTAAAATTTTTCTCTAAGTCTCATATTCGTGCATCTTGCGAAATTATCCCAAGTTGCGAGATGAGGACATCTCGCGTTTTTTTAAGTGGGGTAGAATGTAAGATTCCTCCCCCAACCCCTTTTTTTGATGTCTAGTATCTTCCCCTGTAATCAATCACTCTTCAGAAATATAAAGACCTTGTTTCTAACTGTTTTAGTCTAGAGAGAAAAAATTATTCTAGAGAGAGAATATTCAGATTATGAATATTTTTGGATAGAAAAATAACTCATCTTATTAAAATAAGTTCCCCTGAAATAGAAATTCAAAAAGAATTTTCCAATGTGCAATTGGAATTAATTGGAAATAGGTATAAAGAACCTTAGTCTAAGGGTCTAGATTTTCAGAAATCTTTAGGGTCCAATTAAGGTTCCTATGGGCCAATAGCATCAATCCATGTGTAGGGAGGAGATAAATCCAATTTGTAAAAAGAAGATACCCAAAAATGAGTAAATGCTCACATAAGGTGAAGAGTTAAAAATGTACAAGGTTTATTAGTAAAAAACTATGAGCAATATTAAAAATATGAGATATTTTGGGTATCCAAAAAGGAGTAAATGCTCACATAAGATGAAGAGTTGAAAATGTACAAGGTTTATTAGTAAAAAAACACATATGTAAGGAAGGGGAGTTCTTTAAAGGAGGTGCATATTTCACATAAGATGAAGAGTTGAAAATGTACAAGGTTTATTAATAAAAAAACTATGACTCATATGTAAGGAAGGAGAGTTCTTTAAAGGAGGTGCATATTTTACATGCTTGAATGAAGTTTAAACTTATAAAAATTGAGATATTTACTGTAAGATCCCTGTTCCCACCGAGCAACAGATTCGGGATACTAGCAGCGGAAGTAGCACTTCTCGCGCGGGACAGGGGTCCCACATTCGGGGCCTCACCCACGGATATTTGGATAAGAGACTAATCCGTCGGTTGTTCCAAAACCGAACCCGAAAAAACTTCCTTTGCCGGAAAACACGGGCGATTCCTCCAGGATAACTTTTTACTCTAGCGTAGTCAAGGTCATTTCTGATCGAGCTGATCTAATTACATCTATAAGATACTTGGTCAGATTAAGGAAGAAACTTGCACTTGGATCATTGGGATCAACGCTTTTTTCCCCATTTAAGAGGCACAGCCATTGATTCTTATCCATAGAACAGTTACTGTCCGGAATTTATTTTATCGATCGTAAAAACAAAAGTTTGAGTCTCGATTTACGGATCCATCAGTCCAGCCTAACCCCATCCAATCCCATGGGTTAGCCAACCGCCCAACCACTGTAGTGATGGGATCCAATTAAGAATTTGGTTAGGTTTTGTCCCGGGTACCAAGGAAAAGAGTTCCAAGGCCCCCTAGCCGGATGTTCATGCAAAATAAAACTAGTCACACCACTCACACACCCAATATGAAATTGCCTTTTTCAACTAGATTCAACCAGTTTAAAACAATCCTTTAATAAAACCATAGTATCACTAATCACCATCTTCCAATTTATCCAGTTGATTCTTAATTTTTCCATCATTCCTTCATCAGAGTATCTATGGCATCATTGGCAACTAGAACGCTCAGGGGCCGTTTCCATAGTTCCTAGCCCATAATACTCGGCAATATAATCACTTATCAAGATGGACTCTCGTTGAAGATCAGCAAGATCAACCAACAGATCCATATAAAGAGCCATGGACTCATCCATTTATTTACCTTATAATTCCAAGGGCCGTGACTACCCGTATATATCGAGAGTATACTGCAGCTCTTTACTGACAGTATATACGAGTAAATCTAAGACTTGAAATTATAAGCGTTAATGCTATCCAGATGATGATTTCGAATGTGATTGATATGATTTTTAATTCTGTTTGAGAATTGATGAATTGATTTGGATTCTGATTGAAAATTCTGATTGAAAAATGATGATTTTTAAAAATTAGTTGAAATATAATGAAACTACAATGAGGGGGAATGGGACGAGTCCCTGTGATGATATTCATAACTAGAATGATGATAATGAATTCAGCAAATCACTATGAGATTAGTGGGTTGTGCTGTCAGATTGCTACTATTAATACTTGATCGGTAGATCAAGTTAAGGGATGTCAAATTGAGAACTTGCTTAACTGAAATTTCCGTCGAGGAATGTTCCGAAGGAAACTTTTCGGTCTAATGGACCATTATCATGTTAAAGATTTGAATGATATGATCTGAATGAATTGTTATTTAATGATGAGTTCTATATAAGGGATATTTTATCCCAGTGTTCTATTGGGTTGACCAGAATATAAGGAACCCCATAATAAAATTGGACCTTAAGAAAAAGAGCTGTCCTCTACCTTGCGAGATGAGGACATCTCGCACTTTTTAAGTGGGATAGAATGTAAGATTCCTCCCCAGCCGCGTCGAGGTATATAGGAGTAAGAATCTCCCTTTCTGATCTTATAATTATTCCCTCTCTAAAATAAAAGAAAGTTTCTGTTTAAAAAAGGAAGACCCTTTTCCTAGAATACTTCTCAGGAGTCCCACCTATTTTAAGGATTTAGAACAATGAGTTCAGAAGTGAGAATTGGTGTTTTGGATACCAAGGTTTTGGTTTTCATTCGAGTACGGCCCAAAAGAAGTTCTTTATCTTTTGGGGAGTATAAGAAGTTATCCCCCAGATATTGTGACCCTTATATTCTGAATTCAATGAAAGTAGGTGACTTAGCCTACAAGTTTCTTTTATCTCCTCATCTCAAAATTCTTAATGCCTTCTATAGAAAATTGTGTCAAACTCAAATCATGGAAAGACGGAAAAACTTCAGTGGTGGCAAGTTATCGTTGGCTTCTAGGTTACGCTAGCTCCTTCCTTTATATATAAGTCGTAACCTTTAGCTGTCGCTCACAGTAATCTTACTCCCATCAATCTCCTTTCTTTCTTAATCTCCTTCATGGCTTGGCAACAAGAACTAGTTTTATCCATGATGATTTCTCACCTTCAAGACGCAAGAGAGTCTGTGAAGAAAGACTTTATAGAACAGTATGAGCGCTCACTTTTTCCTCACCTAGGAACTTCTGTAGCGCAGACCAAATGGCGGACCTATCAAAACATAACTAGGGTAACACCCTGGGGTCAGCAGCACTTTCGTAACAATGTCCGCTTGGCCATGGTTATCGAAGCCTTGGGTTTGGGTCCCCGATAATACTGCGTCATGAGATCAAGGCATCTTGGGTTTTCTGAGCGGGTCTTCTTACTGGCGTGTTTTCTTCCTCATGAGAAGATATGCCTTTACCCCGTTTTTGGCTTGCCTCTCAGAGGTCCTTTTGTTGGATCACCTCATACCACTGAGATAGGTGCGGCAATAACTAGCAGAATCATTCCCATAGATGAGTTACCCTATACTTGTGCAGCTTGTGAGGACTGCTTTTGTGACCATATGATGGACGGGCTTATGGAAGTGTAAAGAGTTCTTCTATCTTTACTGTATAAGTTCTGAAAATGAATAAAGTTTAAATCTTGTTCTTATCTTGCCCTCTTTAAGACTTTCTTGGTGGTTAATCTTGATTAAAATTTTTCTCTAAGTCTCATATTCGTGCATCTTGCGAAATTATCCCAAGTTGCGAGATGAGGACATCTCGCGTTTTTTTAAGTGGGGTAGAATGTAAGATTCCTCCCCCAACCCCTTTTTTTGATGTCTAGTATCTTCCCCTGTAATCAATCACTCTTCAGAAATATAAAGACCTTGTTTCTAACTGTTTTAGTCTAGAGAGAAAAAATTATTCTAGAGAGAGAATATTCAGATTATGAATATTTTTGGATAGAAAAATAACTCATCTTATTAAAATAAGTTCCCCTGAAATAGAAATTCAAAAAGAATTTTCCAATGTGCAATTGGAATTAATTGGAAATAGGTATAAAGAACCTTAGTCTAAGGGTCTAGATTTTCAGAAATCTTTAGGGTCCAATTAAGGTTCCTATGGGCCAATAGCATCAATCCATGTGTAGGGAGGAGATAAATCCAATTTGTAAAAAGAAGATACCCAAAAATGAGTAAATGCTCACATAAGGTGAAGAGTTAAAAATGTACAAGGTTTATTAGTAAAAAACTATGAGCAATATTAAAAATATGAGATATTTTGGGTATCCAAAAAGGAGTAAATGCTCACATAAGATGAAGAGTTGAAAATGTACAAGGTTTATTAGTAAAAAAACACATATGTAAGGAAGGGGAGTTCTTTAAAGGAGGTGCATATTTCACATAAGATGAAGAGTTGAAAATGTACAAGGTTTATTAATAAAAAAACTATGACTCATATGTAAGGAAGGAGAGTTCTTTAAAGGAGGTGCATATTTTACATGCTTGAATGAAGTTTAAACTTATAAAAATTGAGATATTTACTGTAAGATCCCTGTTCCCACCGAGCAACAGATTCGGGATACTAGCAGCGGAAGTAGCACTTCTCGCGCGGGACAGGGGTCCCACATTCGGGGCCTCACCCACGGATATTTGGATAAGAGACTAATCCGTCGGTTGTTCCAAAACCGAACCCGAAAAAACTTCCTTTGCCGGAAAACACGGGCGATTCCTCCAGGATAACTTTTTACTCTAGCGTAGTCAAGGTCATTTCTGATCGAGCTGATCTAATTACATCTATAAGATACTTGGTCAGATTAAGGAAGAAACTTGCACTTGGATCATTGGGATCAACGCTTTTTTCCCCATTTAAGAGGCACAGCCATTGATTCTTATCCATAGAACAGTTACTGTCCGGAATTTATTTTATCGATCGTAAAAACAAAAGTTTGAGTCTCGATTTACGGATCCATCAGTCCAGCCTAACCCCATCCAATCCCATGGGTTAGCCAACCGCCCAACCACTGTAGTGATGGGATCCAATTAAGAATTTGGTTAGGTTTTGTCCCGGGTACCAAGGAAAAGAGTTCCAAGGCCCCCTAGCCGGATGTTCATGCAAAATAAAACTAGTCACACCACTCACACACCCAATATGAAATTGCCTTTTTCAACTAGATTCAACCAGTTTAAAACAATCCTTTAATAAAACCATAGTATCACTAATCACCATCTTCCAATTTATCCAGTTGATTCTTAATTTTTCCATCATTCCTTCATCAGAGTATCTATGGCATCATTGGCAACTAGAACGCTCAGGGGCCGTTTCCATAGTTCCTAGCCCATAATACTCGGCAATATAATCACTTATCAAGATGGACTCTCGTTGAAGATCAGCAAGATCAACCAACAGATCCATATAAAGAGCCATGGACTCATCCATTTATTTACCTTATAATTCCAAGGGCCGTGACTACCCGTATATATCGAGAGTATACTGCAGCTCTTTACTGACAGTATATACGAGTAAATCTAAGACTTGAAATTATAAGTGTTAATGCTATCCAGATGATGATTTCGAATGTGATTGATATGATTTTTAATTCTGTTTGAGAATTGATGAATTGATTTGGATTCTGATTGAAAATTCTGATTGAAAAATGATGATTTTTAAAAATTAGTTGAAATATAATGAAACTACAATGAGGGGGAATGGGACGAGTCCCTGTGATGATATTCATAACTAGAATGATGATAATGAATTCAGCAAATCACTATGAGATTAGTGGGTTGTGCTGTCAGATTGCTACTATTAATACTTGACCGGTAGATCAAGTTAAGGGATGTCAAATTGAGAACTTGCTTAACTGAAATTTCCGTCGAGGAATGTTCCGAAGGAAACTTTTCGGTCTAATGGACCATTATCATGTTAAAGATTTGAATGATATGATCTGAATGAATTGTTATTTAATGATGAGTTCTATATAAGGGATATTTTATCCCAGTGTTCTGTTGGGTTGACCAGAATATAAGGAACCCCATAATAAAATTGGACCTTAAGAAAAAGAGCTGTCCTCTACCTTGCGAGATGAGGACATCTCGCACTTTTTAAGTGGGATAGAATGTAAGATTCCTCCCCAGCCGCGTCGAGGTATATAGGAGTAAGAATCTCCCTTTCTGATCTTATAATTATTCCCTCTCTAAAATAAAAGAAAGTTTCTGTTTAAAAAAGGAAGACCCTTTTCCTAGAATACTTCTCAGGAGTCCCACCTATTTTAAGGATTTAGAACAATGAGTTCAGAAGTGAGAATTGGTGTTTTGGATACCAAGGTTTTGGTTTTCATTCGAGTACGGCCCAAAAGAAGTTCTTTATCTTTTGGGGAGTATAAGAAGTTATCCCCCAGATATTGTGACCCTTATATTCTGAATTCAATGAAAGTAGGTGACTTAGCCTATAAGTTTCTTTTATCTCATCTCAAAATTCTTAATGCCTTCTATAGAAAATTGTGTCAAACTCAAATCATGGAAAGACGGAAAAACTTCAGTGGCAAGTTATCGTTGGCTTCTAGGTTACGCTAGCTCCTTCCTTTATATATAAGTCGTAACCTTTAGCTGTCGCTCACAGTAATCTTACTCCCATCAATCTCCTTTCTTTCTTAATCTCCTTCATGGCTTGGCAACAAGAACTAGTTTTATCCATGATGATTTCTCACCTTCAAGACGCAAGAGAGTCTGTGAAGAAAGACTTTATAGAACAGTATGAGCGCTCACTTTTTCCTCACCTAGGAACTTCTGTAGCTCAGCGGAAGCGTGGTTGGGCGGTTGGCTAACCCATGGGATTGGATGGGGTTAGGCTGGACTAATGGATCTGTAAATCGAGACTCAAACTTTTGTTTTTACGATAGATAAAATAAATTCCAGACAGTAACTGTTCTATGGATAAGAATCAATGGCTGTGCCTCTTAAATGGGGGAAAAAGCGTTGATCCCAATGATCCAAGTGCAACTGTAAGATCCCTGTTCCCACCGAGCAACAGATTCAGGATACTAGCAGCGGAAGTAGCACTTCTCGCGTGGGACAGGGGTCCCACATTCGGGGCCTCACCCACGGATATTCGGTTAAGAGACTAATCCATCGGTTGTTCCAAAATCGGACCCGGAAAAACTTCCTTTACCGGAAAACACGGGCGATTTCTCTAGGATAACTTTTTACTCCAACGTAGTCAAGGTCATTTCTGATCGAGCTGATCTAATTACATCTATAAGATACTTGGTCAGATTAAGGAAGAAACTTGCACTTGGATCATTGGGATCAACGCTTTTTTCCCCATTTAAGAGGCACAGCCATTGATTCTTATCCATAGAACAGTTACTGTTCGGAATTTATTTTATCTATCGTAAAAACAAAAGTTTGAGTCTCGATTTACGGATCCATCAGTCCAACCTAACCCCATCCAATCCCATGGGTTAGCCAACCGCCCAACCACTGTAGTGATGGGATCCAATTAAGAATTTGGTTAGGTTTTGTCTCGGGTACCAAGGAAAAGAGTTCCAAGGCCCCCTAGCCGGATGTTCATGCAAAATAAAACTAGTCACACCACTCACACACCCAATATGAAATTGCCTTTTTCAACTAGATTCAACCAGTTTAAAACAATCCTTTAATAAAACCATAGTATCACTAATCACCATCTTCCAATTTATCCAGTTGATTCTTAATTTTTCCATCATTCCTTCATCAGAGTATCTATGGCATCATTGGCAACTAGAACGCTCAGGGGCCGTTTCGATAGTTCCTAGCCCATAATACTCGGCAATATAATCACTTGTCAAGATGGACTCTCGTTGAAGATCAGCAAGATCAACCAACAGATTCATATAAAGAGCCATGGACTCATCCATTGAAGACCAGCAAGGTCAATCAACCAGATCCATGCCCGATTTCAGAAAACAACTCCAACTCTATTCCAATATCTTCCTCGATGCACGCGTGGGTATCCTAGGCGACCCAGAGCCCGAGCACCGTATGGTCAGCACCCTCTAAGATCCTTCGCAGGTGACCTAGCGCTTCACTCATAGGCCGCTTCCTTGGCCCCTCATCCACCGTACCGGAAGCTCACCATTTTAATCGCACCGAGGCTGGTCAAGACCTCGGCCGACCTTGCTACGCGAGACATCCTTCATTGACTCCCCGTCAGCAGTTGCAACTTTACCATCACGACCTTAATCACAAGACGGTCAAAATGCTCCCCCAGCATTCTTGACATAAAACAATCATTTACAAACAGCATTTACAAACAGTTTACAATATAATTTCTATTTTAACTTTCATTTTTCCACATTATCCCTCATCAATCTACATTACTTATTCCATATTCCATTTATATGTATACTCATCCCATCACATCATTTCCATCTCATCACTTCAGATTCCCTCACATCACATATCGTATATTCACATCCATACATCCACATCTATATGCGTACATTCACATCTGCATGCATACATCTACATCTCTATGCATACTTCCACATCCACATTCACATTCACCTCCATACATCTACATCTATATGCATACATCCACCTCCACATTCACATTCACCTCCAGACATCTACATCTATATGCATACATCCACCTCCACATTTACATCCACATCTATACATCTACATCTACATGCATACATCCATATCTCCATTCCCATCTACATCTACATGCATCCATCCACCTCCACATCCACATCTACATCTATACATCTACATCTACATGTATACATCCACATCTCCATTCACATCTACATCTATACATCTACATCTACATGCATACATCCATATCTCCATTCTCATCTACATCTATACATCTACATCTACATGCATCCATCCACATCTACATCTATACATCTACAAGACGGGCTTTACTTATGACGAGTCGGGAAGTGAAACGAATGTAGCGTACTTTTTTCTTTTTGGGTAGTGAACCGTGAGGAAAAAGCCACATGGAGAAACTGCAATGGTGGTGGTGGACGACGGTGGAGCGTGACGCTTAATAAGGAACAGGGGCTTTCATTATGAAAGGTTTAAGGAACACAGGCGGATTTGACTTTGCAAAAGCACTTATTACAAGCTAGGTCTGTGACTTTGACTTGCGCTACTGTGTGACAGCCATTCTAGAGACTGGCATAGTTATAGCGCCCGCTCATTTAGTCGGGTTCACACTATATTGCGATTTGATCAGACTTGTTGAGGGTGGACTTTTTCGGATTGGTGGAAAGCATTCTGCCTCCGATCAAAAGTCTACGCGCACATCCACATCTCCATTCACATCTACATCTACATACATCCATCCACATCTCCATTCACATCCTCATCTACACATCTATTTCTACATGCATACATCCACATCTCCATGCATACATCCACCTCCACATTCACACTCACATCCATACCTCTACATCTACATGCAAACATCCATATCTCTATGCATAATAATATTCTTTTAATTAATCTAGGATGATAGTTCCTAGAATATGGTAGGAAGTCCTCTTTTTATGCTTTGAATGAAATTATTTTATGCGTAATTTCTATAAAAATTTTGCCATAGCTCCGCTACTATGACTGATAAGTCTCAATTTTTTCTAAGGGATAAGGTTTATCATTAAGGAAATAATTAGAATGGTCTCTAATTGGATCATCAATCCATAATGGATTGAATCTTCGATAAACATAAACTAAAAGTATAGGAAAAAGCCATTAATTTGGTCTCAAACATAGCTTAATCTTGGATTAAGGAAAAGCCTTATGAAAAGCTTCATTTGGATTGAAAAGGGGTCATGAGTATGACCATTTCTTAAGTGAGAGAGAGAAAAACCATTAGAATTAAATATAAATAGAATCTTATGTAATTCTTTACTATCATTAATTAATTAACTTCAATAGCATTTCAAAAACCATATCAATTAAGCTTCTCAAGCTTGAGAGGGGTTGAGAAGAGAGAATCATTGAGAAATTATAGAAAAGATCAAAATTCATTATACTTATCTTATAATTTGCTTGATTCTTTGATCACGGTAGAGGCCCCCAACCAATCAATTGGTTTAGTATGTTGATGGAGCCACCAATGGGGATTGAAGAAAGAAAGAAGTATCAAAAACTAGTGAATTATTAAAGAATTCACAGTTCTTGGCTTAGGTGGAGTAGAGTAACAAAGCATAAGACACTATATATTTTGGCTTAGGTGGAGTAGAGTAACAAAGCATAAGACACTATATATTTTGGCTTAGGTGGAGTAGAGTAACAAAGCATAAGACACTATATATTTTGGCTTAGGTGGAGTAGAGTAACAAAGCATAAGACACTATATTTTTTTTCAACAAGGGGAGGCTTCTATTTATAGGAAAATTTGAGCTCCTAACCAAACAAACTGATTCTAGAATTTTCCAAGTCAGTTTGGTCACTTTTTGACCATTTTTAGGTCAGTTAAGCTAACTTTTTGGAACTAGACTTGAATGAGGAGAGAGGAGAGATGAAATATCTCAATTTTTATGAGTTTAAAACTCATTCAAGCATGTAAAATATGCACCTCCTTTAAAGAACTCTCCTTCCTTACATATGTGTCATAGTTTTTTTATTAATAAACCTTGTACATTTTCAACTCTTCATCTTATGTGAAATATGCACCTCCTTTAAAGAACTCCTCTTCCTTACAGATGTGTTTTTCTACTAATAAACCTTGTACATTTTCAACTCTTCATCTTATGTGAGCATTTACTCCTTTTTGGATACCCAAAATATCTCATATTTTTAATATTGCTCATAGCTTTTTACTAATAAACCTTGTACATTTTCAACTCTTCACCTTATGTGAGCATTTACTCATTTTTGGGTATCTTCTTTTTACAAATTGGATTTATCTCCTCCCTACACATGGATTGATGCTATTGGCCCATAGGAACCTTAATTGGACCATAGTCTAAAGATTTCTGAAAATCTAGACCCTTAGACTAAGGTTCTTTATACCTATTTCCAATTAATTCCAATTGCACATTGGAAAATTCTTTTTGAATTTCTGTTTCAGGGGAACTTATTTTAATAAGATGAGTTATCTTTCTATCCAAAAATATTCATAATCTGAATATTCTCTCTCTAGAATAATTTATCTCTCTAGGCTAAAACAGTTAGAAACAAGGTATTTATATTTCTGAAGAGTGATTGATTACAGGGGAAGATACTAGACATCAAAAAAGGGGTTGGGGGAGGAATCTTACATTCTACCCCACTTAAAAAAACGCGAGATGTCCTCATCTCGCAACTTGGGATAATTTCGCAAGATGCACGAATATGAGACTTAGAGAAAAATTTTAATCAAGATTAACCACCAAGAAAGTCTTAAAGAGGGCAAGATAAGAACAAGATTTAAACTTTATTCATTTTTAGAACTTATACAGTAAAGATAGAAGAACTCTTTACACTTCCATAAGCCCGTCCATCATATGGTCACAAAAGCAGTCCTCACAAGCTGCACAAGTATAGGGTAACTCATCTATGGGAATGATTCTGCTAGTTATTGCCGCACCTATCTCAGTGGTATGAGGTGATCCAACAAAAGGACCTCTGAGAGGCAAGCCAAAAACGGGGTAAAGGCATATCTTCTCATGAGGAAGAAAACACGCCAGTAAGAAGACCCGCTCAGAAAACCCAAGATGCCTTGATCTCATGACGCAGTAGTATCGGGGACCCAAACCCAAGGCTTCGATAACCATGGCCAAGCGAACATTGTTACGAAAGTGCTGCTGACCCCAAGGTGTTACCCTAGTTATGTTTTGATAGGTTCGCCATTTGGTCTGCGCTACAGAAGTTTCTAGGTAAGGAAAAAGTGAGCGCTCATACTGTTCTATAAAGTCTTTCTTCACAGACTCTCTTGCGTCTTGAAGGTGAGAAATCATCATGGATAAAACTAGTTCTTGTTGCCAAGCCATGAAGGAGATTAAGAAAGAAAGGAGATTGATGGGAGTAAGATTACTGTGAGCGACAGCTAAAGGTTACGACTTATATAAAGGAAGGAGCTAGCGTAACCTAGAAGCCAACGATAACTTGCCACTGAAGTTTTTTCGTCTTTCCATGATTTGAGTTTGACACAATTTTCTATAGAAGGCATTAAGAATTTTGAGATGAGGAGATAAAAGAAACTTGTAGGCTAAGTTACCTACTTTCATTGAATTCAGAATATAAGGGTCACAATATCTGGGGGATAACTTCTTATACTCCCCAAAAGATAAAGAACTTCTTTTGGGCCGTACTCGAATGAAAACCAAAACCTTGGTATCCAAAACACCAATTCTCACTTCTGAACTCATTGTTCTAAATCCTTAAAATAGGTGGGACTCCTGAGAAGTATTCTAGGAAAAGGGTCTTCCTTTTTTAAACAGAAACTTTATTTTATTTTAGAGAGGGAATAATTATAAGATCAGAAAGGGAGATTCTTACTCCTATATACCTCGACGCGACTGGGGAGGAATCTTACATTCTACCCCACTTAAAAAGTGCGAGATGTCCTCATCTCGCAAGGTAGAGGACAGCTCTTTTTCTTAAGATCCAATTTTATTCTGGGGTTCCTTATATTCTGGTCAACCCAACAGAACACTGGGATAAAATATTCCTTATATAGAACTCATCATAAATAACAATTCATTCAGATCATATCATTCAAATCTTTAACATGATAATGGTCCATTAGACCGAAAAGTTTCCTTCGGAACATTCCTCCACGGAAATTTCAGTTAAGCAAGTTCTCAATTTGACATCCCTTAACTTGATCTACCGGTCAAGTATTAATAGTAGCAATCTTACAGCACAACCCACTAATCTCATAGTGATTTGCTGAATTCATTATCATCATTCTAGTTATGAATATCATCACAGGGACTCGTCCCATTCCCCCTCATTGTAGTTTCATTATATTTCAACTAATTTTTAAAAATCATCATTTTTCAATCAGAATTTTCAATCAGAATCCAAATCAATTCATCAATTCTCAAACAGAATTAAAAATCATATCAATCACATTTGAAATCATCATCTGGATAGCATTAACGCTTATAATTTCAAGTCTTAGATTTACTCGTATATACTGTCAGTAAAGAGCTGCAGTATACTCTCGATATATACGGGTAGTCACGGCCCTTGGAATTATAAGGTAAATACTATCATGTCTAGGCCTCAAGCAAGTCAGGGATTCTATATAATTGCGGCACTTCCATCTGAAGACCCAATTACCAAATTACGAATTTCAGTTTGAATATCAAATTGTATGAATTATCTCACACAATTATAACCTTTTTGTGTTTCTTGATAAATTTTTGATATATTTGTCTTCTCAGTTGATCTTTATTAACCAAATGCTCTGATACCAACTGTAAGATCCCTGTTCCCACCGAGCAACAGATTCGGGATACTAGCAGCGGAAGTAGCACTTCTCGCGCGGGACAGGGGTCCCACATTCGGGGCCTCACCCACACGGATATTCGGATAAGAGACTAATCCGTCGGTTGTTCCAAAACCGAACCCGGAAAAACTTCCTTTACCGAAAAACACGGGCGATTCCTCCAGGGTAAATTTTTACTCTAACGTAGTCAAGGTCATTTCTGATCGAGCTGATCTAATTACATCTATAAGATACTTGGTCAGATTAAGGAAGAAACTTGCACTTGGATCATTGGGATCAACGCTTTTTTTCCCATTTAAGAGGCACAGCCATTGATTCTTATCCATAGAACAGTTACTGTCCGGAATTTATTTTATCTATCGTTGTAAAAATAAAAGTTTGAGTCTCGATTTACGGATCCATCAGTCCAGCCTAACCCCATCCAATCCCATGGGTTAGCCAACCGCCCAACCACTGTAGTGATGGGATCCAATTAAGAATTTGGTTAGGTTTTGTCCCGGGTACCAAGGAAAAGAGTTCCAAGGCCCCCTAGCCAGATGTTCATGCAAAATAAAACTAGTCACACCACTCACACACCCAATATGAAATTGCCTTTTTCAACTAGATTCAACCAGTTTAAAACAATCCTTTAATAAAACCATAGTATCACTAATCACCATCTTCCAATTTATCCAGTTGATTCTTAATTTTTCCATCATTCCTTCATCAGAGTATCTATGGCATCATTGGCAACTAGAACGCTCAGGGGCCGTTTCGACAGTTCCTAGCCCATAATACTCGGCAATATAATCACTTATCAAGATGGACTCTCGTTGAAGATCAGCAAGATCAACCAACAGATCCATATAAAGAGCCATGGACTCATCCATTAAAGACCAGCAAGGTCAATCAACCAGATCCATGCCCGATTTCAGAAAACAACTCCAACTCTATTCCAATATCTTCCTCGACGCACGCGTGGGTATCCTAGGCGACCCAGAGCCCGAGCACCGTATGGTCAGCACCCTCTAGGATCCTTCGCAGGTGACCTAGCGCTTCACTCATAAAACGCTTCCTTGTACCGGAAGCTCACCATTTTAATCGCACCGAGGCTGGTCAAGACCTCGGCCGACCTTGCTACGCGAGACGTCCTTCATTGACTCCCCGTCAGCAGTTGCAACTTTACCATCACGACCTTAATCACAAGACGGTCAAAATGCTCCCCCAGCATTCTTGACATAAAACAATCATTTACAAACAGCATTTACAAACAGTTTACAATATAATTTCTATTTTAACTTTCATTTTTTCACATTATCCCTCATCAATCTACATTACTTATTCCATATTCCATTTATATGTATACTCATCCCATCACATCATTTCCATCTCATCACTTCAGATTCCCTCACATCACATATCGTATATTCACATCCATACATCCACATCTATATGCGTACATTCACATCTACATGCATACATCTACATCTCTATGCATACATCCACATCCACATTCACATTCACCTCCATACATCTACATCTATATGCATACATCCACCTCCACATTCACATTCACCTCCATACATATCTACATCTATATGCATACATCCACCTCCACATTTACATCCACATCTATACATCTACATCTACATGCATACATCCATATCTCCATTCCCATCTACATCTATACATCTACATCTACATGCATCCATCCACCTCCACATCCACATCTACATCTATACATCTACATCTACATGCATCCATCCACCTCCACATCCACATCTACATCTATACATCTACATCTACATGTATACATCCACATCTCCATTCACATCTACATCTATACATCTACATCTACATGTATACATCCATATCTCCATTCTCATCTACATCTATACATCTACATCTACATGCATCCATCCACATCTACATCTATACATCTACATCTACATGTATACATCCACATCTCCATTCACATCTACATCTATACATCTACATCTACATACATCCATCCACATCTCCATTCACATCCTCATCTACACATCTATTTCTACATGCATACATCCATATCTCCATGCATACATCCACCTCCACATTCACACTCAATCCATACCTCTACATCTACATGCAAACATCCATATCTCCATGCATAATAATATTCTTTTAATTAATCTAGGATGATAGTTCCTAGAATATGGTAGGAAGTCCTCTTTTTATGCTTTGAATGAAATTATTTTATGCGTAATTTCTATAAAAATTTTGCCATAGCTCCGCTACTATGACTGATAAGTCTCAATTTTTTCTAAGGGATAAGGTTTATCATTAAGGAAATAATTAGAATGGTCTCTAATTGGATCATCAATCCATAATGGATTAAATCTTCGATAAACATAAACTAAAAGTATAGGAAAAAGCCATTAATTTGGTCTCAAACATAGCTTAATCTTGAATTAAGGAAAAGCCTTATGAAAAGCTTCATTTGGATTGAAAAGGGGTCATGAGTATGACCATTTCTTAAGTGAGAGAGAGAAAAACCATTAGAATTAAATATAAATAGAATCTTATGTAATTCTTTACTATCATTAATTAATTAACTTCAATAGCATTTCAAAAACCATATCAATTAAGCTTCTCAAGCTTGAGAGGGGTTGAGAAGAGAGAATCATTGAGAAATTATAGAAAAGATCAAAATTCACTATACTTATCTTATAATTTGCTTGATTCTTTGATCACGGTAGAGGCCCCCAACCAATCAATTGGTTTAGTATGTTGATGGAGCCACCAATGGGGATTGAAGAAAGAAAGAAGTATCAAAAACTAGTGAATTATTAAAGAATTCACAGTTCTTGGCTTAGGTGGAGTAGAGTAACAAAGCATAAGACACTATATATTTTGGCTTAGGTGGAGTAGAGTAACAAAGCATAAGACACTATATTTTTTTTCAACAAGGGGAGGCTTCTATTTATAGGAAAATTTGAGCTCCTAACCAAACAAACTGATTCTAGAATTTTCCAAGTCAGTTTGGTCACTTTTTGACCATTTTTAGGTCAGTTAAGCTAACTTTTTGGAACTAGACTTGAATGAGGAGAGAGGAGAGATGAAATATCTCAATTTTTATGAGTTTAAAACTCATTCAAGCATGTAAAATATGCACCTCCTTTAAAGAACTCTCCTTCCTTACATATGTGTCATAGTTTTTTTATTAATAAACCTTGTACATTTTCAACTCTTCATCTTATGTGAAATATGCACCTCCTTTAAAGAACTCCTCTTCCTTACAGATGTGTTTTTCTACTAATAAACCTTGTACATTTTCAACTCTTCATCTTATGTGAGCATTTACTCCTTTTTGGATACCCAAAATATCTCATATTTTTAATATTGCTCATAGCTTTTTACTAATAAACCTTGTACATTTTCAACTCTTCACCTTATGTGAACATTTACTCATTTTTGGGTATCTTCTTTTTACAAATTGGATTTATCTCCTCCCTACACATGGATTGATGCTATTGGCCCATAGGAACCTTAATTGGACCATAGTCTAAAGATTTCTGAAAATCTAGACCCTTAGACTAAGGTTCTTTATACCTATTTCCAATTAATTCCAATTGCACATTGGAAAATTCTTTTTGAATTTCTGTTTCAGGGGAACTTATTTTAATAAGATGAGTTATTTTTCTATCCAAAAATATTTATAATCTGAATATTCTCTCTCTAGAATAATTTTCTCTCTCTAGGCTAAAACAGTTAGAAACAAGGTCTTTATATTTCTGAAGAGTGATTGATTACAGGGGAAGATACTAGACATCAAAAAAAGGGATTGGGAGAGGAATCTTACAATACCTGGTTGTCAAGGGACTTATCTGTACGCCAAGGGTCATCTGGATTGGCATTAATTTGGGATTTCTTACCAAAATTAGAGTCTCCACCTAAAATTTTTGAGGTCCAAGGTGTAACTTCTTTTCCCCACATTCTCCTCTATCCATACATGCCACCCTTGCTACATTCTTGAAGGGAAATTAGGGTTTCTTGGAAACTTTATTGTTTTTGGGAAATTTTTGCAAATCAGGGTTTATGGCATTCATTTTCTAAAATTTATCATTGCCAATAGCCTTCTACACTATGTCAATATCCCATTCTACTAGCGCATAAGCAAACTTTGAAGATCTTGAAACTTTGTTTCTTCATAAAGCATGTGTTTTAAGCTCCTATGAACCCTTTCCCTCCCTTATGTTCAAGAATTTCAATCCATTTCATGGGGAAATAAAGGTTTTATCAAAATTAAGGTTTTGGAATGATTGGGATTGAACTCTCTTCATAAGTGTGTCAATCATGCTTTCTCATACCATAATTCACCCTTATATCCACAAACTTCATTGTATCACACACTAATTAGGGTTTCTCAAAAATCAAGGTTTCTTGAGTGCATTCGGTGCTGCATTGATTCCTTGCATTACACTCTCACCCTAATGTGGCGATTGAGTTTGGTGGTGTGTGGCAATATGGGAGATTGATCTTGTGGAAAGAATACTGTAAATCGTCACTTGGCATGAGTCATGCTAAGATCTGGACTGTAAGCTCCTATACATTACTCTCTTTACATTTCTAGCATTTCCATTGTGCAGTCTCAATTCAAATAAGCACTAGTATATCTAGCATGTGGAGAGGGTACCCTTGGCATTGGTTGAGAGGCTAAGGGGGAGCATGCTTGAACTCTCCTTGTCCTAAGTGCTTTTGGAAAAGTAGCACAAGGAGGGAGATTATGTACATGGTGATCAAGACATGGCCTCAACCCTTGCCATTGGATTCCAAACTTTGGTAAGGGGGTGAGAAAGCTTGGCTAGGAAACTCGCAAAGTAAAATCTCTTCATTGACTTGCTACATCGAATCAAATCAGCAATAGTTATATGTATACAAGTGGGAATGAATTGAAATGCAATTGACAAATCAATGGGGTTTTATAAGGAGGCATAGTTGGCATTATTGGGCACATTGATATTAGATATAGTGATTGAGATTGGCTCATAAATGCACTAAGGTCATGCCAAAATTTTTCCAAAGTCTAGTCAAAATGCCTTGGATGGATGCGATTTGGATGCATTATGATGCTTTAGATATGCCGGGATGCATACATGCAGTGGTTTGCAAGTTGGTTGCTTACATGTTAACAATTTGACATAATCTATAGTTTTTAGAAAAGTGTGATTCGATCTGGGGATTTTGGACTAAACGTGAATTGAATATTAGGATTTATTCCACACCATTAAGGATTCCCATAGAGCCCTCAACTACCCCGTTTTGTTTTCAAGTTAATGAGCTATGTCCGTTTCTCTACCGCATACCATGTTTGGACAAAATTTGAGCCAAGTCTCAGATCATAAATTTGACTTCACCATTGCATTCTCCACTAGGCAAATATCTTAACCACCAAGCTTTAACTCATTTGGAGCATTGGAGTACAAGCGGTGCACCATGCTATCACTATTTGACTGTAGGAAAAAGTCAAAACAATGTCATTTAGAGGGTTGATTAAACCAGAATTAACATCATACCCCTTATCCTAACACCTTCCCATAGAGTCCTAGAACATCGAAATCTGACATCCTATCACAAAATTGCCAGAACAACCTATTATGGCTGCCGATATAAAGCCAAAAGGTAGACCTAGAAAGCTATCATTAGCAATGGTGGAGGATATGGAAGGGGAGGAATTGATGGAACACGACACTATGGACACAATGGAAGAGCTTGAAGAGCAAATTCTTTGGGAATCACTCTAAAAATTCCTCTTAATCCATGGGTCAAACTTCAAAGGGAGTTGAAGAGGATGCTAAGGTGGGTAGTGCCCATAAGAGCACCTCTATAAGTTCGCAAGCCATTTCAAATGACAATTGCTCGTGAGTAAACTTGATTTTAAGCCACTCATGGTAGATAGATTGGATATCATTAACCAAACCTTGACTTCAAAGTTTGAATCTATGACTACCAAGATGGAAGCTATTGAAGATCAATCAGTTGGGTCAATCCATGAATCAACACAATGAAGAAGCTATTTGAATTGGTGGGATTCAAATCTATGCCTTAGATCTTACCAACCAACCTCCCGAGTTTTTCCTAGGGATAAACAATCTCTGAGAAAGTATTATAAATAAGCATATGCAATCTTGTTCACAAAATGTAAAAAAAGTGAACATTATCTTTTGCACCTCTTTAGTTTTCCTCAAATTTGGCACTAATGCATGCTCTCTCTTTTTTTTCATGGCAACAAGATGACAAAGCTGAAAGGAAATTCCTACTTAAGCAGTTGAAACCCTCTTCCTTCTCAAGAGAAGGAAAATATGTTGTTAAATATGCACAGAGGCATGTATAGAGTCCATGACCGACGATTTCTCTCTTGTTTGGTGCTAATAAAGCCAACCAATCTATGGTGGCGTGTTTTTGACTAATCGATGATGCTAAGCTATGGTGGAAGGAGTGGTGTAGAGAAAAGGATGTCCAAGAAAGCTCTATCACCTATAGGAACAAATCAAGGGAGCTATTAAGGAGAGGTACTTGCCTTTAGACTTTAAACCCTAAAAAGATAAATGAGTTTTATAGCCTGACCCAAAAGAACTCCTCAGTGGATGCTTACTGCTCCCAATTTGTTAGGCCCAAGAAGTATGCTCCAACTATGACCTTGGCTCAATCCATTAGCCAATTTGTACAAGGTTTTAACCCCTCTCCTCAACCATCGTCTAGAATCCATGCAGTCGACTAGCTTTTAGGATGTGATTTTCTGAGCTAGACTTTTAGAAGATGAGTTGAAGGATAGAAATAGCAACAACTTTAGGAAAAGACCTTACCTTGAATCGTCCAATGCAGGGTGACCTTCTGGATTGCCCTTCAATCAACTGCCATTTAGTGGTCAAATTTCATGGCCATTGTTGCCTCGCTCGCGAAAACCTTACACAATGACCTAGCATGGCAAAGAGGAATGACTACAATTGCCACCAACCAGGTCACCGACATGTTAATGCCCTCTTCTACCCAAGGCTATTAACCTTTCAAAATTACCTCCTCTAAACTTTCCCAAGAACCCACAAACTGATCCTAGGAGAAGATCTGCTTCCATTCAACAACCCGATCGAGTAAGAAATGGAGTTCACAGCCCCAAAGGTGGGTATCATTGAAGAGGTTGTGGAAGAGGAAGAGTTGCTATGATCCAAGCTAAAGAAAAAACCCTTGAAGATGAAGAGGAGGATAGAGCCTAGGTTCATGTTGAAAGAGCACCAAGGTGAAAATAAACAATTTTCAGTGATCCAGACACCAGCATCATATCATGGTGAACATTTTAAATTGTTGATTGATTATAGAAGTACTCATTCATTTCCTTCACCAAAGTGCATCAGACAATTAGGTCTTAATAAAAACCATCCAAGAAAATGGCATCGAGCTAGCTAGTGGCAAGGAAGTAATTTACCAATATACCATAGGAGATCTAGAGTTTGATAAAACCCATCCATGAAAATGGCATCGAGCTAGATAATGACAAGGAAGTACTTTCCCAATATACCATAGGAGATATAGAGTTTGATCTTATTGGCAAACTAACGAGTTGCTATTTCCATATGATGCCCCTGGATATTCATTTCTTGGAATGGATTGGCTAAAAGAATAAAAGCCCACCATCCACTGTGAGAATGGAGAAATCTCATTTAAGGATGCCAAAAATGAAGAAGTAGTGGCTTCAAGGAGGACTGGTAGACCCAGCTTACAGCTAGTCAAGGGCAGTAAGTTACTAATGGGTATCAGGAAGAATCAAAGGATGTTTGTTGTAAAACTCAACAAGGTAGAGAAAGATACTATAGGGAGTAAACCTGACTGGATATAAGACTACAAAGATCTCTTCCCAAAGGAACTTACCTAGATGCCCACAAAGGGAAATTTACCATGAGATTGAGCTTATTCACGGAGCACAACATGTGGCAAAAAGGGTATATAAAATGTTAGTTCCAGAGTCAATAGAACTCAAGGAATAACTTTGACCGATGTTAGAGAAAACGTTCATCAAACCAAGTGTATTGCCTTGGGGAGCTTCGGTCCTATTTCAAAAGAAGGATGGAACCTTACGATTATGCATTGACTATAGGGGTCTAAATTAACTCACTCTAAAAAATAAGTATTCAATCCCTAATATTGTCAAACTTTTAGATCGATTTCACGAAGACCAAGTCTTCACCAAGATTGATTTAAAGTCTGGTAATTATCAGATTAGATTCAAGGAGGAGGGAAGACACCCCAAAGATAACATTCAACTCCATATATGGGCATTGTGAATACACCGTGATGATGACATTTGGGTTGACTAATTCCCCAGCAACTTGCAATAGGCTCATGCAAGATATATTCAAGAAGCAGCTAGATAAATTACCTTGGTGTTCTTTGACTCACAAAATTTTGGTCTCAGATTACTAGGAAGGGCATATCTTGTATACATGCTCCAAATACCTAGAGTCTCATAACCTCTGTGCTGGAAAAAAGGAAGGCCCAAAGATAATTCTCTACATTGGCATTGCCTAGGAAATCTATAGACACCTGCACTAGCTTGATATTGTCAAGGGATTTGACCAACCCTTGCATTGGCACAACAATTGGAGCACGGATCCCTATCCTTCTGAGTTGGGTCAGGACTCAAAGGATTGTAATGACGCAACAACCTTTAGATTAGGTCTAGGACCATGGTCATGGGATCAGGTATAAAAGGGGCTCATGGGTTGTCATTTGTACCTTTTATGAACTTTTATGATCTTTGGACATTATCTCTCGTGGACATTTGTATGTCCTTGGAGCCTTTGGCTAGCATAGGCTTATAGAAGGATATTTCCATCCTCTCGCTGCTGCTGAGAGGTTAACTCACTTAGGCATCATGGCTCTTTGTATGAGATTATCTCCTTAATCTTGCATTAATTAATGTGGTGATTATCCCATATCTCAGCTTTATTATCACTTCATTCCAATCGGTACTAGAGCTCTTGGCTTGATTTGAGCAAATTTCTATAGAATGCAAGAGTTCTTGATTTTCTTGAAAACTTTGTTACATGAATGAAGTGCTTCAAGCTGATTATACATGGATTAGTGGTGGGCATGAAGATCATGGAGCTTGGCCACAAGATTTGATGTCATTTTGGGAGAAATTGCATCAATTTTGGAGAAATTTTGATGACCGAGCACATTTTGGATCAAAATTTGATTAGGACAGGCAAAGTTTCGAGGTGTGGACTTGCAAAAAAAAAAACATCTTTCTCCCCCTCACTTATAAATGGAAGATTTGTGGAGATGGAGACTTGGAGCAACCATGAAGTAACATGGTGGCTAAATAAGCATTGGGAGACTTAGCAGGTTGTAGAAGGCACAACCGAGAGGATAACGAAGATAAATCTGTGTGAATGGGATCTGCTAGCCATTGTCACCTATTAATGGAGGCATTTGCAAACCCTAAACCAACTCTCTGTTAGCATTAAGCATTTGGGAGGGAAATTATACTATGGATCTTCGCAAGAGAAGGGTGAACGTTTGATGCTAACAAGAGATTGAAGCTCAAAAACGACCGTCGGCTTTGGTGTTTTCTCCAACCCTAATCACGATTTTTTTTTTTGCATTAACCATTTCATCATACCTTCTTGAGCTTGAATTTTGCTTATCTCATGCTTTCTTACAAGATTTGAGAAATTTCTTGAGATCTAGGATTTCTCACCAAATTAGGGTTTTTGGGGGATTTTTGCCAAAATTGATTCCATAATCTTCTTCCTTATGCTTCCTCCTACTCACTCATGCATTGGTTAACTCTCAAACCATGGGATTAGGGTTTCTTGACCTTTTTTTTTCCAATTTGGGGGTTTTTCCAAAATTAGGGTTTGCTCTTACAATTTCATAAGATTGGCATTGTTTTGCCCCTTGTGTAGTGTTCTCTTGTCTTACGTGCTCTCTTGAAGATCGTTTCTACCATGTGTGGGTGGAACAATAGAGAGCAGATGGAAGGGAACATGGGTACCTCAAAGAGTAGTGACAAGCACAACATACCCTGTGTAGTGTTCTCTTGTCCTACGTGCTCTCTTGAAGATTGTTTCTACCATGTGTGGGTGGAACCATAGAGAGAAGATGGAAGGGAACATGAGCACTTGAGAGGGTAGTGTGAGTTGGTGGCCGAAATGCCTACAAACTATTGGTAGCCGAAATGCCTATAAACTATGTGTAGCAGAAATGCTTATGGAACACCAGGCTATCTATGCCTGCGCGAGTGATTGTTTTATCTTGTTACTTGAGCCCACCTCTCATCCAAAGTGTGTGGTCAGAGTACCAACACGGAGTGCAAGTGGTAAAGTGGACATGATACCTGGTTGGCAAGGGACTTATGTGTACGCCAAGGGTCATGTGGATTGGCATTAATTTGGGATTTCTTACCAAAATTAGAGTCTCCACCTAAAATTTTTGAGGTCCAAGGTGTAACTTCTTTTCCCCACATTCTCCTCTATCCATACATGCCACCTTGCTACATTCTTGAAGGGAAATTAGGGTTTCTTGGAAACTTTGTTGTTTTTGGGAAAATTTTGCAAATCAGGGTTTATGGCATTCATTTTCTAAAATTTATCATTGCCAATAGCCTTCTACACTATCTCAATACCCCATTCTACTAGCGCATAAGCAAACTTTGAAGATCTTGAAACTTTGTTTCTTCATAAAGCATGTGTTTTAAGCTCCTATGAACCCTTTCCCTCCCTTATGTTCAAGAATTTCAATCCATTTCATGGGGAAATAAAGGTTTTATCAAAATTAAGGTTTTGGAATGATTGGGATTGAACTCTCTTCATAAGTGTGTCAATCATGCTTTCTCACACCATAATTCACCCTTATATCCACAAACTTCATTGTATCACACACTAATTAGGGTTTCTCAAAAATCAAGGTTTCTTGAGTGCATTCGGTGCTGCATTGATTCCTTGCATTACACTCTCACCCTAATGTGGCGATTGAGTTTGGTGGTGTGTGGCAATATGGGAGATCGATCTTGTGGAAAGAATACTGTAAATCGTCACTTGGCATGAGTCATGCTAAGATTTGGACTGTAAGCTCCTATACATTACTCTCTTTACATTTCTAGCATTTCCATTGTGCAGTCTCAATTCAAATAAGCACTAGTATATCTAGCATGTGGAGCGGGTACCCTTGGCATTGGTTGAGAGGCCAAGGGGGAGCATGCTTGAACTCTCCTTGTCCTAAGTGCTTTTGGAAAAGTAGCACAAGGAGGGAGATTATATACATGGTGATCAAGACATGGCCTCAACCCTTGCCATTGGATTCCAAACTTTGGTAAGGGGGTGAGAAAGCTTGGCTAGGAAACTGGCAAAGTAAAATCTCTTCATTGACTTGCTACATCGAATCAAATCAGCAATAGTTATATGTATACAAGTGGGAATGAATTGAAATGCAATTGACAAATCAATGGGGTTTTATAAGGAGGCATAGTTGGCATTATTGGGCACATTGATATTAGATATAGTGATTGAGATTGGCTCATAAATGCACTAAGGTCATGCCAAAATTTTTCCAAAGTCTAGTCAAAATGCCTTGGATGGATGCGATTTGGGTGCATTATGATGCTTTAGATATGCCGGGATGCATACATGCAGTGGTTTGCAAGTTGGTTGCTTACATGTTAACAATTTGACATAATCTATAGTTTTTAGAAAAGTGTGATTCGATCTAGGAGATTTTGATGAGTTGAAGGATAGAAATAGCAACAACTTTAGGAAAAGACCTTACCTTGAATCGTCCAATGCAGGGTGACCTTCTGGATTGCCCTTCAATCAACTGCCGTTTAGTGGTCAAATTTCATGGCCATTGTTGCCTCGCTCGCGAAAACCTTACACAATGACCTAGCATGGCAAAGAGGAATGACTACAATTGCCACCAACCAGGTCACCGACATGTTAATGCCCTCTTCTACCCAAGGCTGTTAACCTTTCAAAATTACCTCCTCTAAACTTTCCCAAGAACCCACAAACTGATCCTAGGAGAAGATCTGCTTCCATTCAACAACCCGGTCAAGTAAGAAATGGAGTCCACAGCCCCAAAGGTGGGTATCATTGAAGAGGTTGTGGAAGAGGAAGAGTTGCTATGATCCAAGCTAAAGAAAAAACCCTTGAAGATGAAGAGGAGGATAGAGCCTAGGTTCATGTTGAAAGAGCACCAAGGTGAAAATAAACAATTTTCAGTGATCCAGACACCAGCATCATATCATGGTAAACATTTTAAATTGTTGATTGATTATAGAAGTACTCATTCATTTCCTTCACCAAAGTGCATCAGACAATTAGGTCTTAATAAAAACCATCCAAGAAAATGGCATCGAGCTAGCTAGTGGCAAGGAAGTAATTTACCAATATACCATAGGAGATCTAGAGTTTGATAAAACCCATCCATGAAAATGGCATCGAGCTAGATAATGACAAGGAAGTACTTTCCCAATATACCATAGGAGATATAGAGTTTTATCTTATTGGCAAACTAACGAGTTGCTATTTCCATATGATGCCCCTGGATATTCATTTCTTGGAATGGATTGGCTAAAAGAATAAAAGCCCACCATCAACTATGAGAATGGAGAAATCTCATTTAAGGATGCCAAAAATGAAGAAGTAGTGGCTTCAGGGAGGACTGGTAGACCCAGCTTACAGCTAGTCAAGGGCAGTAAGTTACTAATGGGTATCAGGAAGAATCAAAGGATGTTTGTTGTAAAACTCAACAAGGTAGAGAAAGATACTATAGGGAGTAAACCTGACTGGATATAAGACTACAAAGATCTCTTCCCAAAGGAACTTACCTAGATGCCCACAAAAGGAAATTTACCATGAGATTGAGCTTATTCACGGAGCACAACCTGTGGCAAAAAGGGTATATAAAATGTTAGTTCCAGAGTCAATAGAACTCAAGGAATAACTTTGACCGATGTTAGAGAAAACGTTCATCAAACCAAGTGTATTGCCTTGGGGAGCTTCGGTCCTATTTCAAAAGAAGAAGGATGGAACCTTACGATTATGCATTGACTATAGGGGTCTAAATTAACTCACTCTAAAAAATAAGTATTCAATCCCTAAGATTGTCAAACTTTTAGATCGATTTCACGAAGACCAAGTCTTCACCAAGATTGATTTAAAGTCTGGTTATTATCAGATTAGATTCAAGGAGGAGGGAAGACACCCCAAAGATAACATTCAACTCCATATATGGGCATTGTGAATACACCGTGATGATGACATTTGGGTTGACTAATTCCCCAGCAACTTGCAATAGGCTCATGCAAGATATATTCAAGAAGCAGCTAGATAAATTACCTTGGTGTTCTTTGACTCACAAAATTTTGGTCTCAGATTACTAGGAAGGGCATATCTTGTATACATGCTCCAAATACCTAGAGTCTCAGACTACTAGGAAGGCCCAAAGATAATTCTCTACATTGGCATTGCCTAGGAAATCTGTAGACACCTGCACTAGCTTGATATTGTCAAGGGATTTGACCAACCCTTGCATTGGCACAACAATTGGAGCACGGATCCCTATCCTTCTGAGTTGGGTCAGGACTCAAAGGATTGTAATGACGCAACAACCTTTAGATTAGGTCTAGGACCATGGTCATGGGATCAGGTATAAAAGGGGCTCATGGGTTGTCATTTGTACCTTTTATGAACTTTTATGATCTTTGGACATTATCTCTCTTGGACATTTGTATGTCCTTGGAGCCTTTGGCTAGCATAGGCTTATAGAAGGATATTTCCATCCTCTCGCTGCTGCTGCTGAGAGGTTAACTCACTTAGGCATCATGGCTCTTTGTATGAGATTATCTCCTTAATCTTGCATTAATTAATGTGGTGATTATCCCATATCTCAGCTTTATTATCACTTCATTCCAATCGGTACTAGAGCTCTTGGCTCGATTTGAGCAAATTTCTATAGAATGCAAGAGTTCTTGATTTTCTTGAAAACTTTGTTACATGAATGAAGTGCTTCAAGCTGATTATACATGGATTAGTGGTGGGCATGAAGATCATGGAGCTTGGCCACAAGATTTGATGTCATTTTGGGAGAAATTGCATCAATTTTGGAGAAATTTTGATGACCGAGCACATTTTGGATCAAAATTTGATTAGGACAGGCAAAGTTTCGAGGTGTGGACTTGCAAAAAAAAAAAAAACATCTTTCTCCCCCTCACTTATAAATGGAAGATTGGTGGAGATGGAGACTTGGAGCAACCATGAAGTAACATGGTGGCTAAATAAGCATTGGGAGACTTAGCAGAATGTAGAAGGCATAACCGAGAGGATAACGAAGATAAATCTGTGTGAATGGGATCTGCTAGCCATTGTCACCTATTAATGGAGGCATTTGCAAACCCTAAACCAACTCTCTGTTAGCATTAAGCATTTGGGAGGGAAATTATACTATGGATCTTCGCAAGAGAAGGGTGAACGTTTGATGCTAACAAGAGATTGAAGCTCAAAAACGACCGTCGGCTTTGGTGTTTTCTCCAACCCTAATCACGATTTTTTTTTGCATTAACCATTTCATCATACCTTCTTGAGCTTGAATTTTGCTTATCTCATGCTTTCTTACAAGATTTGAGAAATTTCTTGAGATCTAGGATTTCTCACCAAATTAGGGTTTTTGGGGGATTTTTGCCAAAATTGATTCCATAATCTTCTTCCTTATGCTTCCTCCTACTCACTCATGCATTGGTTAACTCTCAAACCATGGGATTAGGGTTTCTTGACCTTTTTTTTCCAATTTGGGGGTTTTTCCAAAATTAGGGTTTGCTCTTACAATTTCATAAGATTGGCATTGTTTTGCCCCTTGTGTAGTGTTCTCTTGTCTTACGTGCTCTCTTGAAGATCGTTTCTACCATGTGTTGGTGGAACAATAGAGAGCAGATGGAAGGGAACATGGGTACCTCAAAGAGTAGTGACAAGCACAACATACCCTGTGTAGTGTTCTCTTGTCCTACGTGCTCTCTTGAAGATTGTTTCTACCATGTGTGGGTGGAACCATAGAGAGAAGATGGAAGGGAACATGAGCACTTGAGAGGGTAGTGTGAGTTGGTGGCCGAAATGCCTACAAACTATTGGTAGCCGAAATGCCTATAAACTATGTGTAGCAGAAATGCTTATGGAACACCAGGCTATCTATGCCTGCGCGAGTGATTGTTTTATCTTGTTACTTGAGCCCACCTCTCATCCAAAGTGTGTGGTCAGAGTACCAACACGGAGTGCAAGTGGTAAAGTGGACATGATACCTGGTTGGCAAGGGACTTATGTGTACGCCAAGGGTCATGTGGATTGGCATTAATTTGGGATTTCTTACCAAAATTAGAGTCTCCACCTAAAATTTTTGAGGTCCAAGGTGTAACTTCTTTTCCCCACGTTCTCCTCTATCCATACATGCCACCCTTGCTACATTCTTGAAGGGAAATTAGGGTTTCTTGGAAACTTTGTTGTTTTTGGGAAATTTTTGCAAATCAGGGTTTATGGCACTCATTTTCTAAAATTTATCATTGCCAATAGCCTTCTACACTATCTCAATACCCCATTCTACTAGCGCATAAGCAAACTTTGAAGATCTTGAAACTTTGTTTCTTCATAAAGCATGTGTTTTAAGCTCCTATGAACCCTTTCCCTCCCTTATGTTCAAGAATTTCAATCCATTTCATGGGGAAATAAAGGTTTTATCAAAATTAAGGTTTTGGAATGATTGGGATTGAACTCTCTTCATAAGTGTGTCAATCATGCTTTCTCATACCATAATTCACCCTTATATCCACAAACTTCATTGTATCACACACTAATTAGGGTTTCTCAAAAATCAAGGTTTCTTGAGTGCATTCGGTGCTGCA
Organism: Cibotium barometz; assembly: GCF_041138505.1. NCBI lineage: Eukaryota > Viridiplantae > Streptophyta > Polypodiopsida > Cyatheales > Cibotiaceae > Cibotium > Cibotium barometz. The sequence goes on along the minus strand of NC_141097.1, from coordinate 37,291,656 downwards.
TTGATTCCTTGCATTACACTCTCACCCTAATGTGGCGATTGAGTTTGGTGGTGTGTGGCAATATGGGAGATTGATCTTGTGGAAAGAATACTGTAAATCGTCACTTGGCATGAGTCATGCTAAGATTTGGACTGTAAGCTCCTATACATTACTCTCTTTACATTTCTAGCATTTCCATTGTGCAGTCTCAATTCAAATAAGCACTAGTATATCTAGCATGTGGAGCGGGTACCCTTGGCATTGGTTGAGAGGCCAAGGGGGAGCATGCTTGAACTCTCCTTGTCCTAAGTGCTTTTGGAAAAGTAGCACAAGGAGGGAGATTATGTACATGGTGATCAAGACATGGCCTCAACCCTTGCCATTGGATTCCAAACTTTGGTAAGGGGGTGAGAAAGCTTGGCTAGGAAACTGGCAAAGTAAAATCTCTTCATTGACTTGCTACATCGAATCAAATCAGCAATAGTTATATGTATACAAGTGGGAATGAATTGAAATGCAATTGACAAATCAATGGGGTTTTATAAGGAGGCATAGTTGGCACTATTGGGCACATTGATATTAGATATAGTGATTGAGATTGGCTCATAAATGCACTAAGGTCATGCCAAAATTTTTCCAAAGTCTAGTCAAAATGCCTTGGATGGATGCGATTTGGATGCATTATAATGCTTTAGATATGCCGGGATGCATACATGCAGTGGTTTGCAAGTTGGTTGCTTACATGTTAACAATTTGACATAATCTATAGTTTTTAGAAAAGTGTGATTCGATCTAGGAGATTTTGGACTAAACCTGAATTGAATATTAGGATTTATTCCACACCATTAAGGATTCCCATAGATCCCTCAACTACCCCGTTTTGTTTTCAAGTTAATGAGCTATGCCCGTTTCTCTACCGCATACCATGTTTGGACAAAATTTGAGCCAAGTCTCAGATCATAAATTTGACTTCACCATTGCGTTCTCCACTAGCCAAATACCTTAACCACCAAGCTTTAACTCATTTGGAGCATTGGAGTACAAGCGGTGCACCAAGCTATCACTATTTGACTGTAGGAAAAAGTCAAAACAATGTCATTTAGAGGGTTGATTAAACCAAAATTAACATCATACCCCTTATCCTAACACCTTCCCATAGAGTCCTAGAATACCGAAATCTGACATCCTATCACAAAATTGCCAGAACAACCTATTATGGCTGCCGATATAAAGCCAAAAGGTAGACCTAGAAAGCTATCATTAGCAATGGTGGATGATATGGAAGGGGAGGAATTGATGGAACACGACACTATGGACACAATGGAAGAGCTTGAAGAGCAAATTCTTTGGGAATCACTCTAAAAATTCCTCTTAATCCATGGGTCAAACTTCAAAGGGAGTTGAAGAGGATGCTAAGGTGGGTAGTGCCCATAAGAGCACCTCTATAAGTTCGCAAGCCATTTCAAATGACAATTGCTCGTGAGTAAACTTGATTTTAAGCCACTCATGGTAGATAGATTGGATATCATTAACCAAACCTTGACTTCAAAGTTTGAATCTATGACTACCAAGATGGAAGCTATTGAAGATCAATCAGTTGGGTCAATCCATGAATCAACACAATGAAGAAGCTATTGAGGGTAGAATTGGTGGGATTCAAATCTATGCCTTAGATCTTACCAACCAACCTCCCGAGTTTTTCCTAGGGATAAACAATCTCTGAGAAAGTATTATAAATAAGCATATGCAATCTTGTTCACAAAATGTAAAAAAAGTGAACATTATCTTTTGCACCTCTTTAGTTTTCCTCAAATTTGGCGCTAATGCATGCTCTCGTTTTTTTTTTCATGGCAACAAGATGACGAAGCTGAAAGGAAATTCCTACTTAAGCAGTTGAAACCCTCTTCCTTCTCAAGAGAAGGAAAATATGTTGTTAAATATGCACAGAGGCATGTATAGAGTCCATGACCGACGATTTCTCTCTTGTTTGGTGCTAATAAAGCCAACCAATCTATGGTGGCGTGTTTTTGACTAATCGATGATGCTAAGCTATGGTGGTGGAAGGAGTGGTGTAGAGAAAAGGATGTCCAAGAAAGCTCTATCACCTATAGGAACAAAGCAAGGGAGCTATTAAGGAGAGGTACTTGCCTTTAGACTTTAAACCCTAAAAAGATAAATGAGTTTTATAGCCTGACCCCAAAGAACTCCTCAGTGGATGCTTACTACTCCCAATTTGTTAGGCCCAAGAAGTATGCTCCAACTATGACCTTGGCTCAATCCATTAGCCAATTTGTACAAGGTTTTAACCCCTCTCCTCAACCATCGTCTAGAATCCATGCAGTCGACTAGCTTTTAGGATGTGACTTTTAGAAGATGAGTTGAAGGATAGAAATAGCAACAACTTTAGGAAAAGACCTTACCTTGAATCGTCCAATGCAGGGTGACCTTCTGGATTGCCCTTCAATCAACTGCCGTTTAGTGGTCAAATTTCATGGCCATTGTTGCCTCGCTCGCGAAAACCTTACACAATGACCTAGCATGGCAAAGAGGAATGACTACAATTGCCACCAACCAGGTCACCGACATGTTAATGCCCTCTTCTACCCAAGGCTGTTAACCTTTCAAAATTACCTCCTCTAAACTTTCCCAAGAACCCACAAACTGATCCTAGGAGAAGATCTGCTTCCATTCAACAACCCGGTCAAGTAAGAAATGGAGTCCACAGCCCCAAAGGTGGGTATCATTGAAGAGGTTGTGGAAGAGGAAGAGTTGCTATGATCCAAGCTAAAGAAAAAACCCTTGAAGATGAAGAGGAGGATAGAGCCTAGGTTCATGTTGAAAGAGCACCAAGGTGAAAATAAACAATTTTCAGTGATCCAGACACCAGCATCATATCATGGTAAACATTTTAAATTGTTGATTGATTATAGAAGTACTCATTCATTTCCTTCACCAAAGTGCATCAGACAATTAGGTCTTAATAAAAACCATCCAAGAAAATGGCATCGAGCTAGCTAGTGGCAAGGAAGTAATTTACCAATATACCATAGGAGATCTAGAGTTTGATAAAACCCATCCATGAAAATGGCATCGAGCTAGATAATGACAAGGAAGTACTTTCCCAATATACCATAGGAGATATAGAGTTTTATCTTATTGGCAAACTAACGAGTTGCTATTTCCATATGATGCCCCTGGATATTCATTTCTTGGAATGGATTGGCTAAAAGAATAAAAGCCCACCATCAACTGTGAGAATGGAGAAATCTCATTTAAGGATGCCAAAAATGAAGAAGTAGTGGCTTCAGGGAGGACTGGTAGACCCAGCTTACAGCTAGTCAAGGGCAGTAAGTTACTAATGGGTATCAGGAAGAATCAAAGGATGTTTGTTGTAAAACTCAACAAGGTAGAGAAAGATACTATAGGGAGTAAACCTGACTGGATATAAGACTACAAAGATCTCTTCCCAAAGGAACTTACCTAGATGCCCACAAAGGGAAATTTACCATGAGATTGAGCTTATTCACGGAGCACAACCTGTGGCAAAAAGGGTATATAAAATGTTAGTTCCAGAGTCAATAGAACTCAAGGAATAACTTTGACCGATGTTAGAGAACACGTTCATCAAACCAAGTGTATTGCCTTGGGGAGCTTCAGTCCTATTTCAAAAGAAGAAGGATGGAACCTTACGATTATGCATTGACTATAGGGGTCTAAATTAACTCACTCTAAAAAATAAGTATTCAATCCCTAAGATTGTCAAACTTTTAGATCGATTTCACGAAGACCAAGTCTTCACCAAGATTGATTTAAAGTCTGGTTATTATCAGATTAGATTCAAGGAGGAGGGAAGACACCCCAAAGATAACATTCAACTCCATATATGGGCATTGTGAATACACCGTGATGATGACATTTGGGTTGACTAATTCCCCAGCAACTTGCAATAGGCTCGTGCAAGATATATTCAAGAAGCAGCTAGATAAATTACCTTGGTGTTCTTTGACTCACAAAATTTTGGTCTCAGATTACTAGGAAGGGCATATCTTGTATACATGCTCCAAATACCTAGAGTCTCATAACCTCTGTGCTGGAAAAAAGGAAGGCCCAAAGATAATTCTCTACATTGGCATTGCCTAGGAAATCTATAGACACCTGCACTAGCTTGATATTGTCAAGGGATTTGACCAACCCTTGCATTGGCACAACAATTGGAGCACGGATCCCTATCCTTCTGAGTTGGGTCAGGACTCAAAGGATTGTAATGACGCAACAACCTTTAGATTAGGTCTAGGACCATGGTCATGGGATCAGGTATAAAAGGGGCTCATGGGTTGTCATTTGTACCTTTTATGAACTTTTATGATCTTTGGACATTATCTCTCTTGGACATTTGTATGTCCTTGGAGCCTTTGGCTAGCATAGGCTTATAGAAGGATATTTCCATCCTCTCGCTGCTGCTGAGAGGTTAACTCACTTAGGCATCATGGCTCTTTGTATGAGATTATCTCCTTAATCTTGCATTAATTAATGTGGTGATTATCCCATATCTCAGCTTTATTATCACTTCATTCCAATCGGTACTAGAGCTCTTGGCTCGATTTGAGCAAATTTCTATAGAATGCAAGAGTTCTTGATTTTCTTGAAAACTTTGTTACATGAATGAAGTGCTTCAAGCTGATTATACATGGATTAGTGGTGGGCATGAAGATCATGGAGCTTGGCCACAAGATTTGATGTCATTTTGGGAGAAATTGCATCAATTTTGGAGAAATTTTGATGACCGAGCACATTTTGGATCAAAATTTGATTAGGACAGGCAAAGTTTCGAGGTGTGGACTTGCAAAAAAAAAAACATCTTTCTTCCCCTCACTTATAAATGGAAGATTGGTGTAGATGGAGACTTGGAGCAACCATGAAGTTGTTGAAATATACAAGTGAATAGGGTGTGTGTGGGAACAAGCTCTTGGATAGAGGCTGTAAAAGAGGAGATGTAATTGTGAAAGCACCTGTGAAAAGGTGAGAAGAATCTACTGGGAGAGAATAATGGGTAGCATGAGGGAATTTAGGAGTGTGGAGATATTCTGGGAGATAATCAGGGAAAAGAGAAGAGGTGGAGAGAATCAGGCAAAAGGTGGAGATATTCAGGGAGTGAATCATGGAGAAATCAAGGGGATTTGATGCTTGATGTAAACTCTATAAATTGAGGCATAGCCCTAATGAGAATTTGCTGGTTTTTGAGTATCCATGCCTACATTAATCTATCGGCTAATTATTCACTAATTATGTCTTAATCATTTCTTAATCACTTTGTTAATCATGTTGATTCTAGTGTTTGATCCACCATAGCTCATCATTATGCTCAAATTTCAACATGGTATCAGAGCCATGCCTAGAATCAACCAGATTTATGAGCCCATTAGTGAATTAATCAGGTTTAGTAAAATAATTAGCAAAAAAATCAGTTTTTAGTAAGCTTTCACTCTTCCCCTTCACCCCCAGCCAGTGGAGGGTCTCTAGCATCTAGCACACATCAAATTAGGGCAAAAGCTTCTAGCCATAGCTAGCTAAGCTCCTTAGCTTCAAGCCTATGCAAAAAACGTAGCAAACCGCCAGCGCGTTTGGGAGAATTCGCCGTTTCTGCAGGCGCCGTTTTTCTGAGGTATTTTTGCCATTGCTACTTGCTCCAAACAAATTACTTCAATTCCCTTTAGCACAAGGGGTAATCAAGCATGCTCTACAAGCTGGTGAAGTCAGAATTGAGTTTCATCAAATCTACAGTGAGATCCAAGCTCTTCATCAAATCTGCAGGTGACTTTGGTAAAACAGAGATTAAGCTTTCATTATTTGGTCAAATCTTGTGTTTCTTGGCTTAATCCTCTACTAGACTCATTGCTATTGATGCCTTTGAAAGCATTTGAGCTCATTTGAAGTGGAAGGCACCAGATCTGGACTCCCCACATACTCTGTTTTCTGCACATAAAACAGAGCATTAATTTGCTAATCAGTGATTAATCAGTGCTAATCACTGTACTTTGGTGCAATTGAGGGTTCAAATTAACCATTAGGTATCTGATACAGATCCCTATAACTTCAGATTGGAAATCGGAGTTGGTTTGATACTCCAACCATCCCGTACAAATTGGTTACCCTTAATTTAGTGTAATTTCTGGAAAAATTCTGCTGATAAAATTGTGAAAATCATCATTTTGCATTTAACCCTTGGTTAATGCCTGTAAATCTCACTCAAATTCACGATTATTCACAGCCAGAATTGCATTTGGAATGTGCATGAGAATGAATGCTATACGCATTATGTATTGGGCACATTTTATCAGTGTAAAAATGGGAACAGACACTGCCCTTGTCCAGATTAAGGCAAGAGGTAAGACCTCCCGCATAAATTTGGGTTTGCATTGCATAATGATACAAAATAAACATAAAAAGCCCAAAGGAATTGTCAGCAAAACATTGAAACATGTTGCTCACATGGAGCAAAATGACCTGACGGACAAGCTCATGGCCCCAGCCATGAAAGAAGAAGAATATCTCTTCCCAAGAAGAGGATCCACACCGAGAAGAAGACCTGAAGGAAGACATGGACACGAGAAGAGAAGCTGCCACAAGAAGAGAAGCTGCCCCGAGAAGAGAAGCTGCCCCGAGAAGACTGAAAGAAGAGACGGACGCGTGGAGAGATGCTGCCACGACAAGAAGACTGAAGAGAAGAGAAGATGTGAGGCTCCAAAGAGTGAGGAGCCATGTGAAAATCTCTGAGAGAGAGAGAGAGAGAGAGAGAGAGAGAGAGAGAGAGAGAGAGAGAGAGCCCACAACCCAATCTAACCTGCCCCAATAAAGTAAAACCACCTCTGAGCCACCGATGATGTAGGCCACGTGGTAGTTGTATGTGTGAGCACTTTAGTCAAGGTCGCGGGCACTTATAGTAGCCTTGGACACATAGAGAGAGAGAGAGTGTCAAGGACTATGGAGTTTAGGGACTTGAGGCACTGCGCGGACTGTCAAGTAAGAAAGAAACTTGATACAGGGTCCAGGTGTGCTGAGATAACTTGAGGGGAGGAGTAGACACTGGTCGCGGACTGCCGAGTAATGGGTGGCAAACTTGGTATAGGGTCTAGGTGTGCTAGGATTATTCACTTGAGGGGAGGTGTTGAAATATACAAGTGAATAGGGTGTGTGTGGGAACAAGCTCTTGGATAGAGGCTGTAAAAGAGGAGATGTAATTGTGAAAGCACCTGTGAAAAGGTGAGAAGAATCTACTGGGAGAGAATAATGGGTAGCATGAGGGAATTAGGAGTGTGGAGATATTCTGGGAGATAATCAGGGAAAAGAGAAGAGGTGGAGAGAATCAGGCAAAAGGTGGAGATATTCAGGGAGTGAATCATGGAGAAATCAAGGGGATTTGATGCTTGATGTAAACTCTATAAATTGAGGCATAGCCCTAATGAGAATTTGCTGGTTTTTGAGTATCCATGCCTACATTAATCTATCTGCTAATTATTCACTAATTACGTCTTAATCATTTCTTAATCACTTTGTTAATCATGTTGATTCTAGTGTTTGATCCACCATAGCTCATCATTATGCTCAAATTTCAACAGAAGTAACATGGTGGTTAAATAAGCATTGGGAGACTTAGCAGGTTGTAGAAGGCACAACTGAGAGGATAACGAAGATAAATCTGTGTGAATGGGATCTCCTAGCCATTGTCACCTATTAATGGAGGCATTTGCAAACCCTAAACCAACTCTCTGTTAGCATTAAGCATTTGGGAGGGAAATTATACTATGGATCTTCGCAAGAGAAGGGTGAACGGTTGATGCTAACAAGAGATTGAAGCTCAAAAACGACCGTCGGCTTTGGTGTTTTCTCCAACCCTAATCACGATTTTTTTTTTTGCATTAACCATTTCATCATACCTTCTTGAGCTTGAATTTTGCTTATCTCATGCTTTCTTACAAGATTTGAGAAATTTCTTGAGATCTAGGATTTCTCACCAAATTAGGGTTTTTGGGGGATTTTTGCCAAAATTGATTCCATAATCTTCTTCCTTATGCTTCCTCCTACTCACTCATGCATTGGTTAACTCTCAAACCATGGGATTAGGGTTTCTTGACCTTTTTTTTTCCAATTTGGGGGTTTTTCCAAAATTAGGGTTTGCTCTTACAATTTCATAAGATTGGCATTGTTTTGCCCCTTGTGTAGTGTTCTCTTGTCTTACGTGCTCTCTTGAAGATCGTTTCTACCATGTGTGGGTGGAACAATAGAGAGCAGATGGAAGGGAACATGGGTACGTCAAAGAGTAGTGACAAGCACAACATACCCTGTGTAGTGTTCTCTTGTCTTACGTGCTCTCTTGAAGACTGTTTCTACCATGTGTGGGTGGAACCATAGAGAGAAGATGGAAGGGAACATGAGCACTTGAGAGGGTAGTGTGAGTTGGTGGCCGAAATGCCTACAAACTATTGGTGGCCGAAATGCCTATAAACTATGTGTAGCAGAAATGCTTATGGAACACCAGGCTATCTATGCCTGCGCGAGTGACTGTTTTATCTTGTTACTTGAGCCCACCTCTCATCCAAAGTGTGTGGTCAGAGTACCAACACGGAGTGCAAGTGGTAAAGTGGACATGATACCTGGTTGGCAAGGGACTTATGTGTACGCCAAGGGTCATGTGGATTGGCATTAATTTGGGATTTCTTACCAAAATTAGAGTCTCCACCTAAAATTTTTGAGGTCCAAGGTGTAACTTCTTTTCCCCACGTTCTCCTCTATCCATACATGCCACCCTTGCTACATTCTTGAAGGAAAATTAGGGTTTCTTGGAAACTTTGTTGTTTTTGGGAAATTTTTGCAAATCAGGGTTTATGGCACTCATTTTCTAAAATTTATCATTGCCAATAGCCTTCTACACTATCTCAATACCCCATTCTACTAGCGCATAAGCAAACTTTGAAGATCTTGAAACTTTGTTTCTTCATAAAGCATGTGTTTTAAGCTCCTATGAACCCTTTCTTTCCCTTATGTTCAAGAATTTCAATCCATTTCATGGGGAAATAAAGGTTTTATCAAAATTAAGGTTTTGGAATGATTGGGATTGAACTCTCTTCATAAGTGTGTCAATCATGCTTTCTCATACCATAATTCACCCTTATATCCACAAACTTCATTGTATCACACACTAATTAGGGTTTCTCAAAAATCAAGGTTTCTTGAGTGCATTCGGTGCTGCATTGATTCCTTGCATTACACTCTCACCCTAATGTGGCGATTGAGTTTGGTGGTGTGTGGCAATATGGGAGATTGATCTTGTGGAAAGAATACTGTAAATCGTCACTTGGCATGAGTCATGCTAAGATTTGGACTGTAAGCTCCTATACATTACTCTCTTTACATTTCTAGCATTTCCATTGTGCAGTCTCAATTCAAATAAGCACTAGTATATCTAGCATGTGGAGCGGGTACCCTTGGCATTGGTTGAGAGGCCAAGGGGGAGCATGCTTGAACTCTCCTTGTCCTAAGTGCTTTTGGAAAAGTAGCACAAGGAGGGAGATTATGTACATGGTGATCAAGACATGGCCTCAACCCTTGCCATTGGATTCCAAACTTTGGTAAGGGGGTGAGAAAGCTTGGCTAGGAAACTGGCAAAGTAAAATCTCTTCATTGACTTGCTACATCGAATCAAATCAGCAATAGTTATATGTATACAAGTGGGAATGAATTGAAATGCAATTGACAAATCAATGGGGTTTTATAAGGAGGCATAGTTGGCACTATTGGGCACATTGATATTAGATATAGTGATTGAGATTGGCTCATAAATGCACTAAGGTCATGCCAAAATTTTTCCAAAGTCTAGTCAAAATGCCTTGGATGGATGCGATTTGGATGCATTATGATGCTTTAGATATGCCGGGATGCATACATGCAGTGGTTTGCAAGTTGGTTGCTTACATGTTAACAATTTGACATAATCTATAGTTTTTAGAAAAGTGTGATTCGATCTAGGAGATTTTGGACTAAACCTGAATTGAATATTAGGATTTATTCCACACCATTAAGGATTCCCATAGAGCCCTCAACTACCCCGTTTTGTTTTCAAGTTAATGAGCTATGCCCGTTTCTCTACCGCATACCATGTTTGGACAAAATTTGAGCCAAGTCTCAGATCATAAATTTGACTTCACCATTGCGTTCTCCACTAGCCAAATACCTTAACCACCAAGCTTTAACTCATTTGGAGCATTGGAGTACAAGCGGTGCACCAAGCTATCACTATTTGACTGTAGGAAAAAGTCAAAACAATGTCATTTAGAGGGTTGATTAAACCAAAATTAACATCATACCCCTTATCCTAACACCTTCCCATAGAGTCCTAGAACACCGAAATCTGACATCCTATCACAAAATTGCCAGAACAACCTATTATGGCTGCCGATATAAAGCCAAAAGGTAGACCTAGAAAGCTATCATTAGCAATGGTGGAGGATATGGAAGGGGAGGAATTGATGGAACACGACACTATGGACACAATGGAAGAGCTTGAAGAGCAAATTCTTTGGGAATCACTCTAAAAATTCCTCTTAATCCATGGGTCAAACTTCAAAGGGAGTTGAAGAGGATGCTAAGGTGGGTAGTGCCCATAAGAGCACCTCTATAAGTTCGCAAGCCATTTCAAATGACAATTGCTCGTGAGTAAACTTGATTTTAAGCCACTCATGGTAGATAGATTGGATATCATTAACCAAACCTTGACTTCAAAGTTTGAATCTATGACTACCAAGATGGAAGCTATTGAAGATCAATCAGTTGGGTCAATCCATGAATCAACACAATGAAGAAGCTATTGAGGGTAGAATTGGTGGGATTCAAATCTATGCCTTAGATCTTACCAACCAACCTCCCGAGTTTTTCCTAGGGATAAACAATCTCTGAGAAAGTATTATAAATAAGCATATGCAATCTTGTTCACAAAATGTAAAAAAAGTGAACATTATCTTTTGCACCTCTTTAGTTTTCCTCAAATTTGGCGCTAATGCATGCTCTCGTTTTTTTTTCATGGCAACAAGATGACGAAGCTGAAAGGAAATTCCTACTTAAGCAGTTGAAACCCTCTTCCTTCTCAAGAGAAGGAAAATATGTTGTTAAATATGCACAGAGGCATGTATAGAGTCCATGACCGACGATTTCTCTCTTGTTTGGTGCTAATAAAGCCAACCAATCTATGGTGGCGTGTTTTTGACTAATCGATGATGCTAAGCTATGGTGGTGGAAGGAGTGGTGTAGAGAAAAGGATGTCCAAGAAAGCTCTATCACCTATAGGAACAAAGCAAGGGAGCTATTAAGGAGAGGTACTTGCCTTTAGACTTTAAACCCTAAAAAGATAAATGAGTTTTATAGCCTGACCCCAAAGAACTCCTCAGTGGATGCTTACTACTCCCAATTTGTTAGGCCCAAGAAGTATGCTCCAACTATGACCTTGGCTCAATCCATTAGCCAATTTGTACAAGGTTTTAACCCCTCTCCTCAACCATCGTCTAGAATCCATGCAGTCGACTAGCTTTTAGGATGTGACTTTTAGAAGATGAGTTGAAGGATAGAAATAGCAACAACTTTAGGAAAAGACCTTACCTTGAATCGTCCAATGCAGGGTGACCTTCTGGATTGCCCTTCAATCAACTGCCGTTTAGTGGTCAAATTTCATGGCCATTGTTGCCTCGCTCGCGAAAACCTTACACAATGACCTAGCATGGCAAAGAGGAATGACTACAATTGCCACCAACCAGGTCACCGACATGTTAATGCCCTCTTCTACCCAAGGCTGTTAACCTTTCAAAATTACCTCCTCTAAACTTTCCCAAGAACCCACAAACTGATCCTAGGAGAAGATCTGCTTCCATTCAACAACCCGGTCAAGTAAGAAATGGAGTCCACAGCCCCAAAGGTGGGTATCATTGAAGAGGTTGTGGAAGAGGAAGAGTTGCTATGATCCAAGCTAAAGAAAAAACCCTTGAAGATGAAGAGGAGGATAGAGCCTAGGTTCATGTTGAAAGAGCACCAAGGTGAAAATAAACAATTTTCAGTGATCCAGACACCAGCATCATATCATGGTAAACATTTTAAATTGTTGATTGATTATAGAAGTACTCATTCATTTCCTTCACCAAAGTGCATCAGACAATTAGGTCTTAATAAAAACCATCCAAGAAAATGGCATCGAGCTAGCTAGTGGCAAGGAAGTAATTTACCAATATACCATAGGAGATCTAGAGTTTGATAAAACCCATCCATGAAAATGGCATCGAGCTAGATAATGACAAGGAAGTACTTTCCCAATATACCATAGGAGATATAGAGTTTTATCTTATTGGCAAACTAACGAGTTGCTATTTCCATATGATGCCCCTGGATATTCATTTCTTGGAATGGATTGGCTAAAAGAATAAAAGCCCACCATCAACTGTGAGAATGGAGAAATCTCATTTAAGGATGCCAAAAATGAAGAAGTAGTGGCTTCAGGGAGGACTGGTAGACCCAGCTTACAGCTAGTCAAGGGCAGTAAGTTACTAATGGGTATCAGGAAGAATCAAAGGATGTTTGTTGTAAAACTCAACAAGGTAGAGAAAGATACTATAGGGAGTAAACCTGACTGGATATAAGACTACAAAGATCTCTTCCCAAAGGAACTTACCTAGATGCCCACAAAGGGAAATTTACCATGAGATTGAGCTTATTCACGGAGCACAACCTGTGGCAAAAAGGGTATATAAAATGTTAGTTCCAGAGTCAATAGAACTCAAGGAATAACTTTGACCGATGTTAGAGAAAACGTTCATCAAACCAAGTGTATTGCCTTGGGGAGCTTCCGTCCTATTTCAAAAGAAGAAGGATGGAACCTTACGATTATGCATTGACTATAGGGGTCTAAATTAACTCACTCTAAAAAATAAGTATTCAATCCCTAAGATTGTCAAACTTTTAGATCGATTTCACGAAGACCAAGTCTTCACCAAGATTGATTTAAAGTCTGGTTATTATCAGATTAGATTCAAGGAGGAGGGAAGACACCCCAAAGATAACATTCAACTCCATATATGGGCATTGTGAATACACCGTGATGATGACATTTGGGTTGACTAATTCCCCAGCAACTTGCAATAGGCTCGTGCAAGATATATTCAAGAAGCAGCTAGATAAATTACCTTGGTGTTCTTTGACTCACAAAATTTTGGTCTCAGATTACTAGGAAGGGCATATCTTGTATACATGCTCCAAATACCTAGAGTCTCATAACCTCTGTGCTGGAAAAAAGGAAGGCCCAAAGATAATTCTCTACATTGGCATTGCCTAGGAAATCTATAGACACCTGCACTAGCTTGATATTGTCAAGGGATTTGACCAACCCTTGCATTGGCACAACAATTGGAGCACGGATCCCTATCCTTCTGAGTTGGGTCAGGACTCAAAGGATTGTAATGACGCAACAACCTTTAGATTAGGTCTAGGACCATGGTCATGGGATCAGGTATAAAAGGGGCTCATGGGTTGTCATTTGTACCTTTTATGAACTTTTATGATCTTTGGACATTATCTCTCTTGGACATTTGTATGTCCTTGGAGCCTTTGGCTAGCATAGGCTTATAGAAGGATATTTCCATCCTCTCGCTGCTGCTGAGAGGTTAACTCACTTAGGCATCATGGCTCTTTGTATGAGATTATCTCCTTAATCTTGCATTAATTAATGTGGTGATTATCCCATATCTCAGCTTTATTATCACTTCATTCCAATCGGTACTAGAGCTCTTGGCTCGATTTGAGCAAATTTCTATAGAATGCAAGAGTTCTTGATTTTCTTGAAAACTTTGTTACATGAATGAAGTGCTTCAAGCTGATTATACATGGATTAGTGGTGGGCATGAAGATCATGGAGCTTGGCCACAAGATTTGATGTCATTTTGGGAGAAATTGCATCAATTTTGGAGAAATTTTGATGACCGAGCACATTTTGGATCAAAATTTGATTAGGACAGGCAAAGTTTCGAGGTGTGGACTTGCAAAAAAAAAAACATCTTTCTTCCCCTCACTTATAAATGGAAGATTGGTGTAGATGGAGACTTGGAGCAACCATGAAGTTGTTGAAATATACAAGTGAATAGGGTGTGTGTGGGAACAAGCTCTTGGATAGAGGCTGTAAAAGAGGAGATGTAATTGTGAAAGCACCTGTGAAAAGGTGAGAAGAATCTACTGGGAGAGAATAATGGGTAGCATGAGGGAATTTAGGAGTGTGGAGATATTCTGGGAGATAATCAGGGAAAAGAGAAGAGGTGGAGAGAATCAGGCAAAAGGTGGAGATATTCAGGGAGTGAATCATGGAGAAATCAAGGGGATTTGATGCTTGATGTAAACTCTATAAATTGAGGCATAGCCCTAATGAGAATTTGCTGGTTTTTGAGTATCCATGCCTACATTAATCTATCGGCTAATTATTCACTAATTATGTCTTAATCATTTGTTAATCATGTTGATTCTAGTGTTTGATCCACCATAGCTCATCATTATGCTCAAATTTCAACATGGTATCAGAGCCATGCCTAGAATCAACCAGATTTATGAGCCCATTAGTGAATTAATCAGGATTAGTAAAATAATTAGCAAAAAAATCAGTTTTTAGTAAGCTTTCACTCTTCCCCTTCACCCCCAGCCAGTGGAGGGTCTCTAGCATCTAGCACACATCAAATTAGGGCAAAAGCTTCTAGCCATAGCTAGCTAAGCTCCTTAGCTTCAAGCCTATGCAAAAAACGTAGCAAACCGCCAACGCGTTTGGGAGAATTCGCCGTTTCTGCAGGCGCCGTTTTTCTGAGGTATTTTTGCCATTGCTACTTGCTCCAAACAAATTACTTCAATTTCCTTTAGCACAAGGGGTAATCAAGCATGCTCTACAAGCTGGTGAAGTCAGAATTGAGTTTCATCAAATCTACAGTGAGATCCAAGCTCTTCATCAAATCTGCAGGTGACTTTGGTAAAACAGAGATTAAGCTTTCATTATTTGGTCAAATCTTGTGTTTCTTGGCTTAATCCTCTACTAGACTCATTGCTATTGATGCCTTTGAAAGCATTTGAGCTCATTTGAAGTGGAAGGCACCAGATCTGGACTCCCCACATACTCTGTTTTCTACACATAAAACAGAGCATTAATTTGCTAATCAGTGATTAATCAGTGCTAATCACTGTACTTTGGTGCAATTGAGGGTTCAAATTAACCATTAGGTATCTGATACAGATCCCTATAACTTCAGATTGGAAATCGGAGTTGGTTTGATACTCCAACCATCCCGTACAAATTGGTTACCCTTAATTTAGTGTAATTTCTGGAAAAATTCTGCTGATAAAATTGTGAAAATCATCATTTTGCATTTAACCCTTGGTTAATGCCTGTAAATCTCACTCAAATTCACGATTATTCACAGCCAGAATTGCATTTGGAATGTGCATGAGAATGAATGCTATACGCATTATGTATTGGGCACATTTTATCAGTGTAAAAATGGGAACAGACACTGCCCTTGTCCAGATTAAGGCAAGAGGTAAGACCTCCCGCATAAATTTGGGTTTGCATTGCATAATGATACAAAATAAACATAAAAAGCCCAAAGGAATTGTCAGCAAAACATTGAAACATGTTGCTCACATGGAGCAAAATGACCTGACGGACAAGCTCATGGCCCCAGCCATGAAAGAAGAAGAATATCTCTTCCCAAGAAGAGGATCCACACCGAGAAGAAGACCTGAAGGAAGACATGGACACGAGAAGAGAAGCTGCCACAAGAAGAGAAGCTGCCCCGAGAAGAGAAGCTGCCCCGAGAAGACTGAAAGAAGAGACGGACGCGTGGAGAGATGCTGCCACGACAAGAAGACTGAAGAGAAGAGAAGATGTGAGGCTCCAAAGAGTGAGGAGCCATGTGAAAATCTCTGAGAGAGAGAGAGAGAGAGAGAGAGAGAGAGAGAGAGAGAGCCCACAACCCAATCTAACCTGCCCCAATAAAGTAAAACCACCTCTGAGCCACCGATGATGTAGGCCACGTGGTAGTTGTATGTGTGAGCACTTTAGTCAAGGTCGCGGGCACTTATAGTAGCCTTGGACACATAGAGAGAGAGAGAGTGTCAAGGACTATGGAGTTTAGGGACTTGAGGCACTGCGCGGACTGTCAAGTAAGAAAGAAACTTGATACAGGGTCCAGGTGTGCTGAGATAACTTGAGGGGAGGAGTAGACACTGGTCGCGGACTGCCGAGTAATGGGTGGCAAACTTGGTATAGGGTCTAGGTGTGCTAGGATTATTCACTTGAGGGGAGGTGTTGAAATATACAAGTGAATAGGGTGTGTGTGGGAACAAGCTCTTGGATAGAGGCTGTAAAAGAGGAGATGTAATTGTGAAAGCACCTGTGAAAAGGTGAGAAGAATCTACTGGGAGAGAATAATGGGTAGCATGAGGGAATTTAGGAGTGTGGAGATATTCTGGGAGATAATCAGGGAAAAGAGAAGAGGTGGAGAGAATCAGGCAAAAGGTGGAGATATTCAGGGAGTGAATCATGGAGAAATCAAGGGGATTTGATGCTTGATGTAAACTCTATAAATTGAGGCATAGCCCTAATGAGAATTTGCTGGTTTTTGAGTATCCATGCCTACATTAATCTATCTGCTAATTATTCACTAATTATATCTTAATCATTTCTTAATCACTTTGTTAATCATGTTGATTCTAGTGTTTGATCCACCATAGCTCATCATTATGCTCAAATTTCAACAGAAGTAACATGGTGGTTAAATAAGCATTGGGAGACTTAGCAGGTTGTAGAAGGCACAACTGAGAGGATAACGAAGATAAATCTGTGTGAATGGGATCTGCTAGCCATTGTCACCTATTAATGGAGGCATTTGCAAACCCTAAACCAACTCTCTGTTAGCATTAAGCATTTGGGAGGGAAATTATACTATGGATCTTCGCAAGAGAAGGGTGAACGGTTGATGCTAACAAGAGATTGAAGCTCAAAAACGACCGTCGGCTTTGGTGTTTTCTCCAACCCTAATCACGATTTTTTTTTTTGCATTAACCATTTCATCATACCTTCTTGAGCTTGAATTTTGCTTATCTCATGCTTTCTTACAAGATTTGAGAAATTTCTTGAGATCTAGGATTTCTCACCAAATTAGGGTTTTTGGGGGATTTTTGCCAAAATTGATTCCATAATCTTCTTCCTTATGCTTCCTCCTACTCACTCATGCATTGGTTAACTCTCAAACCATGGGATTAGGGTTTCTTGACCTTTTTTTTCCAATTTGGGAGTTTTTCCAAAATTAGGGTTTGCTCTTACAATTTCATAAGATTGGCATTGTTTTGCCCCTTGTGTAGTGTTCTCTTGTCTTACGTGCTCTCTTGAAGATCGTTTCTACCATGTGTGGGTGGAACAATAGAGAGCAGATGGAAGGGAACATGGGTACGTCAAAGAGTAGTGACAAGCACAACATACCCTGTGTAGTGTTCTCTTGTCTTACGTGCTCTCTTGAAGACTGTTTCTACCATGTGTGGGTGGAACCATAGAGAGAAGATGGAAGGGAACATGAGCACTTGAGAGGGTAGTGTGAGTTGGTGGCCGAAATGCCTACAAACTATTGGTGGCCGAAATGCCTATAAACTATGTGTAGCAGAAATGCTTATGGAACACCAGGCTATCTATGCCTGCGCGAGTGATTGTTTTATCTTGTTACTTGAGCCCACCTCTCATCCAAAGTGTGTGGTCAGAGTACCAACACGGAGTGCAAGTGGTAAAGTGGACATGATACCTGGTTGGCAAGGGACTTATGTGTACGCCAAGGGTCATGTGGATTGGCATTAATTTGGGATTTCTTACCAAAATTAGAGTCTCCACCTAAAATTTTTGAGGTCCAAGGTGTAACTTCTTTTCCCCACGTTCTCCTCTATCCATACATGCCACCCTTGCTACATTCTTGAAGGGAAATTAGGGTTTCTTGGAAACTTTGTTGTTTTTGGGAAATTTTTGCAAATCAGGGTTTATGGCACTCATTTTCTAAAATTTATCATTGCCAATAGCCTTCTACACTATCTCAATACCCCATTCTACTAGCGCATAAGCAAACTTTGAAGATCTTGAAACTTTGTTTCTTCATAAAGCATGTGTTTTAAGCTCCTATGAACCCTTTCCCTCCCTTATGTTCAAGAATTTCAATCCATTTCATGGGGAAATAAAGGTTTTATCAAAATTAAGGTTTTGGAATGATTGGGATTGAACTCTCTTCATAAGTGTGTCAATCATGCTTTCTCATACCATAATTCACCCTTATATCCACAAACTTCATTGTATCACACACTAATTAGGGTTTCTCAAAAATCAAGGTTTCTTGAGTGCATTCGGTGCAGCATTGATTCCTTGCATTACACTCTCACCCTAATGTGGCGATTGAGTTTGGTGGTGTGTGGCAATATGGGAGATTGATCTTGTGGAAAGAATACTGTAAATCGTCACTTGGCATGAGTCATGCTAAGATTTGGACTGTAAGCTCCTATACATTACTCTCTTTACATTTCTAGCATTTCCATTGTGCAGTCTCAATTCAAATAAGCACTAGTATATCTAGCATGTGGAGCGGGTACCCTTGGCATTGGTTGAGAGGCCAAGGGGGAGCATGCTTGAACTCTCCTTGTCCTAAGTGCTTTTGGAAAAGTAGCACAAGGAGGGAGATTATGTACATGGTGATCAAGACATGGCCTCAACCCTTGCCATTGGATTCCAAACTTTGGTAAGGGGGTGAGAAAGCTTGGCTAGGAAACTGGCAAAGTAAAATCTCTTCATTGACTTGCTACATCGAATCAAATCAGCAATAGTTATATGTATACAAGTGGGAATGAATTGAAATGCAATTGACAAATCAATGGGGTTTTATAAGGAGGCATAGTTGGCACTATTGGGCACATTGATATTAGATATAGTGATTGAGATTGGCTCATAAATGCACTAAGGTCATGCCAAAATTTTTCCAAAGTCTAGTCAAAATGCCTTGGATGGATGCGATTTGGATGCATTATGATGCTTTAGATATGCCGGGATGCATACATGCAGTGGTTTGCAAGTTGGTTGCTTACATGTTAACAATTTGACATAATCTATAGTTTTTAGAAAAGTGTGATTCGATCTAGGAGATTTTGGACTAAACCTGAATTGAATATTAGGATTTATTCCACACCATTAAGGATTCCCATAGAGCCCTCAACTACCCCGTTTTGTTTTCAAGTTAATGAGCTATGCCCGTTTCTCTACCGCATACCATGTTTGGACAAAATTTGAGCCAAGTCTCAGATCATAAATTTGACTTCACCATTGCGTTCTCCACTAGCCAAATACCTTAACCACCAAGCTTTAACTCATTTGGAGCATTGGAGTACAAGCGGTGCACCAAGCTATCACTATTTGACTGTAGGAAAAAGTCAAAACAATGTCATTTAGAGGGTTGATTAAACCAAAATTAACATCATACCCCTTATCCTAACACCTTCCCATAGAGTCCTAGAACACCGAAATCTGACATCCTATCACAAAATTGCCAGAACAACCTATTATGGCTGCCGATATAAAGCCAAAAGGTAGACCTAGAAAGCTATCATTAGCAATGGTGGAGGATATGGAAGGGGAGGAATTGATGGAACACGACACTATGGACACAATGGAAGAGCTTGAAGAGCAAATTCTTTGGGAATCACTCTAAAAATTCCTCTTAATCCATGGGTCAAACTTCAAAGGGAGTTGAAGAGGATGCTAAGGTGGGTAGTGCCCATAAGAGCACCTCTATAAGTTCGCAAGCCATTTCAAATGACAATTGCTCGTGAGTAAACTTGATTTTAAGCCACTCATGGTAGATAGATTGGATATCATTAACCAAACCTTGACTTCAAAGTTTGAATCTATGACTACCAAGATGGAAGCTATTGAAGATCAATCAGTTGGGTCAATCCATGAATCAACACAATGAAGAAGCTATTGAGGGTAGAATTGGTGGGATTCAAATCTATGCCTTAGATCTTACCAACCAACCTCCCGAGTTTTTCCTAGGGATAAACAATCTCTGAGAAAGTATTATAAATAAGCATATGCAATCTTGTTCACAAAATGTAAAAAAAGTGAACATTATCTTTTGCACCTCTTTAGTTTTCCTCAAATTTGGCGCTAATGCATGCTCTCGTTTTTTTTTCATGGCAACAAGATGACGAAGCTGAAAGGAAATTCCTACTTAAGCAGTTGAAACCCTCTTCCTTCTCAAGAGAAGGAAAATATGTTGTTAAATATGCACAGAGGCATGTATAGAGTCCATGACCGACGATTTCTCTCTTGTTTGGTGCTAATAAAGCCAACCAATCTATGGTGGCGTGTTTTTGACTAATCGATGATGCTAAGCTATGGTGGTGGAAGGAGTGGTGTAGAGAAAAGGATGTCCAAGAAAGCTCTATCACCTATAGGAACAAAGCAAGGGAGCTATTAAGGAGAGGTACTTGCCTTTAGACTTTAAACCCTAAAAAGATAAATGAGTTTTATAGCCTGACCCCAAAGAACTCCTCAGTGGATGCTTACTACTCCCAATTTGTTAGGCCCAAGAAGTATGCTCCAACTATGACCTTGGCTCAATCCATTAGCCAATTTGTACAAGGTTTTAACCCCTCTCCTCAACCATCGTCTAGAATCCATGCAGTCGACTAGCTTTTAGGATGTGACTTTTAGAAGATGAGTTGAAGGATAGAAATAGCAACAACTTTAGGAAAAGACCTTACCTTGAATCGTCCAATGCAGGGTGACCTTCTGGATTGCCCTTCAATCAACTGCCGTTTAGTGGTCAAATTTCATGGCCATTGTTGCCTCGCTCGCGAAAACCTTACACAATGACCTAGCATGGCAAAGAGGAATGACTACAATTGCCACCAACCAGGTCACCGACATGTTAATGCCCTCTTCTACCCAAGGCTGTTAACCTTTCAAAATTACCTCCTCTAAACTTTCCCAAGAACCCACAAACTGATCCTAGGAGAAGATCTGCTTCCATTCAACAACCCGGTCAAGTAAGAAATGGAGTCCACAGCCCCAAAGGTGGGTATCATTGAAGAGGTTGTGGAAGAGGAAGAGTTGCTATGATCCAAGCTAAAGAAAAAACCCTTGAAGATGAAGAGGAGGATAGAGCCTAGGTTCATGTTGAAAGAGCACCAAGGTGAAAATAAACAATTTTCAGTGATCCAGACACCAGCATCATATCATGGTAAACATTTTAAATTGTTGATTGATTATAGAAGTACTCATTCATTTCCTTCACCAAAGTGCATCAGACAATTAGGTCTTAATAAAAACCATCCAAGAAAATGGCATCGAGCTAGCTAGTGGCAAGGAAGTAATTTACCAATATACCATAGGAGATCTAGAGTTTGATAAAACCCATCCATGAAAATGGCATCGAGCTAGATAATGACAAGGAAGTACTTTCCCAATATACCATAGGAGATATAGAGTTTTATCTTATTGGCAAACTAACGAGTTGCTATTTCCATATGATGCCCCTGGATATTCATTTCTTGGAATGGATTGGCTAAAAGAATAAAAGCCCACCATCAACTGTGAGAATGGAGAAATCTCATTTAAGGATGCCAAAAATGAAGAAGTAGTGGCTTCAGGGAGGACTGGTAGACCCAGCTTACAGCTAGTCAAGGGCAGTAAGTTACTAATGGGTATCAGGAAGAATCAAAGGATGTTTGTTGTAAAACTCAACAAGGTAGAGAAAGATACTATAGGGAGTAAACCTGACTGGATATAAGACTACAAAGATCTCTTCCCAAAGGAACTTACCTAGATGCCCACAAAGGGAAATTTACCATGAGATTGAGCTTATTCACGGAGCACAACCTGTGGCAAAAAGGGTATATAAAATGTTAGTTCCAGAGTCAATAGAACTCAAGGAATAACTTTGACCGATGTTAGAGAAAACGTTCATCAAACCAAGTGTATTGCCTTGGGGAGCTTCCGTCCTATTTCAAAAGAAGAAGGATGGAACCTTACGATTATGCATTGACTATAGGGGTCTAAATTAACTCACTCTAAAAAATAAGTATTCAATCCCTAAGATTGTCAAACTTTTAGATCGATTTCACGAAGACCAAGTCTTCACCAAGATTGATTTAAAGTCTGGTTATTATCAGATTAGATTCAAGGAGGAGGGAAGACACCCCAAAGATAACATTCAACTCCATATATGGGCATTGTGAATACACCGTGATGATGACATTTGGGTTGACTAATTCCCCAGCAACTTGCAATAGGCTCGTGCAAGATATATTCAAGAAGCAGCTAGATAAATTACCTTGGTGTTCTTTGACTCACAAAATTTTGGTCTCAGATTACTAGGAAGGGCATATCTTGTATACATGCTCCAAATACCTAGAGTCTCATAACCTCTGTGCTGGAAAAAAGGAAGGCCCAAAGATAATTCTCTACATTGGCATTGCCTAGGAAATCTATAGACACCTGCACTAGCTTGATATTGTCAAGGGATTTGACCAACCCTTGCATTGGCACAACAATTGGAGCACGGATCCCTATCCTTCTGAGTTGGGTCAGGACTCAAAGGATTGTAATGACGCAACAACCTTTAGATTAGGTCTAGGACCATGGTCATGGGATCAGGTATAAAAGGGGCTCATGGGTTGTCATTTGTACCTTTTATGAACTTTTATGATCTTTGGACATTATCTCTCTTGGACATTTGTATGTCCTTGGAGCCTTTGGCTAGCATAGGCTTATAGAAGGATATTTCCATCCTCTCGCTGCTGCTGAGAGGTTAACTCACTTAGGCATCATGGCTCTTTGTATGAGATTATCTCCTTAATCTTGCATTAATTAATGTGGTGATTATCCCATATCTCAGCTTTATTATCACTTCATTCCAATCGGTACTAGAGCTCTTGGCTCGATTTGAGCAAATTTCTATAGAATGCAAGAGTTCTTGATTTTCTTGAAAACTTTGTTACATGAATGAAGTGCTTCAAGCTGATTATACATGGATTAGTGGTGGGCATGAAGATCATGGAGCTTGGCCACAAGATTTGATGTCATTTTGGGAGAAATTGCATCAATTTTGGAGAAATTTTGATGACCGAGCACATTTTGGATCAAAATTTGATTAGGACAGGCAAAGTTTCGAGGTGTGGACTTGCAAAAAAAAAAACATCTTTCTTCCCCTCACTTATAAATGGAAGATTGGTGTAGATGGAGACTTGGAGCAACCATGAAGTTGTTGAAATATACAAGTGAATAGGGTGTGTGTGGGAACAAGCTCTTGGATAGAGGCTGTAAAAGAGGAGATGTAATTGTGAAAGCACCTGTGAAAAGGTGAGAAGAATCTACTGGGAGAGAATAATGGGTAGCATGAGGGAATTTAGGAGTGTGGAGATATTCTGGGAGATAATCAGGGAAAAGAGAAGAGGTGGAGAGAATCAGGCAAAAGGTGGAGATATTCAGGGAGTGAATCATGGAGAAATCAAGGGGATTTGATGCTTGATGTAAACTCTATAAATTGAGGCATAGCCCTAATGAGAATTTGCTGGTTTTTGAGTATCCATGCCTACATTAATCTATCGGCTAATTATTCACTAATTATTTCTTAATCATTTCTTAATCATGTTGATTCTAGTGTTTGATCCACCATAGCTCATCATTATGCTCAAATTTCAACATGGTATCAGAGCCATGCCTAGAATCAACCAGATTTATGAGCCCATTAGTGAATTAATCAGGATTAGTAAAATAATTAGCAAAAAAATCAGTTTTTAGTAAGCTTTCACTCTTCCCCTTCACCCCCAGCCAGTGGAGGGTCTCTAGCATCTAGCACACATCAAATTAGGGCAAAAGCTTCTAGCCATAGCTAGCTAAGCTCCTTAGCTTCAAGCCTATGCAAAAAACGTAGCAAACCGCCAACGCGTTTGGGAGAATTCGCCGTTTCTGCAGGCGCCGTTTTTCTGAGGTATTTTTGCCATTGCTACTTGCTCCAAACAAATTACTTCAATTTCCTTTAGCACAAGGGGTAATCAAGCATGCTCTACAAGCTGGTGAAGTCAGAATTGAGTTTCATCAAATCTACAGTGAGATCCAAGCTCTTCATCAAATCTGCAGGTGACTTTGGTAAAACAGAGATTAAGCTTTCATTATTTGGTCAAATCTTGTGTTTCTTGGCTTAATCCTCTACTAGACTCATTGCTATTGATGCCTTTGAAAGCATTTGAGCTCATTTGAAGTGGAAGGCACCAGATCTGGACTCCCCACATACTCTGTTTTCTACACATAAAACAGAGCATTAATTTGCTAATCAGTGATTAATCAGTGCTAATCACTGTACTTTGGTGCAATTGAGGGTTCAAATTAACCATTAGGTATCTGATACAGATCCCTATAACTTCAGATTGGAAATCGGAGTTGGTTTGATACTCCAACCATCCCGTACAAATTGGTTACCCTTAATTTAGTGTAATTTCTGGAAAAATTCTGCTGATAAAATTGTGAAAATCATCATTTTGCATTTAACCCTTGGTTAATGCCTGTAAATCTCACTCAAATTCACGATTATTCACAGCCAGAATTGCATTTGGAATGTGCATGAGAATGAATGCTATACGCATTATGTATTGGGCACATTTTATCAGTGTAAAAATGGGAACAGACACTGCCCTTGTCCAGATTAAGGCAAGAGGTAAGACCTCCCGCATAAATTTGGGTTTGCATTGCATAATGATACAAAATAAACATAAAAAGCCCAAAGGAATTGTCAGCAAAACATTGAAACATGTTGCTCACATGGAGCAAAATGACCTGACGGACAAGCTCATGGCCCCAGCCATGAAAGAAGAAGAATATCTCTTCCCAAGAAGAGGATCCACACCGAGAAGAAGACCTGAAGGAAGACATGGACACGAGAAGAGAAGCTGCCACAAGAAGAGAAGCTGCCCCGAGAAGAGAAGCTGCCCCGAGAAGACTGAAAGAAGAGACGGACGCGTGGAGAGATGCTGCCACGACAAGAAGACTGAAGAGAAGAGAAGATGTGAGGCTCCAAAGAGTGAGGAGCCATGTGAAAATCTCTGAGAGAGAGAGAGAGAGAGAGAGAGAGAGAGAGAGAGAGAGCCCACAACCCAATCTAACCTGCCCCAATAAAGTAAAACCACCTCTGAGCCACCGATGATGTAGGCCACGTGGTAGTTGTATGTGTGAGCACTTTAGTCAAGGTCGCGGGCACTTATAGTAGCCTTGGACACATAGAGAGAGAGAGAGTGTCAAGGACTATGGAGTTTAGGGACTTGAGGCACTGCGCGGACTGTCAAGTAAGAAAGAAACTTGATACAGGGTCCAGGTGTGCTGAGATAACTTGAGGGGAGGAGTAGACACTGGTCGCGGACTGCCGAGTAATGGGTGGCAAACTTGGTATAGGGTCTAGGTGTGCTAGGATTATTCACTTGAGGGGAGGTGTTGAAATATACAAGTGAATAGGGTGTGTGTGGGAACAAGCTCTTGGATAGAGGCTGTAAAAGAGGAGATGTAATTGTGAAAGCACCTGTGAAAAGGTGAGAAGAATCTACTGGGAGAGAATAATGGGTAGCATGAGGGAATTTAGGAGTGTGGAGATATTCTGGGAGATAATCAGGGAAAAGAGAAGAGGTGGAGAGAATCAGGCAAAAGGTGGAGATATTCAGGGAGTGAATCATGGAGAAATCAAGGGGATTTGATGCTTGATGTAAACTCTATAAATTGAGGCATAGCCCTAATGAGAATTTGCTGGTTTTTGAGTATCCATGCCTACATTAATCTATCTGCTAATTATTCACTAATTATATCTTAATCATTTCTTAATCACTTTGTTAATCATGTTGATTCTAGTGTTTGATCCACCATAGCTCATCATTATGCTCAAATTTCAACAGAAGTAACATGGTGGTTAAATAAGCATTGGGAGACTTAGCAGGTTGTAGAAGGCACAACTGAGAGGATAACGAAGATAAATCTGTGTGAATGGGATCTGCTAGCCATTGTCACCTATTAATGGAGGCATTTGCAAACCCTAAACCAACTCTCTGTTAGCATTAAGCATTTGGGAGGGAAATTATACTATGGATCTTCGCAAGAGAAGGGTGAACGGTTGATGCTAACAAGAGATTGAAGCTCAAAAACGACCGTCGGCTTTGGTGTTTTCTCCAACCCTAATCACGATTTTTTTTTTTGCATTAACCATTTCATCATACCTTCTTGAGCTTGAATTTTGCTTATCTCATGCTTTCTTACAAGATTTGAGAAATTTCTTGAGATCTAGGATTTCTCACCAAATTAGGGTTTTTGGGGGATTTTTGCCAAAATTGATTCCATAATCTTCTTCCTTATGCTTCCTCCTACTCACTCATGCATTGGTTAACTCTCAAACCATGGGATTAGGGTTTCTTGACCTTTTTTTTCCAATTTGGGAGTTTTTCCAAAATTAGGGTTTGCTCTTACAATTTCATAAGATTGGCATTGTTTTGCCCCTTGTGTAGTGTTCTCTTGTCTTACGTGCTCTCTTGAAGATCGTTTCTACCATGTGTGGGTGGAACAATAGAGAGCAGATGGAAGGGAACATGGGTACGTCAAAGAGTAGTGACAAGCACAACATACCCTGTGTAGTGTTCTCTTGTCTTACGTGCTCTCTTGAAGACTGTTTCTACCATGTGTGGGTGGAACCATAGAGAGAAGATGGAAGGGAACATGAGCACTTGAGAGGGTAGTGTGAGTTGGTGGCCGAAATGCCTACAAACTATTGGTGGCCGAAATGCCTATAAACTATGTGTAGCAGAAATGCTTATGGAACACCAGGCTATCTATGCCTGCGCGAGTGATTGTTTTATCTTGTTACTTGAGCCCACCTCTCATCCAAAGTGTGTGGTCAGAGTACCAACACGGAGTGCAAGTGGTAAAGTGGACATGATACCTGGTTGGCAAGGGACTTATGTGTACGCCAAGGGTCATGTGGATTGGCATTAATTTGGGATTTCTTACCAAAATTAGAGTCTCCACCTAAAATTTTTGAGGTCCAAGGTGTAACTTCTTTTCCCCACGTTCTCCTCTATCCATACATGCCACCCTTGCTACATTCTTGAAGGGAAATTAGGGTTTCTTGGAAACTTTGTTGTTTTTGGGAAATTTTTGCAAATCAGGGTTTATGGCACTCATTTTCTAAAATTTATCATTGCCAATAGCCTTCTACACTATCTCAATACCCCATTCTACTAGCGCATAAGCAAACTTTGAAGATCTTGAAACTTTGTTTCTTCATAAAGCATGTGTTTTAAGCTCCTATGAACCCTTTCCCTCCCTTATGTTCAAGAATTTCAATCCATTTCATGGGGAAATAAAGGTTTTATCAAAATTAAGGTTTTGGAATGATTGGGATTGAACTCTCTTCATAAGTGTGTCAATCATGCTTTCTCATACCATAATTCACCCTTATATCCACAAACTTCATTGTATCACACACTAATTAGGGTTTCTCAAAAATCAAGGTTTCTTGAGTGCATTCGGTGCAGCATTGATTCCTTGCATTACACTCTCACCCTAATGTGGCGATTGAGTTTGGTGGTGTGTGGCAATATGGGAGATTGATCTTGTGGAAAGAATACTGTAAATCGTCACTTGGCATGAGTCATGCTAAGATTTGGACTGTAAGCTCCTATACATTACTCTCTTTACATTTCTAGCATTTCCATTGTGCAGTCTCAATTCAAATAAGCACTAGTATATCTAGCATGTGGAGCGGGTACCCTTGGCATTGGTTGAGAGGCCAAGGGGGAGCATGCTTGAACTCTCCTTGTCCTAAGTGCTTTTGGAAAAGTAGCACAAGGAGGGAGATTATGTACATGGTGATCAAGACATGGCCTCAACCCTTGCCATTGGATTCCAAACTTTGGTAAGGGGGTGAGAAAGCTTGGCTAGGAAACTGGCAAAGTAAAATCTCTTCATTGACTTGCTACATCGAATCAAATCAGCAATAGTTATATGTATACAAGTGGGAATGAATTGAAATGCAATTGACAAATCAATGGGGTTTTATAAGGAGGCATAGTTGGCACTATTGGGCACATTGATATTAGATATAGTGATTGAGATTGGCTCATAAATGCACTAAGGTCATGCCAAAATTTTTCCAAAGTCTAGTCAAAATGCCTTGGATGGATGCGATTTGGATGCATTATGATGCTTTAGATATGCCGGGATGCATACATGCAGTGGTTTGCAAGTTGGTTGCTTACATGTTAACAATTTGACATAATCTATAGTTTTTAGAAAAGTGTGATTCGATCTAGGAGATTTTGGACTAAACCTGAATTGAATATTAGGATTTATTCCACACCATTAAGGATTCCCATAGAGCCCTCAACTACCCCGTTTTGTTTTCAAGTTAATGAGCTATGCCCGTTTCTCTACCGCATACCATGTTTGGACAAAATTTGAGCCAAGTCTCAGATCATAAATTTGACTTCACCATTGCGTTCTCCACTAGCCAAATACCTTAACCACCAAGCTTTAACTCATTTGGAGCATTGGAGTACAAGCGGTGCACCAAGCTATCACTATTTGACTGTAGGAAAAAGTCAAAACAATGTCATTTAGAGGGTTGATTAAACCAAAATTAACATCATACCCCTTATCCTAACACCTTCCCATAGAGTCCTAGAACACCGAAATCTGACATCCTATCACAAAATTGCCAGAACAACCTATTATGGCTGCCGATATAAAGCCAAAAGGTAGACCTAGAAAGCTATCATTAGCAATGGTGGAGGATATGGAAGGGGAGGAATTGATGGAACACGACACTATGGACACAATGGAAGAGCTTGAAGAGCAAATTCTTTGGGAATCACTCTAAAAATTCCTCTTAATCCATGGGTCAAACTTCAAAGGGAGTTGAAGAGGATGCTAAGGTGGGTAGTGCCCATAAGAGCACCTCTATAAGTTCGCAAGCCATTTCAAATGACAATTGCTCGTGAGTAAACTTGATTTTAAGCCACTCATGGTAGATAGATTGGATATCATTAACCAAACCTTGACTTCAAAGTTTGAATCTATGACTACCAAGATGGAAGCTATTGAAGATCAATCAGTTGGGTCAATCCATGAATCAACACAATGAAGAAGCTATTGAGGGTAGAATTGGTGGGATTCAAATCTATGCCTTAGATCTTACCAACCAACCTCCCGAGTTTTTCCTAGGGATAAACAATCTCTGAGAAAGTATTATAAATAAGCATATGCAATCTTGTTCACAAAATGTAAAAAAAGTGAACATTATCTTTTGCACCTCTTTAGTTTTCCTCAAATTTGGCGCTAATGCATGCTCTCGTTTTTTTTTCATGGCAACAAGATGACGAAGCTGAAAGGAAATTCCTACTTAAGCAGTTGAAACCCTCTTCCTTCTCAAGAGAAGGAAAATATGTTGTTAAATATGCACAGAGGCATGTATAGAGTCCATGACCGACGATTTCTCTCTTGTTTGGTGCTAATAAAGCCAACCAATCTATGGTGGCGTGTTTTTGACTAATCGATGATGCTAAGCTATGGTGGTGGAAGGAGTGGTGTAGAGAAAAGGATGTCCAAGAAAGCTCTATCACCTATAGGAACAAAGCAAGGGAGCTATTAAGGAGAGGTACTTGCCTTTAGACTTTAAACCCTAAAAAGATAAATGAGTTTTATAGCCTGACCCCAAAGAACTCCTCAGTGGATGCTTACTACTCCCAATTTGTTAGGCCCAAGAAGTATGCTCCAACTATGACCTTGGCTCAATCCATTAGCCAATTTGTACAAGGTTTTAACCCCTCTCCTCAACCATCGTCTAGAATCCATGCAGTCGACTAGCTTTTAGGATGTGACTTTTAGAAGATGAGTTGAAGGATAGAAATAGCAACAACTTTAGGAAAAGACCTTACCTTGAATCGTCCAATGCAGGGTGACCTTCTGGATTGCCCTTCAATCAACTGCCGTTTAGTGGTCAAATTTCATGGCCATTGTTGCCTCGCTCGCGAAAACCTTACACAATGACCTAGCATGGCAAAGAGGAATGACTACAATTGCCACCAACCAGGTCACCGACATGTTAATGCCCTCTTCTACCCAAGGCTGTTAACCTTTCAAAATTACCTCCTCTAAACTTTCCCAAGAACCCACAAACTGATCCTAGGAGAAGATCTGCTTCCATTCAACAACCCGGTCAAGTAAGAAATGGAGTCCACAGCCCCAAAGGTGGGTATCATTGAAGAGGTTGTGGAAGAGGAAGAGTTGCTATGATCCAAGCTAAAGAAAAAACCCTTGAAGATGAAGAGGAGGATAGAGCCTAGGTTCATGTTGAAAGAGCACCAAGGTGAAAATAAACAATTTTCAGTGATCCAGACACCAGCATCATATCATGGTAAACATTTTAAATTGTTGATTGATTATAGAAGTACTCATTCATTTCCTTCACCAAAGTGCATCAGACAATTAGGTCTTAATAAAAACCATCCAAGAAAATGGCATCGAGCTAGCTAGTGGCAAGGAAGTAATTTACCAATATACCATAGGAGATCTAGAGTTTGATAAAACCCATCCATGAAAATGGCATCGAGCTAGATAATGACAAGGAAGTACTTTCCCAATATACCATAGGAGATATAGAGTTTTATCTTATTGGCAAACTAACGAGTTGCTATTTCCATATGATGCCCCTGGATATTCATTTCTTGGAATGGATTGGCTAAAAGAATAAAAGCCCACCATCAACTGTGAGAATGGAGAAATCTCATTTAAGGATGCCAAAAATGAAGAAGTAGTGGCTTCAGGGAGGACTGGTAGACCCAGCTTACAGCTAGTCAAGGGCAGTAAGTTACTAATGGGTATCAGGAAGAATCAAAGGATGTTTGTTGTAAAACTCAACAAGGTAGAGAAAGATACTATAGGGAGTAAACCTGACTGGATATAAGACTACAAAGATCTCTTCCCAAAGGAACTTACCTAGATGCCCACAAAGGGAAATTTACCATGAGATTGAGCTTATTCACGGAGCACAACCTGTGGCAAAAAGGGTATATAAAATGTTAGTTCCAGAGTCAATAGAACTCAAGGAATAACTTTGACCGATGTTAGAGAAAACGTTCATCAAACCAAGTGTATTGCCTTGGGGAGCTTCCGTCCTATTTCAAAAGAAGAAGGATGGAACCTTACGATTATGCATTGACTATAGGGGTCTAAATTAACTCACTCTAAAAAATAAGTATTCAATCCCTAAGATTGTCAAACTTTTAGATCGATTTCACGAAGACCAAGTCTTCACCAAGATTGATTTAAAGTCTGGTTATTATCAGATTAGATTCAAGGAGGAGGGAAGACACCCCAAAGATAACATTCAACTCCATATATGGGCATTGTGAATACACCGTGATGATGACATTTGGGTTGACTAATTCCCCAGCAACTTGCAATAGGCTCGTGCAAGATATATTCAAGAAGCAGCTAGATAAATTACCTTGGTGTTCTTTGACTCACAAAATTTTGGTCTCAGATTACTAGGAAGGGCATATCTTGTATACATGCTCCAAATACCTAGAGTCTCATAACCTCTGTGCTGGAAAAAAGGAAGGCCCAAAGATAATTCTCTACATTGGCATTGCCTAGGAAATCTATAGACACCTGCACTAGCTTGATATTGTCAAGGGATTTGACCAACCCTTGCATTGGCACAACAATTGGAGCACGGATCCCTATCCTTCTGAGTTGGGTCAGGACTCAAAGGATTGTAATGACGCAACAACCTTTAGATTAGGTCTAGGACCATGGTCATGGGATCAGGTATAAAAGGGGCTCATGGGTTGTCATTTGTACCTTTTATGAACTTTTATGATCTTTGGACATTATCTCTCTTGGACATTTGTATGTCCTTGGAGCCTTTGGCTAGCATAGGCTTATAGAAGGATATTTCCATCCTCTCGCTGCTGCTGAGAGGTTAACTCACTTAGGCATCATGGCTCTTTGTATGAGATTATCTCCTTAATCTTGCATTAATTAATGTGGTGATTATCCCATATCTCAGCTTTATTATCACTTCATTCCAATCGGTACTAGAGCTCTTGGCTCGATTTGAGCAAATTTCTATAGAATGCAAGAGTTCTTGATTTTCTTGAAAACTTTGTTACATGAATGAAGTGCTTCAAGCTGATTATACATGGATTAGTGGTGGGCATGAAGATCATGGAGCTTGGCCACAAGATTTGATGTCATTTTGGGAGAAATTGCATCAATTTTGGAGAAATTTTGATGACCGAGCACATTTTGGATCAAAATTTGATTAGGACAGGCAAAGTTTCGAGGTGTGGACTTGCAAAAAAAAAAACATCTTTCTTCCCCTCACTTATAAATGGAAGATTGGTGTAGATGGAGACTTGGAGCAACCATGAAGTTGTTGAAATATACAAGTGAATAGGGTGTGTGTGGGAACAAGCTCTTGGATAGAGGCTGTAAAAGAGGAGATGTAATTGTGAAAGCACCTGTGAAAAGGTGAGAAGAATCTACTGGGAGAGAATAATGGGTAGCATGAGGGAATTTAGGAGTGTGGAGATATTCTGGGAGATAATCAGGGAAAAGAGAAGAGGTGGAGAGAATCAGGCAAAAGGTGGAGATATTCAGGGAGTGAATCATGGAGAAATCAAGGGGATTTGATGCTTGATGTAAACTCTATAAATTGAGGCATAGCCCTAATGAGAATTTGCTGGTTTTTGAGTATCCATGCCTACATTAATCTATCGGCTAATTATTCACTAATTATGTCTTAATCATTTCTTAATCACTTTGTTAATCATGTTGATTCTAGTGTTTGATCCACCATAGCTTATCATTATGCTCAAATTTCAACATGGTATCAGAGCCATGCCTAGAATCAACCAGATTTATGAGCCCATTAGTGAATTAATCAGGATTAGTAAAATAATTAGCAAAAAAATCAGTTTTTAGCAAGCTTTCACTCTTCCCCTTCACCCCCAGCCAGTGGAGGGTCTCTAGCATCTAGCACACATCAAATTAGGGCAAAAGCTTCTAGCCATAGCTAGCTAAGCTCCTTAGCTTCAAGCCTATGCAAAAAACGTAGCAAACCGCCAATGCGTTTGGGAGAATTCGCCGTTTCTGCAGGCGCCGTTTTTCTGAGGTATTTTTGCCATTGCTACTTGCTCCAAACAAATTACTTCAATTCCCTTTAGCACAAGGGGTAATCAAGCATGCTCTACAAGCTGGTGAAGTCAGAATTGAGTTTCATCAAATCTACAGTGAGATCCAAGCTCTTCATCAAATCTGCAGGTGACTTTGGTAAAACAGAGATTAAGCTTTCATTATTTGGTCAAATCTTGTGTTTCTTGGCTTAATCCTCTACTAGACTCATTGCTATTGATGCCTTTGAAAGCATTTGAGCTCATTTGAAGTGGAAGGCACCAGATCTGGACTCCCCACATACTCTGTTTTCTGCACATAAAACAGAGCATTAATTTGCTAATCAGTGATTAATCAGTGCTAATCACTGTACTTTGGTGCAATTGAGGGTTCAAATTAACCATTAGGTATCTGATACAGATCCCTATAACTTCAGATTGGAAATCGGAGTTGGTTTGATACTCCAACCATCCCGTACAAATTGGTTACCCTTAATTTAGTGTAATTTCTGGAAAAATTCTGCTGATAAAATTGTGAAAATCATCATTTTGCATTTAACCCTTGGTTAATGCCTGTAAATCTCACTCAAATTCACGATTATTCACAGCCAGAATTGCATTTGGAATGTGCATGAGAATGAATGCTATACGCATTATGTATTGGGCACATTTTATCAGTGTAAAAATGGGAACAGACACTGCCCTTGTCCAGATTAAGGCAAGAGGTAAGACCTCCCGCATAAATTTGGGTTTGCATTGCATAATGATACAAAATAAACATAAAAAGCCCAAAGGAATTGTCAGCAAAACATTGAAACATGTTGCTCACATGGAGCAAAATGACCTGACGGACAAGCTCATGGCCCCAGCCATGAAAGAAGAAGAATATCTCTTCCCAAGAAGAGGATCCACACCGAGAAGAAGACCTGAAGGAAGACATGGACACGAGAAGAGAAGCTGCCACAAGAAGAGAAGCTGCCCCGAGAAGACTGAAAGAAGAGACGGACGCGTGGAGAGATGCTGCCACGACAAGAAGACTGAAGAGAAGAGAAGATGTGAGGCTCCAAAGAGTGAGGAGCCATGTGAAAATCTCTGAGAGAGAGAGAGAGAGAGAGAGAGAGAGAGAGAGAGAGAGAGCCCACAACCCAATGTAACCTGCCCCAATAAAGTAAAACCACCTCTGAGCCACCGATGATGTAGGCCACGTGGTAGTTGTATGTGTGAGCACTTTAGTCAAGGTCGCGGGCACTTATAGTAGCCTTGGACACATAGAGAGAGAGAGAGTGTCAAGGACTATGGAGTTTAGGGACTTGAGGCACTGCGCGGACTGTCAAGTAAGAAAGAAACTTGATACAGGGTCCAGGTGTGCTGAGATAACTTGAGGGGAGGAGTAGACACTGGTCGCGGACTGCCGAGTAATGGGTGGCAAACTTGGTATAGGGTCTAGGTGTGCTAGGATTATTCACTTGAGGGGAGGTGTTGAAATATACAAGTGAATAGGGTGTGTGTGGGAACAAGCTCTTGGATAGAGGCTGTAAAAGAGGAGATGTAATTGTGAAAGCACCTGTGAAAAGGTGAGAAGAATCTACTGGGAGAGAATAATGGGTAGCATGAGGGAATTTAGGAGTGTGGAGATATTCTGGGAGATAATCAGGGAAAAGAGAAGAGGTGGAGAGAATCAGGCAAAAGGTGGAGATATTCAGGGAGTGAATCATGGAGAAATCAAGGGGATTTGATGCTTGATGTAAACTCTATAAATTGAGGCATAGCCCTAATGAGAATTTGCTGGTTTTTGAGTATCCATGCCTACATTAATCTATCTGCTAATTATTCACTAATTACGTCTTAATCATTTCTTAATCACTTTGTTAATCATGTTGATTCTAGTGTTTGATCCACCATAGCTCATCATTATGCTCAAATTTCAACAGAAGTAACATGGTGGTTAAATAAGCATTGGGAGACTTAGCAGGTTGTAGAAGGCACAACTGAGAGGATAACGAAGATAAATCTGTGTGAATGGGATCTGCTAGCCATTGTCACCTATTAATGGAGGCATTTGCAAACCCTAAACCAACTCTCTGTTAGCATTAAGCATTTGGGAGGGAAATTATACTATGGATCTTCGCAAGAGAAGGGTGAACGGTTGATGCTAACAAGAGATTGAAGCTCAAAAACGACCGTCGGCTTTGGTGTTTTCTCCAACCCTAATCACGATTTTTTTTTTTGCATTAACCATTTCATCATACCTTCTTGAGCTTGAATTTTGCTTATCTCATGCTTTCTTACAAGATTTGAGAAATTTCTTGAGATCTAGGATTTCTCACCAAATTAGGGTTTTTGGGGGATTTTTGCCAAAATTGATTCCATAATCTTCTTCCTTATGCTTCCTCCTACTCACTCATGCATTGGTTAACTCTCAAACCATGGGATTAGGGTTTCTTGACCTTTTTTTTCCAATTTGGGGGTTTTTCCAAAATTAGGGTTTGCTCTTACAATTTCATAAGATTGGCATTGTTTTGCCCCTTGTGTAGTGTTCTCTTGTCTTACGTGCTCTCTTGAAGATCGTTTCTACCATGTGTGGGTGGAACAATAGAGAGCAGATGGAAGGGAACATGGGTACGTCAAAGAGTAGTGACAAGCACAACATACCCTGTGTAGTGTTCTCTTGTCTTACGTGCTCTCTTGAAGACTGTTTCTACCATGTGTGGGTGGAACCATAGAGAGAAGATGGAAGGGAACATGAGCACTTGAGAGGGTAGTGTGAGTTGGTGGCCGAAATGCCTACAAACTATTGGTGGCCGAAATGCCTATAAACTATGTGTAGCAGAAATGCTTATGGAACACCAGGCTATCTATGCCTGCGCGAGTGATTGTTTTATCTTGTTACTTGAGCCCACCTCTCATCCAAAGTGTGTGGTCAGAGTACCAACACGGAGTGCAAGTGGTAAAGTGGACATGATACCTGGTTGGCAAGGGACTTATGTGTACGCCAAGGGTCATGTGGATTGGCATTAATTTGGGATTTCTTACCAAAATTAGAGTCTCCACCTAAAATTTTTGAGGTCCAAGGTGTAACTTCTTTTCCCCACGTTCTCCTCTATCCATACATGCCACCCTTGCTACATTCTTGAAGGGAAATTAGGGTTTCTTGGAAACTTTGTTGTTTTTGGGAAATTTTTGCAAATCAGGGTTTATGGCACTCATTTTCTAAAATTTATCATTGCCAATAGCCTTCTACACTATCTCAATACCCCATTCTACTAGCGCATAAGCAAACTTTGAAGATCTTGAAACTTTGTTTCTTCATAAAGCATGTGTTTTAAGCTCCTATGAACCCTTTCCCTCCCTTATGTTCAAGAATTTCAATCCATTTCATGGGGAAATAAAGGTTTTATCAAAATTAAGGTTTTGGAATTATTGGGATTGAACTCTCTTCATAAGTGTGTCAATCATGCTTTCTCATACCATAATTCACCCTTATATCCACAAACTTCATTGTATCACACACTAATTAGGGTTTCTCAAAAATCAAGGTTTCTTGAGTGCATTCGGTGCAGCATTGATTCCTTGCATTACACTCTCACCCTAATGTGGCGATTGAGTTTGGTGGTGTGTGGCAATATGGGAGATTGATCTTGTGGAAAGAATACTGTAAATCGTCACTTGGCATGAGTCATGCTAAGATTTGGACTGTAAGCTCCTATACATTACTCTCTTTACATTTCTAGCATTTCCATTGTGCAGTCTCAATTCAAATAAGCACTAGTATATCTAGCATGTGGAGCGGGTACCCTTGGCATTGGTTGAGAGGCCAAGGGGGAGCATGCTTGAACTCTCCTTGTCCTAAGTGCTTTTGGAAAAGTAGCACAAGGAGGGAGATTATGTACATGGTGATCAAGACATGGCCTCAACCCTTGCCATTGGATTCCAAACTTTGGTAAGGGGGTGAGAAAGCTTGGCTAGGAAACTGGCAAAGTAAAATCTCTTCATTGACTTGCTACATCGAATCAAATCAGCAATAGTTATATGTATACAAGTGGGAATGAATTGAAATGCAATTGACAAATCAATGGGGTTTTATAAGGAGGCATAGTTGGCACTATTGGGCACATTGATATTAGATATAGTGATTGAGATTGGCTCATAAATGCACTAAGGTCATGCCAAAATTTTTCCAAAGTCTAGTCAAAATGCCTTGGATGGATGCGATTTGGATGCATTATGATGCTTTAGATATGCCGGGATGCATACATGCAGTGGTTTGCAAGTTGGTTGCTTACATGTTAACAATTTGACATAATCTATAGTTTTTAGAAAAGTGTGATTCGATCTAGGAGATTTTGGACTAAACCTGAATTGAATATTAGGATTTATTCCACACCATTAAGGATTCCCATAGAGCCCTCAACTACCCCGTTTTGTTTTCAAGTTAATGAGCTATGCCCGTTTCTCTACCGCATACCATGTTTGGACAAAATTTGAGCCAAGTCTCAGATCATAAATTTGACTTCACCATTGCGTTCTCCACTAGCCAAATACCTTAACCACCAAGCTTTAACTCATTTGGAGCATTGGAGTACAAGCGGTGCACCAAGCTATCACTATTTGACTGTAGGAAAAAGTCAAAACAATGTCATTTAGAGGGTTGATTAAACCAAAATTAACATCATACCCCTTATCCTAACACCTTCCCATAGAGTCCTAGAACACCGAAATCTGACATCCTATCACAAAATTGCCAGAACAACCTATTATGGCTGCCGATATAAAGCCAAAAGGTAGACCTAGAAAGCTATCATTAGCAATGGTGGAGGATATGGAAGGGGAGGAATTGATGGAACACGACACTATGGACACAATGGAAGAGCTTGAAGAGCAAATTCTTTGGGAATCACTCTAAAAATTCCTCTTAATCCATGGGTCAAACTTCAAAGGGAGTTGAAGAGGATGCTAAGGTGGGTAGTGCCCATAAGAGCACCTCTATAAGTTCGCAAGCCATTTCAAATGACAATTGCTCGTGAGTAAACTTGATTTTAAGCCACTCATGGTAGATAGATTGGATATCATTAACCAAACCTTGACTTCAAAGTTTGAATCTATGACTACCAAGATGGAAGCTATTGAAGATCAATCAGTTGGGTCAATCCATGAATCAACACAATGAAGAAGCTATTGAGGGTAGAATTGGTGGGATTCAAATCTATGCCTTAGATCTTACCAACCAACCTCCCGAGTTTTTCCTAGGGATAAACAATCTCTGAGAAAGTATTATAAATAAGCATATGCAATCTTGTTCACAAAATGTAAAAAAAGTGAACATTATCTTTTGCACCTCTTTAGTTTTCCTCAAATTTGGCGCTAATGCATGCTCTCGTTTTTTTTTTTCATGGCAACAAGATGACGAAGCTGAAAGGAAATTCCTACTTAAGCAGTTGAAACCCTCTTCCTTCTCAAGAGAAGGAAAATATGTTGTTAAATATGCACAGAGGCATGTATAGAGTCCATGACCGACGATTTCTCTCTTGTTTGGTGCTAATAAAGCCAACCAATCTATGGTGGCGTGTTTTTGACTAATCGATGATGCTAAGCTATGGTGGTGGAAGGAGTGGTGTAGAGAAAAGGATGTCCAAGAAAGCTCTATCACCTATAGGAACAAAGCAAGGGAGCTATTAAGGAGAGGTACTTGCCTTTAGACTTTAAACCCTAAAAAGATAAATGAGTTTTATAGCCTGACCCCAAAGAACTCCTCAGTGGATGCTTACTACTCCCAATTTGTTAGGCCCAAGAAGTATGCTCCAACTATGACCTTGGCTCAATCCATTAGCCAATTTGTACAAGGTTTTAACCCCTCTCCTCAACCATCGTCTAGAATCCATGCAGTCGACTAGCTTTTAGGATGTGACTTTTAGAAGATGAGTTGAAGGATAGAAATAGCAACAACTTTAGGAAAAGACCTTACCTTGAATCGTCCAATGCAGGGTGACCTTCTGGATTGCCCTTCAATCAACTGCCGTTTAGTGGTCAAATTTCATGGCCATTGTTGCCTCGCTCGCGAAAACCTTACACAATGACCTAGCATGGCAAAGAGGAATGACTACAATTGCCACCAACCAGGTCACCGACATGTTAATGCCCTCTTCTACCCAAGGCTGTTAACCTTTCAAAATTACCTCCTCTAAACTTTCCCAAGAACCCACAAACTGATCCTAGGAGAAGATCTGCTTCCATTCAACAACCCGGTCAAGTAAGAAATGGAGTCCACAGCCCCAAAGGTGGGTATCATTGAAGAGGTTGTGGAAGAGGAAGAGTTGCTATGATCCAAGCTAAAGAAAAAACCCTTGAAGATGAAGAGGAGGATAGAGCCTAGGTTCATGTTGAAAGAGCACCAAGGTGAAAATAAACAATTTTCAGTGATCCAGACACCAGCATCATATCATGGTAAACATTTTAAATTGTTGATTGATTATAGAAGTACTCATTCATTTCCTTCACCAAAGTGCATCAGACAATTAGGTCTTAATAAAAACCATCCAAGAAAATGGCATCGAGCTAGCTAGTGGCAAGGAAGTAATTTACCAATATACCATAGGAGATCTAGAGTTTGATAAAACCCATCCATGAAAATGGCATCGAGCTAGATAATGACAAGGAAGTACTTTCCCAATATACCATAGGAGATATAGAGTTTTATCTTATTGGCAAACTAACGAGTTGCTATTTCCATATGATGCCCCTGGATATTCATTTCTTGGAATGGATTGGCTAAAAGAATAAAAGCCCACCATCAACTGTGAGAATGGAGAAATCTCATTTAAGGATGCCAAAAATGAAGAAGTAGTGGCTTCAGGGAGGACTGGTAGACCCAGCTTACAGCTAGTCAAGGGCAGTAAGTTACTAATGGGTATCAGGAAGAATCAAAGGATGTTTGTTGTAAAACTCAACAAGGTAGAGAAAGATACTATAGGGAGTAAACCTGACTGGATATAAGACTACAAAGATCTCTTCCCAAAGGAACTTACCTAGATGCCCACAAAGGGAAATTTACCATGAGATTGAGCTTATTCACGGAGCACAACCTGTGGCAAAAAGGGTATATAAAATGTTAGTTCCAGAGTCAATAGAACTCAAGGAATAACTTTGACCGATGTTAGAGAAAACGTTCATCAAACCAAGTGTATTGCCTTGGGGAGCTTCGGTCCTATTTCAAAAGAAGAAGGATGGAACCTTACGATTATGCATTGACTATAGGGGTCTAAATTAACTCACTCTAAAAAATAAGTATTCAATCCCTAAGATTGTCAAACTTTTAGATCGATTTCACGAAGACCAAGTCTTCACCAAGATTGATTTAAAGTCTGGTTATTATCAGATTAGATTCAAGGAGGAGGGAAGACACCCCAAAGATAACATTCAACTCCATATATGGGCATTGTGAATACACCGTGATGATGACATTTGGGTTGACTGATTCCCCAGCAACTTGCAATAGGCTCGTGCAAGATATATTCAAGAAGCAGCTAGATAAATTACCTTGGTGTTCTTTGACTCACAAAATTTTGGTCTCAGATTACTAGGAAGGGCATATCTTGTATACATGCTCCAAATACCTAGAGTCTCATAACCTCTGTGCTGGAAAAAAGGAAGGCCCAAAGATAATTCTCTACATTGGCATTGCCTAGGAAATCTATAGACACCTGCACTAGCTTGATATTGTCAAGGGATTTGACCAACCCTTGCATTGGCACAACAATTGGAGCACGGATCCCTATCCTTCTGAGTTGGGTCAGGACTCAAAGGATTGTAATGACGCAACAACCTTTAGATTAGGTCTAGGACCATGGTCATGGGATCAGGTATAAAAGGGGCTCATGGGTTGTCATTTGTACCTTTTATGAACTTTTATGATCTTTGGACATTATCTCTCTTGGACATTTGTATGTCCTTGGAGCCTTTGGCTAGCATAGGCTTATAGAAGGATATTTCCATCCTCTCGCTGCTGCTGAGAGGTTAACTCACTTAGGCATCATGGCTCTTTGTATGAGATTATCTCCTTAATCTTGCATTAATTAATGTGGTGATTATCCCATATCTCAGCTTTATTATCACTTCATTCCAATCGGTACTAGAGCTCTTGGCTCGATTTGAGCAAATTTCTATAGAATGCAAGAGTTCTTGATTTTCTTGAAAACTTTGTTACATGAATGAAGTGCTTCAAGCTGATTATACATGGATTAGTGGTGGGCATGAAGATCATGGAGCTTGGCCACAAGATTTGATGTCATTTTGGGAGAAATTGCATCAATTTTGGAGAAATTTTGATGACCGAGCACATTTTGGATCAAAATTTGATTAGGACAGGCAAAGTTTCGAGGTGTGGACTTGCAAAAAAAAAAACATCTTTCTTCCCCTCACTTATAAATGGAAGATTGGTGTAGATGGAGACTTGGAGCAACCATGAAGTTGTTGAAATATACAAGTGAATAGGGTGTGTGTGGGAACAAGCTCTTGGATAGAGGCTGTAAAAGAGGAGATGTAATTGTGAAAGCACCTGTGAAAAGGTGAGAAGAATCTACTGGGAGAGAATAATGGGTAGCATGAGGGAATTTAGGAGTGTGGAGATATTCTGGGAGATAATCAGGGAAAAGAGAAGAGGTGGAGAGAATCAGGCAAAAGGTGGAGATATTCAGGGAGTGAATCATGGAGAAATCAAGGGGATTTGATGCTTGATGTAAACTCTATAAATTGAGGCATAGCCCTAATGAGAATTTGCTGGTTTTTGAGTATCCATGCCTACATTAATCTATCGGCTAATTATTCACTAATTATGTCTTAATCATTTCTTAATCACTTTGTTAATCATGTTGATTCTAGTGTTTGATCCACCATAGCTCATCATTATGCTCAAATTTCAACATGGTATCAGAGCCATGCCTAGAATCAACCAGATTTATGAGCCCATTAGTGAATTAATCAGGATTAGTAAAATAATTAGCAAAAAAATCAGTTTTTAGTAAGCTTTCACTCTTCCCCTTCACCCCCAGCCAGTGGAGGGTCTCTAGCATCTAGCACACATCAAATTAGGGCAAAAGCTTCTAGCCATAGCTAGCTAAGCTCCTTAGCTTCAAGCCTATGCAAAAAACGTAGCAAACCGCCAGCGCGTTTGGGAGAATTCGCCGTTTCTGCAGGCGCCGTTTTTCTGAGGTATTTTTGCCATTGCTACTTGCTCCAAACAAATTACTTCAATTCCCTTTAGCACAAGGGGTAATCAAGCATGCTCTACAAGCTGGTGAAGTCAGAATTGAGTTTCATCAAATCTACAGTGAGATCCAAGCTCTTCATCAAATCTGCAGGTGACTTTGGTAAAACAGAGATTAAGCTTTCATTATTTGGTCAAATCTTGTGTTTCTTGGCTTAATCCTCTACTAGACTCATTGCTATTGATGCCTTTGAAAGCATTTGAGCTCATTTGAAGTGGAAGGCACCAGATCTGGACTCCCCACATACTCTGTTTTCTGCACATAAAACAGAGCATTAATTTGCTAATCAGTGATTAATCAGTGCTAATCACTGTACTTTGGTGCAATTGAGGGTTCAAATTAACCATTAGGTATCTGATACAGATCCCTATAACTTCAGATTGGAAATCGGAGTTGGTTTGATACTCCAACCATCCCGTACAAATTGGTTACCCTTAATTTAGTGTAATTTCTGGAAAAATTCTGCTGATAAAATTGTGAAAATCATCATTTTGCATTTAACCCTTGGTTAATGCCTGTAAATCTCACTCAAATTCACGATTATTCACAGCCAGAATTGCATTTGGAATGTGCATGAGAATGAATGCTATACGCATTATGTATTGGGCACATTTTATCAGTGTAAAAATGGGAACAGACACTGCCCTTGTCCAGATTAAGGCAAGAGGTAAGACCTCCCGCATAAATTTGGGTTTGCATTGCATAATGATACAAAATAAACATAAAAAGCCCAAAGGAATTGTCAGCAAAACATTGAAACATGTTGCTCACATGGAGCAAAATGACCTGACGGACAAGCTCATGGCCCCAGCCATGAAAGAAGAAGAATATCTCTTCCCAAGAAGAGGATCCACACCGAGAAGAAGACCTGAAGGAAGACATGGACACGAGAAGAGAAGCTGCCACAAGAAGAGAAGCTGCCCCGAGAAGAGAAGCTGCCCCGAGAAGACTGAAAGAAGAGACG
Source organism: Cibotium barometz (assembly GCF_041138505.1). NCBI lineage: Eukaryota > Viridiplantae > Streptophyta > Polypodiopsida > Cyatheales > Cibotiaceae > Cibotium > Cibotium barometz. Next base: position 37,248,159 of record NC_141097.1, on the reverse strand, counting down.
GACGCGTGGAGAGATGCTGCCACGACAAGAAGACTGAAGAGAAGAGAAGATGTGAGGCTCCAAAGAGTGAGGAGCCATGTGAAAATCTCTGAGAGAGAGAGAGAGAGAGAGAGAGAGAGAGAGAGAGAGAGAGAGAGAGCCCACAACCCAATGTAACCTGCCCCAATAAAGTAAAACCACCTCTGAGCCACCGATGATGTAGGCCACGTGGTAGTTGTATGTGTGAGCACTTTAGTCAAGGTCGCGGGCACTTATAGTAGCCTTGGACACATAGAGAGAGAGAGAGTGTCAAGGACTATGGAGTTTAGGGACTTGAGGCACTGCGCGGACTGTCAAGTAAGAAAGAAACTTGATACAGGGTCCAGGTGTGCTGAGATAACTTGAGGGGAGGAGTAGACACTGGTCGCGGACTGCCGAGTAATGGGTGGCAAACTTGGTATAGGGTCTAGGTGTGCTAGGATTATTCACTTGAGGGGAGGTGTTGAAATATACAAGTGAATAGGGTGTGTGTGGGAACAAGCTCTTGGATAGAGGCTGTAAAAGAGGAGATGTAATTGTGAAAGCACCTGTGAAAAGGTGAGAAGAATCTACTGGGAGAGAATAATGGGTAGCATGAGGGAATTTAGGAGTGTGGAGATATTCTGGGAGATAATCAGGGAAAAGAGAAGAGGTGGAGAGAATCAGGCAAAAGGTGGAGATATTCAGGGAGTGAATCATGGAGAAATCAAGGGGATTTGATGCTTGATGTAAACTCTATAAATTGAGGCATAGCCCTAATGAGAATTTGCTGGTTTTTGAGTATCCATGCCTACATTAATCTATCTGCTAATTATTCACTAATTACGTCTTAATCATTTCTTAATCACTTTGTTAATCATGTTGATTCTAGTGTTTGATCCACCATAGCTCATCATTATGCTCAAATTTCAATAGAAGTAACATGGTGGTTAAATAAGCATTGGGAGACTTAGCAGGTTGTAGAAGGCACAACTGAGAGGATAACGAAGATAAATCTGTGTGAATGGGATCTGCTAGCCATTGTCACCTATTAATGGAGGCATTTGCAAACCCTAAACCAACTCTCTGTTAGCATTAAGCATTTGGGAGGGAAATTATACTATGGATCTTCGCAAGAGAAGGGTGAACGGTTGATGCTAACAAGAGATTGAAGCTCAAAAACGACCGTCGGCTTTGGTGTTTTCTCCAACCCTAATCACGATTTTTTTTTTTGCATTAACCATTTCATCATACCTTCTTGAGCTTGAATTTTGCTTATCTCATGCTTTCTTACAAGATTTGAGAAATTTCTTGAGATCTAGGATTTCTCACCAAATTAGGGTTTTTGGGGGATTTTTGCCAAAATTGATTCCATAATCTTCTTCCTTATGCTTCCTCCTACTCACTCATGCATTGGTTAACTCTCAAACCATGGGATTAGGGTTTCTTGACCTTTTTTTTCCAATTTGGGGGTTTTTCCAAAATTAGGGTTTGCTCTTTCAATTTCATAAGATTGGCATTGTTTTGCCCCTTGTGTAGTGTTCTCTTGTCTTACGTGCTCTCTTGAAGATCGTTTCTACCATGTGTGGGTGGAACAATAGAGAGCAGATGGAAGGGAACATGGGTACGTCAAAGAGTAGTGACAAGCACAACATACCCTGTGTAGTGTTCTCTTGTCTTACGTGCTCTCTTGAAGACTGTTTCTACCATGTGTGGGTGGAACCATAGAGAGAAGATGGAAGGGAACATGAGCACTTGAGAGGGTAGTGTGAGTTGGTGGCCGAAATGCCTACAAACTATTGGTGGCCGAAATGCCTATAAACTATGTGTAGCAGAAATGCTTATGGAACACCAGGCTATCTATGCCTGCGTGAGTGATTGTTTTATCTTGTTACTTGAGCCCACCTCTCATCCAAAGTGTGTGGTCAGAGTACCAACACGGAGTGCAAGTTGTAAAGTGGACATGATACCTGGTTGGCAAGGGACTTATGTGTACGCCAAGGGTCATGTGGATTGGCATTAATTTGGGATTTCTTACCAAAATTAGAGTCTCCACCTAAAATTTTTGAGGTCCAAGGTGTAACTTCTTTTCCCCACGTTCTCCTCTATCCATACATGCCACCCTTGCTACATTCTTGAAGGGAAATTAGGGTTTCTTGGAAACTTTGTTGTTTTTGGGAAATTTTTGCAAATCAGGGTTTATGGCACTCATTTTCTAAAATTTATCATTGCCAATAGCCTTCTACACTATCTCAATACCCCATTCTACTAGCGCATAAGCAAACTTTGAAGATCTTGAAACTTTGTTTCTTCATAAAGCATGTGTTTTAAGCTCCTATGAACCCTTTCCCTCCCTTATGTTCAAGAATTTCAATCCATTTCATGAGAAAATAAAGGTTTTATCAAAATTAAGGTTTTGGAATGATTGGGATGGAACTCTCTTCATAAGTGTGTCAATCATGCTTTCTCATACCATAATTCACCCTTATATCCACAAACTTCATTGTATCACACACTAATTAGGGTTTCTCAAAAATCAAGGTTTCTTGAGTGCATTCGGTGCTGCATTGATTCCTTGCATTACACTCTCACCCTAATGTGGCGATTGAGTTTGGTGGTGTGTGGCAATATGGGAGATTGATCTTGTGGAAAGAATACTGTAAATCGTCACTTGGCATGAGTCATGCTAAGATTTGGACTGTAAGCTCCTATACATTACTCTCTTTACATTTCTAGCATTTCCATTGTGCAGTCTCAATTCAAATAAGCACTAGTATATCTAGCATGTGGAGCGGGTACCCTTGGCATTGGTTGAGAGGCCAAGGGGGAGCATGCTTGAACTCTCCTTGTCCTAAGTGCTTTTGGAAAATTAGCACAAGGAGGGAGATTATGTACATGGTGATCAAGACATGGCCTCAACCCTTGCCATTGGATTCCAAACTTTGGTAAGGGGGTGAGAAAGCTTGGCTAGGAAACTGGCAAAGTAAAATCTCTTCATTGACTTGCTACATCGAATCAAATCAGCAATAGTTATATGTATACAAGTGGGAATGAATTGAAATGCAATTGACAAATCAATGGGGTTTTATAAGGAGGCATAGTTGGCACTATTGGGCACATTGATATTAGATATAGTGATTGAGATTGGCTCATAAATGCACTAAGGTCATGCCAAAATTTTTCCAAAGTCTAGTCAAAATGCCTTGGATGGATGCGATTTGGATGCATTATGATGCTTTAGATATGCCGGGATGCATACATGCAGTGGTTTGCAAGTTGGTTGCTTACATGTTAACAATTTGACATAATCTATAGTTTTTAGAAAAGTGTGATTCGATCTAGGAGATTTTGGACTAAACCTGAATTGAATATTAGGATTTATTCCACACCATTAAGGATTCCCATAGAGCCCTCAACTACCCCGTTTTGTTTTCAAGTTAATGAGCTATGCCCGTTTCTCTACCGCATACCATGTTTGGACAAAATTTGAGCCAAGTCTCAGATCATAAATTTGACTTCACCATTGCGTTCTCCACTAGCCAAATACCTTAACCACCAAGCTTTAACTCATTTGGAGCATTGGAGTACAAGCGATGCACCAAGCTATCACTATTTGACTGTAGGAAAAAGTCAAAACAATGTCATTTAGAGGGTTGATTAAACCAAAATTAACATCATACCCCTTATCCTAACACCTTCCCATAGAGTCCTAGAACACCGAAATCTGACATCCTATCACAAAATTGCCAGAACAACCTATTATGGCTGCCGATATAAAGCCAAAAGGTAGACCTAGAAAGCTATCATTAGCAATGGTGGAGGATATGGAAGGGGAGGAATTGATGGAACACGACACTATGGACACAATGGAAGAGCTTGAAGAGCAAATTCTTTGGGAATCACTCTAAAAATTCCTCTTAATCCATGGGTCAAACTTCAAAGGGAGTTGAAGAGGATGCTAAGGTGGGTAGTGCCCATAAGAGCACCTCTATAAGTTCGCAAGCCATTTCAAATGACAATTGCTCGTGAGTAAACTTGATTTTAAGCCACTCATGGTAGATAGATTGGATATCATTAACCAAACCTTGACTTCAAAGTTTGAATCTATGACTACCAAGATGGAAGCTATTGAAGATCAATCAGTTGGGTCAATCCATGAATCAACACAATGAAGAAGCTATTGAGGGTAGAATTGGTGGGATTCAAATCTATGCCTTAGATCTTACCAACCAACCTCCCGAGTTTTCCCTAGGGATAAACAATCTCTGAGAAAGTATTATAAATAAGCATATGCAATCTTGTTCACAAAATGTAAAAAAAGTGAACATTATCTTTTGCACCTCTTTAGTTTTCCTCAAATTTGGCGCTAATGCATGCTCTCGTTTTTTTTTCATGGCAACAAGATGACGAAGCTGAAAGGAAATTCCTACTTAAGCAGTTGAAACCCTCTTCCTTCTCAAGAGAAGGAAAATATGTTGTTAAATATGCACAGAGGCATGTATAGAGTCCATGACCGACGATTTCTCTCTTGTTTGGTGCTAATAAAGCCAACCAATCTATGGTGGCGTGTTTTTGACTAATCGATGATGCTAAGCTATGGTGGTGGAAGGAGTGGTGTAGAGAAAAGGATGTCCAAGAAAGCTCTATCACCTATAGGAACAAAGCAAGGGAGCTATTAAGGAGAGGTACTTGCCTTTAGACTTTAAACCCTAAAAAGATAAATGAGTTTTATAGCCTGACCCCAAAGAACTCCTCAGTGGATGCTTACTACTCCCAATTTGTTAGGCCCAAGAAGTATGCTCCAACTATGACCTTGGCTCAATCCATTAGCCAATTTGTACAAGGTTTTAACCCCTCTCCTCAACCATCGTCTAGAATCCATGCAGTCGACTAGCTTTTAGGATGTGACTTTTAGAAGATGAGTTGAAGGATAGAAATAGCAACAACTTTAGGAAAAGACCTTACCTTGAATCGTCCAATGCAGGGTGACCTTCTGGATTGCCCTTCAATCAACTGCCGTTTAGTGGTCAAATTTCATGGCCATTGTTGCCTCGCTCGCGAAAACCTTACACAATGACCTAGCATGGCAAAGAGGAATGACTACAATTGCCACCAACCAGGTCACCGACATGTTAATGCCCTCTTCTACCCAAGGCTGTTAACCTTTCAAAATTACCTCCTCTAAACTTTCCCAAGAACCCACAAACTGATCCTAGGAGAAGATCTGCTTCCATTCAACAACCCGGTCAAGTAAGAAATGGAGTCCACAGCCCCAAAGGTGGGTATCATTGAAGAGGTTGTGGAAGAGGAAGAGTTGCTATGATCCAAGCTAAAGAAAAAACCCTTGAAGATGAAGAGGAGGATAGAGCCTAGGTTCATGTTGAAAGAGCACCAAGGTGAAAATAAACAATTTTCAGTGATCCAGACACCAGCATCATATCATGGTAAACATTTTAAATTGTTGATTGATTATAGAAGTACTCATTCATTTCCTTCACCAAAGTGCATCAGACAATTAGGTCTTAATAAAAACCATCCAAGAAAATGGCATCGAGCTAGCTAGTGGCAAGGAAGTAATTTACCAATATACCATAGGAGATCTAGAGTTTGATAAAACCCATCCATGAAAATGGCATCGAGCTAGATAATGACAAGGAAGTACTTTCCCAATATACCATAGGAGATATAGAGTTTTATCTTATTGGCAAACTAACGAGTTGCTATTTCCATATGATGCCCCTGGATATTCATTTCTTGGAATGGATTGGCTAAAAGAATAAAAGCCCACCATCAACTGTGAGAATGGAGAAATCTCATTTAAGGATGCCAAAAATGAAGAAGTAGTGGCTTCAGGGAGGACTGGTAGACCCAGCTTACAGCTAGTCAAGGGTAGTAAGTTACTAATGGGTATCAGGAAGAATCAAAGGATGTTTGTTGTAAAACTCAACAAGGTAGAGAAAGATACTATAGGGAGTAAACCTGACTGGATATAAGACTACAAAGATCTCTTCCCAAAGGAACTTACCTAGATGCCCACAAAGGGAAATTTACCATGAGATTGAGCTTATTCACGGAGCACAACCTGTGGCAAAAAGGGTATATAAAATGTTAGTTCCAGAGTCAATAGAACTCAAGGAATAACTTTGACCGATGTTAGAGAAAACGTTCATCAAACCAAGTGTATTGCCTTGGGGAGCTTCGGTCCTATTTCAAAAGAAGAAGGATGGAACCTTACGATTATGCATTGACTATAGGGGTCTAAATTAACTCACTCTAAAAAATAAGTATTCAATCCCTAAGATTGTCAAACTTTTAGATCGATTTCACGAAGACCAAGTCTTCACCAAGATTGATTTAAAGTCTGGTTATTATCAGATTAGATTCAAGGAGGAGGGAAGACACCCCAAAGATAACATTCAACTCCATATATGGGCATTGTGAATACACCGTGATGATGACATTTGGGTTGACTAATTCCCCAGCAACTTGCAATAGGCTCGTGCAAGATATATTCAAGAAGCAGCTAGATAAATTACCTTGGTGTTCTTTGACTCACAAAATTTTGGTCTCAGATTACTAGGAAGGGCATATCTTGTATACATGCTCCAAATACCTAGAGTCTCATAACCTCTGTGCTGGAAAAAAGGAAGGCCCAAAGATAATTCTCTACATTGGCATTGCCTAGGAAATCTATAGACACCTGCACTAGCTTGATATTGTCAAGGGATTTGACCAACCCTTGCATTGGCACAACAATTGGAGCACGGATCCCTATCCTTCTGAGTTGGGTCAGGACTCAAAGGATTGTAATGACGCAACAACCTTTAGATTAGGTCTAGGACCATGGTCATGGGATCAGGTATAAAAGGGGCTCATGGGTTGTCATTTGTACCTTTTATGAACTTTTATGATCTTTGGACATTATCTCTCTTGGACATTTGTATGTCCTTGGAGCCTTTGGCTAGCATAGGCTTATAGAAGGATATTTCCATCCTCTCGCTGCTGCTGAGAGGTTAACTCACTTAGGCATCATGGCTCTTTGTATGAGATTATCTCCTTAATCTTGCATTAATTAATGTGGTGATTATCCCATATCTCAGCTTTATTATCACTTCATTCCAATCGGTACTAGAGCTCTTGGCTCGATTTGAGCAAATTTCTATAGAATGCAAGAGTTCTTGATTTTCTTGAAAACTTTGTTACATGAATGAAGTGCTTCAAGCTGATTATACATGGATTAGTGGTGGGCATGAAGATCATGGAGCTTGGCCACAAGATTTGATGTCATTTTGGGAGAAATTGCATCAATTTTGGAGAAATTTTGATGACCGAGCACATTTTGGATCAAAATTTGATTAGGACAGGCAAAGTTTCGAGGTGTGGACTTGCAAAAAAAAAAACATCTTTCTTCCCCTCACTTATAAATGGAAGATTGGTGTAGATGGAGACTTGGAGCAACCATGAAGTTGTTGAAATATACAAGTGAATAGGGTGTGTGTGGGAACAAGCTCTTGGATAGAGGCTGTAAAAGAGGAGATGTAATTGTGAAAGCACCTGTGAAAAGGTGAGAAGAATCTACTGGGAGAGAATAATGGGTAGCATGAGGGAATTTAGGAGTGTGGAGATATTCTGGGAGATAATCAGGGAAAAGAGAAGAGGTGGAGAGAATCAGGCAAAAGGTGGAGATATTCAGGGAGTGAATCATGGAGAAATCAAGGGGATTTGATGCTTGATGTAAACTCTATAAATTGAGGCATAGCCCTAATGAGAATTTGCTGGTTTTTGAGTATCCATGCCTACATTAATCTATCGGCTAATTATTCACTAATTATGTCTTAATCATTTCTTAATCACTTTGTTAATCATGTTGATTCTAGTGTTTGATCCACCATAGCTTATCATTATGCTCAAATTTCAACATGGTATCAGAGCCATGCCTAGAATCAACCAGATTTATGAGCCCATTAGTGAATTAATCAGGATTAGTAAAATAATTAGCAAAAAAATCAGTTTTTAGCAAGCTTTCACTCTTCCCCTTCACCCCCAGCCAGTGGAGGGTCTCTAGCATCTAGCACACATCAAATTAGGGCAAAAGCTTCTAGCCATAGCTAGCTAAGCTCCTTAGCTTCAAGCCTATGCAAAAAACGTAGCAAACCGCCAATGCGTTTGGGAGAATTCGCCGTTTCTGCAGGCGCCGTTTTTCTGAGGTATTTTTGCCATTGCTACTTGCTCCAAACAAATTACTTCAATTCCCTTTAGCACAAGGGGTAATCAAGCATGCTCTACAAGCTGGTGAAGTCAGAATTGAGTTTCATCAAATCTACAGTGAGATCCAAGCTCTTCATCAAATCTGCAGGTGACTTTGGTAAAACAGAGATTAAGCTTTCATTATTTGGTCAAATCTTGTGTTTCTTGGCTTAATCCTCTACTAGACTCATTGCTATTGATGCCTTTGAAAGCATTTGAGCTCATTTGAAGTGGAAGGCACCAGATCTGGACTCCCCACATACTCTGTTTTCTGCACATAAAACAGAGCATTAATTTGCTAATCAGTGATTAATCAGTGCTAATCACTGTACTTTGGTGCAATTGAGGGTTCAAATTAACCATTAGGTATCTGATACAGATCCCTATAACTTCAGATTGGAAATCGGAGTTGGTTTGATACTCCAACCATCCCGTACAAATTGGTTACCCTTAATTTAGTGTAATTTCTGGAAAAATTCTGCTGATAAAATTGTGAAAATCATCATTTTGCATTTAACCCTTGGTTAATGCCTGTAAATCTCACTCAAATTCACGATTATTCACAGCCAGAATTGCATTTGGAATGTGCATGAGAATGAATGCTATACGCATTATGTATTGGGCACATTTTATCAGTGTAAAAATGGGAACAGACACTGCCCTTGTCCAGATTAAGGCAAGAGGTAAGACCTCCCGCATAAATTTGGGTTTGCATTGCATAATGATACAAAATAAACATAAAAAGCCCAAAGGAATTGTCAGCAAAACATTGAAACATGTTGCTCACATGGAGCAAAATGACCTGACGGACAAGCTCATGGCCCCAGCCATGAAAGAAGAAGAATATCTCTTCCCAAGAAGAGGATCCACACCGAGAAGAAGACCTGAAGGAAGACATGGACACGAGAAGAGAAGCTGCCACAAGAAGAGAAGCTGCCCCGAGAAGAGAAGCTGCCCCGAGAAGACTGAAAGAAGAGACGGACGCGTGGAGAGATGCTGCCACGACAAGAAGACTGAAGAGAAGAGAAGATGTGAGGCTCCAAAGAGTGAGGAGCCATGTGAAAATCTCTGAGAGAGAGAGAGAGAGAGAGAGAGAGAGAGAGAGAGAGAGCCCACAACCCAATGTAACCTGCCCCAATAAAGTAAAACCACCTCTGAGCCACCGATGATGTAGGCCACGTGGTAGTTGTATGTGTGAGCACTTTAGTCAAGGTCGCGGGCACTTATAGTAGCCTTGGACACATAGAGAGAGAGAGAGTGTCAAGGACTATGGAGTTTAGGGACTTGAGGCACTGCGCGGACTGTCAAGTAAGAAAGAAACTTGATACAGGGTCCAGGTGTGCTGAGATAACTTGAGGGGAGGAGTAGACACTGGTCGCGGACTGCCGAGTAATGGGTGGCAAACTTGGTATAGGGTCTAGGTGTGCTAGGATTATTCACTTGAGGGGAGGTGTTGAAATATACAAGTGAATAGGGTGTGTGTGGGAACAAGCTCTTGGATAGAGGCTGTAAAAGAGGAGATGTAATTGTGAAAGCACCTGTGAAAAGGTGAGAAGAATCTACTGGGAGAGAATAATGGGTAGCATGAGGGAATTTAGGAGTGTGGAGATATTCTGGGAGATAATCAGGGAAAAGAGAAGAGGTGGAGAGAATCAGGCAAAAGGTGGAGATATTCAGGGAGTGAATCATGGAGAAATCAAGGGGATTTGATGCTTGATGTAAACTCTATAAATTGAGGCATAGCCCTAATGAGAATTTGCTGGTTTTTGAGTATCCATGCCTACATTAATCTATCTGCTAATTATTCACTAATTACGTCTTAATCATTTCTTAATCACTTTGTTAATCATGTTGATTCTAGTGTTTGATCCACCATAGCTCATCATTATGCTCAAATTTCAATAGAAGTAACATGGTGGTTAAATAAGCATTGGGAGACTTAGCAGGTTGTAGAAGGCACAACTGAGAGGATAACGAAGATAAATCTGTGTGAATGGGATCTGCTAGCCATTGTCACCTATTAATGGAGGCATTTGCAAACCCTAAACCAACTCTCTGTTAGCATTAAGCATTTGGGAGGGAAATTATACTATGGATCTTCGCAAGAGAAGGGTGAACGGTTGATGCTAACAAGAGATTGAAGCTCAAAAACGACCGTCGGCTTTGGTGTTTTCTCCAACCCTAATCACGATTTTTTTTTTTGCATTAACCATTTCATCATACCTTCTTGAGCTTGAATTTTGCTTATCTCATGCTTTCTTACAAGATTTGAGAAATTTCTTGAGATCTAGGATTTCTCACCAAATTAGGGTTTTTGGGGGATTTTTGCCAAAATTGATTCCATAATCTTCTTCCTTATGCTTCCTCCTACTCACTCATGCATTGGTTAACTCTCAAACCATGGGATTAGGGTTTCTTGACCTTTTTTTTCCAATTTGGGGGTTTTTCCAAAATTAGGGTTTGCTCTTTCAATTTCATAAGATTGGCATTGTTTTGCCCCTTGTGTAGTGTTCTCTTGTCTTACGTGCTCTCTTGAAGATCGTTTCTACCATGTGTGGGTGGAACAATAGAGAGCAGATGGAAGGGAACATGGGTACGTCAAAGAGTAGTGACAAGCACAACATACCCTGTGTAGTGTTCTCTTGTCTTACGTGCTCTCTTGAAGACTGTTTCTACCATGTGTGGGTGGAACCATAGAGAGAAGATGGAAGGGAACATGAGCACTTGAGAGGGTAGTGTGAGTTGGTGGCCGAAATGCCTACAAACTATTGGTGGCCGAAATGCCTATAAACTATGTGTAGCAGAAATGCTTATGGAACACCAGGCTATCTATGCCTGCGTGAGTGATTGTTTTATCTTGTTACTTGAGCCCACCTCTCATCCAAAGTGTGTGGTCAGAGTACCAACACGGAGTGCAAGTTGTAAAGTGGACATGATACCTGGTTGGCAAGGGACTTATGTGTACGCCAAGGGTCATGTGGATTGGCATTAATTTGGGATTTCTTACCAAAATTAGAGTCTCCACCTAAAATTTTTGAGGTCCAAGGTGTAACTTCTTTTCCCCACGTTCTCCTCTATCCATACATGCCACCCTTGCTACATTCTTGAAGGGAAATTAGGGTTTCTTGGAAACTTTGTTGTTTTTGGGAAATTTTTGCAAATCAGGGTTTATGGCACTCATTTTCTAAAATTTATCATTGCCAATAGCCTTCTACACTATCTCAATACCCCATTCTACTAGCGCATAAGCAAACTTTGAAGATCTTGAAACTTTGTTTCTTCATAAAGCATGTGTTTTAAGCTCCTATGAACCCTTTCCCTCCCTTATGTTCAAGAATTTCAATCCATTTCATGAGAAAATAAAGGTTTTATCAAAATTAAGGTTTTGGAATGATTGGGATGGAACTCTCTTCATAAGTGTGTCAATCATGCTTTCTCATACCATAATTCACCCTTATATCCACAAACTTCATTGTATCACACACTAATTAGGGTTTCTCAAAAATCAAGGTTTCTTGAGTGCATTCGGTGCTGCATTGATTCCTTGCATTACACTCTCACCCTAATGTGGCGATTGAGTTTGGTGGTGTGTGGCAATATGGGAGATTGATCTTGTGGAAAGAATACTGTAAATCGTCACTTGGCATGAGTCATGCTAAGATTTGGACTGTAAGCTCCTATACATTACTCTCTTTACATTTCTAGCATTTCCATTGTGCAGTCTCAATTCAAATAAGCACTAGTATATCTAGCATGTGGAGCGGGTACCCTTGGCATTGGTTGAGAGGCCAAGGGGGAGCATGCTTGAACTCTCCTTGTCCTAAGTGCTTTTGGAAAATTAGCACAAGGAGGGAGATTATGTACATGGTGATCAAGACATGGCCTCAACCCTTGCCATTGGATTCCAAACTTTGGTAAGGGGGTGAGAAAGCTTGGCTAGGAAACTGGCAAAGTAAAATCTCTTCATTGACTTGCTACATCGAATCAAATCAGCAATAGTTATATGTATACAAGTGGGAATGAATTGAAATGCAATTGACAAATCAATGGGGTTTTATAAGGAGGCATAGTTGGCACTATTGGGCACATTGATATTAGATATAGTGATTGAGATTGGCTCATAAATGCACTAAGGTCATGCCAAAATTTTTCCAAAGTCTAGTCAAAATGCCTTGGATGGATGCGATTTGGATGCATTATGATGCTTTAGATATGCCGGGATGCATACATGCAGTGGTTTGCAAGTTGGTTGCTTACATGTTAACAATTTGACATAATCTATAGTTTTTAGAAAAGTGTGATTCGATCTAGGAGATTTTGGACTAAACCTGAATTGAATATTAGGATTTATTCCACACCATTAAGGATTCCCATAGAGCCCTCAACTACCCCGTTTTGTTTTCAAGTTAATGAGCTATGCCCGTTTCTCTACCGCATACCATGTTTGGACAAAATTTGAGCCAAGTCTCAGATCATAAATTTGACTTCACCATTGCGTTCTCCACTAGCCAAATACCTTAACCACCAAGCTTTAACTCATTTGGAGCATTGGAGTACAAGCGATGCACCAAGCTATCACTATTTGACTGTAGGAAAAAGTCAAAACAATGTCATTTAGAGGGTTGATTAAACCAAAATTAACATCATACCCCTTATCCTAACACCTTCCCATAGAGTCCTAGAACACCGAAATCTGACATCCTATCACAAAATTGCCAGAACAACCTATTATGGCTGCCGATATAAAGCCAAAAGGTAGACCTAGAAAGCTATCATTAGCAATGGTGGAGGATATGGAAGGGGAGGAATTGATGGAACACGACACTATGGACACAATGGAAGAGCTTGAAGAGCAAATTCTTTGGGAATCACTCTAAAAATTCCTCTTAATCCATGGGTCAAACTTCAAAGGGAGTTGAAGAGGATGCTAAGGTGGGTAGTGCCCATAAGAGCACCTCTATAAGTTCGCAAGCCATTTCAAATGACAATTGCTCGTGAGTAAACTTGATTTTAAGCCACTCATGGTAGATAGATTGGATATCATTAACCAAACCTTGACTTCAAAGTTTGAATCTATGACTACCAAGATGGAAGCTATTGAAGATCAATCAGTTGGGTCAATCCATGAATCAACACAATGAAGAAGCTATTGAGGGTAGAATTGGTGGGATTCAAATCTATGCCTTAGATCTTACCAACCAACCTCCCGAGTTTTCCCTAGGGATAAACAATCTCTGAGAAAGTATTATAAATAAGCATATGCAATCTTGTTCACAAAATGTAAAAAAAGTGAACATTATCTTTTGCACCTCTTTAGTTTTCCTCAAATTTGGCGCTAATGCATGCTCTCGTTTTTTTTTCATGGCAACAAGATGACGAAGCTGAAAGGAAATTCCTACTTAAGCAGTTGAAACCCTCTTCCTTCTCAAGAGAAGGAAAATATGTTGTTAAATATGCACAGAGGCATGTATAGAGTCCATGACCGACGATTTCTCTCTTGTTTGGTGCTAATAAAGCCAACCAATCTATGGTGGCGTGTTTTTGACTAATCGATGATGCTAAGCTATGGTGGTGGAAGGAGTGGTGTAGAGAAAAGGATGTCCAAGAAAGCTCTATCACCTATAGGAACAAAGCAAGGGAGCTATTAAGGAGAGGTACTTGCCTTTAGACTTTAAACCCTAAAAAGATAAATGAGTTTTATAGCCTGACCCCAAAGAACTCCTCAGTGGATGCTTACTACTCCCAATTTGTTAGGCCCAAGAAGTATGCTCCAACTATGACCTTGGCTCAATCCATTAGCCAATTTGTACAAGGTTTTAACCCCTCTCCTCAACCATCGTCTAGAATCCATGCAGTCGACTAGCTTTTAGGATGTGACTTTTAGAAGATGAGTTGAAGGATAGAAATAGCAACAACTTTAGGAAAAGACCTTACCTTGAATCGTCCAATGCAGGGTGACCTTCTGGATTGCCCTTCAATCAACTGCCGTTTAGTGGTCAAATTTCATGGCCATTGTTGCCTCGCTCGCGAAAACCTTACACAATGACCTAGCATGGCAAAGAGGAATGACTACAATTGCCACCAACCAGGTCACCGACATGTTAATGCCCTCTTCTACCCAAGGCTGTTAACCTTTCAAAATTACCTCCTCTAAACTTTCCCAAGAACCCACAAACTGATCCTAGGAGAAGATCTGCTTCCATTCAACAACCCGGTCAAGTAAGAAATGGAGTCCACAGCCCCAAAGGTGGGTATCATTGAAGAGGTTGTGGAAGAGGAAGAGTTGCTATGATCCAAGCTAAAGAAAAAACCCTTGAAGATGAAGAGGAGGATAGAGCCTAGGTTCATGTTGAAAGAGCACCAAGGTGAAAATAAACAATTTTCAGTGATCCAGACACCAGCATCATATCATGGTAAACATTTTAAATTGTTGATTGATTATAGAAGTACTCATTCATTTCCTTCACCAAAGTGCATCAGACAATTAGGTCTTAATAAAAACCATCCAAGAAAATGGCATCGAGCTAGCTAGTGGCAAGGAAGTAATTTACCAATATACCATAGGAGATCTAGAGTTTGATAAAACCCATCCATGAAAATGGCATCGAGCTAGATAATGACAAGGAAGTACTTTCCCAATATACCATAGGAGATATAGAGTTTTATCTTATTGGCAAACTAACGAGTTGCTATTTCCATATGATGCCCCTGGATATTCATTTCTTGGAATGGATTGGCTAAAAGAATAAAAGCCCACCATCAACTGTGAGAATGGAGAAATCTCATTTAAGGATGCCAAAAATGAAGAAGTAGTGGCTTCAGGGAGGACTGGTAGACCCAGCTTACAGCTAGTCAAGGGTAGTAAGTTACTAATGGGTATCAGGAAGAATCAAAGGATGTTTGTTGTAAAACTCAACAAGGTAGAGAAAGATACTATAGGGAGTAAACCTGACTGGATATAAGACTACAAAGATCTCTTCCCAAAGGAACTTACCTAGATGCCCACAAAGGGAAATTTACCATGAGATTGAGCTTATTCACGGAGCACAACCTGTGGCAAAAAGGGTATATAAAATGTTAGTTCCAGAGTCAATAGAACTCAAGGAATAACTTTGACCGATGTTAGAGAAAACGTTCATCAAACCAAGTGTATTGCCTTGGGGAGCTTCGGTCCTATTTCAAAAGAAGAAGGATGGAACCTTACGATTATGCATTGACTATAGGGGTCTAAATTAACTCACTCTAAAAAATAAGTATTCAATCCCTAAGATTGTCAAACTTTTAGATCGATTTCACGAAGACCAAGTCTTCACCAAGATTGATTTAAAGTCTGGTTATTATCAGATTAGATTCAAGGAGGAGGGAAGACACCCCAAAGATAACATTCAACTCCATATATGGGCATTGTGAATACACCGTGATGATGACATTTGGGTTGACTAATTCCCCAGCAACTTGCAATAGGCTCGTGCAAGATATATTCAAGAAGCAGCTAGATAAATTACCTTGGTGTTCTTTGACTCACAAAATTTTGGTCTCAGATTACTAGGAAGGGCATATCTTGTATACATGCTCCAAATACCTAGAGTCTCATAACCTCTGTGCTGGAAAAAAGGAAGGCCCAAAGATAATTCTCTACATTGGCATTGCCTAGGAAATCTATAGACACCTGCACTAGCTTGATATTGTCAAGGGATTTGACCAACCCTTGCATTGGCACAACAATTGGAGCACGGATCCCTATCCTTCTGAGTTGGGTCAGGACTCAAAGGATTGTAATGACGCAACAACCTTTAGATTAGGTCTAGGACCATGGTCATGGGATCAGGTATAAAAGGGGCTCATGGGTTGTCATTTGTACCTTTTATGAACTTTTATGATCTTTGGACATTATCTCTCTTGGACATTTGTATGTCCTTGGAGCCTTTGGCTAGCATAGGCTTATAGAAGGATATTTCCATCCTCTCGCTGCTGCTGAGAGGTTAACTCACTTAGGCATCATGGCTCTTTGTATGAGATTATCTCCTTAATCTTGCATTAATTAATGTGGTGATTATCCCATATCTCAGCTTTATTATCACTTCATTCCAATCGGTACTAGAGCTCTTGGCTCGATTTGAGCAAATTTCTATAGAATGCAAGAGTTCTTGATTTTCTTGAAAACTTTGTTACATGAATGAAGTGCTTCAAGCTGATTATACATGGATTAGTGGTGGGCATGAAGATCATGGAGCTTGGCCACAAGATTTGATGTCATTTTGGGAGAAATTGCATCAATTTTGGAGAAATTTTGATGACCGAGCACATTTTGGATCAAAATTTGATTAGGACAGGCAAAGTTTCGAGGTGTGGACTTGCAAAAAAAAAAACATCTTTCTTCCCCTCACTTATAAATGGAAGATTGGTGTAGATGGAGACTTGGAGCAACCATGAAGTTGTTGAAATATACAAGTGAATAGGGTGTGTGTGGGAACAAGCTCTTGGATAGAGGCTGTAAAAGAGGAGATGTAATTGTGAAAGCACCTGTGAAAAGGTGAGAAGAATCTACTGGGAGAGAATAATGGGTAGCATGAGGGAATTTAGGAGTGTGGAGATATTCTGGGAGATAATCAGGGAAAAGAGAAGAGGTGGAGAGAATCAGGCAAAAGGTGGAGATATTCAGGGAGTGAATCATGGAGAAATCAAGGGGATTTGATGCTTGATGTAAACTCTATAAATTGAGGCATAGCCCTAATGAGAATTTGCTGGTTTTTGAGTATCCATGCCTACATTAATCTATCGGCTAATTATTCACTAATTATGTCTTAATCATTTCTTAATCACTTTGTTAATCATGTTGATTCTAGTGTTTGATCCACCATAGCTTATCATTATGCTCAAATTTCAACATGGTATCAGAGCCATGCCTAGAATCAACCAGATTTATGAGCCCATTAGTGAATTAATCAGGATTAGTAAAATAATTAGCAAAAAAATCAGTTTTTAGCAAGCTTTCACTCTTCCCCTTCACCCCCAGCCAGTGGAGGGTCTCTAGCATCTAGCACACATCAAATTAGGGCAAAAGCTTCTAGCCATAGCTAGCTAAGCTCCTTAGCTTCAAGCCTATGCAAAAAACGTAGCAAACCGCCAATGCGTTTGGGAGAATTCGCCGTTTCTGCAGGCGCCGTTTTTCTGAGGTATTTTTGCCATTGCTACTTGCTCCAAACAAATTACTTCAATTCCCTTTAGCACAAGGGGTAATCAAGCATGCTCTACAAGCTGGTGAAGTCAGAATTGAGTTTCATCAAATCTACAGTGAGATCCAAGCTCTTCATCAAATCTGCAGGTGACTTTGGTAAAACAGAGATTAAGCTTTCATTATTTGGTCAAATCTTGTGTTTCTTGGCTTAATCCTCTACTAGACTCATTGCTATTGATGCCTTTGAAAGCATTTGAGCTCATTTGAAGTGGAAGGCACCAGATCTGGACTCCCCACATACTCTGTTTTCTGCACATAAAACAGAGCATTAATTTGCTAATCAGTGATTAATCAGTGCTAATCACTGTACTTTGGTGCAATTGAGGGTTCAAATTAACCATTAGGTATCTGATACAGATCCCTATAACTTCAGATTGGAAATCGGAGTTGGTTTGATACTCCAACCATCCCGTACAAATTGGTTACCCTTAATTTAGTGTAATTTCTGGAAAAATTCTGCTGATAAAATTGTGAAAATCATCATTTTGCATTTAACCCTTGGTTAATGCCTGTAAATCTCACTCAAATTCACGATTATTCACAGCCAGAATTGCATTTGGAATGTGCATGAGAATGAATGCTATACGCATTATGTATTGGGCACATTTTATCAGTGTAAAAATGGGAACAGACACTGCCCTTGTCCAGATTAAGGCAAGAGGTAAGACCTCCCGCATAAATTTGGGTTTGCATTGCATAATGATACAAAATAAACATAAAAAGCCCAAAGGAATTGTCAGCAAAACATTGAAACATGTTGCTCACATGGAGCAAAATGACCTGACGGACAAGCTCATGGCCCCAGCCATGAAAGAAGAAGAATATCTCTTCCCAAGAAGAGGATCCACACCGAGAAGAAGACCTGAAGGAAGACATGGACACGAGAAGAGAAGCTGCCACAAGAAGAGAAGCTGCCCCGAGAAGAGAAGCTGCCCCGAGAAGACTGAAAGAAGAGACGGACGCGTGGAGAGATGCTGCCACGACAAGAAGACTGAAGAGAAGAGAAGATGTGAGGCTCCAAAGAGTGAGGAGCCATGTGAAAATCTCTGAGAGAGAGAGAGAGAGAGAGAGAGAGAGAGAGAGAGAGCCCACAACCCAATGTAACCTGCCCCAATAAAGTAAAACCACCTCTGAGCCACCGATGATGTAGGCCACGTGGTAGTTGTATGTGTGAGCACTTTAGTCAAGGTCGCGGGCACTTATAGTAGCCTTGGACACATAGAGAGAGAGAGAGTGTCAAGGACTATGGAGTTTAGGGACTTGAGGCACTGCGCGGACTGTCAAGTAAGAAAGAAACTTGATACAGGGTCCAGGTGTGCTGAGATAACTTGAGGGGAGGAGTAGACACTGGTCGCGGACTGCCGAGTAATGGGTGGCAAACTTGGTATAGGGTCTAGGTGTGCTAGGATTATTCACTTGAGGGGAGGTGTTGAAATATACAAGTGAATAGGGTGTGTGTGGGAACAAGCTCTTGGATAGAGGCTGTAAAAGAGGAGATGTAATTGTGAAAGCACCTGTGAAAAGGTGAGAAGAATCTACTGGGAGAGAATAATGGGTAGCATGAGGGAATTTAGGAGTGTGGAGATATTCTGGGAGATAATCAGGGAAAAGAGAAGAGGTGGAGAGAATCAGGCAAAAGGTGGAGATATTCAGGGAGTGAATCATGGAGAAATCAAGGGGATTTGATGCTTGATGTAAACTCTATAAATTGAGGCATAGCCCTAATGAGAATTTGCTGGTTTTTGAGTATCCATGCCTACATTAATCTATCTGCTAATTATTCACTAATTACGTCTTAATCATTTCTTAATCACTTTGTTAATCATGTTGATTCTAGTGTTTGATCCACCATAGCTCATCATTATGCTCAAATTTCAACAGAAGTAACATGGTGGTTAAATAAGCATTGGGAGACTTAGCAGGTTGTAGAAGGCACAACTGAGAGGATAACGAAGATAAATCTGTGTGAATGGGATCTGCTAGCCATTGTCACCTATTAATGGAGGCATTTGCAAACCCTAAACCAACTCTCTGTTAGCATTAAGCATTTGGGAGGGAAATTATACTATGGATCTTCGCAAGAGAAGGGTGAACGGTTGATGCTAACAAGAGATTGAAGCTCAAAAACGACCGTCGGCTTTGGTGTTTTCTCCAACCCTAATCACGATTTTTTTTTTTGCATTAACCATTTCATCATACCTTCTTGAGCTTGAATTTTGCTTATCTCATGCTTTCTTACAAGATTTGAGAAATTTCTTGAGATCTAGGATTTCTCACCAAATTAGGGTTTTTGGGGGATTTTTGCCAAAATTGATTCCATAATCTTCTTCCTTATGCTTCCTCCTACTCACTCATGCATTGGTTAACTCTCAAACCATGGGATTAGGGTTTCTTGACCTTTTTTTTCCAATTTGGGGGTTTTTCCAAAATTAGGGTTTGCTCTTACAATTTCATAAGATTGGCATTGTTTTGCCCCTTGTGTAGTGTTCTCTTGTCTTACGTGCTCTCTTGAAGATCGTTTCTACCATGTGTGGGTGGAACAATAGAGAGCAGATGGAAGGGAACATGGGTACGTCAAAGAGTAGTGACAAGCACAACATACCCTGTGTAGTGTTCTCTTGTCTTACGTGCTCTCTTGAAGACTGTTTCTACCATGTGTGGGTGGAACCATAGAGAGAAGATGGAAGGGAACATGAGCACTTGAGAGGGTAGTGTGAGTTGGTGGCCGAAATGCCTACAAACTATTGGTGGCCGAAATGCCTATAAACTATGTGTAGCAGAAATGCTTATGGAACACCAGGCTATCTATGCCTGCGCGAGTGATTGTTTTATCTTGTTACTTGAGCCCACCTCTCATCCAAAGTGTGTGGTCAGAGTACCAACACGGAGTGCAAGTGGTAAAGTGGACATGATACCTGGTTGGCAAGGGACTTATGTGTACGCCAAGGGTCATGTGGATTGGCATTAATTTGGGATTTCTTACCAAAATTAGAGTCTCCACCTAAAATTTTTGAGGTCCAAGGTGTAACTTCTTTTCCCCACGTTCTCCTCTATCCATACATGCCACCCTTGCTACATTCTTGAAGGGAAATTAGGGTTTCTTGGAAACTTTGTTGTTTTTGGGAAATTTTTGCAAATCAGGGTTTATGGCACTCATTTTCTAAAATTTATCATTGCCAATAGCCTTCTACACTATCTCAATACCCCATTCTACTAGCGCATAAGCAAACTTTGAAGATCTTGAAACTTTGTTTCTTCATAAAGCATGTGTTTTAAGCTCCTATGAACCCTTTCCCTCCCTTATGTTCAAGAATTTCAATCCATTTCATGGGGAAATAAAGGTTTTATCAAAATTAAGGTTTTGGAATGATTGGGATTGAACTCTCTTCATAAGTGTGTCAATCATGCTTTCTCATACCATAATTCACCCTTATATCCACAAACTTCATTGTATCACACACTAATTAGGGTTTCTCAAAAATCAAGGTTTCTTGAGTGCATTCGGTGCAGCATTGATTCCTTGCATTACACTCTCACCCTAATGTGGCGATTGAGTTTGGTGGTGTGTGGCAATATGGGAGATTGATCTTGTGGAAAGAATACTGTAAATCGTCACTTGGCATGAGTCATGCTAAGATTTGGACTGTAAGCTCCTATACATTACTCTCTTTACATTTCTAGCATTTCCATTGTGCAGTCTCAATTCAAATAAGCACTAGTATATCTAGCATGTGGAGCGGGTACCCTTGGCATTGGTTGAGAGGCCAAGGGGGAGCATGCTTGAACTCTCCTTGTCCTAAGTGCTTTTGGAAAAGTAGCACAAGGAGGGAGATTATGTACATGGTGATCAAGACATGGCCTCAACCCTTGCCATTGGATTCCAAACTTTGGTAAGGGGGTGAGAAAGCTTGGCTAGGAAACTGGCAAAGTAAAATCTCTTCATTGACTTGCTACATCGAATCAAATCAGCAATAGTTATATGTATACAAGTGGGAATGAATTGAAATGCAATTGACAAATCAATGGGGTTTTATAAGGAGGCATAGTTGGCACTATTGGGCACATTGATATTAGATATAGTGATTGAGATTGGCTCATAAATGCACTAAGGTCATGCCAAAATTTTTCCAAAGTCTAGTCAAAATGCCTTGGATGGATGCGATTTGGATGCATTATGATGCTTTAGATATGCCGGGATGCATACATGCAGTGGTTTGCAAGTTGGTTGCTTACATGTTAACAATTTGACATAATCTATAGTTTTTAGAAAAGTGTGATTCGATCTAGGAGATTTTGGACTAAACCTGAATTGAATATTAGGATTTATTCCACACCATTAAGGATTCCCATAGAGCCCTCAACTACCCCGTTTTGTTTTCAAGTTAATGAGCTATGCCCGTTTCTCTACCGCATACCATGTTTGGACAAAATTTGAGCCAAGTCTCAGATCATAAATTTGACTTCACCATTGCGTTCTCCACTAGCCAAATACCTTAACCACCAAGCTTTAACTCATTTGGAGCATTGGAGTACAAGCGGTGCACCAAGCTATCACTATTTGACTGTAGGAAAAAGTCAAAACAATGTCATTTAGAGGGTTGATTAAACCAAAATTAACATCATACCCCTTATCCTAACACCTTCCCATAGAGTCCTAGAACACCGAAATCTGACATCCTATCACAAAATTGCCAGAACAACCTATTATGGCTGCCGATATAAAGCCAAAAGGTAGACCTAGAAAGCTATCATTAGCAATGGTGGAGGATATGGAAGGGGAGGAATTGATGGAACACGACACTATGGACACAATGGAAGAGCTTGAAGAGCAAATTCTTTGGGAATCACTCTAAAAATTCCTCTTAATCCATGGGTCAAACTTCAAAGGGAGTTGAAGAGGATGCTAAGGTGGGTAGTGCCCATAAGAGCACCTCTATAAGTTCGCAAGCCATTTCAAATGACAATTGCTCGTGAGTAAACTTGATTTTAAGCCACTCATGGTAGATAGATTGGATATCATTAACCAAACCTTGACTTCAAAGTTTGAATCTATGACTACCAAGATGGAAGCTATTGAAGATCAATCAGTTGGGTCAATCCATGAATCAACACAATGAAGAAGCTATTGAGGGTAGAATTGGTGGGATTCAAATCTATGCCTTAGATCTTACCAACCAACCTCCCGAGTTTTTCCTAGGGATAAACAATCTCTGAGAAAGTATTATAAATAAGCATATGCAATCTTGTTCACAAAATGTAAAAAAAGTGAACATTATCTTTTGCACCTCTTTAGTTTTCCTCAAATTTGGCGCTAATGCATGCTCTCGTTTTTTTTTTTCATGGCAACAAGATGACGAAGCTGAAAGGAAATTCCTACTTAAGCAGTTGAAACCCTCTTCCTTCTCAAGAGAAGGAAAATATGTTGTTAAATATGCACAGAGGCATGTATAGAGTCCATGACCGACGATTTCTCTCTTGTTTGGTGCTAATAAAGCCAACCAATCTATGGTGGCGTGTTTTTGACTAATCGATGATGCTAAGCTATGGTGGTGGAAGGAGTGGTGTAGAGAAAAGGATGTCCAAGAAAGCTCTATCACCTATAGGAACAAAGCAAGGGAGCTATTAAGGAGAGGTACTTGCCTTTAGACTTTAAACCCTAAAAAGATAAATGAGTTTTATAGCCTGACCCCAAAGAACTCCTCAGTGGATGCTTACTACTCCCAATTTGTTAGGCCCAAGAAGTATGCTCCAACTATGACCTTGGCTCAATCCATTAGCCAATTTGTACAAGGTTTTAACCCCTCTCCTCAACCATCGTCTAGAATCCATGCAGTCGACTAGCTTTTAGGATGTGACTTTTAGAAGATGAGTTGAAGGATAGAAATAGCAACAACTTTAGGAAAAGACCTTACCTTGAATCGTCCAATGCAGGGTGACCTTCTGGATTGCCCTTCAATCAACTGCCGTTTAGTGGTCAAATTTCATGGCCATTGTTGCCTCGCTCGCGAAAACCTTACACAATGACCTAGCATGGCAAAGAGGAATGACTACAATTGCCACCAACCAGGTCACCGACATGTTAATGCCCTCTTCTACCCAAGGCTGTTAACCTTTCAAAATTACCTCCTCTAAACTTTCCCAAGAACCCACAAACTGATCCTAGGAGAAGATCTGCTTCCATTCAACAACCCGGTCAAGTAAGAAATGGAGTCCACAGCCCCAAAGGTGGGTATCATTGAAGAGGTTGTGGAAGAGGAAGAGTTGCTATGATCCAAGCTAAAGAAAAAACCCTTGAAGATGAAGAGGAGGATAGAGCCTAGGTTCATGTTGAAAGAGCACCAAGGTGAAAATAAACAATTTTCAGTGATCCAGACACCAGCATCATATCATGGTAAACATTTTAAATTGTTGATTGATTATAGAAGTACTCATTCATTTCCTTCACCAAAGTGCATCAGACAATTAGGTCTTAATAAAAACCATCCAAGAAAATGGCATCGAGCTAGCTAGTGGCAAGGAAGTAATTTACCAATATACCATAGGAGATCTAGAGTTTGATAAAACCCATCCATGAAAATGGCATCGAGCTAGATAATGACAAGGAAGTACTTTCCCAATATACCATAGGAGATATAGAGTTTTATCTTATTGGCAAACTAACGAGTTGCTATTTCCATATGATGCCCCTGGATATTCATTTCTTGGAATGGATTGGCTAAAAGAATAAAAGCCCACCATCAACTGTGAGAATGGAGAAATCTCATTTAAGGATGCCAAAAATGAAGAAGTAGTGGCTTCAGGGAGGACTGGTAGACCCAGCTTACAGCTAGTCAAGGGCAGTAAGTTACTAATGGGTATCAGGAAGAATCAAAGGATGTTTGTTGTAAAACTCAACAAGGTAGAGAAAGATACTATAGGGAGTAAACCTGACTGGATATAAGACTACAAAGATCTCTTCCCAAAGGAACTTACCTAGATGCCCACAAAGGGAAATTTACCATGAGATTGAGCTTATTCACGGAGCACAACCTGTGGCAAAAAGGGTATATAAAATGTTAGTTCCAGAGTCAATAGAACTCAAGGAATAACTTTGACCGATGTTAGAGAAAACGTTCATCAAACCAAGTGTATTGCCTTGGGGAGCTTCGGTCCTATTTCAAAAGAAGAAGGATGGAACCTTACGATTATGCATTGACTATAGGGGTCTAAATTAACTCACTCTAAAAAATAAGTATTCAATCCCTAAGATTGTCAAACTTTTAGATCGATTTCACGAAGACCAAGTCTTCACCAAGATTGATTTAAAGTCTGGTTATTATCAGATTAGATTCAAGGAGGAGGGAAGACACCCCAAAGATAACATTCAACTCCATATATGGGCATTGTGAATACACCGTGATGATGACATTTGGGTTGACTGATTCCCCAGCAACTTGCAATAGGCTCGTGCAAGATATATTCAAGAAGCAGCTAGATAAATTACCTTGGTGTTCTTTGACTCACAAAATTTTGGTCTCAGATTACTAGGAAGGGCATATCTTGTATACATGCTCCAAATACCTAGAGTCTCATAACCTCTGTGCTGGAAAAAAGGAAGGCCCAAAGATAATTCTCTACATTGGCATTGCCTAGGAAATCTATAGACACCTGCACTAGCTTGATATTGTCAAGGGATTTGACCAACCCTTGCATTGGCACAACAATTGGAGCACGGATCCCTATCCTTCTGAGTTGGGTCAGGACTCAAAGGATTGTAATGACGCAACAACCTTTAGATTAGGTCTAGGACCATGGTCATGGGATCAGGTATAAAAGGGGCTCATGGGTTGTCATTTGTACCTTTTATGAACTTTTATGATCTTTGGACATTATCTCTCTTGGACATTTGTATGTCCTTGGAGCCTTTGGCTAGCATAGGCTTATAGAAGGATATTTCCATCCTCTCGCTGCTGCTGAGAGGTTAACTCACTTAGGCATCATGGCTCTTTGTATGAGATTATCTCCTTAATCTTGCATTAATTAATGTGGTGATTATCCCATATCTCAGCTTTATTATCACTTCATTCCAATCGGTACTAGAGCTCTTGGCTCGATTTGAGCAAATTTCTATAGAATGCAAGAGTTCTTGATTTTCTTGAAAACTTTGTTACATGAATGAAGTGCTTCAAGCTGATTATACATGGATTAGTGGTGGGCATGAAGATCATGGAGCTTGGCCACAAGATTTGATGTCATTTTGGGAGAAATTGCATCAATTTTGGAGAAATTTTGATGACCGAGCACATTTTGGATCAAAATTTGATTAGGACAGGCAAAGTTTCGAGGTGTGGACTTGCAAAAAAAAAAACATCTTTCTTCCCCTCACTTATAAATGGAAGATTGGTGTAGATGGAGACTTGGAGCAACCATGAAGTTGTTGAAATATACAAGTGAATAGGGTGTGTGTGGGAACAAGCTCTTGGATAGAGGCTGTAAAAGAGGAGATGTAATTGTGAAAGCACCTGTGAAAAGGTGAGAAGAATCTACTGGGAGAGAATAATGGGTAGCATGAGGGAATTTAGGAGTGTGGAGATATTCTGGGAGATAATCAGGGAAAAGAGAAGAGGTGGAGAGAATCAGGCAAAAGGTGGAGATATTCAGGGAGTGAATCATGGAGAAATCAAGGGGATTTGATGCTTGATGTAAACTCTATAAATTGAGGCATAGCCCTAATGAGAATTTGCTGGTTTTTGAGTATCCATGCCTACATTAATCTATCGGCTAATTATTCACTAATTATGTCTTAATCATTTCTTAATCACTTTGTTAATCATGTTGATTCTAGTGTTTGATCCACCATAGCTCATCATTATGCTCAAATTTCAACATGGTATCAGAGCCATGCCTAGAATCAACCAGATTTATGAGCCCATTAGTGAATTAATCAGGATTAGTAAAATAATTAGCAAAAAAATCAGTTTTTAGTAAGCTTTCACTCTTCCCCTTCACCCCCAGCCAGTGGAGGGTCTCTAGCATCTAGCACACATCAAATTAGGGCAAAAGCTTCTAGCCATAGCTAGCTAAGCTCCTTAGCTTCAAGCCTATGCAAAAAACGTAGCAAACCGCCAATGCGTTTGGGAGAATTCGCCGTTTCTGCAGGCGCCGTTTTTCTGAGGTATTTTTGCCATTGCTACTTGCTCCAAACAAATTACTTCAATTCCCTTTAGCACAAGGGGTAATCAAGCATGCTCTACAAGCTGGTGAAGTCAGAATTGAGTTTCATCAAATCTACAGTGAGATCCAAGCTCTTCATCAAATCTGCAGGTGACTTTGGTAAAACAGAGATTAAGCTTTCATTATTTGGTCAAATCTTGTGTTTCTTGGCTTAATCCTCTACTAGACTCATTGCTATTGATGCCTTTGAAAGCATTTGAGCTCATTTGAAGTGGAAGGCACCAGATCTGGACTCCCCACATACTCTGTTTTCTGCACATAAAACAGAGCATTAATTTGCTAATCAGTGATTAATCAGTGCTAATCACTGTACTTTGGTGCAATTGAGGGTTCAAATTAACCATTAGGTATCTGATACAGATCCCTATAACTTCAGATTGGAAATCGGAGTTGGTTTGATACTCCAACCATCCCGTACAAATTGGTTACCCTTAATTTAGTGTAATTTCTGGAAAAATTCTGCTGATAAAATTGTGAAAATCATCATTTTGCATTTAACCCTTGGTTAATGCCTGTAAATCTCACTCAAATTCACGATTATTCACAGCCAGAATTGCATTTGGAATGTGCATGAGAATGAATGCTATACGCATTATGTATTGGGCACATTTTATCAGTGTAAAAATGGGAACAGACACTGCCCTTGTCCAGATTAAGGCAAGAGGTAAGACCTCCCGCATAAATTTGGGTTTGCATTGCATAATGATACAAAATAAACATAAAAAGCCCAAAGGAATTGTCAGCAAAACATTGAAACATGTTGCTCACATGGAGCAAAATGACCTGACGGACAAGCTCATGGCCCCAGCCATGAAAGAAGAAGAATATCTCTTCCCAAGAAGAGGATCCACACCGAGAAGAAGACCTGAAGGAAGACATGGACACGAGAAGAGAAGCTGCCACAAGAAGAGAAGCTGCCCCGAGAAGAGAAGCTGCCCCGAGAAGACTGAAAGAAGAGACGGACGCGTGGAGAGATGCTGCCACGACAAGAAGACTGAAGAGAAGAGAAGATGTGAGGCTCCAAAGAGTGAGGAGCCATGTGAAAATCTCTGAGAGAGAGAGAGAGAGAGAGAGAGAGAGAGAGAGAGAGAGAGAGAGAGCCCACAACCCAATGTAACCTGCCCCAATAAAGTAAAACCACCTCTGAGCCATCGATGATGTAGGCCACGTGGTAGTTGTATGTGTGAGCACTTTAGTCAAGGTCGCGGGCACTTATAGTAGCCTTGGACACATAGAGAGAGAGAGAGTGTCAAGGACTATGGAGTTTAGGGACTTGAGGCACTGCGCGGACTGTCAAGTAAGAAAGAAACTTGATACAGGGTCCAGGTGTGCTGAGATAACTTGAGGGGAGGAGTAGACACTGGTCGCGGACTGCCGAGTAATGGGTGGCAAACTTGGTATAGGGTCTAGGTGTGCTAGGATTATTCACTTGAGGGGAGGTGTTGAAATATACAAATGAATAGGGTGTGTGTGGGAACAAGCTCTTGGATAGAGGCTGTAAAAGAGGAGATGTAATTGTGAAAGCACCTGTGAAAAGGTGAGAAGAATCTACTGGGAGAGAATAATGGGTAGCATGAGGGAATTTAGGAGTGTGGAGATATTCTGGGAGATAATCAGGGAAAAGAGAAGAGGTGGAGAGAATCAGGCAAAAGGTGGAGATATTCAGGGAGTGAATCATGGAGAAATCAAGGGGATTTGATGCTTGATGTAAACTCTATAAATTGAGGCATAGCCCTAATGAGAATTTGCTGGTTTTTGAGTATCCATGCCTACATTAATCTATCTGCTAATTATTCACTAATTACGTCTTAATCATTTCTTAATCACTTTGTTAATCATGTTGATTCTAGTGTTTGATCCACCATAGCTCATCATTATGCTCAAATTTCAACAGAAGTAACATGGTGGTTAAATAAGCATTGGGAGACTTAGCAGGTTGTAGAAGGCACAACTGAGAGGATAACGAAGATAAATCTGTGTGAATGGGATCTGCTAGCCATTGTCACCTATTAATGGAGGCATTTGCAAACCCTAAACCAACTCTCTGTTAGCATTAAGCATTTGGGAGGGAAATTATACTATGGATCTTCGCAAGAGAAGGGTGAACGGTTGATGCTAACAAGAGATTGAAGCTCAAAAACGACCGTCGGCTTTGGTGTTTTCTCCAACCCTAATCACGATTTTTTTTTTTGCATTAACCATTTCATCATACCTTCTTGAGCTTGAATTTTGCTTATCTCATGCTTTCTTACGAGATTTGAGAAATTTCTTGAGATCTAGGATTTCTCACCAAATTAGGGTTTTTGGGGGATTTTTGCCAAAATTGATTCCATAATCTTCTTCCTTATGCTTCCTCCTACTCACTCATGCATTGGTTAACTCTCAAACCATGGGATTAGGGTTTCTTGACCTTTTTTTTCCAATTTGGGGGTTTTTCCAAAATTAGGGTTTGCTCTTACAATTTCATAAGATTGGCATTGTTTTGCCCCTTGTGTAGTGTTCTCTTGTCTTACGTGCTCTCTTGAAGATCGTTTCTACCATGTGTGGGTGGAACAATAGAGAGCAGATGGAAGGGAACATGGGTACGTCAAAGAGTAGTGACAAGCACAACATACCCTGTGTAGTGTTCTCTTGTCTTACGTGCTCTCTTGAAGACTGTTTCTACCATGTGTGGGTGGAACCATAGAGAGAAGATGGAAGGGAACATGAGCACTTGAGAGGGTAGTGTGAGTTGGTGGCCGAAATGCCTACAAACTATTGGTGGCCGAAATGCCTATAAACTATGTGTAGCAGAAATGCTTATGGAACACCAGGCTATCTATGCCTGCGCGAGTGATTGTTTTATCTTGTTACTTGAGCCCACCTCTCATCCAAAGTGTGTGGTCAGAGTACCAACACGGAGTGCAAGTGGTAAAGTGGACATGATACCTGGTTGGCAAGGGACTTATGTGTACGCCAAGGGTCATGTGGATTGGCATTAATTTGGGATTTCTTACCAAAATTAGAGTCTCCACCTAAAATTTTTGAGGTCCAAGGTGTAACTTCTTTTCCCCACATTCTCCTCTATCCATACATGCCACCCTTGCTACATTCTTGAAGGGAAATTAGGGTTTCTTGGAAACTTTGTTGTTTTTGGGAAATTTTTGCAAATCAGGGTTTATGGCACTCATTTTCTAAAATTTATCATTGCCAATAGCCTTCTACACTATCTCAATACCCCATTCTACTAGCGCATAAGCAAACTTTGAAGATCTTGAAACTTTGTTTCTTCATAAAGCATGTGTTTTAAGCTCCTATGAACCCTTTCCCTCCCTTATGTTCAAGAATTTCAATCCATTTCATGGGGAAATAAAGGTTTTATCAAAATTAAGGTTTTGGAATGATTGGGATTGAACTCTCTTCATAAGTGTGTCAATCATGCTTTCTCATACCATAATTCACCCTTATATCCACAAACTTCATTGTATCACACACTAATTAGGGTTTCTCAAAAATCAAGGTTTCTTGAGTGCATTCGGTGCAGCATTGATTCCTTGCATTACACTCTCACCCTAATGTGGCGATTGAGTTTGGTGGTGTGTGGCAATATGGGAGATTGATCTTGTGGAAAGAATACTGTAAATCGTCACTTGGCATGAGTCATGCTAAGATTTGGACTGTAAGCTCCTATACATTACTCTCTTTACATTTCTAGCATTTCCATTGTGCAGTCTCAATTCAAATAAGCACTAGTATATCTAGCATGTGGAGCGGGTACCCTTGGCATTGGTTGAGAGGCCAAGGGGGAGCATGCTTGAACTCTCCTTGTCCTAAGTGCTTTTGGAAAAGTAGCACAAGGAGGGAGATTATGTACATGGTGATCAAGACATGGCCTCAACCCTTGCCATTGGATTCCAAACTTTGGTAAGGGGGTGAGAAAGCTTGGCTAGGAAACTGGCAAAGTAAAATCTCTTCATTGACTTGCTACATCGAATCAAATCAGCAATAGTTATATGTATACAAGTGGGAATGAATTGAAATGCAATTGACAAATCAATGGGGTTTTATAAGGAGGCATAGTTGGCACTATTGGGCACATTGATATTAGATATAGTGATTGAGATTGGCTCATAAATGCACTAAGGTCATGCCAAAATTTTTCCAAAGTCTAGTCAAAATGCCTTGGATGGATGCGATTTGGATGCATTATGATGCTTTAGATATGCCGGGATGCATACATGCAGTGGTTTGCAAGTTGGTTGCTTACATGTTAACAATTTGACATAATCTATAGTTTTTAGAAAAGTGTGATTCGATCTAGGAGATTTTGGACTAAACCTGAATTGAATATTAGGATTTATTCCACACCATTAAGGATTCCCATAGAGCCCTCAACTACCCCGTTTTGTTTTCAAGTTAATGAGCTATGCCCGTTTCTCTACCGCATACCATGTTTGGACAAAATTTGAGCCAAGTCTCAGATCATAAATTTGACTTCACCATTGCGTTCTCCACTAGCCAAATACCTTAACCACCAAGCTTTAACTCATTTGGAGCATTGGAGTACAAGCGGTGCACCAAGCTATCACTATTTGACTGTAGGAAAAAGTCAAAACAATGTCATTTAGAGGGTTGATTAAACCAAAATTAACATCATACCCCTTATCCTAACACCTTCCCATAGAGTCCTAGAACACCGAAATCTGACATCCTATCACAAAATTGCTAGAACAACCTATTATGGCTGCCGATATAAAGCCAAAAGGTAGACCTAGAAAGCTATCATTAGCAATGGTGGAGGATATGGAAGGGGAGGAATTGATGGAACACGACACTATGGACACAATGGAAGAGCTTGAAGAGCAAATTCTTTGGGAATCACTCTAAAAATTCCTCTTAATCCATGGGTCAAACTTCAAAGGGAGTTGAAGAGGATGCTAAGGTGGGTAGTGCCCATAAGAGCACCTCTATAAGTTCGCAAGCCATTTCAAATGACAATTGCTCGTGAGTAAACTTGATTTTAAGCCACTCATGGTAGATAGATTGGATATCATTAACCAAACCTTGACTTCAAAGTTTGAATCTATGACTACCAAGATGGAAGCTATTGAAGATCAATCAGTTGGGTCAATCCATGAATCAACACAATGAAGAAGCTATTGAGGGTAGAATTGGTGGGATTCAAATCTATGCCTTAGATCTTACCAACCAACCTCCCGAGTTTTTCCTAGGGATAAACAATCTCTGAGAAAGTATTATAAATAAGCATATGCAATCTTGTTCACAAAATGTAAAAAAAGTGAACATTATCTTTTGCACCTCTTTAGTTTTCCTCAAATTTGGCGCTAATGCATGCTCTCGTTTTTTTTTTTCATGGCAACAAGATGACGAAGCTGAAAGGAAATTCCTACTTAAGCAGTTGAAACCCTCTTCCTTCTCAAGAGAAGGAAAATATGTTGTTAAATATGCACAGAGGCATGTATAGAGTCCATGACCGACGATTTCTCTCTTGTTTGGTGCTAATAAAGCCAACCAATCTATGGTGGCGTGTTTTTGACTAATCGATGATGCTAAGCTATGGTGGTGGAAGGAGTGGTGTAGAGAAAAGGATGTCCAAGAAAGCTCTATCACCTATAGGAACAAAGCAAGGGAGCTATTAAGGAGAGGTACTTGCCTTTAGACTTTAAACCCTAAAAAGATAAATGAGTTTTATAGCCTGACCCCAAAGAACTCCTCAGTGGATGCTTACTACTCCCAATTTGTTAGGCCCAAGAAGTATGCTCCAACTATGACCTTGGCTCAATCCATTAGCCAATTTGTACAAGGTTTTAACCCCTCTCCTCAACCATCGTCTAGAATCCATGCAGTCGACTAGCTTTTAGGATGTGACTTTTAGAAGATGAGTTGAAGGATAGAAATAGCAACAACTTTAGGAAAAGACCTTACCTTGAATCGTCCAATGCAGGGTGACCTTCTGGATTGCCCTTCAATCAACTGCCGTTTAGTGGTCAAATTTCATGGCCATTGTTGCCTCGCTCGCGAAAACCTTACACAATGACCTAGCATGGCAAAGAGGAATGACTACAATTGCCACCAACCAGGTCACCGACATGTTAATGCCCTCTTCTACCCAAGGCTGTTAACCTTTCAAAATTACCTCCTCTAAACTTTCCCAAGAACCCACAAACTGATCCTAGGAGAAGATCTGCTTCCATTCAACAACCCGGTCAAGTAAGAAATGGAGTCCACAGCCCCAAAGGTGGGTATCATTGAAGAGGTTGTGGAAGAGGAAGAGTTGCTATGATCCAAGCTAAAGAAAAAACCCTTGAAGATGAAGAGGAGGATAGAGCCTAGGTTCATGTTGAAAGAGCACCAAGGTGAAAATAAACAATTTTCAGTGATCCAGACACCAGCATCATATCATGGTAAACATTTTAAATTGTTGATTGATTATAGAAGTACTCATTCATTTCCTTCACCAAAGTGCATCAGACAATTAGGTCTTAATAAAAACCATCCAAGAAAATGGCATCGAGCTAGCTAGTGGCAAGGAAGTAATTTACCAATATACCATAGGAGATCTAGAGTTTGATAAAACCCATCCATGAAAATGGCATCGAGCTAGATAATGACAAGGAAGTACTTTCCCAATATACCATAGGAGATATAGAGTTTTATCTTATTGGCAAACTAACGAGTTGCTATTTCCATATGATGCCCCTGGATATTCATTTCTTGGAATGGATTGGCTAAAAGAATAAAAGCCCACCATCAACTGTGAGAATGGAGAAATCTCATTTAAGGATGCCAAAAATGAAGAAGTAGTGGCTTCAGGGAGGACTGGTAGACCCAGCTTACAGCTAGTCAAGGGCAGTAAGTTACTAATGGGTATCAGGAAGAATCAAAGGATGTTTGTTGTAAAACTCAACAAGGTAGAGAAAGATACTATAGGGAGTAAACCTGACTGGATATAAGACTACAAAGATCTCTTCCCAAAGGAACTTACCTAGATGCCCACAAAGGGAAATTTACCATGAGATTGAGCTTATTCACGGAGCACAACCTGTGGCAAAAAGGGTATATAAAATGTTAGTTCCAGAGTCAATAGAACTCAAGGAATAACTTTGACCGATGTTAGAGAAAACGTTCATCAAACCAAGTGTATTGCCTTGGGGAGCTTCGGTCCTATTTCAAAAGAAGAAGGATGGAACCTTACGATTATGCATTGACTATAGGGGTCTAAATTAACTCACTCTAAAAAATAAGTATTCAATCCCTAAGATTGTCAAACTTTTAGATCGATTTCACGAAGACCAAGTCTTCACCAAGATTGATTTAAAGTCTGGTTATTATCAGATTAGATTCAAGGAGGAGGGAAGACACCCCAAAGATAACATTCAACTCCATATATGGGCATTGTGAATACACCGTGATGATGACATTTGGGTTGACTGATTCCCTAGCAACTTGCAATAGGCTCGTGCAAGATATATTCAAGAAGCAGCTAGATAAATTACCTTGGTGTTCTTTGACTCACAAAATTTTGGTCTCAGATTACTAGGAAGGGCATATCTTGTATACATGCTCCAAATACCTAGAGTCTCATAACCTCTGTGCTGGAAAAAAGGAAGGCCCAAAGATAATTCTCTACATTGGCATTGCCTAGGAAATCTATAGACACCTGCACTAGCTTGATATTGTCAAGGGATTTGACCAACCCTTGCATTGGCACAACAATTGGAGCACGGATCCCTATCCTTCTGAGTTGGGTCAGGACTCAAAGGATTGTAATGACGCAACAACCTTTAGATTAGGTCTAGGACCATGGTCATGGGATCAGGTATAAAAGGGGCTCATGGGTTGTCATTTGTACCTTTTATGAACTTTTATGATCTTTGGACATTATCTCTCTTGGACATTTGTATGTCCTTGGAGCCTTTGGCTAGCATAGGCTTATAGAAGGATATTTCCATCCTCTCGCTGCTGCTGAGAGGTTAACTCACTTAGGCATCATGGCTCTTTGTATGAGATTATCTCCTTAATCTTGCATTAATTAATGTGGTGATTATCCCATATCTCAGCTTTATTATCACTTCATTCCAATCGGTACTAGAGCTCTTGGCTCGATTTGAGCAAATTTCTATAGAATGCAAGAGTTCTTGATTTTCTTGAAAACTTTGTTACATGAATGAAGTGCTTCAAGCTGATTATACATGGATTAGTGGTGGGCATGAAGATCATGGAGCTTGGCCACAAGATTTGATGTCATTTTGGGAGAAATTGCATCAATTTTGGAGAAATTTTGATGACCGAGCACATTTTGGATCAAAATTTGATTAGGACAGGCAAAGTTTCGAGGTGTGGACTTGCAAAAAAAAAAACATCTTTCTTCCCCTCACTTATAAATGGAAGATTGGTGTAGATGGAGACTTGGAGCAACCATGAAGTTGTTGAAATATACAAGTGAATAGGGTGTGTGTGGGAACAAGCTCTTGGATAGAGGCTGTAAAAGAGGAGATGTAATTGTGAAAGCACCTGTGAAAAGGTGAGAAGAATCTACTGGGAGAGAATAATGGGTAGCATGAGGGAATTTAGGAGTGTGGAGACATTCTGGGAGATAATCAGGGAAAAGAGAAGAGGTGGAGAGAATCAGGCAAAAGGTGGAGATATTCAGGGAGTGAATCATGGAGAAATCAAGGGGATTTGATGCTTGATGTAAACTCTATAAATTGAGGCATAGCCCTAATGAGAATTTGCTGGTTTTTGAGTATCCATGCCTACATTAATCTATCGGCTAATTATTCACTAATTATGTCTTAATCATTTCTTAATCACTTTGTTAATCATGTTGATTCTAGTGTTTGATCCACCATAGCTCATCATTATGCTCAAATTTCAACATGGTATCAGAGCCATGCCTAGAATCAACCAGATTTATGAGCCCATTAGTGAATTAATCAGGATTAGTAAAATAATTAGCAAAAAAATCAGTTTTTAGTAAGCTTTCACTCTTCCCCTTCACCCCCAGCCAGTGGAGGGTCTCTAGCATCTAGCACACATCAAATTAGGGCAAAAGCTTCTAGCCATAGCTAGCTAAGCTCCTTAGCTTCAAGCCTATGCAAAAAACGTAGCAAACCGCCAGCGCGTTTGGGAGAATTCGCCGTTTCTGCAGGCGCCGTTTTTCTGAGGTATTTTTGCCATTGCTACTTGCTCCAAACAAATTACTTCAATTCCCTTTAGCACAAGGGGTAATCAAGCATGCTCTACAAGCTGGTGAAGTCAGAATTGAGTTTCATCAAATCTACAGTGAGATCCAAGCTCTTCATCAAATCTGCAGGTGACTTTGGTAAAACAGAGATTAAGCTTTCATTATTTGGTCAAATCTTGTGTTTCTTGGCTTAATCCTCTACTAGACTCATTGCTATTGATGCCTTTGAAAGCATTTGAGCTCATTTGAAGTGGAAGGCACCAGATCTGGACTCCCCACATACTCTGTTTTCTGCACATAAAACAGAGCATTAATTTGCTAATCAGTGATTAATCAGTGCTAATCACTGTACTTTGGTGCAATTGAGGGTTCAAATTAACCATTAGGTATCTGATACAGATCCCTATAACTTCAGATTGGAAATCGGAGTTGGTTTGATACTCCAACCATCCCGTACAAATTGGTTACCCTTAATTTAGTGTAATTTCTGGAAAAATTCTGCTGATAAAATTGTGAAAATCATCATTTTGCATTTAACCCTTGGTTAATGCCTGTAAATCTCACTCAAATTCACGATTATTCACAGCCAGAATTGCATTTGGAATGTGCATGAGAATGAATGCTATACGCATTATGTATTGGGCACATTTTATCAGTGTAAAAATGGGAACAGACACTGCCCTTGTCCAGATTAAGGCAAGAGGTAAGACCTCCCGCATAAATTTGGGTTTGCATTGCATAATGATACAAAATAAACATAAAAAGCCCAAAGGAATTGTCAGCAAAACATTGAAACATGTTGCTCACATGGAGCAAAATGACCTGACGGACAAGCTCATGGCCCCAGCCATGAAAGAAGAAGAATATCTCTTCCCAAGAAGAGGATCCACACCGAGAAGAAGACCTGAAGGAAGACATGGACACGAGAAGAGAAGCTGCCACAAGAAGAGAAGCTGCCCCGAGAAGAGAAGCTGCCCCGAGAAGACTGAAAGAAGAGACGGACGCGTGGAGAGATGCTGCCACGACAAGAAGACTGAAGAGAAGAGAAGATGTGAGGCTCCAAAGAGTGAGGAGCCATGTGAAAATCTCTGAGAGAGAGAGAGAGAGAGAGAGAGAGAGAGAGAGAGAGAGAGAGAGAGCCCACAACCCAATGTAACCTGCCCCAATAAAGTAAAACCACCTCTGAGCCACCGATGATGTAGGCCACGTGGTAGTTGTATGTGTGAGCACTTTAGTCAAGGTCGCGGGCACTTATAGTAGCCTTGGACACATAGAGAGAGAGAGAGTGTCAAGGACTATGGAGTTTAGGGACTTGAGGCACTGCGCGGACTGTCAAGTAAGAAAGAAACTTGATACAGGGTCCAGGTGTGCTGAGATAACTTGAGGGGAGGAGTAGACACTGGTCGCGGACTGCCGAGTAATGGGTGGCAAACTTGGTATAGGGTCTAGGTGTGCTAGGATTATTCACTTGAGGGGAGGTGTTGAAATATACAAGTGAATAGGGTGTGTGTGGGAACAAGCTCTTGGATAGAGGCTGTAAAAGAGGAGATGTAATTGTGAAAGCACCTGTGAAAAGGTGAGAAGAATCTACTGGGAGAGAATAATGGGTAGCATGAGGGAATTTAGGAGTGTGGAGATATTCTGGGAGATAATCAGGGAAAAGAGAAGAGGTGGAGAGAATCAGGCAAAAGGTGGAGATATTCAGGGAGTGAATCATGGAGAAATCAAGGGGATTTGATGCTTGATGTAAACTCTATAAATTGAGGCATAGCCCTAATGAGAATTTGCTGGTTTTTGAGTATCCATGCCTACATTAATCTATCTGCTAATTATTCACTAATTACGTCTTAATTATTTCTTAATCACTTTGTTAATCATGTTGATTCTAGTGTTTGATCCACCATAGCTCATCATTATGCTCAAATTTCAACAGAAGTAACATGGTGGTTAAATAAGCATTGGGAGACTTAGCAGGTTGTAGAAGGCACAACTGAGAGGATAACGAAGATAAATCTGTGTGAATGGGATCTGCTAGCCATTGTCACCTATTAATGGAGGCATTTGCAAACCCTAAACCAACTCTCTGTTAGCATTAAGCATTTGGGAGGGAAATTATACTATGGATCTTCGCAAGAGAAGGGTGAACGGTTGATGCTAACAAGAGATTGAAGCTCAAAAACGACCGTCGGCTTTGGTGTTTTCTCCAACCCTAATCACGATTTTTTTTTTTTTGCATTAACCATTTCATCATACCTTCTTGAGCTTGAATTTTGCTTATCTCATGCTTTCTTACGAGATTTGAGAAATTTCTTGAGATCTAGGATTTCTCACCAAATTAGGGTTTTTGGGGGATTTTTGCCAAAATTGATTCCATAATCTTCTTCCTTATGCTTCCTCCTACTCACTCATGCATTGGTTAACTCTCAAACCATGGGATTAGGGTTTCTTGACCTTTTTTTTCCAATTTGGGGGTTTTTCCAAAATTAGGGTTTGCTCTTACAATTTCATAAGATTGGCATTGTTTTGCCCCTTGTGTAGTGTTCTCTTGTCTTACGTGCTCTCTTGAAGATCGTTTCTACCATGTGTGGGTGGAACAATAGAGAGCAGATGGAAGGGAACATGGGTACGTCAAAGAGTAGTGACAAGCACAACATACCCTGTGTAGTGTTCTCTTGTCTTACGTGCTCTCTTGAAGACTGTTTCTACCATGTGTGGGTGGAACCATAGAGAGAAGATGGAAGGGAACATGAGCACTTGAGAGGGTAGTGTGAGTTGGTGGCCGAAATGCCTACAAACTATTGGTGGCCGAAATGCCTATAAACTATGTGTAGCAGAAATGCTTATGGAACACCAGGCTATCTATGCCTGCGCGAGTGATTGTTTTATCTTGTTACTTGAGCCCACCTCTCATCCAAAGTGTGTGGTCAGAGTACCAACACGGAGTGCAAGTGGTAAAGTGGACATGATACCTGGTTGGCAAGGGACTTATGTGTACGCCAAGGGTCATGTGGATTGGCATTAATTTGGGATTTCTTACCAAAATTAGAGTCTCCACCTAAAATTTTTGAGGTCCAAGGTGTAACTTCTTTTCCCCACGTTCTCCTCTATCCATACATGCCACCCTTGCTACATTCTTGAAGGGAAATTAGGGTTTCTTGGAAACTTTGTTGTTTTTGGGAAATTTTTGCAAATCAGGGTTTATGGCACTCATTTTCTAAAATTTATCATTGCCAATAGCCTTCTACACTATCTCAATACCCCATTCTACTAGCGCATAAGCAAACTTTGAAGATCTTGAAACTTTGTTTCTTCATAAAGCATGTGTTTTAAGCTCCTATGAACCCTTTCCCTCCCTTATGTTCAAGAATTTCAATCCATTTCATGGGGAAATAAAGGTTTTATCAAAATTAAGGTTTTGGAATGATTGGGATTGAACTCTCTTCATAAGTGTGTCAATCATGCTTTCTCATACCATAATTCACCCTTATATCCACAAACTTCATTGTATCACACACTAATTAGGGTTTCTCAAAAATCAAGGTTTCTTGAGTGCATTCGGTGCAGCATTGATTCCTTGCATTACACTCTCACCCTAATGTGGCGATTGAGTTTGGTGGTGTGTGGCAATATGGGAGATTGATCTTGTGGAAAGAATACTGTAAATCGTCACTTGGCATGAGTCATGCTAAGATTTGGACTGTAAGCTCCTATACATTACTCTCTTTACATTTCTAGCATTTCCATTGTGCAGTCTCAATTCAAATAAGCACTAGTATATCTAGCATGTGGAGCGGGTACCCTTGGCATTGGTTGAGAGGCCAAGGGGGAGCATGCTTGAACTCTCCTTGTCCTAAGTGCTTTTGGAAAAGTAGCACAAGGAGGGAGATTATGTACATGGTGATCAAGACATGGCCTCAACCCTTGCCATTGGATTCCAAACTTTGGTAAGGGGGTGAGAAAGCTTGGCTAGGAAACTGGCAAAGTAAAATCTCTTCATTGACTTGCTACATCGAATCAAATCAGCAATAGTTATATGTATACAAGTGGGAATGAATTGAAATGCAATTGACAAATCAATGGGGTTTTATAAGGAGGCATAGTTGGCACTATTGGGCACATTGATATTAGATATAGTGATTGAGATTGGCTCATAAATGCACTAAGGTCATGCCAAAATTTTTCCAAAGTCTAGTCAAAATGCCTTGGATGGATGCGATTTGGATGCATTATGATGCTTTAGATATGCCGGGATGCATACATGCAGTGGTTTGCAAGTTGGTTGCTTACATGTTAACAATTTGACATAATCTATAGTTTTTAGAAAAGTGTGATTCGATCTAGGAGATTTTGGACTAAACCTGAATTGAATATTAGGATTTATTCCACACCATTAAGGATTCCCATAGAGCCCTCAACTACCCCGTTTTGTTTTCAAGTTAATGAGCTATGCCCGTTTCTCTACCGCATACCATGTTTGGACAAAATTTGAGCCAAGTCTCAGATCATAAATTTGACTTCACCATTGCGTTCTCCACTAGCCAAATACCTTAACCACCAAGCTTTAACTCATTTGGAGCATTGGAGTACAAGCGGTGCACCAAGCTATCACTATTTGACTGTAGGAAAAAGTCAAAACAATGTCATTTAGAGGGTTGATTAAACCAAAATTAACATCATACCCCTTATCCTAACACCTTCCCATAGAGTCCTAGAACACCGAAATCTGACATCCTATCACAAAATTGCCAGAACAACCTATTATGGCTGCCGATATAAAGCCAAAAGGTAGACCTAGAAAGCTATCATTAGCAATGGTGGAGGATATGGAAGGGGAGGAATTGATGGAACACGACACTATGGACACAATGGAAGAGCTTGAAGAGCAAATTCTTTGGGAATCACTCTAAAAATTCCTCTTAATCCATGGGTCAAACTTCAAAGGGAGTTGAAGAGGATGCTAAGGTGGGTAGTGCCCATAAGAGCACCTCTATAAGTTCGCAAGCCATTTCAAATGACAATTGCTCGTGAGTAAACTTGATTTTAAGCCACTCATGGTAGATAGATTGGATATCATTAACCAAACCTTGACTTCAAAGTTTGAATCTATGACTACCAAGATGGAAGCTATTGAAGATCAATCAGTTGGGTCAATCCATGAATCAACACAATGAAGAAGCTATTGAGGGTAGAATTGGTGGGATTCAAATCTATGCCTTAGATCTTACCAACCAACCTCCCGAGTTTTTCCTAGGGATAAACAATCTCTGAGAAAGTATTATAAATAAGCATATGCAATCTTGTTCACAAAATGTAAAAAAAGTGAACATTATCTTTTGCACCTCTTTAGTTTTCCTCAAATTTGGCGCTAATGCATGCTCTCGTTTTTTTTTCATGGCAACAAGATGACGAAGCTGAAAGGAAATTCCTACTTAAGCAGTTGAAACCCTCTTCCTTCTCAAGAGAAGGAAAATATGTTGTTAAATATGCACAGAGGCATGTATAGAGTCCATGACCGACGATTTCTCTCTTGTTTGGTGCTAATAAAGCCAACCAATCTATGGTGGCATGTTTTTGACTAATCGATGATGCTAAGCTATGGTGGTGGAAGGAGTGGTGTAGAGAAAAGGATGTCCAAGAAAGCTCTATCACCTATAGGAACAAAGCAAGGGAGCTATTAAGGAGAGGTACTTGCCTTTAGACTTTAAACCCTAAAAAGATAAATGAGTTTTATAGCCTGACCCCAAAGAACTCCTCAGTGGATGCTTACTACTCCCAATTTGTTAGGCCCAAGAAGTATGCTCCAACTATGACCTTGGCTCAATCCATTAGCCAATTTGTACAAGGTTTTAACCCCTCTCCTCAACCATCGTCTAGAATCCATGCAGTCGACTAGCTTTTAGGATGTGACTTTTAGAAGATGAGTTGAAGGATAGAAATAGCAACAACTTTAGGAAAAGACCTTACCTTGAATCGTCCAATGCAGGGTGACCTTCTGGATTGCCCTTCAATCAACTGCCGTTTAGTGGTCAAATTTCATGGCCATTGTTGCCTCGCTCGCGAAAACCTTACACAATGACCTAGCATGGCAAAGAGGAATGACTACAATTGCCACCAACCAGGTCACCGACATGTTAATGCCCTCTTCTACCCAAGGCTGTTAACCTTTCAAAATTACCTCCTCTAAACTTTCCCAAGAACCCACAAACTGATCCTAGGAGAAGATCTGCTTCCATTCAACAACCCGGTCAAGTAAGAAATGGAGTCCACAGCCCCAAAGGTGGGTATCATTGAAGAGGTTGTGGAAGAGGAAGAGTTGCTATGATCCAAGCTAAAGAAAAAACCCTTGAAGATGAAGAGGAGGATAGAGCCTAGGTTCATGTTGAAAGAGCACCAAGGTGAAAATAAACAATTTTCAGTGATCCAGACACCAGCATCATATCATGGTAAACATTTTAAATTGTTGATTGATTATAGAAGTACTCATTCATTTCCTTCACCAAAGTGCATCAGACAATTAGGTCTTAATAAAAACCATCCAAGAAAATGGCATCGAGCTAGCTAGTGGCAAGGAAGTAATTTACCAATATACCATAGGAGATCTAGAGTTTGATAAAACCCATCCATGAAAATGGCATCGAGCTAGATAATGACAAGGAAGTACTTTCCCAATATACCATAGGAGATATAGAGTTTTATCTTATTGGCAAACTAACGAGTTGCTATTTCCATATGATGCCCCTGGATATTCATTTCTTGGAATGGATTGGCTAAAAGAATAAAAGCCCACCATCAACTGTGAGAATGGAGAAATCTCATTTAAGGATGCCAAAAATGAAGAAGTAGTGGCTTCAGGGAGGACTGGTAGACCCAGCTTACAGCTAGTCAAGGGCAGTAAGTTACTAATGGGTATCAGGAAGAATCAAAGGATGTTTGTTGTAAAACTCAACAAGGTAGAGAAAGATACTATAGGGAGTAAACCTGATTGGATATAAGACTACAAAGATCTCTTCCCAAAGGAACTTACCTAGATGCCCACAAAGGGAAATTTACCATGAGATTGAGCTTATTCACGGAGCACAACCTGTGGCAAAAAGGGTATATAAAATGTTAGTTCCAGAGTCAATAGAACTCAAGGAATAACTTTGACCGATGTTAGAGAAAACGTTCATCAAACCAAGTGTATTGCCTTGGGGAGCTTCGGTCCTATTTCAAAAGAAGAAGGATGGAACCTTACGATTATGCATTGACTATAGGGGTCTAAATTAACTCACTCTAAAAAATAAGTATTCAATCCCTAAGATTGTCAAACTTTTAGATCGATTTCACGAAGACCAAGTCTTCACCAAGATTGATTTAAAGTCTGGTTATTATCAGATTAGATTCAAGGAGGAGGGAAGACACCCCAAAGATAACATTCAACTCCATATATGGGCATTGTGAATACACCGTGATGATGACATTTGGGTTGACTAATTCCCCAGCAACTTGCAATAGGCTCGTGCAAGATATATTCAAGAAGCAGCTAGATAAATTACCTTGGTGTTCTTTGACTCACAAAATTTTGGTCTCAGATTACTAGGAAGGGCATATCTTGTATACATGCTCCAAATACCTAGAGTCTCATAACCTCTGTGCTGGAAAAAAGGAAGGCCCAAAGATAATTCTCTACATTGGCATTGCCT
This sequence comes from Cibotium barometz, assembly GCF_041138505.1. NCBI lineage: Eukaryota > Viridiplantae > Streptophyta > Polypodiopsida > Cyatheales > Cibotiaceae > Cibotium > Cibotium barometz. The sequence goes on along the minus strand of NC_141097.1, from coordinate 37,204,595 downwards.
AGGAAATCTATAGACACCTGCACTAGCTTGATATTGTCAAGGGATTTGACCAACCCTTGCATTGGCACAACAATTGGAGCACGGATCCCTATCCTTCTGAGTTGGGTCAGGACTCAAAGGATTGTAATGACGCAACAACCTTTAGATTAGGTCTAGGACCATGGTCATGGGATCAGGTATAAAAGGGGCTCATGGGTTGTCATTTGTACCTTTTATGAACTTTTATGATCTTTGGACATTATCTCTCTTGGACATTTGTATGTCCTTGGAGCCTTTGGCTAGCATAGGCTTATAGAAGGATATTTCCATCCTCTCGCTGCTGCTGAGAGGTTAACTCACTTAGGCATCATGGCTCTTTGTATGAGATTATCTCCTTAATCTTGCATTAATTAATGTGGTGATTATCCCATATCTCAGCTTTATTATCACTTCATTCCAATCGGCACTAGAGCTCTTGGCTCGATTTGAGCAAATTTCTATAGAATGCAAGAGTTCTTGATTTTCTTGAAAACTTTGTTACATGAATGAAGTGCTTCAAGCTGATTATACATGGATTAGTGGTGGGCATGAAGATCATGGAGCTTGGCCACAAGATTTGATGTCATTTTGGGAGAAATTGCATCAATTTTGGAGAAATTTTGATGACCGAGCACATTTTGGATCAAAATTTGATTAGGACAGGCAAAGTTTCGAGGTGTGGACTTGCAAAAAAAAAAACATCTTTCTTCCCCTCACTTATAAATGGAAGATTGGTGTAGATGGAGACTTGGAGCAACCATGAAGTTGTTGAAATATACAAGTGAATAGGGTGTGTGTGGGAACAAGCTCTTGGATAGAGGCTGTAAAAGAGGAGATGTAATTGTGAAAGCACCTGTGAAAAGGTGAGAAGAATCTACTGGGAGAGAATAATGGGTAGCATGAGGGAATTTAGGAGTGTGGAGACATTCTGGGAGATAATCAGGGAAAAGAGAAGAGGTGGAGAGAATCAGGCAAAAGGTGGAGATATTCAGGGAGTGAATCATGGAGAAATCAAGGGGATTTGATGCTTGATGTAAACTCTATAAATTGAGGCATAGCCCTAATGAGAATTTGCTGGTTTTTGAGTATCCATGCCTACATTAATCTATCGGCTAATTATTCACTAATTATGTCTTAATCATTTCTTAATCACTTTGTTAATCATGTTGATTCTAGTGTTTGATCCACCATAGCTCATCATTATGCTCAAATTTCAACATGGTATCAGAGCCATGCCTAGAATCAACCAGATTTATGAGCCCATTAGTGAATTAATCAGGATTAGTAAAATAATTAGCAAAAAAATCAGTTTTTAGTAAGCTTTCACTCTTCCCCTTCACCCCCAGCCAGTGGAGGGTCTCTAGCATCTAGCACACATCAAATTAGGGCAAAAGCTTCTAGCCATAGCTAGCTAAGCTCCTTAGCTTCAAGCCTATGCAAAAAACGTAGCAAACCGCCAGCGCGTTTGGGAGAATTCGCCGTTTCTGCAGGCGCCGTTTTTCTGAGGTATTTTTGCCATTGCTACTTGCTCCAAACAAATTACTTCAATTCCCTTTAGCACAAGGGGTAATCAAGCATGCTCTACAAGCTGGTGAAGTCAGAATTGAGTTTCATCAAATCTACAGTGAGATCCAAGCTCTTCATCAAATCTGCAGGTGACTTTGGTAAAACAGAGATTAAGCTTTCATTATTTGGTCAAATCTTGTGTTTCTTGGCTTAATCCTCTACTAGACTCATTGCTATTGATGCCTTTGAAAGCATTTGAGCTCATTTGAAGTGGAAGGCACCAGATCTGGACTCCCCACATACTCTGTTTTCTGCACATAAAACAGAGCATTAATTTGCTAATCAGTGATTAATCAGTGCTAATCACTGTACTTTGGTGCAATTGAGGGTTCAAATTAACCATTAGGTATCTGATACAGATCCCTATAACTTCAGATTGGAAATCGGAGTTGGTTTGATACTCCAACCATCCCGTACAAATTGGTTACCCTTAATTTAGTGTAATTTCTGGAAAAATTCTGCTGATAAAATTGTGAAAATCATCATTTTGCATTTAACCCTTGGTTAATGCCTGTAAATCTCACTCAAATTCACGATTATTCACAGCCAGAATTGCATTTGGAATGTGCATGAGAATGAATGCTATACGCATTATGTATTGGGCACATTTTATCAGTGTAAAAATGGGAACAGACACTGCCCTTGTCCAGATTAAGGCAAGAGGTAAGACCTCCCGCATAAATTTGGGTTTGCATTGCATAATGATACAAAATAAACATAAAAAGCCCAAAGGAATTGTCAGCAAAACATTGAAACATGTTGCTCACATGGAGCAAAATGACCTGACGGACAAGCTCATGGCCCCAGCCATGAAAGAAGAAGAATATCTCTTCCCAAGAAGAGGATCCACACCGAGAAGAAGACCTGAAGGAAGACATGGACACGAGAAGAGAAGCTGCCACAAGAAGAGAAGCTGCCCCGAGAAGAGAAGCTGCCCCGAGAAGACTGAAAGAAGAGACGGACGCGTGGAGAGATGCTGCCACGACAAGAAGACTGAAGAGAAGAGAAGATGTGAGGCTCCAAAGAGTGAGGAGCCATGTGAAAATCTCTGAGAGAGAGAGAGAGAGAGAGAGAGAGAGAGAGAGAGAGAGAGAGAGAGAGAGAGAGAGAGAGAGCCCACAACCCAATGTAACCTGCCCCAATAAAGTAAAACCACCTCTGAGCCACCGATGATGTAGGCCACGTGGTAGTTGTATGTGTGAGCACTTTAGTCAAGGTCGCGGGCACTTATAGTAGCCTTGGACACATAGAGAGAGAGAGAGTGTCAAGGACTATGGAGTTTAGGGACTTGAGGCACTGCGCGGACTGTCAAGTAAGAAAGAAACTTGATACAGGGTCCAGGTGTGCTGAGATAACTTGAGGGGAGGAGTAGACACTGGTCGCGGACTGCCGAGTAATGGGTGGCAAACTTGGTATAGGGTCTAGGTGTGCTAGGATTATTCACTTGAGGGGAGGTGTTGAAATATACAAGTGAATAGGGTGTGTGTGGGAACAAGCTCTTGGATAGAGGCTGTAAAAGAGGAGATGTAATTGTGAAAGCACCTGTGAAAAGGTGAGAAGAATCTACTGGGAGAGAATAATGGGTAGCATGAGGGAATTTAGGAGTGTGGAGATATTCTGGGAGATAATCAGGGAAAAGAGAAGAGGTGGAGAGAATCAGGCAAAAGGTGGAGATATTCAGGGAGTGAATCATGGAGAAATCAAGGGGATTTGATGCTTGATGTAAACTCTATAAATTGAGGCATAGCCCTAATGAGAATTTGCTGGTTTTTGAGTATCCATGCCTACATTAATCTATCTGCTAATTATTCACTAATTACGTCTTAATCATTTCTTAATCACTTTGTTAATCATGTTGATTCTAGTGTTTGATCCACCATAGCTCATCATTATGCTCAAATTTCAACAGAAGTAACATGGTGGTTAAATAAGCATTGGGAAACTTAGCAGGTTGTAGAAGGCACAACTGAGAGGATAACGAAGATAAATCTGTGTGAATGGGATCTGCTAGCCATTGTCACCTATTAATGGAGGCATTTGCAAACCCTAAACCAACTCTCTGTTAGCATTAAGCATTTGGGAGGGAAATTATACTATGGATCTTCGCAAGAGAAGGGTGAACGGTTGATGCTAACAAGAGATTGAAGCTCAAAAACGACCGTCGGCTTTGGTGTTTTCTCCAACCCTAATCACGATTTTTTTTTTTTTGCATTAACCATTTCATCATACCTTCTTGAGCTTGAATTTTGCTTATCTCATGCTTTCGTACGAGATTTGAGAAATTTCTTGAGATCTAGGATTTCTCACCAAATTAGGGTTTTTGGGGGATTTTTGCCAAAATTGATTCCATAATCTTCTTCCTTATGCTTCCTCCTACTCACTCATGCATTGGTTAACTCTCAAACCATGGGATTAGGGTTTCTTGACCTTTTTTTTCCAATTTGGGGGTTTTTCCAAAATTAGGGTTTGCTCTTACAATTTCATAAGATTGGCATTGTTTTGCCCCTTGTGTAGTGTTCTCTTGTCTTACGTGCTCTCTTGAAGATCGTTTCTACCATGTGTGGGTGGAACAATAGAGAGCAGATGGAAGGGAACATGGGTACGTCAAAGAGTAGTGACAAGCACAACATACCCTGTGTAGTGTTCTCTTGTCTTACGTGCTCTCTTGAAGACTGTTTCTACCATGTGTGGGTGGAACCATAGAGAGAAGATGGAAGGGAACATGAGCACTTGAGAGGGTAGTGTGAGTTGGTGGCCGAAATGCCTACAAACTATTGGTGGCCGAAATGCCTATAAACTATGTGTAGCAGAAATGCTTATGGAACACCAGGCTATCTATGCCTGCGCGAGTGATTGTTTTATCTTGTTACTTGAGCCCACCTCTCATCCAAAGTGTGTGGTCAGAGTACCAACACGGAGTGCAAGTGGTAAAGTGGACATGATACCTGGTTGGCAAGGGACTTATGTGTACGCCAAGGGTCATGTGGATTGGCATTAATTTGGGATTTCTTACCAAAATTAGAGTCTCCACCTAAAATTTTTGAGGTCCAAGGTGTAACTTCTTTTCCCCACGTTCTCCTCTATCCATACATGCCACCCTTGCTACATTCTTGAAGGGAAATTAGGGTTTCTTGGAAACTTTGTTGTTTTTGGGAAATTTTTGCAAATCAGGGTTTATGGCACTCATTTTCTAAAATTTATCATTGCCAATAGCCTTCTACACTATCTCAATACCCCATTCTACTAGCGCATAAGCAAACTTTGAAGATCTTGAAACTTTGTTTCTTCATAAAGCATGTGTTTTAAGCTCCTATGAACCCTTTCCCTCCCTTATGTTCAAGAATTTCAATCCATTTCATGGGGAAATAAAGGTTTTATCAAAATTAAGGTTTTGGAATGATTGGGATTGAACTCTCTTCATAAGTGTGTCAATCATGCTTTCTCATACCATAATTCACCCTTATATCCACAAACTTCATTGTATCACACACTAATTAGGGTTTCTCAAAAATCAAGGTTTCTTGAGTGCATTCGGTGCAGCATTGATTCCTTGCATTACACTCTCACCCTAATGTGGCGATTGAGTTTGGTGGTGTGTGGCAATATGGGAGATTGATCTTGTGGAAAGAATACTGTAAATCGTCACTTGGCATGAGTCATGCTAAGATTTGGACTGTAAGCTCCTATACATTACTCTCTTTACATTTCTAGCATTTCCATTGTGCAGTCTCAATTCAAATAAGCACTAGTATATCTAGCATGTGGAGCGGGTACCCTTGGCATTGGTTGAGAGGCCAAGGGGGAGCATGCTTGAACTCTCCTTGTCCTAAGTGCTTTTGGAAAAGTAGCACAAGGAGGGAGATTATGTACATGGTGATCAAGACATGGCCTCAACCCTTGCCATTGGATTCCAAACTTTGGTAAGGGGGTGAGAAAGCTTGGCTAGGAAACTGGCAAAGTAAAATCTCTTCATTGACTTGCTACATCGAATCAAATCAGCAATAGTTATATGTATACAAGTGGGAATGAATTGAAATGCAATTGACAAATCAATGGGGTTTTATAAGGAGGCATAGTTGGCACTATTGGGCACATTGATATTAGATATAGTGATTGAGATTGGCTCATAAATGCACTAAGGTCATGCCAAAATTTTTCCAACGTCTAGTCAAAATGCCTTGGATGGATGCGATTTGGATGCATTATGATGCTTTAGATATGCCGGGATGCATACATGCAGTGGTTTGCAAGTTGGTTGCTTACATGTTAACAATTTGACATAATCTATAGTTTTTAGAAAAGTGTGATTCGATCTAGGAGATTTTGGACTAAACCTGAATTGAATATTAGGATTTATTCCACACCATTAAGGATTCCCATAGAGCCCTCAACTACCCCGTTTTGTTTTCAAGTTAATGAGCTATGCCCGTTTCTCTACCGCATACCATGTTTGGACAAAATTTGAGCCAAGTCTCAGATCATAAATTTGACTTCACCATTGCGTTCTCCACTAGCCAAATACCTTAACCACCAAGCTTTAACTCATTTGGAGCATTGGAGTACAAGCGGTGCACCAAGCTATCACTATTTGACTGTAGGAAAAAGTCAAAACAATGTCATTTAGAGGGTTGATTAAACCAAAATTAACATCATACCCCTTATCCTAACACCTTCCCATAGAGTCCTAGAACACCGAAATCTGACATCCTATCACAAAATTGCCAGAACAACCTATTATGGCTGCCGATATAAAGCCAAAAGGTAGACCTAGAAAGCTATCATTAGCAATGGTGGAGGATATGGAAGGGGAGGAATTGATGGAACACGACACTATGGACACAATGGAAGAGCTTGAAGAGCAAATTCTTTGGGAATCACTCTAAAAATTCCTCTTAATCCATGGGTCAAACTTCAAAGGGAGTTGAAGAGGATGCTAAGGTGGGTAGTGCCCATAAGAGCACCTCTATAAGTTCGCAAGCCATTTCAAATGACAATTGCTCGTGAGTAAACTTGATTTTAAGCCACTCATGGTAGATAGATTGGATATCATTAACCAAACCTTGACTTCAAAGTTTGAATCTATGACTACCAAGATGGAAGCTATTGAAGATCAATCAGTTGGGTCAATCCATGAATCAACACAATGAAGAAGCTATTGAGGGTAGAATTGGTGGGATTCAAATCTATGCCTTAGATCTTACCAACCAACCTCCCGAGTTTTTCCTAGGGATAAACAATCTCTGAGAAAGTATTATAAATAAGCATATGCAATCTTGTTCACAAAATGTAAAAAAAGTGAACATTATCTTTTGCACCTCTTTAGTTTTCCTCAAATTTGGCGCTAATGCATGCTCTCGTTTTTTTTTCATGGCAACAAGATGACGAAGCTGAAAGGAAATTCCTACTTAAGCAGTTGAAACCCTCTTCCTTCTCAAGAGAAGGAAAATATGTTGTTAAATATGCACAGAGGCATGTATAGAGTCCATGACCGACGATTTCTCTCTTGTTTGGTGCTAATAAAGCCAACCAATCTATGGTGGCGTGTTTTTGACTAATCGATGATGCTAAGCTATGGTGGTGGAAGGAGTGGTGTAGAGAAAAGGATGTCCAAGAAAGCTCTATCACCTATAGGAACAAAGCAAGGGAGCTATTAAGGAGAGGTACTTGCCTTTAGACTTTAAACCCTAAAAAGATAAATGAGTTTTATAGCCTGACCCCAAAGAACTCCTCAGTGGATGCTTACTACTCCCAATTTGTTAGGCCCAAGAAGTATGCTCCAACTATGACCTTGGCTCAATCCATTAGCCAATTTGTACAAGGTTTTAACCCCTCTCCTCAACCATCGTCTAGAATCCATGCAGTCGACTAGCTTTTAGGATGTGACTTTTAGAAGATGAGTTGAAGGATAGAAATAGCAACAACTTTAGGAAAAGACCTTACCTTGAATCGTCCAATGCAGGGTGACCTTCTGGATTGCCCTTCAATCAACTGCCGTTTAGTGGTCAAATTTCATGGCCATTGTTGCCTCGCTCGCGAAAACCTTACACAATGACCTAGCATGGCAAAGAGGAATGACTACAATTGCCACCAACCAGGTCACCGACATGTTAATGCCCTCTTCTACCCAAGGCTGTTAACCTTTCAAAATTACCTCCTCTAAACTTTCCCAAGAACCCACAAACTGATCCTAGGAGAAGATCTGCTTCCATTCAACAACCCGGTCAAGTAAGAAATGGAGTCCACAGCCCCAAAGGTGGGTATCATTGAAGAGGTTGTGGAAGAGGAAGAGTTGCTATGATCCAAGCTAAAGAAAAAACCCTTGAAGATGAAGAGGAGGATAGAGCCTAGGTTCATGTTGAAAGAGCACCAAGGTGAAAATAAACAATTTTCAGTGATCCAGACACCAGCATCATATCATGGTAAACATTTTAAATTGTTGATTGATTATAGAAGTACTCATTCATTTCCTTCACCAAAGTGCATCAGACAATTAGGTCTTAATAAAAACCATCCAAGAAAATGGCATCGAGCTAGCTAGTGGCAAGGAAGTAATTTACCAATATACCATAGGAGATCTAGAGTTTGATAAAACCCATCCATGAAAATGGCATCGAGCTAGATAATGACAAGGAAGTACTTTCCCAATATACCATAGGAGATATAGAGTTTTATCTTATTGGCAAACTAACGAGTTGCTATTTCCATATGATGCCCCTGGATATTCATTTCTTGGAATGGATTGGCTAAAAGAATAAAAGCCCACCATCAACTGTGAGAATGGAGAAATCTCATTTAAGGATGCCAAAAATGAAGAAGTAGTGGCTTCAGGGAGGACTGGTAGACCCAGCTTACAGCTAGTCAAGGGCAGTAAGTTACTAATGGGTATCAGGAAGAATCAAAGGATGTTTGTTGTAAAACTCAACAAGGTAGAGAAAGATACTATAGGGAGTAAACCTGACTGGATATAAGACTACAAAGATCTCTTCCCAAAGGAACTTACCTAGATGCCCACAAAGGGAAATTTACCATGAGATTGAGCTTATTCACGGAGCACAACCTGTGGCAAAAAGGGTATATAAAATGTTAGTTCCAGAGTCAATAGAACTCAAGGAATAACTTTGACCGATGTTAGAGAAAACGTTCATCAAACCAAGTGTATTGCCTTGGGGAGCTTCGGTCCTATTTCAAAAGAAGAAGGATGGAACCTTACGATTATGCATTGACTATAGGGGTCTAAATTAACTCACTCTAAAAAATAAGTATTCAATCCCTAAGATTGTCAAACTTTTAGATCGATTTCACGAAGACCAAGTCTTCACCAAGATTGATTTAAAGTCTGGTTATTATCAGATTAGATTCAAGGAGGAGGGAAGACACCCCAAAGATAACATTCAACTCCATATATGGGCATTGTGAATACACCGTGATGATGACATTTGGGTTGACTAATTCCCCAGCAACTTGCAATAGGCTCGTGCAAGATATATTCAAGAAGCAGCTAGATAAATTACCTTGGTGTTCTTTGACTCACAAAATTTTGGTCTCAGATTACTAGGAAGGGCATATCTTGTATACATGCTCCAAATACCTAGAGTCTCATAACCTCTGTGCTGGAAAAAAGGAAGGCCCAAAGATAATTCTCTACATTGGCATTGCCTAGGAAATCTATAGACACCTGCACTAGCTTGATATTGTCAAGGGATTTGACCAACCCTTGCATTGGCACAACAATTGGAGCACGGATCCCTATCCTTCTGAGTTGGGTCAGGACTCAAAGGATTGTAATGACGCAACAACCTTTAGATTAGGTCTAGGACCATGGTCATGGGATCAGGTATAAAAGGGGCTCATGGGTTGTCATTTGTACCTTTTATGAACTTTTATGATCTTTGGACATTATCTCTCTTGGACATTTGTATGTCCTTGGAGCCTTTGGCTAGCATAGGCTTATAGAAGGATATTTCCATCCTCTCGCTGCTGCTGAGAGGTTAACTCACTTAGGCATCATGGCTCTTTGTATGAGATTATCTCCTTAATCTTGCATTAATTAATGTGGTGATTATCCCATATCTCAGCTTTATTATCACTTCATTCCAATCGGTACTAGAGCTCTTGGCTCGATTTGAGCAAATTTCTATAGAATGCAAGAGTTCTTGATTTTCTTGAAAACTTTGTTACATGAATGAAGTGCTTCAAGCTGATTATACATGGATTAGTGGTGGGCATGAAGATCATGGAGCTTGGCCACAAGATTTGATGTCATTTTGGGAGAAATTGCATCAATTTTGGAGAAATTTTGATGACCGAGCACATTTTGGATCAAAATTTGATTAGGACAGGCAAAGTTTCGAGGTGTGGACTTGCAAAAAAAAAAACATCTTTCTTCCCCTCACTTATAAATGGAAGATTGGTGTAGATGGAGACTTGGAGCAACCATGAAGTTGTTGAAATATACAAGTGAATAGGGTGTGTGTGGGAACAAGCTCTTGGATAGAGGCTGTAAAAGAGGAGATGTAATTGTGAAAGCACCTGTGAAAAGGTGAGAAGAATCTACTGGGAGAGAATAATGGGTAGCATGAGGGAATTTAGGAGTGTGGAGATATTCTGGGAGATAATCAGGGAAAAGAGAAGAGGTGGAGAGAATCAGGCAAAAGGTGGAGATATTCAGGGAGTGAATCATGGAGAAATCAAGGGGATTTGATGCTTGATGTAAACTCTATAAATTGAGGCATAGCCCTAATGAGAATTTGCTGGTTTTTGAGTATCCATGCCTACATTAATCTATCGGCTAATTATTCACTAATTATGTCTTAATCATTTCTTAATCACTTTGTTAATCATGTTGATTCTAGTGTTTGATCCACCATAGCTCATCATTATGCTCAAATTTCAACATGGTATCAGAGCCATGCCTAGAATCAACCAGATTTATGAGCCCATTAGTGAATTAATCAGGATTAGTAAAATAATTAGTAAAATAATTAGCAAAAAAATCAGTTTTTAGTAAGCTTTCACTCTTCCCCTTCACCCCCAGCCAGTGGAGGGTCTCTAGCATCTAGCACACATCAAATTAGGGCAAAAGCTTCTAGCCATAGCTAGCTAAGCTCCTTAGCTTCAAGCCTATGCAAAAAACGTAGCAAACCGCCAGCGCGTTTGGGAGAATTCGCCGTTTCTGCAGGCGCCGTTTTTCTGAGGTATTTTTGCCATTGCTACTTGCTCCAAACAAATTACTTCAATTCCCTTTAGCACAAGGGGTAATCAAGCATGCTCTACAAGCTGGTGAAGTCAGAATTGAGTTTCATCAAATCTACAGTGAGATCCAAGCTCTTCATCAAATCTGCAGGTGACTTTGGTAAAACAGAGATTAAGCTTTCATTATTTGGTCAAATCTTGTGTTTCTTGGCTTAATCCTCTACTAGACTCATTGCTATTGATGCCTTTGAAAGCATTTGAGCTCATTTGAAGTGGAAGGCACCAGATCTGGACTCCCCACATACTCTGTTTTCTGCACATAAAATAGAGCATTAATTTGCTAATCAGTGATTAATCAGTGCTAATCACTGTACTTTGGTGCAATTGAGGGTTCAAATTAACCATTAGGTATCTGATACAGATCCCTATAACTTCAGATTGGAAATCGGAGTTGGTTTGATACTCCAACCATCCCGTACAAATTGGTTACCCTTAATTTAGTGTAATTTCTGGAAAAATTCTGCTGATAAAATTGTGAAAATCATCATTTTGCATTTAACCCTTGGTTAATGCCTGTAAATCTCACTCAAATTCACGATTATTCACAGCCAGAATTGCATTTGGAATGTGCATGAGAATGAATGCTATACGCATTATGTATTGGGCACATTTTATCAGTGTAAAAATGGGAACAGACACTGCCCTTGTCCAGATTAAGGCAAGAGGTAAGACCTCCCGCATAAATTTGGGTTTGCATTGCATAATGATACAAAATAAACATAAAAAGCCCAAAGGAATTGTCAGCAAAACATTGAAACATGTTGCTCACATGGAGCAAAATGACCTGACGGACAAGCTCATGGCCCCAGCCATGAAAGAAGAAGAATATCTCTTCCCAAGAAGAGGATCCACACCGAGAAGAAGACCTGAAGGAAGACATGGACACGAGAAGAGAAGCTGCCACAAGAAGAGAAGCTGCCCCGAGAAGAGAAGCTGCCCCGAGAAGACTGAAAGAAGAGACGGACGCGTGGAGAGATGCTGCCACGACAAGAAGACTGAAGAGAAGAGAAGATGTGAGGCTCCAAAGAGTGAGGAGCCATGTGAAAATCTCTGAGAGAGAGAGAGAGAGAGAGAGAGAGAGAGAGAGAGAGAGAGCCCACAACCCAATGTAACCTGCCCCAATAAAGTAAAACCACCTCTGAGCCACCGATGATGTAGGCCACGTGGTAGTTGTATGTGTGAGCACTTTAGTCAAGGTCGCGGGCACTTATAGTAGCCTTGGACACATAGAGAGAGAGAGAGTGTCAAGGACTATGGAGTTTAGGGACTTGAGGCACTGCGCGGACTGTCAAGTAAGAAAGAAACTTGATACAGGGTCCAGGTGTGCTGAGATAACTTGAGGGGAGGAGTAGACACTGGTCGCGGACTGCCGAGTAATGGGTGGCAAACTTGGTATAGGGTCTAGGTGTGCTAGGATTATTCACTTGAGGGGAGGTGTTGAAATATACAAGTGAATAGGGTGTGTGTGGGAACAAGCTCTTGGATAGAGGCTGTAAAAGAGGAGATGTAATTGTGAAAGCACCTGTGAAAAGGTGAGAAGAATCTACTGGGAGAGAATAATGGGTAGCATGAGGGAATTTAGGAGTGTGGAGATATTCTGGGAGATAATCAGGGAAAAGAGAAGAGGTGGAGAGAATCAGGCAAAAGGTGGAGATATTCAGGGAGTGAATCATGGAGAAATCAAGGGGATTTGATGCTTGATGTAAACTCTATAAATTGAGGCATAGCCCTAATGAGAATTTGCTGGTTTTTGAGTATCCATGCCTACATTAATCTATCTGCTAATTATTCACTAATTACGTCTTAATCATTTCTTAATCACTTTGTTAATCATGTTGATTCTAGTGTTTGATCCACCATAGCTCATCATTATGCTCAAATTTCAACAGAAGTAACATGGTGGTTAAATAAGCATTGGGAAACTTAGCAGGTTGTAGAAGGCACAACTGAGAGGATAACGAAGATAAATCTGTGTGAATGGGATCTGCTAGCCATTGTCACCTATTAATGGAGGCATTTGAAAACCCTAAACCAACTCTCTGTTAGCATTAAGCATTTGGGAGGGAAATTATACTATGGATCTTCGCAAGAGAAGGGTGAACGGTTGATGCTAACAAGAGATTGAAGCTCAAAAACGACCGTCGGCTTTGGTGTTTTCTCCAACCCTAATCACGATTTTTTTTTTTTGCATTAACCATTTCATCATACCTTCTTGAGCTTGAATTTTGCTTATCTCATGCTTTCTTACGAGATTTGAGAAATTTCTTGAGATCTAGGATTTCTCACCAAATTAGGGTTTTTGGGGGATTTTTGCCAAAATTGATTCCATAATCTTCTTCCTTATGCTTCCTCCTACTCACTCATGCATTGGTTAACTCTCAAACCATGGGATTAGGGTTTCTTGACCTTTTTTTTCCAATTTGGGGGTTTTTCCAAAATTAGGGTTTGCTCTTACAATTTCATAAGATTGGCATTGTTTTGCCCCTTGTGTAGTGTTCTCTTGTCTTACGTGCTCTCTTGAAGATCGTTTCTACCATGTGTGGGTGGAACAATAGAGAGCAGATGGAAGGGAACATGGGTACGTCAAAGAGTAGTGACAAGCACAACATACCCTGTGTAGTGTTCTCTTGTCTTACGTGCTCTCTTGAAGACTGTTTCTACCATGTGTGGGTGGAACCATAGAGAGAAGATGGAAGGGAACATGAGCACTTGAGAGGGTAGTGTGAGTTGGTGGCCGAAATGCCTACAAACTATTGGTGGCCGAAATGCCTATAAACTATGTGTAGCAGAAATGCTTATGGAACACCAGGCTATCTATGCCTGCGCGAGTGATTGTTTTATCTTGTTACTTGAGCCCACCTCTCATCCAAAGTGTGTGGTCAGAGTACCAACACGGAGTGCAAGTGGTAAAGTGGACATGATACCTGGTTGGCAAGGGACTTATGTGTACGCCAAGGGTCATGTGGATTGGCATTAATTTGGGATTTCTTACCAAAATTAGAGTCTCCACCTAAAATTTTTGAGGTCCAAGGTGTAACTTCTTTTCCCCACGTTCTCCTCTATCCATACATGCCACCCTTGCTACATTCTTGAAGGGAAATTAGGGTTTCTTGGAAACTTTGTTGTTTTTGGGAAATTTTTGCAAATCAGGGTTTATGGCACTCATTTTCTAAAATTTATCATTGCCAATAGCCTTCTACACTATCTCAATACCCCATTCTACTAGCGCATAAGCAAACTTTGAAGATCTTGAAACTTTGTTTCTTCATAAAGCATGTGTTTTAAGCTCCTATGAACCCTTTCCCTCCCTTATGTTCAAGAATTTCAATCCATTTCATGGGGAAATAAAGGTTTTATCAAAATTAAGGTTTTGGAATGATTGGGATTGAACTCTCTTCATAAGTGTGTCAATCATGCTTTCTCATACCATAATTCACCCTTATATCCACAAACTTCATTGTATCACACACTAATTAGGGTTTCTCAAAAATCAAGGTTTCTTGAGTGCATTCGGTGCAGCATTGATTCCTTGCATTACACTCTCACCCTAATGTGGCGATTGAGTTTGGTGGTGTGTGGCAATATGGGAGATTGATCTTGTGGAAAGAATACTGTAAATCGTCACTTGGCATGAGTCATGCTAAGATTTGGACTGTAAGCTCCTATACATTACTCTCTTTACATTTCTAGCATTTCCATTGTGCAGTCTCAATTCAAATAAGCACTAGTATATCTAGCATGTGGAGCGGGTACCCTTGGCATTGGTTGAGAGGCCAAGGGGGAGTATGCTTGAACTCTCCTTGTCCTAAGTGCTTTTGGAAAAGTAGCACAAGGAGGGAGATTATGTACATGGTGATCAAGACATGGCCTCAACCCTTGCCATTGGATTCCAAACTTTGGTAAGGGGGTGAGAAAGCTTGGCTAGGAAACTGGCAAAGTAAAATCTCTTCATTGACTTGCTACATCGAATCAAATCAGCAATAGTTATATGTATACAAGTGGGAATGAATTGAAATGCAATTGACAAATCAATGGGGTTTTATAAGGAGGCATAGTTGGCACTATTGGGCACATTGATATTAGATATAGTGATTGAGATTGGCTCATAAATGCACTAAGGTCATGCCAAAATTTTTCCAAAGTCTAGTCAAAATGCCTTGGATGGATGCGATTTGGATGCATTATGATGCTTTAGATATGCCGGGATGCATACATGCAGTGGTTTGCAAGTTGGTTGCTTACATGTTAACAATTTGACATAATCTATAGTTTTTAGAAAAGTGTGATTCGATCTAGGAGATTTTGGACTAAACCTGAATTGAATATTAGGATTTATTCCACACCATTAAGGATTCCCATAGAGCCCTCAACTACCCCGTTTTGTTTTCAAGTTAATGAGCTATGCCCGTTTCTCTACCGCATACCATGTTTGGACAAAATTTGAGCCAAGTCTCAGATCATAAATTTGACTTCACCATTGCGTTCTCCACTAGCCAAATACCTTAACCACCAAGCTTTAACTCATTTGGAGCATTGGAGTACAAGCGGTGCACCAAGCTATCACTATTTGACTGTAGGAAAAAGTCAAAACAATGTCATTTAGAGGGTTGATTAAACCAAAATTAACATCATACCCCTTATCCTAACACCTTCCCATAGAGTCCTAGAACACCGAAATCTGACATCCTATCACAAAATTGCCAGAACAACCTATTATGGCTGCCGATATAAAGCCAAAAGGTAGACCTAGAAAGCTATCATTAGCAATGGTGGAGGATATGGAAGGGGAGGAATTGATGGAACACGACACTATGGACACAATGGAAGAGCTTGAAGAGCAAATTCTTTGGGAATCACTCTAAAAATTCCTCTTAATCCATGGGTCAAACTTCAAAGGGAGTTGAAGAGGATGCTAAGGTGGGTAGTGCCCATAAGAGCACCTCTATAAGTTCGCAAGCCATTTCAAATGACAATTGCTCGTGAGTAAACTTGATTTTAAGCCACTCATGGTAGATAGATTGGATATCATTAACCAAACCTTGACTTCAAAGTTTGAATCTATGACTACCAAGATGGAAGCTATTGAAGATCAATCAGTTGGGTCAATCCATGAATCAACACAATGAAGAAGCTATTGAGGGTAGAATTGGTGGGATTCAAATCTATGCCTTAGATCTTACCAACCAACCTCCCGAGTTTTTCCTAGGGATAAACAATCTCTGAGAAAGTATTATAAATAAGCATATGCAATCTTGTTCACAAAATGTAAAAAAAGTGAACATTATCTTTTGCACCTCTTTAGTTTTCCTCAAATTTGGCGCTAATGCATGCTCTCGTTTTTTTTTCATGGCAACAAGATGACGAAGCTGAAAGGAAATTCCTACTTAAGCAGTTGAAACCCTCTTCCTTCTCAAGAGAAGGAAAATATGTTGTTAAATATGCACAGAGGCATGTATAGAGTCCATGACCGACGATTTCTCTCTTGTTTGGTGCTAATAAAGCCAACCAATCTATGGTGGCGTGTTTTTGACTAATCGATGATGCTAAGCTATGGTGGTGGAAGGAGTGGTGTAGAGAAAAGGATGTCCAAGAAAGCTCTATCACCTATAGGAACAAAGCAAGGGAGCTATTAAGGAGAGGTACTTGCCTTTAGACTTTAAACCCTAAAAAGATAAATGAGTTTTATAGCCTGACCCCAAAGAACTCCTCAGTGGATGCTTACTACTCCCAATTTGTTAGGCCCAAGAAGTATGCTCCAACTATGACCTTGGCTCAATCCATTAGCCAATTTGTACAAGGTTTTAACCCCTCTCCTCAACCATCGTCTAGAATCCATGCAGTCGACTAGCTTTTAGGATGTGACTTTTAGAAGATGAGTTGAAGGATAGAAATAGCAACAACTTTAGGAAAAGACCTTACCTTGAATCGTCCAATGCAGGGTGACCTTCTGGATTGCCCTTCAATCAACTGCCGTTTAGTGGTCAAATTTCATGGCCATTGTTGCCTCGCTCGCGAAAACCTTACACAATGACCTAGCATGGCAAAGAGGAATGACTACAATTGCCACCAACCAGGTCACCGACATGTTAATGCCCTCTTCTACCCAAGGCTGTTAACCTTTCAAAATTACCTCCTCTAAACTTTCCCAAGAACCCACAAACTGATCCTAGGAGAAGATCTGCTTCCATTCAACAACCCGGTCAAGTAAGAAATGGAGTCCACAGCCCCAAAGGTGGGTATCATTGAAGAGGTTGTGGAAGAGGAAGAGTTGCTATGATCCAAGCTAAAGAAAAAACCCTTGAAGATGAAGAGGAGGATAGAGCCTAGGTTCATGTTGAAAGAGCACCAAGGTGAAAATAAACAATTTTCAGTGATCCAGACACCAGCATCATATCATGGTAAACATTTTAAATTGTTGATTGATTATAGAAGTACTCATTCATTTCCTTCACCAAAGTGCATCAGACAATTAGGTCTTAATAAAAACCATCCAAGAAAATGGCATCGAGCTAGCTAGTGGCAAGGAAGTAATTTACCAATATACCATAGGAGATCTAGAGTTTGATAAAACCCATCCATGAAAATGGCATCGAGCTAGATAATGACAAGGAAGTACTTTCCCAATATACCATAGGAGATATAGAGTTTTATCTTATTGGCAAACTAACGAGTTGCTATTTCCATATGATGCCCCTGGATATTCATTTCTTGGAATGGATTGGCTAAAAGAATAAAAGCCCACCATCAACTGTGAGAATGGAGAAATCTCATTTAAGGATGCCAAAAATGAAGAAGTAGTGGCTTCAGGGAGGACTGGTAGACCCAGCTTACAGCTAGTCAAGGGCAGTAAGTTACTAATGGGTATCAGGAAGAATCAAAGGATGTTTGTTGTAAAACTCAACAAGGTAGAGAAAGATACTATAGGGAGTAAACCTGACTGGATATAAGACTACAAAGATCTCTTCCCAAAGGAACTTACCTAGATGCCCACAAAGGGAAATTTACCATGAGATTGAGCTTATTCACGGAGCACAACCTGTGGCAAAAAGGGTATATAAAATGTTAGTTCCAGAGTCAATAGAACTCAAGGAATAACTTTGACCGATGTTAGAGAAAACGTTCATCAAACCAAGTGTATTGCCTTGGGGAGCTTCGGTCCTATTTCAAAAGAAGAAGGATGGAACCTTACGATTATGCATTGACTATAGGGGTCTAAATTAACTCACTCTAAAAAATAAGTATTCAATCCCTAAGATTGTCAAACTTTTAGATCGATTTCACGAAGACCAAGTCTTCACCAAGATTGATTTAAAGTCTGGTTATTATCAGATTAGATTCAAGGAGGAGGGAAGACACCCCAAAGATAACATTCAACTCCATATATGGGCATTGTGAATACACCGTGATGATGACATTTGGGTTGACTAATTCCCCAGCAACTTGCAATAGGCTCGTGCAAGATATATTCAAGAAGCAGCTAGATAAATTACCTTGGTGTTCTTTGACTCACAAAATTTTGGTCTCAGATTACTAGGAAGGGCATATCTTGTATACATGCTCCAAATACCTAGAGTCTCATAACCTCTGTGCTGGAAAAAAGGAAGGCCCAAAGATAATTCTCTACATTGGCATTGCCTAGGAAATCTATAGACACCTGCACTAGCTTGATATTGTCAAGGGATTTGACCAACCCTTGCATTGGCACAACAATTGGAGCACGGATCCCTATCCTTCTGAGTTGGGTCAGGACTCAAAGGATTGTAATGACGCAACAACCTTTAGATTAGGTCTAGGACCATGGTCATGGGATCAGGTATAAAAGGGGCTCATGGGTTGTCATTTGTACCTTTTATGAACTTTTATGATCTTTGGACATTATCTCTCTTGGACATTTGTATGTCCTTGGAGCCTTTGGCTAGCATAGGCTTATAGAAGGATATTTCCATCCTCTCGCTGCTGCTGAGAGGTTAACTCACTTAGGCATCATGGCTCTTTGTATGAGATTATCTCCTTAATCTTGCATTAATTAATGTGGTGATTATCCCATATCTCAGCTTTATTATCACTTCATTCCAATCGGTACTAGAGCTCTTGGCTCGATTTGAGCAAATTTCTATAGAATGCAAGAGTTCTTGATTTTCTTGAAAACTTTGTTACATGAATGAAGTGCTTCAAGCTGATTATACATGGATTAGTGGTGGGCATGAAGATCATGGAGCTTGGCCACAAGATTTGATGTCATTTTGGGAGAAATTGCATCAATTTTGGAGAAATTTTGATGACCGAGCACATTTTGGATCAAAATTTGATTAGGACAGGCAAAGTTTCGAGGTGTGGACTTGCAAAAAAAAAAACATCTTTCTTCCCCTCACTTATAAATGGAAGATTGGTGTAGATGGAGACTTGGAGCAACCATGAAGTTGTTGAAATATACAAGTGAATAGGGTGTGTGTGGGAACAAGCTCTTGGATAGAGGCTGTAAAAGAGGAGATGTAATTGTGAAAGCACCTGTGAAAAGGTGAGAAGAATCTACTGGGAGAGAATAATGGGTAGCATGAGGGAATTTAGGAGTGTGGAGATATTCTGGGAGATAATCAGGGAAAAGAGAAGAGGTGGAGAGAATCAGGCAAAAGGTGGAGATATTCAGGGAGTGAATCATGGAGAAATCAAGGGGATTTGATGCTTGATGTAAACTCTATAAATTGAGGCATAGCCCTAATGAGAATTTGCTGGTTTTTGAGTATCCATGCCTACATTAATCTATCGGCTAATTATTCACTAATTATGTCTTAATCATTTCTTAATCACTTTGTTAATCATGTTGATTCTAGTGTTTGATCCACCATAGCTCATCATTATGCTCAAATTTCAACATGGTATCAGAGCCATGCCTAGAATCAACCAGATTTATGAGCCCATTAGTGAATTAATCAGGATTAGTAAAATAATTAGCAAAAAAATCAGTTTTTAGTAAGCTTTCACTCTTCCCCTTCACCCCCAGCCAGTGGAGGGTCTCTAGCATCTAGCACACATCAAATTAGGGCAAAAGCTTCTAGCCATAGCTAGCTAAGCTCCTTAGCTTCAAGCCTATGCAAAAAACGTAGCAAACCGCCAATGCGTTTGGGAGAATTCGCCGTTTCTGCAGGCGCCGTTTTTCTGAGGTATTTTTGCCATTGCTACTTGCTCCAAACAAATTACTTCAATTCCCTTTAGCACAAGGGGTAATCAAGCATGCTCTACAAGCTGGTGAAGTCAGAATTGAGTTTCATCAAATCTACAGTGAGATCCAAGCTCTTCATCAAATCTGCAGGTGACTTTGGTAAAACAGAGATTAAGCTTTCATTATTTGGTCAAATCTTGTGTTTCTTGGCTTAATCCTCTACTAGACTCATTGCTATTGATGCCTTTGAAAGCATTTGAGCTCATTTGAAGTGGAAGGCACCAGATCTGGACTCCCCACATACTCTGTTTTCTGCACATAAAACAGAGCATTAATTTGCTAATCAGTGATTAATCAGTGCTAATCACTGTACTTTGGTGCAATTGAGGGTTCAAATTAACCATTAGGTATCTGATACAGATCCCTATAACTTCAGATTGGAAATCGGAGTTGGTTTGATACTCCAACCATCCCGTACAAATTGGTTACCCTTAATTTAGTGTAATTTCTGGAAAAATTCTGCTGATAAAATTGTGAAAATCATCATTTTGCATTTAACCCTTGGTTAATGCCTGTAAATCTCACTCAAATTCACGATTATTCACAGCCAGAATTGCATTTGGAATGTGCATGAGAATGAATGCTATACGCATTATGTATTGGGCACATTTTATCAGTGTAAAAATGGGAACAGACACTGCCCTTGTCCAGATTAAGGCAAGAGGTAAGACCTCCCGCATAAATTTGGGTTTGCATTGCATAATGATACAAAATAAACATAAAAAGCCCAAAGGAATTGTCAGCAAAACATTGAAACATGTTGCTCACATGGAGCAAAATGACCTGACGGACAAGCTCATGGCCCCAGCCATGAAAGAAGAAGAATATCTCTTCCCAAGAAGAGGATCCACACCGAGAAGAAGACCTGAAGGAAGACATGGACACGAGAAGAGAAGCTGCCACAAGAAGAGAAGCTGCCCCGAGAAGAGAAGCTGCCCCGAGAAGACTGAAAGAAGAGACGGACGCGTGGAGAGATGCTGCCACGACAAGAAGACTGAAGAGAAGAGAAGATGTGAGGCTCCAAAGAGTGAGGAGCCATGTGAAAATCTCTGAGAGAGAGAGAGAGAGAGAGAGAGAGAGAGAGAGAGAGAGAGAGAGAGAGAGAGAGAGAGAGCCCACAACCCAATGTAACCTGCCCCAATAAAGTAAAACCACCTCTGAGCCACCGATGATGTAGGCCACGTGGTAGTTGTATGTGTGAGCACTTTAGTCAAGGTCGCGGGCACTTATAGTAGCCTTGGACACATAGAGAGAGAGAGAGTGTCAAGGACTATGGAGTTTAGGGACTTGAGGCACTGCGCGGACTGTCAAGTAAGAAAGAAACTTGATACAGGGTCCAGGTGTGCTGAGATAACTTGAGGGGAGGAGTAGACACTGGTCGCGGACTGCCGAGTAATGGGTGGCAAACTTGGTATAGGGTCTAGGTGTGCTAGGATTATTCACTTGAGGGGAGGTGTTGAAATATACAAGTGAATAGGGTGTGTGTGGGAACAAGCTCTTGGATAGAGGCTGTAAAAGAGGAGATGTAATTGTGAAAGCACCTGTGAAAAGGTGAGAAGAATCTACTGGGAGAGAATAATGGGTAGCATGAGGGAATTTAGGAGTGTGGAGATATTCTGGGAGATAATCAGGGAAAAGAGAAGAGGTGGAGAGAATCAGGCAAAAGGTGGAGATATTCAGGGAGTGAATCATGGAGAAATCAAGGGGATTTGATGCTTGATGTAAACTCTATAAATTGAGGCATAGCCCTAATGAGAATTTGCTGGTTTTTGAGTATCCATGCCTACATTAATCTATCTGCTAATTATTCACTAATTACGTCTTAATCATTTCTTAATCACTTTGTTAATCATGTTGATTCTAGTGTTTGATCCACCATAGCTCATCATTATGCTCAAATTTCAACAGAAGTAACATGGTGGTTAAATAAGCATTGGGAGACTTAGCAGGTTGTAGAAGGCACAACTGAGAGGATAACGAAGATAAATCTGTGTGAATGGGATCTGCTAGCCATTGTCACCTATTAATGGAGGCATTTGCAAACCCTAAACCAACTCTCTGTTAGCATTAAGCATTTGGGAGGGAAATTATACTATGGATCTTCGCAAGAGAAGGGTGAACGGTTGATGCTAACAAGAGATTGAAGCTCAAAAACGACCGTCGGCTTTGGTGTTTTCTCCAACCCTAATCACGATTTTTTTTTTTGCATTAACCATTTCATCATACCTTCTTGAGCTTGAATTTTGCTTATCTCATGCTTTCTTACAAGATTTGAGAAATTTCTTGAGATCTAGGATTTCTCACCAAATTAGGGTTTTTGGGGGATTTTTGCCAAAATTGATTCCATAATCTTCTTCCTTATGCTTCCTCCTACTCACTCATGCATTGGTTAACTCTCAAACCATGGGATTAGGGTTTCTTGACCTTTTTTTTCCAATTTGGGGGTTTTTCCAAAATTAGGGTTTGCTCTTACAATTTCATAAGATTGGCATTGTTTTGCCCCTTGTGTAGTGTTCTCTTGTCTTACGTGCTCTCTTGAAGATCGTTTCTACCATGTGTGGGTGGAACAATAGAGAGCAGATGGAAGGGAACATGGGTACGTCAAAGAGTAGTGACAAGCACAACATACCCTGTGTAGTGTTCTCTTGTCTTACGTGCTCTCTTGAAGACTGTTTCTACCATGTGTGGGTGGAACCATAGAGAGAAGATGGAAGGGAACATGAGCACTTGAGAGGGTAGTGTGAGTTGGTGGCCGAAATGCCTACAAACTATTGGTGGCCGAAATGCCTATAAACTATGTGTAGCAGAAATGCTTATGGAACACCAGGCTATCTATGCCTGCGCGAGTGATTGTTTTATCTTGTTACTTGAGCCCACCTCTCATCCAAAGTGTGTGGTCAGAGTACCAACACGGAGTGCAAGTGGTAAAGTGGACATGATACCTGGTTGGCAAGGGACTTATGTGTACGCCAAGGGTCATGTGGATTGGCATTAATTTGGGATTTCTTACCAAAATTAGAGTCTCCACCTAAAATTTTTGAGGTCCAAGGTGTAACTTCTTTTCCCCACGTTCTCCTCTATCCATACATGCCACCCTTGCTACATTCTTGAAGGGAAATTAGGGTTTCTTGGAAACTTTGTTGTTTTTGGGAAATTTTTGCAAATCAGGGTTTATGGCACTCATTTTCTAAAATTTATCATTGCCAATAGCCTTCTACACTATCTCAATACCCCATTCTACTAGCGCATAAGCAAACTTTGAAGATCTTGAAACTTTGTTTCTTCATAAAGCATGTGTTTTAAGCTCCTATGAACCCTTTCCCTCCCTTATGTTCAAGAATTTCAATCCATTTCATGGGGAAATAAAGGTTTTATCAAAATTAAGGTTTTGGAATGATTGGGATTGAACTCTCTTCATAAGTGTGTCAATCATGCTTTCTCATACCATAATTCACCCTTATATCCACAAACTTCATTGTATCACACACTAATTAGGGTTTCTCAAAAATCAAGGTTTCTTGAGTGCATTCGGTGCAGCATTGATTCCTTGCATTACACTCTCACCCTAATGTGGCGATTGAGTTTGGTGGTGTGTGGCAATATGGGAGATTGATCTTGTGGAAAGAATACTGTAAATCGTCACTTGGCATGAGTCATGCTAAGATTTGGACTGTAAGCTCCTATACATTACTCTCTTTACATTTCTAGCATTTCCATTGTGCAGTCTCAATTCAAATAAGCACTAGTATATCTAGCATGTGGAGCGGGTACCCTTGGCATTGGTTGAGAGGCCAAGGGGGAGCATGCTTGAACTCTCCTTGTCCTAAGTGCTTTTGGAAAAGTAGCACAAGGAGGGAGATTATGTACATGGTGATCAAGACATGGCCTCAACCCTTGCCATTGGATTCCAAACTTTGGTAAGGGGGTGAGAAAGCTTGGCTAGGAAACTGGCAAAGTAAAATCTCTTCATTGACTTGCTACATCGAATCAAATCAGCAATAGTTATATGTATACAAGTGGGAATGAATTGAAATGCAATTGACAAATCAATGGGGTTTTATAAGGAGGCATAGTTGGCACTATTGGGCACATTGATATTAGATATAGTGATTGAGATTGGCTCATAAATGCACTAAGGTCATGCCAAAATTTTTCCAAAGTCTAGTCAAAATGCCTTGGATGGATGCGATTTGGATGCATTATGATGCTTTAGATATGCCGGGATGCATACATGCAGTGGTTTGCAAGTTGGTTGCTTACATGTTAACAATTTGACATAATCTATAGTTTTTAGAAAAGTGTGATTCGATCTAGGAGATTTTGGACTAAACCTGAATTGAATATTAGGATTTATTCCACACCATTAAGGATTCCCATAGAGCCCTCAACTACCCCGTTTTGTTTTCAAGTTAATGAGCTATGCCCGTTTCTCTACCGCATACCATGTTTGGACAAAATTTGAGCCAAGTCTCAGATCATAAATTTGACTTCACCATTGCGTTCTCCACTAGCCAAATACCTTAACCACCAAGCTTTAACTCATTTGGAGCATTGGAGTACAAGCGGTGCACCAAGCTATCACTATTTGACTGTAGGAAAAAGTCAAAACAATGTCATTTAGAGGGTTGATTAAACCAAAATTAACATCATACCCCTTATCCTAACACCTTCCCATAGAGTCCTAGAACACCGAAATCTGACATCCTATCACAAAATTGCCAGAACAACCTATTATGGCTGCCGATATAAAGCCAAAAGGTAGACCTAGAAAGCTATCATTAGCAATGGTGGAGGATATGGAAGGGGAGGAATTGATGGAACACGACACTATGGACACAATGGAAGAGCTTGAAGAGCAAATTCTTTGGGAATCACTCTAAAAATTCCTCTTAATCCATGGGTCAAACTTCAAAGGGAGTTGAAGAGGATGCTAAGGTGGGTAGTGCCCATAAGAGCACCTCTATAAGTTCGCAAGCCATTTCAAATGACAATTGCTCGTGAGTAAACTTGATTTTAAGCCACTCATGGTAGATAGATTGGATATCATTAACCAAACCTTGACTTCAAAGTTTGAATCTATGACTACCAAGATGGAAGCTATTGAAGATCAATCAGTTGGGTCAATCCATGAATCAACACAATGAAGAAGCTATTGAGGGTAGAATTGGTGGGATTCAAATCTATGCCTTAGATCTTACCAACCAACCTCCCGAGTTTTTCCTAGGGATAAACAATCTCTGAGAAAGTATTATAAATAAGCATATGCAATCTTGTTCACAAAATGTAAAAAAAGTGAACATTATCTTTTGCACCTCTTTAGTTTTCCTCAAATTTGGCGCTAATGCATGCTCTCGTTTTTTTTTTCATGGCAACAAGATGACGAAGCTGAAAGGAAATTCCTACTTAAGCAGTTGAAACCCTCTTCCTTCTCAAGAGAAGGAAAATATGTTGTTAAATATGCACAGAGGCATGTATAGAGTCCATGACCGACGATTTCTCTCTTGTTTGGTGCTAATAAAGCCAACCAATCTATGGTGGCGTGTTTTTGACTAATCGATGATGCTAAGCTATGGTGGTGGAAGGAGTGGTGTAGAGAAAAGGATGTCCAAGAAAGCTCTATCACCTATAGGAACAAAGCAAGGGAGCTATTAAGGAGAGGTACTTGCCTTTAGACTTTAAACCCTAAAAAGATAAATGAGTTTTATAGCCTGACCCCAAAGAACTCCTCAGTGGATGCTTACTACTCCCAATTTGTTAGGCCCAAGAAGTATGCTCCAACTATGACCTTGGCTCAATCCATTAGCCAATTTGTACAAGGTTTTAACCCCTCTCCTCAACCATCGTCTAGAATCCATGCAGTCGACTAGCTTTTAGGATGTGACTTTTAGAAGATGAGTTGAAGGATAGAAATAGCAACAACTTTAGGAAAAGACCTTACCTTGAATCGTCCAATGCAGGGTGACCTTCTGGATTGCCCTTCAATCAACTGCCGTTTAGTGGTCAAATTTCATGGCCATTGTTGCCTCGCTCGCGAAAACCTTACACAATGACCTAGCATGGCAAAGAGGAATGACTACAATTGCCACCAACCAGGTCACCGACATGTTAATGCCCTCTTCTACCCAAGGCTGTTAACCTTTCAAAATTACCTCCTCTAAACTTTCCCAAGAACCCACAAACTGATCCTAGGAGAAGATCTGCTTCCATTCAACAACCCGGTCAAGTAAGAAATGGAGTCCACAGCCCCAAAGGTGGGTATCATTGAAGAGGTTGTGGAAGAGGAAGAGTTGCTATGATCCAAGCTAAAGAAAAAACCCTTGAAGATGAAGAGGAGGATAGAGCCTAGGTTCATGTTGAAAGAGCACCAAGGTGAAAATAAACAATTTTCAGTGATCCAGACACCAGCATCATATCATGGTAAACATTTTAAATTGTTGATTGATTATAGAAGTACTCATTCATTTCCTTCACCAAAGTGCATCAGACAATTAGGTCTTAATAAAAACCATCCAAGAAAATGGCATCGAGCTAGCTAGTGGCAAGGAAGTAATTTACCAATATACCATAGGAGATCTAGAGTTTGATAAAACCCATCCATGAAAATGGCATCGAGCTAGATAATGACAAGGAAGTACTTTCCCAATATACCATAGGAGATATAGAGTTTTATCTTATTGGCAAACTAACGAGTTGCTATTTCCATATGATGCCCCTGGATATTCATTTCTTGGAATGGATTGGCTAAAAGAATAAAAGCCCACCATCAACTGTGAGAATGGAGAAATCTCATTTAAGGATGCCAAAAATGAAGAAGTAGTGGCTTCAGGGAGGACTGGTAGACCCAGCTTACAGCTAGTCAAGGGCAGTAAGTTACTAATGGGTATCAGGAAGAATCAAAGGATGTTTGTTGTAAAACTCAACAAGGTAGAGAAAGATACTATAGGGAGTAAACCTGACTGGATATAAGACTACAAAGATCTCTTCCCAAAGGAACTTACCTAGATGCCCACAAAGGGAAATTTACCATGAGATTGAGCTTATTCACGGAGCACAACCTGTGGCAAAAAGGGTATATAAAATGTTAGTTCCAGAGTCAATAGAACTCAAGGAATAACTTTGACCGATGTTAGAGAAAACGTTCATCAAACCAAGTGTATTGCCTTGGGGAGCTTCCGTCCTATTTCAAAAGAAGAAGGATGGAACCTTACGATTATGCATTGACTATAGGGGTCTAAATTAACTCACTCTAAAAAATAAGTATTCAATCCCTAAGATTGTCAAACTTTTAGATCGATTTCACGAAGACCAAGTCTTCACCAAGATTGATTTAAAGTCTGGTTATTATCAGATTAGATTCAAGGAGGAGGGAAGACACCCCAAAGATAACATTCAACTCCATATATGGGCATTGTGAATACACCGTGATGATGACATTTGGGTTGACTAATTCCCCAGCAACTTGCAATAGGCTCGTGCAAGATATATTCAAGAAGCAGCTAGATAAATTACCTTGGTGTTCTTTGACTCACAAAATTTTGGTCTCAGATTACTAGGAAGGGCATATCTTGTATACATGCTCCAAATACCTAGAGTCTCATAACCTCTGTGCTGGAAAAAAGGAAGGCCCAAAGATAATTCTCTACATTGGCATTGCCTAGGAAATCTATAGACACCTGCACTAGCTTGATATTGTCAAGGGATTTGACCAACCCTTGCATTGGCACAACAATTGGAGCACGGATCCCTATCCTTCTGAGTTGGGTCAGGACTCAAAGGATTGTAATGACGCAACAACCTTTAGATTAGGTCTAGGACCATGGTCATGGGATCAGGTATAAAAGGGGCTCATGGGTTGTCATTTGTACCTTTTATGAACTTTTATGATCTTTGGACATTATCTCTCTTGGACATTTGTATGTCCTTGGAGCCTTTGGCTAGCATAGGCTTATAGAAGGATATTTCCATCCTCTCGCTGCTGCTGAGAGGTTAACTCACTTAGGCATCATGGCTCTTTGTATGAGATTATCTCCTTAATCTTGCATTAATTAATGTGGTGATTATCCCATATCTCAGCTTTATTATCACTTCATTCCAATCGGTACTAGAGCTCTTGGCTCGATTTGAGCAAATTTCTATAGAATGCAAGAGTTCTTGATTTTCTTGAAAACTTTGTTACATGAATGAAGTGCTTCAAGCTGATTATACATGGATTAGTGGTGGGCATGAAGATCATGGAGCTTGGCCACAAGATTTGATGTCATTTTGGGAGAAATTGCATCAATTTTGGAGAAATTTTGATGACCGAGCACATTTTGGATCAAAATTTGATTAGGACAGGCAAAGTTTCGAGGTGTGGACTTGCAAAAAAAAAAACATCTTTCTTCCCCTCACTTATAAATGGAAGATTGGTGTAGATGGAGACTTGGAGCAACCATGAAGTTGTTGAAATATACAAGTGAATAGGGTGTGTGTGGGAACAAGCTCTTGGATAGAGGCTGTAAAAGAGGAGATGTAATTGTGAAAGCACCTGTGAAAAGGTGAGAAGAATCTACTGGGAGAGAATAATGGGTAGCATGAGGGAATTTAGGAGTGTGGAGATATTCTGGGAGATAATCAGGGAAAAGAGAAGAGGTGGAGAGAATCAGGCAAAAGGTGGAGATATTCAGGGAGTGAATCATGGAGAAATCAAGGGGATTTGATGCTTGATGTAAACTCTATAAATTGAGGCATAGCCCTAATGAGAATTTGCTGGTTTTTGAGTATCCATGCCTACATTAATCTATCGGCTAATTATTCACTAATTATGTCTTAATCATTTCTTAATCACTTTGTTAATCATGTTGATTCTAGTGTTTGATCCACCATAGCTCATCATTATGCTCAAATTTCAACATGGTATCAGAGCCATGCCTAGAATCAACCAGATTTATGAGCCCATTAGTGAATTAATCAGGATTAGTAAAATAATTAGCAAAAAAATCAGTTTTTAGTAAGCTTTCACTCTTCCCCTTCACCCCCAGCCAGTGGAGGGTCTCTAGCATCTAGCACACATCAAATTAGGGCAAAAGCTTCTAGCCATAGCTAGCTAAGCTCCTTAGCTTCAAGCCTATGCAAAAAACGTAGCAAACCGCCAGCGCGTTTGGGAGAATTCGCCGTTTCTGCAGGCGCCGTTTTTCTGAGGTATTTTTGCCATTGCTACTTGCTCCAAACAAATTACTTCAATTCCCTTTAGCACAAGGGGTAATCAAGCATGCTCTACAAGCTGGTGAAGTCAGAATTGAGTTTCATCAAATCTACAGTGAGATCCAAGCTCTTCATCAAATCTGCAGGTGACTTTGGTAAAACAGAGATTAAGCTTTCATTATTTGGTCAAATCTTGTGTTTCTTGGCTTAATCCTCTACTAGACTCATTGCTATTGATGCCTTTGAAAGCATTTGAGCTCATTTGAAGTGGAAGGCACCAGATCTGGACTCCCCACATACTCTGTTTTCTGCACATAAAACAGAGCATTAATTTGCTAATCAGTGATTAATCAGTGCTAATCACTGTACTTTGGTGCAATTGAGGGTTCAAATTAACCATTAGGTATCTGATACAGATCCCTATAACTTCAGATTGGAAATCGGAGTTGGTTTGATACTCCAACCATCCCGTACAAATTGGTTACCCTTAATTTAGTGTAATTTCTGGAAAAATTCTGCTGATAAAATTGTGAAAATCATCATTTTGCATTTAACCCTTGGTTAATGCCTGTAAATCTCACTCAAATTCACGATTATTCACAGCCAGAATTGCATTTGGAATGTGCATGAGAATGAATGCTATACGCATTATGTATTGGGCACATTTTATCAGTGTAAAAATGGGAACAGACACTGCCCTTGTCCAGATTAAGGCAAGAGGTAAGACCTCCCGCATAAATTTGGGTTTGCATTGCATAATGATACAAAATAAACATAAAAAGCCCAAAGGAATTGTCAGCAAAACATTGAAACATGTTGCTCACATGGAGCAAAATGACCTGACGGACAAGCTCATGGCCCCAGCCATGAAAGAAGAAGAATATCTCTTCCCAAGAAGAGGATCCACACCGAGAAGAAGACCTGAAGGAAGACATGGACACGAGAAGAGAAGCTGCCACAAGAAGAGAAGCTGCCCCGAGAAGAGAAGCTGCCCCGAGAAGACTGAAAGAAGAGACGGACGCGTGGAGAGATGCTGCCACGACAAGAAGACTGAAGAGAAGAGAAGATGTGAGGCTCCAAAGAGTGAGGAGCCATGTGAAAATCTCTGAGAGAGAGAGAGAGAGAGAGAGAGAGAGAGAGAGAGAGAGAGAGAGCCCACAACCCAATGTAACCTGCCCCAATAAAGTAAAACCACCTCTGAGCCACCGATGATGTAGGCCACGTGGTAGTTGTATGTGTGAGCACTTTAGTCAAGGTCGCGGGCACTTATAGTAGCCTTGGACACATAGAGAGAGAGAGAGTGTCAAGGACTATGGAGTTTAGGGACTTGAGGCACTGCGCGGACTGTCAAGTAAGAAAGAAACTTGATACAGGGTCCAGGTGTGCTGAGATAACTTGAGGGGAGGAGTAGACACTGGTCGCGGACTGCCGAGTAATGGGTGGCAAACTTGGTATAGGGTCTAGGTGTGCTAGGATTATTCACTTGAGGGGAGGTGTTGAAATATACAAGTGAATAGGGTGTGTGTGGGAACAAGCTCTTGGATAGAGGCTGTAAAAGAGGAGATGTAATTGTGAAAGCACCTGTGAAAAGGTGAGAAGAATCTACTGGGAGAGAATAATGGGTAGCATGAGGGAATTTAGGAGTGTGGAGATATTCTGGGAGATAATCAGGGAAAAGAGAAGAGGTGGAGAGAATCAGGCAAAAGGTGGAGATATTCAGGGAGTGAATCATGGAGAAATCAAGGGGATTTGATGCTTGATGTAAACTCTATAAATTGAGGCATAGCCCTAATGAGAATTTGCTGGTTTTTGAGTATCCATGCCTACATTAATCTATCTGCTAATTATTCACTAATTACGTCTTAATCATTTCTTAATCACTTTGTTAATCATGTTGATTCTAGTGTTTGATCCACCATAGCTCATCATTATGCTCAAATTTCAACAGAAGTAACATGGTGGTTAAATAAGCATTGGGAAACTTAGCAGGTTGTAGAAGGCACAACTGAGAGGATAACGAAGATAAATCTGTGTGAATGGGATCTGCTAGCCATTGTCACCTATTAATGGAGGCATTTGCAAACCCTAAACCAACTCTC
This sequence comes from Cibotium barometz, assembly GCF_041138505.1. Lineage (NCBI taxonomy): Eukaryota > Viridiplantae > Streptophyta > Polypodiopsida > Cyatheales > Cibotiaceae > Cibotium > Cibotium barometz. The sequence continues at coordinate 37,173,257 of NC_141097.1, read as the reverse complement.
TGTTAGCATTAAGCATTTGGGAGGGAAATTATACTATGGATCTTCGCAAGAGAAGGGTGAACGGTTGATGCTAACAAGAGATTGAAGCTCAAAAACGACCGTCGGCTTTGGTGTTTTCTCCAACCCTAATCACGATTTTTTTTTTTTGCATTAACCATTTCATCATACCTTCTTGAGCTTGAATTTTGCTTATCTCATGCTTTCTTACGAGATTTGAGAAATTTCTTGAGATCTAGGATTTCTCACCAAATTAGGGTTTTTGGGAGATTTTTGCCAAAATTGATTCCATAATCTTCTTCCTTATGCTTCCTCCTACTCACTCATGCATTGGTTAACTCTCAAACCATGGGATTAGGGTTTCTTGACCTTTTTTTTCCAATTTGGGGGTTTTTCCAAAATTAGGGTTTGCTCTTACAATTTCATAAGATTGGCATTGTTTTGCCCCTTGTGTAGTGTTCTCTTGTCTTACGTGCTCTCTTGAAGATCGTTTCTACCATGTGTGGGTGGAACAATAGAGAGCAGATGGAAGGGAACATGGGTACGTCAAAGAGTAGTGACAAGCACAACATACCCTGTGTAGTGTTCTCTTGTCTTACGTGCTCTCTTGAAGACTGTTTCTACCATGTGTGGGTGGAACCATAGAGAGAAGATGGAAGGGAACATGAGCACTTGAGAGGGTAGTGTGAGTTGGTGGCCGAAATGCCTACAAACTATTGGTGGCCGAAATGCCTATAAACTATGTGTAGCAGAAATGCTTATGGAACACCAGGCTATCTATGCCTGCGCGAGTGATTGTTTTATCTTGTTACTTGAGCCCACCTCTCATCCAAAGTGTGTGGTCAGAGTACCAACACGGAGTGCAAGTGGTAAAGTGGACATGATACCTGGTTGGCAAGGGACTTATGTGTACGCCAAGGGTCATGTGGATTGGCATTAATTTGGGATTTCTTACCAAAATTAGAGTCTCCACCTAAAATTTTTGAGGTCCAAGGTGTAACTTCTTTTCCCCACGTTCTCCTCTATCCATACATGCCACCCTTGCTACATTCTTGAAGGGAAATTAGGGTTTCTTGGAAACTTTGTTGTTTTTGGGAAATTTTTGCAAATCAGGGTTTATGGCACTCATTTTCTAAAATTTATCATTGCCAATAGCCTTCTACACTATCTCAATACCCCATTCTACTAGCGCATAAGCAAACTTTGAAGATCTTGAAACTTTGTTTCTTCATAAAGCATGTGTTTTAAGCTCCTATGAACCCTTTCCCTCCCTTATGTTCAAGAATTTCAATCCATTTCATGGGGAAATAAAGGTTTTATCAAAATTAAGGTTTTGGAATGATTGGGATTGAACTCTCTTCATAAGTGTGTCAATCATGCTTTCTCATACCATAATTCACCCTTATATCCACAAACTTCATTGTATCACACACTAATTAGGGTTTCTCAAAAATCAAGGTTTCTTGAGTGCATTCGGTGCAGCATTGATTCCTTGCATTACACTCTCACCCTAATGTGGCGATTGAGTTTGGTGGTGTGTGGCAATATGGGAGATTGATCTTGTGGAAAGAATACTGTAAATCGTCACTTGGCATGAGTCATGCTAAGATTTGGACTGTAAGCTCCTATACATTACTCTCTTTACATTTCTAGCATTTCCATTGTGCAGTCTCAATTCAAATAAGCACTAGTATATCTAGCATGTGGAGCGGGTACCCTTGGCATTGGTTGAGAGGCCAAGGGGGAGCATGCTTGAACTCTCCTTGTCCTAAGTGCTTTTGGAAAAGTAGCACAAGGAGGGAGATTATGTACATGGTGATCAAGACATGGCCTCAACCCTTGCCATTGGATTCCAAACTTTGGTAAGGGGGTGAGAAAGCTTGGCTAGGAAACTGGCAAAGTAAAATCTCTTCATTGACTTGCTACATCGAATCAAATCAGCAATAGTTATATGTATACAAGTGGGAATGAATTGAAATGCAATTGACAAATCAATGGGGTTTTATAAGGAGGCATAGTTGGCACTATTGGGCACATTGATATTAGATATAGTGATTGAGATTGGCTCATAAATGCACTAAGGTCATGCCAAAATTTTTCCAAAGTCTAGTCAAAATGCCTTGGATGGATGTGATTTGGATGCATTATGATGCTTTAGATATGCCGGGATGCATACATGCAGTGGTTTGCAAGTTGGTTGCTTACATGTTAACAATTTGACATAATCTATAGTTTTTAGAAAAGTGTGATTCGATCTAGGAGATTTTGGACTAAACCTGAATTGAATATTAGGATTTATTCCACACCATTAAGGATTCCCATAGAGCCCTCAACTACCCCGTTTTGTTTTCAAGTTAATGAGCTATGCCCGTTTCTCTACCGCATACCATGTTTGGACAAAATTTGAGCCAAGTCTCAGATCATAAATTTGACTTCACCATTGCGTTCTCCACTAGCCAAATACCTTAACCACCAAGCTTTAACTCATTTGGAGCATTGGAGTACAAGCGGTGCACCAAGCTATCACTATTTGACTGTAGGAAAAAGTCAAAACAATGTCATTTAGAGGGTTGATTAAACCAAAATTAACATCATACCCCTTATCCTAACACCTTCCCATAGAGTCCTAGAACACCGAAATCTGACATCCTATCACAAAATTGCCAGAACAACCTATTATGGCTGCCGATATAAAGCCAAAAGGTAGACCTAGAAAGCTATCATTAGCAATGGTGGAGGATATGGAAGGGGAGGAATTGATGGAACACGACACTATGGACACAATGGAAGAGCTTGAAGAGCAAATTCTTTGGGAATCACTCTAAAAATTCCTCTTAATCCATGGGTCAAACTTCAAAGGGAGTTGAAGAGGATGCTAAGGTGGGTAGTGCCCATAAGAGCACCTCTATAAGTTCGCAAGCCATTTCAAATGACAATTGCTCGTGAGTAAACTTGATTTTAAGCCACTCATGGTAGATAGATTGGATATCATTAACCAAACCTTGACTTCAAAGTTTGAATCTATGACTACCAAGATGGAAGCTATTGAAGATCAATCAGTTGGGTCAATCCATGAATCAACACAATGAAGAAGCTATTGAGGGTAGAATTGGTGGGATTCAAATCTATGCCTTAGATCTTACCAACCAACCTCCCGAGTTTTTCCTAGGGATAAACAATCTCTGAGAAAGTATTATAAATAAGCATATGCAATCTTGTTCACAAAATGTAAAAAAAGTGAACATTATCTTTTGCACCTCTTTAGTTTTCCTCAAATTTGGCGCTAATGCATGCTCTCGTTTTTTTTTCATGGCAACAAGATGACGAAGCTGAAAGGAAATTCCTACTTAAGCAGTTGAAACCCTCTTCCTTCTCAAGAGAAGGAAAATATGTTGTTAAATATGCACAGAGGCATGTATAGAGTCCATGACCGACGATTTCTCTCTTGTTTGGTGCTAATAAAGCCAACCAATCTATGGTGGCGTGTTTTTGACTAATCGATGATGCTAAGCTATGGTGGTGGAAGGAGTGGTGTAGAGAAAAGGATGTCCAAGAAAGCTCTATCACCTATAGGAACAAAGCAAGGGAGCTATTAAGGAGAGGTACTTGCCTTTAGACTTTAAACCCTAAAAAGATAAATGAGTTTTATAGCCTGACCCCAAAGAACTCCTCAGTGGATGCTTACTACTCCCAATTTGTTAGGCCCAAGAAGTATGCTCCAACTATGACCTTGGCTCAATCCATTAGCCAATTTGTACAAGGTTTTAACCCCTCTCCTCAACCATCGTCTAGAATCCATGCAGTCGACTAGCTTTTAGGATGTGACTTTTAGAAGATGAGTTGAAGGATAGAAATAGCAACAACTTTAGGAAAAGACCTTACCTTGAATCGTCCAATGCAGGGTGACCTTCTGGATTGCCCTTCAATCAACTGCCGTTTAGTGGTCAAATTTCATGGCCATTGTTGCCTCGCTCGCGAAAACCTTACACAATGACCTAGCATGGCAAAGAGGAATGACTACAATTGCCACCAACCAGGTCACCGACATGTTAATGCCCTCTTCTACCCAAGGCTGTTAACCTTTCAAAATTACCTCCTCTAAACTTTCCCAAGAACCCACAAACTGATCCTAGGAGAAGATCTGCTTCCATTCAACAACCCGGTCAAGTAAGAAATGGAGTCCACAGCCCCAAAGGTGGGTATCATTGAAGAGGTTGTGGAAGAGGAAGAGTTGCTATGATCCAAGCTAAAGAAAAAACCCTTGAAGATGAAGAGGAGGATAGAGCCTAGGTTCATGTTGAAAGAGCACCAAGGTGAAAATAAACAATTTTCAGTGATCCAGACACCAGCATCATATCATGGTAAACATTTTAAATTGTTGATTGATTATAGAAGTACTCATTCATTTCCTTCACCAAAGTGCATCAGACAATTAGGTCTTAATAAAAACCATCCAAGAAAATGGCATCGAGCTAGCTAGTGGCAAGGAAGTAATTTACCAATATACCATAGGAGATCTAGAGTTTGATAAAACCCATCCATGAAAATGGCATCGAGCTAGATAATGACAAGGAAGTACTTTCCCAATATACCATAGGAGATATAGAGTTTTATCTTATTGGCAAACTAACGAGTTGCTATTTCCATATGATGCCCCTGGATATTCATTTCTTGGAATGGATTGGCTAAAAGAATAAAAGCCCACCATCAACTGTGAGAATGGAGAAATCTCATTTAAGGATGCCAAAAATGAAGAAGTAGTGGCTTCAGGGAGGACTGGTAGACCCAGCTTACAGCTAGTCAAGGGCAGTAAGTTACTAATGGGTATCAGGAAGAATCAAAGGATGTTTGTTGTAAAACTCAACAAGGTAGAGAAAGATACTATAGGGAGTAAACCTGACTGGATATAAGACTACAAAGATCTCTTCCCAAAGGAACTTACCTAGATGCCCACAAAGGGAAATTTACCATGAGATTGAGCTTATTCACGGAGCACAACCTGTGGCAAAAAGGGTATATAAAATGTTAGTTCCAGAGTCAATAGAACTCAAGGAATAACTTTGACCGATGTTAGAGAAAACGTTCATCAAACCAAGTGTATTGCCTTGGGGAGCTTCGGTCCTATTTCAAAAGAAGAAGGATGGAACCTTACGATTATGCATTGACTATAGGGGTCTAAATTAACTCACTCTAAAAAATAAGTATTCAATCCCTAAGATTGTCAAACTTTTAGATCGATTTCACGAAGACCAAGTCTTCACCAAGATTGATTTAAAGTCTGGTTATTATCAGATTAGATTCAAGGAGGAGGGAAGACACCCCAAAGATAACATTCAACTCCATATATGGGCATTGTGAATACACCGTGATGATGACATTTGGGTTGACTGATTCCCCAGCAACTTGCAATAGGCTCGTGCAAGATATATTCAAGAAGCAGCTAGATAAATTACCTTGGTGTTCTTTGACTCACAAAATTTTGGTCTCAGATTACTAGGAAGGGCATATCTTGTATACATGCTCCAAATACCTAGAGTCTCATAACCTCTGTGCTGGAAAAAAGGAAGGCCCAAAGATAATTCTCTACATTGGCATTGCCTAGGAAATCTATAGACACCTGCACTAGCTTGATATTGTCAAGGGATTTGACCAACCCTTGCATTGGCACAACAATTGGAGCACGGATCCCTATCCTTCTGAGTTGGGTCAGGACTCAAAGGATTGTAATGACGCAACAACCTTTAGATTAGGTCTAGGACCATGGTCATGGGATCAGGTATAAAAGGGGCTCATGGGTTGTCATTTGTACCTTTTATGAACTTTTATGATCTTTGGACATTATCTCTCTTGGACATTTGTATGTCCTTGGAGCCTTTGGCTAGCATAGGCTTATAGAAGGATATTTCCATCCTCTCGCTGCTGCTGAGAGGTTAACTCACTTAGGCATCATGGCTCTTTGTATGAGATTATCTCCTTAATCTTGCATTAATTAATGTGGTGATTATCCCATATCTCAGCTTTATTATCACTTCATTCCAATCGGTACTAGAGCTCTTGGCTCGATTTGAGCAAATTTCTATAGAATGCAAGAGTTCTTGATTTTCTTGAAAACTTTGTTACATGAATGAAGTGCTTCAAGCTGATTATACATGGATTAGTGGTGGGCATGAAGATCATGGAGCTTGGCCACAAGATTTGATGTCATTTTGGGAGAAATTGCATCAATTTTGGAGAAATTTTGATGACCGAGCACATTTTGGATCAAAATTTGATTAGGACAGGCAAAGTTTCGAGGTGTGGACTTGCAAAAAAAAAAACATCTTTCTTCCCCTCACTTATAAATGGAAGATTGGTGTAGATGGAGACTTGGAGCAACCATGAAGTTGTTGAAATATACAAGTGAATAGGGTGTGTGTGGGAACAAGCTCTTGGATAGAGGCTGTAAAAGAGGAGATGTAATTGTGAAAGCACCTGTGAAAAGGTGAGAAGAATCTACTGGGAGAGAATAATGGGTAGCATGAGGGAATTTAGGAGTGTGGAGATATTCTGGGAGATAATCAGGGAAAAGAGAAGAGGTGGAGAGAATCAGGCAAAAGGTGGAGATATTCAGGGAGTGAATCATGGAGAAATCAAGGGGATTTGATGCTTGATGTAAACTCTATAAATTGAGGCATAGCCCTAATGAGAATTTGCTGGTTTTTGAGTATCCATGCCTACATTAATCTATCGGCTAATTATTCACTAATTATGTCTTAATCATTTCTTAATCACTTTGTTAATCATGTTGATTCTAGTGTTTGATCCACCATAGCTCATCATTATGCTCAAATTTCAACATGGTATCAGAGCCATGCCTAGAATCAACCAGATTTATGAGCCCATTAGTGAATTAATCAGGATTAGTAAAATAATTAGCAAAAAAATCAGTTTTTAGTAAGCTTTCACTCTTCCCCTTCACCCCCAGCCAGTGGAGGGTCTCTAGCATCTAGCACACATCAAATTAGGGCAAAAGCTTCTAGCCATAGCTAGCTAAGCTCCTTAGCTTCAAGCCTATGCAAAAAACGTAGCAAACCGCCAATGCGTTTGGGAGAATTCGCCGTTTCTGCAGGCGCCGTTTTTCTGAGGTATTTTTGCCATTGCTACTTGCTCCAAACAAATTACTTCAATTCCCTTTAGCACAAGGGGTAATCAAGCATGCTCTACAAGCTGGTGAAGTCAGAATTGAGTTTCATCAAATCTACAGTGAGATCCAAGCTCTTCATCAAATCTGCAGGTGACTTTGGTAAAACAGAGATTAAGCTTTCATTATTTGGTCAAATCTTGTGTTTCTTGGCTTAATCCTCTACTAGACTCATTGCTATTGATGCCTTTGAAAGCATTTGAGCTCATTTGAAGTGGAAGGCACCAGATCTGGACTCCCCACATACTCTGTTTTCTGCACATAAAACAGAGCATTAATTTGCTAATCAGTGATTAATCAGTGCTAATCACTGTACTTTGGTGCAATTGAGGGTTCAAATTAACCATTAGGTATCTGATACAGATCCCTATAACTTCAGATTGGAAATCGGAGTTGGTTTGATACTCCAACCATCCCGTACAAATTGGTTACCCTTAATTTAGTGTAATTTCTGGAAAAATTCTGCTGATAAAATTGTGAAAATCATCATTTTGCATTTAACCCTTGGTTAATGCCTGTAAATCTCACTCAAATTCACGATTATTCACAGCCAGAATTGCATTTGGAATGTGCATGAGAATGAATGCTATACGCATTATGTATTGGGCACATTTTATCAGTGTAAAAATGGGAACAGACACTGCCCTTGTCCAGATTAAGGCAAGAGGTAAGACCTCCCGCATAAATTTGGGTTTGCATTGCATAATGATACAAAATAAACATAAAAAGCCCAAAGGAATTGTCAGCAAAACATTGAAACATGTTGCTCACATGGAGCAAAATGACCTGACGGACAAGCTCATGGCCCCAGCCATGAAAGAAGAAGAATATCTCTTCCCAAGAAGAGGATCCACACCGAGAAGAAGACCTGAAGGAAGACATGGACACGAGAAGAGAAGCTGCCACAAGAAGAGAAGCTGCCCCGAGAAGAGAAGCTGCCCCGAGAAGACTGAAAGAAGAGACGGACGCGTGGAGAGATGCTGCCACGACAAGAAGACTGAAGAGAAGAGAAGATGTGAGGCTCCAAAGAGTGAGGAGCCATGTGAAAATCTCTGAGAGAGAGAGAGAGAGAGAGAGAGAGAGAGAGAGAGAGAGAGAGAGCCCACAACCCAATGTAACCTGCCCCAATAAAGTAAAACCACCTCTGAGCCACCGATGATGTAGGCCACGTGGTAGTTGTATGTGTGAGCACTTTAGTCAAGGTCGCGGGCACTTATAGTAGCCTTGGACACATAGAGAGAGAGAGAGTGTCAAGGACTATGGAGTTTAGGGACTTGAGGCACTGCGCGGACTGTCAAGTAAGAAAGAAACTTGATACAGGGTCCAGGTGTGCTGAGATAACTTGAGGGGAGGAGTAGACACTGGTCGCGGACTGCCGAGTAATGGGTGGCAAACTTGGTATAGGGTCTAGGTGTGCTAGGATTATTCACTTGAGGGGAGGTGTTGAAATATACAAGTGAATAGGGTGTGTGTGGGAACAAGCTCTTGGATAGAGGCTGTAAAAGAGGAGATGTAATTGTGAAAGCACCTGTGAAAAGGTGAGAAGAATCTACTGGGAGAGAATAATGGGTAGCATGAGGGAATTTAGGAGTGTGGAGATATTCTGGGAGATAATCAGGGAAAAGAGAAGAGGTGGAGAGAATCAGGCAAAAGGTGGAGATATTCAGGGAGTGAATCATGGAGAAATCAAGGGGATTTGATGCTTGATGTAAACTCTATAAATTGAGGCATAGCCCTAATGAGAATTTGCTGGTTTTTGAGTATCCATGCCTACATTAATCTATCTGCTAATTATTCACTAATTACGTCTTAATCATTTCTTAATCACTTTGTTAATCATGTTGATTCTAGTGTTTGATCCACCATAGCTCATCATTATGCTCAAATTTCAACAAAAGTAACATGGTGGTTAAATAAGCATTGGGAGACTTAGCAGGTTGTAGAAGGCACAACTGAGAGGATAACGAAGATAAATCTGTGTGAATGGGATCTGCTAGCCATTGTCACCTATTAATGGAGGCATTTGCAAACCCTAAACCAACTCTCTGTTAGCATTAAGCATTTGGGAGGGAAATTATACTATGGATCTTCGCAAGAGAAGGGTGAACGGTTGATGCTAACAAGAGATTGAAGCTCAAAAACGACCGTCGGCTTTGGTGTTTTCTCCAACCCTAATCACGATTTTTTTTTTTGCATTAACCATTTCATCATACCTTCTTGAGCTTGAATTTTGCTTATCTCATGCTTTCTTACAAGATTTGAGAAATTTCTTGAGATCTAGGATTTCTCACCAAATTAGGGTTTTTGGGGGATTTTTGCCAAAATTGATTCCATAATCTTCTTCCTTATGCTTCCTCCTACTCACTCATGCATTGGTTAACTCTCAAACCATGGGATTAGGGTTTCTTGACCTTTTTTTTCCAATTTGGGGGTTTTTCCAAAATTAGGGTTTGCTCTTACAATTTCATAAGATTGGCATTGTTTTGCCCCTTGTGTAGTGTTCTCTTGTCTTACGTGCTCTCTTGAAGATCGTTTCTACCATGTGTGGGTGGAACAATAGAGAGCAGATGGAAGGGAACATGGGTACGTCAAAGAGTAGTGACAAGCACAACATACCCTGTGTAGTGTTCTCTTGTCTTACGTGCTCTCTTGAAGACTGTTTCTACCATGTGTGGGTGGAACCATAGAGAGAAGATGGAAGGGAACATGAGCACTTGAGAGGGTAGTGTGAGTTGGTGGCCGAAATGCCTACAAACTATTGGTGGCCGAAATGCCTATAAACTATGTGTAGCAGAAATGCTTATGGAACACCAGGCTATCTATGCCTGCGCGAGTGATTGTTTTATCTTGTTACTTGAGCCCACCTCTCATCCAAAGTGTGTGGTCAGAGTACCAACACGGAGTGCAAGTGGTAAAGTGGACATGATACCTGGTTGGCAAGGGACTTATGTGTACGCCAAGGGTCATGTGGATTGGCATTAATTTGGGATTTCTTACCAAAATTAGAGTCTCCACCTAAAATTTTTGAGGTCCAAGGTGTAACTTCTTTTCCCCACGTTCTCCTCTATCCATACATGCCACCCTTGCTACATTCTTGAAGGGAAATTAGGGTTTCTTGGAAACTTTGTTGTTTTTGGGAAATTTTTGCAAATCAGGGTTTATGGCACTCATTTTCTAAAATTTATCATTGCCAATAGCCTTCTACACTATCTCAATACCCCATTCTACTAGCGCATAAGCAAACTTTGAAGATCTTGAAACTTTGTTTCTTCATAAAGCATGTGTTTTAAGCTCCTATGAACCCTTTCCCTCCCTTATGTTCAAGAATTTCAATCCATTTCATGGGGAAATAAAGGTTTTATCAAAATTAAGGTTTTGGAATGATTGGGATTGAACTCTCTTCATAAGTGTGTCAATCATGCTTTCTCATACCATAATTCACCCTTATATCCACAAACTTCATTGTATCACACACTAATTAGGGTTTCTCAAAAATCAAGGTTTCTTGAGTGCATTCGGTGCAGCATTGATTCCTTGCATTACACTCTCACCCTAATGTGGCGATTGAGTTTGGTGGTGTGTGGCAATATGGGAGATTGATCTTGTGGAAAGAATACTGTAAATCGTCACTTGGCATGAGTCATGCTAAGATTTGGACTGTAAGCTCCTATACATTACTCTCTTTACATTTCTAGCATTTCCATTGTGCAGTCTCAATTCAAATAAGCACTAGTATATCTAGCATGTGGAGCGGGTACCCTTGGCATTGGTTGAGAGGCCAAGGGGGAGCATGCTTGAACTCTCCTTGTCCTAAGTGCTTTTGGAAAAGTAGCACAAGGAGGGAGATTATGTACATGGTGATCAAGACATGGCCTCAACCCTTGCCATTGGATTCCAAACTTTGGTAAGGGGGTGAGAAAGCTTGGCTAGGAAACTGGCAAAGTAAAATCTCTTCATTGACTTGCTACATCGAATCAAATCAGCAATAGTTATATGTATACAAGTGGGAATGAATTGAAATGCAATTGACAAATCAATGGGGTTTTATAAGGAGGCATAGTTGGCACTATTGGGCACATTGATATTAGATATAGTGATTGAGATTGGCTCATAAATGCACTAAGGTCATGCCAAAATTTTTCCAAAGTCTAGTCAAAATGCCTTGGATGGATGTGATTTGGATGCATTATGATGCTTTAGATATGCCGGGATGCATACATGCAGTGGTTTGCAAGTTGGTTGCTTACATGTTAACAATTTGACATAATCTATAGTTTTTAGAAAAGTGTGATTCGATCTAGGAGATTTTGGACTAAACCTGAATTGAATATTAGGATTTATTCCACACCATTAAGGATTCCCATAGAGCCCTCAACTACCCCGTTTTGTTTTCAAGTTAATGAGCTATGCCCGTTTCTCTACCGCATACCATGTTTGGACAAAATTTGAGCCAAGTCTCAGATCATAAATTTGACTTCACCATTGCGTTCTCCACTAGCCAAATACCTTAACCACCAAGCTTTAACTCATTTGGAGCATTGGAGTACAAGCGGTGCACCAAGCTATCACTATTTGACTGTAGGAAAAAGTCAAAACAATGTCATTTAGAGGGTTGATTAAACCAAAATTAACATCATACCCCTTATCCTAACACCTTCCCATAGAGTCCTAGAACACCGAAATCTGACATCCTATCACAAAATTGCCAGAACAACCTATTATGGCTGCCGATATAAAGCCAAAAGGTAGACCTAGAAAGCTATCATTAGCAATGGTGGAGGATATGGAAGGGGAGGAATTGATGGAACACGACACTATGGACACAATGGAAGAGCTTGAAGAGCAAATTCTTTGGGAATCACTCTAAAAATTCCTCTTAATCCATGGGTCAAACTTCAAAGGGAGTTGAAGAGGATGCTAAGGTGGGTAGTGCCCATAAGAGCACCTCTATAAGTTCGCAAGCCATTTCAAATGACAATTGCTCGTGAGTAAACTTGATTTTAAGCCACTCATGGTAGATAGATTGGATATCATTAACCAAACCTTGACTTCAAAGTTTGAATCTATGACTACCAAGATGGAAGCTATTGAAGATCAATCAGTTGGGTCAATCCATGAATCAACACAATGAAGAAGCTATTGAGGGTAGAATTGGTGGGATTCAAATCTATGCCTTAGATCTTACCAACCAACCTCCCGAGTTTTTCCTAGGGATAAACAATCTCTGAGAAAGTATTATAAATAAGCATATGCAATCTTGTTCACAAAATGTAAAAAAAGTGAACATTATCTTTTGCACCTCTTTAGTTTTCCTCAAATTTGGCGCTAATGCATGCTCTCGTTTTTTTTTCATGGCAACAAGATGACGAAGCTGAAAGGAAATTCCTACTTAAGCAGTTGAAACCCTCTTCCTTCTCAAGAGAAGGAAAATATGTTGTTAAATATGCACAGAGGCATGTATAGAGTCCATGACCGACGATTTCTCTCTTGTTTGGTGCTAATAAAGCCAACCAATCTATGGTGGCGTGTTTTTGACTAATCGATGATGCTAAGCTATGGTGGTGGAAGGAGTGGTGTAGAGAAAAGGATGTCCAAGAAAGCTCTATCACCTATAGGAACAAAGCAAGGGAGCTATTAAGGAGAGGTACTTGCCTTTAGACTTTAAACCCTAAAAAGATAAATGAGTTTTATAGCCTGACCCCAAAGAACTCCTCAGTGGATGCTTACTACTCCCAATTTGTTAGGCCCAAGAAGTATGCTCCAACTATGACCTTGGCTCAATCCATTAGCCAATTTGTACAAGGTTTTAACCCCTCTCCTCAACCATCGTCTAGAATCCATGCAGTCGACTAGCTTTTAGGATGTGACTTTTAGAAGATGAGTTGAAGGATAGAAATAGCAACAACTTTAGGAAAAGACCTTACCTTGAATCGTCCAATGCAGGGTGACCTTCTGGATTGCCCTTCAATCAACTGCCGTTTAGTGGTCAAATTTCATGGCCATTGTTGCCTCGCTCGCGAAAACCTTACACAATGACCTAGCATGGCAAAGAGGAATGACTACAATTGCCACCAACCAGGTCACCGACATGTTAATGCCCTCTTCTACCCAAGGCTGTTAACCTTTCAAAATTACCTCCTCTAAACTTTCCCAAGAACCCACAAACTGATCCTAGGAGAAGATCTGCTTCCATTCAACAACCCGGTCAAGTAAGAAATGGAGTCCACAGCCCCAAAGGTGGGTATCATTGAAGAGGTTGTGGAAGAGGAAGAGTTGCTATGATCCAAGCTAAAGAAAAAACCCTTGAAGATGAAGAGGAGGATAGAGCCTAGGTTCATGTTGAAAGAGCACCAAGGTGAAAATAAACAATTTTCAGTGATCCAGACACCAGCATCATATCATGGTAAACATTTTAAATTGTTGATTGATTATAGAAGTACTCATTCATTTCCTTCACCAAAGTGCATCAGACAATTAGGTCTTAATAAAAACCATCCAAGAAAATGGCATCGAGCTAGCTAGTGGCAAGGAAGTAATTTACCAATATACCATAGGAGATCTAGAGTTTGATAAAACCCATCCATGAAAATGGCATCGAGCTAGATAATGACAAGGAAGTACTTTCCCAATATACCATAGGAGATATAGAGTTTTATCTTATTGGCAAACTAACGAGTTGCTATTTCCATATGATGCCCCTGGATATTCATTTCTTGGAATGGATTGGCTAAAAGAATAAAAGCCCACCATCAACTGTGAGAATGGAGAAATCTCATTTAAGGATGCCAAAAATGAAGAAGTAGTGGCTTCAGGGAGGACTGGTAGACCCAGCTTACAGCTAGTCAAGGGCAGTAAGTTACTAATGGGTATCAGGAAGAATCAAAGGATGTTTGTTGTAAAACTCAACAAGGTAGAGAAAGATACTATAGGGAGTAAACCTGACTGGATATAAGACTACAAAGATCTCTTCCCAAAGGAACTTACCTAGATGCCCACAAAGGGAAATTTACCATGAGATTGAGCTTATTCACGGAGCACAACCTGTGGCAAAAAGGGTATATAAAATGTTAGTTCCAGAGTCAATAGAACTCAAGGAATAACTTTGACCGATGTTAGAGAAAACGTTCATCAAACCAAGTGTATTGCCTTGGGGAGCTTCGGTCCTATTTCAAAAGAAGAAGGATGGAACCTTACGATTATGCATTGACTATAGGGGTCTAAATTAACTCACTCTAAAAAATAAGTATTCAATCCCTAAGATTGTCAAACTTTTAGATCGATTTCACGAAGACCAAGTCTTCACCAAGATTGATTTAAAGTCTGGTTATTATCAGATTAGATTCAAGGAGGAGGGAAGACACCCCAAAGATAACATTCAACTCCATATATGGGCATTGTGAATACACCGTGATGATGACATTTGGGTTGACTAATTCCCCAGCAACTTGCAATAGGCTCGTGCAAGATATATTCAAGAAGCAGCTAGATAAATTACCTTGGTGTTCTTTGACTCACAAAATTTTGGTCTCAGATTACTAGGAAGGGCATATCTTGTATACATGCTCCAAATACCTAGAGTCTCATAACCTCTGTGCTGGAAAAAAGGAAGGCCCAAAGATAATTCTCTACATTGGCATTGCCTAGGAAATCTATAGACACCTGCACTAGCTTGATATTGTCAAGGGATTTGACCAACCCTTGCATTGGCACAACAATTGGAGCACGGATCCCTATCCTTCTGAGTTGGGTCAGGACTCAAAGGATTGTAATGACGCAACAACCTTTAGATTAGGTCTAGGACCATGGTCATGGGATCAGGTATAAAAGGGGCTCATGGGTTGTCATTTGTACCTTTTATGAACTTTTATGATCTTTGGACATTATCTCTCTTGGACATTTGTATGTCCTTGGAGCCTTTGGCTAGCATAGGCTTATAGAAGGATATTTCCATCCTCTCGCTGCTGCTGAGAGGTTAACTCACTTAGGCATCATGGCTCTTTGTATGAGATTATCTCCTTAATCTTGCATTAATTAATGTGGTGATTATCCCATATCTCAGCTTTATTATCACTTCATTCCAATCGGTACTAGAGCTCTTGGCTCGATTTGAGCAAATTTCTATAGAATGCAAGAGTTCTTGATTTTCTTGAAAACTTTGTTACATGAATGAAGTGCTTCAAGCTGATTATACATGGATTAGTGGTGGGCATGAAGATCATGGAGCTTGGCCACAAGATTTGATGTCATTTTGGGAGAAATTGCATCAATTTTGGAGAAATTTTGATGACCGAGCACATTTTGGATCAAAATTTGATTAGGACAGGCAAAGTTTCGAGGTGTGGACTTGCAAAAAAAAAAACATCTTTCTTCCCCTCACTTATAAATGGAAGATTGGTGTAGATGGAGACTTGGAGCAACCATGAAGTTGTTGAAATATACAAGTGAATAGGGTGTGTGTGGGAACAAGCTCTTGGATAGAGGCTGTAAAAGAGGAGATGTAATTGTGAAAGCACCTGTGAAAAGGTGAGAAGAATCTACTGGGAGAGAATAATGGGTAGCATGAGGGAATTTAGGAGTGTGGAGATATTCTGGGAGATAATCAGGGAAAAGAGAAGAGGTGGAGAGAATCAGGCAAAAGGTGGAGATATTCAGGGAGTGAATCATGGAGAAATCAAGGGGATTTGATGCTTGATGTAAACTCTATAAATTGAGGCATAGCCCTAATGAGAATTTGCTGGTTTTTGAGTATCCATGCCTACATTAATCTATCGGCTAATTATTCACTAATTATGTCTTAATCATTTCTTAATCACTTTGTTAATCATGTTGATTCTAGTGTTTGATCCACCATAGCTCATCATTATGCTCAAATTTCAACATGGTATCAGAGCCATGCCTAGAATCAACCAGATTTATGAGCCCATTAGTGAATTAATCAGGATTAGTAAAATAATTAGCAAAAAAATCAGTTTTTAGTAAGCTTTCACTCTTCCCCTTCACCCCCAGCCAGTGGAGGGTCTCTAGCATCTAGCACACATCAAATTAGGGCAAAAGCTTCTAGCCATAGCTAGCTAAGCTCCTTAGCTTCAAGCCTATGCAAAAAACGTAGCAAACCGCCAGCGCGTTTGGGAGAATTCGCCGTTTCTGCAGGCGCCGTTTTTCTGAGGTATTTTTGCCATTGCTACTTGCTCCAAACAAATTACTTCAATTCCCTTTAGCACAAGGGGTAATCAAGCATGCTCTACAAGCTGGTGAAGTCAGAATTGAGTTTCATCAAATCTACAGTGAGATCCAAGCTCTTCATCAAATCTGCAGGTGACTTTGGTAAAACAGAGATTAAGCTTTCATTATTTGGTCAAATCTTGTGTTTCTTGGCTTAATCCTCTACTAGACTCATTGCTATTGATGCCTTTGAAAGCATTTGAGCTCATTTGAAGTGGAAGGCACCAGATCTGGACTCCCCACATACTCTGTTTTCTGCACATAAAACAGAGCATTAATTTGCTAATCAGTGATTAATCAGTGCTAATCACTGTACTTTGGTGCAATTGAGGGTTCAAATTAACCATTAGGTATCTGATACAGATCCCTATAACTTCAGATTGGAAATCGGAGTTGGTTTGATACTCCAACCATCCCGTACAAATTGGTTACCCTTAATTTAGTGTAATTTCTGGAAAAATTCTGCTGATAAAATTGTGAAAATCATCATTTTGCATTTAACCCTTGGTTAATGCCTGTAAATCTCACTCAAATTCACGATTATTCACAGCCAGAATTGCATTTGGAATGTGCATGAGAATGAATGCTATACGCATTATGTATTGGGCACATTTTATCAGTGTAAAAATGGGAACAGACACTGCCCTTGTCCAGATTAAGGCAAGAGGTAAGACCTCCCGCATAAATTTGGGTTTGCATTGCATAATGATACAAAATAAACATAAAAAGCCCAAAGGAATTGTCAGCAAAACATTGAAACATGTTGCTCACATGGAGCAAAATGACCTGACGGACAAGCTCATGGCCCCAGCCATGAAAGAAGAAGAATATCTCTTCCCAAGAAGAGGATCCACACCGAGAAGAAGACCTGAAGGAAGACATGGACACGAGAAGAGAAGCTGCCACAAGAAGAGAAGCTGCCCCGAGAAGAGAAGCTGCCCCGAGAAGACTGAAAGAAGAGACGGACGCGTGGAGAGATGCTGCCACGACAAGAAGACTGAAGAGAAGAGAAGATGTGAGGCTCCAAAGAGTGAGGAGCCATGTGAAAATCTCTGAGAGAGAGAGAGAGAGAGAGAGAGAGAGAGAGAGAGAGAGAGAGAGAGAGAGAGAGCCCACAACCCAATGTAACCTGCCCCAATAAAGTAAAACCACCTCTGAGCCACCGATGATGTAGGCCACGTGGTAGTTGTATGTGTGAGCACTTTAGTCAAGGTCGCGGGCACTTATAGTAGCCTTGGACACATAGAGAGAGAGAGAGTGTCAAGGACTATGGAGTTTAGGGACTTGAGGCACTGCGCGGACTGTCAAGTAAGAAAGAAACTTGATACAGGGTCCAGGTGTGCTGAGATAACTTGAGGGGAGGAGTAGACACTGGTCGCGGACTGCCGAGTAATGGGTGGCAAACTTGGTATAGGGTCTAGGTGTGCTAGGATTATTCACTTGAGGGGAGGTGTTGAAATATACAAGTGAATAGGGTGTGTGTGGGAACAAGCTCTTGGATAGAGGCTGTAAAAGAGGAGATGTAATTGTGAAAGCACCTGTGAAAAGGTGAGAAGAATCTACTGGGAGAGAATAATGGGTAGCATGAGGGAATTTAGGAGTGTGGAGATATTCTGGGAGATAATCAGGGAAAAGAGAAGAGGTGGAGAGAATCAGGCAAAAGGTGGAGATATTCAGGGAGTGAATCATGGAGAAATCAAGGGGATTTGATGCTTGATGTAAACTCTATAAATTGAGGCATAGCCCTAATGAGAATTTGCTGGTTTTTGAGTATCCATGCCTACATTAATCTATCTGCTAATTATTCACTAATTACGTCTTAATCATTTCTTAATCACTTTGTTAATCATGTTGATTCTAGTGTTTGATCCACCATAGCTCATCATTATGCTCAAATTTCAACAGAAGTAACATGGTGGTTAAATAAGCATTGGGAGACTTAGCAGGTTGTAGAAGGCACAACTGAGAGGATAACGAAGATAAATCTGTGTGAATGGGATCTGCTAGCCATTGTCACCTATTAATGGAGGCATTTGCAAACCCTAAACCAACTCTCTGTTAGCATTAAGCATTTGGGAGGGAAATTATACTATGGATCTTCGCAAGAGAAGGGTGAACGGTTGATGCTAACAAGAGATTGAAGCTCAAAAACGACCGTCGGCTTTGGTGTTTTCTCCAACCCTAATCACGATTTTTTTTTTTGCATTAACCATTTCATCATACCTTCTTGAGCTTGAATTTTGCTTATCTCATGCTTTCTTACGAGATTTGAGAAATTTCTTGAGATCTAGGATTTCTCACCAAATTAGGGTTTTTGGGGGATTTTTGCCAAAATTGATTCCATAATCTTCTTCCTTATGCTTCCTCCTACTCACTCATGCATTGGTTAACTCTCAAACCATGGGATTAGGGTTTCTTGACCTTTTTTTTCCAATTTGGGGGTTTTTCCAAAATTAGGGTTTGCTCTTACAATTTCATAAGATTGGCATTGTTTTGCCCCTTGTGTAGTGTTCTCTTGTCTTACGTGCTCTCTTGAAGATCGTTTCTACCATGTGTGGGTGGAACAATAGAGAGCAGATGGAAGGGAACATGGGTACGTCAAAGAGTAGTGACAAGCACAACATACCTTGTGTAGTGTTCTCTTGTCTTACGTGCTCTCTTGAAGACTGTTTCTACCATGTGTGGGTGGAACCATAGAGAGAAGATGGAAGGGAACATGAGCACTTGAGAGGGTAGTGTGAGTTGGTGGCCGAAATGCCTACAAACTATTGGTGGCCGAAATGCCTATAAACTATGTGTAGCAGAAATGCTTATGGAACACCAGGCTATCTATGCCTGCGCGAGTGATTGTTTTATCTTGTTACTTGAGTCCACCTCTCATCCAAAGTGTGTGGTCAGAGTACCAACACGGAGTGCAAGTGGTAAAGTGGACATGATACCTGGTTGGCAAGGGACTTATGTGTACGCCAAGGGTCATGTGGATTGGCATTAATTTGGGATTTCTTACCAAAATTAGAGTCTCCACCTAAAATTTTTGAGGTCCAAGGTGTAACTTCTTTTCCCCACGTTCTCCTCTATCCATACATGCCACCCTTGCTACATTCTTGAAGGGAAATTAGGGTTTCTTGGAAACTTTGTTGTTTTTGGGAAATTTTTGCAAATCAGGGTTTATGGCACTCATTTTCTAAAATTTATCATTGCCAATAGCCTTCTACACTATCTCAATACCCCATTCTACTAGCGCATAAGCAAACTTTGAAGATCTTGAAACTTTGTTTCTTCATAAAGCATGTGTTTTAAGCTCCTATGAACCCTTTCCCTCCCTTATGTTCAAGAATTTCAATCCATTTCATGGGGAAATAAAGGTTTTATCAAAATTAAGGTTTTGGAATGATTGGGATTGAACTCTCTTCATAAGTGTGTCAATCATGCTTTCTCATACCATAATTCACCCTTATATCCACAAACTTCATTGTATCACACACTAATTAGGGTTTCTCAAAAATCAAGGTTTCTTGAGTGCATTCGGTGCTGCATTGATTCCTTGCATTACACTCTCACCCTAATGTGGCGATTGAGTTTGGTGGTGTGTGGCAATATGGGAGATTGATCTTGTGGAAAGAATACTGTAAATCGTCACTTGGCATGAGTCATGCTAAGATTTGGACTGTAAGCTCCTATACATTACTCTCTTTACATTTCTAGCATTTCCATTGTGCAGTCTCAATTCAAATAAGCACTAGTATATCTAGCATGTGGAGCGGGTACCCTTGGCATTGGTTGAGAGGCCAAGGGGGAGCATGCTTGAACTCTCCTTGTCCTAAGTGCTTTTGGAAAAGTAGCACAAGGAGGGAGATTATGTACATGGTGATTAAGACATGGCCTCAACCCTTGCCATTGGATTCCAAACTTTGGTAAGGGGGTGAGAAAGCTTGGCTAGGAAACTGGCAAAGTAAAATCTCTTCATTGACTTGCTACATCGAATCAAATCAGCAATAGTTATATGTATACAAGTGGGAATGAATTGAAATGCAATTGACAAATCAATGGGGTTTTATAAGGAGGCATAGTTGGCACTATTGGGCACATTGATATTAGATATAGTGATTGAGATTGGCTCATAAATGCACTAAGGTCATGCCAAAATTTTTCCAAAGTCTAGTCAAAATGCCTTGGATGGATGCGATTTGGATACATTATGATGCTTTAGATATGCCGGGATGCATACATGCAGTGGTTTGCAAGTTGGTTGCTTACATGTTAACAATTTGACATAATCTATAGTTTTTAGAAAAGTGTGATTCGATCTAGGAGATTTTGGACTAAACCTGAATTGAATATTAGGATTTATTCCACACCATTAAGGATTCCCATAGAGCCCTCAACTACCCCGTTTTGTTTTCAAGTTAATGAGCTATGCCCGTTTCTCTACCGCATACCATGTTTGGACAAAATTTGAGCCAAGTCTCAGATCATAAATTTGACTTCACCATTGCGTTCTCCACTAGCCAAATACCTTAACCACCAAGCTTTAACTCATTTGGAGCATTGGAGTACAAGCGGTGCACCAAGCTATCACTATTTGACTGTAGGAAAAAGTCAAAACAATGTCATTTAGAGGGTTGATTAAACCAAAATTAACATCATACCCCTTATCCTAACACCTTCCCATAGAGTCCTAGAACACCGAAATCTGACATCCTATCACAAAATTGCCAGAACAACCTATTATGGCTGCCGATATAAAGCCAAAAGGTAGACCTAGAAAGCTATCATTAGCAATGGTGGAGGATATGGAAGGGGAGGAATTGATGGAACACGACACTATGGACACAATGGAAGAGCTTGAAGAGCAAATTCTTTGGGAATCACTCTAAAAATTCCTCTTAATCCATGGGTCAAACTTCAAAGGGAGTTGAAGAGGATGCTAAGGTGGGTAGTGCCCATAAGAGCACCTCTATAAGTTCGCAAGCCATTTCAAATGACAATTGCTCGTGAGTAAACTTGATTTTAAGCCACTCATGGTAGATAGATTGGATATCATTAACCAAACCTTGACTTCAAAGTTTGAATCTATGACTACCAAGATGGAAGCTATTGAAGATCAATCAGTTGGGTCAATCCATGAATCAACACAATGAAGAAGCTATTGAGGGTAGAATTGGTGGGATTCAAATCTATGCCTTAGATCTTACCAACCAACCTCCCGAGTTTTTCCTAGGGATAAACAATCTCTGAGAAAGTATTATAAATAAGCATATGCAATCTTGTTCACAAAATGTAAAAAAAGTGAACATTATCTTTTGCACCTCTTTAGTTTTCCTCAAATTTGGCGCTAATGCATGCTCTCGTTTTTTTTTCATGGCAACAAGATGACGAAGCTGAAAGGAAATTCCTACTTAAGCAGTTGAAACCCTCTTCCTTCTCAAGAGAAGGAAAATATGTTGTTAAATATGCACAGAGGCATGTATAGAGTCCATGACCGACGATTTCTCTCTTGTTTGGTGCTAATAAAGCCAACCAATCTATGGTGGCGTGTTTTTGACTAATCGATGATGCTAAGCTATGGTGGTGGAAGGAGTGGTGTAGAGAAAAGGATGTCCAAGAAAGCTCTATCACCTATAGGAACAAAGCAAGGGAGCTATTAAGGAGAGGTACTTGCCTTTAGACTTTAAACCCTAAAAAGATAAATGAGTTTTATAGCCTGACCCCAAAGAACTCCTCAGTGGATGCTTACTACTCCCAATTTGTTAGGCCCAAGAAGTATGCTCCAACTATGACCTTGGCTCAATCCATTAGCCAATTTGTACAAGGTTTTAACCCCTCTCCTCAACCATCGTCTAGAATCCATGCAGTCGACTAGCTTTTAGGATGTGACTTTTAGAAGATGAGTTGAAGGATAGAAATAGCAACAACTTTAGGAAAAGACCTTACCTTGAATCGTCCAATGCAGGGTGACCTTCTGGATTGCACTTCAATCAACTGCCGTTTAGTGGTCAAATTTCATGGCCATTGTTGCCTCGCTCGCGAAAACCTTACACAATGACCTAGCATGGCAAAGAGGAATGACTACAATTGCCACCAACCAGGTCACCGACATGTTAATGCCCTCTTCTACCCAAGGCTGTTAACCTTTCAAAATTACCTCCTCTAAACTTTCCCAAGAACCCACAAACTGATCCTAGGAGAAGATCTGCTTCCATTCAACAACCCGGTCAAGTAAGAAATGGAGTCCACAGCCCCAAAGGTGGGTATCATTGAAGAGGTTGTGGAAGAGGAAGAGTTGCTATGATCCAAGCTAAAGAAAAAACCCTTGAAGATGAAGAGGAGGATAGAGCCTAGGTTCATGTTGAAAGAGCACCAAGGTGAAAATAAACAATTTTCAGTGATCCAGACACCAGCATCATATCATGGTAAACATTTTAAATTGTTGATTGATTATAGAAGTACTCATTCATTTCCTTCACCAAAGTGCATCAGACAATTAGGTCTTAATAAAAACCATCCAAGAAAATGGCATCGAGCTAGCTAGTGGCAAGGAAGTAATTTACCAATATACCATAGGAGATCTAGAGTTTGATAAAACCCATCCATGAAAATGGCATCGAGCTAGATAATGACAAGGAAGTACTTTCCCAATATACCATAGGAGATATAGAGTTTTATCTTATTGGCAAACTAACGAGTTGCTATTTCCATATGATGCCCCTGGATATTCATTTCTTGGAATGGATTGGCTAAAAGAATAAAAGCCCACCATCAACTGTGAGAATGGAGAAATCTCATTTAAGGATGCCAAAAATGAAGAAGTAGTGGCTTCAGGGAGGACTGGTAGACCCAGCTTACAGCTAGTCAAGGGCAGTAAGTTACTAATGGGTATCAGGAAGAATCAAAGGATGTTTGTTGTAAAACTCAACAAGGTAGAGAAAGATACTATAGGGAGTAAACCTGACTGGATATAAGACTACAAAGATCTCTTCCCAAAGGAACTTACCTAGATGCCCACAAAGGGAAATTTACCATGAGATTGAGCTTATTCACGGAGCACAACCTGTGGCAAAAAGGGTATATAAAATGTTAGTTCCAGAGTCAATAGAACTCAAGGAATAACTTTGACCGATGTTAGAGAAAACGTTCATCAAACCAAGTGTATTGCCTTGGGGAGCTTCGGTCCTATTTCAAAAGAAGAAGGATGGAACCTTACGATTATGCATTGACTATAGGGGTCTAAATTAACTCACTCTAAAAAATAAGTATTCAATCCCTAAGATTGTCAAACTTTTAGATCGATTTCACGAAGACCAAGTCTTCACCAAGATTGATTTAAAGTCTGGTTATTATCAGATTAGATTCAAGGAGGAGGGAAGACACCCCAAAGATAACATTCAACTCCATATATGGGCATTGTGAATACACCGTGATGATGACATTTGGGTTGACTAATTCCCCAGCAACTTGCAATAGGCTCGTGCAAGATATATTCAAGAAGCAGCTAGATAAATTACCTTGGTGTTCTTTGACTCACAAAATTTTGGTCTCAGATTACTAGGAAGGGCATATCTTGTATACATGCTCCAAATACCTAGAGTCTCATAACCTCTGTGCTGGAAAAAAGGAAGGCCCAAAGATAATTCTCTACATTGGCATTGCCTAGGAAATCTATAGACACCTGCACTAGCTTGATATTGTCAAGGGATTTGACCAACCCTTGCATTGGCACAACAATTGGAGCACGGATCCCTATCCTTCTGAGTTGGGTCAGGACTCAAAGGATTGTAATGACGCAACAACCTTTAGATTAGGTCTAGGACCATGGTCATGGGATCAGGTATAAAAGGGGCTCATGGGTTGTCATTTGTACCTTTTATGAACTTTTATGATCTTTGGACATTATCTCTCTTGGACATTTGTATGTCCTTGGAGCCTTTGGCTAGCATAGGCTTATAGAAGGATATTTCCATCCTCTCGCTGCTGCTGAGAGGTTAACTCACTTAGGCATCATGGCTCTTTGTATGAGATTATCTCCTTAATCTTGCATTAATTAATGTGGTGATTATCCCATATCTCAGCTTTATTATCACTTCATTCCAATCGGTACTAGAGCTCTTGGCTCGATTTGAGCAAATTTCTATAGAATGCAAGAGTTCTTGATTTTCTTGAAAACTTTGTTACATGAATGAAGTGCTTCAAGCTGATTATACATGGATTAGTGGTGGGCATGAAGATCATGGAGCTTGGCCACAAGATTTGATGTCATTTTGGGAGAAATTGCATCAATTTTGGAGAAATTTTGATGACCGAGCACATTTTGGATCAAAATTTGATTAGGACAGGCAAAGTTTCGAGGTGTGGACTTGCAAAAAAAAAAACATCTTTCTTCCCCTCACTTATAAATGGAAGATTGGTGTAGATGGAGACTTGGAGCAACCATGAAGTTGTTGAAATATACAAGTGAATAGGGTGTGTGTGGGAACAAGCTCTTGGATAGAGGCTGTAAAAGAGGAGATGTAATTGTGAAAGCACCTGTGAAAAGGTGAGAAGAATCTACTGGGAGAGAATAATGGGTAGCATGAGGGAATTTAGGAGTGTGGAGATATTCTGGGAGATAATCAGGGAAAAGAGAAGAGGTGGAGAGAATCAGGCAAAAGGTGGAGATATTCAGGGAGTGAATCATGGAGAAATCAAGGGGATTTGATGCTTGATGTAAACTCTATAAATTGAGGCATAGCCCTAATGAGAATTTGCTGGTTTTTGAGTATCCATGCCTACATTAATCTATCGGCTAATTATTCACTAATTATGTCTTAATCATTTCTTAATCACTTTGTTAATCATGTTGATTCTAGTGTTTGATCCACCATAGCTCATCATTATGCTCAAATTTCAACATGGTATCAGAGCCATGCCTAGAATCAACCAGATTTATGAGCCCATTAGTGAATTAATCAGGATTAGTAAAATAATTAGCAAAAAAATCAGTTTTTAGTAAGCTTTCACTCTTCCCCTTCACCCCCAGCCAGTGGAGGGTCTCTAGCATCTAGCACACATCAAATTAGGGCAAAAGCTTCTAGCCATAGCTAGCTAAGCTCCTTAGCTTCAAGCCTATGCAAAAAACGTAGCAAACCGCCAGCGCGTTTGGGAGAATTCGCCGTTTCTGCAGGCGCCGTTTTTCTGAGGTATTTTTGCCATTGCTACTTGCTCCAAACAAATTACTTCAATCCCCTTTAGCACAAGGGGTAATCAAGCATGCTCTACAAGCTGGTGAAGTCAGAATTGAGTTTCATCAAATCTACAGTGAGATCCAAGCTCTTCATCAAATCTGCAGGTGACTTTGGTAAAACAGAGATTAAGCTTTCATTATTTGGTCAAATCTTGTGTTTCTTGGCTTAATCCTCTACTAGACTCATTGCTATTGATGCCTTTGAAAGCATTTGAGCTCATTTGAAGTGGAAGGCACCAGATCTGGACTCCCCACATACTCTGTTTTCTGCACATAAAACAGAGCATTAATTTGCTAATCAGTGATTAATCAGTGCTAATCACTGTACTTTGGTGCAATTGAGGGTTCAAATTAACCATTAGGTATCTGATACAGATCCCTATAACTTCAGATTGGAAATCGGAGTTGGTTTGATACTCCAACCATCCCGTACAAATTGGTTACCCTTAATTTAGTGTAATTTCTGGAAAAATTCTGCTGATAAAATTGTGAAAATCATCATTTTGCATTTAACCCTTGGTTAATGCCTGTAAATCTCACTCAAATTCACGATTATTCACAGCCAGAATTGCATTTGGAATGTGCATGAGAATGAATGCTATACGCATTATGTATTGGGCACATTTTATCAGTGTAAAAATGGGAACAGACACTGCCCTTGTCCAGATTAAGGCAAGAGGTAAGACCTCCCGCATAAATTTGGGTTTGCATTGCATAATGATACAAAATAAACATAAAAAGCCCAAAGGAATTGTCAGCAAAACATTGAAACATGTTGCTCACATGGAGCAAAATGACCTGACGGACAAGCTCATGGCCCCAGCCATGAAAGAAGAAGAATATCTCTTCCCAAGAAGAGGATCCACACCGAGAAGAAGACCTGAAGGAAGACATGGACACGAGAAGAGAAGCTGCCACAAGAAGAGAAGCTGCCCCGAGAAGAGAAGCTGCCCCGAGAAGACTGAAAGAAGAGACGGACGCGTGGAGAGATGCTGCCACGACAAGAAGACTGAAGAGAAGAGAAGATGTGAGGCTCCAAAGAGTGAGGAGCCATGTGAAAATCTCTGAGAGAGAGAGAGAGAGAGAGAGAGAGAGAGAGAGAGAGAGAGAGAGAGAGAGAGAGAGAGAGAGAGAGAGAGAGCCCACAACCCAATGTAACCTGCCCCAATAAAGTAAAACCACCTCTGAGCCACCGATGATGTAGGCCACGTGGTAGTTGTATGTGTGAGCACTTTAGTCAAGGTCGCGGGCACTTATAGTAGCCTTGGACACATAGAGAGAGAGAGAGTGTCAAGGACTATGGAGTTTAGGGACTTGAGGCACTGCGCGGACTGTCAAGTAAGAAAGAAACTTGATACAGGGTCCAGGTGTGCTGAGATAACTTGAGGGGAGGAGTAGACACTGGTCGCGGACTGCCGAGTAATGGGTGGCAAACTTGGTATAGGGTCTAGGTGTGCTAGGATTATTCACTTGAGGGGAGGTGTTGAAATATACAAGTGAATAGGGTGTGTGTGGGAACAAGCTCTTGGATAGAGGCTGTAAAAGAGGAGATGTAATTATGAAAGCACCTATGAAAAGGTGAGAAGAATCTACTGGGAGAGAATAATGGGTAGCATGAGGGAATTTAGGAGTGTGGAGATATTCTGGGAGATAATCAGGGAAAAGAGAAGAGGTGGAGAGAATCAGGCAAAAGGTGGAGATATTCAGGGAGTGAATCATGGAGAAATCAAGGGGATTTGATGCTTGATGTAAACTCTATAAATTGAGGCATAGCCCTAATGAGAATTTGCTGGTTTTTGAGTATCCATGCCTACATTAATCTATCTGCTAATTATTCACTAATTACGTCTTAATCATTTCTTGATCACTTTGTTAATCATGTTGATTCTAGTGTTTGATCCACCATAGCTCATCATTATGCTCAAATTTCAACAGAAGTAACATGGTGGTTAAATAAGCATTGGGAGACTTAGCAGGTTGTAGAAGGCACAACCGAGAGGATAACGAAGATAAATCTGTGTGAATGGGATCTGCTAGCCATTGTCACCTATTAATGGAGGCATTTGCAAACCCTAAACCAACTCTCTGTTAGCATTAAGCATTTGGGAGGGAAATTATACTATGGATCTTCGCAAGAGAAGGGTGAACGGTTGATGCTAACAAGAGATTGAAGCTCAAAAACGACCGTCGGCTTTGGTGTTTTCTCCAACCCTAATCACGATTTTTTTTTTTTGCATTAACCATTTCATCATACCTTCTTGAGCTTGAATTTTGCTTATCTCATGCTTTCTTACGAGATTTGAGAAATTTCTTGAGATCTAGGATTTCTCACCAAATTAGGGTTTTTGGGGGATTTTTGCCAAAATTGATTCCATAATCTTCTTCCTTATGCTTCCTCCTACTCACTCATGCATTGGTTAACTCTCAAACCATGGGATTAGGGTTTCTTGACCTTTTTTTTCCAATTTGGGGGTTTTTCCAAAATTAGGGTTTGCTCTTACAATTTCATAAGATTGGCATTGTTTTGCCCCTTGTGTAGTGTTCTCTTGTCTTACGTGCTCTCTTGAAGATCGTTTCTACCATGTGTGGGTGGAACAATAGAGAGCAGATGGAAGGGAACATGGGTACGTCAAAGAGTAGTGACAAGCACAACATACCCTGTGTAGTGTTCTCTTGTCTTACGTGCTCTCTTGAAGACTGTTTCTACCATGTGTGGGTGGAACCATAGAGAGAAGATGGAAGGGAACATGAGCACTTGAGAGGGTAGTGTGAGTTGGTGGCCGAAATGCCTACAAACTATTGGTGGCCGAAATGCCTATAAACTATGTGTAGCAGAAATGCTTATGGAACACCAGGCTATCTATGCCTGCGCGAGTGATTGTTTTATCTTGTTACTTGAGTCCACCTCTCATCCAAAGTGTGTGGTCAGAGTACCAACACGGAGTGCAAGTGGTAAAGTGGACATGATACCTGGTTGGCAAGGGACTTATGTGTACGCCAAGGGTCATGTGGATTGGCATTAATTTGGGATTTCTTACCAAAATTAGAGTCTCCACCTAAAATTTTTGAGGTCCAAGGTGTAACTTCTTTTCCCCACGTTCTCCTCTATCCATACATGCCACCCTTGCTACATTCTTGAAGGGAAATTAGGGTTTCTTGGAAACTTTGTTGTTTTTGGGAAATTTTTGCAAATCAGGGTTTATGGCACTCATTTTCTAAAATTTATCATTGCCAATAGCCTTCTACACTATCTCAATACCCCATTCTACTAGCGCATAAGCAAACTTTGAAGATCTTGAAACTTTGTTTCTTCATAAAGCATGTGTTTTAAGCTCCTATGAACCCTTTCCCTCCCTTATGTTCAAGAATTTCAATCCATTTCATGGGGAAATAAAGGTTTTATCAAAATTAAGGTTTTGGAATGATTGGGATTGAACTCTCTTCATAAGTGTGTCAATCATGCTTTCTCATACCATAATTCACCCTTATATCCACAAACTTCATTGTATCACACACTAATTAGGGTTTCTCAAAAATCAAGGTTTCTTGAGTGCATTCGGTGCTGCATTGATTCCTTGCATTACACTCTCACCCTAATGTGGCGATTGAGTTTGGTGGTGTGTGGCAATATGGGAGATTGATCTTGTGGAAAGAATACTGTAAATCGTCACTTGGCATGAGTCATGCTAAGATTTGGACTGTAAGCTCCTATACATTACTCTCTTTACATTTCTAGCATTTCCATTGTGCAGTCTCAATTCAAATAAGCACTAGTATATCTAGCATGTGGAGCGGGTACCCTTGGCATTGGTTGAGAGGCCAAGGGGGAGCATGCTTGAACTCTCCTTGTCCTAAGTGCTTTTGGAAAAGTAGCACAAGGAGGGAGATTATGTACATGGTGATCAAGACATGGCCTCAACCCTTGCCATTGGATTCCAAACTTTGGTAAGGGGGTGAGAAAGCTTGGCTAGGAAACTGGCAAAGTAAAATCTCTTCATTGACTTGCTACATCGAATCAAATCAGCAATAGTTATATGTATACAAGTGGGAATGAATTGAAATGCAATTGACAAATCAATGGGGTTTTATAAGGAGGCATAGTTGGCACTATTGGGCACATTGATATTAGATATAGTGATTGAGATTGGCTCATAAATGCACTAAGGTCATGCCAAAATTTTTCCAAAGTCTAGTCAAAATGCCTTGGATGGATGCGATTTGGATACATTATGATGCTTTAGATATGCCGGGATGCATACATGCAGTGGTTTGCAAGTTGGTTGCTTACATGTTAATAATTTGACATAATCTATAGTTTTTAGAAAAGTGTGATTCGATCTAGGAGATTTTGGACTAAACCTGAATTGAATATTAGGATTTATTCCACACCATTAAGGATTCCCATAGAGCCCTCAACTACCCCGTTTTGTTTTCAAGTTAATGAGCTATGCCCGTTTCTCTACCGCATACCATGTTTGGACAAAATTTGAGCCAAGTCTCAGATCATAAATTTGACTTCACCATTGCGTTCTCCACTAGCCAAATACCTTAACCACCAAGCTTTAACTCATTTGGAGCATTGGAGTACAAGCGGTGCACCAAGCTATCACTATTTGACTGTAGGAAAAAGTCAAAACAATGTCATTTAGAGGGTTGATTAAACCAAAATTAACATCATACCCCTTATCCTAACACCTTCCCATAGAGTCCTAGAACACCGAAATCTGACATCCTATCACAAAATTGCCAGAACAACCTATTATGGCTGCCGATATAAAGCCAAAAGGTAGACCTAGAAAGCTATCATTAGCAATGGTGGAGGATATGGAAGGGGAGGAATTGATGGAACACGACACTATGGACACAATGGAAGAGCTTGAAGAGCAAATTCTTTGGGAATCACTCTAAAAATTCCTCTTAATCCATGGGTCAAACTTCAAAGGGAGTTGAAGAGGATGCTAAGGTGGGTAGTGCCCATAAGAGCACCTCTATAAGTTCGCAAGCCATTTCAAATGACAATTGCTCGTGAGTAAACTTGATTTTAAGCCACTCATGGTAGATAGATTGGATATCATTAACCAAACCTTGACTTCAAAGTTTGAATCTATGACTACCAAGATGGAAGCTATTGAAGATCAATCAGTTGGGTCAATCCATGAATCAACACAATGAAGAAGCTATTGAGGGTAGAATTGGTGGGATTCAAATCTATGCCTTAGATCTTACCAACCAACCTCCCGAGTTTTTCCTAGGGATAAACAATCTCTGAGAAAGTATTATAAATAAGCATATGCAATCTTGTTCACAAAATGTAAAAAAAGTGAACATTATCTTTTGCACCTCTTTAGTTTTCCTCAAATTTGGCGCTAATGCATGCTCTCGTTTTTTTTTCATGGCAACAAGATGACGAAGCTGAAAGGAAATTCCTACTTAAGCAGTTGAAACCCTCTTCCTTCTCAAGAGAAGGAAAATATGTTGTTAAATATGCACAGAGGCATGTATAGAGTCCATGACCGACGATTTCTCTCTTGTTTGGTGCTAATAAAGCCAACCAATCTATGGTGGCGTGTTTTTGACTAATCGATGATGCTAAGCTATGGTGGTGGAAGGAGTGGTGTAGAGAAAAGGATGTCCAAGAAAGCTCTATCACCTATAGGAACAAAGCAAGGGAGCTATTAAGGAGAGGTACTTGCCTTTAGACTTTAAACCCTAAAAAGATAAATGAGTTTTATAGCCTGACCCCAAAGAACTCCTCAGTGGATGCTTACTACTCCCAATTTGTTAGGCCCAAGAAGTATGCTCCAACTATGACCTTGGCTCAATCCATTAGCCAATTTGTACAAGGTTTTAACCCCTCTCCTCAACCATCGTCTAGAATCCATGCAGTCGACTAGCTTTTAGGATGTGACTTTTAGAAGATGAGTTGAAGGATAGAAATAGCAACAACTTTAGGAAAAGACCTTACCTTGAATCGTCCAATGCAGGGTGACCTTCTGGATTGCACTTCAATCAACTGCCGTTTAGTGGTCAAATTTCATGGCCATTGTTGCCTCGCTCGCGAAAACCTTACACAATGACCTAGCATGGCAAAGAGGAATGACTACAATTGCCACCAACCAGGTCACCGACATGTTAATGCCCTCTTCTACCCAAGGCTGTTAACCTTTCAAAATTACCTCCTCTAAACTTTCCCAAGAACCCACAAACTGATCCTAGGAGAAGATCTGCTTCCATTCAACAACCCGGTCAAGTAAGAAATGGAGTCCACAGCCCCAAAGGTGGGTATCATTGAAGAGGTTGTGGAAGAGGAAGAGTTGCTATGATCCAAGCTAAAGAAAAAACCCTTGAAGATGAAGAGGAGGATAGAGCCTAGGTTCATGTTGAAAGAGCACCAAGGTGAAAATAAACAATTTTCAGTGATCCAGACACCAGCATCATATCATGGTAAACATTTTAAATTGTTGATTGATTATAGAAGTACTCATTCATTTCCTTCACCAAAGTGCATCAGACAATTAGGTCTTAATAAAAACCATCCAAGAAAATGGCATCGAGCTAGCTAGTGGCAAGGAAGTAATTTACCAATATACCATAGGAGATCTAGAGTTTGATAAAACCCATCCATGAAAATGGCATCGAGCTAGATAATGACAAGGAAGTACTTTCCCAATATACCATAGGAGATATAGAGTTTTATCTTATTGGCAAACTAACGAGTTGCTATTTCCATATGATGCCCCTGGATATTCATTTCTTGGAATGGATTGGCTAAAAGAATAAAAGCCCACCATCAACTGTGAGAATGGAGAAATCTCATTTAAGGATGCCAAAAATGAAGAAGTAGTGGCTTCAGGGAGGACTGGTAGACCCAGCTTACAGCTAGTCAAGGGCAGTAAGTTACTAATGGGTATCAGGAAGAATCAAAGGATGTTTGTTGTAAAACTCAACAAGGTAGAGAAAGATACTATAGGGAGTAAACCTGACTGGATATAAGACTACAAAGATCTCTTCCCAAAGGAACTTACCTAGATGCCCACAAAGGGAAATTTACCATGAGATTGAGCTTATTCACGGAGCACAACCTGTGGCAAAAAGGGTATATAAAATGTTAGTTCCAGAGTCAATAGAACTCAAGGAATAACTTTGACCGATGTTAGAGAAAACGTTCATCAAACCAAGTGTATTGCCTTGGGGAGCTTCGGTCCTATTTCAAAAGAAGAAGGATGGAACCTTACGATTATGCATTGACTATAGGGGTCTAAATTAACTCACTCTAAAAAATAAGTATTCAATCCCTAAGATTGTCAAACTTTTAGATCGATTTCACGAAGACCAAGTCTTCACCAAGATTGATTTAAAGTCTGGTTATTATCAGATTAGATTCAAGGAGGAGGGAAGACACCCCAAAGATAACATTCAACTCCATATATGGGCATTGTGAATACACCGTGATGATGACATTTGGGTTGACTAATTCCCCAGCAACTTGCAATAGGCTCGTGCAAGATATATTCAAGAAGCAGCTAGATAAATTACCTTGGTGTTCTTTGACTCACAAAATTTTGGTCTCAGATTACTAGGAAGGGCATATCTTGTATACATGCTCCAAATACCTAGAGTCTCATAACCTCTGTGCTGGAAAAAAGGAAGGCCCAAAGATAATTCTCTACATTGGCATTGCCTAGGAAATCTATAGACACCTGCACTAGCTTGATATTGTCAAGGGATTTGACCAACCCTTGCATTGGCACAACAATTGGAGCACGGATCCCTATCCTTCTGAGTTGGGTCAGGACTCAAAGGATTGTAATGACGCAACAACCTTTAGATTAGGTCTAGGACCATGGTCATGGGATCAGGTATAAAAGGGGCTCATGGGTTGTCATTTGTACCTTTTATGAACTTTTATGATCTTTGGACATTATCTCTCTTGGACATTTGTATGTCCTTGGAGCCTTTGGCTAGCATAGGCTTATAGAAGGATATTTCCATCCTCTCGCTGCTGCTGAGAGGTTAACTCACTTAGGCATCATGGCTCTTTGTATGAGATTATCTCCTTAATCTTGCATTAATTAATGTGGTGATTATCCCATATCTCAGCTTTATTATCACTTCATTCCAATCGGTACTAGAGCTCTTGGCTCGATTTGAGCAAATTTCTATAGAATGCAAGAGTTCTTGATTTTCTTGAAAACTTTGTTACATGAATGAAGTGCTTCAAGCTGATTATACATGGATTAGTGGTGGGCATGAAGATCATGGAGCTTGGCCACAAGATTTGATGTCATTTTGGGAGAAATTGCATCAATTTTGGAGAAATTTTGATGACCGAGCACATTTTGGATCAAAATTTGATTAGGACAGGCAAAGTTTCGAGGTGTGGACTTGCAAAAAAAAAACATCTTTCTTCCCCTCACTTATAAATGGAAGATTGGTGTAGATGGAGACTTGGAGCAACCATGAAGTTGTTGAAATATACAAGTGAATAGGGTGTGTGTGGGAACAAGCTCTTGGATAGAGGCTGTAAAAGAGGAGATGTAATTGTGAAAGCACCTGTGAAAAGGTGAGAAGAATCTACTGGGAGAGAATAATGGGTAGCATGAGGGAATTTAGGAGTGTGGAGATATTCTGGGAGATAATCAGGGAAAAGAGAAGAGGTGGAGAGAATCAGGCAAAAGGTGGAGATATTCAGGGAGTGAATCATGGAGAAATCAAGGGGATTTGATGCTTGATGTAAACTCTATAAATTGAGGCATAGCCCTAATGAGAATTTGCTGGTTTTTGAGTATCCATGTCTACATTAATCTATCGGCTAATTATTCACTAATTATGTCTTAATCATTTCTTAATCACTTTGTTAATCATGTTGATTCTAGTGTTTGATCCACCATAGCTCATCATTATGCTCAAATTTCAACATGGTATCAGAGCCATGCCTAGAATCAACCAGATTTATGAGCCCATTAGTGAATTAATCAGGATTAGTAAAATAATTAGCAAAAAAATCAGTTTTTAGTAAGCTTTCACTCTTCCCCTTCACCCCCAGCCAGTGGAGGGTCTCTAGCATCTAGCACACATCAAATTAGGGCAAAAGCTTCTAGCCATAGCTAGCTAAGCTCCTTAGCTTCAAGCCTATGCAAAAAACGTAGCAAACCGCCAGCGCGTTTGGGAGAATTCGCCGTTTCTGCAGGCGCCGTTTTTCTGAGGTATTTTTGCCATTGCTACTTGCTCCAAACAAATTACTTCAATTCCCTTTAGCACAAGGGGTAATCAAGCATGCTCTACAAGCTGGTGAAGTCAGAATTGAGTTTCATCAAATCTACAGTGAGATCCAAGCTCTTCATCAAATCTGCAGGTGACTTTGGTAAAACAGAGATTAAGCTTTCATTATTTGGTCAAATCTTGTGTTTCTTGGCTTAATCCTCTACTAGACTCATTGCTATTGATGCCTTTGAAAGCATTTGAGCTCATTTGAAGTGGAAGGCACCAGATCTGGACTCCCCACATACTCTGTTTTCTGCACATAAAACAGAGCATTAATTTGCTAATCAGTGATTAATCAGTGCTAATCACTGTACTTTGGTGCAATTGAGGGTTCAAATTAACCATTAGGTATCTGATACAGATCCCTATAACTTCAGATTGGAAATCGGAGTTGGTTTGATACTCCAACCATCCCGTACAAATTGGTTACCCTTAATTTAGTGTAATTTCTGGAAAAATTCTGCTGATAAAATTGTGAAAATCATCATTTTGCATTTAACCCTTGGTTAATGCCTGTAAATCTCACTCAAATTCACGATTATTCACAGCCAGAATTGCATTTGGAATGTGCATGAGAATGAATGCTATACGCATTATGTATTGGGCACATTTTATCAGTGTAAAAATGGGAACAGACACTGCCCTTGTCCAGATTAAGGCAAGAGGTAAGACCTCCCGCATAAATTTGGGTTTGCATTGCATAATGATACAAAATAAACATAAAAAGCCCAAAGGAATTGTCAGCAAAACATTGAAACATGTTGCTCACATGGAGCAAAATGACCTGACGGACAAGCTCATGGCCCCAGCCATGAAAGAAGAAGAATATCTCTTCCCAAGAAGAGGATCCACACCGAGAAGAAGACCTGAAGGAAGACATGGACACGAGAAGAGAAGCTGCCACAAGAAGAGAAGCTGCCCCGAGAAGAGAAGCTGCCCCGAGAAGACTGAAAGAAGAGACGGACGCGTGGAGAGATGCTGCCACGACAAGAAGACTGAAGAGAAGAGAAGATGTGAGGCTCCAAAGAGTGAGGAGCCATGTGAAAATCTCTGAGAGAGAGAGAGAGAGAGAGAGAGAGAGAGAGAGAGAGCCCACAACCCAATGTAACCTGCCCCAATAAAGTAAAACCACCTCTGAGCCACCAATGATGTAGGCCACGTGGTAGTTGTATGTGTGAGCACTTTAGTCAAGGTCGCGGGCACTTATAGTAGCCTTGGACACATAGAGAGAGAGAGAGAGTGTCAAGGACTATGGAGTTTAGGGACTTGAGGCACTGCGCGGACTGTCAAGTAAGAAAGAAACTTGATACAGGGTCCAGGTGTGCTGAGATAACTTGAGGGGAGGAGTAGACACTGGTCGCGGACTGCCAAGTAATGGGTGGCAAACTTGGTATAGGGTCTAGGTGTGCTAGGATTATTCACTTGAGGGGAGGTGTTGAAATATACAAGTGAATAGGGTGTGTGTGGGAACAAGCTCTTGGATAGAGGCTGTAAAAGAGGAGATGTAATTGTGAAAGCACCTGTGAAAAGGTGAGAAGAATCTACTGGGAGAGAATAATGGGTAGCATGAGGGAATTTAGGAGTGTGGAGATATTCTGGGAGATAATCAGGGAAAAGAGAAGAGGTGGAGAGAATCAGGCAAAAGGTGGAGATATTCAGGGAGTGAATCATGGAGAAATCAAGGGGATTTGATGCTTGATGTAAACTCTATAAATTGAGGCATAGCCCTAATGAGAATTTGCTGGTTTTTGAGTATCCATGCCTACATTAATCTATCTGCTAATTATTCACTAATTACGTCTTAATCATTTCTTAATCACTTTGTTAATCATGTTGATTCTAGTGTTTGATCCACCATAGCTCATCATTATGCTCAAATTTCAACAGAAGTAACATGGTGGTTAAATAAGCATTGGGAAACTTAGCAGGTTGTAGAAGGCACAACTGAGAGGATAACGAAGATAAATCTGTGTGAATGGGATCTGCTAGCCATTGTCACCTATTAATGGAGGCATTTGCAAACCC
Organism: Cibotium barometz; assembly: GCF_041138505.1. NCBI lineage: Eukaryota > Viridiplantae > Streptophyta > Polypodiopsida > Cyatheales > Cibotiaceae > Cibotium > Cibotium barometz. Next base: position 37,136,349 of record NC_141097.1, on the reverse strand, counting down.
TAAACCAACTCTCTGTTAGCATTAAGCATTTGGGAGGGAAATTATACTATGGATCTTCGCAAGAGAAGGGTGAACGGTTGATGCTAACAAGAGATTGAAGCTCAAAAACGACCGTCGGCTTTGGTGTTTTCTCCAACCCTAATCACGATTTTTTTTTTTTGCATTAACCATTTCATCATACCTTCTTGAGCTTGAATTTTGCTTATCTCATGCTTTCTTACGAGATTTGAGAAATTTCTTGAGATCTAGGATTTCTCACCAAATTAGGGTTTTTGGGGGATTTTTGCCAAAATTGATTCCATAATCTTCTTCCTTATGCTTCCTCCTACTCACTCATGCATTGGTTAACTCTCAAACCATGGGATTAGGGTTTCTTGACCTTTTTTTTCCAATTTGGGGGTTTTTCCAAAATTAGGGTTTGCTCTTACAATTTCATAAGATTGGCATTGTTTTGCCCCTTGTGTAGTGTTCTCTTGTCTTACGTGCTCTCTTGAAGATCGTTTCTACCATGTGTGGGTGGAACAATAGAGAGCAGATGGAAGGGAACATGGGTACGTCAAAGAGTAGTGACAAGCACAACATACCCTGTGTAGTGTTCTCTTGTCTTACGTGCTCTCTTGAAGACTGTTTCTACCATGTGTGGGTGGAACCATAGAGAGAAGATGGAAGGGAACATGAGCACTTGAGAGGGTAGTGTGAGTTGGTGGCCGAAATGCCTACAAACTATTGGTGGCCGAAATGCCTATAAACTATGTGTAGCAGAAATGCTTATGGAACACCAGGCTATCTATGCCTGCGCGAGTGATTGTTTTATCTTGTTACTTGAGCCCACCTCTCATCCAAAGTGTGTGGTCAGAGTACCAACACGGAGTGCAAGTGGTAAAGTGGACATGATACCTGGTTGGCAAGGGACTTATGTGTACGCCAAGGGTCATGTGGATTGGCATTAATTTGGGATTTCTTACCAAAATTAGAGTCTCCACCTAAAATTTTTGAGGTCCAAGGTGTAACTTCTTTTCCCCACGTTCTCCTCTATCCATACATGCCACCCTTGCTACATTCTTGAAGGGAAATTAGGGTTTCTTGGAAACTTTGTTGTTTTTGGGAAATTTTTGCAAATCAGGGTTTATGGCACTCATTTTCTAAAATTTATCATTGCCAATAGCCTTCTACACTATCTCAATACCCCATTCTACTAGCGCATAAGCAAACTTTGAAGATCTTGAAACTTTGTTTCTTCATAAAGCATGTGTTTTAAGCTCCTATGAACCCTTTCCCTCCCTTATGTTCAAGAATTTCAATCCATTTCATGGGGAAATAAAGGTTTTATCAAAATTAAGGTTTTGGAATGATTGGGATTGAACTCTCTTCATAAGTGTGTCAATCATGCTTTCTCATACCATAATTCACCCTTATATCCACAAACTTCATTGTATCACACACTAATTAGGGTTTCTCAAAAATCAAGGTTTCTTGAGTGCATTCGGTGCAGCATTGATTCCTTGCATTACACTCTCACCCTAATGTGGCGATTGAGTTTGGTGGTGTGTGGCAATATGGGAGATTGATCTTGTGGAAAGAATACTGTAAATCGTCACTTGGCATGAGTCATGCTAAGATTTGGACTGTAAGCTCCTATACATTACTCTCTTTACATTTCTAGCATTTCCATTGTGCAGTCTCAATTCAAATAAGCACTAGTATATCTAGCATGTGGAGCGGGTACCCTTGGCATTGGTTGAGAGGCCAAGGGGGAGCATGCTTGAACTCTCCTTGTCCTAAGTGCTTTTGGAAAAGTAGCACAAGGAGGGAGATTATGTACATGGTGATCAAGACATGGCCTCAACCCTTGCCATTGGATTCCAAACTTTGGTAAGGGGGTGAGAAAGCTTGGCTAGGAAACTGGCAAAGTAAAATCTCTTCATTGACTTGCTACATCGAATCAAATCAGCAATAGTTATATGTATACAAGTGGGAATGAATTGAAATGCAATTGACAAATCAATGGGGTTTTATAAGGAGGCATAGTTGGCACTATTGGGCACATTGATATTAGATATAGTGATTGAGATTGGCTCATAAATGCACTAAGGTCATGCCAAAATTTTTCCAAAGTCTAGTCAAAATGCCTTGGATGGATGTGATTTGGATGCATTATGATGCTTTAGATATGCCGGGATGCATACATGCAGTGGTTTGCAAGTTGGTTGCTTACATGTTAACAATTTGACATAATCTATAGTTTTTAGAAAAGTGTGATTCGATCTAGGAGATTTTGGACTAAACCTGAATTGAATATTAGGATTTATTCCACACCATTAAGGATTCCCATAGAGCCCTCAACTACCCCGTTTTGTTTTCAAGTTAATGAGCTATGCCCGTTTCTCTACCGCATACCATGTTTGGACAAAATTTGAGCCAAGTCTCAGATCATAAATTTGACTTCACCATTGCGTTCTCCACTAGCCAAATACCTTAACCACCAAGCTTTAACTCATTTGGAGCATTGGAGTACAAGCGGTGCACCAAGCTATCACTATTTGACTGTAGGAAAAAGTCAAAACAATGTCATTTAGAGGGTTGATTAAACCAAAATTAACATCATACCCCTTATCCTAACACCTTCCCATAGAGTCCTAGAACACCGAAATCTGACATCCTATCACAAAATTGCCAGAACAACCTATTATGGCTGCCGATATAAAGCCAAAAGGTAGACCTAGAAAGCTATCATTAGCAATGGTGGAGGATATGGAAGGGGAGGAATTGATGGAACACGACACTATGGACACAATGGAAGAGCTTGAAGAGCAAATTCTTTGGGAATCACTCTAAAAATTCCTCTTAATCCATGGGTCAAACTTCAAAGGGAGTTGAAGAGGATGCTAAGGTGGGTAGTGCCCATAAGAGCACCTCTATAAGTTCGCAAGCCATTTCAAATGACAATTGCTCGTGAGTAAACTTGATTTTAAGCCACTCATGGTAGATAGATTGGATATCATTAACCAAACCTTGACTTCAAAGTTTGAATCTATGACTACCAAGATGGAAGCTATTGAAGATCAATCAGTTGGGTCAATCCATGAATCAACACAATGAAGAAGCTATTGAGGGTAGAATTGGTGGGATTCAAATCTATGCCTTAGATCTTACCAACCAACCTCCCGAGTTTTTCCTAGGGATAAACAATCTCTGAGAAAGTATTATAAATAAGCATATGCAATCTTGTTCACAAAATGTAAAAAAAGTGAACATTATCTTTTGCACCTCTTTAGTTTTCCTCAAATTTGGCGCTAATGCATGCTCTCGTTTTTTTTTCATGGCAACAAGATGACGAAGCTGAAAGGAAATTCCTACTTAAGCAGTTGAAACCCTCTTCCTTCTCAAGAGAAGGAAAATATGTTGTTAAATATGCACAGAGGCATGTATAGAGTCCATGACCGACGATTTCTCTCTTGTTTGGTGCTAATAAAGCCAACCAATCTATGGTGGCGTGTTTTTGACTAATCGATGATGCTAAGCTATGGTGGTGGAAGGAGTGGTGTAGAGAAAAGGATGTCCAAGAAAGCTCTATCACCTATAGGAACAAAGCAAGGGAGCTATTAAGGAGAGGTACTTGCCTTTAGACTTTAAACCCTAAAAAGATAAATGAGTTTTATAGCCTGACCCCAAAGAACTCCTCAGTGGATGCTTACTACTCCCAATTTGTTAGGCCCAAGAAGTATGCTCCAACTATGACCTTGGCTCAATCCATTAGCCAATTTGTACAAGGTTTTAACCCCTCTCCTCAACCATCGTCTAGAATCCATGCAGTCGACTAGCTTTTAGGATGTGACTTTTAGAAGATGAGTTGAAGGATAGAAATAGCAACAACTTTAGGAAAAGACCTTACCTTGAATCGTCCAATGCAGGGTGACCTTCTGGATTGCCCTTCAATCAACTGCCGTTTAGTGGTCAAATTTCATGGCCATTGTTGCCTCGCTCGCGAAAACCTTACACAATGACCTAGCATGGCAAAGAGGAATGACTACAATTGCCACCAACCAGGTCACCGACATGTTAATGCCCTCTTCTACCCAAGGCTGTTAACCTTTCAAAATTACCTCCTCTAAACTTTCCCAAGAACCCACAAACTGATCCTAGGAGAAGATCTGCTTCCATTCAACAACCCGGTCAAGTAAGAAATGGAGTCCACAGCCCCAAAGGTGGGTATCATTGAAGAGGTTGTGGAAGAGGAAGAGTTGCTATGATCCAAGCTAAAGAAAAAACCCTTGAAGATGAAGAGGAGGATAGAGCCTAGGTTCATGTTGAAAGAGCACCAAGGTGAAAATAAACAATTTTCAGTGATCCAGACACCAGCATCATATCATGGTAAACATTTTAAATTGTTGATTGATTATAGAAGTACTCATTCATTTCCTTCACCAAAGTGCATCAGACAATTAGGTCTTAATAAAAACCATCCAAGAAAATGGCATCGAGCTAGCTAGTGGCAAGGAAGTAATTTACCAATATACCATAGGAGATCTAGAGTTTGATAAAACCCATCCATGAAAATGGCATCGAGCTAGATAATGACAAGGAAGTACTTTCCCAATATACCATAGGAGATATAGAGTTTTATCTTATTGGCAAACTAACGAGTTGCTATTTCCATATGATGCCCCTGGATATTCATTTCTTGGAATGGATTGGCTAAAAGAATAAAAGCCCACCATCAACTGTGAGAATGGAGAAATCTCATTTAAGGATGCCAAAAATGAAGAAGTAGTGGCTTCAGGGAGGACTGGTAGACCCAGCTTACAGCTAGTCAAGGGCAGTAAGTTACTAATGGGTATCAGGAAGAATCAAAGGATGTTTGTTGTAAAACTCAACAAGGTAGAGAAAGATACTATAGGGAGTAAACCTGACTGGATATAAGACTACAAAGATCTCTTCCCAAAGGAACTTACCTAGATGCCCACAAAGGGAAATTTACCATGAGATTGAGCTTATTCACGGAGCACAACCTGTGGCAAAAAGGGTATATAAAATGTTAGTTCCAGAGTCAATAGAACTCAAGGAATAACTTTGACCGATGTTAGAGAAAACGTTCATCAAACCAAGTGTATTGCCTTGGGGAGCTTCGGTCCTATTTCAAAAGAAGAAGGATGGAACCTTACGATTATGCATTGACTATAGGGGTCTAAATTAACTCACTCTAAAAAATAAGTATTCAATCCCTAAGATTGTCAAACTTTTAGATCGATTTCACGAAGACCAAGTCTTCACCAAGATTGATTTAAAGTCTGGTTATTATCAGATTAGATTCAAGGAGGAGGGAAGACACCCCAAAGATAACATTCAACTCCATATATGGGCATTGTGAATACACCGTGATGATGACATTTGGGTTGACTAATTCCCCAGCAACTTGCAATAGGCTCGTGCAAGATATATTCAAGAAGCAGCTAGATAAATTACCTTGGTGTTCTTTGACTCACAAAATTTTGGTCTCAGATTACTAGGAAGGGCATATCTTGTATACATGCTCCAAATACCTAGAGTCTCATAACCTCTGTGCTGGAAAAAAGGAAGGCCCAAAGATAATTCTCTACATTGGCATTGCCTAGGAAATCTATAGACACCTGCACTAGCTTGATATTGTCAAGGGATTTGACCAACCCTTGCATTGGCACAACAATTGGAGCACGGATCCCTATCCTTCTGAGTTGGGTCAGGACTCAAAGGATTGTAATGACGCAACAACCTTTAGATTAGGTCTAGGACCATGGTCATGGGATCAGGTATAAAAGGGGCTCATGGGTTGTCATTTGTACCTTTTATGAACTTTTATGATCTTTGGACATTATCTCTCTTGGACATTTGTATGTCCTTGGAGCCTTTGGCTAGCATAGGCTTATAGAAGGATATTTCCATCCTCTCGCTGCTGCTGAGAGGTTAACTCACTTAGGCATCATGGCTCTTTGTATGAGATTATCTCCTTAATCTTGCATTAATTAATGTGGTGATTATCCCATATCTCAGCTTTATTATCACTTCATTCCAATCGGTACTAGAGCTCTTGGCTCGATTTGAGCAAATTTCTATAGAATGCAAGAGTTCTTGATTTTCTTGAAAACTTTGTTACATGAATGAAGTGCTTCAAGCTGATTATACATGGATTAGTGGTGGGCATGAAGATCATGGAACTTGGCCACAAGATTTGATGTCATTTTGGGAGAAATTGCATCAATTTTGGAGAAATTTTGATGACCGAGCACATTTTGGATCAAAATTTGATTAGGACAGGCAAAGTTTCGAGGTGTGGACTTGCAAAAAAAAAAACATCTTTCTTCCCCTCACTTATAAATGGAAGATTGGTGTAGATGGAGACTTGGAGCAACCATGAAGTTGTTGAAATATACAAGTGAATAGGGTGTGTGTGGGAACAAGCTCTTGGATAGAGGCTGTAAAAGAGGAGATGTAATTGTGAAAGCACCTGTGAAAAGGTGAGAAGAATCTACTGGGAGAGAATAATGGGTAGCATGAGGGAATTTAGGAGTGTGGAGATATTCTGGGAGATAATCAGGGAAAAGAGAAGAGGTGGAGAGAATCAGGCAAAAGGTGGAGATATTCAGGGAGTGAATCATGGAGAAATCAAGGGGATTTGATGCTTGATGTAAACTCTATAAATTGAGGCATAGCCCTAATGAGAATTTGCTGGTTTTTGAGTATCCATGCCTACATTAATCTATCGGCTAATTATTCACTAATTATGTCTTAATCATTTCTTAATCACTTTGTTAATCATGTTGATTCTAGTGTTTGATCCACCATAGCTCATCATTATGCTCAAATTTCAACATGGTATCAGAGCCATGCCTAGAATCAACCAGATTTATGAGCCCATTAGTGAATTAATCAGGATTAGTAAAATAATTAGCAAAAAAATCAGTTTTTAGTAAGCTTTCACTCTTCCCCTTCACCCCCAGCCAGTGGAGGGTCTCTAGCATCTAGCACACATCAAATTAGGGCAAAAGCTTCTAGCCATAGCTAGCTAAGCTCCTTAGCTTCAAGCCTATGCAAAAAACGTAGCAAACCGCCAGCGCGTTTGGGAGAATTCGCCGTTTCTGCAGGCGCCGTTTTTCTGAGGTATTTTTGCCATTGCTACTTGCTCCAAACAAATTACTTCAATTCCCTTTAGCACAAGGGGTAATCAAGCATGCTCTACAAGCTGGTGAAGTCAGAATTGAGTTTCATCAAATCTACAGTGAGATCCAAGCTCTTCATCAAATCTGCAGGTGACTTTGGTAAAACAGAGATTAAGCTTTCATTATTTGGTCAAATCTTGTGTTTCTTGGCTTAATCCTCTACTAGACTCATTGCTATTGATGCCTTTGAAAGCATTTGAGCTCATTTGAAGTGGAAGGCACCAGATCTGGACTCCCCACATACTCTGTTTTTTGCACATAAAACAGAGCATTAATTTGCTAATCAGTGATTAATCAGTGCTAATCACTGTACTTTGGTGCAATTGAGGGTTCAAATTAACCATTAGGTATCTGATACAGATCCCAATAACTTCAGATTGGAAATCGGAGTTGGTTTGATACTCCAACCATCCCGTACAAATTGGTTACCCTTAATTTAGTGTAATTTCTGGAAAAATTCTGCTGATAAAATTGTGAAAATCATCATTTTGCATTTAACCCTTGGTTAATGCCTGTAAATCTCACTCAAATTCACGATTATTCACAGCCAGAATTGCATTTGGAATGTGCATGAGAATGAATGCTATACGCATTATGTATTGGGCACATTTTATCAGTGTAAAAATGGGAACAGACACTGCCCTTGTCCAGATTAAGGCAAGAGGTAAGACCTCCCGCATAAATTTGGGTTTGCATTGCATAATGATACAAAATAAACATAAAAAGCCCAAAGGAATTGTCAGCAAAACATTGAAACATGTTGCTCACATGGAGCAAAATGACCTGACGGACAAGCTCATGGCCCCAGCCATGAAAGAAGAAGAATATCTCTTCCCAAGAAGAGGATCCACACCGAGAAGAAGACCTGAAGGAAGACATGGACACGAGAAGAGAAGCTGCCACAAGAAGAGAAGCTGCCCCGAGAAGAGAAGCTGCCCCGAGAAGACTGAAAGAAGAGACGGACGCGTGGAGAGATGCTGCCACGACAAGAAGACTGAAGAGAAGAGAAGATGTGAGGCTCCAAAGAGTGAGGAGCCATGTGAAAATCTCTGAGAGAGAGAGAGAGAGAGAGAGAGAGAGAGAGAGAGAGAGAGAGAGCCCACAACCCAATGTAACCTGCCCCAATAAAGTAAAACCACCTCTGAGCCACCGATGATGTAGGCCACGTGGTAGTTGTATGTGTGAGCACTTTAGTCAAGGTCGCGGGCACTTATAGTAGCCTTGGACACATAGAGAGAGAGAGAGTGTCAAGGACTATGGAGTTTAGGGACTTGAGGCACTGCGCGGACTGTCAAGTAAGAAAGAAACTTGATACAGGGTCCAGGTGTGCTGAGATAACTTGAGGGGAGGAGTAGACACTGGTCGCGGACTGCCGAGTAATGGGTGGCAAACTTGGTATAGGGTCTAGGTGTGCTAGGATTATTCACTTGAGGGGAGGTGTTGAAATATACAAGTGAATAGGGTGTGTGTGGGAACAAGCTCTTGGATAGAGGCTGTAAAAGAGGAGATGTAATTGTGAAAGCACCTATGAAAAGGTGAGAAGAATCTACTGGGAGAGAATAATGGGTAGCATGAGGGAATTTAGGAGTGTGGAGATATTCTGGGAGATAATCAGGGAAAAGAGAAGAGGTGGAGAGAATCAGGCAAAAGGTGGAGATATTCAGGGAGTGAATCATGGAGAAATCAAGGGGATTTGATGCTTGATGTAAACTCTATAAATTGAGGCATAGCCCTAATGAGAATTTGCTGGTTTTTGAGTATCCATGCCTACATTAATCTATCTGCTAATTATTCACTAATTACGTCTTAATCATTTCTTAATCACTTTGTTAATCATGTTGATTCTAGTGTTTGATCCACCATAGCTCATCATTATGCTCACATTTCAACAGAAGTAACATGGTGGTTAAATAAGCATTGGGAGACTTAGCAGGTTGTAGAAGGCACAACTGAGAGGATAACGAAGATAAATCTGTGTGAATGGGATCTGCTAGCCATTGTCACCTATTAATGGAGGCATTTGCAAACCCTAAACCAACTCTCTGTTAGCATTAAGCATTTGGGAGGAAAATTATACTATGGATCTTCGCAAGAGAAGGGTGAACGGTTGATGCTAACAAGAGATTGAAGCTCAAAAACGACCGTCGGCTTTGGTGTTTTCTCCAACCCTAATCACGATTTTTTTTTTTTTTGCATTAACCATTTCATCATACCTTCTTGAGCTTGAATTTTGCTTATCTCATGCTTTCTTACGAGATTTGAGAAATTTCTTGAGATCTAGGATTTCTCACCAAATTAGGGTTTTTGGGGGATTTTTGCCAAAATTGATTCCATAATCTTCTTCCTTATGCTTCCTCCTACTCACTCATGCATTGGTTAACTCTCAAACCATGGGATTAGGGTTTCTTGACCTTTTTTTTTCAATTTGGGGGTTTTTCCAAAATTAGGGTTTGCTCTTACAATTTCATAAGATTGGCATTGTTTTGCCCCTTGTGTAGTGTTCTCTTGTCTTACGTGCTCTCTTGAAGATCGTTTCTACCATGTGTGGGTGGAACAATAGAGAGCAGATGGAAGGGAACATGGGTACGTCAAAGAGTAGTGACAAGCACAACATACCCTGTGTAGTGTTCTCTTGTCTTACGTGCTCTCTTGAAGACTGTTTCTACCATGTGTGGGTGGAACCATAGAGAGAAGATGGAAGGGAACATGAGCACTTGAGAGGGTAGTGTGAGTTGGTGGCCGAAATGCCTACAAACTATTGGTGGCCGAAATGCCTATAAACTATGTGTAGCAGAAATGCTTATGGAACACCAGGCTATCTATGCCTGCGCGAGTGATTGTTTTATCTTGTTACTTGAGTCCACCTCTCATCCAAAGTGTGTGGTCAGAGTACCAACACGGAGTGCAAGTGGTAAAGTGGACATGATACCTGGTTGGCAAGGGACTTATGTGTACGCCAAGGGTCATGTGGATTGGCATTAATTTGGGATTTCTTACCAAAATTAGAGTCTCCACCTAAAATTTTTGAGGTCCAAGGTGTAACTTCTTTTCCCCACGTTCTCCTCTATCCATACATGCCACCCTTGCTACATTCTTGAAGGGAAATTAGGGTTTCTTGGAAACTTTGTTGTTTTTGGAAAATTTTTGCAAATCAGGGTTTATGGCACTCATTTTCTAAAATTTATCATTGCCAATAGCCTTCTACACTATCTCAATACCCCATTCTACTAGCGCATAAGCAAACTTTGAAGATCTTGAAACTTTGTTTCTTCATAAAGCATGTGTTTTAAGCTCCTATGAACCCTTTCCCTCCCTTATGTTCAAGAATTTCAATCCATTTCATGGGGAAATAAAGGTTTTATCAAAATTAAGGTTTTGGAATGATTGGGATTGAACTCTCTTCATAAGTGTGTCAATCATGCTTTCTCATACCATAATTCACCCTTATATCCACAAACTTCATTGTATCACACACTAATTAGGGTTTCTCAAAAATCAAGGTTTCTTGAGTGCATTCGGTGCTGCATTGATTCCTTGCATTACACTCTCACCCTAATGTGGCGATTGAGTTTGGTGGTGTGTGGCAATATGGGAGATTGATCTTGTGGAAAGAATACTGTAAATCGTCACTTGGCATGAGTCATGCTAAGATTTGGACTGTAAGCTCCTATACATTACTCTCTTTACATTTCTAGCATTTCCATTGTGCAGTCTCAATTCAAATAAGCACTAGTATATCTAGCATGTGGAGCGGGTACCCTTGGCATTGGTTGAGAGGCCAAGGGGGAGCATGCTTGAACTCTCCTTGTCCTAAGTGCTTTTGGAAAAGTAGCACAAGGAGGGAGATTATGTACATGGTGATCAAGACATGGCCTCAACCCTTGCCATTGGATTCCAAACTTTGGTAAGGGGGTGAGAAAGCTTGGCTAGGAAACTGGCAAAGTAAAATCTCTTCATTGACTTGCTACATCGAATCAAATCAGCAATAGTTATATGTATACAAGTGGGAATGAATTGAAATGCAATTGACAAATCAATGGGGTTTTATAAGGAGGCATAGTTGGCACTATTGGGCACATTGATATTAGATATAGTGATTGAGATTGGCTCATAAATGCACTAAGGTCATGCCAAAATTTTTCCAAAGTCTAGTCAAAATGCCTTGGATGGATGCGATTTGGATGCATTATGATGCTTTAGATATGCCGGGATGCATACATGCAGTGGTTTGCAAGTTGGTTGCTTACATGTTAACAATTTGACATAATCTATAGTTTTTAGAAAAGTGTGATTCGATCTAGGAGATTTTGGACTAAACCTGAATTGAATATTAGGATTTATTCCACACCATTAAGGATTCCCATAGAGCCCTCAACTACCCCGTTTTGTTTTCAAGTTAATGAGCTATGCCCGTTTCTCTACCGCATACCATGTTTGGACAAAATTTGAGCCAAGTCTCAGATCATAAATTTGACTTCACCATTGCGTTCTCCACTAGCCAAATACCTTAACCACCAAGCTTTAACTCATTTGGAGCATTGGAGTACAAGCGGTGCACCAAGCTATCACTATTTGACTGTAGGAAAAAGTCAAAACAATGTCATTTAGAGGGTTGATTAAACCAAAATTAACATCATACCCCTTATCCTAACACCTTCCCATAGAGTCCTAGAACACCGAAATCTGACATCCTATCACAAAATTGCCAGAACAACCTATTATGGCTGCCGATATAAAGCCAAAAGGTAGACCTAGAAAGCTATCATTAGCAATGGTGGAGGATATGGAAGGGGAGGAATTGATGGAACACGACACTATGGACACAATGGAAGAGCTTGAAGAGCAAATTCTTTGGGAATCACTCTAAAAATTCCTCTTAATCCATGGGTCAAACTTCAAAGGGAGTTGAAGAGGATGCTAAGGTGGGTAGTGCCCATAAGAGCACCTCTATAAGTTCGCAAGCCATTTCAAATGACAATTGCTCGTGAGTAAACTTGATTTTAAGCCACTCATCATGGTAGATAGATTGGATATCATTAACCAAACCTTGACTTCAAAGTTTGAATCTATGACTACCAAGATGGAAGCTATTGAAGATCAATCAGTTGGGTCAATCCATGAATCAACACAATGAAGAAGCTATTGAGGGTAGAATTGGTGGGATTCAAATCTATGCCTTAGATCTTACCAACCAACCTCCCGAGTTTTTCCTAGGGATAAACAATCTCTGAGAAAGTATTATAAATAAGCATATGCAATCTTGTTCACAAAATGTAAAAAAAGTGAACATTATCTTTTGCACCTCTTTAGTTTTCCTCAAATTTGGCGCTAATGCATGCTCTCGTTTTTTTTTTCATGGCAACAAGATGACGAAGCTGAAAGGAAATTCCTACTTAAGCAGTTGAAACCCTCTTCCTTCTCAAGAGAAGGAAAATATGTTGTTAAATATGCACAGAGGCATGTATAGAGTCCATGACCGACGATTTCTCTCTTGTTTGGTGCTAATAAAGCCAACCAATCTATGGTGGCGTGTTTTTGACTAATCGATGATGCTAAGCTATGGTGGTGGAAGGAGTGGTGTAGAGAAAAGGATGTCCAAGAAAGCTCTATCACCTATAGGAACAAAGCAAGGGAGCTATAAGGAGAGGTACTTGCCTTTAGACTTTAAACCCTAAAAAGATAAATGAGTTTTATAGCCTGACCCCAAAGAACTCCTCAGTGGATGCTTACTACTCCCAATTTGTTAGGCCCAAGAAGTATGCTCCAACTATGACCTTGGCTCAATCCATTAGCCAATTTGTACAAGGTTTTAACCCCTCTCCTCAACCATCGTCTAGAATCCATGCAGTCGACTAGCTTTTAGGATGTGACTTTTAGAAGATGAGTTGAAGGATAGAAATAGCAACAACTTTAGGAAAAGACCTTACCTTGAATCGTCCAATGCAGGGTGACCTTCTGGATTGCCCTTCAATCAACTGCCGTTTAGTGGTCAAATTTCATGGCCATTGTTGCCTCGCTCGCGAAAACCTTACACAATGACCTAGCATGGCAAAGAGGAATGACTACAATTGCCACCAACCAGGTCACCGACATGTTAATGCCCTCTTCTACCCAAGGCTGTTAACCTTTCAAAATTACCTCCTCTAAACTTTCCCAAGAACCCACAAACTGATCCTAGGAGAAGATCTGCTTCCATTCAACAACCCGGTCAAGTAAGAAATGGAGTCCACAGCCCCAAAGGTGGGTATCATTGAAGAGGTTGTGGAAGAGGAAGAGTTGCTATGATCCAAGCTAAAGAAAAAACCCTTGAAGATGAAGAGGAGGATAGAGCCTAGGTTCATGTTGAAAGAGCACCAAGGTGAAAATAAACAATTTTCAGTGATCCAGACACCAGCATCATATCATGGTAAACATTTTAAATTGTTGATTGATTATAGAAGTACTCATTCATTTCCTTCACCAAAGTGCATCAGACAATTAGGTCTTAATAAAAACCATCCAAGAAAATGGCATCGAGCTAGCTAGTGGCAAGGAAGTAATTTACCAATATACCATAGGAGATCTAGAGTTTGATAAAACCCATCCATGAAAATGGCATCGAGCTAGATAATGACAAGGAAGTACTTTCCCAATATACCATAGGAGATATAGAGTTTTATCTTATTGGCAAACTAACGAGTTGCTATTTCCATATGATGCCCCTGGATATTCATTTCTTGGAATGGATTGGCTAAAAGAATAAAAGCCCACCATCAACTGTGAGAATGGAGAAATCTCATTTAAGGATGCCAAAAATGAAGAAGTAGTGGCTTCAGGGAGGACTGGTAGACCCAGCTTACAGCTAGTCAAGGGCAGTAAGTTACTAATGGGTATCAGGAAGAATCAAAGGATGTTTGTTGTAAAACTCAACAAGGTAGAGAAAGATACTATAGGGAGTAAACCTGACTGGATATAAGACTACAAAGATCTCTTCCCAAAGGAACTTACCTAGATGCCCACAAAGGGAAATTTACCATGAGATTGAGCTTATTCACGGAGCACAACCTGTGGCAAAAAGGGTATATAAAATGTTAGTTCCAGAGTCAATAGAACTCAAGGAATAACTTTGACCGATGTTAGAGAAAACGTTCATCAAACCAAGTGTATTGCCTTGGGGAGCTTCGGTCCTATTTCAAAAGAAGAAGGATGGAACCTTACGATTATGCATTGACTATAGGGGTCTAAATTAACTCACTCTAAAAAATAAGTATTCAATCCCTAAGATTGTCAAACTTTTAGATCGATTTCACGAAGACCAAGTCTTCACCAAGATTGATTTAAAGTCTGGTTATTATCAGATTAGATTCAAGGAGGAGGGAAGACACCCCAAAGATAACATTCAACTCCATATATGGGCATTGTGAATACACCGTGATGATGACATTTGGGTTGACTAATTCCCCAGCAACTTGCAATAGGCTCGTGCAAGATATATTCAAGAAGCAGCTAGATAAATTACCTTGGTGTTCTTTGACTCACAAAATTTTGGTCTCAGATTACTAGGAAGGGCATATCTTGTATACATGCTCCAAATACCTAGAGTCTCATAACCTCTGTGCTGGAAAAAAGGAAGGCCCAAAGATAATTCTCTACATTGGCATTGCCTAGGAAATCTATAGACACCTGCACTAGCTTGATATTGTCAAGGGATTTGACCAACCCTTGCATTGGCACAACAATTGGAGCACGGATCCCTATCCTTCTGAGTTGGGTCAGGACTCAAAGGATTGTAATGACGCAACAACCTTTAGATTAGGTCTAGGACCATGGTCATGGGATCAGGTATAAAAGGGGCTCATGGGTTGTCATTTGTACCTTTTATGAACTTTTATGATCTTTGGACATTATCTCTCTTGGACATTTGTATGTCCTTGGAGCCTTTGGCTAGCATAGGCTTATAGAAGGATATTTCCATCCTCTCGCTGCTGCTGAGAGGTTAACTCACTTAGGCATCATGGCTCTTTGTATGAGATTATCTCCTTAATCTTGCATTAATTAATGTGGTGATTATCCCATATCTCAGCTTTATTATCACTTCATTCCAATCGGTACTAGAGCTCTTGGCTCGATTTGAGCAAATTTCTATAGAATGCAAGAGTTCTTGATTTTCTTGAAAACTTTGTTACATGAATGAAGTGCTTCAAGCTGATTATACATGGATTAGTGGTGGGCATGAAGATCATGGAGCTTGGCCACAAGATTTGATGTCATTTTGGGAGAAATTGCATCAATTTTGGAGAAATTTTGATGACCGAGCACATTTTGGATCAAAATTTGATTAGGACAGGCAAAGTTTCGAGGTGTGGACTTGCAAAAAAAAAAACATCTTTCTTCCCCTCACTTATAAATGGAAGATTGGTGTAGATGGAGACTTGGAGCAACCATGAAGTTGTTGAAATATACAAGTGAATAGGGTGTGTGTGGGAACAAGCTCTTGGATAGAGGCTGTAAAAGAGGAGATGTAATTGTGAAAGCACCTGTGAAAAGGTGAGAAGAATCTACTGGGAGAGAATAATGGGTAGCATGAGGGAATTTAGGAGTGTGGAGATATTCTGGGAGATAATCAGGGAAAAGAGAAGAGGTGGAGAGAATCAGGCAAAAGGTGGAGATATTCAGGGAGTGAATCATGGAGAAATCAAGGGGATTTGATGCTTGATGTAAACTCTATAAATCGAGGCATAGCCCTAATGAGAATTTGCTGGTTTTTGAGTATCCATGCCTACATTAATCTATCGGCTAATTATTCACTAATTATGTCTTAATCATTTCTTAATCACTTTGTTAATCATGTTGATTCTAGTGTTTGATCCACCATAGCTCATCATTATGCTCAAATTTCAACATGGTATCAGAGCCATGCCTAGAATCAACCAGATTTATGAGCCCATTAGTGAATTAATCAGGATTAGTAAAATAATTAGCAAAAAAATCAGTTTTTAGTAAGCTTTCACTCTTCCCCTTCACCCCCAGCCAGTGGAGGGTCTCTAGCATCTAGCACACATCAAATTAGGGCAAAAGCTTCTAGCCATAGCTAGCTAAGCTCCTTAGCTTCAAGCCTATGCAAAAAACGTAGCAAACCGCCAATGCGTTTGGGAGAATTCGCCGTTTCTGCAGGCACCGTTTTTCTGAGGTATTTTTGCCATTGCTACTTGCTCCAAACAAATTACTTCAATTCCCTTTAGCACAAGGGGTAATCAAGCATGCTCTACAAGCTGGTGAAGTCAGAATTGAGTTTCATCAAATCTACAGTGAGATCCAAGCTCTTCATCAAATCTGCAGGTGACTTTGGTAAAACAGAGATTAAGCTTTCATTATTTGGTCAAATCTTGTGTTTCTTGGCTTAATCCTCTACTAGACTCATTGCTATTGATGCCTTTGAAAGCATTTGAGCTCATTTGAAGTGGAAGGCACCAGATCTGGACTCCCCACATACTCTGTTTCCTGCACATAAAACAGAGCATTAATTTGCTAATCAGTGATTAATCAGTGCTAATCACTGTACTTTGGTGCAATTGAGGGTTCAAATTAACCATTAGGTATCTGATACAGATCCCTATAACTTCAGATTGAAAATCGGAGTTGGTTTGATACTCCAACCATCCCGTACAAATTGGTTACCCTTAATTTAGTGTAATTTCTGGAAAAATTCTGCTGATAAAATTGTGAAAATCATCATTTTGCATTTAACCCTTGGTTAATGCCTGTAAATCTCACTCAAATTCACGATTATTCACAGCCAGAATTGCATTTGGAATGTGCATGAGAATGAATGCTATACGCATTATGTATTGGGCACATTTTATCAGTGTAAAAATGGGAACAGACACTGCCCTTGTCCAGATTAAGGCAAGAGGTAAGACCTCCCGCATAAATTTGGGTTTGCATTGCATAATGATACAAAATAAACATAAAAAGCCCAAAGGAATTGTCAGCAAAACATTGAAACATGTTGCTCACATGGAGCAAAATGACCTGACGGACAAGCTCATGGCCCCAGCCATGAAAGAAGAAGAATATCTCTTCCCAAGAAGAGGATCCACACCGAGAAGAAGACCTGAAGGAAGACATGGACACGAGAAGAGAAGCTGCCACAAGAAGAGAAGCTGCCCCGAGAAGAGAAGCTGCCCCGAGAAGACTGAAAGAAGAGACGGACGCGTGGAGAGATGCTGCCACGACAAGAAGACTGAAGAGAAGAGAAGATGTGAGGCTCCAAAGAGTGAGGAGCCATGTGAAAATCTCTGAGAGAGAGAGAGAGAGAGAGAGAGAGAGAGAGAGAGAGAGAGAGAGAGAGAGAGAGAGAGACCACAACCCAATGTAACCTGCCCCAATAAAGTAAAACCACCTCTGAGCCACCGATGATGTAGGCCACGTGGTAGTTGTATGTGTGAGCACTTTAGTCAAGGTCGCGGGCACTTATAGTAGCCTTGGACACATAGAGAGAGAGAGAGTGTCAAGGACTATGGAGTTTAGGGACTTGAGGCACTGCGCGGACTGTCAAGTAAGAAAGAAACTTGATACAGGGTCCAGGTGTGCTGAGATAACTTGAGGGGAGGAGTAGACACTGGTCGCGGACTGCCGAGTAATGGGTGGCAAACTTGGTATAGGGTCTAGGTGTGCTAGGATTATTCACTTGAGGGGAGGTGTTGAAATATACAAGTGAATAGGGTGTGTGTGGGAACAAGCTCTTGGATAGAGGCTGTAAAAGAGGAGATGTAATTGTGAAAGCACCTGTGAAAAGGTGAGAAGAATCTACTGGGAGAGAATAATGGGTAGCATGAGGGAATTTAGGAGTGTGGAGATATTCTGGGAGATAATCAGGGAAAAGAGAAGAGGTGGAGAGAATCAGGCAAAAGGTGGAGATATTCAGGGAGTGAATCATGGAGAAATCAAGGGGATTTGATGCTTGATGTAAACTCTATAAATTGAGGCATAGCCCTAATGAGAATTTGCTGGTTTTTGAGTATCCATGCCTACATTAATCTATCTGCTAATTATTCACTAATTACGTCTTAATCATTTCTTAATCACTTTGTTAATCATGTTGATTCTAGTGTTTGATCCACCATAGCTCATCATTATGCTCACATTTCAACAGAAGTAACATGGTGGTTAAATAAGCATTGGGAGACTTAGCAGGTTGTAGAAGGCACAACTGAGAGGATAACGAAGATAAATCTGTGTGAATGGGATCTGCTAGCCATTGTCACCTATTAATGGAGGCATTTGCAAACCCTAAACCAACTCTCTGTTAGCATTAAGCATTTGGGAGGGAAATTATACTATGGATCTTCGCAAGAGAAGGGTGAACGGTTGATGCTAACAAGAGATTGAAGCTCAAAAACGACCGTCGGCTTTGGTGTTTTCTCCAACTCTAATCACGATTTTTTTTTTTTTGCATTAACCATTTCATCATACCTTCTTGAGCTTGAATTTTGCTTATCTCATGCTTTCTTACGAGATTTGAGAAATTTCTTGAGATCTAGGATTTCTCACCAAATTAGGGTTTTTGGGGGATTTTTGCCAAAATTGATTCCATAATCTTCTTCCTTATGCTTCCTCCTACTCACTCATGCATTGGTTAACTCTCAAACCATGGGATTAGGGTTTCTTGACCTTTTTTTTCCAATTTGGGGGTTTTTCCAAAATTAGGGTTTGCTCTTACAATTTCATAAGATTGGCATTGTTTTGCCCCTTGTGTAGTGTTCTCTTGTCTTACGTGCTCTCTTGAAGATCGTTTCTACCATGTGTGGGTGGAACAATAGAGAGCAGATGGAAGGGAACATGGGTACGTCAAAGAGTAGTGACAAGCACAACATACCCTGTGTAGTGTTCTCTTGTCTTACGTGCTCTCTTGAAGACTGTTTCTACCATGTGTGGGTGGAACCATAGAGAGAAGATGGAAGGGAACATGAGCACTTGAGAGGGTAGTGTGAGTTGGTGGCCGAAATGCCTACAAACTATTGGTGGCCGAAATGCCTATAAACTATGTGTAGCAGAAATGCTTATGGAACACCAGGCTATCTATGCCTGCGCGAGTGATTGTTTTATCTTGTTACTTGAGTCCACCTCTCATCCAAAGTGTGTGGTCAGAGTACCAACACGGAGTGCAAGTGGTAAAGTGGACATGATACCTGGTTGGCAAGGGACTTATGTGTACGCCAAGGGTCATGTGGATTGGCATTAATTTGGGATTTCTTACCAAAATTAGAGTCTCCACCTAAAATTTTTGAGGTCCAAGGTGTAACTTCTTTTCCCCACGTTCTCCTCTATCCATACATGCCACCCTTGCTACATTCTTGAAGGGAAATTAGGGTTTCTTGGAAACTTTGTTGTTTTTGGGAAATTTTTGCAAATCAGGGTTTATGGCACTCATTTTCTAAAATTTATCATTGCCAATAGCCTTCTACACTATCTCAATACCCCATTCTACTAGCGCATAAGCAAACTTTGAAGATCTTGAAACTTTGTTTCTTCATAAAGCATGTGTTTTAAGCTCCTATGAACCCTTTCCCTCCCTTATGTTCAAGAATTTCAATCCATTTCATGGGGAAATAAAGGTTTTATCAAAATTAAGGTTTTGGAATGATTGGGATTGAACTCTCTTCATAAGTGTGTCAATCATGCTTTCTCATACCATAATTCACCCTTATATCCACAAACTTCATTGTATCACACACTAATTAGGGTTTCTCAAAAATCAAGGTTTCTTGAGTGCATTCGGTGCTGCATTGATTCCTTGCATTACACTCTCACCCTAATGTGGCGATTGAGTTTGGTGGTGTGTGGCAATATGGGAGATTGATCTTGTGGAAAGAATACTGTAAATCGTCACTTGGCATGAGTCATGCTAAGATTTGGACTGTAAGCTCCTATACATTACTCTCTTTACATTTCTAGCATTTCCATTGTGCAGTCTCAATTCAAATAAGCACTAGTATATCTAGCATGTGGAGCGGGTACCCTTGGCATTGGTTGAGAGGCCAAGGGGGAGCATGCTTGAACTCTCCTTGTCCTAAGTGCTTTTGGAAAAGTAGCACAAGGAGGGAGATTATGTACATGGTGATCAAGACATGGCCTCAACCCTTGCCATTGGATTCCAAACTTTGGTAAGGGGGTGAGAAAGCTTGGCTAGGAAACTGGCAAAGTAAAATCTCTTCATTGACTTGCTACATCGAATCAAATCAGCAATAGTTATATGTATACAAGTGGGAATGAATTGAAATGCAATTGACAAATCAATGGGGTTTTATAAGGAGGCATAGTTGGCACTATTGGGCACATTGATATTAGATATAGTGATTGAGATTGGCTCATAAATGCACTAAGGTCATGCCAAAATTTTTCCAAAGTCTAGTCAAAATGCCTTGGATGGATGCGATTTGGATACATTATGATGCTTTAGATATGCCGGGATGCATACATGCAGTGGTTTGCAAGTTGGTTGCTTACATGTTAACAATTTGACATAATCTATAGTTTTTAGAAAAGTGTGATTCGATCTAGGAGATTTTGGACTAAACCTGAATTGAATATTAGGATTTATTCCACACCATTAAGGATTCCCATAGAGCCCTCAACTACCCCGTTTTGTTTTCAAGTTAATGAGCTATGCCCGTTTCTCTACCGCATACCATGTTTGGACAAAATTTGAGCCAAGTCTCAGATCATAAATTTGACTTCACCATTGCGTTCTCCACTAGCCAAATACCTTAACCACCAAGCTTTAACTCATTTGGAGCATTGGAGTACAAGCGGTGCACCAAGCTATCACTATTTGACTGTAGGAAAAAGTCAAAACAATGTCATTTAGAGGGTTGATTAAACCAAAATTAACATCATACCCCTTATCCTAACACCTTCCCATAGAGTCCTAGAACACCGAAATCTGACATCCTATCACAAAATTGCCAGAACAACCTATTATGGCTGCCGATATAAAGCCAAAAGGTAGACCTAGAAAGCTATCATTAGCAATGGTGGAGGATATGGAAGGGGAGGAATTGATGGAACACGACACTATGGACACAATGGAAGAGCTTGAAGAGAAAATTCTTTGGGAATCACTCTAAAAATTCCTCTTAATCCATGGGTCAAACTTCAAAGGGAGTTGAAGAGGATGCTAAGGTGGGTAGTGCCCATAAGAGCACCTCTATAAGTTCGCAAGCCATTTCAAATGACAATTGCTCGTGAGTAAACTTGATTTTAAGCCACTCATGGTAGATAGATTGGATATCATTAACCAAACCTTGACTTCAAAGTTTGAATCTATGACTACCAAGATGGAAGCTATTGAAGATCAATCAGTTGGGTCAATCCATGAATCAACACAATGAAGAAGCTATTGAGGGTAGAATTGGTGGGATTCAAATCTATGCCTTAGATCTTACCAACCAACCTCCCGAGTTTTTCCTAGGGATAAACAATCTCTGAGAAAGTATTATAAATAAGCATATGCAATCTTGTTCACAAAATGTAAAAAAAGTGAACATTATCTTTTGCACCTCTTTAGTTTTCCTCAAATTTGGCGCTAATGCATGCTCTCGTTTTTTTTTCATGGCAACAAGATGACGAAGCTGAAAGGAAATTCCTACTTAAGCAGTTGAAACCCTCTTCCTTCTCAAGAGAAGGAAAATATGTTGTTAAATATGCACAGAGGCATGTATAGAGTCCATGACCGACGATTTCTCTCTTGTTTGGTGCTAATAAAGCCAACCAATCTATGGTGGCGTGTTTTTGACTAATCGATGATGCTAAGCTATGGTGGTGGAAGGAGTGGTGTAGAGAAAAGGATGTCCAAGAAAGCTCTATCACCTATAGGAACAAAGCAAGGGAGCTATTAAGGAGAGGTACTTGCCTTTAGACTTTAAACCCTAAAAAGATAAATGAGTTTTATAGCCTGACCCCAAAGAACTCCTCAGTGGATGCTTACTACTCCCAATTTGTTAGGCCCAAGAAGTATGCTCCAACTATGACCTTGGCTCAATCCATTAGCCAATTTGTACAAGGTTTTAACCCCTCTCCTCAACCATCGTCTAGAATCCATGCAGTCGACTAGCTTTTAGGATGTGACTTTTAGAAGATGAGTTGAAGGATAGAAATAGCAACAACTTTAGGAAAAGACCTTACCTTGAATCGTCCAATGCAGGGTGACCTTCTGGATTGCCCTTCAATCAACTGCTGTTTAGTGGTCAAATTTCATGGCCATTGTTGCCTCGCTCGCGAAAACCTTACACAATGACCTAGCATGGCAAAGAGGAATGACTACAATTGCCACCAACCAGGTCACCGACATGTTAATGCCCTCTTCTACCCAAGGCTGTTAACCTTTCAAAATTACCTCCTCTAAACTTTCCCAAGAACCCACAAACTGATCCTAGGAGAAGATCTGCTTCCATTCAACAACCCGGTCAAGTAAGAAATGGAGTCCACAGCCCCAAAGGTGGGTATCATTGAAGAGGTTGTGGAAGAGGAAGAGTTGCTATGATCCAAGCTAAAGAAAAAACCCTTGAAGATGAAGAGGAGGATAGAGCCTAGGTTCATGTTGAAAGAGCACCAAGGTGAAAATAAACAATTTTCAGTGATCCAGACACCAGCATCATATCATGGTAAACATTTTAAATTGTTGATTGATTATAGAAGTACTCATTCATTTCCTTCACCAAAGTGCATCAGACAATTAGGTCTTAATAAAAACCATCCAAGAAAATGGCATCGAGCTAGCTAGTGGCAAGGAAGTAATTTACCAATATACCATAGGAGATCTAGAGTTTGATAAAACCCATCCATGAAAATGGCATCGAGCTAGATAATGACAAGGAAGTACTTTCCCAATATACCATAGGAGATATAGAGTTTTATCTTATTGGCAAACTAACGAGTTGCTATTTCCATATGATGCCCCTGGATATTCATTTCTTGGAATGGATTGGCTAAAAGAATAAAAGCCCACCATCAACTGTGAGAATGGAGAAATCTCATTTAAGGATGCCAAAAATGAAGAAGTAGTGGCTTCAGGGAGGACTGGTAGACCCAGCTTACAGCTAGTCAAGGGCAGTAAGTTACTAATGGGTATCAGGAAGAATCAAAGGATGTTTGTTGTAAAACTCAACAAGGTAGAGAAAGATACTATAGGGAGTAAACCTGACTAGATATAAGACTACAAAGATCTCTTCCCAAAGGAACTTACCTAGATGCCCACAAAGGGAAATTTACCATGAGATTGAGCTTATTCACGGAGCACAACCTGTGGCAAAAAGGGTATATAAAATGTTAGTTCCAGAGTCAATAGAACTCAAGGAATAACTTTGACCGATGTTAGAGAAAACGTTCATCAAACCAAGTGTATTGCCTTGGGGAGCTTCGGTCCTATTTCAAAAGAAGAAGGATGGAACCTTACGATTATGCATTGACTATAGGGGTCTAAATTAACTCACTCTAAAAAATAAGTATTCAATCCCTAAGATTGTCAAACTTTTAGATCGATTTCACGAAGACCAAGTCTTCACCAAGATTGATTTAAAGTCTGGTTATTATCAGATTAGATTCAAGGAGGAGGGAAGACACCCCAAAGATAACATTCAACTCCATATATGGGCATTGTGAATACACCGTGATGATGACATTTGGGTTGACTAATTCCCCAGCAACTTGCAATAGGCTCGTGCAAGATATATTCAAGAAGCAGCTAGATAAATTACCTTGGTGTTCTTTGACTCACAAAATTTTGGTCTCAGATTACTAGGAAGGGCATATCTTGTATACATGCTCCAAATACCTAGAGTCTCATAACCTCTGTGCTGGAAAAAAGGAAGGCCCAAAGATAATTCTCTACATTGGCATTGCCTAGGAAATCTATAGACACCTGCACTAGCTTGATATTGTCAAGGGATTTGACCAACCCTTGCATTGGCACAACAATTGGAGCACGGATCCCTATCCTTCTGAGTTGGGTCAGGACTCAAAGGATTGTAATGACGCAACAACCTTTAGATTAGGTCTAGGACCATGGTCATGGGATCAGGTATAAAAGGGGCTCATGGGTTGTCATTTGTACCTTTTATGAACTTTTATGATCTTTGGACATTATCTCTCTTGGACATTTGTATGTCCTTGGAGCCTTTGGCTAGCATAGGCTTATAGAAGGATATTTCCATCCTCTCGCTGCTGCTGAGAGGTTAACTCACTTAGGCATCATGGCTCTTTGTATGAGATTATCTCCTTAATCTTGCATTAATTAATGTGGTGATTATCCCATATCTCAGCTTTATTATCACTTCATTCCAATCGGTACTAGAGCTCTTGGCTCGATTTGAGCAAATTTCTATAGAATGCAAGAGTTCTTGATTTTCTTGAAAACTTTGTTACATGAATGAAGTGCTTCAAGCTGATTATACATGGATTAGTGGTGGGCATGAAGATCATGGAGCTTGGCCACAAGATTTGATGTCATTTTGGGAGAAATTGCATCAATTTTGGAGAAATTTTGATGACCGAGCACATTTTGGATCAAAATTTGATTAGGACAGGCAAAGTTTCGAGGTGTGGACTTGCAAAAAAAAAAACATCTTTCTTCCCCTCACTTATAAATGGAAGATTGGTGTAGATGGAGACTTGGAGCAACCATGAAGTTGTTGAAATATACAAGTGAATAGGGTGTGTGTGGGAACAAGCTCTTGGATAGAGGCTGTAAAAGAGGAGATGTAATTGTGAAAGCACCTGTGAAAAGGTGAGAAGAATCTACTGGGAGAGAATAATGGGTAGCATGAGGGAATTTAGGAGTGTGGAGATATTCTGGGAGATAATCAGGGAAAAGAGAAGAGGTGGAGAGAATCAGGCAAAAGGTGGAGATATTCAGGGAGTGAATCATGGAGAAATCAAGGGGATTTGATGCTTGATGTAAACTCTATAAATCGAGGCATAGCCCTAATGAGAATTTGCTGGTTTTTGAGTATCCATGCCTACATTAATCTATCGGCTAATTATTCACTAATTATGTCTTAATCATTTCTTAATCACTTTGTTAATCATGTTGATTCTAGTGTTTGATCCACCATAGCTCATCATTATGCTCAAATTTCAACATGGTATCAGAGCCATGCCTAGAATCAACCAGATTTATGAGCCCATTAGTGAATTAATCAGGATTAGTAAAATAATTAGCAAAAAAATCAGTTTTTAGTAAGCTTTCACTCTTCCCCTTCACCCCCAGCCAGTGGAGGGTCTCTAGCATCTAGCACACATCAAATTAGGGCAAAAGCTTCTAGCCATAGCTAGCTAAGCTCCTTAGCTTCAAGCCTATGCAAAAAACGTAGCAAACCGCCAGCGCGTTTGGGAGAATTCGCCGTTTCTGCAGGCGCCGTTTTTCTGAGGTATTTTTGCCATTGCTACTTGCTCCAAACAAATTACTTCAATTCCCTTTAGCACAAGGGGTAATCAAGCATGCTCTACAAGCTGGTGAAGTCAGAATTGAGTTTCATCAAATCTACAGTGAGATCCAAGCTCTTCATCAAATCTGCAGGTGACTTTGGTAAAACAGAGATTAAGCTTTCATTATTTGGTCAAATCTTGTGTTTCTTGGCTTAATCCTCTACTAGACTCATTGCTATTGATGCCTTTGAAAGCATTTGAGCTCATTTGAAGTGGAAGGCACCAGATCTGGACTCCCCACATACTCTGTTTTCTGCACATAAAACAGAGCATTAATTTGCTAATCAGTGATTAATCAGTGCTAATCACTGTACTTTGGTGCAATTGAGGGTTCAAATTAACCATTAGGTATCTGATACAGATCCCTATAACTTCAGATTGGAAATCGGAGTTGGTTTGATACTCCAACCATCCCGTACAAATTGGTTACCCTTAATTTAGTGTAATTTCTGGAAAAATTCTGCTGATAAAATTGTGAAAATCATCATTTTGCATTTAACCCTTGGTTAATGCCTGTAAATCTCACTCAAATTCACGATTATTCACAGCCAAAATTGCATTTGGAATGTGCATGAGAATGAATGCTATACGCATTATGTATTGGGCACATTTTATCAGTGTAAAAATGGGAACAGACACTGCCCTTGTCCAGATTAAGGCAAGAGGTAAGACCTCCCGCATAAATTTGGGTTTGCATTGCATAATGATACAAAATAAACATAAAAAGCCCAAAGGAATTGTCAGCAAAACATTGAAACATGTTGCTCACATGGAGCAAAATGACCTGACGGACAAGCTCATGGCCCCAGCCATGAAAGAAGAAGAATATCTCTTCCCAAGAAGAGGATCCACACCGAGAAGAAGACTTGAAGGAAGACATGGACACGAGAAGAGAAGCTGCCACAAGAAGAGAAGCTGCCCCGAGAAGAGAAGCTGCCCCGAGAAGACTGAAAGAAGAGACGGACGCGTGGAGAGATGCTGCCACGACAAGAAGACTGAAGAGAAGAGAAGATGTGAGGCTCCAAAGAGTGAGGAGCCATGTGAAAATCTCTGAGAGAGAGAGAGAGAGAGAGAGAGAGAGAGAGAGAGAGAGAGAGAGAGCCCACAACCCAATGTAACCTGCCCCAATAAAGTAAAACCACCTCTGAGCCACCGATGATGTAGGCCACGTGGTAGTTGTATGTGTGAGCACTTTAGTCAAGGTCGCGGGCACTTATAGTAGCCTTGGACACATAGAGAGAGAGAGAGTGTCAAGGACTATGGAGTTTAGGGACTTGAGGCACTGCGCGGACTGTCAAGTAAGAAAGAAACTTGATACAGGGTCCAGGTGTGCTGAGATAACTTGAGGGGAGGAGTAGACACTGGTCGCGGACTGCCGAGTAATGGGTGGCAAACTTGGTATAGGGTCTAGGTGTGCTAGGATTATTCACTTGAGGGGAGGTGTTGAAATATACAAGTGAATAGGGTGTGTGTGGGAACAAGCTCTTGGATAGAGGCTGTAAAAGAGGAGATGTAATTGTGAAAGCACCTGTGAAAAGGTGAGAAGAATCTACTGGGAGAGAATAATGGGTAGCATGAGGGAATTTAGGAGTGTGGAGATATTCTGGGAGATAATCAGGGAAAAGAGAAGAGGTGGAGAGAATCAGGCAAAAGGTGGAGATATTCAGGGAGTGAATCATGGAGAAATCAAGGGGATTTGATGCTTGATGTAAACTCTATAAATTGAGGCATAGCCCTAATGAGAATTTGCTGGTTTTTGAGTATCCATGCCTACATTAATCTATCTGCTAATTATTCACTAATTACGTCTTAATCATTTCTTAATCACTTTGTTAATCATGTTGATTCTAGTGTTTGATCCACCATAGCTCATCATTATGCTCAAATTTCAACAGAAGTAACATGGTGGTTAAATAAGCATTGGGAGACTTAGCAGGTTGTAGAAGGCACAACTGAGAGGATAACGAAGATAAATCTGTGTGAATGGGATCTGCTAGCCATTGTCACCTATTAATGGAGGCATTTGCAAACCCTAAACCAACTCTCTGTTAGCATTAAGCATTTGGGAGGGAAATTATACTATGGATCTTCGCAAGAGAAGGGTGAACGGTTGATGCTAACAAGAGATTGAAGCTCAAAAACGACCGTCGGCTTTGGTGTTTTCTCCAACCCTAATCACGATTTTTTTTTTTTTTTGCATTAACCATTTCATCATACCTTCTTGAGCTTGAATTTTGCTTATCTCATGCTTTCTTACGAGATTTGAGAAATTTCTTGAGATCTAGGATTTCTCACCAAATTAGGGTTTTTGGGGGATTTTTGCCAAAATTGATTCCATAATCTTCTTCCTTATGCTTCCTCCTACTCACTCATGCATTGGTTAACTCTCAAACCATGGGATTAGGGTTTCTTGACCTTTTTTTTCCAATTTGGGGGTTTTTCCAAAATTAGGGTTTGCTCTTACAATTTCATAAGATTGGCATTGTTTTGCCCCTTGTGTAGTGTTCTCTTGTCTTACGTGCTCTCTTGAAGATCGTTTCTACCATGTGTGGGTGGAACAATAGAGAGCAGATGGAAGGGAACATGGGTACGTCAAAGAGTAGTGACAAGCACAACATACCCTGTGTAGTGTTCTCTTGTCTTACGTGCTCTCTTGAAGACTGTTTCTACCATGTGTGGGTGGAACCATAGAGAGAAGATGGAAGGGAACATGAGCACTTGAGAGGGTAGTGTGAGTTGGTGGCCGAAATGCCTACAAACTATTGGTGGCCGAAATGCCTATAAACTATGTGTAGCAGAAATGCTTATGGAACACCAGGCTATCTATGCCTGCGCGAGTGATTGTTTTATCTTGTTACTTGAGTCCACCTCTCATCCAAAGTGTGTGGTCAGAGTACCAACACGGAGTGCAAGTGGTAAAGTGGACATGATACCTGGTTGGCAAGGGACTTATGTGTACGCCAAGGGTCATGTGGATTGGCATTAATTTGGGATTTCTTACCAAAATTAGAGTCTCCACCTAAAATTTTTGAGGTCCAAGGTGTAACTTCTTTTCCCCACGTTCTCCTCTATCCATACATGCCACCCTTGCTACATTCTTGAAGGGAAATTAGGGTTTCTTGGAAACTTTGTTGTTTTTGGGAAATTTTTGCAAATCAGGGTTTATGGCACTCATTTTCTAAAATTTATCATTGCCAATAGCCTTCTACACTATCTCAATACCCCATTCTACTAGCGCATAAGCAAACTTTGAAGATCTTGAAACTTTGTTTCTTCATAAAGCATGTGTTTTAAGCTCCTATGAACCCTTTCCCTCCCTTATGTTCAAGAATTTCAATCCATTTCATGGGGAAATAAAGGTTTTATCAAAATTAAGGTTTTGGAATGATTGGGATTGAACTCTCTTCATAAGTGTGTCAATCATGCTTTCTCATACCATAATTCACCCTTATATCCACAAACTTCATTGTATCACACACTAATTAGGG
Source organism: Cibotium barometz (assembly GCF_041138505.1). Lineage (NCBI taxonomy): Eukaryota > Viridiplantae > Streptophyta > Polypodiopsida > Cyatheales > Cibotiaceae > Cibotium > Cibotium barometz. The sequence continues at coordinate 37,107,203 of NC_141097.1, read as the reverse complement.
TTTCTCAAAAATCAAGGTTTCTTGAGTGCATTCGGTGCTGCATTGATTCCTTGCATTACACTCTCACCCTAATGTGGCGATTGAGTTTGGTGGTGTGTGGCAATATGGGAGATTGATCTTGTGGAAAGAATACTGTAAATCGTCACTTGGCATGAGTCATGCTAAGATTTGGACTGTAAGCTCCTATACATTACTCTCTTTACATTTCTAGCATTTCCATTGTGCAGTCTCAATTCAAATAAGCACTAGTATATCTAGCATGTGGAGCGGGTACCCTTGGCATTGGTTGAGAGGCCAAGGGGGAGCATGCTTGAACTCTCCTTGTCCTAAGTGCTTTTGGAAAAGTAGCACAAGGAGGGAGATTATGTACATGGTGATCAAGACATGGCCTCAACCCTTGCCATTGGATTCCAAACTTTGGTAAGGGGGTGAGAAAGCTTGGCTAGGAAACTGGCAAAGTAAAATCTCTTCATTGACTTGCTACATCGAATCAAATCAGCAATAGTTATATGTATACAAGTGGGAATGAATTGAAATGCAATTGACAAATCAATGGGGTTTTATAAGGAGGCATAGTTGGCACTATTGGGCACATTGATATTAGATATAGTGATTGAGATTGGCTCATAAATGCACTAAGGTCATGCCAAAATTTTTCCAAAGTCTAGTCAAAATGCCTTGGATGGATGCGATTTGGATACATTATGATGCTTTAGATATGCCGGGATGCATACATGCAGTGGTTTGCAAGTTGGTTGCTTACATGTTAACAATTTGACATAATCTATAGTTTTTAGAAAAGTGTGATTCGATCTAGGAGATTTTGGACTAAACCTGAATTGAATATTAGGATTTATTCCACACCATTAAGGATTCCCATAGAGCCCTCAACTACCCCGTTTTGTTTTCAAGTTAATGAGCTATGCCTGTTTCTCTACCGCATACCATGTTTGGACAAAATTTGAGCCAAGTCTCAGATCATAAATTTGACTTCACCATTGCGTTCTCCACTAGCCAAATACCTTAACCACCAAGCTTTAACTCATTTGGAGCATTGGAGTACAAGCGGTGCACCAAGCTATCACTATTTGACTGTAGGAAAAAGTCAAAACAATGTCATTTAGAGGGTTGATTAAACCAAAATTAACATCATACCCCTTATCCTAACACCTTCCCATAGAGTCCTAGAACACCGAAATCTGACATCCTATCACAAAATTGCCAGAACAACCTATTATGGCTGCCGATATAAAGCCAAAAGGTAGACCTAGAAAGCTATCATTAGCAATGGTGGAGGATATGGAAGGGGAGGAATTGATGGAACACGACACTATGGACACAATGGAAGAGCTTGAAGAGAAAATTCTTTGGGAATCACTCTAAAAATTCCTCTTAATCCATGGGTCAAACTTCAAAGGGAGTTGAAGAGGATGCTAAGGTGGGTAGTGCCCATAAGAGCACCTCTATAAGTTCGCAAGCCATTTCAAATGACAATTGCTCGTGAGTAAACTTGATTTTAAGCCACTCATGGTAGATAGATTGGATATCATTAACCAAACCTTGACTTCAAAGTTTGAATCTATGACTACCAAGATGGAAGCTATTGAAGATCAATCAGTTGGGTCAATCCATGAATCAACACAATGAAGAAGCTATTGAGGGTAGAATTGGTGGGATTCAAATCTATGCCTTAGATCTTACCAACCAACCTCCCGAGTTTTTCCTAGGGATAAACAATCTCTGAGAAAGTATTATAAATAAGCATATGCAATCTTGTTCACAAAATGTAAAAAAAGTGAACATTATCTTTTGCACCTCTTTAGTTTTCCTCAAATTTGGCGCTAATGCATGCTCTCATTTTTTTTTCATGGCAACAAGATGACGAAGCTGAAAGGAAATTCCTACTTAAGCAGTTGAAACCCTCTTCCTTCTCAAGAGAAGGAAAATATGTTGTTAAATATGCACAGAGGCATGTATAGAGTCCATGACCGACGATTTCTCTCTTGTTTGGTGCTAATAAAGCCAACCAATCTATGGTGGCGTGTTTTTGACTAATCGATGATGCTAAGCTATGGTGGTGGAAGGAGTGGTGTAGAGAAAAGGATGTCCAAGAAAGCTCTATCACCTATAGGAACAAAGCAAGGGAGCTATTAAGGAGAGGTACTTGCCTTTAGACTTTAAACCCTAAAAAGATAAATGAGTTTTATAGCCTGACCCCAAAGAACTCCTCAGTGGATGCTTACTACTCCCAATTTGTTAGGCCCAAGAAGTATGCTCCAACTATGACCTTGGCTCAATCCATTAGCCAATTTGTACAAGGTTTTAACCCCTCTCCTCAACCATCGTCTAGAATCCATGCAGCTGACTAGCTTTTAGGATGTGACTTTTAGAAGATGAGTTGAAGGATAGAAATAGCAACAACTTTAGGAAAAGACCTTACCTTGAATCGTCCAATGCAGGGTGACCTTCTGGATTGCCCTTCAATCAACTGCCGTTTAGTGGTCAAATTTCATGGCCATTGTTGCCTCGCTCGCGAAAACCTTACACAATGACCTAGCATGGCAAAGAGGAATGACTACAATTGCCACCAACCAGGTCACCGACATGTTAATGCCCTCTTCTACCCAAGGCTGTTAACCTTTCAAAATTACCTCCTCTAAACTTTCCCAAGAACCCACAAACTGATCCTAGGAGAAGATCTGCTTCCATTCAACAACCCAGTCAAGTAAGAAATGGAGTCCACAGCCCCAAAGGTGGGTATCATTGAAGAGGTTGTGGAAGAGGAAGAGTTGCTATGATCCAAGCTAAAGAAAAAACCCTTGAAGATGAAGAGGAGGATAGAGCCTAGGTTCATGTTGAAAGAGCACCAAGGTGAAAATAAACAATTTTCAGTGATCCAGACACCAGCATCATATCATGGTAAACATTTTAAATTGTTGATTGATTATAGAAGTACTCATTCATTTCCTTCACCAAAGTGCATCAGACAATTAGGTCTTAATAAAAACCATCCAAGAAAATGGCATCGAGCTAGCTAGTGGCAAGGAAGTAATTTACCAATATACCATAGGAGATCTAGAGTTTGATAAAACCCATCCATGAAAATGGCATCGAGCTAGATAATGACAAGGAAGTACTTTCCCAATATACCATAGGAGATATAGAGTTTTATCTTATTGGCAAACTAACGAGTTGCTATTTCCATATGATGCCCCTGGATATTCATTTCTTGGAATGGATTGGCTAAAAGAATAAAAGCCCACCATCAACTGTGAGAATGGAGAAATCTCATTTAAGGATGCCAAAAATGAAGAAGTAGTGGCTTCAGGGAGGACTGGTAGACCCAGCTTACAGCTAGTCAAGGGCAGTAAGTTACTAATGGGTATCAGGAAGAATCAAAGGATGTTTGTTGTAAAACTCAACAAGGTAGAGAAAGATACTATAGGGAGTAAACCTGACTGGATATAAGACTACAAAGATCTCTTCCCAAAGGAACTTACCTAGATGCCCACAAAGGGAAATTTACCATGAGATTGAGCTTATTCACGGAGCACAACCTGTGGCAAAAAGGGTATATAAAATGTTAGTTCCAGAGTCAATAGAACTCAAGGAATAACTTTGACCGATGTTAGAGAAAACGTTCATCAAACCAAGTGTATTGCCTTGGGGAGCTTCGGTCCTATTTCAAAAGAAGAAGGATGGAACCTTACGATTATGCATTGACTATAGGGGTCTAAATTAACTCACTCTAAAAAATAAGTATTCAATCCCTAAGATTGTCAAACTTTTAGATCGATTTCACGAAGACCAAGTCTTCACCAAGATTGATTTAAAGTCTGGTTATTATCAGATTAGATTCAAGGAGGAGGGAAGACACCCCAAAGATAACATTCAACTCCATATATGGGCATTGTGAATACACCGTGATGATGACATTTGGGTTGACTAATTCCCCAGCAACTTGCAATAGGCTCGTGCAAGATATATTCAAGAAGCAGCTAGATAAATTACCTTGGTGTTCTTTGACTCACAAAATTTTGGTCTCAGATTACTAGGAAGGGCATATCTTGTATACATGCTCCAAATACCTAGAGTCTCATAACCTCTGTGCTGGAAAAAAGGAAGGCCCAAAGATAATTCTCTACATTGGCATTGCCTAGGAAATCTATAGACACCTGCACTAGCTTGATATTGTCAAGGGATTTGACCAACCCTTGCATTGGCACAACAATTGGAGCACGGATCCCTATCCTTCTGAGTTGGGTCAGGACTCAAAGGATTGTAATGACGCAACAACCTTTAGATTAGGTCTAGGACCATGGTCATGGGATCAGGTATAAAAGGGGCTCATGGGTTGTCATTTGTACCTTTTATGAACTTTTATGATCTTTGGACATTATCTCTCTTGGACATTTGTATGTCCTTGGAGCCTTTGGCTAGCATAGGCTTATAGAAGGATATTTCCATCCTCTCGCTGCTGCTGAGAGGTTAACTCACTTAGGCATCATGGCTCTTTGTATGAGATTATCTCCTTAATCTTGCATTAATTAATGTGGTGATTATCCCATATCTCAGCTTTATTATCACTTCATTCCAATCGGTACTAGAGCTCTTGGCTCGATTTGAGCAAATTTCTATAGAATGCAAGAGTTCTTGATTTTCTTGAAAACTTTGTTACATGAATGAAGTGCTTCAAGCTGATTATACATGGATTAGTGGTGGGCATGAAGATCATGGAGCTTGGCCACAAGATTTGATGTCATTTTGGGAGAAATTGCATCAATTTTGGAGAAATTTTGATGACCGAGCACATTTTGGATCAAAATTTGATTAGGACAGGCAAAGTTTCGAGGTGTGGACTTGCAAAAAAAAAAACATCTTTCTTCCCCTCACTTATAAATGGAAGATTGGTGTAGATGGAGACTTGGAGCAACCATGAAGTTGTTGAAATATACAAGTGAATAGGGTGTGTGTGGGAACAAGCTCTTGGATAGAGGCTGTAAAAGAGGAGATGTAATTGTGAAAGCACCTGTGAAAAGGTGAGAAGAATCTACTGGGAGAGAATAATGGGTAGCATGAGGGAATTTAGGAGTGTGGAGATATTCTGGGAGATAATCAGGGAAAAGAGAAGAGGTGGAGAGAATCAGGCAAAAGGTGGAGATATTCAGGGAGTGAATCATGGAGAAATCAAGGGGATTTGATGCTTGATGTAAACTCTATAAATTGAGGCATAGCCCTAATGAGAATTTGCTGGTTTTTGAGTATCCATGCCTACATTAATCTATCGGCTAATTATTCACTAATTATGTCTTAATCATTTCTTAATCACTTTGTTAATCATGTTGATTCTAGTGTTTGATCCACCATAGCTCATCATTATGCTCAAATTTCAACATGGTATCAGAGCCATGCCTAGAATCAACCAGATTTATGAGCCCATTAGTGAATTAATCAGGATTAGTAAAATAATTAGCAAAAAAATCAGTTTTTAGTAAGCTTTCACTCTTCCCCTTCACCCCCAGCCAGTGGAGGGTCTCTAGCATCTAGCACACATCAAATTAGGGCAAAAGCTTCTAGCCATAGCTAGCTAAGCTCCTTAGCTTCAAGCCTATGCAAAAAACGTAGCAAACCGCCAGCGCGTTTGGGAGAATTCGCCGTTTCTGCAGGCGCCGTTTTTCTGAGGTATTTTTGCCATTGCTACTTGCTCCAAACAAATTACTTCAATTCCCTTTAGCACAAGGGGTAATCAAGCATGCTCTACAAGCTGGTGAAGTCAGAATTGAGTTTCATCAAATCTACAGTGAGATCCAAGCTCTTCATCAAATCTGCAGGTGACTTTGGTAAAACAGAGATTAAGCTTTCATTATTTGGTCAAATCTTGTGTTTCTTGGCTTAATCCTCTACTAGACTCATTGCTATTGATGCCTTTGAAAGCATTTGAGCTCATTTGAAGTGGAAGGCACCAGATCTGGACTCCCCACATACTCTGTTTTTTGCACATAAAACAGAGCATTAATTTGCTAATCAGTGATTAATCAGTGCTAATCACTGTACTTTGGTGCAATTGAGGGTTCAAATTAACCATTAGGTATCTGATACAGATCCCTATAACTTCAGATTGGAAATCGGAGTTGGTTTGATACTCCAACCATCCCGTACAAATTGGTTACCCTTAATTTAGTGTAATTTCTGGAAAAATTCTGCTGATAAAATTGTGAAAATCATCATTTTGCATTTAACCCTTGGTTAATGCCTGTAAATCTCACTCAAATTCACGATTATTCACAGCCAGAATTGCATTTGGAATGTGCATGAGAATGAATGCTATACGCATTATGTATTGGGCACATTTTATCAGTGTAAAAATGGGAACAGACACTGCCCTTGTCCAGATTAAGGCAAGAGGTAAGACCTCCCGCATAAATTTGGGTTTGCATTGCATAATGATACAAAATAAACATAAAAAGCCCAAAGGAATTGTCAGCAAAACATTGAAACATGTTGCTCACATGGAGCAAAATGACCTGACGGACAAGCTCATGGCCCCAGCCATGAAAGAAGAAGAATATCTCTTCCCAAGAAGAGGATCCACACCGAGAAGAAGACCTGAAGGAAGACATGGACACGAGAAGAGAAGCTGCCACAAGAAGAGAAGCTGCCCCGAGAAGAGAAGCTGCCCCGAGAAGACTGAAAGAAGAGACGGACGCGTGGAGAGATGCTGCCACGACAAGAAGACTGAAGAGAAGAGAAGATGTGAGGCTCCAAAGAGTGAGGAGCCATGTGAAAATCTCTGAGAGAGAGAGAGAGAGAGAGCCCACAACCCAATGTAACCTGCCCCAATAAAGTAAAACCACCTCTGAGCCACCGATGATGTAGGCCACGTGGTAGTTGTATGTGTGAGCACTTTAGTCAAGGTCGCGGGCACTTATAGTAGCCTTGGACACATAGAGAGAGAGAGAGTGTCAAGGACTATGGAGTTTAGGGACTTGAGGCACTGCGCGGACTGTCAAGTAAGAAAGAAACTTGATACAGGGTCCAGGTGTGCTGAGATAACTTGAGGGGAGGAGTAGACACTGGTCGCGGACTGCCGAGTAATGGGTGGCAAACTTGGTATAGGGTCTAGGTGTGCTAGGATTATTCACTTGAGGGGAGGTGTTGAAATATACAAGTGAATAGGGTGTGTGTGGGAACAAGCTCTTGGATAGAGGCTGTAAAAGAGGAGATGTAATTGTGAAAGCACCTGTGAAAAGGTGAGAAGAATCTACTGGGAGAGAATAATGGGTAGCATGAGGGAATTTAGGAGTGTGGAGATATTCTGGGAGATAATCAGGGAAAAGAGAAGAGGTGGAGAGAATCAGGCAAAAGGTGGAGATATTCAGGGAGTGAATCATGGAGAAATCAAGGGGATTTGATGCTTGATGTAAACTCTATAAATTGAGGCATAGCCCTAATGAGAATTTGCTGGTTTTTGAGTATCCATGCCTACATTAATCTATCTGCTAATTATTCACTAATTACGTCTTAATCATTTCTTAATCACTTTGTTAATCATGTTGATTCTAGTGTTTGATCCACCATAGCTCATCATTATGCTCACATTTCAACAGAAGTAACATGGTGGTTAAATAAGCATTGGGAGACTTAGCAGGTTGTAGAAGGCACAACTGAGAGGATAACGAAGATAAATCTGTGTGAATGGGATCTGCTAGCCATTGTCACCTATTAATGGAGGCATTTGCAAACCCTAAACCAACTCTCTGTTAGCATTAAGCATTTGGGAGGGAAATTATACTATGGATCTTCGCAAGAGAAGGGTGAACGGTTGATGCTAACAAGAGATTGAAGCTCAAAAACGACCGTCGGCTTTGGTGTTTTCTCCAACCCTAATCACGATTTTTTTTTTTTTTTGCATTAACCATTTCATCATACCTTCTTGAGCTTGAATTTTGCTTATCTCATGCTTTCTTACGAGATTTGAGAAATTTCTTGAGATCTAGGATTTCTCACCAAATTAGGGTTTTTGGGGGATTTTTGCCAAAATTGATTCCATAATCTTCTTCCTTATGCTTCCTCCTACTCACTCATGCATTGGTTAACTCTCAAACCATGGGATTAGGGTTTCTTGACCTTTTTTTTCCAATTTGGGGGTTTTTCCAAAATTAGGGTTTGCTCTTACAATTTCATAAGATTGGCATTGTTTTGCCCCTTGTGTAGTGTTCTCTTGTCTTACGTGCTCTCTTGAAGATCGTTTCTACCATGTGTGGGTGGAACAATAGAGAGCAGATGGAAGGGAACATGGGTACGTCAAAGAGTAGTGACAAGCACAACATACCCTGTGTAGTGTTCTCTTGTCTTACGTGCTCTCTTGAAGACTGTTTCTACCATGTGTGGGTGGAACCATAGAGAGAAGATGGAAGGGAACATGAGCACTTGAGAGGGTAGTGTGAGTTGGTGGCCGAAATGCCTACAAACTATTGGTGGCCGAAATGCCTATAAACTATGTGTAGCAGAAATGCTTATGGAACACCAGGCTATCTATGCCTGCGCGAGTGATTGTTTTATCTTGTTACTTGAGTCCACCTCTCATCCAAAGTGTGTGGTCAGAGTACCAACACGGAGTGCAAGTGGTAAAGTGGACATGATACCTGGTTGGCAAGGGACTTATGTGTACGCCAAGGGTCATGTGGATTGGCATTAATTTGGGATTTCTTACCAAAATTAGAGTCTCCACCTAAAATTTTTGAGGTCCAAGGTGTAACTTCTTTTCCCCACGTTCTCCTCTATCCATACATGCCACCCTTGCTACATTCTTGAAGGGAAATTAGGGTTTCTTGGAAACTTTGTTGTTTTTGGGAAATTTTTGCAAATCAGGGTTTATGGCACTCATTTTCTAAAATTTATCATTGCCAATAGCCTTCTACACTATCTCAATACCCCATTCTACTAGCGCATAAGCAAACTTTGAAGATCTTGAAACTTTGTTTCTTCATAAAGCATGTGTTTTAAGCTCCTATGAACCCTTTCCCTCCCTTATGTTCAAGAATTTCAATCCATTTCATGGGGAAATAAAGGTTTTATCAAAATTAAGGTTTTGGAATGATTGGGATTGAACTCTCTTCATAAGTGTGTCAATCATGCTTTCTCATACCATAATTCACCCTTATATCCACAAACTTCATTGTATCACACACTAATTAGGGTTTCTCAAAAATCAAGGTTTCTTGAGTGCATTCGGTGCTGCATTGATTCCTTGCATTACACTCTCACCCTAATGTGGCGATTGAGTTTGGTGGTGTGTGGCAATATGGGAGATTGATCTTGTGGAAAGAATACTGTAAATCGTCACTTGGCATGAGTCATGCTAAGATTTGGACTGTAAGCTCCTATACATTACTCTCTTTACATTTCTAGCATTTCCATTGTGCAGTCTCAATTCAAATAAGCACTAGTATATCTAGCATGTGGAGCGGGTACCCTTGGCATTGGTTGAGAGGCCAAGGGGGAGCATGCTTGAACTCTCCTTGTCCTAAGTGCTTTTGGAAAAGTAGCACAAGGAGGGAGATTATGTACATGGTGATCAAGACATGGCCTCAACCCTTGCCATTGGATTCCAAACTTTGGTAAGGGGGTGAGAAAGCTTGGCTAGGAAACTGGCAAAGTAAAATCTCTTCATTGACTTGCTACATCGAATCAAATCAGCAATAGTTATATGTATACAAGTGGGAATGAATTGAAATGCAATTGACAAATCAATGGGGTTTTATAAGGAGGCATAGTTGGCACTATTGGGCACATTGATATTAGATATAGTGATTGAGATTGGCTCATAAATGCACTAAGGTCATGCCAAAATTTTTCCAAAGTCTAGTCAAAATGCCTTGGATGGATGCGATTTGGATACATTATGATGCTTTAGATATGCCGGGATGCATACATGCAGTGGTTTGCAAGTTGGTTGCTTACATGTTAACAATTTGACATAATCTATAGTTTTTAGAAAAGTGTGATTCGATCTAGGAGATTTTGGACTAAACCTGAATTGAATATTAGGATTTATTCCACACCATTAAGGATTCCCATAGAGCCCTCAACTACCCCGTTTTGTTTTCAAGTTAATGAGCTATGCCCGTTTCTCTACCGCATACCATGTTTGGACAAAATTTGAGCCAAGTCTCAGATCATAAATTTGACTTCACCATTGCGTTCTCCACTAGCCAAATACCTTAACCACCAAGCTTTAACTCATTTGGAGCATTGGAGTACAAGCGGTGCACCAAGCTATCACTATTTGACTGTAGGAAAAAGTCAAAACAATGTCATTTAGAGGGTTGATTAAACCAAAATTAACATCATACCCCTTATCCTAACACCTTCCCATAGAGTCCTAGAACACCGAAATCTGACATCCTATCACAAAATTGCCAGAACAACCTATTATGGCTGCCGATATAAAGCCAAAAGGTAGACCTAGAAAGCTATCATTAGCAATGGTGGAGGATATGGAAGGGGAGGAATTGATGGAACACGACACTATGGACACAATGGAAGAGCTTGAAGAGCAAATTCTTTGGGAATCACTCTAAAAATTCCTCTTAATCCATGGGTCAAACTTCAAAGGGAGTTGAAGAGGATGCTAAGGTGGGTAGTGCCCATAAGAGCACCTCTATAAGTTCGCAAGCCATTTCAAATGACAATTGCTCGTGAGTAAACTTGATTTTAAGCCACTCATGGTAGATAGATTGGATATCATTAACCAAACCTTGACTTCAAAGTTTGAATCTATGACTACCAAGATGGAAGCTATTGAAGATCAATCAGTTGGGTCAATCCATGAATCAACACAATGAAGAAGCTATTGAGGGTAGAATTGGTGGGATTCAAATCTATGCCTTAGATCTTACCAACCAACCTCCCGAGTTTTTCCTAGGGATAAACAATCTCTGAGAAAGTATTATAAATAAGCATATGCAATCTTGTTCACAAAATGTAAAAAAAGTGAACATTATCTTTTGCACCTCTTTAGTTTTCCTCAAATTTGGCGCTAATGCATGCTCTCGTTTTTTTTTTCATGGCAACAAGATGACGAAGCTGAAAGGAAATTCCTACTTAAGCAGTTGAAACCCTCTTCCTTCTCAAGAGAAGGAAAATATGTTGTTAAATATGCACAGAGGCATGTATAGAGTCCATGACCGACGATTTCTCTCTTGTTTGGTGCTAATAAAGCCAACCAATCTATGGTGGCGTGTTTTTGACTAATCGATGATGCTAAGCTATGGTGGTGGAAGGAGTGGTGTAGAGAAAAGGATGTCCAAGAAAGCTCTATCACCTATAGGAACAAAGCAAGGGAGCTATTAAGGAGAGGTACTTGCCTTTAGACTTTAAACCCTAAAAAGATAAATGAGTTTTATAGCCTGACCCCAAAGAACTCCTCAGTGGATGCTTACTACTCCCAATTTGTTAGGCCCAAGAAGTATGCTCCAACTATGACCTTGGCTCAATCCATTAGCCAATTTGTACAAGGTTTTAACCCCTCTCCTCAACCATCGTCTAGAATCCATGCAGTCGACTAGCTTTTAGGATGTGACTTTTAGAAGATGAGTTGAAGGATAGAAATAGCAACAACTTTAGGAAAAGACCTTACCTTGAATCGTCCAATGCAGGGTGACCTTCTGGATTGCCCTTCAATCAACTGCCGTTTAGTGGTCAAATTTCATGGCCATTGTTGCCTCGCTCGCGAAAACCTTACACAATGACCTAGCATGGCAAAGAGGAATGACTACAATTGCCACCAACCAGGTCACCGACATGTTAATGCCCTCTTCTACCCAAGGCTGTTAACCTTTCAAAATTACCTCCTCTAAACTTTCCCAAGAACCCACAAACTGATCCTAGGAGAAGATCTGCTTCCATTCAACAACCCGGTCAAGTAAGAAATGGAGTCCACAGCCCCAAAGGTGGGTATCATTGAAGAGGTTGTGGAAGAGGAAGAGTTGCTATGATCCAAGCTAAAGAAAAAACCCTTGAAGATGAAGAGGAGGATAGAGCCTAGGTTCATGTTGAAAGAGCACCAAGGTGAAAATAAACAATTTTCAGTGATCCAGACACCAGCATCATATCATGGTAAACATTTTAAATTGTTGATTGATTATAGAAGTACTCATTCATTTCCTTCACCAAAGTGCATCAGACAATTAGGTCTTAATAAAAACCATCCAAGAAAATGGCATCGAGCTAGCTAGTGGCAAGGAAGTAATTTACCAATATACCATAGGAGATCTAGAGTTTGATAAAACCCATCCATGAAAATGGCATCGAGCTAGATAATGACAAGGAAGTACTTTCCCAATATACCATAGGAGATATAGAGTTTTATCTTATTGGCAAACTAACGAGTTGCTATTTCCATATGATGCCCCTGGATATTCATTTCTTGGAATGGATTGGCTAAAAGAATAAAAGCCCACCATCAACTGTGAGAATGGAGAAATCTCATTTAAGGATGCCAAAAATGAAGAAGTAGTGGCTTCAGGGAGGACTGGTAGACCCAGCTTACAGCTAGTCAAGGGCAGTAAGTTACTAATGGGTATCAGGAAGAATCAAAGGATGTTTGTTGTAAAACTCAACAAGGTAGAGAAAGATACTATAGGGAGTAAACCTGACTGGATATAAGACTACAAAGATCTCTTCCCAAAGGAACTTACCTAGATGCCCACAAAGGGAAATTTACCATGAGATTGAGCTTATTCACGGAGCACAACCTGTGGCAAAAAGGGTATATAAAATGTTAGTTCCAGAGTCAATAGAACTCAAGGAATAACTTTGACCGATGTTAGAGAAAACGTTCATCAAACCAAGTGTATTGCCTTGGGGAGCTTCGGTCCTATTTCAAAAGAAGAAGGATGGAACCTTACGATTATGCATTGACTATAGGGGTCTAAATTAACTCACTCTAAAAAATAAGTATTCAATCCCTAAGATTGTCAAACTTTTAGATCGATTTCACGAAGACCAAGTCTTCACCAAGATTGATTTAAAGTCTGGTTATTATCAGATTAGATTCAAGGAGGAGGGAAGACACCCCAAAGATAACATTCAACTCCATATATGGGCATTGTGAATACACCGTGATGATGACATTTGGGTTGACTAATTCCCCAGCAACTTGCAATAGGCTCGTGCAAGATATATTCAAGAAGCAGCTAGATAAATTACCTTGGTGTTCTTTGACTCACAAAATTTTGGTCTCAGATTACTAGGAAGGGCATATCTTGTATACATGCTCCAAATACCTAGAGTCTCATAACCTCTGTGCTGGAAAAAAGGAAGGCCCAAAGATAATTCTCTACATTGGCATTGCCTAGGAAATCTATAGACACCTGCACTAGCTTGATATTGTCAAGGGATTTGACCAACCCTTGCATTGGCACAACAATTGGAGCACGGATCCCTATCCTTCTGAGTTGGGTCAGGACTCAAAGGATTGTAATGACGCAACAACCTTTAGATTAGGTCTAGGACCATGGTCATGGGATCAGGTATAAAAGGGGCTCATGGGTTGTCATTTGTACCTTTTATGAACTTTTATGATCTTTGGACATTATCTCTCTTGGACATTTGTATGTCCTTGGAGCCTTTGGCTAGCATAGGCTTATAGAAGGATATTTCCATCCTCTCGCTGCTGCTGAGAGGTTAACTCACTTAGGCATCATGGCTCTTTGTATGAGATTATCTCCTTAATCTTGCATTAATTAATGTGGTGATTATCCCATATCTCAGCTTTATTATCACTTCATTCCAATCGGTACTAGAGCTCTTGGCTCGATTTGAGCAAATTTCTATAGAATGCAAGAGTTCTTGATTTTCTTGAAAACTTTGTTACATGAATGAAGTGCTTCAAGCTGATTATACATGGATTAGTGGTGGGCATGAAGATCATGGAGCTTGGCCACAAGATTTGATGTCATTTTGGGAGAAATTGCATCAATTTTGGAGAAATTTTGATGACCGAGCACATTTTGGATCAAAATTTGATTAGGACAAGCAAAGTTTCGAGGTGTGGACTTGCAAAAAAAAAAACATCTTTCTTCCCCTCACTTATAAATGGAAGATTGGTGTAGATGGAGACTTGGAGCAACCATGAAGTTGTTGAAATATACAAGTGAATAGGGTGTGTGTGGGAACAAGCTCTTGGATAGAGGCTGTAAAAGAGGAGATGTAATTGTGAAAGCACCTGTGAAAAGGTGAGAAGAATCTACTGGGAGAGAATAATGGGTAGCATGAGGGAATTTAGGAGTGTGGAGATATTCTGGGAGATAATCAGGGAAAAGAGAAGAGGTGGAGAGAATCAGGCAAAAGGTGGAGATATTCAGGGAGTGAATCATGGAGAAATCAAGGGGATTTGATGCTTGATGTAAACTCTATAAATTGAGGCATAGCCCTAATGAGAATTTGCTGGTTTTTGAGTATCCATGCCTACATTAATCTATCGGCTAATTATTCACTAATTATGTCTTAATCATTTCTTAATCACTTTGTTAATCATGTTGATTCTAGTGTTTGATCCACCATAGCTCATCATTATGCTCAAATTTCAACATGGTATCAGAGCCATGCCTAGAATCAACCAGATTTATGAGCCCATTAGTGAATTAATCAGGATTAGTAAAATAATTAGCAAAAAAATCAGTTTTTAGTAAGCTTTCACTCTTCCCCTTCACCCCCAGCCAGTGGAGGGTCTCTAGCATCTAGCACACATCAAATTAGGGCAAAAGCTTCTAGCCATAGCTAGCTAAGCTCCTTAGCTTCAAGCCTATGCAAAAAACGTAGCAAACCGCCAACGCGTTTGGGAGAATTCGCCGTTTTTGCAGGCGCCGTTTTTCTGAGGTATTTTTGCCATTGCTACTTGCTCCAAACAAATTACTTCAATTCCCTTTAGCACAAGGGGTAATCAAGCATGCTCTACAAGCTGGTGAAGTCAGAATTGAGTTTCATCAAATCTACAGTGAGATCCAAGCTCTTCATCAAATCTGCAGGTGACTTTGGTAAAACAGAGATTAAGCTTTCATTATTTGGTCAAATCTTGTGTTTCTTGGCTTAATCCTCTACTAGACTCATTGCTATTGATGCCTTTGAAAGCATTTGAGCTCATTTGAAGTGGAAGGCACCAGATCTGGACTCCCCACATACTCTGTTTTCTGCACATAAAACAGAGCATTAATTTGCTAATCAGTGATTAATCAGTGCTAATCACTGTACTTTGGTGCAATTGAGGGTTCAAATTAACCATTAGGTATCTGATACAGATCCCTATAACTTCAGATTGGAAATCGGAGTTGGTTTGATACTCCAACCATCCCGTACAAATTGGTTACCCTTAATTTAGTGTAATTTCTGGAAAAATTCTGCTGATAAAATTGTGAAAATCATCATTTTGCATTTAACCCTTGGTTAATGCCTGTAAATCTCACTCAAATTCACGATTATTCACAGCCAGAATTGCATTTGGAATGTGCATGAGAATGAATGCTATACGCATTATGTATTGGGCACATTTTATCAGTGTAAAAATGGGAACAGACACTGCCCTTGTCCAGATTAAGGCAAGAGGTAAGACCTCCCGCATAAATTTGGGTTTGCATTGCATAATGATACAAAATAAACATAAAAAGCCCAAAGGAATTGTCAGCAAAACATTGAAACATGTTGCTCACATGGAGCAAAATGACCTGACGGACAAGCTCATGGCCCCAGCCATGAAAGAAGAAGAATATCTCTTCCCAAGAAGAGGATCCACACCGAGAAGAAGACCTGAAGGAAGACATGGACACGAGAAGAGAAGCTGCCACAAGAAGAGAAGCTGCCCCGAGAAGAGAAGCTGCCCCGAGAAGACTGAAAGAAGAGACGGACGCGTGGAGAGATGCTGAAGAGAAGAGAAGATGTGAGGCTCCAAAGAGTGAGGAGCCATGTGAAAATCTCTGAGAGAGAGAGAGAGAGAGAGAGAGAGAGAGAGAGAGAGAGAGAGAGAGAGAGAGAGAGCCCACAACCCAATGTAACCTGCCCCAATAAAGTAAAACCACCTCTGAGCCACCGATGATGTAGGCCACGTGGTAGTTGTATGTGTGAGCACTTTAGTCAAGGTCGCGGGCACTTATAGTAGCCTTGGACACATAGAGAGAGAGAGAGTGTCAAGGACTATGGAGTTTAGGGACTTGAGGCACTGCGCGGACTGTCAAGTAAGAAAGAAACTTGATACAGGGTCCAGGTGTGCTGAGATAACTTGAGGGGAGGAGTAGACACTGGTCGCGGACTGCCGAGTAATGGGTGGCAAACTTGGTATAGGGTCTAGGTGTGCTAGGATTATTCACTTGAGGGGAGGTGTTGAAATATACAAGTGAATAGGGTGTGTGTGGGAACAAGCTCTTGGATAGAGGCTGTAAAAGAGGAGATGTAATTGTGAAAGCACCTGTGAAAAGGTGAGAAGAATCTACTGGGAGAGAATAATGGGTAGCATGAGGGAATTTAGGAGTGTGGAGATATTCTGGGAGATAATCAGGGAAAAGAGAAGAGGTGGAGAGAATCAGGCAAAAGGTGGAGATATTCAGGGAGTGAATCATGGAGAAATCAAGGGGATTTGATGCTTGATGTAAACTCTATAAATTGAGGCATAGCCCTAATGAGAATTTGCTGGTTTTTGAGTATCCATGCCTACATTAATCTATCTGCTAATTATTCACTAATTACGTCTTAATCATTTCTTAATCACTTTGTTAATCATGTTGATTCTAGTGTTTGATCCACCATAGCTCATCATTATGCTCACATTTCAACAGAAGTAACATGGTGGTTAAATAAGCATTGGGAGACTTAGCAGGTTGTAGAAGGCACAACTGAGAGGATAACGAAGATAAATCTGTGTGAATGGGATCTGCTAGCCATTGTCACCTATTAATGGAGGCATTTGCAAACCCTAAACAACCTCTCTGTTAGCATTAAGCATTTGGGAGGGAAATTATACTATGGATCTTCGCAAGAGAAGGGTGAACGGTTGATGCTAACAAGAGATTGAAGCTCAAAAACGACCGTCGGCTTTGGTGTTTTCTCCAACCCTAATCACGATTTTTTTTTTGCATTAACCATTTCATCATACCTTCTTGAGCTTGAATTTTGCTTATCTCATGCTTTCTTACGAGATTTGAGAAATTTCTTGAGATCTAGGATTTCTCACCAAATTAGGGTTTTTGGGGGATTTTTGCCAAAATTGATTCCATAATCTTCTTCCTTATGCTTCCTCCTACTCACTCATGCATTGGTTAACTCTCAAACCATGGGATTAGGGTTTCTTGACCTTTTTTTTCCAATTTGGGGGTTTTTCCAAAATTAGGGTTTGCTCTTACAATTTCATAAGATTGGCATTGTTTTGCCCCTTGTGTAGTGTTCTCTTGTCTTACGTGCTCTCTTGAAGATCGTTTCTACCATGTGTGGGTGGAACAATAGAGAGCAGATGGAAGGGAACATGGGTACGTCAAAGAGTAGTGACAAGCACAACATACCCTGTGTAGTGTTCTCTTGTCTTACGTGCTCTCTTGAAGACTGTTTCTACCATGTGTGGGTGGAACCATAGAGAGAAGATGGAAGGGAACATGAGCACTTGAGAGGGTAGTGTGAGTTGGTGGCCGAAATGCCTACAAACTATTGGTGGCCGAAATGCCTATAAACTATGTGTAGCAGAAATGCTTATGGAACACCAAGCTATCTATGCCTGCGCGAGTGATTGTTTTATCTTGTTACTTGAGTCCACCTCTCATCCAAAGTGTGTGGTCAGAGTACCAACACGGAGTGCAAGTGGTAAAGTGGACATGATACCTGGTTGGCAAGGGACTTATGTGTACGCCAAGGGTCATGTGGATTGGCATTAATTTGGGATTTCTTACCAAAATTAGAGTCTCCACCTAAAATTTTTGAGGTCCAAGGTGTAACTTCTTTTCCCCACGTTCTCCTCTATCCATACATGCCACCCTTGCTACATTCTTGAAGGGAAATTAGGGTTTCTTGGAAACTTTGTTGTTTTTGGGAAATTTTTGCAAATCAGGGTTTATGGCACTCATTTTCTAAAATTTATCATTGCCAATAGCCTTCTACACTATCTCAATACCCCATTCTACTAGCGCATAAGCAAACTTTGAAGATCTTGAAACTTTGTTTCTTCATAAAGCATGTGTTTTAAGCTCCTATGAACCCTTTCCCTCCCTTATGTTCAAGAATTTCAATCCATTTCATGGGGAAATAAAGGTTTTATCAAAATTAAGGTTTTGGAATGATTGGGATTGAACTCTCTTCATAAGTGTGTCAATCATGCTTTCTCATACCATAATTCACCCTTATATCCACAAACTTCATTGTATCACACACTAATTAGGGTTTCTCAAAAATCAAGGTTTCTTGAGTGCATTCGGTGCTGCATTGATTCCTTGCATTACACTCTCACCCTAATGTGGCGATTGAGTTTGGTGGTGTGTGGCAATATGGGAGATTGATCTTGTGGAAAGAATACTGTAAATCGTCACTTGGCATGAGTCATGCTAAGATTTGGACTGTAAGCTCCTATACATTACTCTCTTTACATTTCTAGCATTTCCATTGTGCAGTCTCAATTCAAATAAGCACTAGTATATCTAGCATGTGGAGCGGGTACCCTTGGCATTGGTTGAGAGGCCAAGGGGGAGCATGCTTGAACTCTCCTTGTCCTAAGTGCTTTTGGAAAAGTAGCACAAGGAGGGAGATTATGTACATGGTGATCAAGACATGGCCTCAACCCTTGCCATTGGATTCCAAACTTTGGTAAGGGGGTGAGAAAGCTTGGCTAGGAAACTGGCAAAGTAAAATCTCTTCATTGACTTGCTACATCGAATCAAATCAGCAATAGTTATATGTATACAAGTGGGAATGAATTGAAATGCAATTGACAAATCAATGGGGTTTTATAAGGAGGCATAGTTGGCACTATTGGGCACATTGATATTAGATATAGTGATTGAGATTGGCTCATAAATGCACTAAGGTCATGCCAAAATTTTTCCAAAGTCTAGTCAAAATGCCTTGGATGGATGCGATTTGGATACATTATGATGCTTTAGATATGCCGGGATGCATACATGCAGTGGTTTGCAAGTTGGTTGCTTACATGTTAACAATTTGACATAATCTATAGTTTTTAGAAAAGTGTGATTCGATCTAGGAGATTTTGGACTAAACCTGAATTGAATATTAGGATTTATTCCACACCATTAAGGATTCCCATAGAGCCCTCAACTACCCCGTTTTGTTTTCAAGTTAATGAGCTATGCCCGTTTCTCTACCGCATACCATGTTTGGACAAAATTTGAGCCAAGTCTCAGATCATAAATTTGACTTCACCATTGCGTTCTCCACTAGCCAAATACCTTAACCACCAAGCTTTAACTCATTTGGAGCATTGGAGTACAAGCGGTGCACCAAGCTATCACTATTTGACTGTAGGAAAAAGTCAAAACAATGTCATTTAGAGGGTTGATTAAACCAAAATTAACATCATACCCCTTATCCTAACACCTTCCCATAGAGTCCTAGAACACCGAAATCTGACATCCTATCACAAAATTGCCAGAACAACCTATTATGGCTGCCGATATAAAGCCAAAAGGTAGACCTAGAAAGCTATCATTAGCAATGGTGGAGGATATGGAAGGGGAGGAATTGATGGAACACGACACTATGGACACAATGGAAGAGCTTGAAGAGAAAATTCTTTGGGAATCACTCTAAAAATTCCTCTTAATCCATGGGTCAAACTTCAAAGGGAGTTGAAGAGGATGCTAAGGTGGGTAGTGCCCATAAGAGCACCTCTATAAGTTCGCAAGCCATTTCAAATGACAATTGCTCGTGAGTAAACTTGATTTTAAGCCACTCATGGTAGATAGATTGGATATCATTAACCAAACCTTGACTTCAAAGTTTGAATCTATGACTACCAAGATGGAAGCTATTGAAGATCAATCAGTTGGGTCAATCCATGAATCAACACAATGAAGAAGCTATTGAGGGTAGAATTGGTGGGATTCAAATCTATGCCTTAGATCTTACCAACCAACCTCCCGAGTTTTTCCTAGGGATAAACAATCTCTGAGAAAGTATTATAAATAAGCATATGCAATCTTGTTCACAAAATGTAAAAAAAGTGAACATTATCTTTTGCACCTCTTTAGTTTTCCTCAAATTTGGCGCTAATGCATGCTCTCGTTTTTTTTTCATGGCAACAAGATGACGAAGCTGAAAGGAAATTCCTACTTAAGCAGTTGAAACCCTCTTCCTTCTCAAGAGAAGGAAAATATGTTGTTAAATATGCACAGAGGCATGTATAGAGTCCATGACCGACGATTTCTCTCTTGTTTGGTGCTAATAAAGCCAACCAATCTATGGTGGCGTGTTTTTGACTAATCGATGATGCTAAGCTATGGTGGTGGAAGGAGTGGTGTAGAGAAAAGGATGTCCAAGAAAGCTCTATCACCTATAGGAACAAAGCAAGGGAGCTATTAAGGAGAGGTACTTGCCTTTAGACTTTAAACCCTAAAAAGATAAATGAGTTTTATAGCCTGACCCCAAAGAACTCCTCAGTGGATGCTTACTACTCCCAATTTGTTAGGCCCAAGAAGTATGCTCCAACTATGACCTTGGCTCAATCCATTAGCCAATTTGTACAAGGTTTTAACCCCTCTCCTCAACCATCGTCTAGAATCCATGCAGTCGACTAGCTTTTAGGATGTGACTTTTAGAAGATGAGTTGAAGGATAGAAATAGCAACAACTTTAGGAAAAGACCTTACCTTGAATCGTCCAATGCAGGGTGACCTTCTGGATTGCCCTTCAATCAACTGCCGTTTAGTGGTCAAATTTCATGGCCATTGTTGCCTCGCTCGCGAAAACCTTACACAATGACCTAGCATGGCAAAGAGGAATGACTACAATTGCCACCAACCAGGTCACTGACATGTTAATGCCCTCTTCTACCCAAGGCTGTTAACCTTTCAAAATTACCTCCTCTAAACTTTCCCAAGAACCCACAAACTGATCCTAGGAGAAGATCTGCTTCCATTCAACAACCCGGTCAAGTAAGAAATGGAGTCCACAGCCCCAAAGGTGGGTATCATTGAAGAGGTTGTGGAAGAGGAAGAGTTGCTATGATCCAAGCTAAAGAAAAAACCCTTGAAGATGAAGAGGAGGATAGAGCCTAGGTTCATGTTGAAAGAGCACCAAGGTGAAAATAAACAATTTTCAGTGATCCAGACACCAGCATCATATCATGGTAAACATTTTAAATTGTTGATTGATTATAGAAGTACTCATTCATTTCCTTCACCAAAGTGCATCAGACAATTAGGTCTTAATAAAAACCATCCAAGAAAATGGCATCGAGCTAGCTAGTGGCAAGGAAGTAATTTACCAATATACCATAGGAGATCTAGAGTTTGATAAAACCCATCCATGAAAATGGCATCGAGCTAGATAATGACAAGGAAGTACTTTCCCAATATACCATAGGAGATATAGAGTTTTATCTTATTGGCAAACTAACGAGTTGCTATTTCCATATGATGCCCCTGGATATTCATTTCTTGGAATGGATTGGCTAAAAGAATAAAAGCCCACCATCAACTGTGAGAATGGAGAAATCTCATTTAAGGATGCCAAAAATGAAGAAGTAGTGGCTTCAGGGAGGACTGGTAGACCCAGCTTACAGCTAGTCAAGGGCAGTAAGTTACTAATGGGTATCAGGAAGAATCAAAGGATGTTTGTTGTAAAACTCAACAAGGTAGAGAAAGATACTATAGGGAGTAAACCTGACTGGATATAAGACTACAAAGATCTCTTCCCAAAGGAACTTACCTAGATGCCCACAAAGGGAAATTTACCATGAGATTGAGCTTATTCACGGAGCACAACCTGTGGCAAAAAGGGTATATAAAATGTTAGTTCCAGAGTCAATAGAACTCAAGGAATAACTTTGACCGATGTTAGAGAAAACGTTCATCAAACCAAGTGTATTGCCTTGGGGAGCTTCGGTCCTATTTCAAAAGAAGAAGGATGGAACCTTACGATTATGCATTGACTATAGGGGTCTAAATTAACTCACTCTAAAAAATAAGTATTCAATCCCTAAGATTGTCAAACTTTTAGATCGATTTCACGAAGACCAAGTCTTCACCAAGATTGATTTAAAGTCTGGTTATTATCAGATTAGATTCAAGGAGGAGGGAAGACACCCCAAAGATAACATTCAACTCCATATATGGGCATTGTGAATACACCGTGATGATGACATTTGGGTTGACTAATTCCCCAGCAACTTGCAATAGGCTCGTGCAAGATATATTCAAGAAGCAGCTAGATAAATTACCTTGGTGTTCTTTGACTCACAAAATTTTGGTCTCAGATTACTAGGAAGGGCATATCTTGTATACATGCTCCAAATACCTAGAGTCTCATAACCTCTGTGCTGGAAAAAAGGAAGGCCCAAAGATAATTCTCTACATTGGCATTGCCTAGGAAATCTATAGACACCTGCACTAGCTTGATATTGTCAAGGGATTTGACCAACCCTTGCATTGGCACAACAATTGGAGCACGGATCCCTATCCTTCTGAGTTGGGTCAGGACTCAAAGGATTGTAATGACGCAACAACCTTTAGATTAGGTCTAGGACCATGGTCATGGGATCAGGTATAAAAGGGGCTCATGGGTTGTCATTTGTACCTTTTATGAACTTTTATGATCTTTGGACATTATCTCTCTTGGACATTTGTATGTCCTTGGAGCCTTTGGCTAGCATAGGCTTATAGAAGGATATTTCCATCCTCTCGCTGCTGCTGAGAGGTTAACTCACTTAGGCATCATGGCTCTTTGTATGAGATTATCTCCTTAATCTTGCATTAATTAATGTGGTGATTATCCCATATCTCAGCTTTATTATCACTTCATTCCAATCGGTACTAGAGCTCTTGGCTCGATTTGAGCAAATTTCTATAGAATGCAAGAGTTCTTGATTTTCTTGAAAACTTTGTTACATGAATGAAGTGCTTCAAGCTGATTATACATGGATTAGTGGTGGGCATGAAGATCATGGAGCTTGGCCACAAGATTTGATGTCATTTTGGGAGAAATTGCATCAATTTTGGAGAAATTTTGATGACCGAGCACATTTTGGATCAAAATTTGATTAGGACAGGCAAAGTTTCGAGGTGTGGACTTGCAAAAAAAAAAACATCTTTCTTCCCCTCACTTATAAATGGAAGATTGGTGTAGATGGAGACTTGGAGCAACCATGAAGTTGTTGAAATATACAAGTGAATAGGGTGTGTGTGGGAACAAGCTCTTGGATAGAGGCTGTAAAAGAGGAGATGTAATTGTGAAAGCACCTGTGAAAAGGTGAGAAGAATCTACTGGGAGAGAATAATGGGTAGCATGAGGGAATTTAGGAGTGTGGAGATATTCTGGGAGATAATCAGGGAAAAGAGAAGAGGTGGAGAGAATCAGGCAAAAGGTGGAGATATTCAGGGAGTGAATCATGGAGAAATCAAGGGGATTTGATGCTTGATGTAAACTCTATAAATTGAGGCATAGCCCTAATGAGAATTTGCTGGTTTTTGAGTATCCATGCCTACATTAATCTATCGGCTAATTATTCACTAATTATGTCTTAATCATTTCTTAATCACTTTGTTAATCATGTTGATTCTAGTGTTTGATCCACCATAGCTCATCATTATGCTCAAATTTCAACATGGTATCAGAGCCATGCCTAGAATCAACCAGATTTATGAGCCCATTAGTGAATTAATCAGGATTAGTAAAATAATTAGCAAAAAAATCAGTTTTTAGTAAGCTTTCACTCTTCCCCTTCACCCCCAGCCAGTGGAGGGTCTCTAGCATCTAGCACACATCAAATTAGGGCAAAAGCTTCTAGCCATAGCTAGCTAAGCTCCTTAGCTTCAAGCCTATGCAAAAAACGTAGCAAACTGCCAGCGCGTTTGGGAGAATTCGCCGTTTCTGCAGGCGCCGTTTTTCTGAGGTATTTTTGCCATTGCTACTTGCTCCAAACAAATTACTTCAATTCCCTTTAGCACAAGGGGTAATCAAGCATGCTCTACAAGCTGGTGAAGTCAGAATTGAGTTTCATCAAATCTACAGTGAGATCCAAGCTCTTCATCAAATCTGCAGGTGACTTTGGTAAAACAGAGATTAAGCTTTCATTATTTGGTCAAATCTTGTGTTTCTTGGCTTAATCCTCTACTAGACTCATTGCTATTGATGCCTTTGAAAGCATTTGAGCTCATTTGAAGTGGAAGGCACCAGATCTGGACTCCCCACATACTCTGTTTTCTGCACATAAAACAGAGCATTAATTTGCTAATCAGTGATTAATCAGTGCTAATCACTGTACTTTGGTGCAATTGAGGGTTCAAATTAACCATTAGGTATCTGATACAGATCCCTATAACTTCAGATTGGAAATCGGAGTTGGTTTGATACTCCAACCATCCCGTACAAATTGGTTACCCTTAATTTAGTGTAATTTCTGGAAAAATTCTGCTGATAAAATTGTGAAAATCATCATTTTGCATTTAACCCTTGGTTAATGCCTGTAAATCTCACTCAAATTCACGATTATTCACAGCCAGAATTGCATTTGGAATGTGCATGAGAATGAATGCTATACGCATTATGTATTGGGCACATTTTATCAGTGTAAAAATGGGAACAGACACTGCCCTTGTCCAGATTAAGGCAAGAGGTAAGACCTCCCGCATAAATTTGGGTTTGCATTGCATAATGATACAAAATAAACATAAAAAGCCCAAAGGAATTGTCAGCAAAACATTGAAACATGTTGCTCACATGGAGCAAAATGACCTGACGGACAAGCTCATGGCCCCAGCCATGAAAGAAGAAGAATATCTCTTCCCAAGAAGAGGATCCACACCGAGAAGAAGACCTGAAGGAAGACATGGACACGAGAAGAGAAGCTGCCACAAGAAGAGAAGCTGCCCCGAGAAGAGAAGCTGCCCCGAGAAGACTGAAAGAAGAGACGGACGCGTGGAGAGATGCTGCCACGACAAGAAGACTGAAGAGAAGAGAAGATGTGAGGCTCCAAAGAGTGAGGAGCCATGTGAAAATCTCTGAGAGAGAGAGAGAGAGAGAGCCCACAACCCAATGTAACCTGCCCCAATAAAGTAAAACCACCTCTGAGCCACCGATGATGTAGGCCACGTGGTAGTTGTATGTGTGAGCACTTTAGTCAAGGTCGCGGGCACTTATAGTAGCCTTGGACACATAGAGAGAGAGAGAGTGTCAAGGACTATGGAGTTTAGGGACTTGAGGCACTGCGCGGACTGTCAAGTAAGAAAGAAACTTGATACAGGGTCCAGGTGTGCTGAGATAACTTGAGGGGAGGAGTAGACACTGGTCGCGGACTGCCGAGTAATGGGTGGCAAACTTGGTATAGGGTCTAGGTGTGCTAGGATTATTCACTTGAGGGGAGGTGTTGAAATATACAAGTGAATAGGGTGTGTGTGGGAACAAGCTCTTGGATAGAGGCTGTAAAAGAGGAGATGTAATTGTGAAAGCACCTGTGAAAAGGTGAGAAGAATCTACTGGGAGAGAATAATGGGTAGCATGAGGGAATTTAGGAGTGTGGAGATATTCTGGGAGATAATCAGGGAAAAGAGAAGAGGTGGAGAGAATCAGGCAAAAGGTGGAGATTTTCAGGGAGTGAATCATGGAGAAATCAAGGGGATTTGATGCTTGATGTAAACTCTATAAATTGAGGCATAGCCCTAATGAGAATTTGCTGGTTTTTGAGTATCCATGCCTACATTAATCTATCTGCTAATTATTCACTAATTACATCTTAATCATTTCTTAATCACTTTGTTAATCATGTTGATTCTAGTGTTTGATCCACCATAGCTCATCATTATGCTCACATTTCAACAGAAGTAACATGGTGGTTAAATAAGCATTGGGAGACTTAGCAGGTTGTAGAAGGCACAACTGAGAGGATAACGAAGATAAATCTGTGTGAATGGGATCTGCTAGCCATTGTCACCTATTAATGGAGGCATTTGCAAACCCTAAACAACCTCTCTGTTAGCATTAAGCATTTGGGAGGGAAATTATACTATGGATCTTCGCAAGAGAAGGGTGAACGGTTGATGCTAACAAGAGATTGAAGCTCAAAAACGACCGTCGGCTTTGGTGTTTTCTCCAACCCTAATCACGATTTTTTTTTTTTTTGCATTAACCATTTCATCATACCTTCTTGAGCTTGAATTTTGCTTATCTCATGCTTTCTTACGAGATTTGAGAAATTTCTTGAGATCTAGGATTTCTCACCAAATTAGGGTTTTTGGGGGATTTTTGCCAAAATTGATTCCATAATCTTCTTCCTTATGCTTCCTCCTACTCACTCATGCATTGGTTAACTCTCAAACCATGGGATTAGGGTTTCTTGACCTTTTTTTTCCAATTTGGGGGTTTTTCCAAAATTAGGGTTTGCTCTTACAATTTCATAAGATTGGCATTGTTTTGCCCCTTGTGTAGTGTTCTCTTGTCTTACGTGCTCTCTTGAAGATCGTTTCTACCATGTGTGGGTGGAACAATAGAGAGCAGATGGAAGGGAACATGGGTACGTCAAAGAGTAGTGACAAGCACAACATACCCTGTGTAGTGTTCTCTTGTCTTACGTGCTCTCTTGAAGACTGTTTCTACCATGTGTGGGTGGAACCATAGAGAGAAGATGGAAGGGAACATGAGCACTTGAGAGGGTAGTGTGAGTTGGTGGCCGAAATGCCTACAAACTATTGGTGGCCGAAATGCCTATAAACTATGTGTAGCAGAAATGCTTATGGAACACCAGGCTATCTATGCCTGCGCGAGTGATTGTTTTATCTTGTTACTTGAGTCCACCTCTCATCCAAAGTGTGTGGTCAGAGTACCAACACGGAGTGCAAGTGGTAAAGTGGACATGATACCTGGTTGGCAAGGGACTTATGTGTACGCCAAGGGTCATGTGGATTGGCATTAATTTGGGATTTCTTACCAAAATTAGAGTCTCCACCTAAAATTTTTGAGGTCCAAGGTGTAACTTCTTTTCCCCACGTTCTCCTCTATCCATACATGCCACCCTTGCTACATTCTTGAAGGGAAATTAGGGTTTCTTGGAAACTTTGTTGTTTTTGGGAAATTTTTGCAAATCAGGGTTTATGGCACTCATTTTCTAAAATTTATCATTGCCAATAGCCTTCTACACTATCTCAATACCCCATTCTACTAGCGCATAAGCAAACTTTGAAGATCTTGAAACTTTGTTTCTTCATAAAGCATGTGTTTTAAGCTCCTATGAACCCTTTCCCTCCCTTATGTTCAAGAATTTCAATCCATTTCATGGGGAAATAAAGGTTTTATCAAAATTAAGGTTTTGGAATGATTGGGATTGAACTCTCTTCATAAGTGTGTCAATCATGCTTTCTCATACCATAATTCACCCTTATATCCACAAACTTCATTGTATCACACACTAATTAGGGTTTCTCAAAAATCAAGGTTTCTTGAGTGCATTCGGTGCTGCATTGATTCCTTGCATTACACTCTCACCCTAATGTGGCGATTGAGTTTGGTGGTGTGTGGCAATATGGGAGATTGATCTTGTGGAAAGAATACTGTAAATCGTCACTTGGCATGAGTCATGCTAAGATTTGGACTGTAAGCTCCTATACATTACTCTCTTTACATTTCTAGCATTTCCATTGTGCAGTCTCAATTCAAATAAGCACTAGTATATCTAGCATGTGGAGCGGGTACCCTTGGCATTGGTTGAGAGGCCAAGGGGGAGCATGCTTGAACTCTCCTTGTCCTAAGTGCTTTTGGAAAAGTAGCACAAGGAGGGAGATTATGTACATGGTGATCAAGACATGGCCTCAACCCTTGCCATTGGATTCCAAACTTTGGTAAGGGGGTGAGAAAGCTTGGCTAGGAAACTGGCAAAGTAAAATCTCTTCATTGACTTGCTACATCGAATCAAATCAGCAATAGTTATATGTATACAAGTGGGAATGAATTGAAATGCAATTGACAAATCAATGGGGTTTTATAAGGAGGCATAGTTGGCACTATTGGGCACATTGATATTAGATATAGTGATTGAGATTGGCTCATAAATGCACTAAGGTCATGCCAAAATTTTTCCAAAGTCTAGTCAAAATGCCTTGGATGGATGCGATTTGGATACATTATGATGCTTTAGATATGCCGGGATGCATACATGCAGTGGTTTGCAAGTTGGTTGCTTACATGTTAACAATTTGACATAATCTATAGTTTTTAGAAAAGTGTGATTCGATCTAGGAGATTTTGGACTAAACCTGAATTGAATATTAGGATTTATTCCACACCATTAAGGATTCCCATAGAGCCCTCAACTACCCCGTTTTGTTTTCAAGTTAATGAGCTATGCCCGTTTCTCTACCGCATACCATGTTTGGACAAAATTTGAGCCAAGTCTCAGATCATAAATTTGACTTCACCATTGCGTTCTCCACTAGCCAAATACCTTAACCACCAAGCTTTAACTCATTTGGAGCATTGGAGTACAAGCGGTGCACCAAGCTATCACTATTTGACTGTAGGAAAAAGTCAAAACAATGTCATTTAGAGGGTTGATTAAACCAAAATTAACATCATACCCCTTATCCTAACACCTTCCCATAGAGTCCTAGAACACCGAAATCTGACATCCTATCACAAAATTGCCAGAACAACCTATTATGGCTGCCGATATAAAGCCAAAAGGTAGACCTAGAAAGCTATCATTAGCAATGGTGGAGGATATGGAAGGGGAGGAATTGATGGAACACGACACTATGGACACAATGGAAGAGCTTGAAGAGCAAATTCTTTGGGAATCACTCTAAAAATTCCTCTTAATCCATGGGTCAAACTTCAAAGGGAGTTGAAGAGGATGCTAAGGTGGGTAGTGCCCATAAGAGCACCTCTATAAGTTCGCAAGCCATTTCAAATGACGATTGCTCGTGAGTAAACTTGATTTTAAGCCACTCATGGTAGATAGATTGGATATCATTAACCAAACCTTGACTTCAAAGTTTGAATCTATGACTACCAAGATGGAAGCTATTGAAGATCAATCAGTTGGGTCAATCCATGAATCAACACAATGAAGAAGCTATTGAGGGTAGAATTGGTGGGATTCAAATCTATGCCTTAGATCTTACCAACCAACCTCCCGAGTTTTTCCTAGGGATAAACAATCTCTGAGAAAGTATTATAAATAAGCATATGCAATCTTGTTCACAAAATGTAAAAAAAGTAAACATTATCTTTTGCACCTCTTTAGTTTTCCTCAAATTTGGCGCTAATGCATGCTCTCGTTTTTTTTTCATGGCAACAAGATGACGAAGCTGAAAGGAAATTCCTACTTAAGCAGTTGAAACCCTCTTCCTTCTCAAGAGAAGGAAAATATGTTGTTAAATATGCACAGAGGCATGTATAGAGTCCATGACCGACGATTTC
Source organism: Cibotium barometz (assembly GCF_041138505.1). Lineage (NCBI taxonomy): Eukaryota > Viridiplantae > Streptophyta > Polypodiopsida > Cyatheales > Cibotiaceae > Cibotium > Cibotium barometz. Next base: position 37,077,588 of record NC_141097.1, on the reverse strand, counting down.
TCTCTTGTTTGGTGCTAATAAAGCCAACCAATCTATGGTGGCGTGTTTTTGACTAATCGATGATGCTAAGCTATGGTGGTGGAAGGAGTGGTGTAGAGAAAAGGATGTCCAAGAAAGCTCTATCACCTATAGGAACAAAGCAAGGGAGCTATTAAGGAGAGGTACTTGCCTTTAGACTTTAAACCCTAAAAAGATAAATGAGTTTTATAGCCTGACCCCAAAGAACTCCTCAGTGGATGCTTACTACTCCCAATTTGTTAGGCCCAAGAAATATGCTCCAACTATGACCTTGGCTCAATCCATTAGCCAATTTGTACAAGGTTTTAACCCCTCTCCTCAACCATCGTCTAGAATCCATGCAGTCGACTAGCTTTTAGGATGTGATTTCTTGAGCTAGACTTTTAGAAGATGAGTTGAAGGATAGAAATAGCAACAACTTTAGGAAAAGACCTTACCTTGAATCGTCCAATGCAGGGTGACCTTCTGGATTGCCCTTCAATCAACTGCCGTTTAGTGGTCAAATTTCATGGCCATTGTTGCCTCGCTCGCGAAAACCTTACACAATGACCTAGCATGGCAAAGAGGAATGACTACAATTGCCACCAACCAGGTCACCGACATGTTAATGCCCTCTTCTACCCAAGGCTGTTAACCTTTCAAAATTACCTCCTCTAAACTTTCCCAAGAACCCACAAACTGATCCTAGGAGAAGATCTGCTTCCATTCAACAACCCGGTCAAGTAAGAAATGGAGTCCACAGCCCCAAAGGTGGGTATCATTGAAGAGGTTGTGGAAGAGGAAGAGTTGCTATGATCCAAGCTAAAGAAAAAACCCTTGAAGATGAAGAGGAGGATAGAGCCTAGGTTCATGTTGAAAGAGCACCAAGGTGAAAATAAACAATTTTCAGTGATCCAGACACCAGCATCATATCATGGTAAACATTTTAAATTGTTGATTGATTATAGAAGTACTCATTCATTTCCTTCACCAAAGTGCATCAGACAATTAGGTCTTAATAAAAACCATCCAAGAAAATGGCATCGAGCTAGCTAGTGGCAAGGAAGTAATTTACCAATATACCATAGGAGATCTAGAGTTTGATAAAACCCATCCATGAAAATGGCATCGAGCTAGATAATGACAAGGAAGTACTTTCCCAATATACCATAGGAGATATAGAGTTTTATCTTATTGGCAAACTAACGAGTTGCTATTTCCATATGATGCCCCTGGATATTCATTTCTTGGAATGGATTGGCTAAAAGAATAAAAGCCCACCATCAACTGTGAGAATGGAGAAATCTCATTTAAGGATGCCAAAAATGAAGAAGTAGTGGCTTCAGGGAGGACTGGTAGACCCAGCTTACAGCTAGTCAAGGGCAGTAAGTTACTAATGGGTATCAGGAAGAATCAAAGGATGTTTGTTGTAAAACTCAACAAGGTAGAGAAAGATACTATAGGGAGTAAACCTGACTGGATATAAGACTACAAAGATCTCTTCCCAAAGGAACTTACCTAGATGCCCACAAAGGGAAATTTACCATGAGATTGAGCTTATTCACGGAGCACAACCTGTGGCAAAAAGGGTATATAAAATGTTAGTTCTAGAGTCAATAGAACTCAAGGAATAACTTTGACCGATGTTAGAGAAAACGTTCATCAAACCAAGTGTATTGCCTTGGGGAGCTTCGGTCCTATTTCAAAAGAAGAAGGATGGAACCTTACGATTATGCATTGACTATAGGGGTCTAAATTAACTCACTCTAAAAAATAAGTATTCAATCCCTAAGATTGTCAAACTTTTAGATCGATTTCACGAAGACCAAGTCTTCACCAAGATTGATTTAAAGTCTGGTTATTATCAGATTAGATTCAAGGAGGAGGGAAGACACCCCAAAGATAACATTCAACTCCATATATGGGCATTGTGAATACACCGTGATGATGACATTTGGGTTGACTAATTCCCCAGCAACTTGCAATAGGCTCGTGCAAGATATATTCAAGAAGCAGCTAGATAAATTACCTTGGTGTTCTTTGACTCACAAAATTTTGGTCTCAGATTACTAGGAAGGGCATATCTTGTATACATGCTCCAAATACCTAGAGTCTCATAACCTCTGTGCTGGAAAAAAGGAAGGCCCAAAGATAATTCTCTACATTGGCATTGCCTAGGAAATCTATAGACACCTGCACTAGCTTGATATTGTCAAGGGATTTGACCAACCCTTGCATTGGCACAACAATTGGAGCACGGATCCCTATCCTTCTGAGTTGGGTCAGGACTCAAAGGATTGTAATGACGCAACAACCTTTAGATTAGGTCTAGGACCATGGTCATGGGATCAGGTATAAAAGGGGCTCATGGGTTGTCATTTGTACCTTTTATGAACTTTTATGATCTTTGGACATTATCTCTCTTGGACATTTGTATGTCCTTGGAGCCTTTGGCTAGCATAGGCTTATAGAAGGATATTTCCATCCTCTCGCTGCTGCTGAGAGGTTAACTCACTTAGGCATCATGGCTCTTTGTATGAGATTATCTCCTTAATCTTGCATTAATTAATGTGGTGATTATCCCATATCTCAGCTTTATTATCACTTCATTCCAATCGGTACTAGAGCTCTTGGCTCGATTTGAGCAAATTTCTATAGAATGCAAGAGTTCTTGATTTTCTTGAAAACTTTGTTACATGAATGAAGTGCTTCAAGCTGATTATACATGGATTAGTGGTGGGCATGAAGATCATGGAGCTTGGCCACAAGATTTGATGTCATTTTGGGAGAAATTGCATCAATTTTGGAGAAATTTTGATGACCGAGCACATTTTGGATCAAAATTTGATTAGGACAGGCAAAGTTTCGAGGTGTGGACTTGCAAAAAAAAAAACATCTTTCTCCCCCTCACTTATAAATGGAAGATTGGTGTAGATGGAGACTTGGAGCAACCATGAAGTTGTTGAAATATACAAGTGAATAGGGTGTGTGTGGGAACAAGCTCTTGGATAGAGGCTGTAAAAGAGGAGATGTAATTGTGAAAGCACCTGTGAAAAGGTGAGAAGAATCTACTGGGAGAGAATAATGGGTAGCATGAGGGAATTTAGGAGTGTGGAGATATTCTGGGAGATAATCAGGGAAAAGAGAAGAGGTGGAGAGAATCAGGCAAAAGGTGGAGATATTCAGGGAGTGAATCATGGAGAAATCAAGGGGATTTGATGCTTGATGTAAACTCTATAAATTGAGGCATAGCCCTAATGAGAATTTGCTGGTTTTTGAGTATCCATGCCTACATTAATCTATCTGCTAATTATTCACTAATTATGTCTTAATCATTTCTTAATCACTTTGTTAATCATGTTGATTCTAGTGTTTGATCCACCATAGCTCATCATTATGCTCAAATTTCAACATGGTATCAGAGCCATGCCTAGAATCAACCAGATTTATGAGCCCATTAGTGAATTAATTAGGATTAGTAAAATAATTAGCAAAAAAATCAGTTTTTAGTAAGCTTTCACTCTTCCCCTTCACCCCCAGCCAGTGGAGGGTCTCTAGCATCTAGCACACATCAAATTAGGGCAAAAGCTTCTAGCCATAGCTAGCTAAGCTCCTTAGCTTCAAGCCTATGCAAAAAACGTAGCAAACTGCCAGCGCGTTTGGGAGAATTCGCCGTTTCTGCAGGCGCCGTTTTTCTGAGGTATTTTTGCCATTGCTACTTGCTCCAAACAAATTACTTCAATTCCCTTTAGCACAAGGGGTAATCAAGCATGCTCTACAAGCTGGTGAAGTCAGAATTGAGTTTCATCAAGTCTACAGTGAGATCCAAGCTCTTCATCAAATCTGCAGGTGACTTTGGTAAAACAGAGATTAAGCTTTCATTATTTGGTCAAATCTTGTGTTTCTTGGCTTAATCCTCTACTAGACTCATTGCTATTGATGCCTTTGAAAGCATTTGAGCTCATTTGAAGTGGAAGGCACCAGATCTGGACTCCCCACATACTCTGTTTTCTGCACATAAAACAGAGCATTAATTTGCTAATCAGTGATTAATCAGTGCTAATCACTGTACTTTGGTGCAATTGAGGGTTCAAATTAACCATTAGGTATCTGATACAGATCCCTATAACTTCAGATTGAAAATCGGAGTTGGTTTGATACTCCAACCATCCCGTACAAATTGGTTACCCTTAATTTAGTGTAATTTCTGGAAAAATTGTGCTGATAAAATTGTGAAAATCATCATTTTGCATTTAACCCTTGGTTAATGCCTGTAAATCTCACTCAAATTCACGATTATTCACAGCCAGAATTGCATTTGGAATGTGCATGAGAATGAATGCTATACGCATTATGTATTGGGCACATTTTATCAGTGTAAAAATGGGAACAGACACTGCCCTTGTCCAGATTAAGGCAAGAGGTAAGACCTCCCGCATAAATTTGGGTTTGCATTGCATAATGATACAAAATAAACATAAAAAGCCCAAAGGAATTGTCAGCAAAACATTGAAACATGTTGCTCACATGGAGCAAAATGACCTGACGGACAAGCTCATGGCCCCAGCCATGAAAGAAGAAGAATATCTCTTCCCAAGAAGAGGATCCACACCGAGAAGAAGACCTGAAGGAAGACATGGACACGAGAAGAGAAGCTGCCACAAGAAGAGAAGCTGCCCCGAGAAGAGAAGCTGCCCCGAGAAGACTGAAAGAAGAGACGGACGCGTGGAGAGATGCTGCCACGACAAGAAGACTGAAGAGAAGAGAAGATGTGAGGCTCCAAAGAGTGAGGAGCCATGTGAAAATCTCTGAGAGAGAGAGAGAGAGAGAGCCCACAACCCAATGTAACCTGCCCCAATAAAGTAAAACCACCTCTGAGCCACCGATGATGTAGGCCACGTGGTAGTTGTATGTGTGAGCACTTTAGTCAAGGTCGCGGGCACTTATAGTAGCCTTGGACACATAGAGAGAGAGAGAGAGTGTCAAGGACTATGGAGTTTAGGGACTTGAGGCACTGATCGCAGACTGTCAAGTAAGAAAGAAACTTGATACAGGGTCTAGGTGTGCTGAGATAACTTGAGGGGAGGAGTAGACACTGGTCGCGGACTGCCGAGTAATGGGTGGCAAACTTGGTATAGGGTCTAGGTGTGCTAGGATTATTCACTTGAGGGGAGGTGTTGAAATATACAAGTGAATAGGGTGTGTGTGGGAACAAGCTCTTGGATAGAGGCTGTAAAAGAGGAGATGTAATTGTGAAAGCACCTGTGAAAAGGTGAGAAGAATCTACTGGGAGAGAATAATGGGTAGCATGAGGGAATTTAGGAGTGTGGAGATATTCTGGGAGATAATCAGGGAAAAGAGAAGAGGTGGAGAGAATCAGGCAAAAGGTGGAGATATTCAGGGAGTGAATCATGGAGAAATCAAGGGGATTTGATGCTTGATGTAAACTCTATAAATTGAGGCATAGCCCTAATGAGAATTTGCTGGTTTTTGAGTATCCATGCCTACATTAATCTATCTGCTAATTATTCACTAATTACGTCTTAATCACTTTGTTAATCATGTTGATTCTAGTGTTTGATCCACCATAGCTCATCATTATGCTCAAATTTCAACAGAAGTAACATGGTGGTTAAATAAGCATTGGGAGACTTAGCAGGTTGTAGAAGGCACAACTGAGAGGATAACGAAGATAAATCTGTGTGAATGGGATCTGCTAGCCATTGTCACCTATTAATGGAGGCATTTGCAAACCCTAAACCAACTCTCTGTTAGCATTAAGCATTTGGGAGGGAAATTATACTATGGATCTTCGCAAGAGAAGGGTGAACGGTTGATGCTAACAAGAGATTGAAGCTCAAAAACGACCGTCGGCTTTGGTGTTTTCTCCAACCCTAATCACGATTTTTTTTTTTGCATTAACCATTTCATCATACCTTCTTGAGCTTGAATTTTGCTTATCTCATGCTTTCTTACGAGATTTGAGAAATTTCTTGAGATCTAGGATTTCTCACCAAATTAGGGTTTTTGGGGGGATTTTTGCCAAAATTGATTCCATAATCTTCTTCCTTATGCTTCCTCCTACTCACTCATGCATTGGTTAACTCTCAAACCATGGGATTAGGGTTTCTTGACCTTTTTTTTCCAATTTGGGGGTTTTTCCAAAATTAGGGTTTGCTCTTACAATTTCATAAGATTGGCATTGTTTTGCCCCTTGTGTAGTGTTCTCTTGTCTTACGTGCTCTCTTGAAGATCGTTTCTACCATGTGTGGGTGGAACAATAGAGAGCAGATGGAAGGGAACATGGGTACGTCAAAGAGTAGTGACAAGCACAACATACCCTGTGTAGTGTTCTCTTGTCCTACGTGCTCTCTTGAAGATTGTTTCTACCATGTGTGGGTGGAACCATAGAGAGAAGATGGAAGGGAACATGAGCACTTGAGAGGGTAGTGTGAGTTGGTGGCCGAAATGCCTACAAACTATTGGTGGCCGAAATGCCTATAAACTATGTGTAGCAGAAATGCTTATGGAACACCAGGCTATCTATGCCTGCGCGAGTGATTGTTTTATCTTGTTACTTGAGCCCACCTCTCATCCAAAGTGTGTGGTCAGAGTACCAACACGGAGTGCAAGTGGTAAAGTGGACATGATACCTGGTTGGCAAGGGACTTATGTGTACGCCAAGGGTCATGTGGATTGGCATTAATTTGGGATTTCTTACCAAAATTAGAGTCTCCACCTAAAATTTTTGAGGTCCAAGGTGTAACTTCTTTTCCCCACGTTCTCCTCTATCCATACATGCCACCCTTGCTACATTCTTGAAGGGAAATTAGGGTTTCTTGGAAACTTTGTTGTTTTTGGGAAATTTTTGCAAATCAGGGTTTATGGCATTCATTTTCTAAAATTTATCATTGCCAATAGCCTTCTACACTATCTCAATACCCCATTCTACTAGCGCATAAGCAAACTTTGAAGATCTTGAAACTTTGTTTCTTCATAAAGCATGTGTTTTAAGCTCCTATGAACCCTTTCCCTCCCTTATGTTCAAGAATTTCAATCCATTTCATGGGGAAATAAAGGTTTTATCAAAATTAAGGTTTTGGAATGATTGGGATTGAACTCTCTTCATAAGTGTGTCAATCATGCTTTCTCATACCATAATTCACCCTTATATCCACAAACTTCATTGTATCACACACTAATTAGGGTTTCTCAAAAATCAAGGTTTCTTGAGTGCATTCGGTGCTGCATTGATTCCTTGCATTACACTCTCACCCTAATGTGGCGATTGAGTTTGGTGGTGTGTGGCAATATGGGAGATTGATCTTGTGGAAAGAATACTGTAAATCGTCACTTGGCATGAGTCATGCTAAGATTTGGACTGTAAGCTCCTATACATTACTCTCTTTACATTTCTAGCATTTCCATTGTGCAGTCTCAATTCAAATAAGCACTAGTATATCTAGCATGTGGAGCGGGTACCCTTGGCATTGGTTGAGAGGCCAAGGGGGAGCATGCTTGAACTCTCCTTGTCCTAAGTGCTTTTGGAAAAGTAGCACAAGGAGGGAGATTATGTACATGGTGATCAAGACATGGCCTCAACCCTTGCCATTGGATTCCAAACTTTGGTAAGGGGGTGAGAAAGCTTGGCTAGGAAACTGGCAAAGTAAAATCTCTTCATTGACTTGCTACATCAAATCAAATCAGCAATAGTTATATGTATACAAGTGGGAATGAATTGAAATGCAATTGACAAATCAATGGGGTTTCAAATGACAATTGCTCGTGAGTAAACTTGATTTTAAGCCACTCATGGTAGATAGATTGGATATCATTAACCAAACCTTGACTTCAAAGTTTGAATCTATGACTACCAAGATGGAAGCTATTGAAGATCAATCAGTTGGGTCAATCCATGAATCAACACAATGAAGAAGCTATTGAGGGTAGAATTGGTGGGATTCAAATCTATGCCTTAGATCTTACCAACCAACCTCCCGAGTTTTTCCTAGGGATAAACAATCTCTGAGAAAGTATTATAAATAAGCATATGCAATCTTGTTCACAAAATGTAAAAAAAGTGAACATTATCTTTTGCACCTCTTTAGTTTTCCTCAAATTTGGCGCTAATGCATGCTCTCGTTTTTTTTTCATGGCAACAAGATGACGAAGCTGAAAGGAAATTCCTACTTAAGCAGTTGAAACCCTCTTCCTTCTCAAGAGAAGGAAAATATGTTGTTAAATATGCACAGAGGCATGTATAGAGTCCATGACCGACGATTTCTCTCTTGTTTGGTGCTAATAAAGCCAACCAATCTATGGTGGCGTGTTTTTGACTAATCGATGATGCTAAGCTATGGTGGAAGGAGTGGTGTAGAGAAAAGGATGTCCAAGAAAGCTCTATCACCTATAGGAACAAAGCAAGGGAGCTATTAAGGAGAGGTACTTGCCTTTAGACTTTAAACCCTAAAAAGATAAATGAGTTTTATAGCCTGACCCCAAAGAACTCCTCAGTGGATGCTTACTACTCCCAATTTGTTAGGCCCAAGAAATATGCTCCAACTATGACCTTGGCTCAATCCATTAGCCAATTTGTACAAGGTTTTAACCCCTCTCCTCAACCATCATCTAGAATCCATGCAGTCGACTAGCTTTTAGGATGTGATTTCTTGAGCTAGACTTTTAGAAGATGAGTTGAAGGATAGAAATAGCAACAACTTTAGGAAAAGACCTTACCTTGAATCGTCCAATGCAGGGTGACCTTCTGGATTGCCCTTCAATCAACTGCCGTTTAGTGGTCAAATTTCATGGCCATTGTTGCCTCGCTCGCGAAAACCTTACACAATGACCTAGCATGGCAAAGAGGAATGACTACAATTGCCACCAACCAGGTCACCGACATGTTAATGCCCTCTTCTACCCAAGGCTGTTAACCTTTCAAAATTACCTCCTCTAAACTTTCCCAAGAACCCACAAACTGATCCTAGGAGAAGATCTGCTTCCATTCAACAACCCGGTCAAGTAAGAAATGGAGTCCACAGCCCCAAAGGTGGGTATCATTGAAGAGGTTGTGGAAGAGGAAGAGTTGCTATGATCCAAGCTAAAGAAAAAACCCTTGAAGATGAAGAGGAGGATAGAGCCTAGGTTCATGTTGAAAGAGCACCAAGGTGAAAATAAACAATTTTCAGTGATCCAGACACCAGCATCATATCATGGTAAACATTTTAAATTGTTGATTGATTATAGAAGTACTCATTCATTTCCTTCACCAAAGTGCATCAGACAATTAGGTCTTAATAAAAACCATCCAAGAAAATGGCATCGAGCTAGCTAGTGGCAAGGAAGTAATTTACCAATATACCATAGGAGATCTAGAGTTTGATAAAACCCATCCATGAAAATGGCATCGAGCTAGATAATGACAAGGAAGTACTTTCCCAATATACCATAGGAGATATAGAGTTTGATCTTATTGGCAAACTAACGAGTTGCTATTTCCATATGATGCCCCTGGATATTCATTTCTTGGAATGGATTGGCTAAAAGAATAAAAGCCCACCATCAACTGTGAGAGTGGAGAAATCTCATTTAAGGATGCCAAAAATGAAGAAGTAGTGGCTTCAGGGAGGACTGGTAGACCCAGCTTACAGCTAGTCAAGGGCAGTAAGTTACTAATGGGTATCAGGAAGAATCAAAGGATGTTTGTTGTAAAACTCAACAAGGTAGAGAAAGATACTATAGGGAGTAAACCTGACTGGATATAAGACTACAAAGATCTCTTCCCAAAGGAACTTACCTAGATGCCCACAAAGGGAAATTTACCATGAGATTGAGCTTATTCACGGAGCACAACCTGTGGCAAAAAGGGTATATAAAATGTTAGTTCCAGAGTCAATAGAACTCAAGGAATAACTTTGACCGATGTTAGAGAAAACGTTCATCAAATCAAGTGTATTGCCTTGGGGAGCTTCGGTCCTATTTCAAAAGAAGAAGGATGGAACCTTACGATTATGCATTGACTATAGGGGTCTAAATTAACTCACTCTAAAAAATAAGTATTCAATCCCTAAGATTGTCAAACTTTTAGATCGATTTCACGAAGACCAAGTCTTCACCAAGATTGATTTAAAGTCTGGTTATTATCAGATTAGATTCAAGGAGGAGGGAAGACACCCCAAAGATAACATTCAACTCCATATATGGGCATTGTGAATACACCGTGATGATGACATTTGGGTTGACTAATTCCCCAGCAACTTGCAATAGGCTCGTGCAAGATATATTCAAGAAGCAGCTAGATAAATTACCTTGGTGTTCTTTGACTCACAAAATTTTGGTCTCAGATTACTAGGAAGGGCATATCTTGTATACATGCTCCAAATACCTAGAGTCTCATAACCTCTGTGCTGGAAAAAAGGAAGGCCCAAAGATAATTCTCTACATTGGCATTGCCTAGGAAATCTATAGACACCTGCACTAGCTTGATATTGTCAAGGGATTTGACCAACCCTTGCATTGGCACAACAATTGGAGCACGGATCCCTATCCTTCTGAGTTGGGTCAGGACTCAAAGGATTGTAATGACGCAACAACCTTTAGATTAGGTCTAGGACCATGGTCATGGGATCAGGTATAAAAGGGGCTCATGGGTTGTCATTTGTACCTTTTATGAACTTTTATGATCTTTGGACATTATCTCTCTTGGACATTTGTATGTCCTTGGAGCCTTTGGCTAGCATAGGCTTATAGAAGGATATTTCCATCCTCTCGCTGCTGCTGAGAGGTTAACTCACTTAGGCATCATGGCTCTTTGTATGAGATTATCTCCTTAATCTTGCATTAATTAATGTGGTGATTATCCCATATCTCAGCTTTATTATCACTTCATTCCAATCGGTACTAGAGCTCTTGGCTCGATTTGAGCAAATTTCTATAGAATGCAAGAGTTCTTGATTTTCTTGAAAACTTTGTTACATGAATGAAGTGCTTCAAGCTGATTATACATGGATTAGTGGTGGGCATGAAGATCATGGAGCTTGGCCACAAGATTTGATGTCATTTTGGGAGAAATTGCATCAATTTTGGAGAAATTTTGATGACCGAGCACATTTTGGATCAAAATTTGATTAGGACAGGCAAAGTTTCGAGGTGTGGACTTGCAAAAAAAAAAACATCTTTCTCCCCCTCACTTATAAATGGAAGATTGGTGTAGATGGAGACTTGGAGCAACCATGAAGTTGTTGAAATATACAAGTGAATAGGGTGTGTGTGGGAACAAGCTCTTGGATAGAGGCTGTAAAAGAGGAGATGTAGTTGTGAAAGCACCTGTGAAAAGGTGAGAAGAATCTACTGGGAGAGAATAATGGGTAGCATGAGGGAATTTAGGAGTGTGGAGATATTCTGGGAGATAATCAGGGAAAAGAGAAGAGGTGGAGAGAATCAGGCAAAAGGTGGAGATATTCAGGGAGTGAATCATGGAGAAATCAAGGGGATTTGATGCTTGATGTAAACTCTATAAATTGAGGCATAGCCCTAATGAGAATTTGCTGGTTTTTGAGTATCCATGCCTACATTAATCTATCTGCTAATTATTCACTAATTATGTCTTAATCATTTCTTAATCACTTTGTTAATCATGTTGATTCTAGTGTTTGATCCACCATAGCTCATCATTATGCTCAAATTTCAACATGGTATCAGAGCCATGCCTAGAATCAACCAGATTTATGAGCCCATTAGTGAATTAATCAGGATTAGTAAAATAATTAGCAAAAAAATCAGTTTTTAGTAAGCTTTCACTCTTCCCCTTCACCCCCAGCCAGTGGAGGGTCTCTAGCATCTAGCACACATCAAATTAGGGCAAAAGCTTCTAGCCATAGCTAGCTAAGCTCCTTAGCTTCAAGCCTATGCAAAAAACGTAGCAAACCGCCAGCGCGTTTGGGAGAATTCGCCGTTTCTGCAGGCGCCGTTTTTCTGAGGTATTTTTGCCATTGCTACTTGCTCCAAACAAATTACTTCAATTCCCTTTAGCACAAGGGGTAATCAAGCATGCTCTACAAGCTGGTGAAGTCAGAATTGAGTTTCATCAAGTCTACAGTGAGATCCAAGCTCTTCATCAAATCTGCAGGTGACTTTGGTAAAACAGAGATTAGCTTTCATTATTTGGTCAAATCTTGTGTTTCTTGGCTTAATCCTCTACTAGACTCATTGCTATTGATGCCTTTGAAAGCATTTGAGCTCATTTGAAGTGGAAGGCACCAGATCTGGACTCCCCACATACTCTGTTTTCTGCACATAAAACAGAGCATTAATTTGCTAATCAGTGATTAATCAGTGCTAATCACTGTACTTTGGTGCAATTGAGGGTTCAAATTAACCATTAGGTATCTGATACAGATCCCTATAACTTCAGATTGAAAATCGGAGTTGGTTTGATACTCCAACCATCCCGTACAAATTGGTTACCCTTAATTTAGTGTAATTTCTGGAAAAATTGTGCTGATAAAATTGTGAAAATCATCATTTTGTATTTAACCCTTGGTTATTGCCTGTAAATCTCACTCAAATTCACGATTATTCACAGCCAGAATTGCATTTGGAATGTGCATGAGAATGAATGCTATACGCATTATGTATTGGGCACATTTTATCAGTGTAAAAATGGGAACAGACACTGCCCTTGTCCAGATTAAGGCAAGAGGTAAGACCTCCCGCATAAATTTGGGTTTGCATTGCATAATGATACAAAATAAACATAAAAAGCCCAAAGGAATTGTCAGCAAAACATTGAAACATGTTGCTCACATGGAGCAAAATGACCTGACGGACAAGCTCATGGCCCCAGCCATGAAAGAAGAAGAATATCTCTTCCCAAGAAGAGGATCCACACCGAGAAGAAGACCTGAAGGAAGACATGGACACGAGAAGAGAAGCTGCCACAAGAAGAGAAGCTGCCCCGAGAAGAGAAGCTGCCCCGAGAAGACTGAAAGAAGAGACGGACGCGTGGAGAGATGCTGCCACGACAAGAAGACTGAAGAGAAGAGAAGATGTGAGGCTCCAAAGAGTGAGGAGCCATGTGAAAATCTCTGAGAGAGAGAGAGAGAGAGAGCCCACAACCCAATGTAACCTGCCCCAATAAAGTAAAACCACCTCTGAGCCACCGATGATGTAGGCCACGTGGTAGTTGTATGTGTGAGCACTTTAGTCAAGGTCGCGGGCACTTATAGTAGCCTTGGACACATAGAGAGAGAGAGAGAGTGTGTCAAGGACTATGGAGTTTAGGGACTTGAGGCACTGATCGCAGACTGTCAAGTAAGAAAGAAACTTGATACAGGGTCTAGGTGTGCTGAGATAACTTGAGGGGAGGAGTAGACACTGGTCGCGGACTGCCGAGTAATGGGTGGCAAACTTGGTATAGGGTCTAGGTGTGCTAGGATTATTCACTTGAGGGGAGGTGTTGAAATATACAAGTGAATAGGGTGTGTGTGGGAACAAGCTCTTGGATAGAGGCTGTAAAAGAGGAGATGTAATTGTGAAAGCACCTGTGAAAAGGTGAGAAGAATCTACTGGGAGAGAATAATGGGTAGCATGAGGGAATTTAGGAGTGTGGAGATATTCTGGGAGATAATCAGGGAAAAGAGAAGAGGTGGAGAGAATCAGGCAAAAGGTGGAGATATTCAGGGAGTGAATCATGGAGAAATCAAGGGGATTTGATGCTTGATGTAAACTCTATAAATTGAGGCATAGCCCTAATGAGAATTTGCTGGTTTTTGAGTATCCATGCCTACATTAATCTATCTGCTAATTATTCACTAATTACGTCTTAATCATTTCTTAATTACTTTGTTAATCATGTTGATTCTAGTGTTTGATCCACCATAGCTCATCATTATGCTCAAATTTCAACAGAAGTAACATGGTGGTTAAATAAGCATTGGGAGACTTAGCAGGTTGTAGAAGGCACAACTGAGAGGATAACGAAGATAAATCTGTGTGAATGGGATCTGCTAGCCATTGTCACCTATTAATGGAGGCATTTGCAAACCCTAAACCAACTCTCTGTTAGCATTAAGCATTTGGGAGGGAAATTATACTATGGATCTTCGCAAGAGAAGGGTGAACGATTGATGCTAACAAGAGATTGAAGCTCAAAAACGACCGTCGGCTTTGGTGTTTTCTCCAACCCTAATCACGATTTTTTTTTTTGCATTAACCATTTCATCATACCTTCTTGAGCTTGAATTTTGCTTATCTCATGCTTTCTTACGAGATTTGAGAAATTTCTTGAGATCTAGGATTTCTCACCAAATTAGGGTTTTTGGGGGATTTTTGCCAAAATTGATTCCATAATCTTCTTCCTTATGCTTCCTCCTACTCACTCATGCATTGGTTAACTCTCAAACCATGGGATTAGGGTTTCTTGACCTTTTTTTTCCAATTTGGGGGTTTTTCCAAAATTAGGGTTTGCTCTTACAATTTCATAAGATTGGCATTGTTTTGCCCCTTGTGTAGTGTTCTCTTGTCTTACGTGCTCTCTTGAAGATCGTTTCTACCATGTGTGGGTGGAACAATAGAGAGCAGATGGAAGGGAACATGGGTACGTCAAAGAGTAGTGACAAGCACAACATACCCTGTGTAGTGTTCTCTTGTCCTACGTGCTCTCTTGAAGATTGTTTCTACCATGTGTGGGTGGAACCATAGAGAGAAGATGGAAGGGAACATGAGCACTTGAGAGGGTAGTGTGAGTTGGTGGCCGAAATGCCTACAAACTATTGGTGGCCGAAATGCCTATAAACTATGTGTAGCAGAAATGCTTATGGAACACCAGGCTATCTATGCCTGCGCGAGTGATTGTTTTATCTTGTTACTTGAGCCCACCTCTCATCCAAAGTGTGTGGTCAGAGTACCAACACGGAGTGCAAGTGGTAAAGTGGACATGATACCTGGTTGGCAAGGGACTTATGTGTACGCCAAGGGTCATGTGGATTGGCATTAATTTGGGATTTCTTACCAAAATTAGAGTCTCCACCTAAAATTTTTGAGGTCCAAGGTGTAACTTCTTTTCCCCACGTTCTCCTCTATCCATACATGCCACCCTTGCTACATTCTTGAAGGGAAATTAGGGTTTCTTGGAAACTTTGTTGTTTTTGGGAAATTTTTGCAAATCAGGGTTTATGGCATTCATTTTCTAAAATTTATCATTGCCAATAGCCTTCTACACTATCTCAATACCCCATTCTACTAGCGCATAAGCAAACTTTGAAGATCTTGAAACTTTGTTTCTTCATAAAGCATGTGTTTTAAGCTCCTATGAACCCTTTCCCTCCCTTATGTTCAAGAATTTCAATCCATTTCATGGGGAAATAAAGGTTTTATCAAAATTAAGGTTTTGGAATGATTGGGATTGAACTCTCTTCATAAGTGTGTCAATCATGCTTTCTCATACCATAATTCACCCTTATATCCACAAACTTCATTGTATCACACACTAATTAGGGTTTCTCAAAAATCAAGGTTTCTTGAGTGCATTCGGTGCTGCATTGATTCCTTGCATTACACTCTCACCCTAATGTGGCGATTGAGTTTGGTGGTGTGTGGCAATATGGGAGATTGATCTTGTGGAAAGAATACTGTAAATCGTCACTTGGCATGAGTCATGCTAAGATTTGGACTGTAAGCTCCTATACATTACTCTCTTTACATTTCTAGCATTTCCATTGTGCAGTCTCAATTCAAATAAGCACTAGTATATCTAGCATGTGGAGCGGGTACCCTTGGCATTGGTTGAGAGGCCAAGGGGGAGCATGCTTGAACTCTCCTTGTCCTAAGTGCTTTTGGAAAAGTAGCACAAGGAGGGAGATTATGTACATGGTGATCAAGACATGGCCTCAACCCTTGCCATTGGATTCCAAACTTTGGTAAGGGGGTGAGAAAGCTTGGCTAGGAAATTGGCAAAGTAAAATCTCTTCATTGACTTGCTACATCAAATCAAATCAGCAATAGTTATATGTATACAAGTGGGAATGAATTGAAATGCAATTGACAAATCAATGGGGTTTCAAATGACAATTGCTCGTGAGTAAACTTGATTTTAAGCCACTCATGGTAGATAGATTGGATATCATTAACCAAACCTTGACTTCAAAGTTTGAATCTATGACTACCAAGATGGAAGCTATTGAAGATCAATCAGTTGGGTCAATCCATGAATCAACACAATGAAGAAGCTATTGAGGGTAGAATTGGTGGGATTCAAATCTATGCCTTAGATCTTACCAACCAACCTCCCGAGTTTTTCCTAGGGATAAACAATCTCTGAGAAAGTATTATAAATAAGCATATGCAATCTTGTTCACAAAATGTAAAAAAAGTGAACATTATCTTTTGCACCTCTTTAGTTTTCCTCAAATTTGGCGCTAATGCATGCTCTCGTTTTTTTTTCATGGCAACAAGATGACGAAGCTGAAAGGAAATTCCTACTTAAGCAGTTGAAACCCTCTTCCTTCTCAAGAGAAGGAAAATATGTTGTTAAATATGCACAGAGGCATGTATAGAGTCCATGACCGACGATTTCTCTCTTGTTTGGTGCTAATAAAGCCAACCAATCTATGGTGGCGTGTTTTTGACTAATCGATGATGCTAAGCTATGGTGGAAGGAGTGGTGTAGAGAAAAGGATGTCCAAGAAAGCTCTATCACCTATAGGAACAAAGCAAGGGAGCTATTAAGGAGAGGTACTTGCCTTTAGACTTTAAACCCTAAAAAGATAAATGAGTTTTATAGCCTGACCCCAAAGAACTCCTCAGTGGATGCTTACTACTCCCAATTTGTTAGGCCCAAGAAGTATGCTCCAACTATGACCTTGGCTCAATCCATTAGCCAATTTGTACAAGGTTTTAACCCCTCTCCTCAACCATCGTCTAGAATCCATGCAGTCGACTAGCTTTTAGGATGTGATTTCTTGAGCTAGACTTTTAGAAGATGAGTTGAAGGATAGAAATAGCAACAACTTTAGGAAAAGACCTTACCTTGAATCGTCCAATGCAGGGTGACCTTCTGGATTGCCCTTCAATCAACTGTCGTTTAGTGGTCAAATTTCATGGCCATTGTTGCCTCGCTCGCGAAAACCTTACACAATGACCTAGCATGGCAAAGAGGAATGACTACAATTGCCACCAACCAGGTCACCGACATGTTAATGCCCTCTTCTACCCAAGGCTGTTAACCTTTCAAAATTACCTCCTCTAAACTTTCCCAAGAACCCACAAATTGATCCTAGGAGAAGATCTGCTTCCATTCAACAACCCGGTCAAGTAAGAAATGGAGTCCACAGCCCCAAAGGTGGGTATCATTGAAGAGGTTGTGGAAGAGGAAGAGTTGCTATGATCCAAGCTAAAGAAAAAACCCTTGAAGATGAAGAGGAGGATAGAGCCTAGGTTCATGTTGAAAGAGCACCAAGGTGAAAATAAACAATTTTCAGTGATCCAGACACCAGCATCATATCATGGTAAACATTTTAAATTGTTGATTGATTATAGAAGTACTCATTCATTTCCTTCACCAAAGTGCATCAGACAATTAGGTCTTAATAAAAACCATCCAAGAAAATGGCATCGAGCTAGCTAGTGGCAAGGAAGTAATTTACCAATATACCATAGGAGATCTAGAGTTTGATAAAACCCATCCATGAAAATGGCATCGAGCTAGATAATGACAAGGAAGTACTTTCCCAATATACCATAGGAGATATAGAGTTTGATCTTATTGGCAAACTAACGAGTTGCTATTTCCATATGATGCCCCTGGATATTCATTTCTTGGAATGGATTGGCTAAAAGAATAAAAGCCCACCATCAACTGTGAGAATGGAGAAATCTCATTTAAGGATGCCAAAAATGAAGAAGTAGTGGCTTCAGGGAGGACTGGTAGACCCAGCTTACAGCTAGTCAAGGGCAGTAAGTTACTAATGGGTATCAGGAAGAATCAAAGGATGTTTGTTGTAAAACTCAACAAGGTAGAGAAAGATACTATAGGGAGTAAACCTGACTGGATATAAGACTACAAAGATCTCTTCCCAAAGGAACTTACCTAGATGCCCACAAAGGGAAATTTACCATGAGATTGAGCTTATTCACGGAGCACAACCTGTGGCAAAAAGGGTATATAAAATGTTAGTTCCAGAGTCAATAGAACTCAAGGAATAACTTTGACCGATGTTAGAGAAAACGTTCATCAAATCAAGTGTATTGCCTTGGGGAGCTTCGGTCCTATTTCAAAAGAAGAAGGATGGAACCTTACGATTATGCATTGACTATAGGGGTCTAAATTAACTCACTCTAAAAAATAAGTATTCAATCCCTAAGATTGTCAAACTTTTAGATCGATTTCACGAAGACCAAGTCTTCACCAAGATTGATTTAAAGTCTGGTTATTATCAGATTAGATTCAAGGAGGAGGGAAGACACCCCAAAGATAACATTCAACTCCATATATGGGCATTGTGAATACACCGTGATGATGACATTTGGGTTGACTAATTCCCCAGCAACTTGCAATAGGCTCATGCAAGATATATTCAAGAAGCAGCTAGATAAATTACCTTGGTGTTCTTTGACTCACAAAATTTTGGTCTCAGAGTACTAGGAAGGGCATATCTTGTATACATGCTCCAAATACCTAGAGTCTCATAACCTCTGTGCTGGAAAAAAGGAAGGCCCAAAGATAATTCGCTACATTGGCATTGCCTAGGAAATCTATAGACACCTGCACTAGCTTGATATTGTCAAGGGATTTGACCAACCCTTGCATTGGCACAACAATTGGAGCACGGATCCCTATCCTTCTGAGTTGGGTCAGGACTCAAAGGATTGTAATGACGCAACAACCTTTAGATTAGGTCTAGGACCATGGTCATGGGATCAGGTATAAAAGGGGCTCATGGGTTGTCATTTGTACCTTTTATGAACTTTTATGATCTTTGGACATTATCTCTCTTGGACATTTGTATGTCCTTGGAGCCTTTGGCTAGCATAGGCTTATAGAAGGATATTTCCATCCTCTCGCTGCTGCTGAGAGGTTAACTCACTTAGGCATCATGGCTCTTTGTATGAGATTATCTCCTTAATCTTGCATTAATTAATGTGGTGATTATCCCATATCTCAGCTTTATTATCACTTCATTCCAATCGGTACTAGAGCTCTTGGCTCGATTTGAGCAAATTTCTATAGAATGCAAGAGTTCTTGATTTTCTTGAAAACTTTGTTACATGAATGAAGTGCTTCAAGCTGATTATACATGGATTAGTGGTGGGCATGAAGATCATGGAGCTTGGCCACAAGATTTGATGTCATTTTGGGAGAAATTGCATCAATTTTGGAGAAATTTTGATGACCGAGCACATTTTGGATCAAAATTTGATTAGGACAGGCAAAGTTTCGAGGTGTGGACTTGCAAAAAAAAAAACATCTTTCTCCCCCTCACTTATAAATGGAAGATTGGTGTAGATGGAGACTTGGAGCAACCATGAAGTTGTTGAAATATACAAGTGAATAGGGTGTGTGTGGGAACAAGCTCTTGGATAGAGGCTGTAAAAGAGGAGATGTAATTGTGAAAGCACCTGTGAAAAGGTGAGAAGAATCTACTGGGAGAGAATAATGGGTAGCATGAGGGAATTTAGGAGTGTGGAGATATTCTGGGAGATAATCAGGGAAAAGAGAAGAGGTGGAGAGAATCAGGCAAAAGGTGGAGATATTCAGGGAGTGAATCATGGAGAAATCAAGGGGATTTGATGCTTGATGTAAACTCTATAAATTGAGGCATAGCCCTAATGAGAATTTGCTGGTTTTTGAGTATCCATGCCTACATTAATCTATCTGCTAATTATTCACTAATTATGTCTTAATCATTTCTTAATCACTTTGTTAATCATGTTGATTCTAGTGTTTGATCCACCATAGCTCATCATTATGCTCAAATTTCAACATGGTATCAGAGCCATGCCTAGAATCAACCAGATTTATGAGCCCATTAGTGAATTAATTAGGATTAGTAAAATAATTAGCAAAAAAATCAGTTTTTAGTAAGCTTTCACTCTTCCCCTTCACCCCCAGCCAGTGGAGGGTCTCTAGCATCTAGCACACATCAAATTAGGGCAAAAGCTTCTAGCCATAGCTAGCTAAGCTCCTTAGCTTCAAGCCTATGCAAAAAACGTAGCAAACTGCCAGCGCGTTTGGGAGAATTCGCCGTTTCTGCAGGCGCCGTTTTTCTGAGGTATTTTTGCCATTGCTACTTGCTCCAAACAAATTACTTCAATTCCCTTTAGCACAAGGGGTAATCAAGCATGCTCTACAAGCTGGTGAAGTCAGAATTGAGTTTCATCAAGTCTACAGTGAGATCCAAGCTCTTCATCAAATCTGCAGGTGACTTTGGTAAAACAGAGATTAAGCTTTCATTATTTGGTCAAATCTTGTGTTTCTTGGCTTAATCCTCTACTAGACTCATTGCTATTGATGCCTTTGAAAGCATTTGAGCTCATTTGAAGTGGAAGGCACCAGATCTGGACTCCCCACATACTCTGTTTTCTGCACATAAAACATAGCATTAATTTGCTAATCAGTGATTAATCAGTGCTAATCACTGTACTTTGGTGCAATTGAGGGTTCAAATTAACCATTAGGTATCTTATACAGATCCCTATAACTTCAGATTGAAAATCGGAGTTGGTTTGATACTCCAACCATCCCGTACAAATTGGTTACCCTTAATTTAGTGTAATTTCTGGAAAAATTGTGCTGATAAAATTGTGAAAATCATCATTTTGTATTTAACCCTTGGTTAATGCCTGTAAATCTCACTCAAATTCACGATTATTCACAGCCAGAATTGCATTTGGAATGTGCATGAGAATGAATGCTATACGCATTATGTATTGGGCACATTTTATCAGTGTAAAAATGGGAACAGACATTGCCCTTGTCCAGATTAAGGCAAGAGGTAAGACCTCCCGCATAAATTTGGGTTTGCATTGCATAATGATACAAAATAAACATAAAAAGCCCAAAGGAATTGTCAGCAAAACATTGAAACATGTTGCTCACATGGAGCAAAATGACCTGACGGACAAGCTCATGGCCCCAGCCATGAAAGAAGAAGAATATCTCTTCCCAAGAAGAGGATCCACACCGAGAAGAAGACCTGAAGGAAGACATGGACACGAGAAGAGAAGCTGCCACAAGAAGAGAAGCTGCCCCGAGAAGAGAAGCTGCCCCGAGAAGACTGAAAGAAGAGACGGACGCGTGGAGAGATGCTGCCACGACAAGAAGACTGAAGAGAAGAGAAGATGTGAGGCTCCAAAGAGTGAGGAGCCATGTGAAAATCTCTGAGAGAGAGAGAGAGAGAGAGCCCACAACCCAATGTAACCTGCCCCAATAAAGTAAAACCACCTCTGAGCCACCGATGATGTAGGCCACGTGGTAGTTGTATGTGTGAGCACTTTAGTCAAGGTCGCGGGCACTTATAGTAGCCTTGGACACATAGAGAGAGAGAGAGTGTCAAGGACTATGGAGTTTAGGGACTTGAGGCACTGATCGCGGACTGTCAAGTAAGAAAGAAACTTGATACAGGGTCTAGGTGTGCTGAGATAACTTGAGGGGAGGAGTAGACACTGGTCGCGGACTGCCGAGTAATGGGTGGCAAACTTGGTATAGGGTCTAGGTGTGCTAGGATTATTCACTTGAGGGGAGGTGTTGAAATATACAAGTGAATAGGGTGTGTGTGGGAACAAGCTCTTGGATAGAGGCTGTAAAAGAGGAGATGTAATTGTGAAAGCACCTGTGAAAAGGTGAGAAGAATCTACTGGGAGAGAATAATGGGTAGCATGAGGGAATTTAGGAGTGTGGAGATATTCTGGGAGATAATCAGGGAAAAGAGAAGAGGTGGAGAGAATCAGGCAAAAGGTGGAGATATTCAGGGAGTGAATCATGGAGAAATCAAGGGGATTTGATGCTTGATGTAAACTCTATAAATTGAGGCATAGCCCTAATGAGAATTTGCTGGTTTTTGAGTATCCATGCCTACATTAATCTATCTGCTAATTATTCACTAATTACGTCTTAATCATTTCTTAATCACTTTGTTAATCATGTTGATTCTAGTGTTTGATCCACCATAGCTCATCATTATGCTCAAATTTCAACATGGTATCAGAGCCATGCCTAGAATCAACCAGATTTATGAGCCCATTAGTGAATTAATTAGGATTAGTAAAATAATTAGCAAAAAAATCAGTTTTTAGTAAGCTTTCACTCTTCCCCTTCACCCCCAGCCAGTGGAGGGTCTCTAGCATCTAGCACACATCAAATTAGGGCAAAAGCTTCTAGCCATAGCTAGCTAAGCTCCTTAGCTTCAAGCCTATGCAAAAAACGTAGCAAACTGCCAGCGCGTTTGGGAGAATTCGCCGTTTCTGCAGGCGCCGTTTTTCTGAGGTATTTTTGCCATTGCTACTTGCTCCAAACAAATTACTTCAATTCCCTTTAGCACAAGGGGTAATCAAGCATGCTCTACAAGCTGGTGAAGTCAGAATTGAGTTTCATCAAGTCTACAGTGAGATCCAAGCTCTTCATCAAATCTGCAGGTGACTTTGGTAAAACAGAGATTAAGCTTTCATTATTTGGTCAAATCTTGTGTTTCTTGGCTTAATCCTCTACTAGACTCATTGCTATTGATGCCTTTGAAAGCATTTGAGCTCATTTGAAGTGGAAGGCACCAGATCTGGACTCCCCACATACTCTGTTTTCTGCACATAAAACAGAGCATTAATTTGCTAATCAGTGATTAATCAGTGCTAATCACTGTACTTTGGTGCAATTGAGGGTTCAAATTAACCATTAGGTATCTGATACAGATCCCTATAACTTCAGATTGAAAATCGGAGTTGGTTTGATACTCCAACCATCCCGTACAAATTGGTTACCCTTAATTTAGTGTAATTTCTGGAAAAATTGTGCTGATAAAATTGTGAAAATCATCATTTTGTATTTAACCCTTGGTTAATGCCTGTAAATCTCACTCAAATTCACGATTATTCACAGCCAGAATTGCATTTGGAATGTGCATGAGAATGAATGCTATACGCATTATGTATTGGGCACATTTTATCAGTGTAAAAATGGGAACAGACACTGCCCTTGTCCAGATTAAGGCAAGAGGTAAGACCTCCCGCATAAATTTGGGTTTGCATTGCATAATGATACAAAATAAACATAAAAAGCCCAAAGGAATTGTCAGCAAAACATTGAAACATGTTGCTCACATGGAGCAAAATGACCTGACGGACAAGCTCATGGCCCCAGCCATGAAAGAAGAAGAATATCTCTTCCCAAGAAGAGGATCCACACCGAGAAGAAGACCTGAAGGAAGACATGGACACGAGAAGAGAAGCTGCCACAAGAAGAGAAGCTGCCCCGAGAAGAGAAGCTGCCCCGAGAAGACTGAAAGAAGAGACGGACGCGTGGAGAGATGCTGCCACGACAAGAAGACTGAAGAGAAGAGAAGATGTGAGGCTCCAAAGAGTGAGGAGCCATGTGAAAATCTCTGAGAGAGAGAGAGAGAGAGAGCCCACAACCCAATGTAACCTGCCCCAATAAAGTAAAACCACCTCTGAGCCACCGATGATGTAGGCCACGTGGTAGTTGTATGTGTGAGCACTTTAGTCAAGGTCGCGGGCACTTATAGTAGCCTTGGACACATAGAGAGAGAGAGAGTGTCAAGGACTATGGAGTTTAGGGACTTGAGGCTATGATCGCGGACTGTCAAGTAAGAAAGAAACTTGATACAGGGTCTAGGTGTGCTGAGATAACTTGAGGGGAGGAGTAGACACTGGTCGCAGACTGCCGAGTAATGGGTGGCAAACTTGGTATAGGGTCTAGGTGTGCTAGGATTATTCACTTGAGGGGAGGTGTTGAAATATACAAGTGAATAGGGTGTGTGTGGGAACAAGCTCTTGGATAGAGGCTGTAAAAGAGGAGATGTAATTGTGAAAGCACCTGTGAAAAGGTGAGAAGAATCTACTGGGAGAGAATAATGGGTAGCATGAGGGAATTTAGGAGTGTGGAGATATTCTGGGAGATAATCAGGGAAAAGAGAAGAGGTGGAGAGAATCAGGCAAAAGGTGGAGATATTCAGGGAGTGAATCATGGAGAAATCAAGGGGATTTGATGCTTGATGTAAACTCTATAAATTGAGGCATAGCCCTAATGAGAATTTGCTGGTTTTTGAGTATCCATGCCTACATTAATCTATCTGCTAATTATTCACTAATTACGTCTTAATCATTTCTTAATCACTTTGTTAATCATGTTGATTCTAGTGTTTGATCCACCATAGCTCATCATTATGCTCAAATTTCAACAGAAGTAACATGGTGGTTAAATAAGCATTGGGAGACTTAGCAGGTTGTAGAAGGCACAACTGAGAGGATAACGAAGATAAATCTGTGTGAATGGGATCTGCTAGCCATTGTCACCTATTAATGGAGGCATTTGCAAACCCTAAACCAACTCTCTGTTAGCATTAAGCATTTGGGAGGGAAATTATACTATGGATCTTCACAAGAGAAGGGTGAACGGTTGATGCTAACAAGAGATTGAAGCTCAAAAACGACCGTCGGCTTTGGTGTTTTCTCCAACCCTAATCACGATTTTTTTTTTTGCATTAACCATTTCATCATACCTTCTTGAGCTTGAATTTTGCTTATCTCATGCTTTCTTACAAGATTTGAGAAATTTCTTGAGATCTAGGATTTCTCACCAAATTAGGGTTTTTGGGGGATTTTTGCCAAAATTGATTCCATAATCTTCTTCCTTATGCTTCCTCCTACTCACTCATGCATTGGTTAACTCTCAAACCATGGGATTAGGGTTTCTTGACCTTTTTTTTCCAATTTGGGGGTTTTTCCAAAATTAGGGTTTGCTCTTACAATTTCATAAGATTGGCATTGTTTTGCCCCTTGTGTAGTGTTCTCTTGTCTTACGTGCTCTCTTGAAGATCGTTTCTACCATGTGTGGGTGGAACAATAGAGAGCAGATGGAAGGGAACATGGGTACGTCAAAGAGTAGTGACAAGCACAACATACCCTGTGTAGTGTTCTCTTGTCCTACGTGCTCTCTTGAAGATTGTTTCTACCATGTGTGGGTGGAACCATAGAGAGAAGATGGAAGGGAACATGAGCACTTGAGAGGGTAGTGTGAGTTGGTGGCCGAAATGCCTACAAACTATTGGTGGCCGTAATGCCTATAAACTATGTGTAGCAGAAATGCTTATGGAACACCAGGCTATCTATGCCTGCGCGAGTGATTGTTTTATCTTGTTACTTGAGCCCACCTCTCATCCAAAGTGTGTGGTCAGAGTACCAACACGGAGTGCAAGTGGTAAAGTGGACATGATACCTGGTTGGCAAGGGACTTATGTGTACGCCAAGGGTCATGTGGATTGGCATTAATTTGGGATTTCTTACCAAAATTAGAGTCTCCACCTAAAATTTTTGAGGTCCAAGGTGTAACTTCTTTTCCCCACGTTCTCCTCTATCCATACATGCCACCCTTGCTACATTCTTGAAGGGAAATTAGGGTTTCTTGGAAACTTTGTTGTTTTTGGGAAATTTTTGCAAATCAGGGTTTATGGCATTCATTTTCTAAAATTTATCATTGCCAATAGCCTTCTACACTATCTCAATACCCCATTCTACTAGCGCATAAGCAAACTTTGAAGATCTTGAAACTTTGTTTCTTCATAAAGCATGTGTTTTAAGCTCCTATGAACCCTTTCCCTCCCTTATGTTCAAGAATTTCAATCCATTTCATGGGGAAATAAAGGTTTTATCAAAATTAAGGTTTTGGAATGATTGGGATTGAACTCTCTTCATAAGTGTGTCAATCATGCTTTCTCATACCATAATTCACCCTTATATCCACAAACTTCATTGTATCACACACTAATTAGGGTTTCTCAAAAATCAAGGTTTCTTGAGTGCATTCGGTGCTGCATTGATTCCTTGCATTACACTCTCACCCTAATGTGGCGATTGAGTTTGGTGGTGTGTGGCAATATGGGAGATTGATCTTGTGGAAAGAATACTGTAAATCGTCACTTGGCATGAGTCATGCTGAGATTTGGACTGTAAGCTCCTGTACATTGCTCTCTTTACATTTCTAGCATTTCCATTATGCAGTCTCAATTCAAATAAGCACTAGTATATCTAGCATGTGGAGCGGGTACCCTTGGCATTGGTTGAGAGGCCAAGGGGGAGCATGCTTGAACTCTCCTTGTCCTAAGTGCTTTTGGAAAAGTAGCACAAGGAGGGAGATTATGTACATGGTGATCAAGACATGGCCTCAACCCTTGCCATTGGATTCCAAACTTTGGTAAGGGGGTGAGAAAGCTTGGCTAGGAAACTGGCAAAGTAAAATCTCTTCATTGACTTGCTACATCAAATCAAATCAG
This sequence comes from Cibotium barometz, assembly GCF_041138505.1. Lineage (NCBI taxonomy): Eukaryota > Viridiplantae > Streptophyta > Polypodiopsida > Cyatheales > Cibotiaceae > Cibotium > Cibotium barometz. The sequence continues at coordinate 37,051,096 of NC_141097.1, read as the reverse complement.
CAATAGTTATATGTATACAAGTGGGAATGAATTGAAATGCAATTGACAAATCAATGGGGTTTTATAAGGAGGCATAGTTGGCACTATTGGGCACATTGATATTAGATATAGTGATTGAGATTGGCTCATAAATGCACTAAGGTCATGCCAAAATTTTTCCAAAGTCTAGTCAAAATGCCTTGGATGGATGCGATTTGGATGCATTATGATGCTTTAGATATGCCGGGATGCATACATGCAGTGGTTTGCAAGTTGGTTGCTTACATGTTAACAATTTGACATAATCTATAGTTTTTAGAAAAGTGTGATTCGATCTAGGAGATTTTGGACTAAACCTGAATTGAATATTAGGATTTATTCCACACCATTAAGGATTCCCATAGAGCCCTCAACTACCCCGTTTTGTTTTCAAGTTAATGAGCTATGCCCGTTTCTCTACCGCATACCATGTTTGGACAAAATTTGAGCCAAGTCTCAGATCATAAATTTGACTTCACCATTGCGTTCTCCACTAGCCAAATACCTTAACCACCAAGATTTAACTCATTTGGAGCATTGGAGTACAAGCGGTGCACCAAGCTATCACTATTTGACTGTAGGAAAAAGTCAAAACAATGTCATTTAGAGGGTTGATTAAACCAAAATTAACATCATACCCCTTATCCTAACACCTTCCCATAGAGTCCTAGAACACCGAAATCTGACATCCTATCACAAAATTGCCAGAACAACCTATTATGGCTGCCGATATAAAGCCAAAAGGTAGACCTAGAAAGCTATCATTAGCAATGGTGGAGGATATGGAAGGGGAGGAATTGATGGAACACGACACTATGGACACAATGGAAGAGCTTGAAGAGCAAATTCTTTGGGAATCACTCTAAAAATTCCTCTTAATCCATGGGTCAAACTTCAAAGGGAGTTGAAGAGGATGCTAAGGTGGGTAGTGCCCATAAGAGCACCTCTATAAGTTCGCAAGCCATTTCAAATGACAATTGCTCGTGAGTAAACTTGATTTTAAGCCACTCATGGTAGATAGATTGGATATCATTAACCAAACCTTGACTTCAAAGTTTGAATCTATGACTACCAAGATGGAAGCTATTGAAGATCAATCAGTTGGGTCAATCCATGAATCAACACAATGAAGAAGCTATTGAGGGTAGAATTGGTGGGATTCAAATCTATGCCTTAGATCTTACCAACCAACCTCCCGAGTTTTTCCTAGGGATAAACAATCTCTGAGAAAGTATTATAAATAAGCATATGCAATCTTGTTCACAAAATGTAAAAAAAGTGAACATTATCTTTTGCACCTCTTTAGTTTTCCTCAAATTTGGCGCTAATGCATGCTCTCGTTTTTTTTTTCATGGCAACAAGATGACGAAGCTGAAAGGAAATTCCTACTTAAGCAGTTGAAACCCTCTTCCTTCTCAAGAGAAGGAAAATATGTTGTTAAATATGCACAGAGACATGTATAGAGTCCATGACCGACGATTTCTCTCTTGTTTGGTGCTAATAAAGCCAACCAATCTATGGTGGCGTGTTTTTGACTAATCGATGATGCTAAGCTATGGTGGAAGGAGTGGTGTAGAGAAAAGGATGTCCAAGAAAGCTCTATCACCTATAGGAACAAAGCAAGGGAGCTATTAAGGAGAGGTACTTGCCTTTAGACTTTAAACCCTAAAAAGATAAATGAGTTTTATAGCCTGACCCCAAAGAACTCCTCAGTGGATGCTTACTACTCCCAATTTGTTAGGCCCAAGAAGTATGCTCCAACTATGACCTTGGCTCAATCCATTAGCCAATTTGTACAAGGTTTTAACCCCTCTCCTCAACCATCGTCTAGAATCCATGCAGTCGACTAGCTTTTAGGATGTGATTTCTTGAGCTAGACTTTTAGAAGATGAGTTGAAGGATAGAAATAGCAACAACTTTAGGAAAAGACCTTACCTTGAATCGTCCAATGCAGGGTGACCTTCTGGATTGCCCTTCAATCAACTGTCGTTTAGTGGTCAAATTTCATGGCCATTGTTGCCTCGCTCGCGAAAACCTTACACAATGACCTAGCATGGCAAAGAGGAATGACTACAATTGCCACCAACCAGGTCACCGACATGTTAATGCCCTCTTCTACCCAAGGCTGTTAACCTTTCAAAATTACCTCCTCTAAACTTTCCCAAGAACCCACAAATTGATCCTAGGAGAAGATCTGCTTCCATTCAACAACCCGGTCAAGTAAGAAATGGAGTCCACAGCCCCAAAGGTGGGTATCATTGAAGAGGTTGTGGAAGAGGAAGAGTTGCTATGATCCAAGCTAAAGAAAAAACCCTTGAAGATGAAGAGGAGGATAGAGCCTAGGTTCATGTTGAAAGAGCACCAAGGTGAAAATAAACAATTTTCAGTGATCCAGACACCAGCATCATATCATGGTAAACATTTTAAATTGTTGATTGATTATAGAAGTACTCATTCATTTCCTTCACCAAAGTGCATCAGACAATTAGGTCTTAATAAAAACCATCCAAGAAAATGGCATCGAGCTAGCTAGTGGCAAGGAAGTAATTTACCAATATACCATAGGAGATCTAGAGTTTGATAAAACCCATCCATGAAAATGGCATCGAGCTAGATAATGACAAGGAAGTACTTTCCCAATATACCATAGGAGATATAGAGTTTGATCTTATTGGCAAACTAACGAGTTGCTATTTCCATATGATGCCCCTGGATATTCATTTCTTGGAATGGATTGGCTAAAAGAATAAAAGCCCACCATCAACTGTGAGAATGGAGAAATCTCATTTAAGGATGCCAAAAATGAAGAAGTAGTGGCTTCAGGGAGGACTGGTAGACCCAGCTTACAGCTAGTCAAGGGCAGTAAGTTACTAATGGGTATCAGGAAGAATCAAAGGATGTTTGTTGTAAAACTCAACAAGGTAGAGAAAGATACTATAGGGAGTAAACCTGACTGGATATAAGACTACAAAGATCTCTTCCCAAAGGAACTTACCTAGATGCCCACAAAGGGAAATTTACCATGAGATTGAGCTTATTCACGGAGCACAACCTGTGGCAAAAAGGGTATATAAAATGTTAGTTCCAGAGTCAATAGAACTCAAGGAATAACTTTGACCGATGTTAGAGAAAACGTTCATCAAATCAAGTGTATTGCCTTGGGGAGCTTCGGTCCTATTTCAAAAGAAGAAGGATGGAACCTTACGATTATGCATTGACTATAGGGGTCTAAATTAACTCACTCTAAAAAATAAGTATTCAATCCCTAAGATTGTCAAACTTTTAGATCGATTTCACGAAGACCAAGTCTTCACCAAGATTGATTTAAAGTCTGGTTATTATCAGATTAGATTCAAGGAGGAGGGAAGACACCCCAAAGATAACATTCAACTCCATATATGGGCATTGTGAATACACCGTGATGATGACATTTGGGTTGACTAATTCCCCAGCAACTTGCAATAGGCTCATGCAAGATATATTCAAGAAGCAGCTAGATAAATTACCTTGGTGTTCTTTGACTCACAAAATTTTGGTCTCAGAGTACTAGGAAGGGCATATCTTGTATACATGCTCCAAATACCTAGAGTCTCATAACCTCTGTGCTGGAAAAAAGGAAGGCCCAAAGATAATTCGCTACATTGGCATTGCCTAGGAAATCTATAGACACCTGCACTAGCTTGATATTGTCAAGGGATTTGACCAACCCTTGCATTGGCACAACAATTGGAGCACGGATCCCTATCCTTCTGAGTTGGGTCAGGACTCAAAGGATTGTAATGACGCAACAACCTTTAGATTAGGTCTAGGACCATGGTCATGGGATCAGGTATAAAAGGGGCTCATGGGTTGTCATTTGTACCTTTTATGAACTTTTATGATCTTTGGACATTATCTCTCTTGGACATTTGTATGTCCTTGGAGCCTTTGGCTAGCATAGGCTTATAGAAGGATATTTCCATCCTCTCGCTGCTGCTGAGAGGTTAACTCACTTAGGCATCATGGCTCTTTGTATGAGATTATCTCCTTAATCTTGCATTAATTAATGTGGTGATTATCCCATATCTCAGCTTTATTATCACTTCATTCCAATCGGTACTAGAGCTCTTGGCTCGATTTGAGCAAATTTCTATAGAATGCAAGAGTTCTTGATTTTCTTGAAAACTTTGTTACATGAATGAAGTGCTTCAAGCTGATTATACATGGATTAGTGGTGGGCATGAAGATCATGGAGCTTGGCCACAAGATTTGATGTCATTTTGGGAGAAATTGCATCAATTTTGGAGAAATTTTGATGACCGAGCACATTTTGGATCAAAATTTGATTAGGACAGGCAAAGTTTCGAGGTGTGGACTTGCAAAAAAAAAAACATCTTTCTCCCCCTCACTTATAAATGGAAGATTGGTGTAGATGGAGACTTGGAGCAACCATGAAGTTGTTGAAATATACAAGTGAATAGGGTGTGTGTGGGAACAAGCTCTTGGATAGAGGCTGTAAAAGAGGAGATGTAATTGTGAAAGCACCTGTGAAAAGGTGAGAAGAATCTACTGGGAGAGAATAATGGGTAGCATGAGGGAATTTAGGAGTGTGGAGATATTCTGGGAGATAATCAGGGAAAAGAGAAGAGGTGGAGAGAATCAGGCAAAAGGTGGAGATATTCAGGGAGTGAATCATGGAGAAATCAAGGGGATTTGATGCTTGATGTAAACTCTATAAATTGAGGCATAGCCCTAATGAGAATTTGCTGGTTTTTGAGTATCCATGCCTACATTAATCTATCTGCTAATTATTCACTAATTATGTCTTAATCATTTCTTAATCACTTTGTTAATCATGTTGATTCTAGTGTTTGATCCACCATAGCTCATCATTATGCTCAAATTTCAACATGGTATCAGAGCCATGCCTAGAATCAACCAGATTTATGAGCCCATTAGTGAATTAATTAGGATTAGTAAAATAATTAGCAAAAAAATCAGTTTTTAGTAAGCTTTCACTCTTCCCCTTCACCCCCAGCCAGTGGAGGGTCTCTAGCATCTAGCACACATCAAATTAGGGCAAAAGCTTCTAGCCATAGCTAGCTAAGCTCCTTAGCTTCAAGCCTATGCAAAAAACGTAGCAAACTGCCAGCGCGTTTGGGAGAATTCGCCGTTTCTGCAGGCGCCGTTTTTCTGAGGTATTTTTGCCATTGCTACTTGCTCCAAACAAATTACTTCAATTCCCTTTAGCACAAGGGGTAATCAAGCATGCTCTACAAGCTGGTGAAGTCAGAATTGAGTTTCATCAAGTCTACAGTGAGATCCAAGCTCTTCATCAAATCTGCAGGTGACTTTGGTAAAACAGAGATTAAGCTTTCATTATTTGGTCAAATCTTGTGTTTCTTGGCTTAATCCTCTACTAGACTCATTGCTATTGATGCCTTTGAAAGCATTTGAGCTCATTTGAAGTGGAAGGCACCAGATCTGGACTCCCCACATACTCTGTTTTCTGCACATAAAACATAGCATTAATTTGCTAATCAGTGATTAATCAGTGCTAATCACTGTACTTTGGTGCAATTGAGGGTTCAAATTAACCATTAGGTATCTTATACAGATCCCTATAACTTCAGATTGAAAATCGGAGTTGGTTTGATACTCCAACCATCCCGTACAAATTGGTTACCCTTAATTTAGTGTAATTTCTGGAAAAATTGTGCTGATAAAATTGTGAAAATCATCATTTTGTATTTAACCCTTGGTTAATGCCTGTAAATCTCACTCAAATTCACGATTATTCACAGCCAGAATTGCATTTGGAATGTGCATGAGAATGAATGCTATACGCATTATGTATTGGGCACATTTTATCAGTGTAAAAATGGGAACAGACATTGCCCTTGTCCAGATTAAGGCAAGAGGTAAGACCTCCCGCATAAATTTGGGTTTGCATTGCATAATGATACAAAATAAACATAAAAAGCCCAAAGGAATTGTCAGCAAAACATTGAAACATGTTGCTCACATGGAGCAAAATGACCTGACGGACAAGCTCATGGCCCCAGCCATGAAAGAAGAAGAATATCTCTTCCCAAGAAGAGGATCCACACCGAGAAGAAGACCTGAAGGAAGACATGGACACGAGAAGAGAAGCTGCCACAAGAAGAGAAGCTGCCCCGAGAAGAGAAGCTGCCCCGAGAAGACTGAAAGAAGAGACGGACGCGTGGAGAGATGCTGCCACGACAAGAAGACTGAAGAGAAGAGAAGATGTGAGGCTCCAAAGAGTGAGGAGCCATGTGAAAATCTCTGAGAGAGAGAGAGAGAGAGAGCCCACAACCCAATGTAACCTGCCCCAATAAAGTAAAACCACCTCTGAGCCACCGATGATGTAGGCCACGTGGTAGTTGTATGTGTGAGCACTTTAGTCAAGGTCGCGGGCACTTATAGTAGCCTTGGACACATAGAGAGAGAGAGAGTGTCAAGGACTATGGAGTTTAGGGACTTGAGGCACTGATCGCGGACTGTCAAGTAAGAAAGAAACTTGATACAGGGTCTAGGTGTGCTGAGATAACTTGAGGGGAGGAGTAGACACTGGTCGCGGACTGCCGAGTAATGGGTGGCAAACTTGGTATAGGGTCTAGGTGTGCTAGGATTATTCACTTGAGGGGAGGTGTTGAAATATACAAGTGAATAGGGTGTGTGTGGGAACAAGCTCTTGGATAGAGGCTGTAAAAGAGGAGATGTAATTGTGAAAGCACCTGTGAAAAGGTGAGAAGAATCTACTGGGAGAGAATAATGGGTAGCATGAGGGAATTTAGGAGTGTGGAGATATTCTGGGAGATAATCAGGGAAAAGAGAAGAGGTGGAGAGAATCAGGCAAAAGGTGGAGATATTCAGGGAGTGAATCATGGAGAAATCAAGGGGATTTGATGCTTGATGTAAACTCTATAAATTGAGGCATAGCCCTAATGAGAATTTGCTGGTTTTTGAGTATCCATGCCTACATTAATCTATCTGCTAATTATTCACTAATTACGTCTTAATCATTTCTTAATCACTTTGTTAATCATGTTGATTCTAGTGTTTGATCCACCATAGCTCATCATTATGCTCAAATTTCAACATGGTATCAGAGCCATGCCTAGAATCAACCAGATTTATGAGCCCATTAGTGAATTAATTAGGATTAGTAAAATAATTAGCAAAAAAATCAGTTTTTAGTAAGCTTTCACTCTTCCCCTTCACCCCCAGCCAGTGGAGGGTCTCTAGCATCTAGCACACATCAAATTAGGGCAAAAGCTTCTAGCCATAGCTAGCTAAGCTCCTTAGCTTCAAGCCTATGCAAAAAACGTAGCAAACTGCCAGCGCGTTTGGGAGAATTCGCCGTTTCTACAGGCGCCGTTTTTCTGAGGTATTTTTGCCATTGCTACTTGCTCCAAACAAATTACTTCAATTCCCTTTAGCACAAGGGGTAATCAAGCATGCTCTACAAGCTGGTGAAGTCAGAATTGAGTTTCATCAAGTCTACAGTGAGATCCAAGCTCTTCATCAAATCTGCAGGTGACTTTGGTAAAACAGAGATTAAGCTTTCATTATTTGGTCAAATCTTGTGTTTCTTGGCTTAATCCTCTACTAGACTCATTGCTATTGATGCCTTTGAAAGCATTTGAGCTCATTTGAAGTGGAAGGCACCAGATCTGGACTCCCCACATACTCTGTTTTCTGCACATAAAACAGAGCATTAATTTGCTAATCAGTGATTAATCAGTGCTAATCACTGTACTTTGGTGCAATTGAGGGTTCAAATTAACCATTAGGTATCTGATACAGATCCCTATAACTTCAGATTGAAAATCGGAGTTGGTTTGATACTCCAACCATCCCGTACAAATTGGTTACCCTTAATTTAGTGTAATTTCTGGAAAAATTGTGCTGATAAAATTGTGAAAATCATCATTTTGTATTTAACCCTTGGTTAATGCCTGTAAATCTCACTCAAATTCACGATTATTCACAGCCAGAATTGCATTTGGAATGTGCATGAGAATGAATGCTATACGCATTATGTATTGGGCACATTTTATCAGTGTAAAAATGGGAACAGACACTGCCCTTGTCCAGATTAAGGCAAGAGGTAAGACCTCCCGCATAAATTTGGGTTTGCATTGCATAATGATACAAAATAAACATAAAAAGCCCAAAGGAATTGTCAGCAAAACATTGAAACATGTTGCTCACATGGAGCAAAATGACCTGACGGACAAGCTCATGGCCCCAGCCATGAAAGAAGAAGAATATCTCTTCCCAAGAAGAGGATCCACACCGAGAAGAAGACCTGAAGGAAGACATGGACACGAGAAGAGAAGCTGCCACAAGAAGAGAAGCTGCCCCGAGAAGAGAAGCTGCCCCGAGAAGACTGAAAGAAGAGACGGACGCGTGGAGAGATGCTGCCACGACAAGAAGACTGAAGAGAAGAGAAGATGTGAGGCTCCAAAGAGTGAGGAGCCATGTGAAAATCTCTGAGAGAGAGAGAGAGAGAGAGCCCACAACCCAATGTAACCTGCCCCAATAAAGTAAAACCACCTCTGAGCCACCGATGATGTAGGCCACGTGGTAGTTGTATGTGTGAGCACTTTAGTCAAGGTCGCGGGCACTTATAGTAGCCTTGGACACATAGAGAGAGAGAGAGTGTCAAGGACTATGGAGTTTAGGGACTTGAGGCTATGATCGCGGACTGTCAAGTAAGAAAGAAACTTGATACAGGGTCTAGGTGTGCTGAGATAACTTGAGGGGAGGAGTAGACACTGGTCGCAGACTGCCGAGTAATGGGTGGCAAACTTGGTATAGGGTCTAGGTGTGCTAGGATTATTCACTTGAGGGGAGGTGTTGAAATATACAAGTGAATAGGGTGTGTGTGGGAACAAGCTCTTGGATAGAGGCTGTAAAAGAGGAGATGTAATTGTGAAAGCACCTGTGAAAAGGTGAGAAGAATCTACTGGGAGAGAATAATGGGTAGCATGAGGGAATTTAGGAGTGTGGAGATATTCTGGGAGATAATCAGGGAAAAGAGAAGAGGTGGAGAGAATCAGGCAAAAGGTGGAGATATTCAGGGAGTGAATCATGGAGAAATCAAGGGGATTTGATGCTTGATGTAAACTCTATAAATTGAGGCATAGCCCTAATGAGAATTTGCTGGTTTTTGAGTATCCATGCCTACATTAATCTATCTGCTAATTATTCACTAATTACGTCTTAATCATTTCTTAATCACTTTGTTAATCATGTTGATTCTAGTGTTTGATCCACCATAGCTCATCATTATGCTCAAATTTCAACAGAAGTAACATGGTGGTTAAATAAGCATTGGGAGACTTAGCAGGTTGTAGAAGGCACAACTGAGAGGATAACGAAGATAAATCTGTGTGAATGGGATCTGCTAGCCATTGTCACCTATTAATGGAGGCATTTGCAAACCCTAAACCAACTCTCTGTTAGCATTAAGCATTTGGGAGGGAAATTATACTATGGATCTTCACAAGAGAAGGGTGAACGGTTGATGCTAACAAGAGATTGAAGCTCAAAAACGACCGTCGGCTTTGGTGTTTTCTCCAACCCTAATCACGATTTTTTTTTTTGCATTAACCATTTCATCATACCTTCTTGAGCTTGAATTTTGCTTATCTCATGCTTTCTTACAAGATTTGAGAAATTTCTTGAGATCTAGGATTTCTCACCAAATTAGGGTTTTTGGGGGATTTTTGCCAAAATTGATTCCATAATCTTCTTCCTTATGCTTCCTCCTACTCACTCATGCATTGGTTAACTCTCAAACCATGGGATTAGGGTTTCTTGACCTTTTTTTTCCAATTTGGGGGTTTTTCCAAAATTAGGGTTTGCTCTTACAATTTCATAAGATTGGCATTGTTTTGCCCCTTGTGTAGTGTTCTCTTGTCTTACGTGCTCTCTTGAAGATCGTTTCTACCATGTGTGGGTGGAACAATAGAGAGCAGATGGAAGGGAACATGGGTACGTCAAAGAGTAGTGACAAGCACAACATACCCTGTGTAGTGTTCTCTTGTCCTACGTGCTCTCTTGAAGATTGTTTCTACCATGTGTGGGTGGAACCATAGAGAGAAGATGGAAGGGAACATGAGCACTTGAGAGGGTAGTGTGAGTTGGTGGCCGAAATGCCTACAAACTATTGGTGGCCGTAATGCCTATAAACTATGTGTAGCAGAAATGCTTATGGAACACCAGGCTATCTATGCCTGCGCGAGTGATTGTTTTATCTTGTTACTTGAGCCCACCTCTCATCCAAAGTGTGTGGTCAGAGTACCAACACGGAGTGCAAGTGGTAAAGTGGACATGATACCTGGTTGGCAAGGGACTTATGTGTACGCCAAGGGTCATGTGGATTGGCATTAATTTGGGATTTCTTACCAAAATTAGAGTCTCCACCTAAAATTTTTGAGGTCCAAGGTGTAACTTCTTTTCCCCACGTTCTCCTCTATCCATACATGCCACCCTTGCTACATTCTTGAAGGGAAATTAGGGTTTCTTGGAAACTTTGTTGTTTTTGGGAAATTTTTGCAAATCAGGGTTTATGGCATTCATTTTCTAAAATTTATCATTGCCAATAGCCTTCTACACTATCTCAATACCCCATTCTACTAGCGCATAAGCAAACTTTGAAGATCTTGAAACTTTGTTTCTTCATAAAGCATGTGTTTTAAGCTCCTATGAACCCTTTCCCTCCCTTATGTTCAAGAATTTCAATCCATTTCATGGGGAAATAAAGGTTTTATCAAAATTAAGGTTTTGGAATGATTGGGATTGAACTCTCTTCATAAGTGTGTCAATCATGCTTTCTCATACCATAATTCACCCTTATATCCACAAACTTCATTGTATCACACACTAATTAGGGTTTCTCAAAAATCAAGGTTTCTTGAGTGCATTCGGTGCTGCATTGATTCCTTGCATTACACTCTCACCCTAATGTGGCGATTGAGTTTGGTGGTGTGTGGCAATATGGGAGATTGATCTTGTGGAAAGAATACTGTAAATCGTCACTTGGCATGAGTCATGCTGAGATTTGGACTGTAAGCTCCTGTACATTGCTCTCTTTACATTTCTAGCATTTCCATTATGCAGTCTCAATTCAAATAAGCACTAGTATATCTAGCATGTGGAGCGGGTACCCTTGGCATTGGTTGAGAGGCCAAGGGGGAGCATGCTTGAACTCTCCTTGTCCTAAGTGCTTTTGGAAAAGTAGCACAAGGAGGGAGATTATGTACATGGTGATCAAGACATGGCCTCAACCCTTGCCATTGGATTCCAAACTTTGGTAAGGGGGTGAGAAAGCTTGGCTAGGAAACTGGCAAAGTAAAATCTCTTCATTGACTTGCTACATCAAATCAAATCAGCAATAGTTATATGTATACAAGTGGGAATGAATTGAAATGCAATTGACAAATCAATGGGGTTTTATAAGGAGGCATAGTTGGCACTATTGGGCACATTGATATTAGATATAGTGATTGAGATTGGCTCATAAATGCACTAAGGTCATGCCAAAATTTTTCCAAAGTCTAGTCAAAATGCCTTGGATGGATGCGATTTGGATGCATTATGATGCTTTAGATATGCCGGGATGCATACATGCAGTGGTTTGCAAGTTGGTTGCTTACATGTTAACAATTTGACATAATCTATAGTTTTTAGAAAAGTGTGATTCGATCTAGGAGATTTTGGACTAAACCTGAATTGAATATTAGGATTTATTCCACACCATTAAGGATTCCCATAGAGCCCTCAACTACCCCGTTTTGTTTTCAAGTTAATGAGCTATGCCCGTTTCTCTACCGCATACCATGTTTGGACAAAATTTGAGCCAAGTCTCAGATCATAAATTTGACTTCACCATTGCGTTCTCCACTAGCCAAATACCTTAACCACCAAGATTTAACTCATTTGGAGCATTGGAGTACAAGCGGTGCACCAAGCTATCACTATTTGACTGTAGGAAAAAGTCAAAACAATGTCATTTAGAGGGTTGATTAAACCAAAATTAACATCATACCCCTTATCCTAACACCTTCCCATAGAGTCCTAGAACACCGAAATCTGACATCCTATCACAAAATTGCCAGAACAACCTATTATGGCTGCCGATATAAAGCCAAAAGGTAGACCTAGAAAGCTATCATTAGCAATGGTGGAGGATATGGAAGGGGAGGAATTGATGGAACACGACACTATGGACACAATGGAAGAGCTTGAAGAGCAAATTCTTTGGGAATCACTCTAAAAATTCCTCTTAATCCATGGGTCAAACTTCAAAGGGAGTTGAAGAGGATGCTAAGGTGGGTAGTGCCCATAAGAGCACCTCTATAAGTTCGCAAGCCATTTCAAATGACAATTGCTCGTGAGTAAACTTGATTTTAAGCCACTCATGGTAGATAGATTGGATATCATTAACCAAACCTTGACTTCAAAGTTTGAATCTATGACTACCAAGATGGAAGCTATTGAAGATCAATCAGTTGGGTCAATCCATGAATCAACACAATGAAGAAGCTATTGAGGGTAGAATTGGTGGGATTCAAATCTATGCCTTAGATCTTACCAACCAACCTCCCGAGTTTTTCCTAGGGATAAACAATCTCTGAGAAAGTATTATAAATAAGCATATGCAATCTTGTTCACAAAATGTAAAAAAAGTGAACATTATCTTTTGCACCTCTTTAGTTTTCCTCAAATTTGGCGCTAATGCATGCTCTCGTTTTTTTTTTCATGGCAACAAGATGACGAAGCTGAAAGGAAATTCCTACTTAAGCAGTTGAAACCCTCTTCCTTCTCAAGAGAAGGAAAATATGTTGTTAAATATGCACAGAGACATGTATAGAGTCCATGACCGACGATTTCTCTCTTGTTTGGTGCTAATAAAGCCAACCAATCTATGGTGGCGTGTTTTTGACTAATCGATGATGCTAAGCTATGGTGGAAGGAGTGGTGTAGAGAAAAGGATGTCCAAGAAAGCTCTATCACCTATAGGAACAAAGCAAGGGAGCTATTAAGGAGAGGTACTTGCCTTTAGACTTTAAACCCTAAAAAGATAAATGAGTTTTATAGCCTGACCCCAAAGAACTCCTCAGTGGATGCTTACTACTCCCAATTTGTTAGGCCCAAGAAGTATGCTCCAACTATGACCTTGGCTCAATCCATTAGCCAATTTGTACAAGGTTTTAACCCCTCTCCTCAACCATCGTCTAGAATCCATGCAGTCGACTAGCTTTTAGGATGTGATTTCTTGAGCTAGACTTTTAGAAGATGAGTTGAAGGATAGAAATAGCAACAACTTTAGGAAAAGACCTTACCTTGAATCGTCCAATGCAGGGTGACCTTCTGGATTGCCCTTCAATCAACTGTCGTTTAGTGGTCAAATTTCATGGCCATTGTTGCCTCGCTCGCGAAAACCTTACACAATGACCTAGCATGGCAAAGAGGAATGACTACAATTGCCACCAACCAGGTCACCGACATGTTAATGCCCTCTTCTACCCAAGGCTGTTAACCTTTCAAAATTACCTCCTCTAAACTTTCCCAAGAACCCACAAATTGATCCTAGGAGAAGATCTGCTTCCATTCAACAACCCGGTCAAGTAAGAAATGGAGTCCACAGCCCCAAAGGTGGGTATCATTGAAGAGGTTGTGGAAGAGGAAGAGTTGCTATGATCCAAGCTAAAGAAAAAACCCTTGAAGATGAAGAGGAGGATAGAGCCTAGGTTCATGTTGAAAGAGCACCAAGGTGAAAATAAACAATTTTCAGTGATCCAGACACCAGCATCATATCATGGTAAACATTTTAAATTGTTGATTGATTATAGAAGTACTCATTCATTTCCTTCACCAAAGTGCATCAGACAATTAGGTCTTAATAAAAACCATCCAAGAAAATGGCATCGAGCTAGCTAGTGGCAAGGAAGTAATTTACCAATATACCATAGGAGATCTAGAGTTTGATAAAACCCATCCATGAAAATGGCATCGAGCTAGATAATGACAAGGAAGTACTTTCCCAATATACCATAGGAGATATAGAGTTTGATCTTATTGGCAAACTAACGAGTTGCTATTTCCATATGATGCCCCTGGATATTCATTTCTTGGAATGGATTGGCTAAAAGAATAAAAGCCCACCATCAACTGTGAGAATGGAGAAATCTCATTTAAGGATGCCAAAAATGAAGAAGTAGTGGCTTCAGGGAGGACTGGTAGACCCAGCTTACAGCTAGTCAAGGGCAGTAAGTTACTAATGGGTATCAGGAAGAATCAAAGGATGTTTGTTGTAAAACTCAACAAGGTAGAGAAAGATACTATAGGGAGTAAACCTGACTGGATATAAGACTACAAAGATCTCTTCCCAAAGGAACTTACCTAGATGCCCACAAAGGGAAATTTACCATGAGATTGAGCTTATTCACGGAGCACAACCTGTGGCAAAAAGGGTATATAAAATGTTAGTTCCAGAGTCAATAGAACTCAAGGAATAACTTTGACCGATGTTAGAGAAAACGTTCATCAAATCAAGTGTATTGCCTTGGGGAGCTTCGGTCCTATTTCAAAAGAAGAAGGATGGAACCTTACGATTATGCATTGACTATAGGGGTCTAAATTAACTCACTCTAAAAAATAAGTATTCAATCCCTAAGATTGTCAAACTTTTAGATCGATTTCACGAAGACCAAGTCTTCACCAAGATTGATTTAAAGTCTGGTTATTATCAGATTAGATTCAAGGAGGAGGGAAGACACCCCAAAGATAACATTCAACTCCATATATGGGCATTGTGAATACACCGTGATGATGACATTTGGGTTGACTAATTCCCCAGCAACTTGCAATAGGCTCATGCAAGATATATTCAAGAAGCAGCTAGATAAATTACCTTGGTGTTCTTTGACTCACAAAATTTTGGTCTCAGAGTACTAGGAAGGGCATATCTTGTATACATGCTCCAAATACCTAGAGTCTCATAACCTCTGTGCTGGAAAAAAGGAAGGCCCAAAGATAATTCGCTACATTGGCATTGCCTAGGAAATCTATAGACACCTGCACTAGCTTGATATTGTCAAGGGATTTGACCAACCCTTGCATTGGCACAACAATTGGAGCACGGATCCCTATCCTTCTGAGTTGGGTCAGGACTCAAAGGATTGTAATGACGCAACAACCTTTAGATTAGGTCTAGGACCATGGTCATGGGATCAGGTATAAAAGGGGCTCATGGGTTGTCATTTGTACCTTTTATGAACTTTTATGATCTTTGGACATTATCTCTCTTGGACATTTGTATGTCCTTGGAGCCTTTGGCTAGCATAGGCTTATAGAAGGATATTTCCATCCTCTCGCTGCTGCTGAGAGGTTAACTCACTTAGGCATCATGGCTCTTTGTATGAGATTATCTCCTTAATCTTGCATTAATTAATGTGGTGATTATCCCATATCTCAGCTTTATTATCACTTCATTCCAATCGGTACTAGAGCTCTTGGCTCGATTTGAGCAAATTTCTATAGAATGCAAGAGTTCTTGATTTTCTTGAAAACTTTGTTACATGAATGAAGTGCTTCAAGCTGATTATACATGGATTAGTGGTGGGCATGAAGATCATGGAGCTTGGCCACAAGATTTGATGTCATTTTGGGAGAAATTGCATCAATTTTGGAGAAATTTTGATGACCGAGCACATTTTGGATCAAAATTTGATTAGGACAGGCAAAGTTTCGAGGTGTGGACTTGCAAAAAAAAAAACATCTTTCTCCCCCTCACTTATAAATGGAAGATTGGTGTAGATGGAGACTTGGAGCAACCATGAAGTTGTTGAAATATACAAGTGAATAGGGTGTGTGTGGGAACAAGCTCTTGGATAGAGGCTGTAAAAGAGGAGATGTAATTGTGAAAGCACCTGTGAAAAGGTGAGAAGAATCTACTGGGAGAGAATAATGGGTAGCATGAGGGAATTTAGGAGTGTGGAGATATTCTGGGAGATAATCAGGGAAAAGAGAAGAGGTGGAGAGAATCAGGCAAAAGGTGGAGATATTCAGGGAGTGAATCATGGAGAAATCAAGGGGATTTGATGCTTGATGTAAACTCTATAAATTGAGGCATAGCCCTAATGAGAATTTGCTGGTTTTTGAGTATCCATGCCTACATTAATCTATCTGCTAATTATTCACTAATTATGTCTTAATCATTTCTTAATCACTTTGTTAATCATGTTGATTCTAGTGTTTGATCCACCATAGCTCATCATTATGCTCAAATTTCAACATGGTATCAGAGCCATGCCTAGAATCAACCAGATTTATGAGCCCATTAGTGAATTAATTAGGATTAGTAAAATAATTAGCAAAAAAATCAGTTTTTAGTAAGCTTTCACTCTTCCCCTTCACCCCCAGCCAGTGGAGGGTCTCTAGCATCTAGCACACATCAAATTAGGGCAAAAGCTTCTAGCCATAGCTAGCTAAGCTCCTTAGCTTCAAGCCTATGCAAAAAACGTAGCAAACTGCCAGCGCGTTTGGGAGAATTCGCCGTTTCTGCAGGCGCCGTTTTTCTGAGGTATTTTTGCCATTGCTACTTGCTCCAAACAAATTACTTCAATTCCCTTTAGCACAAGGGGTAATCAAGCATGCTCTACAAGCTGGTGAAGTCAGAATTGAGTTTCATCAAGTCTACAGTGAGATCCAAGCTCTTCATCAAATCTGCAGGTGACTTTGGTAAAACAGAGATTAAGCTTTCATTATTTGGTCAAATCTTGTGTTTCTTGGCTTAATCCTCTACTAGACTCATTGCTATTGATGCCTTTGAAAGCATTTGAGCTCATTTGAAGTGGAAGGCACCAGATCTGGACTCCCCACATACTCTGTTTTCTGCACATAAAACATAGCATTAATTTGCTAATCAGTGATTAATCAGTGCTAATCACTGTACTTTGGTGCAATTGAGGGTTCAAATTAACCATTAGGTATCTTATACAGATCCCTATAACTTCAGATTGAAAATCGGAGTTGGTTTGATACTCCAACCATCCCGTACAAATTGGTTACCCTTAATTTAGTGTAATTTCTGGAAAAATTGTGCTGATAAAATTGTGAAAATCATCATTTTGTATTTAACCCTTGGTTAATGCCTGTAAATCTCACTCAAATTCACGATTATTCACAGCCAGAATTGCATTTGGAATGTGCATGAGAATGAATGCTATACGCATTATGTATTGGGCACATTTTATCAGTGTAAAAATGGGAACAGACATTGCCCTTGTCCAGATTAAGGCAAGAGGTAAGACCTCCCGCATAAATTTGGGTTTGCATTGCATAATGATACAAAATAAACATAAAAAGCCCAAAGGAATTGTCAGCAAAACATTGAAACATGTTGCTCACATGGAGCAAAATGACCTGACGGACAAGCTCATGGCCCCAGCCATGAAAGAAGAAGAATATCTCTTCCCAAGAAGAGGATCCACACCGAGAAGAAGACCTGAAGGAAGACATGGACACGAGAAGAGAAGCTGCCACAAGAAGAGAAGCTGCCCCGAGAAGAGAAGCTGCCCCGAGAAGACTGAAAGAAGAGACGGACGCGTGGAGAGATGCTGCCACGACAAGAAGACTGAAGAGAAGAGAAGATGTGAGGCTCCAAAGAGTGAGGAGCCATGTGAAAATCTCTGAGAGAGAGAGAGAGAGAGAGCCCACAACCCAATGTAACCTGCCCCAATAAAGTAAAACCACCTCTGAGCCACCGATGATGTAGGCCACGTGGTAGTTGTATGTGTGAGCACTTTAGTCAAGGTCGCGGGCACTTATAGTAGCCTTGGACACATAGAGAGAGAGAGAGTGTCAAGGACTATGGAGTTTAGGGACTTGAGGCACTGATCGCGGACTGTCAAGTAAGAAAGAAACTTGATACAGGGTCTAGGTGTGCTGAGATAACTTGAGGGGAGGAGTAGACACTGGTCGCGGACTGCCGAGTAATGGGTGGCAAACTTGGTATAGGGTCTAGGTGTGCTAGGATTATTCACTTGAGGGGAGGTGTTGAAATATACAAGTGAATAGGGTGTGTGTGGGAACAAGCTCTTGGATAGAGGCTGTAAAAGAGGAGATGTAATTGTGAAAGCACCTGTGAAAAGGTGAGAAGAATCTACTGGGAGAGAATAATGGGTAGCATGAGGGAATTTAGGAGTGTGGAGATATTCTGGGAGATAATCAGGGAAAAGAGAAGAGGTGGAGAGAATCAGGCAAAAGGTGGAGATATTCAGGGAGTGAATCATGGAGAAATCAAGGGGATTTGATGCTTGATGTAAACTCTATAAATTGAGGCATAGCCCTAATGAGAATTTGCTGGTTTTTGAGTATCCATGCCTACATTAATCTATCTGCTAATTATTCACTAATTACATCTTAATCATTTCTTAATCACTTTGTTAATCATGTTGATTCTAGTGTTTGATCCACCATAGCTCATCATTATGCTCAAATTTCAACAGAAGTAACATGGTGGTTAAATAAGCATTGGGAGACTTAGCAGGTTGTAGAAGGCACAACTGAGAGGATAACGAAGATAAATCTGTGTGAATGGGATCTGCTAGCCATTGTCACCTATTAATGGAGGCATTTGCAAACCCTAAACCAACTCTCTGTTAGCATTAAGCATTTGGGAGGGAAATTATACTATGGATCTTCGCAAGAGAAGGGTGAACGGTTGATGCTAACAAGAGATTGAAGCTCAAAAACGACCGTCGGCTTTGGTGTTTTCTCCAACCCTAATCACGATTTTTTTTTTTGCATTAACCATTTCATCATACCTTCTTGAGCTTGAATTTTGCTTATCTCATGCTTTCTTACGAGATTTGAGAAATTTCTTGAGATCTAGGATTTCTCACCAAATTAGGGTTTTTGGGGGATTTTTGCCAAAATTGATTCCATAATCTTCTTCCTTATGCTTCCTCCTACTCACTCATGCATTGGTTAACTCTCAAACCATGGGATTAGGGTTTCTTGACCTTTTTTTTCCAATTTGGGGGTTTTTCCAAAATTAGGGTTTGCTCTTACAATTTCATAAGATTGGCATTGTTTTGCCCCTTGTGTAGTGTTCTCTTGTCTTACGTGCTCTCTTGAAGATCGTTTCTACCATGTGTGGGTGGAACAATAGAGAGCAGATGGAAGGGAACATGGGTACGTCAAAGAGTAGTGACAAGCACAACATACCCTGTGTAGTGTTCTCTTGTCCTACGTGCTCTCTTGAAGATTGTTTCTACCATGTGTGGGTGGAACCATAGAGAGAAGATGGAAGGGAACATGAGCACTTGAGAGGGTAGTGTGAGTTGGTGGCCGAAATGCCTACAAACTATTGGTGGCCGAAATGCCTATAAACTATGTGTAGCAGAAATGCTTATGGAACACCAGGCTATCTATGCCTGCGCGAGTGATTGTTTTATCTTGTTACTTGAGCCCACCTCTCATCCAAAGTGTGTGGTCAGAGTACCAACACGGAGTGCAAGTGGTAAAGTGGACATGATACCTGGTTGGCAAGGGACTTATGTGTACGCCAAGGGTCATGTGGATTGGCATTAATTTGGGATTTCTTACCAAAATTAGAGTCTCCACCTAAAATTTTTGAGGTCCAAGGTGTAACTTCTTTTCCCCACGTTCTCCTCTATCCATACATGCCACCCTTGCTACATTCTTGAAGGGAAATTAGGGTTTCTTGGAAACTTTGTTGTTTTTGGGAAATTTTTGCAAATCAGGGTTTATGGCATTCATTTTCTAAAATTTATCATTGCCAATAGCCTTCTACACTATCTCAATACCCCATTCTACTAGCGCATAAGCAAACTTTGAAGATCTTGAAACTTTGTTTCTTCATAAAGCATGTGTTTTAAGCTCCTATGAACCCTTTCCCTCCCTTATGTTCAAGAATTTCAATCCATTTCATGGGGAAATAAAGGTTTTATCAAAATTAAGGTTTTGGAATGATTGGGATTGAACTCTCTTCATAAGTGTGTCAATCATGCTTTCTCATACCATAATTCACCCTTATATCCACAAACTTCATTGTATCACACACTAATTAGGGTTTCTCAAAAATCAAGGTTTCTTGAGTGCATTCGGTGCTGCATTGATTCCTTGCATTACACTCTCACCCTAATGTGGCGATTGAGTTTGGTGGTGTGTGGCAATATGGGAGATTGATCTTGTGGAAAGAATACTGTAAATCGTCACTTGGCATGAGTCATGCTAAGATTTGGACTGTAAGCTCCTATACATTACTCTCTTTACATTTCTAGCATTTCCATTGTGCAGTCTCAATTCAAATAAGCACTAGTATATCTAGCATGTGGAGCGGGTACCCTTGGCATTGGTTGAGAGGCCAAGGGGGAGCATGCTTGAACTCTCCTTGTCCTAAGTGCTTTTGGAAAAGTAGCACAAGGAGGGAGATTATGTACATGGTGATCAAGACATGGCCTCAACCCTTGCCATTGGATTCCAAACTTTGGTAAGGGGGTGAGAAAGCTTGGCTAGGAAACTGGCAAAGTAAAATCTCTTCATTGACTTGCTACATCAAATCAAATCAGCAATAGTTATATGTATACAAGTGGGAATGAATTGAAATGCAATTGACAAATCAATGGGGTTTCAAATGACAATTGCTCGTGAGTAAACTTGATTTTAAGCCACTCATGGTAGATAGATTGGATATCATTAACCAAACCTTGACTTCAAAGTTTGAATCTATGACTACCAAGATGGAAGCTATTGAAGATCAATCAGTTGGGTCAATCCATGAATCAACACAATGAAGAAGCTATTGAGGGTAGAATTGGTGGGATTCAAATCTATGCCTTAGATCTTACCAACCAACCTCCCGAGTTTTTCCTAGGGATAAACAATCTCTGAGAAAGTATTATAAATAAGCATATGCAATCTTGTTCACAAAATGTAAAAAAAGTGAACATTATCTTTTGCACCTCTTTAGTTTTCCTCAAATTTGGCGCTAATGCATGCTCTCGTTTTTTTTTCATGGCAACAAGATGACGAAGCTGAAAGGAAATTCCTACTTAAGCAGTTGAAACCCTCTTCCTTCTCAAGAGAAGGAAAATATGTTGTTAAATATGCACAGAGGCATGTATAGAGTCCATGACCGACGATTTCTCTCTTGTTTGGTGCTAATAAAGCCAACCAATCTATGGTGGCGTGTTTTTGACTAATCGATGATGCTAAGCTATGGTGGAAGGAGTGGTGTAGAGAAAAGGATGTCCAAGAAAGCTCTATCACCTATAGGAACAAAGCAAGGGAGCTATTAAGGAGAGGTACTTGCCTTTAGACTTTAAACCCTAAAAAGATAAATGAGTTTTATAGCCTGACCCCAAAGAACTCCTCAGTGGATGCTTACTACTCCCAATTTGTTAGGCCCAAGAAGTATGCTCCAACTATGACCTTGGCTCAATCCATTAGCCAATTTGTACAAGGTTTTAACCCCTC
Organism: Cibotium barometz; assembly: GCF_041138505.1. Classification (NCBI taxonomy): domain Eukaryota; kingdom Viridiplantae; phylum Streptophyta; class Polypodiopsida; order Cyatheales; family Cibotiaceae; genus Cibotium; species Cibotium barometz. The sequence continues at coordinate 37,029,556 of NC_141097.1, read as the reverse complement.
TCCTCAACCATCGTCTAGAATCCATGCAGTCGACTAGCTTTTAGGATGTGATTTCTTGAGCTAGACTTTTAGAAGATGAGTTGAAGGATAGAAATAGCAACAACTTTAGGAAAAGACCTTACCTTGAATCGTCCAATGCAGGGTGACCTTCTGGATTGCCCTTCAATCAACTGCCGTTTAGTGGTCAAATTTCATGGCCATTGTTGCCTTGCTCGCGAAAACCTTACACAATGACCTAGCATGGCAAAGAGGAATGACTACAATTGCCACCAACCAGGTCACCGACATGTTAATGCCCTCTTCTACCCAAGGCTGTTAACCTTTCAAAATTACCTCCTCTAAACTTTCCCAAGAACCCACAAACTGATCCTAGGAGAAGATCTGCTTCCATTCAACAACCCGGTCAAGTAAGAAATGGAGTCCACAGCCCCAAAGGTGGGTATCATTGAAGAGGTTGTGGAAGAGGAAGAGTTTCTATGATCCAAGCTAAAGAAAAAACCCTTGAAGATGAAGAGGAGGATAGAGCCTAGGTTCATGTTGAAAGAGCACCAAGGTGAAAATAAACAATTTTCAGTGATCCAGACACCAGCATCATATCATGGTAAACATTTTAAATTGTTGATTGATTATAGAAGTACTCATTCATTTCCTTCACCAAAGTGCATCAGACAATTAGGTCTTAATAAAAACCATCCAAGAAAATGGCATCGAGCTAGCTAGTGGCAAGGAAGTAATTTACCAATATACCATAGGAGATCTAGAGTTTGATAAAACCCATCCATGAAAATGGCATCGAGCTAGATAATGACAAGGAAGTACTTTCCCAATATACCATAGGAGATATAGAGTTTGATCTTATTGGCAAACTAACGAGTTGCTATTTCCATATGATGCCCCTGGATATTCATTTCTTGGAATGGATTGGCTAAAAGAATAAAAGCCCACCATCAACTGTGAGAGTGGAGAAATCTCATTTAAGGATGCCAAAAATGAAGAAGTAGTGGCTTCAGGGAGGACTGGTAGACCCAGCTTACAGCTAGTCAAGGGCAGTAAGTTACTAATGGGTATCAGGAAGAATCAAAGGATGTTTGTTGTAAAACTCAACAAGGTAGAGAAAGATACTATAGGGAGTAAACCTGACTGGATATAAGACTACAAAGATCTCTTCCCAAAGGAACTTACCTAGATGCCCACAAAGGGAAATTTACCATGAGATTGAGCTTATTCACGGAGCACAACCTGTGGCAAAAAGGGTATATAAAATGTTAGTTCCAGAGTCAATAGAACTCAAGGAATAACTTTGACCGATGTTAGAGAAAACGTTCATCAAATCAAGTGTATTGCCTTGGGGAGCTTCGGTCCTATTTCAAAAGAAGAAGGATGGAACCTTACGATTATGCATTGACTATAGGGGTCTAAATTAACTCACTCTAAAAAATAAGTATTCAATCCCTAAGATTGTCAAACTTTTAGATCGATTTCACGAAGACCAAGTCTTCACCAAGATTGATTTAAAGTCTGGTTATTATCAGATTAGATTCAAGGAGGAGGGAAGACACCCCAAAGATAACATTCAACTCCATATATGGGCATTGTGAATACACCGTGATGATGACATTTGGGTTGACTAATTCCCCAGCAACTTGCAATAGGCTCATGCAAGATATATTCAAGAAGCAGCTAGATAAATTACCTTGGTGTTCTTTGACTCACAAAATTTTGGTCTCAGAGTACTAGGAAGGGCATATCTTGTATACATGCTCCAAATACCTAGAGTCTCATAACCTCTGTGCTGGAAAAAAGGAAGGCCCAAAGATAATTCTCTACATTGGCATTGCCTAGGAAATCTATAGACACCTGCACTAGCTTGATATTGTCAAGGGATTTGACCAACCCTTGCATTGGCACAACAATTGGAGCACGGATCCCTATCCTTCTGAGTTGGGTCAGGACTCAAAGGATTGTAATGACGCAACAACCTTTAGATTAGGTCTAGGACCATGGTCATGGGATCAGGTATAAAAGGGGCTCATGGGTTGTCATTTGTACCTTTTATGAACTTTTATGATCTTTGGACATTATCTCTCTTGGACATTTGTATGTCCTTGGAGCCTTTGGCTAGCATAGGCTTATAGAAGGATATTTCCATCCTCTCGCTGCTGCTGAGAGGTTAACTCACTTAGGCATCATGGCTCTTTGTATGAGATTATCTCCTTAATCTTGCATTAATTAATGTGGTGATTATCCCATATCTCAGCTTTATTATCACTTCATTCCAATCGGTACTAGAGCTCTTGGCTCGATTTGAGCAAATTTCTATAGAATGCAAGAGTTCTTGATTTTCTTGAAAACTTTGTTACATGAATGAAGTGCTTCAAGCTGATTATACATGGATTAGTGGTGGGCATGAAGATCATGGAGCTTGGCCACAAGATTTGATGTCATTTTGGGAGAAATTGCATCAATTTTGGAGAAATTTTGATGACCGAGCACATTTTGGATCAAAATTTGATTAGGACAGGCAAAGTTTCGAGGTGTGGACTTGCAAAAAAAAAAACATCTTTCTCCCCCTCACTTATAAATGGAAGATTGGTGTAGATGGAGACTTGGAGCAACCATGAAGTTGTTGAAATATACAAGTGAATAGGGTGTGTGTGGGAACAAGCTCTTGGATAGAGGCTGTAAAAGAGGAGATGTAATTGTGAAAGCACCTGTGAAAAGGTGAGAAGAATCTACTGGGAGAGAATAATGGGTAGCATGAGGGAATTTAGGAGTGTGGAGATATTCTGGGAGATAATCAGGGAAAAGAGAAGAGGTGGAGAGAATCAGGCAAAAGGTGGAGATATTCAGGGAGTGAATCATGGAGAAATCAAGGGGATTTGATGCTTGATGTAAACTCTATAAATTGAGGCATAGCCCTAATGAGAATTTGCTGGTTTTTGAGTATCCATGCCTACATTAATCTATCTGCTAATTATTCACTAATTACGTCTTAATCATTTCTTAATCACTTTGTTAATCATGTTGATTCTAGTGTTTGATCCACCATAGCTCATCATTATGCTCAAATTTCAACATGGTATCAGAGCCATGCCTAGAATCAACCAGATTTATGAGCCCATTAGTGAATTAATCAGGATTAGTAAAATAATTAGCAAAAAAATCAGTTTTTAGTAAGCTTTCACTCTTCCCCTTCACCCCCAGCCAGTGGAGGGTCTCTAGCATCTAGCACACATCAAATTAGGGCAAAAGCTTCTAGCCATAGCTAGCTAAGCTCCTTAGCTTCAAGCCTATGCAAAAAACGTAGCAAACTGCCAGCGCGTTTGGGAGAATTCGCCGTTTCTGCAGGCGCCGTTTTTCTGAGGTATTTTTGCCATTGCTACTTGCTCCAAACAAATTACTTCAATTCCCTTTAGCACAAGGGGTAATCAAGCATGCTCTACAAGCTGGTGAAGTCAGAATTGAGTTTCATCAAGTCTACAGTGAGATCCAAGCTCTTCATCAAATCTGCAGGTGACTTTGGTAAAACAGAGATTAAGCTTTCATTATTTGGTCAAATCTTGTGTTTCTTGGCTTAATCCTCTACTAGACTCATTGCTATTGATGCCTTTGAAAGCATTTGAGCTCATTTGAAGTGGAAGGCACCAGATCTGGACTCCCCACATACTCTGTTTTCTGCACATAAAACAGAGCATTAATTTGCTAATCAGTGATTAATCAGTGCTAATCACTGTACTTTGGTGCAATTGAGGGTTCAAATTAACCATTAGGTATCTTATACAGATCCCTATAACTTCAGATTGAAAATCGGAGTTGGTTTGATACTCCAACCATCCCGTACAAATTGGTTACCCTTAATTTAGTGTAATTTCTGGAAAAATTGTGCTGATAAAATTGTGAAAATCATCATTTTGTATTTAACCCTTGGTTAATGCCTGTAAATCTCACTCAAATTCACGATTATTCACAGCCAGAATTGCATTTGGAATGTGCATGAGAATGAATGCTATACGCATTATGTATTGGGCACATTTTATCAGTGTAAAAATGGGAACAGACACTGCCCTTGTCCAGATTAAGGCAAGAGGTAAGACCTCCCGCATAAATTTGGGTTTGCATTGCATAATGATACAAAATAAACATAAAAAGCCCAAAGGAATTGTCAGCAAAACATTGAAACATGTTGCTCACATGGAGCAAAATGACCTGACGGACAAGCTCATGGCCCCAGCCATGAAAGAAGAAGAATATCTCTTCCCAAGAAGAGGATCCACACCGAGAAGAAGACCTGAAGGAAGACATGGACACGAGAAGAGAAGCTGCCACAAGAAGAGAAGCTGCCCCGAGAAGAGAAGCTGCCCCGAGAAGACTGAAAGAAGAGACGGACGCGTGGAGAGATGCTGCCACGACAAGAAGACTGAAGAGAAGAGAAGATGTGAGGCTCCAAAGAGTGAGGAGCCATGTGAAAATCTCTGAGAGAGAGAGAGAGAGAGAGCCCACAACCCAATGTAACCTGCCCCAATAAAGTAAAACCACCTCTGAGCCACCGATGATGTAGGCCACGTGGTAGTTGTATGTGTGAGCACTTTAGTCAAGGTCGCGGGCACTTATAGTAGCCTTGGACACATAGAGAGAGAGAGAGTGTCAAGGACTATGGAGTTTAGGGACTTGAGGCACTGATCGCGGACTGTCAAGTAAGAAAGAAACTTGATACAGGGTCTAGGTGTGCTGAGATAACTTGAGGGGAGGAGTAGACACTGGTCGCGGACTGCCGAGTAATGGGTGGCAAACTTGGTATAGGGTCTAGGTGTGCTAGGATTATTCACTTGAGGGGAGGTGTTGAAATATACAAGTGAATAGGGTGTGTGTGGGAACAAGCTCTTGGATAGAGGCTGTAAAAGAGGAGATGTAATTGTGAAAGCACCTGTGAAAAGGTGAGAAGAATCTACTGGGAGAGAATAATGGGTAGCATGAGGGAATTTAGGAGTGTGGAGATATTCTGGGAGATAATCAGGGAAAAGAGAAGAGGTGGAGAGAATCAGGCAAAAGGTGGAGATATTCAGGGAGTGAATCATGGAGAAATCAAGGGGATTTGATGCTTGATGTAAACTCTATAAATTGAGGCATAGCCCTAATGAGAATTTGCTGGTTTTTGAGTATCCATGCCTACATTAATCTATCTGCTAATTATTCACTAATTACATCTTAATCATTTCTTAATCACTTTGTTAATCATGTTGATTCTAGTGTTTGATCCACCATAGCTCATCATTATGCTCAAATTTCAACAGAAGTAACATGGTGGTTAAATAAGCATTGGGAGACTTAGCAGGTTGTAGAAGGCACAACTGAGAGGATAACGAAGATAAATCTGTGTGAATGGGATCTGCTAGCCATTGTCACCTATTAATGGAGGCATTTGCAAACCCTAAACCAACTCTCTGTTAGCATTAAGCATTTGGGAGGGAAATTATACTATGGATCTTCGCAAGAGAAGGGTGAACGGTTGATGCTAACAAGAGATTGAAGCTCAAAAACGACCGTCGGCTTTGGTGTTTTCTCCAACCCTAATCACGATTTTTTTTTTTGCATTAACCATTTCATCATACCTTCTTGAGCTTGAATTTTGCTTATCTCATGCTTTCTTACGAGATTTGAGAAATTTCTTGAGATCTAGGATTTCTCACCAAATTAGGGTTTTTGGGGGATTTTTGCCAAAATTGATTCCATAATCTTCTTCCTTATGCTTCCTCCTACTCACTCATGCATTGGTTAACTCTCAAACCATGGGATTAGGGTTTCTTGACCTTTTTTTTCCAATTTGGGGGTTTTTCCAAAATTAGGGTTTGCTCTTACAATTTCATAAGATTGGCATTGTTTTGCCCCTTGTGTAGTGTTCTCTTGTCTTACGTGCTCTCTTGAAGATCGTTTCTACCATGTGTGGGTGGAACAATAGAGAGCAGATGGAAGGGAACATGGGTACGTCAAAGAGTAGTGACAAGCACAACATACCCTGTGTAGTGTTCTCTTGTCCTACGTGCTCTCTTGAAGATTGTTTCTACCATGTGTGGGTGGAACCATAGAGAGAAGATGGAAGGGAACATGAGCACTTGAGAGGGTAGTGTGAGTTGGTGGCCGAAATGCCTACAAACTATTGGTGGCCGAAATGCCTATAAACTATGTGTAGCAGAAATGCTTATGGAACACCAGGCTATCTATGCCTGCGCGAGTGATTGTTTTATCTTGTTACTTGAGCCCACCTCTCATCCAAAGTGTGTGGTCAGAGTACCAACACGGAGTGCAAGTGGTAAAGTGGACATGATACCTGGTTGGCAAGGGACTTATGTGTACGCCAAGGGTCATGTGGATTGGCATTAATTTGGGATTTCTTACCAAAATTAGAGTCTCCACCTAAAATTTTTGAGGTCCAAGGTGTAACTTCTTTTCCCCACGTTCTCCTCTATCCATACATGCCACCCTTGCTACATTCTTGAAGGGAAATTAGGGTTTCTTGGAAACTTTGTTGTTTTTGGGAAATTTTTGCAAATCAGGGTTTATGGCATTCATTTTCTAAAATTTATCATTGCCAATAGCCTTCTACACTATCTCAATACCCCATTCTACTAGCGCATAAGCAAACTTTGAAGATCTTGAAACTTTGTTTCTTCATAAAGCATGTGTTTTAAGCTCCTATGAACCCTTTCCCTCCCTTATGTTCAAGAATTTCAATCCATTTCATGGGGAAATAAAGGTTTTATCAAAATTAAGGTTTTGGAATGATTGGGATTGAACTCTCTTCATAAGTGTGTCAATCATGCTTTCTCATACCATAATTCACCCTTATATCCACAAACTTCATTGTATCACACACTAATTAGGGTTTCTCAAAAATCAAGGTTTCTTGAGTGCATTCGGTGCTGCATTGATTCCTTGCATTACACTCTCACCCTAATGTGGCGATTGAGTTTGGTGGTGTGTGGCAATATGGGAGATTGATCTTGTGGAAAGAATACTGTAAATCGTCACTTGGCATGAGTCATGCTAAGATTTGGACTGTAAGCTCCTATACATTACTCTCTTTACATTTCTAGCATTTCCATTGTGCAGTCTCAATTCAAATAAGCACTAGTATATCTAGCATGTGGAGCGGGTACCCTTGGCATTGGTTGAGAGGCCAAGGGGGAGCATGCTTGAACTCTCCTTGTCCTAAGTGCTTTTGGAAAAGTAGCACAAGGAGGGAGATTATGTACATGGTGATCAAGACATGGCCTCAACCCTTGCCATTGGATTCCAAACTTTGGTAAGGGGGTGAGAAAGCTTGGCTAGGAAACTGGCAAAGTAAAATCTCTTCATTGACTTGCTACATCAAATCAAATCAGCAATAGTTATATGTATACAAGTGGGAATGAATTGAAATGCAATTGACAAATCAATGGGGTTTCAAATGACAATTGCTCGTGAGTAAACTTGATTTTAAGCCACTCATGGTAGATAGATTGGATATCATTAACCAAACCTTGACTTCAAAGTTTGAATCTATGACTACCAAGATGGAAGCTATTGAAGATCAATCAGTTGGGTCAATCCATGAATCAACACAATGAAGAAGCTATTGAGGGTAGAATTGGTGGGATTCAAATCTATGCCTTAGATCTTACCAACCAACCTCCCGAGTTTTTCCTAGGGATAAACAATCTCTGAGAAAGTATTATAAATAAGCATATGCAATCTTGTTCACAAAATGTAAAAAAAGTGAACATTATCTTTTGCACCTCTTTAGTTTTCCTCAAATTTGGCGCTAATGCATGCTCTCGTTTTTTTTTCATGGCAACAAGATGACGAAGCTGAAAGGAAATTCCTACTTAAGCAGTTGAAACCCTCTTCCTTCTCAAGAGAAGGAAAATATGTTGTTAAATATGCACAGAGGCATGTATAGAGTCCATGACCGACGATTTCTCTCTTGTTTGGTGCTAATAAAGCCAACCAATCTATGGTGGCGTGTTTTTGACTAATCGATGATGCTAAGCTATGGTGGAAGGAGTGGTGTAGAGAAAAGGATGTCCAAGAAAGCTCTATCACCTATAGGAACAAAGCAAGGGAGCTATTAAGGAGAGGTACTTGCCTTTAGACTTTAAACCCTAAAAAGATAAATGAGTTTTATAGCCTGACCCCAAAGAACTCCTCAGTGGATGCTTACTACTCCCAATTTGTTAGGCCCAAGAAGTATGCTCCAACTATGACCTTGGCTCAATCCATTAGCCAATTTGTACAAGGTTTTAACCCCTCTCCTCAACCATCGTCTAGAATCCATGCAGTCGACTAGCTTTTAGGATGTGATTTCTTGAGCTAGACTTTTAGAAGATGAGTTGAAGGATAGAAATAGCAACAACTTTAGGAAAAGACCTTACCTTGAATCGTCCAATGCAGGGTGACCTTCTGGATTGCCCTTCAATCAACTGCCGTTTAGTGGTCAAATTTCATGGCCATTGTTGCCTCGCTCGCGAAAACCTTACACAATGACCTAGCATGGCAAAGAGGAATGACTACAATTGCCACCAACCAGGTCACCGACATGTTAATGCCCTCTTCTACCCAAGGCTGTTAACCTTTCAAAATTACCTCCTCTAAACTTTCCCAAGAACCCACAAACTGATCCTAGGAGAAGATCTGCTTCCATTCAACAACCCGGTCAAGTAAGAAATGGAGTCCACAGCCCCAAAGGTGGGTATCATTGAAGAGGTTGTGGAAGAGGAAGAGTTTCTATGATCCAAGCTAAAGAAAAAACCCTTGAAGATGAAGAGGAGGATAGAGCCTAGGTTCATGTTGAAAGAGCACCAAGGTGAAAATAAACAATTTTCAGTGATCCAGACACCAGCATCATATCATGGTAAACATTTTAAATTGTTGATTGATTATAGAAGTACTCATTCATTTCCTTCACCAAAGTGCATCAGACAATTAGGTCTTAATAAAAACCATCCAAGAAAATGGCATCGAGCTAGCTAGTGGCAAGGAAGTAATTTACCAATATACCATAGGAGATCTAGAGTTTGATAAAACCCATCCATGAAAATGGCATCGAGCTAGATAATGACAAGGAAGTACTTTCCCAATATACCATAGGAGATATAGAGTTTGATCTTATTGGCAAACTAACGAGTTGCTATTTCCATATGATGCCCCTGGATATTCATTTCTTGGAATGGATTGGCTAAAAGAATAAAAGCCCACCATCAACTGTGAGAGTGGAGAAATCTCATTTAAGGATGCCAAAAATGAAGAAGTAGTGGCTTCAGGGAGGACTGGTAGACCCAGCTTACAGCTAGTCAAGGGCAGTAAGTTACTAATGGGTATCAGGAAGAATCAAAGGATGTTTGTTGTAAAACTCAACAAGGTAGAGAAAGATACTATAGGGAGTAAACCTGACTGGATATAAGACTACAAAGATCTCTTCCCAAAGGAACTTACCTAGATGCCCACAAAGGGAAATTTACCATGAGATTGAGCTTATTCACGGAGCACAACCTGTGGCAAAAAGGGTATATAAAATGTTAGTTCCAGAGTCAATAGAACTCAAGGAATAACTTTGACCGATGTTAGAGAAAACGTTCATCAAATCAAGTGTATTGCCTTGGGGAGCTTCGGTCCTATTTCAAAAGAAGAAGGATGGAACCTTACGATTATGCATTGACTATAGGGGTCTAAATTAACTCACTCTAAAAAATAAGTATTCAATCCCTAAGATTGTCAAACTTTTAGATCGATTTCACGAAGACCAAGTCTTCACCAAGATTGATTTAAAGTCTGGTTATTATCAGATTAGATTCAAGGAGGAGGGAAGACACCCCAAAGATAACATTCAACTCCATATATGGGCATTGTGAATACACCGTGATGATGACATTTGGGTTGACTAATTCCCCAGCAACTTGCAATAGGCTCATGCAAGATATATTCAAGAAGCAGCTAGATAAATTACCTTGGTGTTCTTTGACTCACAAAATTTTGGTCTCAGAGTACTAGGAAGGGCATATCTTGTATACATGCTCCAAATACCTAGAGTCTCATAACCTCTGTGCTGGAAAAAAGGAAGGCCCAAAGATAATTCTCTACATTGGCATTGCCTAGGAAATCTATAGACACCTGCACTAGCTTGATATTGTCAAGGGATTTGACCAACCCTTGCATTGGCACAACAATTGGAGCACGGATCCCTATCCTTCTGAGTTGGGTCAGGACTCAAAGGATTGTAATGACGCAACAACCTTTAGATTAGGTCTAGGACCATGGTCATGGGATCAGGTATAAAAGGGGCTCATGGGTTGTCATTTGTACCTTTTATGAACTTTTATGATCTTTGGACATTATCTCTCTTGGACATTTGTATGTCCTTGGAGCCTTTGGCTAGCATAGGCTTATAGAAGGATATTTCCATCCTCTCGCTGCTGCTGAGAGGTTAACTCACTTAGGCATCATGGCTCTTTGTATGAGATTATCTCCTTAATCTTGCATTAATTAATGTGGTGATTATCCCATATCTCAGCTTTATTATCACTTCATTCCAATCGGTACTAGAGCTCTTGGCTCGATTTGAGCAAATTTCTATAGAATGCAAGAGTTCTTGATTTTCTTGAAAACTTTGTTACATGAATGAAGTGCTTCAAGCTGATTATACATGGATTAGTGGTGGGCATGAAGATCATGGAGCTTGGCCACAAGATTTGATGTCATTTTGGGAGAAATTGCATCAATTTTGGAGAAATTTTGATGACCGAGCACATTTTGGATCAAAATTTGATTAGGACAGGCAAAGTTTCGAGGTGTGGACTTGCAAAAAAAAAAACATCTTTCTCCCCCTCACTTATAAATGGAAGATTGGTGTAGATGGAGACTTGGAGCAACCATGAAGTTGTTGAAATATACAAGTGAATAGGGTGTGTGTGGGAACAAGCTCTTGGATAGAGGCTGTAAAAGAGGAGATGTAATTGTGAAAGCACCTGTGAAAAGGTGAGAAGAATCTACTGGGAGAGAATAATGGGTAGCATGAGGGAATTTAGGAGTGTGGAGATATTCTGGGAGATAATCAGGGAAAAGAGAAGAGGTGGAGAGAATCAGGCAAAAGGTGGAGATATTCAGGGAGTGAATCATGGAGAAATCAAGGGGATTTGATGCTTGATGTAAACTCTATAAATTGAGGCATAGCCCTAATGAGAATTTGCTGGTTTTTGAGTATCCATGCCTACATTAATCTATCTGCTAATTATTCACTAATTACGTCTTAATCATTTCTTAATCACTTTGTTAATCATGTTGATTCTAGTGTTTGATCCACCATAGCTCATCATTATGCTCAAATTTCAACATGGTATCAGAGCCATGCCTAGAATCAACCAGATTTATGAGCCCATTAGTGAATTAATTAGGATTAGTAAAATAATTAGCAAAAAAATCAGTTTTTAGTAAGCTTTCACTCTTCCCCTTCACCCCCAGCCAGTGGAGGGTCTCTAGCATCTAGCACACATCAAATTAGGGCAAAAGCTTCTAGCCATAGCTAGCTAAGCTCCTTAGCTTCAAGCCTATGCAAAAAACGTAGCAAACTGCCAGCGCGTTTGGGAGAATTCGCCGTTTCTGCAGGCGCCGTTTTTCTGAGGTATTTTTGCCATTGCTACTTGCTCCAAACAAATTACTTCAATTCCCTTTAGCACAAGGGGTAATCAAGCATGCTCTACAAGCTGGTGAAGTCAGAATTGAGTTTCATCAAGTCTACAGTGAGATCCAAGCTCTTCATCAAATCTGCAGGTGACTTTGGTAAAACAGAGATTAAGCTTTCATTATTTGGTCAAATCTTGTGTTTCTTGGCTTAATCCTCTACTAGACTCATTGCTATTGATGCCTTTGAAAGCATTTGAGCTCATTTGAAGTGGAAGGCACCAGATCTGGACTCCCCACATACTCTGTTTTCTGCACATAAAACAGAGCATTAATTTGCTAATCAGTGATTAATCAGTGCTAATCACTGTACTTTGGTGCAATTGAGGGTTCAAATTAACCATTAGGTATCTGATACAGATCCCTATAACTTCAGATTGAAAATCGGAGTTGGTTTGATACTCCAACCATCCCGTACAAATTGGTTACCCTTAATTTAGTGTAATTTCTGGAAAAATTGTGCTGATAAAATTGTGAAAATCATCATTTTGTATTTAACCCTTGGTTAATGCCTGTAAATCTCACTCAAATTCACGATTATTCACAGCCAGAATTGCATTTGGAATGTGCATGAGAATGAATGCTATACGCATTATGTATTGGGCACATTTTATCAGTGTAAAAATGGGAACAGACACTGCCCTTGTCCAGATTAAGGCAAGAGGTAAGACCTCCCGCATAAATTTGGGTTTGCATTGCATAATGATACAAAATAAACATAAAAAGCCCAAAGGAATTGTCAGCAAAACATTGAAACATGTTGCTCACATGGAGCAAAATGACCTGACGGACAAGCTCATGGCCCCAGCCATGAAAGAAGAAGAATATCTCTTCCCAAGAAGAGGATCCACACCGAGAAGAAGACCTGAAGGAAGACATGGACACGAGAAGAGAAGCTGCCACAAGAAGAGAAGCTGCCCCGAGAAGAGAAGCTGCCCCGAGAAGACTGAAAGAAGAGACGGACGCGTGGAGAGATGCTGCCACGACAAGAAGACTGAAGAGAAGAGAAGATGTGAGGCTCCAAAGAGTGAGGAGCCATGTGAAAATCTCTGAGAGAGAGAGAGAGAGAGAGCCCACAACCCAATGTAACCTGCCCCAATAAAGTAAAACCACCTCTGAGCCACCGATGATGTAGGCCACGTGGTAGTTGTATGTGTGAGCACTTTAGTCAAGGTCGCGGGCACTTATAGTAGCCTTGGACACATAGAGAGAGAGAGAGTGTCAAGGACTATGGAGTTTAGGGACTTGAGGCTATGATCGCGGACTGTCAAGTAAGAAAGAAACTTGATACAGGGTCTAGGTGTGCTGAGATAACTTGAGGGGAGGAGTAGACACTGGTCGCAGACTGCCGAGTAATGGGTGGCAAACTTGGTATAGGGTCTAGGTGTGCTAGGATTATTCACTTGAGGGGAGGTGTTGAAATATACAAGTGAATAGGGTGTGTGTGGGAACAAGCTCTTGGATAGAGGCTGTAAAAGAGGAGATGTAATTGTGAAAGCACCTGTGAAAAGGTGAGAAGAATCTACTGGGAGAGAATAATGGGTAGCATGAGGGAATTTAGGAGTGTGGAGATATTCTGGGAGATAATCAGGGAAAAGAGAAGAGGTGGAGAGAATCAGGCAAAAGGTGGAGATATTCAGGGAGTGAATCATGGAGAAATCAAGGGGATTTGATGCTTGATGTAAACTCTATAAATTGAGGCATAGCCCTAATGAGAATTTGCTGGTTTTTGAGTATCCATGCCTACATTAATCTATCTGCTAATTATTCACTAATTACATCTTAATCATTTCTTAATCACTTTGTTAATCATGTTGATTCTAGTGTTTGATCCACCATAGCTCATCATTATGCTCAAATTTCAACAGAAGTAACATGGTGGTTAAATAAGCATTGGGAGACTTAGCAGGTTGTAGAAGGCACAACTGAGAGGATAACGAAGATAAATCTGTGTGAATGGGATCTGCTAGCCATTGTCACCTATTAATGGAGGCATTTGCAAACCCTAAACCAACTCTCTGTTAGCATTAAGCATTTGGGAGGGAAATTATACTATGGATCTTCGCAAGAGAAGGGTGAACGGTTGATGCTAACAAGAGATTGAAGCTCAAAAACGACCGTCGGCTTTGGTGTTTTCTCCAACCCTAATCACGATTTTTTTTTTTGCATTAACCATTTCATCATACCTTCTTGAGCTTGAATTTTGCTTATCTCATGCTTTCTTACGAGATTTGAGAAATTTCTTGAGATCTAGGATTTCTCACCAAATTAGGGTTTTTGGGGGATTTTTGCCAAAATTGATTCCATAATCTTCTTCCTTATGCTTCCTCCTACTCACTCATGCATTGGTTAACTCTCAAACCATGGGATTAGGGTTTCTTGACCTTTTTTTTCCAATTTGGGGGTTTTTCCAAAATTAGGGTTTGCTCTTACAATTTCATAAGATTGGCATTGTTTTGCCCCTTGTGTAGTGTTCTCTTGTCTTACGTGCTCTCTTGAAGATCGTTTCTACCATGTGTGGGTGGAACAATAGAGAGCAGATGGAAGGGAACATGGGTACGTCAAAGAGTAGTGACAAGCACAACATACCCTGTGTAGTGTTCTCTTGTCCTACGTGCTCTCTTGAAGATTGTTTCTACCATGTGTGGGTGGAACCATAGAGAGAAGATGGAAGGGAACATGAGCACTTGAGAGGGTAGTGTGAGTTGGTGGCCGAAATGCCTACAAACTATTGGTGGCCGAAATGCCTATAAACTATGTGTAGCAGAAATGCTTATGGAACACCAGGCTATCTATGCCTGCGCGAGTGATTGTTTTATCTTGTTACTTGAGCCCACCTCTCATCCAAAGTGTGTGGTCAGAGTACCAACACGGAGTGCAAGTGGTAAAGTGGACATGATACCTGGTTGGCAAGGGACTTATGTGTACGCCAAGGGTCATGTGGATTGGCATTAATTTGGGATTTCTTACCAAAATTAGAGTCTCCACCTAAAATTTTTGAGGTCCAAGGTGTAACTTCTTTTCCCCACGTTCTCCTCTATCCATACATGCCACCCTTGCTACATTCTTGAAGGGAAATTAGGGTTTCTTGGAAACTTTGTTGTTTTTGGGAAATTTTTGCAAATCAGGGTTTATGGCATTCATTTTCTAAAATTTATCATTGCCAATAGCCTTCTACACTATCTCAATACCCCATTCTACTAGCGCATAAGCAAACTTTGAAGATCTTGAAACTTTGTTTCTTCATAAAGCATGTGTTTTAAGCTCCTATGAACCCTTTCCCTCCCTTATGTTCAAGAATTTCAATCCATTTCATGGGGAAATAAAGGTTTTATCAAAATTAAGGTTTTGGAATGATTGGGATTGAACTCTCTTCATAAGTGTGTCAATCATGCTTTCTCATACCATAATTCACCCTTATATCCACAAACTTCATTGTATCACACACTAATTAGGGTTTCTCAAAAATCAAGGTTTCTTGAGTGCATTCGGTGCTGCATTGATTCCTTGCATTACACTCTCACCCTAATGTGGCGATTGAGTTTGGTGGTGTGTGGCAATATGGGAGATTGATCTTGTGGAAAGAATACTGTAAATCGTCACTTGGCATGAGTCATGCTAAGATTTGGACTGTAAGCTCCTATACATTACTCTCTTTACATTTCTAGCATTTCCATTGTGCAGTCTCAATTCAAATAAGCACTAGTATATCTAGCATGTGGAGCGGGTACCCTTGGCATTGGTTGAGAGGCCAAGGGGGAGCATGCTTGAACTCTCCTTGTCCTAAGTGCTTTTGGAAAAGTAGCACAAGGAGGGAGATTATGTACATGGTGATCAAGACATGGCCTCAACCCTTGCCATTGGATTCCAAACTTTGGTAAGGGGGTGAGAAAGCTTGGCTAGGAAACTGGCAAAGTAAAATCTCTTCATTGACTTGCTACATCAAATCAAATCAGCAATAGTTATATGTATACAAGTGGGAATGAATTGAAATGCAATTGACAAATCAATGGGGTTTCAAATGACAATTGCTCGTGAGTAAACTTGATTTTAAGCCACTCATGGTAGATAGATTGGATATCATTAACCAAACCTTGACTTCAAAGTTTGAATCTATGACTACCAAGATGGAAGCTATTGAAGATCAATCAGTTGGGTCAATCCATGAATCAACACAATGAAGAAGCTATTGAGGGTAGAATTGGTGGGATTCAAATCTATGCCTTAGATCTTACCAACCAACCTCCCGAGTTTTTCCTAGGGATAAACAATCTCTGAGAAAGTATTATAAATAAGCATATGCAATCTTGTTCACAAAATGTAAAAAAAGTGAACATTATCTTTTGCACCTCTTTAGTTTTCCTCAAATTTGGCGCTAATGCATGCTCTCGTTTTTTTTTCATGGCAACAAGATGACGAAGCTGAAAGGAAATTCCTACTTAAGCAGTTGAAACCCTCTTCCTTCTCAAGAGAAGGAAAATATGTTGTTAAATATGCACAGAGGCATGTATAGAGTCCATGACCGACGATTTCTCTCTTGTTTGGTGCTAATAAAGCCAACCAATCTATGGTGGCGTGTTTTTGACTAATCGATGATGCTAAGCTATGGTGGAAGGAGTGGTGTAGAGAAAAGGATGTCCAAGAAAGCTCTATCACCTATAGGAACAAAGCAAGGGAGCTATTAAGGAGAGGTACTTGCCTTTAGACTTTAAACCCTAAAAAGATAAATGAGTTTTATAGCCTGACCCCAAAGAACTCCTCAGTGGATGCTTACTACTCCCAATTTGTTAGGCCCAAGAAGTATGCTCCAACTATGACCTTGGCTCAATCCATTAGCCAATTTGTACAAGGTTTTAACCCCTCTCCTCAACCATCGTCTAGAATCCATGCAGTCGACTAGCTTTTAGGATGTGATTTCTTGAGCTAGACTTTTAGAAGATGAGTTGAAGGATAGAAATAGCAACAACTTTAGGAAAAGACCTTACCTTGAATCGTCCAATGCAGGGTGACCTTCTGGATTGCCCTTCAATCAACTGCCGTTTAGTGGTCAAATTTCATGGCCATTGTTGCCTCGCTCGCGAAAACCTTACACAATGACCTAGCATGGCAAAGAGGAATGACTACAATTGCCACCAACCAGGTCACCGACATGTTAATGCCCTCTTCTACCCAAGGCTGTTAACCTTTCAAAATTACCTCCTCTAAACTTTCCCAAGAACCCACAAACTGATCCTAGGAAAAGATCTGCTTCCATTCAACAACCCGATCAAGTAAGAAATGGAGTCCACAGCCCCAAAGGTGGGTATCATTGAAGAGGTTGTGGAAGAGGAAGAGTTGCTATGATCCAAGCTAAAGAAAAAACCCTTGAAGATGAAGAGGAGGATAGAGCCTAGGTTCATGTTGAAAGAGTACCAAGGTGAAAATAAACAATTTTCAGTGATCCAGACACCAGCATCATATCATGGTAAACATTTTAAATTGTTGATTGATTATAGAAGTACTCATTCATTTCCTTCACCAAAGTGCATCAGACAATTAGGTCTTAATAAA
This sequence comes from Cibotium barometz, assembly GCF_041138505.1. NCBI lineage: Eukaryota > Viridiplantae > Streptophyta > Polypodiopsida > Cyatheales > Cibotiaceae > Cibotium > Cibotium barometz. The sequence continues at coordinate 37,012,297 of NC_141097.1, read as the reverse complement.
AACCATCCAAGAAAATGGCATCGAGCTAGCTAGTGGCAAGGAAGTAATTTACCAATATACCATAGGAGATCTAGAGTTTGATAAAACCCATCCATGAAAATGGCATCGAGCTAGATAATGACAAGGAAGTACTTTCCCAATATACCATAGGAGATATAGAGTTTGATCTTATTGGCAAACTAACGAGTTGCTATTTCCATATGATGCCCCTGGATATTCATTTCTTGGAATGGATTGGCTAAAAGAATAAAAGCCCACCATCAACTATGAGAATGGAGAAATCTCATTTAAGGATGCCAAAAATGAAGAAGTAGTGGCTTCAGGGAGGACTGGTAGACCCAGCTTACAGCTAGTCAAGGGCAGTAAGTTACTAATGGGTATCAGGAAGAATCAAAGGATGTTTGTTGTAAAACTCAACAAGGTAGAGAAAGATACTATAGGGAGTAAACCTGACTGGATATAAGACTACAAAGATCTCTTCCCAAAGGAACTTACCTAGATGCCCACAAAGGGAAATTTACCATGAGATTGAGCTTATTCACGGAGCACAACCTGTGGCAAAAAGGGTATATAAAATGTTAGTTCCAGAGTCAATAGAACTCAAGGAATAACTTTGACCGATGTTAGAGAAAACGTTCATCAAATCAAGTGTATTGCCTTGGGGAGCTTCGGTCCTATTTCAAAAGAAGAAGGATGGAACCTTACGATTATGCATTGACTATAGGGGTCTAAATTAACTCACTCTAAAAAATAAGTATTCAATCCCTAAGATTGACAAACTTTTAGATCGATTTCACGAAGACCAAGTCTTCACCAAGATTGATTTAAAGTCTGGTTATTATCAGATTAGATTCAAGGAGGAGGGAAGACACCCCAAAGATAACATTCAACTCCATATATGGGCATTGTGAATACACCGTGATGATGACATTTGGGTTGACTAATTCCCCAGCAACTTGCAATAGGCTCGTGCAAGATATATTCAAGAAGCAGCTAGATAAATTACCTTGGTGTTCTTTGACTCACAAAATTTTGGTCTCAGATTACTAGGAAGGGCATATCTTGTATACATGCTCCAAATACCTAGAGTCTCATAACCTCTGTGCTGGAAAAAAGGAAGGCCCAAAGATAATTCTCTACATTGGCATTGCCTAGGAAATCTATAGACACCTGCACTAGCTTGATATTGTCAAGGGATTTGACCAACCCTTGCATTGGCACAACAATTGGAGCACGGATCCCTATCCTTCTGAGTTGGGTCAGGACTCAAAGGATTGTAATGACGCAACAACCTTTAGATTAGGTCTAGGACCATGGTCATGGGATCAGGTATAAAAGGGGCTCATGGGTTGTCATTTGTACCTTTTATGAACTTTTATGATCTTTGGACATTATCTCTCTTGGACATTTGTATGTCCTTGGAGCCTTTGGCTAGCATAGGCTTATAGAAGGATATTTCCATCCTCTCGCTGCTGCTGAGAGGTTAACTCACTTAGGCATCATGGCTCTTTGTATGAGATTATCTCCTTAATCTTGCATTAATTAATGTGGTGATTATCCCATATCTCAGCTTTATTATCACTTCATTCCAATCGGTACTAGAGCTCTTGGCTCGATTTGAGCAAATTTCTATAGAATGCAAGAGTTCTTGATTTTCTTGAAAACTTTGTTACATGAATGAAGTGCTTCAAGCTGATTATACATGGATTAGTGGTGGGCATGAAGATCATGGAGCTTGGCCACAAGATTTGATGTCATTTTGGGAGAAATTGCATCAATTTTGGAGAAATTTTGATGACCGAGCACATTTTGGATCAAAATTTGATTAGGACAGGCAAAGTTTCGAGGTGTGGACTTGCAAAAAAAAAAACATCTTTCTCCCCCTCACTTATAAATGGAAGATTGGTGTAGATGGAGACTTGGAGCAACCATGAAGTTGTTGAAATATACAAGTGAATAGGGTGTGTGTGGGAACAAGCTCTTGGATAGAGGCTGTAAAAGAGGAGATGTAGTTGTGAAAGCACCTGTGAAAAGGTGAGAAGAATCTACTGGGAGAGAATAATGGGTAGCATGAGGGAATTTAGGAGTGTGGAGATATTCTGGGAGATAATCAGGGAAAAGAGAAGAGGTGGAGAGAATCAGGCAAAAGGTGGAGATATTCAGGGAGTGAATCATGGAGAAATCAAGGGGATTTGATGCTTGATGTAAACTCTATAAATTGAGGCATAGCCCTAATGAGAATTTGCTGGTTTTTGAGTATCCATGCCTACATTAATCTATCTGCTAATTATTCACTAATTATGTCTTAATCATTTCTTAATCACTTTGTTAATCATGTTGATTCTAGTGTTTGATCCACCATAGCTCATCATTATGCTCAAATTTCAACATGATATCAGAGCCATGCCTAGAATCAACCAGATTTATGAGCCCATTAGTGAATTAATCAGGATTAGTAAAATAATTAGCAAAAAAATCAGTTTTTAGTAAGCTTTCACTCTTCCCCTTCACCCCCAGCCAGTGGAGGGTCTCTAGCATCTAGCACACATCAAATTAGGGCAAAAGCTTCTAGCCATAGCTAGCTAAGCTCCTTAGCTTCAAGCCTATGCAAAAAACGTAGCAAACCGCCAGCGCGTTTGGGAGAATTCGCCGTTTCTGCAGGCGCCGTTTTTCTGAGGTATTTTTGCCATTGCTACTTGCTCCAAACAAATTACTTCAATTCCCTTTAGCACAAGGGGTAATCAAGCATGCTCTACAAGCTGGTGAAGTCAGAATTGAGTTTCATCAAGTCTACAGTGAGATCCAAGCTCTTCATCAAATCTGCAGGTGACTTTGGTAAAACAGAGATTAGCTTTCATTATTTGGTCAAATCTTGTGTTTCTTGGCTTAATCCTCTACTAGACTCATTGCTATTGATGCCTTTGAAAGCATTTGAGCTCATTTGAAGTGGAAGGCACCAGATCTGGACTCCCCACATACTCTGTTTTCTGCACATAAAACAGAGCATTAATTTGCTAATCAGTGATTAATCAGTGCTAATCACTGTACTTTGGTGCAATTGAGGGTTCAAATTAACCATTAGGTATCTGATACAGATCCCTATAACTTCAGATTGAAAATCGGAGTTGGTTTGATACTCCAACCATCCCGTACAAATTGGTTACCCTTAATTTAGTGTAATTTCTGGAAAAATTGTGTTGATAAAATTGTGAAAATCATCATTTTGTATTTAACCCTTGGTTAATGCCTGTAAATCTCACTCAAATTCACGATTATTCACAGCCAGAATTGCATTTGGAATGTGCATGAGAATGAATGCTATACGCATTATGTATTGGGCACATTTTATCAGTGTAAAAATGGGAACAGACACTGCCCTTGTCCAGATTAAGGCAAGAGGTAAGACCTCCCGCATAAATTTGGGTTTGCATTGCATAATGATACAAAATAAACATAAAAAGCCCAAAGGAATTGTCAGCAAAACATTGAAACATGTTGCTCACATGGAGCAAAATGACCTGACGGACAAGCTCATGGCCCCAGCCATGAAAGAAGAAGAATATCTCTTCCCAAGAAGAGGATCCACACCGAGAAGAAGACCTGAAGGAAGACATGGACACGAGAAGAGAAGCTGCCACAAGAAGAGAAGCTGCCCCGAGAAGAGAAGCTGCCCCGAGAAGACTGAAAGAAGAGACGGACGCGTGGAGAGATGCTGCCACGACAAGAAGACTGAAGAGAAGAGAAGATGTGAGGCTCCAAAGAGTGAGGAGCCATGTGAAAATCTCTGAGAGAGAGAGAGAGAGAGAGCCCACAACCCAATGTAACCTGCCCCAATAAAGTAAAACCACCTCTGAGCCACCGATGATGTAGGCCACGTGGTAGTTGTATGTGTGAGCACTTTAGTCAAGGTCGCGGGCACTTATAGTAGCCTTGGACACATAGAGAGAGAGAGAGTGTCAAGGACTATGGAGTTTAGGGACTTGAGGCACTGATCGCGGACTGTCAAGTAAGAAAGAAACTTGATACAGGGTCTAGGTGTGCTGAGATAACTTGAGGGGAGGAGTAGACACTGGTCGCGGACTGCCGAGTAATGGGTGGCAAACTTGGTATAGGGTCTAGGTGTGCTAGGATTATTCACTTGAGGGGAGGTGTTGAAATATACAAGTGAATAGGGTGTGTGTGGGAACAAGCTCTTGGATAGAGGCTGTAAAAGAGGAGATGTAATTGTGAAAGCACCTGTGAAAAGGTGAGAAGAATCTACTGGGAGAGAATAATGGGTAGCATGAGGGAATTTAGGAGTGTGGAGATATTCTGGGAGATAATCAGGGAAAAGAGAAGAGGTGGAGAGAATCAGGCAAAAGGTGGAGATATTCAGGGAGTGAATCATGGAGAAATCAAGGGGATTTGATGCTTGATGTAAACTCTATAAATTGAGGCATAGCCCTAATGAGAATTTGCTGGTTTTTGAGTATCCATGCCTACATTAATCTATCTGCTAATTATTCACTAATTACGTCTTAATCATTTCTTAATCACTTTGTTAATCATGTTGATTCTAGTGTTTGATCCACCATAGCTCATCATTATGCTCAAATTTCAACAGAAGTAACATGGTGGTTAAATAAGCATTGGGAGACTTAGCAGGTTGTAGAAGGCACAACTGAGAGGATAACGAAGATAAATCTGTGTGAATGGGATCTGCTAGCCATTGTCACCTATTAATGGAGGCATTTGCAAACCCTAAACCAACTCTCTGTTAGCATTAAGCATTTGGGAGGGAAATTATACTATGGATCTTCGCAAGAGAAGGGTGAACGGTTGATGCTAACAAGAAATTGAAGCTCAAAAACGACCGTCGGCTTTGGTGTTTTCTCCAACCCTAATCACGATTTTTTTTTTTGCATTAACCATTTCATCATACCTTCTTGAGCTTGAATTTTGCTTATCTCATGCTTTCTTACGAGATTTGAGAAATTTCTTGAGATCTAGGATTTCTCACCAAATTAGGGTTTTTGGGGGATTTTTGCCAAAATTGATTCCATAATCTTCTTCCTTATGCTTCCTCCTACTCACTCATGCATTGGTTAACTCTCAAACCATGGGATTAGGGTTTCTTGACCTTTTTTTTCCAATTTGGGGGTTTTTCCAAAATTAGGGTTTGCTCTTACAATTTCATAAGATTGGCATTGTTTTGCCCCTTGTGTAGTGTTCTCTTGTCTTACGTGCTCTCTTGAAGATCGTTTCTACCATGTGTGGGTGGAACAATAGAGAGCAGATGGAAGGGAACATGGGTACGTCAAAGAGTAGTGACAAGCACAACATACCCTGTGTAGTGTTCTCTTGTCCTACGTGCTCTCTTGAAGATTGTTTCTACCATGTGTGGGTGGAACCATAGAGAGAAGATGGAAGGGAACATGAGCACTTGAGAGGGTAGTGTGAGTTGGTGGCCGAAATGCCTACAAACTATTGGTGGCCGAAATGCCTATAAACTATGTGTAGCAGAAATGCTTATGGAACACCAGGCTATCTATGCCTGCGCGAGTGATTGTTTTATCTTGTTACTTGAGCCCACCTCTCATCCAAAGTGTGTGGTCAGAGTACCAACACGGAGTGCAAGTGGTAAAGTGGACATGATACCTGGTTGGCAAGGGACTTATGTGTACGCCAAGGGTCATGTGGATTGGCATTAATTTGGGATTTCTTACCAAAATTAGAGTCTCCACCTAAAATTTTTGAGGTCCAAGGTGTAACTTCTTTTCCCCACGTTCTCCTCTATCCATACATGCCACCCTTGCTACATTCTTGAAGGGAAATTAGGGTTTCTTGGAAACTTTGTTGTTTTTGGGAAATTTTTGCAAATCAGGGTTTATGGCATTCATTTTCTAAAATTTATCATTGCCAATAGCCTTCTACACTATCTCAATACCCCATTCTACTAGCGCATAAGCAAACTTTGAAGATCTTGAAACTTTGTTTCTTCATAAAGCATGTGTTTTAAGCTCCTATGAACCCTTTCCCTCCCTTATGTTCAAGAATTTCAATCCATTTCATGGGGAAATAAAGGTTTTATCAAAATTAAGGTTTTGGAATGATTGGGATGAACTCTCTTCATAAGTGTGTCAATCATGCTTTCTCATACCATAATTCACCCTTATATCCACAAACTTCATTGTATCACACACTAATTAGGGTTTCTCAAAAATCAAGGTTTCTTGAGTGCATTCGGTGCTGCATTGATTCCTTGCATTACACTCTCACCCTAATGTGGCGATTGAGTTTGGTGGTGTGTGGCAATATGGGAGATTGATCTTGTGGAAAGAATACTGTAAATCGTCACTTGGCATGAGTCATGCTAAGATTTGGACTGTAAGCTCCTGTACATTACTCTCTTTACATTTCTAGCATTTCCATTGTGCAGTCTCAATTCAAATAAGCACTAGTATATCTAGCATGTGGAGCGGGTACCCTTGGCATTGGTTGAGAGGCCAAGGGGGAGCATGCTTGAACTCTCCTTGTCCTAAGTGCTTTTGGAAAAGTAGCACAAGGAGGGAGATTATGTACATGGTGATCAAGACATGGCCTCAACCCTTGCCATTGGATTCCAAACTTTGGTAAGGGGGTGAGAAAGCTTGGCTAGGAAACTGGCAAAGTAAAATCTCTTCATTGACTTGCTACATCAAATCAAATCAGCAATAGTTATATGTATACAAGTGGGAATGAATTGAAATGCAATTGACAAATCAATGGGGTTTCAAATGACAATTGCTCGTGAGTAAACTTGATTTTAAGCCACTCATGGTAGATAGATTGGATATCATTAACCAAACCTTGACTTCAAAGTTTGAATCTATGACTACCAAGATGGAAGCTATTGAAGATCAATCAGTTGGGTCAATCCATGAATCAACACAATGAAGAAGCTATTGAGGGTAGAATTGGTGGGATTCAAATCTATGCCTTAGATCTTACCAACCAACCTCCCGAGTTTTTCCTAGGGATAAACAATCTCTGAGAAAGTATTATAAATAAGCATATGCAATCTTGTTCACAAAATGTAAAAAAAGTGAACATTATCTTTTGCACCTCTTTAGTTTTCCTCAAATTTGGCGCTAATGCATGCTCTCGTTTTTTTTTCATGGCAACAAGATGACGAAGCTGAAAGGAAATTCCTACTTAAGCAGTTGAAACCCTCTTCCTTCTCAAGAGAAGGAAAATATGTTGTTAAATATGCACAGAGGCATGTATAGAGTCCATGACCGACGATTTCTCTCTTGTTTGGTGCTAATAAAGCCAACCAATCTATGGTGGCGTGTTTTTGACTAATCGATGATGCTAAGCTATGGTGGAAGGAGTGGTGTAGAGAAAAGGATGTCCAAGAAAGCTCTATCACCTATAGGAACAAAGCAAGGGAGCTATTAAGGAGAGGTACTTGCCTTTAGACTTTAAACCCTAAAAAGATAAATGAGTTTTATAGCCTGACCCCAAAGAACTCCTCAGTGGATGCTTACTACTCCCAATTTGTTAGGCCCAAGAAGTATGCTCCAACTATGACCTTGGCTCAATCCATTAGCCAATTTGTACAAGGTTTTAACCCCTCTCCTCAACCATCGTCTAGAATCCATGCAGTCGACTAGCTTTTAGGATGTGATTTCTTGAGCTAGACTTTTAGAAGATGAGTTGAAGGATAGAAATAGCAACAACTTTAGGAAAAGACCTTACCTTGAATCGTCCAATGCAGGGTGACCTTCTGGATTGCCCTTCAATCAACTGCCGTTTAGTGGTCAAATTTCATGGCCATTGTTGCCTCGCTCGCGAAAACCTTACACAATGACCTAGCATGGCAAAGAGGAATGACTACAATTGCCACCAACCAGGTCACCGACATGTTAATGCCCTCTTCTACCCAAGGCTGTTAACCTTTCAAAATTACCTCCTCTAAACTTTCCCAAGAACCCACAAACTGATCCTAGGAGAAGATCTGCTTCCATTCAACAACCCGGTCAAGTAAGAAATGGAGTCCACAGCCCCAAAGGTGGGTATCATTGAAGAGGTTGTGGAAGAGGAAGAGTTGCTATGATCCAAGCTAAAGAAAAAACCCTTGAAGATGAAGAGGAGGATAGAGCCTAGGTTCATGTTGAAAGAGCACCAAGGTGAAAATAAACAATTTTCAGTGATCCAGACACCAGCATCATATCATGGTAAACATTTTAAATTGTTGATTGATTATAGAAGTACTCATTCATTTCCTTCACCAAAGTGCATCAGACAATTAGGTCTTAATAAAAACCATCCAAGAAAATGGCATCGAGCTAGCTAGTGGCAAGGAAGTAATTTACCAATATACCATAGGAGATCTAGAGTTTGATAAAACCCATCCATGAAAATGGCATCGAGCTAGATAATGACAAGGAAGTACTTTCCCAATATACCATAGGAGATATAGAGTTTGATCTTATTGGCAAACTAACGAGTTGCTATTTCCATATGATGCCCCTGGATATTCATTTCTTGGAATGGATTGGCTAAAAGAATAAAAGCCCACCATCAACTATGAGAATGGAGAAATCTCATTTAAGGATGCCAAAAATGAAGAAGTAGTGGCTTCAGGGAGGACTGGTAGACCCAGCTTACAGCTAGTCAAGGGCAGTAAGTTACTAATGGGTATCAGGAAGAATCAAAGGATGTTTGTTGTAAAACTCAACAAGGTAGAGAAAGATACTATAGGGAGTAAACCTGACTGGATATAAGACTACAAAGATCTCTTCCCAAAGGAACTTACCTAGATGCCCACAAAGGGAAATTTACCATGAGATTGAGCTTATTCACGGAGCACAACCTGTGGCAAAAAGGGTATATAAAATGTTAGTTCTAGAGTCAATAGAACTCAAGGAATAACTTTGACCGATGTTAGAGAAAACGTTCATCAAATCAAGTGTATTGCCTTGGGGAGCTTCGGTCCTATTTCAAAAGAAGAAGGATGGAACCTTACGATTATGCATTGACTATAGGGGTCTAAATTAACTCACTCTAAAAAATAAGTATTCAATCCCTAAGATTGTCAAACTTTTAGATCGATTTCACGAAGACCAAGTCTTCACCAAGATTGATTTAAAGTCTGGTTATTATCAGATTAGATTCAAGGAGGAGGGAAGACACCCCAAAGATAACATTCAACTCCATATATGGGCATTGTGAATACACCGTGATGATGACATTTGGGTTGACTAATTCCCCAGCAACTTGCAATAGGCTCGTGCAAGATATATTCAAGAAGCAGCTAGATAAATTACCTTGGTGTTCTTTGACTCACAAAATTTTGGTCTCAGATTACTAGGAAGGGCATATCTTGTATACATGCTCCAAATACCTAGAGTCTCATAACCTCTGTGCTGGAAAAAAGGAAGGCCCAAAGATAATTCTCTACATTGGCATTGCCTAGGAAATCTATAGACACCTGCACTAGCTTGATATTGTCAAGGGATTTGACCAACCCTTGCATTGGCACAACAATTGGAGCACGGATCCCTATCCTTCTGAGTTGGGTCAGGACTCAAAGGATTGTAATGACGCAACAACCTTTAGATTAGGTCTAGGACCATGGTCATGGGATCAGGTATAAAAGGGGCTCATGGGTTGTCATTTGTACCTTTTATGAACTTTTATGATCTTTGGACATTATCTCTCTTGGACATTTGTATGTCCTTGGAGCCTTTGGCTAGCATAGGCTTATAGAAGGATATTTCCATCCTCTCGCTGCTGCTGAGAGGTTAACTCACTTAGGCATCATGGCTCTTTGTATGAGATTATCTCCTTAATCTTGCATTAATTAATGTGGTGATTATCCCATATCTCAGCTTTATTATCACTTCATTCCAATCGGTACTAGAGCTCTTGGCTCGATTTGAGCAAATTTCTATAGAATGCAAGAGTTCTTGATTTTCTTGAAAACTTTGTTACATGAATGAAGTGCTTCAAGCTGATTATACATGGATTAGTGGTGGGCATGAAGATCATGGAGCTTGGCCACAAGATTTGATGTCATTTTGGGAGAAATTGCATCAATTTTGGAGAAATTTTGATGACCGAGCACATTTTGGATCAAAATTTGATTAGGACAGGCAAAGTTTCGAGGTGTGGACTTGCAAAAAAAAAAACATCTTTCTCCCCCTCACTTATAAATGGAAGATTGGTGTAGATGGAGACTTGGAGCAACCATGAAGTTGTTGAAATATACAAGTGAATAGGGTGTGTGTGGGAACAAGCTCTTGGATAGAGGCTGTAAAAGAGGAGATGTAGTTGTGAAAGCACCTGTGAAAAGGTGAGAAGAATCTACTGGGAGAGAATAATGGGTAGCATGAGGGAATTTAGGAGTGTGGAGATATTCTGGGAGATAATCAGGGAAAAGAGAAGAGGTGGAGAGAATCAGGCAAAAGGTGGAGATATTCAGGGAGTGAATCATGGAGAAATCAAGGGGATTTGATGCTTGATGTAAACTCTATAAATTGAGGCATAGCCCTAATGAGAATTTGCTGGTTTTTGAGTATCCATGCCTACATTAATCTATCTGCTAATTATTCACTAATTATGTCTTAATCATTTCTTAATCACTTTGTTAATCATGTTGATTCTAGTGTTTGATCCACCATAGCTCATCATTATGCTCAAATTTCAACATGGTATCAGAGCCATGCCTAGAATCAACCAGATTTATGAGCCCATTAGTGAATTAATCAGGATTAGTAAAATAATTAGCAAAAAAATCAGTTTTTAGTAAGCTTTCACTCTTCCCCTTCACCCCCAGCCAGTGGAGGGTCTCTAGCATCTAGCACACATCAAATTAGGGCAAAAGCTTCTAGCCATAGCTAGCTAAGCTCCTTAGCTTCAAGCCTATGCAAAAAACGTAGCAAACCGCCAGCGCGTTTGGGAGAATTCGCCGTTTCTGCAGGCGCCGTTTTTCTGAGGTATTTTTGCCATTGCTACTTGCTCCAAACAAATTACTTCAATTCCCTTTAGCACAAGGGGTAATCAAGCATGCTCTACAAGCTGGTGAAGTCAGAATTGAGTTTCATCAAGTCTACAGTGAGATCCAAGCTCTTCATCAAATCTGCAGGTGACTTTGGTAAAACAGAGATTAGCTTTCATTATTTGGTCAAATCTTGTGTTTCTTGGCTTAATCCTCTACTAGACTCATTGCTATTGATGCCTTTGAAAGCATTTGAGCTCATTTGAAGTGGAAGGCACCAGATCTGGACTCCCCACATACTCTGTTTTTTGCACATAAAACAGAGCATTAATTTGCTAACCAGTGATTAATCAGTGCTAATCACTGTACTTTGGTGCAATTGAGGGTTCAAATTAACCATTAGGTATCTGATACAGATCCCTATAACTTCAGATTGAAAATCGGAGTTGGTTTGATACTCCAACCATCCCGTACAAATTGGTTACCCTTAATTTAGTGTAATTTCTGGAAAAATTGTGCTGATAAAATTGTGAAAATCATCATTTTGTATTTAACCCTTGGTTAATGCCTGTAAATCTCACTCAAATTCACGATTATTCACAGCCAGAATTGCATTTGGAATGTGCATGAGAATGAATGCTATACGCATTATGTATTGGGCACATTTTATCAGTGTAAAAATGGGAACAGACACTGCCCTTGTCCAGATTAAGGCAAGAGGTAAGACCTCCCGCATAAATTTGGGTTTGCATTGCATAATGATACAAAATAAACATAAAAAGCCCAAAGGAATTGTCAGCAAAACATTGAAACATGTTGCTCACATGGAGCAAAATGACCTGACGGACAAGCTCATGGCCCCAGCCATGAAAGAAGAAGAATATCTCTTCCCAAGAAGAGGATCCACACCGAGAAGAAGACCTGAAGGAAGACATGGACACGAGAAGAGAAGCTGCCACAAGAAGAGAAGCTGCCCCGAGAAGAGAAGCTGCCCCGAGAAGACTGAAAGAAGAGACGGACGCGTGGAGAGATGCTGCCACGACAAGAAGACTGAAGAGAAGAGAAGATGTGAGGCTCCAAAGAGTGAGGAGCCATGTGAAAATCTCTGAGAGAGAGAGAGAGAGAGAGCCCACAACCCAATGTAACCTGCCCCAATAAAGTAAAACCACCTCTGAGCCACCGATGATGTAGGCCACGTGGTAGTTGTATGTGTGAGCACTTTAGTCAAGGTCGCGGGCACTTATAGTAGCCTTGGACACATAGAGAGAGAGAGAGTGTCAAGGACTATGGAGTTTAGGGACTTGAGGCACTGATCGCGGACTGTCAAGTAAGAAAGAAACTTGATACAGGGTCTAGGTGTGCTGAGATAACTTGAGGGGAGGAGTAGACACTGGTCGCGGACTGCCGAGTAATGGGTGGCAAACTTGGTATAGGGTCTAGGTGTGCTAGGATTATTCACTTGAGGGGAGGTGTTGAAATATACAAGTGAATAGGGTGTGTGTGGGAACAAGCTCTTGGATAGAGGCTGTAAAAGAGGAGATGTAATTGTGAAAGCACCTGTGAAAAGGTGAGAAGAATCTACTGGGAGAGAATAATGGGTAGCATGAGGGAATTTAGGAGTGTGGAGATATTCTGGGAGATAATCAGGGAAAAGAGAAGAGGTGGAGAGAATCAGGCAAAAGGTGGAGATATTCAGGGAGTGAATCATGGAGAAATCAAGGGGATTTGATGCTTGATGTAAACTCTATAAATTGAGGCATAGCCCTAATGAGAATTTGCTGGTTTTTGAGTATCCATGCCTACATTAATCTATCTGCTAATTATTCACTAATTACATCTTAATCATTTCTTAATCACTTTGTTAATCATGTTGATTCTAGTGTTTGATCCACCATAGCTCATCATTATGCTCAAATTTCAACAGAAGTAACATGGTGGTTAAATAAGCATTGGGAGACTTAGCAGGTTGTAGAAGGCACAACTAAGAGGATAACGAAGATAAATCTGTGTGAATGGGATCTGCTAGCCATTGTCACCTATTAATGGAGGCATTTGCAAACCCTAAACCAACTCTCTGTTAGCATTAAGCATTTGGGAGGGAAATTATACTATGGATCTTCGCAAGAGAAGGGTGAACGGTTGATGCTAACAAGAAATTGAAGCTCAAAAACGACCGTCGGCTTTGGTGTTTTCTCCAACCCTAATCACGATTTTTTTTTTGCATTAACCATTTCATCATACCTTCTTGAGCTTGAATTTTGCTTATCTCATGCTTTCTTACAAGATTTGAGAAATTTCTTGAGATCTAGGATTTCTCACCAAATTAGGGTTTTTGGGAGATTTTTGCCAAAATTGATTCCATAATCTTCTTCCTTATGCTTCCTCCTACTCACTCATGCATTGTTTAACTCTCAAACCATGGGATTAGGGTTTCTTGACCTTTTTTTTCCAATTTGGAGGTTTTTCCAAAATTAGGGTTTGCTCTTACAATTTCATAAGATTGGCATTGTTTTGCCCCTTGTGTAGTGTTCTCTTGTCTTACGTGCTCTCTTGAAGATCGTTTCTACCATGTGTGGGTGGAACAATAGAGAGCAGATGGAAGGGAACATGGGTACGTCAAAGAGTAGTGACAAGCACAACATACCCTGTGTAGTGTTCTCTTGTCCTACGTGCTCTCTTGAAGATTGTTTCTACCATGTGTGGGTGGAACCATAGAGAGAAGATGGAAGGGAACATGAGCACTTGAGAGGGTAGTGTGAGTTGGTGGCCGAAATGCCTACAAACTATTGGTGGCCGAAATGCCTATAAACTATGTGTAGCAGAAATGCTTATGGAACACCAGGCTATCTATGCCTGCGCGAGTGATTGTTTTATCTTGTTACTTGAGCCCACCTCTCATCCAAAGTGTGTGGTCAGAGTACCAACACGGAGTGCAAGTGGTAAAGTGGACATGATACCTGGTTGGCAAGGGACTTATGTGTACGCCAAGGGTCATGTGGATTGGCATTAATTTGGGATTTCTTACCAAAATTAGAGTCTCCACCTAAAATTTTTGAGGTCCAAGGTGTAACTTCTTTTCCCCACGTTCTCCTCTATCCATACATGCCACCCTTGCTACATTCTTGAAGGGAAATTAGGGTTTCTTGGAAACTTTGTTGTTTTTGGGAAATTTTTGCAAATCAGGGTTTATGGCATTCATTTTCTAAAATTTATCATTGCCAATAGCCTTCTACACTATCTCAATACCCCATTCTACTAGCGCATAAGCAAACTTTGAAGATCTTGAAACTTTGTTTCTTCATAAAGCATGTGTTTTAAGCTCCTATGAACCCTTTCCCTCCCTTATGTTCAAGAATTTCAATCCATTTCATGGGGAAATAAAGGTTTTATCAAAATTAAGGTTTTGGAATGATTGGGATTGAACTCTCTTCATAAGTGTGTCAATCATGCTTTCTCATACCATAATTCACCCTTATATCCACAAACTTCATTGTATCACACACTAATTAGGGTTTCTCAAAAATCAAGGTTTCTTGAGTGCATTCGGTGCTGCATTGATTCCTTGCATTACACTCTCACCCTAATGTGGCGATTGAGTTTGGTGGTGTGTGGCAATATGGGAGATTGATCTTGTGGAAAGAATACTGTAAATCGTCACTTGGCATGAGTCATGCTAAGATTTGGACTGTAAGCTCCTGTACATTACTCTCTTTACATTTCTAGCATTTCCATTGTGCAGTCTCAATTCAAATAAGCACTAGTATATCTAGCATGTGGAGCGGGTACCCTTGGCATTGGTTGAGAGGCCAAGGGGGAGCATGCTTGAACTCTCCTTGTCCTAAGTGCTTTTGGAAAAGTAGCACAAGGAGGGAGATTATGTACATGGTGATCAAGACATGGCCTCAACCCTTGCCATTGGATTCCAAACTTTGGTAAGGGGGTGAGAAAGCTTGGCTAAGAAACTGGCAAAGTAAAATCTCTTCATTGACTTGCTACATCGAATCAAATCAGCAATAGTTATATGTATACAAGTGGGAATGAATTGAAATGCAATTGACAAATCAATGAGGTTTTATAAGGAGGCATAGTTGGCACTATTGGGCACATTGATATTAGATATAGTGATTGAGATTGGCTCATAAATGCACTAAGGTCATGCCAAAATTTTTCCAAAGTCTAGTCAAAATGCCTTGGATGGATGCGATTTGGATGCATTATGATGCTTTAGATATGCCGGGATGCATACATGCAGTGGTTTGCAAGTTGGTTGCTTACATGTTAACAATTTGACATAATCTATAGTTTTTAGAAAAGTGTGATTCGATCTAGGAGATTTTGGACTAAACCTGAATTGAATATTAGGATTTATTCCACACCATTAAGGATTCCCATAGAGCCCTCAACTACCCCGTTTTGTTTTCAAGTTAATGAGCTATGCCCGTTTCTCTACCGCATACCATGTTTGGACAAAATTTGAGCCAAGTCTCAGATCATAAATTTGACTTCACCATTGCGTTCTCCACTAGCCAAATACCTTAACCACCAAGCTTTAACTCATTTGGAGCATTGGAGTACAAGCGGTGCACCAAGCTATCACTATTTGACTGTAGGAAAAAGTCAAAACAATGTCATTTAGAGGGTTGATTAAACCAAAATTAACATCATACCCCTTATCCTAACACCTTCCCATAGAGTCCTAGAACACCGAAATCTGACATCCTATCACAAAATTGCCAGAACAACCTATTATGGCTGCCGATATAAAGCCAAAAGGTAGACCTAGAAAGCTATCATTAGCAATGGTGGAGGATATGGAAGGGGAGGAATTGATGGAACACGACACTATGGACACAATGGAAGAGCTTGAAGAGCAAATTCTTTGGGAATCACTCTAAAAATTCCTCTTAATCCATGGGTCAAACTTCAAAGGGAGTTGAAGAGGATGCTAAGGTGGGTAGTGCCCATAAGAGCACCTCTATAAGTTCGCAAGCCATTTCAAATGACAATTGCTCGTGAGTAAACTTGATTTTAAGCCACTCATGGTAGATAGATTGGATATCATTAACCAAACCTTGACTTCAAAGTTTGAATCTATGACTACCAAGATGGAAGCTATTGAAGATCAATCAGTTGGGTCAATCCATGAATCAACACAATGAAGAAGCTATTGAGGGTAGAATTGGTGGGATTCAAATCTATGCCTTAGATCTTACCAACCAACCTCCCGAGTTTTTCCTAGGGATAAACAATCTCTGAGAAAGTATTATAAATAAGCATATGCAATCTTGTTCACAAAATGTAAAAAAAGTGAACATTATCTTTTGCACCTCTTTAGTTTTCCTCAAATTTGGCGCTAATGCATGCTCTCGTTTTTTTTTCATGGCAACAAGATGACGAAGCTGAAAGGAAATTCCTACTTAAGCAGTTGAAACCCTCTTCCTTCTCAAGAGAAGGAAAATATGTTGTTAAATATGCACAGAGGCATGTATAGAGTCCATGACCGACGATTTCTCTCTTGTTTGGTGCTAATAAAGCCAACCAATCTATGGTGGCGTGTTTTTGACTAATCGATGATGCTAAGCTATGGTGGAAGGAGTGGTGTAGAGAAAAGGATGTCCAAGAAAGCTCTATCACCTATAGGAACAAAGCAAGGGAGCTATTAAGGAGAGGTACTTGCCTTTAGACTTTAAACCCTAAAAAGATAAATGAGTTTTATAGCCTGACCCCAAAGAACTCCTCAGTGGATGCTTACTACTCCCAATTTGTTAGGCCCAAGAAGTATGCTCCAACTATGACCTTGGCTCAATCCATTAGCCAATTTGTACAAGGTTTTAACCCCTCTCCTCAACCATCGTCTAGAATCCATGCAGTCGACTAGCTTTTAGGATGTGATTTCTTGAGCTAGACTTTTAGAAGATGAGTTGAAGGATAGAAATAGCAACAACTTTAGGAAAAGACCTTACCTTGAATCGTCCAATGCAGGGTGACCTTCTGGATTGCCCTTCAATCAACTGCCGTTTAGTGGTCAAATTTCATGGCCATTGTTGCCTCGCTCGCGAAAACCTTACACAATGACCTAGCATGGCAAAGAGGAATGACTACAATTGCCACCAACCAGGTCACCGACATGTTAATGCCCTCTTCTACCCAAGGCTGTTAACCTTTCAAAATTACCTCCTCTAAACTTTCCCAAGAACCCACAAACTGATCCTAGGAGAAGATCTGCTTCCATTCAACAACCCGGTCAAGTAAGAAATGGAGTCCACAGCCCCAAAGGTGGGTATCATTGAAGAGGTTGTGGAAGAGGAAGAGTTGCTATGATCCAAGCTAAAGAAAAAACCCTTGAAGATGAAGAGGAGGATAGAGCCTAGGTTCATGTTGAAAGAGCACCAAGGTGAAAATAAACAATTTTCAGTGATCCAGACACCAGCATCATATCATGGTAAACATTTTAAATTGTTGATTGATTATAGAAGTACTCATTCATTTCCTTCACCAAAGTGCATCAGACAATTAGGTCTTAATAAAAACCATCCAAGAAAATGGCATCGAGCTAGCTAGTGGCAAGGAAGTAATTTACCAATATACCATAGGAGATCTAGAGTTTGATAAAACCCATCCATGAAAATGGCATCGAGCTAGATAATGACAAGGAAGTACTTTCCCAATATACCATAGGAGATATAGAGTTTGATCTTATTGGCAAACTAACGAGTTGCTATTTCCATATGATGCCCCTGGATATTCATTTCTTGGAATGGATTGGCTAAAAGAATAAAAGCCCACCATCAACTGTGAGAATGGAGAAATCTCATTTAAGGATGCCAAAAATGAAGAAGTAGTGGCTTCAGGGAGGACTGGTAGACCCAGCTTACAGCTAGTCAAGGGCAGTAAGTTACTAATGGGTATCAGGAAGAATCAAAGGATGTTTGTTGTAAAACTCAACAAGGTAGAGAAAGATACTATAGGGAGTAAACCTGACTGGATATAAGACTACAAAGATCTCTTCCCAAAGGAACTTACCTAGATGCCCACAAAGGGAAATTTACCATGAGATTGAGCTTATTCACGGAGCACAACCTGTGGCAAAAAGGGTATATAAAATGTTAGTTCCAGAGTCAATAGAACTCAAGGAATAACTTTGACCGATGTTAGAGAAAACGTTCATCAAATCAAGTGTATTGCCTTGGGGAGCTTCGGTCCTATTTCAAAAGAAGAAGGATGGAACCTTACGATTATGCATTGACTATAGGGGTCTAAATTAACTCACTCTAAAAAATAAGTATTCAATCCCTAAGATTGTCAAACTTTTAGATCGATTTCACGAAGACCAAGTCTTCACCAAGATTGATTTAAAGTCTGGTTATTATCAGATTAGATTCAAGGAGGAGGGAAGACACCCCAAAGATAACATTCAACTCCATATATGGGCATTGTGAATACACCGTGATGATGACATTTGGGTTGACTAATTCCCCAGCAACTTGCAATAGGCTCATGCAAGATATATTCAAGAAGCAGCTAGATAAATTACCTTGGTGTTCTTTGACTCACAAAATTTTGGTCTCAGATTACTAGGAAGGGCATATCTTGTATACATGCTCCAAATACCTAGAGTCTCATAACCTTTGTGCTGGAAAAAAGGAAGGCCCAAAGATAATTCTCTACATTGGCATTGCCTAGGAAATCTATAGACACCTGCACTAGCTTGATATTGTCAAGGGATTTGACCAACCCTTGCATTGGCACAACAATTGGAGCACGGATCCCTATCCTTCTGAGTTGGGTCAGGACTCAAAGGATTGTAATGACGCAACAACCTTTAGATTAGGTCTAGGACCATGGTCATGGGATCAGGTATAAAAGGGGCTCATGGGTTGTCATTTATACCTTTTATGAACTTTTATGATCTTTGGACATTATCTCTCTTGGACATTTGTATGTCCTTGGAGCCTTTGGCTAGCATAGGCTTATAGAAGGATATTTCCATCCTCTCGCTGCTGCTGAGAGGTTAACTCACTTAGGCATCATGGCTCTTTGTATGAGATTATCTCCTTAATCTTGCATTAATTAATGTGGTGATTATCCCATATCTCAGCTTTATTATCACTTCATTCCAATCGGTACTAGAGCTCTTGGCTCGATTTGAGCAAATTTCTATAGAATGCAAGAGTTCTTGATTTTCTTGAAAACTTTGTTACATGAATGAAGTGCTTCAAGCTGATTATACATGGATTAGTGGTGGGCATGAAGATCATGGAGCTTGGCCACAAGATTTGATGTCATTTTGGGAGAAATTGCATCAATTTTGGAGAAATTTTGATGACCGAGCACATTTTGGATCAAAATTTGATTAGGACAGGCAAAGTTTCGAGGTGTGGACTTGCAAAAAAAAAAACATCTTTCTCCCCCTCACTTATAAATGGAAGATTGGTGTAGATGGAGACTTGGAGCAACCATGAAGTTGTTGAAATATACAAGTGAATAGGGTGTGTGTGGGAACAAGCTCTTGGATAGAGGCTGTAAAAGAGGAGATGTAATTGTGAAAGCACCTGTGAAAAGGTGAGAAGAATCTACTGGGAGAGAATAATGGGTAGCATGAGGGAATTTAGGAGTGTGGAGATATTCTGGGAGATAATCAGGGAAAAGAGAAGAGGTGGAGAGAATCAGGCAAAAGGTGGAGATATTCAGGGAGTGAATCATGGAGAAATCAAGGGGATTTGATGCTTGATGTAAACTCTATAAATTGAGGCATAGCCCTAATGAGAATTTGCTGGTTTTTGAGTATCCATGCCTACATTAATCTATCTGCTAATTATTCACTAATTATGTCTTAATCATTTCTTAATCACTTTGTTAATCATGTTGATTCTAGTGTTTGATCCACCATAGCTCATCATTATGCTCAAATTTCAACATGATATCAGAGCCATGCCTAGAATCAACCAGATTTATGAGCCCATTAGTGAATTAATCAGGATTAGTAAAATAATTAGCAAAAAAATCAGTTTTTAGTAAGCTTTCACTCTTCCCCTTCACCCCCAGCCAGTGGAGGGTCTCTAGCATCTAGCACACATCAAATTAGGGCAAAAGCTTCTAGCCATAGCTAGCTAAGCTCCTTAGCTTCAAGCCTATGCAAAAAACGTAGCAAACCGCCAGCGCGTTTGGGAGAATTCGCCGTTTCTGCAGGCGCCGTTTTTCTGAGGTATTTTTGCCATTGCTACTTGCTCCAAACAAATTACTTCAATTCCCTTTAGCACAAGGGGTAATCAAGCATGCTCTACAAGCTGGTGAAGTCAGAATTGAGTTTCATCAAGTCTACAGTGAGATCCAAGCTCTTCATCAAATCTGCAGGTGACTTTGGTAAAACAGAGATTAGCTTTCATTATTTGGTCAAATCTTGTGTTTCTTGGCTTAATCCTCTACTAGACTCATTGCTATTGATGCCTTCGAAAGCATTTGAGCTCATTTGAAGTGGAAGGCACCAGATCTGGACTCCCCACATACTCTGTTTTCTGCACATAAAACAGAGCATTAATTTGCTAATCAGTGATTAATCAGTGCTAATCACTGTACTTTGGTGCAATTGAGGGTTCAAATTAACCATTAGGTATCTGATACAGATCCCTATAACTTCAGATTGAAAATCGGAGTTGGTTTGATACTCCAACCATCCCGTACAAATTGGTTACCCTTAATTTAGTGTAATTTCTGGAAAAATTGTGTTGATAAAATTGTGAAAATCATCATTTTGTATTTAACCCTTGGTTAATGCCTGTAAATCTCACTCAAATTCACGATTATTCACAGCCAGAATTGCATTTGGAATGTGCATGAGAATGAATGCTATACGCATTATGTATTGGGCACATTTTATCAGTGTAAAAATGGGAACAGACACTGCCCTTGTCCAGATTAAGGCAAGAGGTAAGACCTCCCGCATAAATTTGGGTTTGCATTGCATAATGATACAAAATAAACATAAAAAGCCCAAAGGAATTGTCAGCAAAACATTGAAACATGTTGCTCACATGGAGCAAAATGACCTGACGGACAAGCTCATGGCCCCAGCCATGAAAGAAGAAGAATATCTCTTCCCAAGAAGAGGATCCACACCGAGAAGAAGACCTGAAGGAAGACATGGACACGAGAAGAGAAGCTGCCACAAGAAGAGAAGCTGCCCCGAGAAGAGAAGCTGCCCCGAGAAGACTGAAAGAAGAGACGGACGCGTGGAGAGATGCTGCCACGACAAGAAGACTGAAGAGAAGAGAAGATGTGAGGCTCCAAAGAGTGAGGAGCCATGTGAAAATCTCTGAGAGAGAGAGAGAGAGAGAGCCCACAACCCAATGTAACCTGCCCCAATAAAGTAAAACCACCTCTGAGCCACCGATGATGTAGGCCACGTGGTAGTTGTATGTGTGAGCACTTTAGTCAAGGTCGCGGGCACTTATAGTAGCCTTGGACACATAGAGAGAGAGAGAGTGTCAAGGACTATGGAGTTTAGGGACTTGAGGCACTGATCGCGGACTGTCAAGTAAGAAAGAAACTTGATACAGGGTCTAGGTGTGCTGAGATAACTTGAGGGGAGGAGTAGACACTGGTCGCGGACTGCCGAGTAATGGGTGGCAAACTTGGTATAGGGTCTAGGTGTGCTAGGATTATTCACTTGAGGGGAGGTGTTGAAATATACAAGTGAATAGGGTGTGTGTGGGAACAAGCTCTTGGATAGAGGCTGTAAAAGAGGAGATGTAATTGTGAAAGCACCTGTGAAAAGGTGAGAAGAATCTACTGGGAGAGAATAATGGGTAGCATGAGGGAATTTAGGAGTGTGGAGATATTCTGGGAGATAATCAGGGAAAAGAGAAGAGGTGGAGAGAATCAGGCAAAAGGTGGAGATATTCACGGAGTGAATCATGGAGAAATCAAGGGGATTTGATGCTTGATGTAAACTCTATAAATTGAGGCATAGCCCTAATGAGAATTTGCTGGTTTTTGAGTATCCATGCCTACATTAATCTATCTGCTAATTATTCACTAATTACGTCTTAATCATTTCTTAATCACTTTGTTAATCATGTTGATTCTAGTGTTTGATCCACCATAGCTCATCATTATGCTCAAATTTCAACAGAAGTAACATGGTGGTTAAATAAGCATTGGGAGACTTAGCAGGTTGTAGAAGGCACAACTGAGAGGATAACGAAGATAAATCTGTGTGAATGGGATCTGCTAGCCATTGTCACCTATTAATGGAGGCATTTGCAAACCCTAAACCAACTCTCTGTTAGCATTAAGCATTTGGGAGGGAAATTATACTATGGATCTTCGCAAGAGAAGGGTGAACGGTTGATGCTAACAAGAGATTGAAGCTCAAAAACGACCGTCGGCTTTGGTGTTTTCTCCAACCCTAATCACGATTTTTTTTTTTGCATTAACCATTTCATCATACCTTCTTGAGCTTGAATTTTGCTTATCTCATGCTTTCTTACAAGATTTGAGAAATTTCTTGAGATCTAGGATTTCTCACCAAATTAGGGTTTTTGGGGGATTTTTGCCAAAATTGATTCCATAATCTTCTTCCTTATGCTTCCTCCTACTCACTCATGCATTGGTTAACTCTCAAACCATGGGATTAGGGTTTCTTGACCTTTTTTTTCCAATTTGGGGGTTTTTCCAAAATTAGGGTTTGCTCTTACAATTTCATAAGATTGGCATTGTTTTGCCCCTTGTGTAGTGTTCTCTTGTCTTACGTGCTCTCTTGAAGATCGTTTCTACCATGTGTGGGTGGAACAATAGAGAGCAGATGGAAGGGAACATGGGTACGTCAAAGAGTAGTGACAAGCACAACATACCCTGTGTAGTGTTCTCTTGTCCTACGTGCTCTCTTGAAGATTGTTTCTACCATGTGTGGGTGGAACCATAGAGAGAAGATGGAAGGGAACATGAGCACTTGAGAGGGTAGTGTGAGTTGGTGGCCGAAATGCCTACAAACTATTGGTGGCCGTAATGCCTATAAACTATGTGTAGCAGAAATGCTTATGGAACACCAGGCTATCTATGCCTGCGCGAGTGATTGTTTTATCTTGTTACTTGAGCCCACCTCTCATCCAAAGTGTGTGGTCAGAGTACCAACACGGAGTGCAAGTGGTAAAGTGGACATGATACCTGGTTGGCAAGGGACTTATGTGTACGCCAAGGGTCATGTGGATTGGCATTAATTTGGGATTTCTTACCAAAATTAGAGTCTCCACCTAAAATTTTTGAGGTCCAAGGTGTAACTTCTTTTCCCCACGTTCTCCTCTATCCATACATGCCACCCTTGCTACATTCTTGAAGGGAAATTAGGGTTTCTTGGAAACTTTGTTGTTTTTGGGAAATTTTTGCAAATCAGGGTTTATGGCATTCATTTTCTAAAATTTATCATTGCCAATAGCCTTCTACACTATCTCAATACCCCATTCTACTAGCGCATAAGCAAACTTTGAAGATCTTGAAACTTTGTTTCTTCATAAAGCATGTGTTTTAAGCTCCTATGAACCCTTTCCCTCCCTTATGTTCAAGAATTTCAATCCATTTCATGGGGAAATAAAGGTTTTATCAAAATTAAGGTTTTGGAATGATTGGGATTGAACTCTCTTCATAAGTGTGTCAATCATGCTTTCTCATACCATAATTCACCCTTATATCCACAAACTTCATTGTATCACACACTAATTAGGGTTTCTCAAAAATCAAGGTTTCTTGAGTGCATTCGGTGCTGCATTGATTCCTTGCATTACACTCTCACCCTAATGTGGCGATTGAGTTTGGTGGTGTGTGGCAATATGGGAGATTGATCTTGTGGAAAGAATACTGTAAATCGTCACTTGGCATGAGTCATGCTAAGATTTGGACTGTAAGCTCCTGTACATTACTCTCTTTACATTTCTAGCATTTCCATTGTGCAGTCTCAATTCAAATAAGCACTAGTATATCTAGCATGTGGAGCGGGTACCCTTGGCATTGGTTGAGAGGCCAAGGGGGAGCATGCTTGAACTCTCCTTGTCCTAAGTGCTTTTGGAAAAGTAGCACAAGGAGGGAGATTATGTACATGGTGATCAAGACATGGCCTCAACCCTTGCCATTGGATTCCAAACTTTGGTAAGGGGGTGAGAAAGCTTGGCTAGGAAACTGGCAAAGTAAAATCTCTTCATTGACTTGCTACATCGAATCAAATCAGCAATAGTTATATGTATACAAGTGGGAATGAATTGAAATGCAATTGACAAATCAATGAGGTTTTATAAGGAGGCATAGTTGGCACTATTGGGCACATTGATATTAGATATAGTGATTGAGATTGGCTCATAAATGCACTAAGGTCATGCCAAAATTTTTCCAAAGTCTAGTCAAAATGCCTTGGATGGATGCGATTTGGATGCATTATGATGCTTTAGATATGCCGGGATGCATACATGCAGTGGTTTGCAAGTTGGTTGCTTACATGTTAACAATTTGACATAATCTATAGTTTTTAGAAAAGTGTGATTCGATCTAGGAGATTTTGGACTAAACCTGAATTGAATATTAGGATTTATTCCACACCATTAAGGATTCCCATAGAGCCCTCAACTACCCCGTTTTGTTTTCAAGTTAATGAGCTATGCCCGTTTCTCTACCGCATACCATGTTTGGACAAAATTTGAGCCAAGTCTCAGATCATAAATTTGACTTCACCATTGCGTTCTCCACTAGCCAAATACCTTAACCACCAAGCTTTAACTCATTTGGAGCATTGGAGTACAAGCGGTGCACCAAGCTATCACTATTTGACTGTAGGAAAAAGTCAAAACAATGTCATTTAGAGGGTTGATTAAACCAAAATTAACATCATACCCCTTATCCTAACACCTTCCCATAGAGTCCTAGAACACCGAAATCTGACATCCTATCACAAAATTGCCAGAACAACCTATTATGGCTGCCGATATAAAGCCAAAAGGTAGACCTAGAAAGCTATCATTAGCAATGGTGGAGGATATGGAAGGGGAGGAATTGATGGAACACGACACTATGGACACAATGGAAGAGCTTGAAGAGCAAATTCTTTGGGAATCACTCTAAAAATTCCTCTTAATCCATGGGTCAAACTTCAAAGGGAGTTGAAGAGGATGCTAAGGTGGGTAGTGCCCATAAGAGCACCTCTATAAGTTCGCAAGCCATTTCAAATGACAATTGCTCGTGAGTAAACTTGATTTTAAGCCACTCATGGTAGATAGATTGGATATCATTAACCAAACCTTGACTTCAAAGTTTGAATCTATGACTACCAAGATGGAAGCTATTGAAGATCAATCAGTTGGGTCAATCCATGAATCAACACAATGAAGAAGCTATTGAGGGTAGAATTGGTGGGATTCAAATCTATGCCTTAGATCTTACCAACCAACCTCCCGAGTTTTTCCTAGGGATAAACAATCTCTGAGAAAGTATTATAAATAAGCATATGCAATCTTGTTCACAAAATGTAAAAAAAGTGAACATTATCTTTTGCACCTCTTTAGTTTTCCTCAAATTTGGCGCTAATGCATGCTCTCGTTTTTTTTTCATGGCAACAAGATGACGAAGCTGAAAGGAAATTCCTACTTAAGCAGTTGAAACCCTCTTCCTTCTCAAGAGAAGGAAAATATGTTGTTAAATATGCACAGAGGCATGTATAGAGTCCATGACCGACGATTTCTCTCTTGTTTGGTGCTAATAAAGCCAACCAATCTATGGTGGCGTGTTTTTGACTAATCGATGATGCTAAGCTATGGTGGAAGGAGTGGTGTAGAGAAAAGGATGTCCAAGAAAGCTCTATCACCTATAGGAACAAAGCAAGGGAGCTATTAAGGAGAGGTACTTGCCTTTAGACTTTAAACCCTAAAAAGATAAATGAGTTTTATAGCCTGACCCCAAAGAACTCCTCAGTGGATGCTTACTACTCCCAATTTGTTAGGCCCAAGAAGTATGCTCCAACTATGACCTTGGCTCAATCCATTAGCCAATTTGTACAAGGTTTTAACCCCTCTCCTCAACCATCGTCTAGAATCCATGCAGTCGACTAGCTTTTAGGATGTGATTTCTTGAGCTAGACTTTTAGAAGATGAGTTGAAGGATAGAAATAGCAACAACTTTAGGAAAAGACCTTACCTTGAATCGTCCAATGCAGGGTGACCTTCTGGATTGCCCTTCAATCAACTGCCGTTTAGTGGTCAAATTTCATGGCCATTGTTGCCTCGCTCGCGAAAACCTTACACAATGACCTAGCATGGCAAAGAGGAATGACTACAATTGCCACCAACCAGGTCACCGACATGTTAATGCCCTCTTCTACCCAAGGCTGTTAACCTTTCAAAATTACCTCCTCTAAACTTTCCCAAGAACCCACAAACTGATCCTAGGAGAAGATCTGCTTCCATTCAACAACCCGGTCAAGTAAGAAATGGAGTCCACAGCCCCAAAGGTGGGTATCATTGAAGAGGTTGTGGAAGAGGAAGAGTTGCTATGATCCAAGCTAAAGAAAAAACCCTTGAAGATGAAGAGGAGGATAGAGCCTAGGTTCATGTTGAAAGAGCACCAAGGTGAAAATAAACAATTTTCAGTGATCCAGACACCAGCATCATATCATGGTAAACATTTTAAATTGTTGATTGATTATAGAAGTACTCATTCATTTCCTTCACCAAAGTGCATCAGACAATTAGGTCTTAATAAAAACCATCCAAGAAAATGGCATCGAGCTAGCTAGTGGCAAGGAAGTAATTTACCAATATACCATAGGAGATCTAGAGTTTGATAAAACCCATCCATGAAAATGGCATCGAGCTAGATAATGACAAGGAAGTACTTTCCCAATATACCATAGGAGATATAGAGTTTTATCTTATTGGCAAACTAACGAGTTGCTATTTCCATATGATGCCCCTGGATATTCATTTCTTGGAATGGATTGGCTAAAAGAATAAAAGCCCACCATCAACTGTGAGAATGGAGAAATCTCATTTAAGGATGCCAAAAATGAAGAAGTAGTGGCTTCAGGGAGGACTGGTAGACCCAGCTTACAGCTAGTCAAGGGCAGTAAGTTACTAATGGGTATCAGGAAGAATCAAAGGATGTTTGTTGTAAAACTCAACAAGGTAGAGAAAGATACTATAGGGAGTAAACCTGACTGGATATAAGACTACAAAGATCTCTTCCCAAAGGAACTTACCTAGATGCCCACAAAGGGAAATTTACCATGAGATTGAGCTTATTCACGGAGCACAACCTGTGGCAAAAAGGGTATATAAAATGTTAGTTCCAGAGTCAATAGAACTCAAGGAATAACTTTGACCGATGTTAGAGAAAACGTTCATCAAATCAAGTGTATTGCCTTGGGGAGCTTCGGTCCTATTTCAAAAGAAGAAGGATGGAACCTTACGATTATGCATTGACTATAGGGGTCTAAATTAACTCACTCTAAAAAATAAGTATTCAATCCCTAAGATTGTCAAACTTTTAGATCGATTTCACGAAGACCAAGTCTTCACCAAGATTGATTTAAAGTCTGGTTATTATCAGATTAGATTCAAGGAGGAGGGAAGACACCCCAAAGATAACATTCAACTCCATATATGGGCATTGTGAATACACCGTGATGATGACATTTGGGTTGACTAATTCCCCAGCAACTTGCAATAGGCTCATGCAAGATATATTCAAGAAGCAGCTAGATAAATTACCTTGGTGTTCTTTGACTCACAAAATTTTGGTCTCAGATTACTAGGAAGGGCATATCTTGTATACATGCTCCAAATACCTAGAGTCTCATAACCTTTGTGCTGGAAAAAAGGAAGGCCCAAAGATAATTCTCTACATTGGCATTGCCTAGGAAATCTATAGACACCTGCACTAGCTTGATATTGTCAAGGGATTTGACCAACCCTTGCATTGGCACAACAATTGGAGCACGGATCCCTATCCTTCTGAGTTGGGTCAGGACTCAAAGGATTGTAATGACGCAACAACCTTTAGATTAGGTCTAGGACCATGGTCATGGGATCAGGTATAAAAGGGGCTCATGGGTTGTCATTTGTACCTTTTATGAACTTTTATGATCTTTGGACATTATCTCTCTTGGACATTTGTATGTCCTTGGAGCCTTTGGCTAGCATAGGCTTATAGAAGGATATTTCCATCCTCTCGCTGCTGCTGAGAGGTTAACTCACTTAGGCATCATGGCTCTTTGTATGAGATTATCTCCTTAATCTTGCATTAATTAATGTGGTGATTATCCCATATCTCAGCTTTATTATCACTTCATTCCAATCGGTACTAGAGCTCTTGGCTCGATTTGAGCAAATTTCTATAGAATGCAAGAGTTCTTGATTTTCTTGAAAACTTTGTTACATGAATGAAGTGCTTCAAGCTGATTATACATGGATTAGTGGTGGGCATGAAGATCATGGAGCTTGGCCACAAGATTTGATGTCATTTTGGGAGAAATTGCATCAATTTTGGAGAAATTTTGATGACCGAGCACATTTTGGATCAAAATTTGATTAGGACAGGCAAAGTTTCGAGGTGTGGACTTGCAAAAAAAAAAACATCTTTCTCCCCCTCACTTATAAATGGAAGATTGGTGTAGATGGAGACTTGGAGCAACCATGAAGTTGTTGAAATATACAAGTGAATAGGGTGTGTGTGGGAACAAGCTCTTGGATAGAGGCTGTAAAAGAGGAGATGTAATTGTGAAAGCACCTGTGAAAAGGTGAGAAGAATCTACTGGGAGAGAATAATGGGTAGCATGAGGGAATTTAGGAGTGTGGAGATATTCTGGGAGATAATCAGGGAAAAGAGAAGAGGTGGAGAGAATCAGGCAAAAGGTGGAGATATTCAGGGAGTGAATCATGGAGAAATCAAGGGGATTTGATGCTTGATGTAAACTCTATAAATTGAGGCATAGCCCTAATGAGAATTTGCTGGTTTTTGAGTATCCATGCCTACATTAATCTATCTGCTAATTATTCACTAATTATGTCTTAATCATTTCTTAATCACTTTGTTAATCATGTTGATTCTAGTGTTTGATCCACCATAGCTCATCATTATGCTCAAATTTCAACATGATATCAGAGCCATGCCTAGAATCAACCAGATTTATGAGCCCATTAGTGAATTAATCAGGATTAGTAAAATAATTAGCAAAAAAATCAGTTTTTAGTAAGCTTTCACTCTTCCCCTTCACCCCCAGCCAGTGGAGGGTCTCTAGCATCTAGCACACATCAAATTAGGGCAAAAGCTTCTAGCCATAGCTAGCTAAGCTCCTTAGCTTCAAGCCTATGCAAAAAACGTAGCAAACCGCCAGCGCGTTTGGGAGAATTCGCCGTTTCTGTAGGCGCCGTTTTTCTGAGGTATTTTTGCCATTGCTACTTGCTCCAAACAAATTACTTCAATTCCCTTTAGCACAAGGGGTAATCAAGCATGCTCTACAAGCTGGTGAAGTCAGAATTGAGTTTCATCAAGTCTACAGTGAGATCCAAGCTCTTCATCAAATCTGCAGGTGACTTTGGTAAAACAGAGATTAGCTTTCATTATTTGGTCAAATCTTGTGTTTCTTGGCTTAATCCTCTACTAGACTCATTGCTATTGATGCCTTTGAAAGCATTTGAGCTCATTTGAAGTGGAAGGCACCAGATCTGGACTCCCCACATACTCTGTTTTCTGCACATAAAACAGAGCATTAATTTGCTAATCAGTGATTAATCAGTGCTAATCACTGTACTTTGGTGCAATTGAGGGTTCAAATTAACCATTAGGTATCTGATACAGATCCCTATAACTTCAGATTGAAAATCGGAGTTGGTTTGATACTCCAACCATCCCGTACAAATTGGTTACCCTTAATTTAGTGTAATTTCTGGAAAAATTGTGTTGATAAAATTGTGAAAATCATCATTTTGTATTTAACCCTTGGTTAATGCCTGTAAATCTCACTCAAATTCACGATTATTCACAGCCAGAATTGCATTTGGAATGTGCATGAGAATGAATGCTATACGCATTATGTATTGGGCACATTTTATCAGTGTAAAAATGGGAACAGACACTGCCCTTGTCCAGATTAAGGCAAGAGGTAAGACCTCCCGCATAAATTTGGGTTTGCATTGCATAATGATACAAAATAAACATAAAAAGCCCAAAGGAATTGTCAGCAAAACATTGAAACATGTTGCTCACATGGAGCAAAATGACCTGACGGACAAGCTCATGGCCCCAGCCATGAAAGAAGAAGAATATCTCTTCCCAAGAAGAGGATCCACACCGAGAAGAAGACCTGAAGGAAGACATGGACACGAGAAGAGAAGCTGCCACAAGAAGAGAAGCTGCCCCGAGAAGAGAAGCTGCCCCGAGAAGACTGAAAGAAGAGACGGACGCGTGGAGAGATGCTGCCACGACAAGAAGACTGAAGAGAAGAGAAGATGTGAGGCTCCAAAGAGTGAGGAGCCATGTGAAAATCTCTGAGAGAGAGAGAGAGAGAGAGCCCACAACCCAATGTAACCTGCCCCAATAAAGTAAAACCACCTCTGAGCCACCGATGATGTAGGCCACGTGGTAGTTGTATGTGTGAGCACTTTAGTCAAGGTCGCGGGCACTTATAGTAGCCTTGGACACATAGAGAGAGAGAGAGTGTCAAGGACTATGGAGTTTAGGGACTTGAGGCACTGATCGCGGACTGTCAAGTAAGAAAGAAACTTGATACAGGGTCTAGGTGTGCTGAGATAACTTGAGGGGAGGAGTAGACACTGGTCGCGGACTGCCGAGTAATGGGTGGCAAACTTGGTATAGGGTCTAGGTGTGCTAGGATTATTCACTTGAGGGGAGGTGTTGAAATATACAAGTGAATAGGGTGTGTGTGGGAACAAGCTCTTGGATAGAGGCTGTAAAAGAGGAGATGTAATTGTGAAAGCACCTGTGAAAAGGTGAGAAGAATCTACTGGGAGAGAATAATGGGTAGCATGAGGGAATTTAGGAGTGTGGAGATATTCTGGGAGATAATCAAGGAAAAGAGAAGAGGTGGAGAGAATCAGGCAAAAGGTGGAGATATTCAGGGAGTGAATCATGGAGAAATCAAGGGGATTTGATGCTTGATGTAAACTCTATAAATTGAGGCATAGCCCTAATGAGAATTTGCTGGTTTTTGAGTATCCATGCCTACATTAATCTATCTGCTAATTATTCACTAATTACGTCTTAATCATTTCTTAATCACTTTGTTAATCATGTTGATTCTAGTGTTTGATCCACCATAGCTCATCATTATGCTCAAATTTCAACAGAAGTAACATGGTGGTTAAATAAGCATTGGGAGACTTAGCAGGTTGTAGAAGGCACAACTGAGAGGATAACGAAGATAAATCTGTGTGAATGGGATCTGCTAGCCATTGTCACCTATTAATGGAGGCATTTGCAAACCCTAAACCAACTCTCTGTTAGCATTAAGCATTTGGGAGGGAAATTATACTATGGATCTTCGCAAGAGAAGGGTGAACGGTTGATGCTAACAAGAGATTGAAGCTCAAAAACGACCGTCGGCTTTGGTGTTTTCTCCAACCCCAATCACGATTTTTTTTTTTGCATTAACCATTTCATCATACCTTCTTGAGCTTGAATTTTGCTTATCTCATGCTTTCTTACAAGATTTGAGAAATTTCTTGAGATCTAGGATTTCTCACCAAATTAGGGTTTTTGGGGGATTTTTGCCAAAATTGATTCCATAATCTTCTTCCTTATGCTTCCTCCTACTCACTCATGCATTGGTTAACTCTCAAACCATGGGATTAGGGTTTCTTGACCTTTTTTTTCCAATTTGGGGGTTTTTCCAAAATTAGGGTTTGCTCTTACAATTTCATAAGATTGGCATTGTTTTGCCCCTTGTGTAGTGTTCTCTTGTCTTACGTGCTCTCTTGAAGATCGTTTCTACCATGTGTGGGTGGAACAATAGAGAGCAGATGGAAGGGAACATGGGTACGTCAAAGAGTAGTGACAAGCACAACATACCCTGTGTAGTGTTCTCTTGTCCTACGTGCTCTCTTGAAGATTGTTTCTACCATGTGTGGGTGGAACCATAGAGAGAAGATGGAAGGGAACATGAGCACTTGAGAGGGTAGTGTGAGTTGGTGGCCGAAATGCCTACAAACTATTGGTGGCCGAAATGCCTATAAACTATGTGTAGCAGAAATGCTTATGGAACACCAGGCTATCTATGCCTGCGCGAGTGATTGTTTTATCTTGTTACTTGAGCCCACCTCTCATCCAAAGTGTGTGGTCAGAGTACCAACACGGAGTGCAAGTGGTAAAGTGGACATGATACCTGGTTGGCAAGGGACTTATGTGTACGCCAAGGGTCATGTGGATTGGCATTAATTTGGGATTTCTTACCAAAATTAGAGTCTCCACCTAAAATTTTTGAGGTCCAAGGTGTAACTTCTTTTCCCCACGTTCTCCTCTATCCATACATGCCACCCTTGCTACATTCTTGAAGGGAAATTAGGGTTTCTTGGAAACTTTGTTGTTTTTGGGAAATTTTTGCAAATCAGGGTTTATGGCATTCATTTTCTAAAATTTATCATTGCCAATAGCCTTCTACACTATCTCAATACCCCATTCTACTAGCGCATAAGCAAACTTTGAAGATCTTGAAACTTTGTTTCTTCATAAAGCATGTGTTTTAAGCTCCTATGAACCCTTTCCCTCCCTTATGTTCAAGAATTTCAATCCATTTCATGGGGAAATAAAGGTTTTATCAAAATTAAGGTTTTGGAATGATTGGGATTGAACTCTCTTCATAAGTGTGTCAATCATGCTTTCTCATACCATAATTCACCCTTATATCCACAAACTTCATTGTATCACACACTAATTAGGGTTTCTCAAAAATCAAGGTTTCTTGAGTGCATTCGGTGCTGCATTGATTCCTTGCATTACACTCTCACCCTAATGTGGCGATTGAGTTTGGTGGTGTGTGGCAATATGGGAGATTGATCTTGTGGAAAGAATACTGTAAATCGTCACTTGGCATGAGTCATGCTAAGATTTGGACTGTAAGCTCCTGTACATTACTCTCTTTACATTTCTAGCATTTCCATTGTGCAGTCTCAATTCAAATAAGCACT
This sequence comes from Cibotium barometz, assembly GCF_041138505.1. Lineage (NCBI taxonomy): Eukaryota > Viridiplantae > Streptophyta > Polypodiopsida > Cyatheales > Cibotiaceae > Cibotium > Cibotium barometz. The sequence goes on along the minus strand of NC_141097.1, from coordinate 36,979,159 downwards.
AGTATATCTAGCATGTGGAGCGGGTACCCTTGGCATTGGTTGAGAGGCCAAGGGGGAGCATGCTTGAACTCTCCTTGTCCTAAGTGCTTTTGGAAAAGTAGCACAAGGAGGGAGATTATGTACATGGTGATCAAGACATGGCCTCAACCCTTGCCATTGGATTCCAAACTTTGGTAAGGGGGTGAGAAAGCTTGGCTAGGAAACTGGCAAAGTAAAATCTCTTCATTGACTTGCTACATCGAATCAAATCAGCAATAGTTATATGTATACAAGTGGGAATGAATTGAAATGCAATTGACAAATCAATGAGGTTTTATAAGGAGGCATAGTTGGCACTATTGGGCACATTGATATTAGATATAGTGATTGAGATTGGCTCATAAATGCACTAAGGTCATGCCAAAATTTTTCCAAAGTCTAGTCAAAATGCCTTGGATGGATGCGATTTGGATGCATTATGATGCTTTAGATATGCCGGGATGCATACATGCAGTGGTTTGCAAGTTGGTTGCTTACATGTTAACAATTTGACATAATCTATAGTTTTTAGAAAAGTGTGATTCGATCTAGGAGATTTTGGACTAAACCTGAATTGAATATTAGGATTTATTCCACACCATTAAGGATTCCCATAGAGCCCTCAACTACCCCGTTTTGTTTTCAAGTTAATGAGCTATGCCCGTTTCTCTACCGCATACCATGTTTGGACAAAATTTGAGCCAAGTCTCAGATCATAAATTTGACTTCACCATTGCGTTCTCCACTAGCCAAATACCTTAACCACCAAGCTTTAACTCATTTGGAGCATTGGAGTACAAGCGGTGCACCAAGCTATCACTATTTGACTGTAGGAAAAAGTCAAAACAATGTCATTTAGAGGGTTGATTAAACCAAAATTAACATCATACCCCTTATCCTAACACCTTCCCATAGAGTCCTAGAACACCGAAATCTGACATCCTATCACAAAATTGCCAGAACAACCTATTATGGCTGCCGATATAAAGCCAAAAGGTAGACCTAGAAAGCTATCATTAGCAATGGTGGAGGATATGGAAGGGGAGGAATTGATGGAACACGACACTATGGACACAATGGAAGAGCTTGAAGAGCAAATTCTTTGGGAATCACTCTAAAAATTCCTCTTAATCCATGGGTCAAACTTCAAAGGGAGTTGAAGAGGATGCTAAGGTGGGTAGTGCCCATAAGAGCACCTCTATAAGTTCGCAAGCCATTTCAAATGACAATTGCTCGTGAGTAAACTTGATTTTAAGCCACTCATGGTAGATAGATTGGATATCATTAACCAAACCTTGACTTCAAAGTTTGAATCTATGACTACCAAGATGGAAGCTATTGAAGATCAATCAGTTGGGTCAATCCATGAATCAACACAATGAAGAAGCTATTGAGGGTAGAATTGGTGGGATTCAAATCTATGCCTTAGATCTTACCAACCAACCTCCCGAGTTTTTCCTAGGGATAAACAATCTCTGAGAAAGTATTATAAATAAGCATATGCAATCTTGTTCACAAAATGTAAAAAAAGTGAACATTATCTTTTGCACCTCTTTAGTTTTCCTCAAATTTGGCGCTAATGCATGCTCTCGTTTTTTTTTCATGGCAACAAGATGACGAAGCTGAAAGGAAATTCCTACTTAAGCAGTTGAAACCCTCTTCCTTCTCAAGAGAAGGAAAATATGTTGTTAAATATGCACAGAGGCATGTATAGAGTCCATGACCGACGATTTCTCTCTTGTTTGGTGCTAATAAAGCCAACCAATCTATGGTGGCGTGTTTTTGACTAATCGATGATGCTAAGCTATGGTGGAAGGAGTGGTGTAGAGAAAAGGATGTCCAAGAAAGCTCTATCACCTATAGGAACAAAGCAAGGGAGCTATTAAGGAGAGGTACTTGCCTTTAGACTTTAAACCCTAAAAAGATAAATGAGTTTTATAGCCTGACCCCAAAGAACTCCTCAGTGGATGCTTACTACTCCCAATTTGTTAGGCCCAAGAAGTATGCTCCAACTATGACCTTGGCTCAATCCATTAGCCAATTTGTACAAGGTTTTAACCCCTCTCCTCAACCATCGTCTAGAATCCATGCAGTCGACTAGCTTTTAGGATGTGATTTCTTGAGCTAGACTTTTAGAAGATGAGTTGAAGGATAGAAATAGCAACAACTTTAGGAAAAGACCTTACCTTGAATCGTCCAATGCAGGGTGACCTTCTGGATTGCCCTTCAATCAACTGCCGTTTAGTGGTCAAATTTCATGGCCATTGTTGCCTCGCTCGCGAAAACCTTACACAATGACCTAGCATGGCAAAGAGGAATGACTACAATTGCCACCAACCAGGTCACCGACATGTTAATGCCCTCTTCTACCCAAGGCTGTTAACCTTTCAAAATTACCTCCTCTAAACTTTCCCAAGAACCCACAAACTGATCCTAGGAGAAGATCTGCTTCCATTCAACAACCCGGTCAAGTAAGAAATGGAGTCCACAGCCCCAAAGGTGGGTATCATTGAAGAGGTTGTGGAAGAGGAAGAGTTGCTATGATCCAAGCTAAAGAAAAAACCCTTGAAGATGAAGAGGAGGATAGAGCCTAGGTTCATGTTGAAAGAGCACCAAGGTGAAAATAAACAATTTTCAGTGATCCAGACACCAGCATCATATCATGGTAAACATTTTAAATTGTTGATTGATTATAGAAGTACTCATTCATTTCCTTCACCAAAGTGCATCAGACAATTAGGTCTTAATAAAAACCATCCAAGAAAATGGCATCGAGCTAGCTAGTGGCAAGGAAGTAATTTACCAATATACCATAGGAGATCTAGAGTTTGATAAAACCCATCCATGAAAATGGCATCGAGCTAGATAATGACAAGGAAGTACTTTCCCAATATACCATAGGAGATATAGAGTTTTATCTTATTGGCAAACTAACGAGTTGCTATTTCCATATGATGCCCCTGGATATTCATTTCTTGGAATGGATTGGCTAAAAGAATAAAAGCCCACCATCAACTGTGAGAATGGAGAAATCTCATTTAAGGATGCCAAAAATGAAGAAGTAGTGGCTTCAGGGAGGACTGGTAGACCCAGCTTACAGCTAGTCAAGGGCAGTAAGTTACTAATGGGTATCAGGAAGAATCAAAGGATGTTTGTTGTAAAACTCAACAAGGTAGAGAAAGATACTATAGGGAGTAAACCTGACTGGATATAAGACTACAAAGATCTCTTCCCAAAGGAACTTACCTAGATGCCCACAAAGGGAAATTTACCATGAGATTGAGCTTATTCACGGAGCACAACCTGTGGCAAAAAGGGTATATAAAATGTTAGTTCCAGAGTCAATAGAACTCAAGGAATAACTTTAACCGATGTTAGAGAAAACGTTCATCAAATCAAGTGTATTGCCTTGGGGAGCTTCGGTCCTATTTCAAAAGAAGAAGGATGGAACCTTACGATTATGCATTGACTATAGGGGTCTAAATTAACTCACTCTAAAAAATAAGTATTCAATCCCTAAGATTGTCAAACTTTTAGATCGATTTCACGAAGACCAAGTCTTCACCAAGATTGATTTAAAGTCTGGTTATTATCAGATTAGATTCAAGGAGGAGGGAAGACACCCCAAAGATAACATTCAACTCCATATATGGGCATTGTGAATACACCGTGATGATGACATTTGGGTTGACTAATTCCCCAGCAACTTGCAATAGGCTCATGCAAGATATATTCAAGAAGCAGCTAGATAAATTACCTTGGTGTTCTTTGACTCACAAAATTTTGGTCTCAGATTACTAGGAAGGGCATATCTTGTATACATGCTCCAAATACCTAGAGTCTCATAACCTTTGTGCTGGAAAAAAGGAAGGCCCAAAGATAATTCTCTACATTGGCATTGCCTAGGAAATCTATAGACACCTGCACTAGCTTGATATTGTCAAGGGATTTGACCAACCCTTGCATTGGCACAACAATTGGAGCACGGATCCCTATCCTTCTGAGTTGGGTCAGGACTCAAAGGATTGTAATGACGCAACAACCTTTAGATTAGGTCTAGGACCATGGTCATGGGATCAGGTATAAAAGGGGCTCATGGGTTGTCATTTGTACCTTTTATGAACTTTTATGATCTTTGGACATTATCTCTCTTGGACATTTGTATGTCCTTGGAGCCTTTGGCTAGCATAGGCTTATAGAAGGATATTTCCATCCTCTCGCTGCTGCTGAGAGGTTAACTCACTTAGGCATCATGGCTCTTTGTATGAGATTATCTCCTTAATCTTGCATTAATTAATGTGGTGATTATCCCATATCTCAGCTTTATTATCACTTCATTCCAATCGGTACTAGAGCTCTTGGCTCGATTTGAGCAAATTTCTATAGAATGCAAGAGTTCTTGATTTTCTTGAAAACTTTGTTACATGAATGAAGTGCTTCAAGCTGATTATACATGGATTAGTGGTGGGCATGAAGATCATGGAGCTTGGCCACAAGATTTGATGTCATTTTGGGAGAAATTGCATCAATTTTGGAGAAATTTTGATGACCGAGCACATTTTGGATCAAAATTTGATTAGGACAGGCAAAGTTTCGAGGTGTGGACTTGCAAAAAAAAAAACATCTTTCTCCCCCTCACTTATAAATGGAAGATTGGTGTAGATGGAGACTTGGAGCAACCATGAAGTTGTTGAAATATACAAGTGAATAGGGTGTGTGTGGGAACAAGCTCTTGGATAGAGGCTGTAAAAGAGGAGATGTAATTGTGAAAGCACCTGTGAAAAGGTGAGAAGAATCTACTGGGAGAGAATAATGGGTAGCATGAGGGAATTTAGGAGTGTGGAGATATTCTGGGAGATAATCAGGGAAAAGAGAAGAGGTGGAGAGAATCAGGCAAAAGGTGGAGATATTCAGGGAGTGAATCATGGAGAAATCAAGGGGATTTGATGCTTGATGTAAACTCTATAAATTGAGGCATAGCCCTAATGAGAATTTGCTGGTTTTTGAGTATCCATGCCTACATTAATCTATCTGCTAATTATTCACTAATTATGTCTTAATCATTTCTTAATCACTTTGTTAATCATGTTGATTCTAGTGTTTGATCCACCATAGCTCATCATTATGCTCAAATTTCAACATGATATCAGAGCCATGCCTAGAATCAACCAGATTTATGAGCCCATTAGTGAATTAATCAGGATTAGTAAAATAATTAGCAAAAAAATCAGTTTTTAGTAAGCTTTCACTCTTCCCCTTCACCCCCAGCCAGTGGAGGGTCTCTAGCATCTAGCACACATCAAATTAGGGCAAAAGCTTCTAGCCATAGCTAGCTAAGCTCCTTAGCTTCAAGCCTATGCAAAAAACGTAGCAAACCGCCAGCGCGTTTGGGAGAATTCGCCGTTTCTGCAGGCGCCGTTTTTCTGAGGTATTTTTGCCATTGCTACTTGCTCCAAACAAATTACTTCAATTCCCTTTAGCACAAGGGGTAATCAAGCATGCTCTACAAGCTGGTGAAGTCAGAATTGAGTTTCATCAAGTCTACAGTGAGATCCAAGCTCTTCATCAAATCTGCAGGTGACTTTGGTAAAACAGAGATTAGCTTTCATTATTTGGTCAAATCTTGTGTTTCTTGGCTTAATCCTCTACTAGACTCATTGCTATTGATGCCTTTGAAAGCATTTGAGCTCATTTGAAGTGGAAGGCACCAGATCTGGACTCCCCACATACTCTGTTTTCTGCACATAAAACAGAGCATTAATTTGCTAATCAGTGATTAATCAGTGCTAATCACTGTACTTTGGTGCAATTGAGGGTTCAAATTAACCATTAGGTATCTGATACAGATCCCTATAACTTCAGATTGAAAATCGGAGTTGGTTTGATACTCCAACCATCCCGTACAAATTGGTTACCCTTAATTTAGTGTAATTTCTGGAAAAATTGTGTTGATAAAATTGTGAAAATCATCATTTTGTATTTAACCCTTGGTTAATGCCTGTAAATCTCACTCAAATTCACGATTATTCACAGCCAGAATTGCATTTGGAATGTGCATGAGAATGAATGCTATACGCATTATGTATTGGGCACATTTTATCAGTGTAAAAATGGGAACAGACACTGCCCTTGTCCAGATTAAGGCAAGAGGTAAGACCTCCCGCATAAATTTGGGTTTGCATTGCATAATGATACAAAATAAACATAAAAAGCCCAAAGGAATTGTCAGCAAAACATTGAAACATGTTGCTCACATGGAGCAAAATGACCTGACGGACAAGCTCATGGCCCCAGCCATGAAAGAAGAAGAATATCTCTTCCCAAGAAGAGGATCCACACCGAGAAGAAGACCTGAAGGAAGACATGGACACGAGAAGAGAAGCTGCCACAAGAAGAGAAGCTGCCCCGAGAAGAGAAGCTGCCCCGAGAAGACTGAAAGAAGAGACGGACGCGTGGAGAGATGCTGCCACGACAAGAAGACTGAAGAGAAGAGAAGATGTGAGGCTCCAAAGAGTGAGGAGCCATGTGAAAATCTCTGAGAGAGAGAGAGAGAGAGAGCCCACAACCCAATGTAACCTGCCCCAATAAAGTAAAACCACCTCTGAGCCACCGATGATGTAGGCCACGTGGTAGTTGTATGTGTGAGCACTTTAGTCAAGGTCGCGGGCACTTATAGTAGCCTTGGACACATAGAGAGAGAGAGAGTGTCAAGGACTATGGAGTTTAGGGACTTGAGGCACTGATCGCGGACTGTCAAGTAAGAAAGAAACTTGATACAGGGTCTAGGTGTGCTGAGATAACTTGAGGGGAGGAGTAGACACTGGTCGCGGACTGCCGAGTAATGGGTGGCAAACTTGGTATAGGGTCTAGGTGTGCTAGGATTATTCACTTGAGGGGAGGTGTTGAAATATACAAGTGAATAGGGTGTGTGTGGGAACAAGCTCTTGGATAGAGGCTGTAAAAGAGGAGATGTAATTGTGAAAGCACCTGTGAAAAGGTGAGAAGAATCTACTGGGAGAGAATAATGGGTAGCATGAGGGAATTTAGGAGTGTGGAGATATTCTGGGAGATAATCAAGGAAAAGAGAAGAGGTGGAGAGAATCAGGCAAAAGGTGGAGATATTCAGGGAGTGAATCATGGAGAAATCAAGGGGATTTGATGCTTGATGTAAACTCTATAAATTGAGGCATAGCCCTAATGAGAATTTGCTGGTTTTTGAGTATCCATGCCTACATTAATCTATCTGCTAATTATTCACTAATTACGTCTTAATCATTTCTTAATCACTTTGTTAATCATGTTGATTCTAGTGTTTGATCCACCATAGCTCATCATTATGCTCAAATTTCAACAGAAGTAACATGGTGGTTAAATAAGCATTGGGAGACTTAGCAGGTTGTAGAAGGCACAACTGAGAGGATAACGAAGATAAATCTGTGTGAATGGGATCTGCTAGCCATTGTCACCTATTAATGGAGGCATTTGCAAACCCTAAACCAACTCTCTGTTAGCATTAAGCATTTGGGAGGGAAATTATACTATGGATCTTCGCAAGAGAAGGGTGAACGGTTGATGCTAACAAGAGATTGAAGCTCAAAAACGACCGTCGGCTTTGGTGTTTTCTCCAACCCCAATCACGATTTTTTTTTTTGCATTAACCATTTCATCATACCTTCTTGAGCTTGAATTTTGCTTATCTCATGCTTTCTTACAAGATTTGAGAAATTTCTTGAGATCTAGGATTTCTCACCAAATTAGGGTTTTTGGGGGATTTTTGCCAAAATTGATTCCATAATCTTCTTCCTTATGCTTCCTCCTACTCACTCATGCATTGGTTAACTCTCAAACCATGGGATTAGGGTTTCTTGACCTTTTTTTTCCAATTTGGGGGTTTTTCCAAAATTAGGGTTTGCTCTTACAATTTCATAAGATTGGCATTGTTTTGCCCCTTGTGTAGTGTTCTCTTGTCTTACGTGCTCTCTTGAAGATCGTTTCTACCATGTGTGGGTGGAACAATAGAGAGCAGATGGAAGGGAACATGGGTACGTCAAAGAGTAGTGACAAGCACAACATACCCTGTGTAGTGTTCTCTTGTCCTACGTGCTCTCTTGAAGATTGTTTCTACCATGTGTGGGTGGAACCATAGAGAGAAGATGGAAGGGAACATGAGCACTTGAGAGGGTAGTGTGAGTTGGTGGCCGAAATGCCTACAAACTATTGGTGGCCGAAATGCCTATAAACTATGTGTAGCAGAAATGCTTATGGAACACCAGGCTATCTATGCCTGCGCGAGTGATTGTTTTATCTTGTTACTTGAGCCCACCTCTCATCCAAAGTGTGTGGTCAGAGTACCAACACGGAGTGCAAGTGGTAAAGTGGACATGATACCTGGTTGGCAAGGGACTTATGTGTACGCCAAGGGTCATGTGGATTGGCATTAATTTGGGATTTCTTACCAAAATTAGAGTCTCCACCTAAAATTTTTGAGGTCCAAGGTGTAACTTCTTTTCCCCACGTTCTCCTCTATCCATACATGCCACCCTTGCTACATTCTTGAAGGGAAATTAGGGTTTCTTGGAAACTTTGTTGTTTTTGGGAAATTTTTGCAAATCAGGGTTTATGGCATTCATTTTCTAAAATTTATCATTGCCAATAGCCTTCTACACTATCTCAATACCCCATTCTACTAGCGCATAAGCAAACTTTGAAGATCTTGAAACTTTGTTTCTTCATAAAGCATGTGTTTTAAGCTCCTATGAACCCTTTCCCTCCCTTATGTTCAAGAATTTCAATCCATTTCATGGGGAAATAAAGGTTTTATCAAAATTAAGGTTTTGGAATGATTGGGATTGAACTCTCTTCATAAGTGTGTCAATCATGCTTTCTCATACCATAATTCACCCTTATATCCACAAACTTCATTGTATCACACACTAATTAGGGTTTCTCAAAAATCAAGGTTTCTTGAGTGCATTCGGTGCTGCATTGATTCCTTGCATTACACTCTCACCCTAATGTGGCGATTGAGTTTGGTGGTGTGTGGCAATATGGGAGATTGATCTTGTGGAAAGAATACTGTAAATCGTCACTTGGCATGAGTCATGCTAAGATTTGGACTGTAAGCTCCTGTACATTACTCTCTTTACATTTCTAGCATTTCCATTGTGCAGTCTCAATTCAAATAAGCACTAGTATATCTAGCATGTGGAGCGGGTACCCTTGGCATTGGTTGAGAGGCCAAGGGGGAGCATGCTTGAACTCTCCTTGTCCTAAGTGCTTTTGGAAAAGTAGCACAAGGAGGGAGATTATGTACATGGTGATCAAGACATGGCCTCAACCCTTGCCATTGGATTCCAAACTTTGGTAAGGGGGTGAGAAAGCTTGGCTAGGAAACTGGCAAAGTAAAATCTCTTCATTGACTTGCTACATCGAATCAAATCAGCAATAGTTATATGTATACAAGTGGGAATGAATTGAAATGCAATTGACAAATCAATGAGGTTTTATAAGGAGGCATAGTTGGCACTATTGGGCACATTGATATTAGATATAGTGATTGAGATTGGCTCATAAATGCACTAAGGTCATGCCAAAATTTTTCCAAAGTCTAGTCAAAATGCCTTGGATGGATGCGATTTGGATGCATTATGATGCTTTAGATATGCCGGGATGCATACATGCAGTGGTTTGCAAGTTGGTTGCTTACATGTTAACAATTTGACATAATCTATAGTTTTTAGAAAAGTGTGATTCGATCTAGGAGATTTTGGACTAAACCTGAATTGAATATTAGGATTTATTCCACACCATTAAGGATTCCCATAGAGCCCTCAACTACCCCGTTTTGTTTTCAAGTTAATGAGCTATGCCCGTTTCTCTACCGCATACCATGTTTGGACAAAATTTGAGCCAAGTCTCAGATCATAAATTTGACTTCACCATTGCGTTCTCCACTAGCCAAATACCTTAACCACCAAGCTTTAACTCATTTGGAGCATTGGAGTACAAGCGGTGCACCAAGCTATCACTATTTGACTGTAGGAAAAAGTCAAAACAATGTCATTTAGAGGGTTGATTAAACCAAAATTAACATCATACCCCTTATCCTAACACCTTCCCATAGAGTCCTAGAACACCGAAATCTGACATCCTATCACAAAATTGCCAGAACAACCTATTATGGCTGCCGATATAAAGCCAAAAGGTAGACCTAGAAAGCTATCATTAGCAATGGTGGAGGATATGGAAGGGGAGGAATTGATGGAACACGACACTATGGACACAATGGAAGAGCTTGAAGAGCAAATTCTTTGGGAATCACTCTAAAAATTCCTCTTAATCCATGGGTCAAACTTCAAAGGGAGTTGAAGAGGATGCTAAGGTGGGTAGTGCCCATAAGAGCACCTCTATAAGTTCGCAAGCCATTTCAAATGACAATTGCTCGTGAGTAAACTTGATTTTAAGCCACTCATGGTAGATAGATTGGATATCATTAACCAAACCTTGACTTCAAAGTTTGAATCTATGACTACCAAGATGGAAGCTATTGAAGATCAATCAGTTGGGTCAATCCATGAATCAACACAATGAAGAAGCTATTGAGGGTAGAATTGGTGGGATTCAAATCTATGCCTTAGATCTTACCAACCAACCTCCCGAGTTTTTCCTAGGGATAAACAATCTCTGAGAAAGTATTATAAATAAGCATATGCAATCTTGTTCACAAAATGTAAAAAAAGTGAACATTATCTTTTGCACCTCTTTAGTTTTCCTCAAATTTGGCGCTAATGCATGCTCTCGTTTTTTTTTCATGGCAACAAGATGACGAAGCTGAAAGGAAATTCCTACTTAAGCAGTTGAAACCCTCTTCCTTCTCAAGAGAAGGAAAATATGTTGTTAAATATGCACAGAGGCATGTATAGAGTCCATGACCGACGATTTCTCTCTTGTTTGGTGCTAATAAAGCCAACCAATCTATGGTGGCGTGTTTTTGACTAATCGATGATGCTAAGCTATGGTGGAAGGAGTGGTGTAGAGAAAAGGATGTCCAAGAAAGCTCTATCACCTATAGGAACAAAGCAAGGGAGCTATTAAGGAGAGGTACTTGCCTTTAGACTTTAAACCCTAAAAAGATAAATGAGTTTTATAGCCTGACCCCAAAGAACTCCTCAGTGGATGCTTACTACTCCCAATTTGTTAGGCCCAAGAAGTATGCTCCAACTATGACCTTGGCTCAATCCATTAGCAAATTTGTACAAGGTTTTAACCCCTCTCCTCAACCATCGTCTAGAATCCATGCAGTCGACTAGCTTTTAGGATGTGATTTCTTGAGCTAGACTTTTAGAAGATGAGTTGAAGGATAGAAATAGCAACAACTTTAGGAAAAGACCTTACCTTGAATCGTCCAATGCAGGGTGACCTTCTGGATTGCCCTTCAATCAACTGCCGTTTAGTGGTCAAATTTCATGGCCATTGTTGCCTCGCTCGCGAAAACCTTACACAATGACCTAGCATGGCAAAGAGGAATGACTACAATTGCCACCAACCAGGTCACCGACATGTTAATGCCCTCTTCTACCCAAGGCTGTTAACCTTTCAAAATTACCTCCTCTAAACTTTCCCAAGAACCCACAAACTGATCCTAGGAGAAGATCTGCTTCCATTCAACAACCCGGTCAAGTAAGAAATGGAGTCCACAGCCCCAAAGGTGGGTATCATTGAAGAGGTTGTGGAAGAGGAAGAGTTGCTATGATCCAAGCTAAAGAAAAAACCCTTGAAGATGAAGAGGAGGATAGAGCCTAGGTTCATGTTGAAAGAGCACCAAGGTGAAAATAAACAATTTTCAGTGATCCAGACACCAGCATCATATCATGGTAAACATTTTAAATTGTTGATTGATTATAGAAGTACTCATTCATTTCCTTCACCAAAGTGCATCAGACAATTAGGTCTTAATAAAAACCATCCAAGAAAATGGCATCGAGCTAGCTAGTGGCAAGGAAGTAATTTACCAATATACCATAGGAGATCTAGAGTTTGATAAAACCCATCCATGAAAATGGCATCGAGCTAGATAATGACAAGGAAGTACTTTCCCAATATACCATAGGAGATATAGAGTTTGATCTTATTGGCAAACTAACGAGTTGCTATTTCCATATGATGCCCCTGGATATTCATTTCTTGGAATGGATTGGCTAAAAGAATAAAAGCCCACCATCAACTGTGAGAATGGAGAAATCTCATTTAAGGATGCCAAAAATGAAGAAGTAGTGGCTTCAGGGAGGACTGGTAGACCCAGCTTACAGCTAGTCAAGGGCAGTAAGTTACTAATGGGTATCAGGAAGAATCAAAGGATGTTTGTTGTAAAACTCAACAAGGTAGAGAAAGATACTATAGGGAGTAAACCTGACTGGATATAAGACTACAAAGATCTCTTCCCAAAGGAACTTACCTAGATGCCCACAAAGGGAAATTTACCATGAGATTGAGCTTATTCACGGAGCACAACCTGTGGCAAAAAGGGTATATAAAATGTTAGTTCCAGAGTCAATAGAACTCAAGGAATAACTTTGACCGATGTTAGAGAAAACGTTCATCAAATCAAGTGTATTGCCTTGGGGAGCTTCGGTCCTATTTCAAAAGAAGAAGGATGGAACCTTACGATTATGCATTGACTATAGGGGTCTAAATTAACTCACTCTAAAAAATAAGTATTCAATCCCTAAGATTGTCAAACTTTTAGATCGATTTCACGAAGACCAAGTCTTCACCAAGATTGATTTAAAGTCTGGTTATTATCAGATTAGATTCAAGGAGGAGGGAAGACACCCCAAAGATAACATTCAACTCCATATATGGGCATTGTGAATACACCGTGATGATGACATTTGGGTTGACTAATTCCCCAGCAACTTGCAATAGGCTCATGCAAGATATATTCAAGAAGCAGCTAGATAAATTACCTTGGTGTTCTTTGACTCACAAAATTTTGGTCTCAGAGTACTAGGAAGGGCATATCTTGTATACATGCTCCAAATACCTAGAGTCTCATAACCTCTGTGCTGGAAAAAAGGAAGGCCCAAAGATAATTCTCTACATTGGCATTGCCTAGGAAATCTATAGACACCTGCACTAGCTTGATATTGTCAAGGGATTTGACCAACCCTTGCATTGGCACAACAATTGGAGCACGGATCCCTATCCTTCTGAGTTGGGTCAGGACTCAAAGGATTGTAATGACGCAACAACCTTTAGATTAGGTCTAGGACCATGGTCATGGGATCAGGTATAAAAGGGGCTCATGGGTTGTCATTTGTACCTTTTATGAACTTTTATGATCTTTGGACATTTGTATGTCCTTGGAGCCTTTGGCTAGCATAGGCTTATAGAAGGATATTTCCATCCTCTCGCTGCTGCTGAGAGGTTAACTCACTTAGGCATCATGGCTCTTTGTATGAGATTATCTCCTTAATCTTGCATTAATTAATGTGGTGATTATCCCATATCTCAGCTTTATTATCACTTCATTCCAATCGGTACTAGAGCTCTTGGCTCGATTTGAGCAAATTTCTATAGAATGCAAGAGTTCTTGATTTTCTTGAAAACTTTGTTACATGAATGAAGTGCTTCAAGCTGATTATACATGGATTAGTGGTGGCCATGAAGATCATGGAGCTTGGCCACAAGATTTGATGTCATTTTGGGAGAAATTGCATCAATTTTGGAGAAATTTTGATGACCGAGCACATTTTGGATCAAAATTTGATTAGGACAGGCAAAGTTTCGAGGTGTGGACTTGCAAAAAAAAAACATCTTTCTCCCCCTCACTTATAAATGGAAGATTGGTGTAGATGGAGACTTGGAGCAACCATGAAGTTGTTGAAATATACAAGTGAATAGGGTGTGTGTGGGAACAAGCTCTTGGATAGAGGCTGTAAAAGAGGAGATGTAATTGTGAAAGCACCTGTGAAAAGGTGAGAAGAATCTACTGGGAGAGAATAATGGGTAGCATGAGGGAATTTAGGAGTGTGGAGATATTCTGGGAGATAATCAGGGAAAAGAGAAGAGGTGGAGAGAATCAGGCAAAAGGTGGAGATATTCAGGGAGTGAATCATGGAGAAATCAAGGGGATTTGATGCTTGATGTAAACTCTATAAATTGAGGCATAGCCCTAATGAGAATTTGCTGGTTTTTGAGTATCCATGCCTACATTAATCTATCTGCTAATTATTCACTAATTATGTCTTAATCATTTCTTAATCACTTTGTTAATCATGTTGATTCTAGTGTTTGATCCACCATAGCTCATCATTATGCTCAAATTTCAACATGATATCAGAGCCATGCCTAGAATCAACCAGATTTATGAGCCCATTAGTGAATTAATCAGGATTAGTAAAATAATTAGCAAAAAAATCAGTTTTTAGTAAGCTTTCACTCTTCCCCTTCACCCCCAGCCAGTGGAGGGTCTCTAGCATCTAGCACACATCAAATTAGGGCAAAAGCTTCTAGCCATAGCTAGCTAAGCTCCTTAGCTTCAAGCCTATGCAAAAAATGTAGCAAACCGCCAGCGCGTTTGGGAGAATTCGCCGTTTCTGCAGGCGCCATTTTTCTGAGGTATTTTTGCCATTGCTACTTGCTCCAAACAAATTACTTCAATTCCCTTTAGCACAAGGGGTAATCAAGCATGCTCTACAAGCTGGTGAAGTCAGAATTGAGTTTCATCAAGTCTACAGTGAGATCCAAGCTCTTCATCAAATCTGCAGGTGACTTTGGTAAAACAGAGATTAAGCTTTCATTATTTGGTCAAATCTTGTGTTTCTTGGCTTAATCCTCTACTAGACTCATTGCTATTGATGCCTTTGAAAGCATTTGAGCTCATTTGAAGTGGAAGGCACCAGATCTGGACTCCCCACATACTCTGTTTTCTGCACATAAAACAGAGCATTAATTTGCTAATCAGTGATTAATCAGTGCTAATCACTATACTTTGGTACAATTGAGGGTTCAAATTAACCATTAGGTATCTGATACAGATCCCTATAACTTTAGATTGAAAATCGGAGTTGGTTTGATACTCCAACCATCCCGTACAAATTGGTTACCCTTAATTTAGTGTAATTTCTGGAAAAATTGTGCTGATAAAATTGTGAAAATCATCATTTTGTATTTAACCCTTGGTTAATGCCTGTAAATCTCACTCAAATTCACGATTATTCACAGCCAGAATTGCATTTGGAATGTGCATGAGAATGAATGCTATACGCATTATGTATTGGGCACATTTTATCAGTGTAAAAATGGGAACAGACACTGCCCTTGTCCAGATTAAGGCAAGAGGTAAGACCTCCCGCATAAATTTGGGTTTGCATTGCATAATGATACAAAATAAACATAAAAAGCCCAAAGGAATTGTCAGCAAAACATTGAAACATGTTGCTCACATGGAGCAAAATGACCTGACGGACAAGCTCATGGCCCCAGCCATGAAAGAAGAAGAATATCTCTTCCCAAGAAGAGGATCCACACCGAGAAGAAGACCTGAAGGAAGACATGGACACGAGAAGAGAAGCTGCCACAAGAAGAGAAGCTGCCCCGAGAAGACTGAAAGAAGAGACGGACGCGTGGAGAGATGCTGCCACGACAAGAAGACTGAAGAGAAGAGAAGATGTGAGGCTCCAAAGAGTGAGGAGCCATGTGAAAATCTCTGAGAGAGAGAGAGAGAGAGAGCCCACAACCCAATGTAACCTGCCCCAATAAAGTAAAACCACCTCTGAGCCACCGATGATGTAGGCCACGTGGTAGTTGTATGTGTGAGCACTTTAGTCAAGGTCGCGGGCACTTATAGTAGCCTTGGACACATAGAGAGAGAGAGAGTGTCAAGGACTATGGAGTTTAGGGACTTGAGGCACTGATCGCGGACTGTCAAGTAAGAAAGAAACTTGATACAGGGTCTAGGTGTGCTGAGATAACTTGAGGGGAGGAGTAGACACTGGTCGCGGACTGCCGAGTAATGGGTGGCAAACTTGGTATAGGGTCTAGGTGTGCTAGGATTATTCACTTGAGGGGAGGTGTTGAAATATACAAGTGAATAGGGTGTGTGTGGGAACAAGCTCTTGGATAGAGGCTGTAAAAGAGGAGATGTAATTGTGAAAGCACCTGTGAAAAGGTGAGAAGAATCTACTGGGAGAGAATAATGGGTAGCATGAGGGAATTTAGGAGTGTGGAGATATTCTGGGAGATAATCAGGGAAAAGAGAAGAGGTGGAGAGAATCAGGCAAAAGGTGGAGATATTCAGGGAGTGAATCATGGAGAAATCAAGGGGATTTGATGCTTGATGTAAACTCTATAAATTGAGTTATAGCCCTAATGAGAATTTGCTGGTTTTTGAGTATCCATGCCTACATTAATCTATCTGCTAATTATTCACTAATTACATCTTAATCATTTCTTAATCACTTTGTTAATCATGTTGATTCTAGTGTTTGATCCACCATAGCTCATCATTATGCTCAAATTTCAACAGAAGTAACATGGTGGTTAAATAAGCATTGGGAGACTTAGCAGGTTGTAGAAGGCACAACTGAGAGGATAACGAAGATAAATCTGTGTGAATGGGATCTGCTAGCCATTGTCACCTATTAATGGAGGCATTTGCAAACCCTAAACCAACTCTCTGTTAGCATTAAGCATTTGGGAGGGAAATTATACTATGGATCTTCGCAAGAGAAGGGTGAACTGTTGATGCTAACAAGAGATTGAAGCTCAAAAACGACCGTCGGCTTTGGTGTTTTCTCCAACCCTAATCACGATTTTTTTTTTTGCATTAACCATTTCATCATACCTTCTTGAGCTTGAATTTTGCTTATCTCATGCTTTCTTACAAGATTTGAGAAATTTCTTGAGATCTAGGATTTCTCACCAAATTAGGGTTTTTGGGGGATTTTTGCCAAAATTGATTCCATAATCTTCTTCCTTATGCTTCCTCCTACTCACTCATGCATTGGTTAACTCTCAAACCATGGGATTAGGGTTTCTTGACCTTTTTTTTCCAATTTGGAGGCTTTTCCAAAATTAGGGTTTGCTCTTACAATTTCATAAGATTGGCATTGTTTTGCCCCTTGTGTAGTGTTCTCTTGTCTTACGTGCTCTCTTGAAGATCGTTTCTACCATGTGTGGGTGGAACAATAGAGAGCAGATGGAAGGGAACATGGGTACGTCAAAGAGTAGTGACAAGCACAACATACCCTGTGTAGTGTTCTCTTGTCCTACGTGCTCTCTTGAAGATTGTTTCTACCATGTGTGGGTGGAACCATAGAGAGAAGATGGAAGGGAACATGAGCACTTGAGAGGGTAGTGTGAGTTGGTGGCCGAAATGCCTACAAACTATTGGTGGCCGTAATGCCTATAAACTATGTGTAGCAGAAATGCTTATGGAACACCAGGCTATCTATGCCTGCGCGAGTGATTGTTTTATCTTGTTACTTGAGCCCACCTCTCATCCAAAGTGTGTGGTCAGAGTACCAACACGGAGTGCAAGTGGTAAAGTGGACATGATACCTGGTTGGCAAGGGACTTATGTGTACGCCAAGGGTCATGTGGATTGGCATTAATTTGGGATTTCTTACCAAAATTAGAGTCTCCACCTAAAATTTTTGAGGTCCAAGGTGTAACTTCTTTTCCCCACGTTCTCCTCTATCCATACATGCCACCCTTGCTACATTCTTGAAGGGAAATTAGGGTTTCTTGGAAACTTTGTTGTTTTTGGGAAATTTTTGCAAATCAGGGTTTATGGCATTCATTTTCTAAAATTTATCATTGCCAATAGCCTTCTACACTATCTCAATACCCCATTCTACTAGCGCATAAGCAAACTTTGAAGATCTTGAAACTTTGTTTCTTCATAAAGCATGTGTTTTAAGCTCCTATGAACCCTTTCCCTCCCTTATGTTCAAGAATTTCAATCCATTTCATGGGGAAATAAAGGTTTTATCAAAATTAAGGTTTTGGAATGATTGGGATTGAACTCTCTTCATAAGTGTGTCAATCATGCTTTCTCATACCATAATTCACCCTTATATCCACAAACTTCATTGTATCACACACTAATTAGGGTTTCTCAAAAATCAAGGTTTCTTGAGTGCATTCGGTGCTGCATTGATTCCTTGCATTACACTCTCACCCTAATGTGGCGATTGAGTTTGGTGGTGTGTGGCAATATGGGAGATTGATCTTGTGGAAAGAATACTGTAAATCGTCACTTGGCATGAGTCATGCTAAGATTTGGACTGTAAGCTCCTGTACATTACTCTCTTTACATTACTAGCATTTCCATTGTGCAGTCTCAATTCAAATAAGCACTAGTATATCTAGCATGTGGAGCGGGTACCCTTGGCATTGGTTGAGAGGCCAAGGGGGAGCATGCTTGAACTCTCCTTGTCCTAAGTGCTTTTGGAAAAGTAGCACAAGGAGGGAGATTATGTACATGGTGATCAAGACATGGCCTCAACCCTTGCCATTGGATTCCAAACTTTGGTAAGGGGGTGAGAAAGCTTGGCTAGGAAACTGGCAAAGTAAAATCTCTTCATTGACTTGCTACATCGAATCAAATCAGCAATAGTTATATGTATACAAGTGGGAATGAATTGAAATGCAATTGACAAATCAATGAGGTTTTATAAGGAGGCATAGTTGGCACTATTGGGCACATTGATATTAGATATAGTGATTGAGATTGGCTCATAAATGCACTAAGGTCATGCCAAAATTTTTCCAAAGTCTAGTCAAAATGCCTTGGATGGATGCGATTTGGATGCATTATGATGCTTTAGATATGCCGGGATGCATACATGCAGTGGTTTGCAAGTTGGTTGCTTACATGTTAACAATTTGACATAATCTATAGTTTTTAGAAAAGTGTGATTCGATCTAGGAGATTTTGGACTAAACCTGAATTGAATATTAGGATTTATTCCACACCATTAAGGATTCCCATAGAGCCCTCAACTACCCCGTTTTGTTTTCAAGTTAATGAGCTAGGCCCGTTTCTCTACCGCATACCATGTTTGGACAAAATTTGAGCCAAGTCTCAGATCATAAATTTGACTTCACCATTGCGTTCTCCACTAGCCAAATACCTTAACCACCAAGCTTTAACTCATTTGGAGCATTGGAGTACAAGCGGTGCACCAAGCTATCACTATTTGACTGTAGGAAAAAGTCAAAACAATGTCATTTAGAGGGTTGATTAAACCAAAATTAACATCATACCCCTTATCCTAACACCTTCCCATAGAGTCCTAGAACACCGAAATCTGACATCCTATCACAAAATTGCCAGAACAACCTATTATGGCTGCCGATATAAAGCCAAAAGGTAGACCTAGAAAGCTATCATTAGCAATGGTGGAGGATATGGAAGGGGAGGAATTGATGGAACACGACACTATGGACACAATGGAAGAGCTTGAAGAGCAAATTCTTTGGGAATCACTCTAAAAATTCCTCTTAATCCATGGGTCAAACTTCAAAGGGAGTTGAAGAGGATGCTAAGGTGGGTAGTGCCCATAAGAGCACCTCTATAAGTTCGCAAGCCATTTCAAATGACAATTGCTCGTGAGTAAACTTGATTTTAAGCCACTCATGGTAGATAGATTGGATATCATTAACCAAACCTTGACTTCAAAGTTTGAATCTATGACTACCAAGATGGAAGCTATTGAAGATCAATCAGTTGGGTCAATCCATGAATCAACACAATGAAGAAGCTATTGAGGGTAGAATTGATGGGATTCAAATCTATGCCTTAGATCTTACCAACCAACCTCCCGAGTTTTTCCTAGGGATAAACAATCTCTGAGAAAGTATTATAAATAAGCATATGCAATCTTGTTCACAAAATGTAAAAAAAGTGAACATTATCTTTTGCACCTCTTTAGTTTTCCTCAAATTTGGCGCTAATGCATGCTCTCGTTTTTTTTTCATGGCAACAAGATGACGAAGCTGAAAGGAAATTCCTACTTAAGCAGTTGAAACCCTCTTCCTTCTCAAGAGAAGGAAAATATGTTGTTAAATATGCACAGAGGCATGTATAGAGTCCATGACCGACGATTTCTCTCTTGTTTGGTGCTAATAAAGCCAACCAATCTATGGTGGCGTGTTTTTGACTAATCGATGATGCTAAGCTATGGTGGAAGGAGTGGTGTAGAGAAAAGGATGTCCAAGAAAGCTCTATCACCTATAGGAACAAAGCAAGGGAGCTATTAAGGAGACGTACTTGCCTTTAGACTTTAAACCCTAAAAAGATAAATGAGTTTTATAGCCTGACCCCAAAGAACTCCTCAGTGGATGCTTACTACTCCCAATTTGTTAGGCCCAAGAAGTATGCTCCAACTATGACCTTGGCTCAATCCATTAGCCAATTTGTACAAGGTTTTAACCCCTCTCCTCAACCATCGTCTAGAATCCATGCAGTCGACTAGCTTTTAGGATGTGATTTCTTGAGCTAGACTTTTAGAAGATGAGTTGAAGGATAGAAATAGCAACAACTTTAGGAAAAGACCTTACCTTGAATCGTCCAATGCAGGGTGACCTTCTGGATTGCCCTTCAATCAACTGCCGTTTAGTGGTCAAATTTCATGGCCATTGTTGCCTCGCTCGCGAAAACCTTACACAATGACCTAGCATGGCAAAGAGGAATGACTACAATTGCCACCAACCAGGTCACCGACATGTTAATGCCCTCTTCTACCCAAGGCTGTTAACCTTTCAAAATTACCTCCTCTAAACTTTCCCAAGAACCCACAAACTGATCCTAGGAGAAGATCTGCTTCCATTCAACAACCCGGTCAAGTAAGAAATGGAGTCCACAGCCCCAAAGGTGGGTATCATTGAAGAGGTTGTGGAAGAGGAAGAGTTGCTATGATCCAAGCTAAAGAAAAAACCCTTGAAGATGAAGAGGAGGATAGAGCCTAGGTTCATGTTGAAAGAGCACCAAGGTGAAAATAAACAATTTTCAGTGATCCAGACACCAGCATCATATCATGGTAAACATTTTAAATTGTTGATTGATTATAGAAGTACTCATTCATTTCCTTCACCAAAGTGCATCAGACAATTAGGTCTTAATAAAAACCATCCAAGAAAATGGCATCGAGCTAGCTAGTGGCAAGGAAGTAATTTACCAATATACCATAGGAGATCTAGAGTTTGATAAAACCCATCCATGAAAATGGCATCGAGCTAGATAATGACAAGGAAGTACTTTCCCAATATACCATAGGAGATATAGAGTTTGATCTTATTGGCAAACTAACGAGTTGCTATTTCCATATGATGCCCCTGGATATTCATTTCTTGGAATGGATTGGCTAAAAGAATAAAAGCCCACCATCAACTGTGAGAATGGAGAAATCTCATTTAAGGATGCCAAAAATGAAGAAGTAGTGGCTTCAGGGAGGACTGGTAGACCCAGCTTACAGCTAGTCAAGGGCAGTAAGTTACTAATGGGTATCAGGAAGAATCAAAGGATGTTTGTTGTAAAACTCAACAAGGTAGAGAAAGATACTATAGGGAGTAAACCTGACTGGATATAAGACTACAAAGATCTCTTCCCAAAGGAACTTACCTAGATGCCCACAAAGGTAAATTTACCATGAGATTGAGCTTATTCACGGAGCACAACCTGTGGCAAAAAGGGTATATAAAATGTTAGTTCCAGAGTCAATAGAACTCAAGGAATAACTTTGATCGATGTTAGAGAAAACGTTCATCAAATCAAGTGTATTGCCTTGGGGAGCTTCGATCCTATTTCAAAAGAAGAAGGATGGAACCTTACGATTATGCATTGACTATAGGGGTCTAAATTAACTCACTCTAAAAAATAAGTATTCAATCCCTAAGATTGTCAAACTTTTAGATCGATTTCACGAAGACCAAGTCTTCACCAAGATTGATTTAAAGTCTGGTTATTATCAGATTAGATTCAAGGAGGAGGGAAGACACCCCAAAGATAACATTCAACTCCATATATGGGCATTGTGAATACACCGTGATGATGACATTTGGGTTGACTAATTCCCCAGCAACTTGCAATAGGCTCATGCAAGATATATTCAAGAAGCAGCTAGATAAATTACCTTGGTGTTCTTTGACTCACAAAATTTTGGTCTCAGATTACTAGGAAGGGCATATCTTGTATACATGCTCCAAATACCTAGAGTCTCATAACCTCTGTGCTGGAAAAAAGGAAGGCCCAAAGATAATTCTCTACATTGGCATTGCCTAGGAAATCTATAGACACCTGCACTAGCTTGATATTGTCAAGGGATTTGACCAACCCTTGCATTGGCACAACAATTGGAGCACGGATCCCTATCCTTCTGAGTTGGGTCAGGACTCAAAGGATTGTAATGACGCAACAACCTTTAGATTAGGTCTAGGACCATGGTCATGGGATCAGGTATAAAAGGGGCTCATGGGTTGTCATTTGTACCTAAGCATTTCTGCTACACATAGTTTATAGGCATTACGGCCACCAATAGTTTGTAGGCATTTCGGCCACCAACTCACACTACCCTCTCAAGTGCTCATGTTCCCTTCCATCTTCTCTCTATGGTTCCACCCACACATGGTAGAAACAATCTTCAAGAGAGCACGTAGGACAAGAGAACACTACACAGGGTATGTTGTGCTTGTCACTACTCTTTGACGTACCCATGTTCCCTTCCATCTGCTCTCTATTGTTCCACCCACACATGGTAGAAACGATCTTCAAGAGAGCACGTAAGACAAGAGAACACTACACAAGGGGCAAAACAATGCCAATCTTATGAAATTGTAAGAGCAAACCCTAATTTTGGAAAAACCCCCAAATTGGAAAAAAAAGGTCAAGAAACCCTAATCCCATGGTTTGAGAGTTAACCAATGCATGAGTGAGTAGGAGGAAGCATAAGGAAGAAGATTATGGAATCAATTTTGGCAAAAATCCCCCAAAAACCCTAATTTGGTGAGAAATCCTAGATCTCAAGAAATTTCTCAAATCTTGTAAGAAAGCATGAGATAAGCAAAATTCAAGCTCAAGAAGGTATGATGAAATGGTTAATGCAAAAAAAAAAAATCGTGATTAGGGTTGGAGAAAACACCAAAGCCGACGGTCGTTTTTGAGCTTCAATCTCTTGTTAGCATCAACCGTTCACCCTTATCTTGCGAAGATCCATAGTATAATTTCCCTCCCAAATGCTTAATGCTAACAGAGAGTTGGTTTAGGGTTTGCAAATGCCTCCATTAATAGGTGACAATGGCTAGCAGATCCCATTCACACAGATTTATCTTCGTTATCCTCTCAGTTGTTCCTTCTACAACCTGCTAAGTCTCCCAATGCTTATTTAACCACCATGTTACTTCTGTTGAAATTTGAGCATAATGATGAGCTATGGTGGATCAAACACTAGAATCAACATGATTAACAAAGTGATTAAGAAATGATTAAGACGTAATTAGTGAATAATTAGCAGATAGATTAATGTAGGCATGGATACTCAAAAACCAGCAAATTCTCATTAGGGCTATGCCTCAATTTATAGAGTTTACATCAAGCATCAAATCCCCTTGATTTCTCCATGATTCACTCCCTGAATATCTCCACCTTTTGCCTGATTCTCTCCACCTCTTCTCTTTTCCCTGATTATCTCCCAGAATATCTCCACACTCCTAAATTCCCTCATGCTACCCATTATTCTCTCCCAGTAGATTCTTCTCACCTTTTCACAGGTGCTTTCACAATTACATCTCCTCTTTTACAGCCTCTATCCAAGAGCTTGTTCCCACACACACCCTATTCACTTGTATATTTCAACACCTCCCCTCAAGTGAATAGGGTGAGAAAGAGGGTAGTGTGAGTTGGTGGCCGAAATGCCTACAAACTATTGGTGGCCGTAATGCCGGGATGCATACATGCAGTGGTTTGCAAGTTGGTTGCTTACATGTTAACAATTTGACATAATCTATAGTTTTTAGAAAAGTGTGATTCGATCTGGGAGATTTTGGACTAAACCTGAATTGAATATTAGGATTTATTCCACACCATTAAGGATTCCCATAGAGCCCTCAACTACCCCGTTTTGTTTTCAAGTTAATGAGCTATGCCCGTTTCTATAATACCGCATACCATGTTTGGACAAAATTTGAGCCAAGTCTCAAATCATAAATTTGACTTCACCATTGCGTTCTCCACTAGGCAAATACCTTAACCACCAAGCTTTAACTCATTTGGAGCATTGGAGTACAAGCGGTGCACCAGGCTATCACTATTTGACTGTAGGAAAAATTCAAAACAATGTCATTTAGAGGGTTGATCAAACCAAAATTAACATCATACCCCTTATCCTAACACCTTCCCATAGAGTCCTAGAACACCGAAATCTGACATCCTATCACAAAATTGCCAGAACAACCTATTATGGCTGTCGATATAAAGCCAAAAGGTAGACCTAGAAAGCTATCATTAGCAATGGTGGAGGATATGGAAGGGGAGGAATTGATGGAACACGACACTATGGACACAATGGAAGAGCTTGAAGAGCAAATTCTTTGGGAATCACTCTAAAAATTCCTCTTAATCCATGGGTCAAACTTCAAAGGGAGTTGAAGAGGATGCTAAGGTGGGTAGTGCCCATAAGAGCACCTCTATAAGTTCGCAAGCCATTTCAAATGACTATTGCTTGTGAGTAAACTTGATTTTAAGCCACTCATGGTAGATACATGGAGTGGTGTAGAGAAAAGGATGTCCAAGAAAGCTCTATCACCTATAGGAACAAATCAAGGGAGCTATTAAGGAGAGGTACTTGCCTTTAGACTTTAAACCCTAAAAAGATCAATGAGCTTTATAGCCTGACCCAAAAGAACTCCTCAGTGGATGCTTACTACTCCCAATTTGTTAGGCCCAAGAAGTATGCTCCAACTATGACCTTGGCTCAATCCATTAGCCAATTTGTACAAGTTTTTAACCCCTCTCCTCAACCATCGTCTAGACTCCATGCAGTCGACTAGCTTTTAGGATGTGATTTTTTGAGCTAGATGTTTAGAAGATGAGTTGAAGGATAGAAATAGCAACAACTTTAGGAAAAGACCTTACCTTGAATCGTCCAATGCAGGGTGACCTTCTGGATTGCCCTTCAATCATTAGTGGTCAAATTTCATGGCCATTGTTGCCTCGCTCGCGAAAACCTTACACAATGACCTAGCATGGCAAAGAGGAATGACTACAATTGCCACCTACCAGGTCACCGACATGTTAATGCCCTCTTCTACCCAAGGCTGAACCTTTCAAAATTACCTCCTCTAAACTTTCCCAAGAACCCACAAACTGATCCTAGGAGAAGATCTGCTTCCATTCAACAACCCGGTCAAGTAAGAAATGGAGTTCACAGCCCCAAAGGTGGGTATCATTCAAGAGGTTGTGGAAGAGGAAGAGTTGCTATGATCCAAGCTAACGAAAAAACCCTTGAAGATGAAGAGGAGGATAGAGCCTAGGTTCATGTTGAAAGAGCACCAAGGTGAAAATAAACAATTTTCAGTGATCCAGACACCAGCATCATATCATGGTAAACATTTTAAATTGTTGATTGATTATAGAAGTACTCATTCATTTCCTTCACCAAAGTGCATCAGACAATTAGGTCTTAATAAAAACCATCCAAGAAAATGGCATCGAGCTAGCTAGTGGCAAGGAAGTAATTTACCAATATACCATAGGAGATCTAGAGTTTGATAAAACCCATCCATGAAAATGGCATCGAGCTAGATAATGACAAGGAAGTACTTTCCCAATATACCATAGGAGATATAGAGTTTGATCTTATTGGCAAACTAACGAGTTGCTATTTCCATATGATGCCCCTGGATATTCATTTCTTGGAATGGATTGGCTAAAAGAATAAAAGCCCACCATCCACTGTGAGAATGGAGAAATCTCATTTAAGGATGCCAAAAATGAAGAAGTAGTGGCTTCAGGGAGGACTGGTAGACCCAGCTTACAGCTAGTCAAGGGCAGTAAGTTACTAATGGGTATCAGGAAGAATTAAAGGATGTTTGTTGTAAAACTCAACAAGGTAGAGAAAGATACTATAGGGAGTAAACCTGACTGGATATAAGACTACAAAGATCTCTTTCCAAAGGAACTTACCTAGATGCCCACAAAGGTAAATTTACCATGAGATGGAGCTTATTCACGGAGCACAACCTGTGGCAAAAAGGGTATATAAAATGTTAGTTCCAGAGTCAATAGAACTCAAGGAATAACTTTGACCGATGTTAGAGAAAACGTTCATCAAACCAAGTGTATTGCCTTGGGGAGCTTCAGTCCTATTTCAAAAGAAGAAGGATGGAACCTTACGATTATGCATTGACTATAGGGGTCTAAATTAACTCACTCTAAAAAATAAGTATTCAATCCCTAAGATTGTCAAACTTTTAGATCGATTTCACGAAGACCAAGTCTTCACCAAGATTGATTTAAAGTCTGGTTATTATCAGATTAGATTCAAGGAGGAGGGAAGACACCCCAAAGATAACATTCAACTCCATATATGGGCATTGTGAATACACCGTGATGATGACATTTGGGTTGACTAATTCCCCAGCAACTTGCAATAGGCTCATGCAAGATATATTCAAGAAGCAGCTAGATAAATTACCTTGGTGTTCTTTGACTCACAAAATTTTGGTCTCAGATTACTAGGAAGGGCATATCTTGTATACATGCTCCAAATACCTAGAGTCTCATAACCTCTGTGCTGGAAAAAAGGAAGGCCCAAAGATAATTCTCTACATTGGCATTGCCTAGGAAATCTATAGACACCTGCACTAGCTTGATATTGTCAAGGGATTTGACCAACCCTTGCATATTGATTGGCACAACAATTGGAGCACGGACAGGACTCAAAGGATTGTAATGACGCAACAACCTTTAGATTAGGTCTAGGACCATGGTCATGGGATCAGGTATAAAAGGGGCTCATGGGTTGTCATTTGTACCTTTTATGAACTTTTATGATCTTTGGACATTTGTATGTCCTTGGAGCCTTTGGCTAGCATAGGCTTATAGAAGGATATTTCCATCCTCTCGCTGCTGCTGAGAGGTTAACTCACTTAGGCATCATGGCTCTTTGTATGAGATTATCTCCTTAATCTTGCATTAATTAATGTGGTGATTATCCCATATCTCAGCTTTATTATCACTTCATTCCAATCGGTACTAGAGCTCTTGGCTCGATTTGAGCAAATTTCTATAGAATGCAAGAGTTCTTGATTTTCTTGAAAACTTTGTTACATGAATGAAGTGCTTCAAGCTGATTATACATGGATTAGTGGTGGCCATGAAGATCATGGAGCTTGGCCACAAGATTTGATGTCATTTTGGGAGAAATTGCATCAATTTTGGAGAAATTTTGATGACCGAGCACATTTTGGATCAAAATTTGATTAGGACAGGCAAAGTTTCGAGGTGTGGACTTGCAAAAAAAAAAACATCTTTCTCCCCCTCACTTATAAATGGAAGATTGGTGGAGATGGAGACTTGGAGCAACCATGAAGTAACATGGTGGCTAAATAAGCATTGGGAGACTTAGCAGGTTGTAGAAGGCACAACCGAGAGGATAACGAAGATAAATCTGTGTGAATGGGATCTGCTAGCCATTGTCACCTATTAATGGAGGCATTTGCAAACCCTAAACCAACTCTCTGTTAACATTAAGCAGTTGGGAGGGACATTATACTATGGATCTTCGCAAGAGAAGGGTGAACGGTTGAAGCTAACAAGAGATTGAAGCTCAAAAACGACCGTCGGCTTTGGTGTTTTCTCCAACCCTAATCACGATTTTTTTTTTTGCATTCACCATTTCATCATACCTTCTTGAGCTTGAATTTTGCTTATCTCATGCTTTCTTACAAGATTTGAGAAATTTCTTGAGATCTAGGATTTCTCACCAAATTAGGGTTTTTGGGGGAGTTTTGCCAAAATTGATTCCATAATCTTCTTCCTTATGCTTCCTCCTACTCACTCATGCATTGGTTAACTCTCAAGCCATGGGATTAGGGTTTCTTGACCTTTTTTTTCCAATTTGGGGATTTTTCCAAAATTAGGGTTTGCTCTTACAATTTCATAAGATTGGCATTGTTTTGCCCCTTGTGTAGTGTTCTCTTGTCTTACGTGCTCTCTTGAAGATCGTTTCTACCATGTGTGGGTGGAACAATAGAGAGCAGATGGAAGGGAACATGGGCACTTCAAAGAGTAGTGACAAGCACAACATACCCTGTGTAGTGTTCTCTTGTCCTACGTGCTCTCTTGAAGATTGTTTCTACCATGTGTGGGTGGAACCATAGAGAGAAGATGGAAGGGAACATGAGCACTTGAGAGGGTAGTGTGAGTTGGTGGCCGAAATGCCTACAAACTATTGGTGGCCGAAATGCCTATAAACTATGTGTAGCAGAAATGCTTATGGAACACTAGGCTATCTATGCCTGCGCGAGTGAATGTTTTATCTTGTTACTTGAGCCCACCTCTCATCCAAAGTGTGTGGTCAGAGTACCAACACGGAGTGCAAGTGGTAAAGTGGACATGATACCTGGTTGGCAAGGGACTTATGTGTACGCCAAGGGTCATGTGGATTGGCATTAATTTGGGATTTCTTACCAAAATTAGAGTCTCCACCTAAAATTTTTGAGGTCCAAGGTGTAACTTCTTTTCCCCACGTTCTCCTCTATCCATACATGCCACCCTTGCTACATTCTTGAAGGGAAATTAGGGTTTCTTGGAAACTTTGTTGTTTTTGGGAAATTTTTGCAAATCAGGGTTTATGGCAGTCATTTTCTAAAATTTATCATTGCCAATAGCCTTCTACACTATCTCAATACCCCATTCTACTAGCGCATAAGCAAACTTTGAAGATCTTGAAACTTTGTTTCTTCATAAAGCATGTGTTTTAAGCTCCTATGAACCCTTTCCCTCCCTTATGTTCAAGAATTTCAATCCATTTCATGGGGAAATAAAGGTTTTATCAAAATTAAGGTTTTGGAATGATTGGGATTGAACTCTCTTCATAAGTGTGTCAATCATGCTTTCTCATACCATAATTCACCCTTATATCCACAAACTTCATTGTATCACACACTAATTAGGGTTTCTCAAAAATCAAGGTTTCTTGAGTGCATTCGGTGCTGCATTGATTCCTTGCATTACACTCTCACCCTAATGTGGCGATTGAGTTTGGTGGTGTGTGGCAATATGGGAGATTGATCTTGTGGAAAGAATACTGTAAATCGTCACTTGGCATGAGTCATGCTAAGATTTGGACTGTAAGCTCCTATACATTACTCTCTTTACATTTCTAGCATTTCCATTGTGCAGTCTCAATTCAAATAAGCACTAGTATATCTAGCATGTGGAGAGGGTACCCTTGGCATTGGTGGTTGAGAGGCCAAGGGGGAGCATGCTTGAACTCTCCTTGTCCTAAGTGCTTTTGGAAAAGTAGCACAAGGAGGGAGATTATGTACATGGTGATCAAGACATGGCCTCAATCCTTGCCATTGGATTCCAAACTTTGGTAAGGGGGTGAGAAAGTTTGGCTAGGAAACTGGCAAAGTAAAATCTCTTCATTGACTTGCTACATCGAATCAAATTAGCAATAGTTATATGTATACAAGTGGGAATGAATTGAAATGCAATTGACAAATCAATGGGGTTTTATAAGGAGGCATAGTTGGCATTATTGGGCACATTGATATTAGATATAGTGATTGAGATTGGCTCATAAATGCACTAAGGTCATGCCAAAATTTTTCCAAAGTCTAGTCAAAATGCCTTGGATGGATGCGATTTGGATGCATTATGATGCTTTAGATATGCCGGGATGCATACATGCAGTGGTTTGCAAGTTGGTTGCTTACATGTTAACAATTTGACATAATCTATAGTTTTTAGAAAAGTGTGATTCGATCTGGGAGATTTTGGACTAAACCTGAATTGAATATTAGGATTTATTCCACACCATTAAGGATTCCCATAGAGCCCTCAACTACCTTTTGTTTTCAAGTTAATGAGCTATGCCCGTTTCTATAATACCGCATACCATGTTTGGATAAAATTTGAGCCAAGTCTCAAATCATAAATTTGACTTCACCATTGCGTTCTCCACTAGGCAAATACCTTAACCACCAAGCTTTAACTCATTTGGAGCATTGGAGTACAAGCGGTGCACCAGGCTATCACTATTTGACTGTAGGAAAAAGTCAAAACAATGTCATTTAGAGGGTTGATCAAACCAAAATTAACATCATACCCCTTATCCTAACACCTTCCCATAGAGTCCTAGAACACCGAAATCTAACATCCTATCACAAAATTGCCAGAACAACCTATTATGGCTGCCGATATAAAGCCAAAAGGTAGACCTAGAAAGCTATCATTAGCAATGGTGGAGGATATGGAAGGGGAGGAATTGATGGAACACGACACTATGGACACAATGGAAGAGCTTGAAGAGCAAATTCTTTGGGAATCACTCTAAAAATTCCTCTTAATACATGGGTCAAACTTCAAAGGGAGTTGAAGAGGATGCTAAGGTGGGTAGTGCCCATAAGAGCACCTCTATAAGTTCGCAAGCCATTTCAAATGACTATTGCTTGTGAGTAAACTTGATTTTAAGCCACTCATGGTAGATACATGGAGTGGTGTAGAGAAAAGGATGTCCAAGAAAGCTCTATCACCTATAGGAACAAATCAAGGGAGCTATTAAGGAGAGGTACTTGCCTTTAGACTTTAAACCCTAAAAAGATCAATGAGCTTTATAGCCTGACCCAAAAGAACTCCTGAGTGGATGCTTACTACTCCCAATTTGTTAGGCCCAAGAAGTATGCTCCAACTATGACCTTGGCTCAATCCATTAGCCAATTTGTACAAGTTTTTAACCCCTCTCCTCAACCATCGTCTAGACTCCATGCAGTCGACTAGCTTTTAGGATGTGATTTTTTGAGCTAGATGTTTAGAAGATGAGTTGAAGGATAGAAATAGCAACAACTTTAGGAAAAGACCTTACCTTGAATCGTCCAATGCAGGGTGACCTTCTGGATTGCCCTTCAATCATTAGTGGTCAAATTTCATGGCCATTGTTGCCTCGCTCGCGAAAACCTTACACAATGACCTAGCATGGCAAAGAGGAATGACTACAATTGCCACCTACCAGGTCACCGACATGTTAATGCCCTCTTCTACCCAAGGCTGAACCTTTCAAAATTACCTCCTCTAAACTTTTCCAAGAACCCACAAACTGATCCTAGGAGAAGATCTGCTTCCATTCAACAACCCGGTCAAGTAAGAAATGGAGTTCACAGCCCCAAAGGTGGGTATCATTCAAGAGGTTGTGGAAGAGGAAGAGTTGCTATGATCCAAGCTAACGAAAAAACCCTTGAAGATGAAGAGGAGGATAGAGCCTAGGTTCATGTTGAAAGAGCACCAAGGTGAAAATAAACAATTTTCAGTGATCCAGACACCAGCATCATATCATGGTAAACATTTTAAATTGTTGATTGATTATAGAAGTACTCATTCATTTCCTTCACCAAAGTGCATCAGACAATTAGGTCTTAATAAAAACCATCCAAGAAAATGGCATCGAGCTAGCTAGTGGCAAGGAAGTAATTTACCAATATACCATAGGAGATCTAGAGTTTGATAAAACCCATCCATGAAAATGGCATCGAGCTAGATAATGACAAGGAAGTACTTTCCCAATATACCATAGGAGATATAGAGTTTGATCTTATTGGCAAACTAACGAGTTGCTATTTCCATATGATGCCCCTGGATATTCATTTCTTGGAATGGATTGGCTAAAAGAATAAAAGCCCACCATCCACTGTGAGAATGGAGAAATCTCATTTAAGGATGCCAAAAATGAAGAAGTAGTGGCTTCAGGGAGGACTGGTAGACCCAGCTTACAGCTAGTCAAGGGCAGTAAGTTACTAATGGGTATCAGGAAGAATTAAAGGATGTTTGTTGTAAAACTCAACAAGGTAGAGAAAGATACTATAGGGAGTAAACCTGACTGGATATAAGACTACAAAGATCTCTTTCCAAAGGAACTTACCTAGATGCCCACAAAGGTAAATTTACCATGAGATTGAGCTTATTCACGGAGCACAACCTGTGGTGGCAAAAAGGGTATATAAAATGTTAGTTCCAGAGTCAATAGAACTCAAGGAATAACTTTGACCGATGTTAGAGAAAACGTTCATCAAACCAAGTGTATTGCCTTGGGGAGCTTCAGTCCTATTTCAAAAGAAGAAGGATGGAACCTTACGATTATGCATTGACTATAGGGGTCTAAATTAACTCACTCTAAAAAATAAGTATTCAATCCCTAAGATTGTCAAACTTTTAGATCGATTTCACGAAGACCAAGTCTTCACCAAGATTGATTTAAAGTCTGGTTATTATCAGATTAGATTCAAGGAGGAGGGAAGACACCCCAAAGATAACATTCAACTCCATATATGGGCATTGTGAATACACCGTGATGATGACATTTGGGTTGACTAATTCCCCAGCAACTTGCAATAGGCTCATGCAAGATATATTCAAGAAGCAGCTAGATAAATTACCTTGGTGTTCTTTGACTCACAAAATTTTGGTCTCAGATTACTAGGAAGGGCATATCTTGTATACATGCTCCAAATACCTAGAGTCTCATAACCTCTGTGCTGGAAAAAAGGAAGGCCCAAAGATAATTCTCTACATTGGCATTGCCTAGGAAATCTATAGACACCTGCACTAGCTTGATATTGTCAAGGGATTTGACCAACCCTTGCATATTGATTGGCACAACAATTGGAGCACGGACAGGACTCAAAGGATTGTAATGACGCAACAACCTTTAGATTAGGTCTAGGACCATGGTCATGGGATCAGGTATAAAAGGGGCTCATGGGTTGTCATTTATACCTTTTATGAACTTTTATGATCTTTGGACATTTGTATGTCCTTGGAGCCTTTGGCTAGCATAGGCTTATAGAAGGATATTTCCATCCTCTCGCTGCTGCTGAGAGGTTAACTCACTTAGGCATCATGGCTCTTTGTATGAGATTATCTCCTTAATCTTGCATTAATTAATGTGGTGATTATCCCATATCTCAGCTTTATTATCACTTCATTCCAATCGGTACTAGAGCTCTTGGCTCGATTTGAGCAAATTTCTATAGAATGCAAGAGTTCTTGATTTTCTTGAAAACTTTGTTACATGAATGAAGTGCTTCAAGCTGATTATACATGGATTAGTGGTGGCCATGAAGATCATGGAGCTTGGCCACAAGATTTGATGTCATTTTGGGAGAAATTGCATCAATTTTGGAGAAATTTTGATGACCGAGCACATTTTGGATCAAAATTTGATTAGGACAGGCAAAGTTTCGAGGTGTGGACTTGCAAAAAAAAAAAACATCTTTCTCCCCCTCACTTATAAATGGAAGATTGGTGGAGATGGAGACTTGGAGCAACCATGAAGTAACATGGTGGCTAAATAAGCATTGGGAGACTTAGCAGGTTGTAGAAGGCACAACCGAGAGGATAACGAAGATAAATCTGTGTGAATGGGATCTGCTAGCCATTGTCACCTATTAATGGAGGCATTTGCAAACCCTAAACCAACTCTCTGTTAACATTAAGCATTTGGGAGGGACATTATACTATGGATCTTCGCAAGAGAAGGGTGAACGGTTGAAGCTAACAAGAGATTGAAGCTCAAAAACGACCGTCAGCTTTGGTGTTTTCTCCAACCCTAATCACGATTTTTTTTTTTGTATTCACAATTTCATCATACCTTCTTGAGCTTGAATTTTGCTTATCTCATGCTTTCTTACAAGATTTGAGAAATTTCTTGAGATCTAGGATTTCTCACCAAATTAGGGTTTTTGGGGGAGTTTTGCCAAAATTGATTCCATAATCTTCTTCCTTATGCTTCCTCCTACTCACTCATGCATTGGTTAACTCTCAAGCCATGGGATTAGGGTTTCTTGACCTTTTTTTTCCAATTTGGGGATTTTTCCAAAATTAGGGTTTGCTCTTACAATTTCATAAGATTGGCATTGTTTTGCCCCTTGTGTAGTGTTCTCTTGTCTTACGTGCTCTCTTGAAGATCGTTTCTACCATGTGTGGGTGGAACAATAGAGAGCAGATGGAAGGGAACATGGGCACTTCAAAGAGTAGTGACAAGCACAACATACCCTGTGTAGTGTTCTCTTGTCCTACGTGCTCTCTTGAAGATTGTTTCTACCATGTGTGGGTGGAACCATAGAGAGAAGATGGAAGGGAACATGAGCACTTGAGAGGGTAGTGTGAGTTGGTGGCCGAAATGCCTACAAACTATTGGTGGCCGAAATGCCTATAAACTATGTGTAGCAGAAATGCTTATGGAACACCAGGCTATCTATGCCTGCGCGAGTGATTGTTTTATCTTGTTACTTGAGCCCACCTCTCATCCAAAGTGTGTGGTCAGAGTACCAACACGGAGTGCAAGTGGTAAAGTGGACATGATACCTGGTTGGCAAGGGACTTATGTGTACGCCAAGGGTCATGTGGATTGGCATTAATTTGGGATTTCTTACCAAAATTAGAGTCTCCACCTAAAATTTTTGAGGTCCAAGGTGTAACTTCTTTTCCCCACGTTCTCCTCTATCCATACATGCCACCCTTGCTACATTCTTGAAGGGAAATTAGGGTTTCTTGGAAACTTTGTTGTTTTTGGGAAATTTTTGCAAATCAGGGTTTATGGCAGTCATTTTCTAAAATTTATCATTGCCAATAGCCTTCTACACTATCTCAATATCCCATTCTACTAGCGCATAAGCAAACTTTGAAGATCTTGAAACTTTGTTTCTTCATAAAGCATGTGTTTTAAGCTCCTATGAACCCTTTCCCTCCCTTATGTTCAAGAATTTCAATCCATTTCATGGGGAAATAAAGGTTTTATCAAAATTAAGGTTTTGGAATGATTGGGATTGAACTCTCTTCATAAGTGTGTCAATCATGCTTTCTCATACCATAATTCACCCTTATATCCACAAACTTCATTGTATCACACACTAATTAGGGTTTCTCAAAAATCAACGTTTCTTGAGTGCATTCGGTGCTGCATTGATTCCTTGCATTACACTCTCACCCTAATGTGGCGATTGAGTTTGGTGGTGTGTGGCAATATGGGAGATTGATCTTGTGGAAAGAATACTGTAAATCGTCACTTGGCATGAGTCATGCTAAGATTTGGACTGTAAGCTCCTATACATTACTCTCTTTACATTTCTAGCATTTCCATTGTGCAGTCTCAATTCAAATAAGCACTAGTATATCTAGCATGTGGAGAGGGTACCCTTGGCATTGGTGGTTGAGAGGCCAAGGGGGAGCATGCTTGAACTCTCCTTGTCCTAAGTGCTTTTGGAAAAGTAGCACAAGGAGGGAGATTATGTACATGGTGATCAAGACATGGCCTCAATCCTTGCCATTGGATTCCAAACTTTGGTAAGGGGGTGAGAAAGCTTGGCTAGGAAACTGGCAAAGTAAAATCTCTTCATTGACTTGCTACATCGAATCAAATTAGCAATAGTTATATGTATACAAGTGGGAATGAATTGAAATGCAATTGACAAATCAATGGGGTTTTATAAGGAGGCATAGTTGGCATTATTGGGCACATTGATATTAGATATAGTGATTGAGATTGGCTCATAAATGCACTAAGGTCATGCCAAAATTTTTCCAAAGTCTAGTCAAAATGCCTTGGATGGATGCGATTTGGATGCATTATGATGCTTTAGATATGCCGGGATGCATACATGCAGTGGTTTGCAAGTTGGTTGCTTACATGTTAACAATTTGACATAATCTATAGTTTTTAGAAAAGTGTGATTCGATCTGGGAGATTTTGGACTAAACCTGAATTGAATATTAGGATTTATTCCACACCATTAAGGATTCCCATAGAGCCCTCAACTACCTTTTGTTTTCAAGTTAATGAGCTATGCCCGTTTCTATAATACCGCATACCATGTTTGGATAAAATTTGAGCCAAGTCTCAAATCATAAATTTGACTTCACCATTGCGTTCTCCACTAGGCAAATACCTTAACCACCAAGCTTTAACTCATTTGGAGCATTGGAGTACAAGCGGTGCACCAGGCTATCACTATTTGACTGTAGGAAAAAGTCAAAACAATGTCATTTAGAGGGTTGATCAAACCAAAATTAACATCATACCCCTTATCCTAACACCTTCCCATAGAGTCCTAGAACACCGAAATCTAACATCCTATCACAAAATTGCCAGAACAACCTATTATGGCTGCCGATATAAAGCCAAAAGGTAGACCTAGAAAGCTATCATTAGCAATGGTGGAGGATATGGAAGGGGAGGAATTGATGGAACACGACACTATGGACACAATGGAAGAGCTTGAAGAGCAAATTCTTTGGGAATCACTCTAAAAATTCCTCTTAATACATGGGTCAAACTTCAAAGGGAGTTGAAGAGGATGCTAAGGTGGGTAGTGCCCATAAGAGCACCTCTATAAGTTCGCAAGCCATTTCAAATGACTATTGCTTGTGAGTAAACTTGATTTTAAGCCACTCATGGTAGATACATGGAGTGGTGTAGAGAAAAGGATGTCCAAGAAAGCTCTATCACCTATAGGAACAAATCAAGGGAGCTATTAAGGAGAGGTACTTGCCTTTAGACTTTAAACCCTAAAAAGATCAATGAGTTTTAT
Source organism: Cibotium barometz (assembly GCF_041138505.1). Taxonomy (NCBI): domain Eukaryota; kingdom Viridiplantae; phylum Streptophyta; class Polypodiopsida; order Cyatheales; family Cibotiaceae; genus Cibotium; species Cibotium barometz. Next base: position 36,942,331 of record NC_141097.1, on the reverse strand, counting down.
AGCCTGACCCAAAAGAACTCCTGAGTGGATGCTTACTACTCCCAATTTGTTAGGCCCAAGAAGTATGCTCCACCTATGACCTTGGCTCAATCCATTAGCCAATTTGTACAAGTTTTTAACCCCTCTCCTCAACCATCGTCTAGACTCCATGCAGTCGACTAGCTTTTAGGATGTGATTTTTTGAGCTAGATGTTTAGAAGATGAGTTGAAGGATAGAAATAGCAACAACTTTAGGAAAAGACCTTACCTTGAATCGTCCAATGCAGGGTGACCTTCTGGATTGCCCTTCAATCATTAGTGGTCAAATTTCATGGCCATTGTTGCCTCGCTCGCGAAAACCTTACACAATGACCTAGCATGGCAAAGAGGAATGACTACAATTGCCACCTACCAGGTCACCGACATGTTAATGCCCTCTTCTACCCAAGGCTGAACCTTTCAAAATTACCTCCTCTAAACTTTCCCAAGAACCCACAAACTGATCCTAGGAGAAGATCTGCTTCCATTCAACAACCCGGTCAAGTAAGAAATGGAGTTCACAGCCCCAAAGGTGGGTATCATTCAAGAGGTTGTGGAAGAGGAAGAGTTGCTATGATCCAAGCTAACGAAAAAACCCTTGAAGATGAAGAGGAGGATAGAGCCTAGGTTCATGTTGAAAGAGCACCAAGGTGAAAATAAACAATTTTCAGTGATCCAGACACCAGCATCATATCATGGTAAACATTTTAAATTGTTGATTGATTATAGAAGTACTCATTCATTTCCTTCACCAAAGTGCATCAGACAATTAGGTCTTAATAAAAACCATCCAAGAAAATGGCATCGAGCTAGCTAGTGGCAAGGAAGTAATTTACCAATATACCATAGGAGATCTAGAGTTTGATAAAACCCATCCATGAAAATGGCATCGAGCTAGATAATGACAAGGAAGTACTTTCCCAATATACCATAGGAGATATAGAGTTTGATCTTATTGGCAAACTAACGAGTTGCTATTTCCATATGATGCCCTTGGATATTCATTTCTTGGAATGGATTGGCTAAAAGAATAAAAGCCCACCATCCACTGTGAGAATGGAGAAATCTCATTTAAGGATGCCAAAAATGAAGAAGTAGTGGCTTCAGGGAGGATTGGTAGACCCAGCTTACAGCTAGTCAAGGGCAGTAAGTTACTAATGGGTATCAGGAAGAATTAAAGGATGTTTGTTGTAAAACTCAACAAGGTAGAGAAAGATACTATAGGGAGTAAACCTGACTGGATATAAGACTACAAAGATCTCTTTCCAAAGGAACTTACCTAGATGCCCACAAAGGTAAATTTACCATGAGATTGAGCTTATTCACGGAGCACAACCTGTGGCAAAAAGGGTATATAAAATGTTAGTTCCAGAGTCAATAGAACTCAAGGAATAACTTTGACCGATGTTAGAGAAAACGTTCATCAAACCAAGTGTATTGCCTTGGGGAGCTTCAGTCCTATTTCAAAAGAAGAAGGATGGAACCTTACGATTATGCATTGACTATAGGGGTCTAAATTAACTCACTCTAAAAAATAAGTATTCAATCCCTAAGATTGTCAAACTTTTAGATCGATTTCACGAAGACCAAGTCTTCACCAAGATTGATTTAAAGTCTGGTTATTATCAGATTAGATTCAAGGAGGAGGGAAGACACCCCAAAGATAACATTCAACTCCATATATGGGCATTGTGAATACACCGTGATGATGACATTTGGGTTGACTAATTCCCCAGCAACTTGCAATAGGCTCATGCAAGATATATTCAAGAAGCAGCTAGATAAATTACCTTGGTGTTCTTTGACTCACAAAATTTTGGTCTCAGATTACTAGGAAGGGCATATCTTGTATACATGCTCCAAATACCTAGAGTCTCATAACCTCTGTGCTGGAAAAAAGGAAGGCCCAAAGATAATTCTCTACATTGGCATTGCCTAGGAAATCTATAGACACCTGCACTAGCTTGATATTGTCAAGGGATTTGACCAACCCTTGCATATTGATTGGCACAACAATTGGAGCACGGACAGGACTCAAAGGATTGTAATGACGCAACAACCTTTAGATTAGGTCTAGGACCATGGTCATGGGATCAGGTATAAAAGGGGCTCATGGGTTGTCATTTGTACCTTTTATGAACTTTTATGATCTTTGGACATTTGTATGTCCTTGGAGCCTTTGGCTAGCATAGGCTTATAGAAGGATATTTCCATCCTCTCGCTGCTGCTGAGAGGTTAACTCACTTAGGCATCATGGCTCTTTGTATGAGATTATCTCCTTAATCTTGCATTAATTAATGTGGTGATTATCCCATATCTCAGCTTTATTATCACTTCATTCCAATCGGTACTAGAGCTCTTGGCTCAATTTGAGCAAATTTCTATAGAATGCAAGAGTTCTTGATTTTCTTGAAAACTTTGTTACATGAATGAAGTGCTTCAAGCTGATTATACATGGATTAGTGGTGGGCATGAAGATCATGGAGCTTGGCCACAAGATTTGATGTCATTTTGGGAGAAATTGCATCAATTTTGGAGAAATTTTGATGACCGAGCACATTTTGGATCAAAATTTGATTAGGACAGGCAAAGTTTCGAGGTGTGGACTTGCAAAAAAAAAAACATCTTTCTCCCCCTCACTTATAAATGGAAGATTGGTGGAGATGGAGACTTGGAGCAACCATGAAGTAACATGGTGGCTAAATAAGCATTGGGAGACTTAGCAGGTTGTAGAAGGCACAACCGAGAGGATAACGAAGATAAATCTGTGTGAATGGGATCTGCTAGCCATTGTCACCTATTAATGGAGGCATTTGTAAACCCTAAACCAACTCTCTGTTAACATTAAGCATTTGGGAGGGACATTATACTATGGATCTTCGCAAGAGAAGGGTGAACGGTTGAAGCTAACAAGAGATTGAAGCTCAAAAACGACCGTCGGCTTTGGTGTTTTCTCCAACCCTAATCACGATTTTTTTTTTTTGCATTCACCATTTCATCATACCTTCTTGAGCTTGAATTTTGCTTATCTCATGCTTTCTTACAAGATTTGAGAAATTTCTTGAGATCTAGGATTTCTCACCAAATTAGGGTTTTTGGGAGAGTTTTGCCAAAATTGATTCCATAATCTTCTTCCTTATGCTTCCTCCTACTCACTCATGCATTGGTTAACTCTCAAGCCATGGGATTAGGGTTTCTTGACCTTTTTTTTCCAATTTGGGGATTTTTCCAAAATTAGGGTTTGCTCTTACAATTTCATAAGATTGGCATTGTTTTGCCCCTTGTGTAGTGTTCTCTTGTCTTACGTGCTCTCTTGAAGATCGTTTCTACCATGTGTGGGTGGAACAATAGAGAGCAGATGGAAGGGAACATGGGCACTTCAAAGAGTAGTGACAAGCACAACATACCCTGTGTAGTGTTCTCTTGTCCTACGTGCTCTCTTGAAGATTGTTTCTACCATGTGTGGGTGGAACCATAGAGAGAAGATGGAAGGGAACATGAGCACTTGAGAGGGTAGTGTGAGTTGGTGGCCGAAATGCCTACAAACTATTGGTGGCCGAAATGCCTATAAACTATGTGTAGCAGAAATGCTTATGGAACACCAGGCTATCTATGCCTGCGCGAGTGATTGTTTTATCTTGTTACTTGAGCCCACCTCTCATCCAAAGTGTGTGGTCAGAGTACCAACACGGAGTGCAAGTGGTAAAGTGGACATGATACCTGGTTGGCAAGGGACTTATGTGTACGCCAAGGGTCATGTGGATTGGCATTAATTTGGGATTTCTTACCAAAATTAGAGTCTCCACCTAAAATTTTTGAGGTCCAAGGTGTAACTTCTTTTCCCCACGTTCTCCTCTATCCATACATGCCACCCTTGCTACATTCTTGAAGGGAAATTAGGGTTTCTTGGAAACTTTGTTGTTTTTGGGAAATTTTTGCAAATCAGGGTTTATGGCAGTCATTTTCTAAAATTTATCATTGCCAATAGCCTTCTACACTATCTCAATATCCCATTCTACTAGCGCATAAGCAAACTTTGAAGATCTTGAAACTTTGTTTCTTCATAAAGCATGTGTTTTAAGCTCCTATGAACCCTTTCCCTCCCTTATGTTCAAGAATTTCAATCCATTTCATGGGGAAATAAAGGTTTTATCAAAATTAAGGTTTTGGAATGATTGGGATTGAACTCTCTTCATAAGTGTGTCAATCATGCTTTCTCATACCATAATTCACCCTTATATCCACAAACTTCATTGTATCACACACTAATTAGGGTTTCTCAAAAATCAACGTTTCTTGAGTGCATTCGGTGCTGCATTGATTCCTTGCATTACACTCTCACCCTAATGTGGCGATTGAGTTTGGTGGTGTGTGGCAATATGGGAGATTGATCTTGTGGAAAGAATACTGTAAATCGTCACTTGGCATGAGTCATGCTAAGATTTGGACTGTAAGCTCCTATACATTACTCTCTTTACATTTCTAGCATTTCCATTGTGCAGTCTCAATTCAAATAAGCACTAGTATATCTAGCATGTGGAGAGGGTACCCTTGGCATTGGTGGTTGAGAGGCCAAGGGGGAGCATGCTTGAACTCTCCTTGTCCTAAGTGCTTTTGGAAAAGTAGCACAAGGAGGGAGATTATGTACATGGTGATCAAGACATGGCCTCAATCCTTGCCATTGGATTCCAAACTTTGGTAAGGGGGTGAGAAAGTTTGGCTAGGAAACTGGCAAAGTAAAATCTCTTCATTGACTTGCTACATCGAATCAAATTAGCAATAGTTATATGTATACAAGTGGGAATGAATTGAAATGCAATTGACAAATCAATGGGGTTTTATAAGGAGGCATAGTTGGCATTATTGGGCACATTGATATTAGATATAGTGATTGAGATTGGCTCATAAATGCACTAAGGTCATGCCAAAATTTTTCCAAAGTCTAGTCAAAATGCCTTGGATGGATGCGATTTGGATGCATTATGATGCTTTAGATATGCCGGGATGCATACATGCAGTGGTTTGCAAGTTGGTTGCTTACATGTTAACAATTTGACATAATCTATAGTTTTTAGAAAAGTGTGATTCGATCTGGGAGATTTTGGACTAAACCTGAATTGAATATTAGGATTTATTCCACACCATTAAGGATTCCCATAGAGCCCTCAACTACCTTTTGTTTTCAAGTTAATGAGCTATGCCCGTTTCTATAATACCGCATACCATGTTTGGATAAAATTTGAGCCAAGTCTCAAATCATAAATTTGACTTCACCATTGCGTTCTCCACTAGGCAAATACCTTAACCACCAAGCTTTAACTCATTTGGAGCATTGGAGTACAAGCGGTGCACCAGGCTATCACTATTTGACTGTAGGAAAAAGTCAAAACAATGTCATTTAGAGGGTTGATCAAACCAAAATTAACATCATACCCCTTATCCTAACACCTTCCCATAGAGTCCTAGAACACCGAAATCTAACATCCTATCACAAAATTGCCAGAACAACCTATTATGGCTGCCGATATAAAGCCAAAAGGTAGACCTAGAAAGCTATCATTAGCAATGGTGGAGGATATGGAAGGGGAGGAATTGATGGAACACGACACTATGGACACAATGGAAGAGCTTGAAGAGCAAATTCTTTGGGAATCACTCTAAAAATTCCTCTTAATACATGGGTCAAACTTCAAAGGGAGTTGAAGAGGATGCTAAGGTGGGTAGTGCCCATAAGAGCACCTCTATAAGTTCGCAAGCCATTTCAAATGACTATTGCTTGTGAGTAAACTTGATTTTAAGCCACTCATGGTAGATACATGGAGTGGTGTAGAGAAAAGGATGTCCAAGAAAGCTCTATCACCTATAGGAACAAATCAAGGGAGCTATTAAGGAGAGGTACTTGCCTTTAGACTTTAAACCCTAAAAAGATCAATGAGCTTTATAGCCTGACCCAAAAGAACTCCTCAGTGGATGCTTACTACTCCCAATTTGTTAGGCCCAAGAAGTATGCTCCAACTATGACCTTGGCTCAATCCATTAGCCAATTTGTACAAGTTTTTAACCCCTCTCCTCAACCATCGTCTAGACTCCATGCAGTCGACTAGCTTTTAGGATGTGATTTTTTGAGCTAGATGTTTAGAAGATGAGTTGAAGGATAGAAATAGCAACAACTTTAGGAAAAGACCTTACCTTGAATCGTCCAATGCAGGGTGACCTTCTGGATTGCCCTTCAATCATTAGTGGTCAAATTTCATGGCCATTGTTGCCTCGCTCGCGAAAACCTTACACAATGACCTAGCATGGCAAAGAGGAATGACTACAATTGCCACCTACCAGGTCACCGACATGTTAATGCCCTCTTCTACCCAAGGCTGAACCTTTCAAAATTACCTCCTCTAAACTTTCCCAAGAACCCACAAACTGATCCTAGGAGAAGATCTGCTTCCATTCAACAACCCGGTCAAGTAAGAAATGGAGTTCACAGCCCCAAAGGTGGGTATCATTCAAGAGGTTGTGGAAGAGGAAGAGTTGCTATGATCCAAGCTAACGAAAAAACCCTTGAAGATGAAGAGGAGGATAGAGCCTAGGTTCATGTTGAAAGAGCACCAAGGTGAAAATAAACAATTTTCAGTGATCCAGACACCAGCATCATATCATGGTAAACATTTTAAATTGTTGATTGATTATAGAAGTACTCATTCATTTCCTTCACCAAAGTGCATCAGACAATTAGGTCTTAATAAAAACCATCCAAGAAAATGGCATCGAGCTAGCTAGTGGCAAGGAAGTAATTTACCAATATACCATAGGAGATCTAGAGTTTGATAAAACCCATCCATGAAAATGGCATCGAGCTAGATAATGACAAGGAAGTACTTTCCCAATATACCATAGGAGATATAGAGTTTGATCTTATTGGCAAACTAACGAGTTGCTATTTCCATATGATGCCCCTGGATATTCATTTCTTGGAATGGATTGGCTAAAAGAATAAAAGCCCACCATCCACTGTGAGAATGGAGAAATCTCATTTAAGGATGCCAAAAATGAAGAAGTAGTGGCTTCAGGGAGGACTGGTAGACCCAGCTTACAGCTAGTCAAGGGCAGTAAGTTACTAATGGGTATCAGGAAGAATTAAAGGATGTTTGTTGTAAAACTCAACAAGGTAGAGAAAGATACTATAGGGAGTAAACCTGACTGGATATAAGACTACAAAGATCTCTTTCCAAAGGAACTTACCTAGATGCCCACAAAGGTAAATTTACCATGAGATTGAGCTTATTCACGGAGCACAACCTGTGGTGGCAAAAAGGGTATATAAAATGTTAGTTCCAGAGTCAATAGAACTCAAGGAATAACTTTGACCGATGTTAGAGAAAACGTTCATCAAACCAAGTGTATTGCCTTGGGGAGCTTCAGTCCTATTTCAAAAGAAGAAGGATGGAACCTTACGATTATGCATTGACTATAGGGGTCTAAATTAACTCACTCTAAAAAATAAGTATTCAATCCCTAAGATTGTCAAACTTTTAGATCGATTTCACGAAGACCAAGTCTTCACCAAGATTGATTTAAAGTCTGGTTATTATCAGATTAGATTCAAGGAGGAGGGAAGACACCCCAAAGATAACATTCAACTCCATATATGGGCATTGTGAATACACCGTGATGATGACATTTGGGTTGACTAATTCCCCAGCAACTTGCAATAGGCTCATGCAAGATATATTCAAGAAGCAGCTAGATAAATTACCTTGGTGTTCTTTGACTCACAAAATTTTGGTCTCAGATTACTAGGAAGGGCATATCTTGTATACATGCTCCAAATACCTAGAGTCTCATAACCTCTGTGCTGGAAAAAAGGAAGGCCCAAAGATAATTCTCTACATTGGCATTGCCTAGGAAATCTATAGACACCTGCACTAGCTTGATATTGTCAAGGGATTTGACCAACCCTTGCATATTGATTGGCACAACAATTGGAGCACGGACAGGACTCAAAGGATTGTAATGACGCAACAACCTTTAGATTAGGTCTAGGACCATGGTCATGGGATCAGGTATAAAAGGGGCTCATGGGTTGTCATTTATACCTTTTATGAACTTTTATGATCTTTGGACATTTGTATGTCCTTGGAGCCTTTGGCTAGCATAGGCTTATAGAAGGATATTTCCATCCTCTCGCTGCTGCTGAGAGGTTAACTCACTTAGGCATCATGGCTCTTTGTATGAGATTATCTCCTTAATCTTGCATTAATTAATGTGGTGATTATCCCATATCTCAGCTTTATTATCACTTCATTCCAATCGGTACTAGAGCTCTTGGCTCGATTTGAGCAAATTTCTATAGAATGCAAGAGTTCTTGATTTTCTTGAAAACTTTGTTACATGAATGAAGTGCTTCAAGCTGATTATACATGGATTAGTGGTGGCCATGAAGATCATGGAGCTTGGCCACAAGATTTGATGTCATTTTGGGAGAAATTGCATCAATTTTGGAGAAATTTTGATGACCGAGCACATTTTGGATCAAAATTTGATTAGGACAGGCAAAGTTTCGAGGTGTGGACTTGCAAAAAAAAAAAACATCTTTCTCCCCCTCACTTATAAATGGAAGATTGGTGGAGATGGAGACTTGGAGCAACCATGAAGTAACATGGTGGCTAAATAAGCATTGGGAGACTTAGCAGGTTGTAGAAGGCACAACCGAGAGGATAACGAAGATAAATCTGTGTGAATGGGATCTGCTAGCCATTGTCACCTATTAATGGAGGCATTTGCAAACCCTAAACCAACTCTCTGTTAACATTAAGCATTTGGGAGGGACATTATACTATGGATCTTCGCAAGAGAAGGGTGAACGGTTGAAGCTAACAAGAGATTGAAGCTCAAAAACGACCGTCGGCTTTGGTGTTTTCTCCAACCCTAATCACGATTTTTTTTTTTGTATTCACAATTTCATCATACCTTCTTGAGCTTGAATTTTGCTTATCTCATGCTTTCTTACAAGATTTGAGAAATTTCTTGAGATCTAGGATTTCTCACCAAATTAGGGTTTTTGGGGGAGTTTTGCCAAAATTGATTCCATAATCTTCTTCCTTATGCTTCCTCCTACTCACTCATGCATTGGTTAACTCTCAAGCCATGGGATTAGGGTTTCTTGACCTTTTTTTTCCAATTTGGGAATTTTTCTAAAATTAGGGTTTGCTCTTACAATTTCATAAGATTGGCATTGTTTTGCCCCTTGTGTAGTGTTCTCTTGTCTTACGTGCTCTCTTGAAGATCGTTTCTACCATGTGTGGGTGGAACAATAGAGAGCAGATGGAAGGGAACATGGGCACTTCAAAGAGTAGTGACAAGCACAACATACCCTGTGTAGTGTTCTCTTGTCCTACGTGCTCTCTTGAAGATTGTTTCTACCATGTGTGGGTGGAACCATAGAGAGAAGATGGAAGGGAACATGAGCACTTGAGAGGGTAGTGTGAGTTGGTGGCCGAAATGCCTACAAACTATTGGTGGCCGAAATGCCTATAAACTATGTGTAGCAGAAATGCTTATGGAACACCAGGCTATCTATGCCTGCGCGAGTGATTGTTTTATCTTGTTACTTGAGCCCACCTCTCATCCAAAGTGTGTGGTCAGAGTACCAACACGGAGTGCAAGTGGTAAAGTGGACATGATACCTGGTTGGCAAGGGACTTATGTGTACGCCAAGGGTCATGTGGATTGGCATTAATTTGGGATTTCTTACCAAAATTAGAGTCTCCACCTAAAATTTTTGAGGTCCAAGGTGTAACTTCTTTTCCCCACGTTCTCCTCTATCCATACATGCCACCCTTGCTACATTCTTGAAGGGAAATTAGGGTTTCTTGGAAACTTTGTTGTTTTTGGGAAATTTTTGCAAATCAGGGTTTATGGCAGTCATTTTCTAAAATTTATCATTGCCAATAGCCTTCTACACTATCTCAATATCCCATTCTACTAGCGCATAAGCAAACTTTGAAGATCTTGAAACTTTGTTTCTTCATAAAGCATGTGTTTTAAGCTCCTATGAACCCTTTCCCTCCCTTATGTTCAAGAATTTCAATCCATTTCATGGGGAAATAAAGGTTTTATCAAAATTAAGGTTTTGGAATGATTGGGATTGAACTCTCTTCATAAGTGTGTCAATCATGCTTTCTCATACCATAATTCACCCTTATATCCACAAACTTCATTGTATCACACACTAATTAGGGTTTCTCAAAAATCAACGTTTCTTGAGTGCATTCGGTGCTGCATTGATTCCTTGCATTACACTCTCACCCTAATGTGGCGATTGAGTTTGGTGGTGTGTGGCAATATGGGAGATTGATCTTGTGGAAAGAATACTGTAAATCGTCACTTGGCATGAGTCATGCTAAGATTTGGACTGTAAGCTCCTATACATTACTCTCTTTACATTTCTAGCATTTCCATTGTGCAGTCTCAATTCAAATAAGCACTAGTATATCTAGCATGTGGAGAGGGTACCCTTGGCATTGGTGGTTGAGAGGCCAAGGGGGAGCATGCTTGAACTCTCCTTGTCCTAAGTGCTTTTGGAAAAGTAGCACAAGGAGGGAGATTATGTACATGGTGATCAAGACATGGCCTCAATCCTTGCCATTGGATTCCAAACTTTGGTAAGGGGGTGAGAAAGCTTGGCTAGGAAACTGGCAAAGTAAAATCTCTTCATTGACTTGCTACATCGAATCAAATTAGCAATAGTTATATGTATACAAGTGGGAATGAATTGAAATGCAATTGACAAATCAATGGGGTTTTATAAGGAGGCATAGTTGGCATTATTGGGCACATTGATATTAGATATAGTGATTGAGATTGGCTCATAAATGCACTAAGGTCATGCCAAAATTTTTCCAAAGTCTAGTCAAAATGCCTTGGATGGATGCGATTTGGATGCATTATGATGCTTTAGATATGCCGGGATGCATACATGCAGTGGTTTGCAAGTTGGTTGCTTACATGTTAACAATTTGACATAATCTATAGTTTTTAGAAAAGTGTGATTCGATCTGGGAGATTTTGGACTAAACCTGAATTGAATATTAGGATTTATTCCACACCATTAAGGATTCCCATAGAGCCCTCAACTACCTTTTGTTTTCAAGTTAATGAGCTATGCCCGTTTCTATAATACCGCATACCATGTTTGGATAAAATTTGAGCCAAGTCTCAAATCATAAATTTGACTTCACCATTGCGTTCTCCACTAGGCAAATACCTTAACCACCAAGCTTTAACTCATTTGGAGCATTGGAGTACAAGCGGTGCACCAGGCTATCACTATTTGACTGTAGGAAAAAGTCAAAACAATGTCATTTAGAGGGTTGATCAAACCAAAATTAACATCATACCCCTTATCCTAACACCTTCCCATAGAGTCCTAGAACACCGAAATCTAACATCCTATCACAAAATTGCCAGAACAACCTATTATGGCTGCCGATATAAAGCCAAAAGGTAGACCTAGAAAGCTATCATTAGCAATGGTGGAGGATATGGAAGGGGAGGAATTGATGGAACACGACACTATGGACACAATGGAAGAGCTTGAAGAGCAAATTCTTTGGGAATCACTCTAAAAATTCCTCTTAATACATGGGTCAAACTTCAAAGGGAGTTGAAGAGGATGCTAAGGTGGGTAGTGCCCATAAGAGCACCTCTATAAGTTCGCAAGCCATTTCAAATGACTATTGCTTGTGAGTAAACTTGATTTTAAGCCACTCATGGTAGATACATGGAGTGGTGTAGAGAAAAGGATGTCCAAGAAAGCTCTATCACCTATAGGAACAAATCAAGGGAGCTATTAAGGAGAGGTACTTGCCTTTAGACTTTAAACCCTAAAAAGATCAATGAGTTTTATAGCCTGACCCAAAAGAACTCCTGAGTGGATGCTTACTACTCCCAATTTGTTAGGCCCAAGAAGTATGCTCCACCTATGACCTTGGCTCAATCCATTAGCCAATTTGTACAAGTTTTTAACCCCTCTCCTCAACCATCGTCTAGACTCCATGCAGTCGACTAGCTTTTAGGATGTGATTTTTTGAGCTAGATGTTTAGAAGATGAGTTGAAGGATAGAAATAGCAACAACTTTAGGAAAAGACCTTACCTTGAATCGTCCAATGCAGGGTGACCTTCTGGATTGCCCTTCAATCATTAGTGGTCAAATTTCATGGCCATTGTTGCCTCGCTCGCGAAAACCTTACACAATGACCTAGCATGGCAAAGAGGAATGACTACAATTGCCACCTACCAGGTCACCGACATGTTAATGCCCTCTTCTACCCAAGGCTGAACCTTTCAAAATTACCTCCTCTAAACTTTCCCAAGAACCCACAAACTGATCCTAGGAGAAGATCTGCTTCCATTCAACAACCCGGTCAAGTAAGAAATGGAGTTCACAGCCCCAAAGGTGGGTATCATTCAAGAGGTTGTGGAAGAGGAAGAGTTGCTATGATCCAAGCTAACGAAAAAACCCTTGAAGATGAAGAGGAGGATAGAGCCTAGGTTCATGTTGAAAGAGCACCAAGGTGAAAATAAACAATTTTCAGTGATCCAGACACCAGCATCATATCATGGTAAACATTTTAAATTGTTGATTGATTATAGAAGTACTCATTCATTTCCTTCACCAAAGTGCATCAGACAATTAGGTCTTAATAAAAACCATCCAAGAAAATGGCATCGAGCTAGCTAGTGGCAAGGAAGTAATTTACCAATATACCATAGGAGATCTAGAGTTTGATAAAACCCATCCATGAAAATGGCATCGAGCTAGATAATGACAAGGAAGTACTTTCCCAATATACCATAGGAGATATAGAGTTTGATCTTATTGGCAAACTAACGAGTTGCTATTTCCATATGATGCCCCTGGATATTCATTTCTTGGAATGGATTGGCTAAAAGAATAAAAGCCCACCATCCACTGTGAGAATGGAGAAATCTCATTTAAGGATGCCAAAAATGAAGAAGTAGTGGCTTCAGGGAGGACTGGTCTACCCAGCTTACAGCTAGTCAAGGGCAGTAAGTTACTAATGGGTATCAGGAAGAATTAAAGGATGTTTGTTGTAAAACTCAACAAGGTAGAGAAAGATACTATAGGGAGTAAACCTGACTGGATATAAGACTACAAAGATCTCTTTCCAAAGGAACTTACCTAGATGCCCACAAAGGTAAATTTACCATGAGATTGAGCTTATTCACGGAGCACAACCTGTGGCAAAAAGGGTATATAAAATGTTAGTTCCAGAGTCAATAGAACTCAAGGAATAACTTTGACCGATGTTAGAGAAAACGTTCATCAAACCAAGTGTATTGCCTTGGGGAGCTTCAGTCCTATTTCAAAAGAAGAAGGATGGAACCTTACGATTATGCATTGACTATAGGGGTCTAAATTAACTCACTCTAAAAAATAAGTATTCAATCCCTAAGATTGTCAAACTTTTAGATCGATTTCACGAAGACCAAGTCTTCACCAAGATTGATTTAAAGTCTGGTTATTATCAGATTAGATTCAAGGAGGAGGGAAGACACCCCAAAGATAACATTCAACTCCATATATGGGCATTGTGAATACACCGTGATGATGACATTTGGGTTGACTAATTCCCCAGCAACTTGCAATAGGCTCATGCAAGATATATTCAAGAAGCAGCTAGATAAATTACCTTGGTGTTCTTTGACTCACAAAATTTTGGTCTCAGATTACTAGGAAGGGCATATCTTGTATACATGCTCCAAATACCTAGAGTCTCATAACCTCTGTGCTGGAAAAAAGGAAGGCCCAAAGATAATTCTCTACATTGGCATTGCCTAGGAAATCTATAGACACCTGCACTAGCTTGATATTGTCAAGGGATTTGACCAACCCTTGCATATTGATTGGCACAACAATTGGAGCACGGACAGGACTCAAAGGATTGTAATGACGCAACAACCTTTAGATTAGGTCTAGGACCATGGTCATGGGATCAGGTATAAAAGGGGCTCATGGGTTGTCATTTGTACCTTTTATGAACTTTTATGATCTTTGGACATTTGTATGTCCTTGGAGCCTTTGGCTAGCATAGGCTTATAGAAGGATATTTCCATCCTCTCGCTGCTGCTGAGAGGTTAACTCACTTAGGCATCATGGCTCTTTGTATGAGATTATCTCCTTAATCTTGCATTAATTAATGTGGTGATTATCCCATATCTCAGCTTTATTATCACTTCATTCCAATCGGTACTAGAGCTCTTGGCTCGATTTGAGCAAATTTCTATAGAATGCAAGAGTTCTTGATTTTCTTGAAAACTTTGTTACATGAATGAAGTGCTTCAAGCTGATTATACATGGATTAGTGGTGGCCATGAAGATCATGGAGCTTGGCCACAAGATTTGATGTCATTTTGGGAGAAATTGCATCAATTTTGGAGAAATTTTGATGACCGAGCACATTTTGGATCAAAATTTGATTAGGACAGGCAAAGTTTCGAGGTGTGGACTTGCAAAAAAAAAAACATCTTTCTCCCCCTCACTTATAAATGGAAGATTGGTGGAGATGGAGACTTGGAGCAACCATGAAGTAACATGGTGGCTAAATAAGCATTGGGAGACTTAGCAGGTTGTAGAAGGCACAACCGAGAGGATAACGAAGATAAATCTGTGTGAATGGGATCTGCTAGCCATTGTCACCTATTAATGGAGGCATTTGCAAACCCTAAACCAACTCTCTGTTAACATTAAGCATTTGGGAGGGACATTATACTATGGATCTTCGCAAGAGAAGGGTGAACGGTTGAAGCTAACAAGAGATTGAAGCTCAAAAACGACCGTCGGCTTTGGTGTTTTCTCCAACCCTAATCACGATTTTTTTTTTTGCATTCACCATTTCATCATACCTTCTTGAGCTTGAATTTTGCTTATCTCATGCTTTCTTACAAGATTTGAGAAATTTCTTGAGATCTAGGATTTCTCACCAAATTAGGGTTTTTGGGGGATTTTTGCCAAAATTGATTCCATAATCTTCTTCCTTATGCTTCCTCCTACTCACTCATGCATTGGTTAACTCTCAAACCATGGGATTAGGGTTTCTTGACCTTTTTTTTCCAATTTGGAGGTTTTTCCAAAATTAGGGTTTGCTCTTACAATTTCATAAGATTGGCATTGTTTTGCCCCTTGTGTAGTGTTCTCTTGTCTTACGTGCTCTCTTGAAGATCGTTTCTACCATGTGTGGGTGGAACAATAGAGAGCAAATGGAAGGGAACATGGGTACGTCAAAGAGTAGTGACAAGCACAACATACCCTGTGTAGTGTTCTCTTGTCCTACGTGCTCTCTTGAAGATTGTTTCTACCATGTGTGGGTGGAACCATAGAGAGAAGATGGAAGGGAACATGAGCACTTGAGAGGGTAGTGTGAGTTGGTGGCCGAAATGCCTACAAACTATTGGTGGCCGAAATGCCTATAAACTATGTGTAGCAGAAATGCTTATGGAACACCAGGCTATCTATGCCTGCGCGAGTGATTGTTTTATCTTGTTACTTGAGCCCACCTCTCATCCAAAGTGTGTGGTCAGAGTACCAACACGGAGTGCAAGTGGTAAAGTGGACATGATACCTGGTTGGCAAGGGACTTATGTGTACGCCAAGGGTCATGTGGATTGGCATTAATTTGGGATTTCTTACCAAAATTAGAGTCTCCACCTAAAATTTTTGAGGTCCAAGGTGTAACTTCTTTTCCCCACGTTCTCCTCTATCCATACATGCCACCCTTGCTACATTCTTGAAGGGAAATTAGGGTTTCTTGGAAACTTTGTTGTTTTTGGGAAATTTTTGCAAATCAGGGTTTATGGCAGTCATTTTCTAAAATTTATCATTGCCAATAGCCTTCTACACTATCTCAATACCCCATTCTACTAGCGCATAAGCAAACTTTGAAGATCTTGAAACTTTGTTTCTTCATAAAGCATGTGTTTTAAGCTCCTATGAACCCTCTCCCTCCCTTATGTTCAAGAATTTCAATCCATTTCATGGGGAAATAAAGGTTTTATCAAAATTAAGGTTTTGGAATGATTGGGATTGAACTCTCTTCATAAGTGTGTCAATCATGCTTTCTCATACCATAATTCACCCTTATATCCACAAACTTCATTGTATCACACACTAATTAGGGTTTCTCAAAAATCAAGGTTTCTTGAGTGCATTCGGTGCTGCATTGATTCCTTGCATTACACTCTCACCCTAATGTGGCGATTGAGTTTGGTGGTGTGTGGCAATATGGGAGATTGATCTTGTGGAAAGAATACTGTAAATCGTCACTTGGCATGAGTCATGCTAAGATTTGGACTGTAAGCTCCTATACATTACTCTCTTTACATTTCTAGCATTTCCATTGTGCAGTCTCAATTCAAATAAGCACTAGTATATCTAGCATGTGGAGAGGGTACCCTTGGCATTGGTGGTTGAGAGGCCAAGGGGGAGCATGCTTGAACTCTCCTTGTCCTAAGTGCTTTTGGAAAAGTAGCACAAGGAGGGAGATTATGTACATGGTGATCAAGACATGGCCTCAATCCTTGCCATTGGATTCCAAACTTTGGTAAGGGGGTGAGAAAGCTTGGCTAGGAAACTGGCAAAGTAAAATCTCTTCATTGACTTGCTACATCGAATCAAATTAGCAATAGTTATATGTATACAAGTGGGAATGAATTGAAATGCAATTGACAAATCAATGGGGTTTTATAAGGAGGCATAGTTGGCATTATTGGGCACATTGATATTAGATATAGTGATTGAGATTGGCTCATAAATGCACTAAGGTCATGCCAAAATTTTTCCAAAGTCTAGTCAAAATGCCTTGGATGGATGCGATTTGGATGCATTATGATGCTTTAGATATGCCGGGATGCATACATGCAGTGGTTTGCAAGTTGGTTGCTTACATGTTAACAATTTGACATAATCTATAGTTTTTAGAAAAGTGTGATTCGATCTGGGAGATTTTGGACTAAACCTGAATTGAATATTAGGATTTATTCCACACCATTAAGGATTCCCATAGAGCCCTCAACTACCTTTTGTTTTCAAGTTAATGAGCTATGCCCGTTTCTATAATACCGCATACCATGTTTGGATAAAATTTGAGCCAAGTCTCAAATCATAAATTTGACTTCACCATTGCGTTCTCCACTAGGCAAATACCTTAACCACCAAGCTTTAACTCATTTGGAGCATTGGAGTACAAGCGGTGCACCAGGCTATCACTATTTGACTGTAGGAAAAAGTCAAAACAATGTCATTTAGAGGGTTGATCAAACCAAAATTAACATCATACCCCTTATCCTAACACCTTCCCATAGAGTCCTAGAACACCGAAATCTGACATCCTATCACAGAATTGCCAGAACAACCTATTATGGCTGTCGATATAAAGCCAAAAGGTAGACCTAGAAAGCTATCATTAGCAATGGTGGAGGATATGGAAGGGGAGGAATTGATGGAACACGACACTATGGACACAATGGAAGAGCTTGAAGAGCAAATTCTTTGGGAATCACTCTAAAAATTCCTCTTAATCCATGGGTCAAACTTCAAAGGGAGTTGAAGAGGATGCTAAGGTGGGTAGTGCCCATAAGAGCACCTCTATAAGTTCGCAAGCCATTTCAAATGACTATTGCTTGTGAGTAAACTTGATTTTAAGCCACTCATGGTAGATACATGGAGTGGTGTAGAGAAAAGGATGTCCAAGAAAGCTCTATCACCTATAGGAACAAATCAAGGGAGCTATTAAGGAGAGGTACTTGCCTTTAGACTTTAAACCCTAAAAAGATCAATGAGCTTTATAGCCTGACCCAAAAGAACTCCTCAGTGGATGCTTACTACTCCCAATTTGTTAGGCCCAAGAAGTATGCTCCAACTATGACCTTGGCTCAATCCATTAGCCAATTTGTACAAGTTTTTAACCCCTCTCCTCAACCATCGTCTAGACTCCATGCAGTCGACTAGCTTTTAGGATGTGATTTTTTGAGCTAGATGTTTAGAAGATGAGTTGAAGGATAGAAATAGCAACAACTTTAGGAAAAGACCTTACCTTGAATCGTCCAATGCAGGGTGACCTTCTGGATTGCCCTTCAATCATTAGTGGTCAAATTTCATGGCCATTGTTGCCTCGCTCGCGAAAACCTTACACAATGACCTAGCATGGCAAAGAGGAATGACTACAATTGCCACCTACCAGGTCACCGACATGTTAATGCCCTCTTCTACCCAAGGCTGAACCTTTCAAAATTACCTCCTCTAAACTTTCCCAAGAACCCACAAACTGATCCTAGGAGAAGATCTGCTTCCATTCAACAACCCGATCAAGTAAGAAATGGAGTTCACAGCCCCAAAGGTGGGTATCATTCAAGAGGTTGTGGAAGAGGAAGAGTTGCTATGATCCAAGCTAACGAAAAAACCCTTGAAGATGAAGAGGAGGATAGAGCCTAGGTTCATGTTGAAAGAGCACCAAGGTGAAAATAAACAATTTTCAGTGATCCAGACACCAGCATCATATCATGGTAAACATTTTAAATTGTTGATTGATTATAGAAGTACTCATTCATTTCCTTCACCAAAGTGCATCAGACAATTAGGTCTTAATAAAAACCATCCAAGAAAATGGCATCGAGCTAGCTAGTGGCAAGGAAGTAATTTACCAATATACCATAGGAGATCTAGAGTTTGATAAAACCCATCCATGAAAATGGCATCGAGCTAGATAATGACAAGGAAGTACTTTCCCAATATACCATAGGAGATATAGAGTTTGATCTTATTGGCAAACTAACGAGTTGCTATTTCCATATGATGCCCCTGGATATTCATTTCTTGGAATGGATTGGCTAAAAGAATAAAAGCCCACCATCCACTGTGAGAATGGAGAAATCTCATTTAAGGATGCCAAAAATGAAGAAGTAGTGGCTTCAGGGAGGACTGGTAGACCCAGCTTACAGCTAGTCAAGGGCAGTAAGTTACTAATGGGTATCAGGAAGAATTAAAGGATGTTTGTTGTAAAACTCAACAAGGTAGAGAAAGATACTATAGGGAGTAAACCTGACTGGATATAAGACTACAAAGATCTCTTTCCAAAGGAACTTACCTAGATGCCCACAAAGGTAAATTTACCATGAGATTGAGCTTATTCACGGAGCACAACCTGTGGCAAAAAGGGTATATAAAATGTTAGTTCCAGAGTCAATAGAACTCAAGGAATAACTTTGATCGATGTTAGAGAAAACGTTCATCAAACCAAGTGTATTGCCTTGGGGAGCTTCAGTCCTATTTCAAAAGAAGAAGGATGGAACCTTACGATTATGCATTGACTATAGGGGTCTAAATTAACTCACTCTAAAAAATAAGTATTCAATCCCTAAGATTGTCAAACTTTTAGATCGATTTCACGAAGACCAAGTCTTCACCAAGATTGATTTAAAGTCTGGTTATTATCAGATTAGATTCAAGGAGGAGGGAAGACACCCCAAAGATAACATTCAACTCCATATATGGGCATTGTGAATACACCGTGATGATGACATTTGGGTTGACTAATTCCCCAGCAACTTGCAATAGGCTCATGCAAGATATATTCAAGAAGCAGCTAGATAAATTACCTTGGTGTTCTTTGACTCACAAAATTTTGGTCTCAGATTACTAGGAAGGGCATATCTTGTATACATGCTCCAAATACCTAGAGTCTCATAACCTCTGTGCTGGAAAAAAGGAAGGCCCAAAGATAATTCTCTACATTGGCATTGCCTAGGAAATCTATAGACACCTGCACTAGCTTGATATTGTCAAGGGATTTGACCAACCCTTGCATTGATTGGCACAACAATTGGAGCACGGACAGGACTCAAAGGATTGTAATGACGCAACAACCTTTAGATTAGGTCTAGGACCATGGTCATGGGATCAGGTATAAAAGGGGCTCATGGGTTGTCATTTGTACCTTTTATGAACTTTTATGATCTTTGGACATTTGTATGTCCTTGGAGCCTTTGGCTAGCATAGGCTTATAGAAGGATATTTCCATCCTCTCGCTGCTGCTGAGAGGTTAACTCACTTAGGCATCATGGCTCTTTGTATGAGATTATCTCCTTAATCTTGCATTAATTAATGTGGTGATTATCCCATATCTCATCTTTATTATCACTTCATTCCAATCGGTACTAGAGCTCTTGGCTCGATTTGAGCAAATTTCTATAGAATGCAAGAGTTCTTGATTTTCTTGAAAACTTTGTTACATGAATGAAGTGCTTCAAGCTGATTATACATGGATTAGTGGTGGCCATGAAGATCATGGAGCTTGGCCACAAGATTTGATGTCATTTTGGGAGAAATTGCATCAATTTTGGAGAAATTTTGATGACCGAGCACATTTTGGATCAAAATTTGATTAGGACAGGCAAAGTTTCGAGGTGTGGACTTGCAAAAAAAAAAAAACATCTTTCTCCCCCTCACTTATAAATGGAAGATTGGTGGAGATGGAGACTTGGAGCAACCATGAAGTAACATGGTGGCTAAATAAGCATTGGGAGACTTAGCAGGTTGTAGAAGGCACAACCGAGAGGATAACGAAGATAAATCTGTGTGAATGGGATCTGCTAGCCATTGTCACCTATTAATGGAGGCATTTGTAAACCCTAAACCAACTCTCTGTTAACATTAAGCATTTGGGAGGGACATTATACTATGGATCTTTGCAAGAGAAGGGTGAACGGTTGAAGCTAACAAGAGATTGAAGCTCAAAAACGACCGTCGGCATTGGTGTTTTCTCCAACCCTAATCACGATTTTTTTTTTTTGCATTCACCATTTCATCATACCTTCTTGAGCTTGAATTTTGCTTATCTCATGCTTTCTTACAAGATTTGAGAAATTTCTTGAGATCTAGGATTTCTCACCAAATTAGGGTTTTTGGGGGAGTTTTGCCAAAATTGATTCCATAATCTTCTTCCTTATGCTTCCTCCTACTCACTCATGCATTGGTTAACTCTCAAGCCATGGGATTAGGGTTTCTTGACCTTTTTTTTCCAATTTGGGAATTTTTCCAAAATTAGGGTTTGCTCTTACAATTTCATAAGATTGGCATTGTTTTGCCCCTTGTGTAGTGTTCTCTTGTCTTACATGCTCTCTTGAAGATCGTTTCTACCATGTGTGGGTGGAACAATAGAGAGCAGATGGAAGGGAACATGGGCACTTCAAAGAGTAGTGACAAGCACAACATACCCTGTGTAGTGTTCTCTTGTCCTACGTGCTCTCTTGAAGATTGTTTCTACCATGTGTGGATGGAACCATAGAGAGAAGATGGAAGGGAACATGAGCACTTGAGAGGGTAGTGTGAGTTGGTGGCCGAAATGCCTACAAACTATTGGTGGCCGAAATGCCTATAAACTATGTGTAGCAGAAATGCTTATGGAACACCAAGCTATCTATGCCTGCGCGAGTGATTGTTTTATCTTGTTACTTGAGCCCACCTCTCATCCAAAGTGTGTGGTCAGAGTACCAACACGGAGTGCAAGTGGTAAAGTGGACATGATACCTGGTTGGCAAGGGACTTATGTGTACGCCAAGGGTCATGTGGATTGGCATTAATTTGGGATTTCTTACCAAAATTAGAGTCTCCACCTAAAATTTTTGAGGTCCAAGGTGTAACTTCTTTTCCCCACGTTCTCCTCTATCCATACATGCCACCCTTGCTACATTCTTGAAGGGAAATTAGGGTTTCTTGGAAACTTTGTTGTTTTTGGGAAATTTTTGCAAATCAGGGTTTATGGCATTCATTTTCTAAAATTTATCATTGCCAATAGCCTTCTACACTATCTCAATATCCCATTCTACTAGCGCATAAGCAAACTTTGAAGATCTTGAAACTTTGTTTCTTCATAAAGCATGTGTTTTAAGCTCCTATGAACCCTTTCCCTCCCTTATGTTCAAGAATTTCAATCCATTTCATGGGGAAATAAAGGTTTTATCAAAATTAAGGTTTTGGAATGATTGGGATTGAACTCTCTTCATAAGTGTGTCAATCATGCTTTCTCATACCATAATTCACCCTTATATCCACAAACTTCATTGTATCACACACTAATTAGGGTTTCTCAAAAATCAACGTTTCTTGAGTGCATTCGGTGCTGCATTGATTCCTTGCATTACACTCTCACCCTAATATGGCGATTGAGTTTGGTGGTGTGTGGCAATATGGGAGATTGATCTTGTGGAAAGAATACTGTAAATCGTCACTTGGCATGAGTCATGCTAAGATTTGGACTGTAAGCTCCTATACATTACTCTCTTTACATTTCTAGCATTTCCATTGTGCAGTCTCAATTCAAATAAGCACTAGTATATCTAGCATGTGGAGAGGGTACCCTTGGCATTGGTGGTTGAGAGGCCAAGGGGGAGCATGCTTGAACTCTCCTTGTCCTAAGTGCTTTTGGAAAAGTAGCACAAGGAGGGAGATTATGTACATGGTGATCAAGACATGGCCTCAATCCTTGCCATTGGATTCCAAACTTTGGTAAGGGGGTGAGAAAGCTTGGCTAGGAAACTGGCAAAGTAAAATCTCTTCATTGACTTGCTACATCGAATCAAATTAGCAATAGTTATATGTATACAAGTGGGAATGAATTGAAATGCAATTGACAAATCAATGGGGTTTTATAAGGAGGCATAGTTGGCATTATTGGGCACATTGATATTAGATATAGTGATTGAGATTGGCTCATAAATGCACTAAGGTCATGCCAAAATTTTTCCAAAGTCTAGTCAAAATGCCTTGGATGGATGCGATTTGGATGCATTATGATGCTTTAGATATGCCGGGATGCATACATGCAGTGGTTTGCAAGTTGGTTGCTTACATGTTAACAATTTGACATAATCTATAGTTTTTAGAAAAGTGTGATTCGATCTGGGAGATTTTGGACTAAACCTGAATTGAATATTAGGATTTATTCCACACCATTAAGGATTCCCATAGAGCCCTCAACTACCTTTTGTTTTCAAGTTAATGAGCTATGCCCGTTTCTATAATACCGCATACCATGTTTGGATAAAATTTGAGCCAAGTCTCAAATCATAAATTTGACTTCACCATTGCGTTCTCCACTAGGCAAATACCTTAACCACCAAGCTTTAACTCATTTGGAGCATTGGAGTACAAGCGGTGCACCAGGCTATCACTATTTGACTGTAGGAAAAAGTCAAAACAATGTCATTTAGAGGGTTGATCAAACCAAAATTAACATCATACCCCTTATCCTAACACCTTCCCATAGAGTCCTAGAACACCGAAATCTGACATCCTATCACAGAATTGCCAGAACAACCTATTATGGCTGTCGATATAAAGCCAAAAGGTAGACCTAGAAAGCTATCATTAGCAATGGTGGAGGATATGGAAGGGGAGGAATTGATGGAACACGACACTATGGACACAATGGAAGAGCTTGAAGAGCAAATTCTTTGGGAATCACTCTAAAAATTCCTCTTAATCCATGGGTCAAACTTCAAAGGGAGTTGAAGAGGATGCTAAGGTGGGTAGTGCCCATAAGAGCACCTCTATAAGTTCGCAAGCCATTTCAAATGACTATTGCTTGTGAGTAAACTTGATTTTAAGCCACTCATGGTAGATACATGGAGTGGTGTAGAGAAAAGGATGTCCAAGAAAGCTCTATCACCTATAGGAACAAATCAAGGGAGCTATTAAGGAGAGGTACTTGCCTTTAGACTTTAAACCCTAAAAAGATCAATGAGCTTTATAGCCTGACCCAAAAGAACTCCTCAGTGGATGCTTACTACTCCCAATTTGTTAGGCCCAAGAAGTATGCTCCAACTATGACCTTGGCTCAATCCATTAGCCAATTTGTACAAGTTTTTAACCCCTCTCCTCAACCATCGTCTAGACTCCATGCAGTCGACTAGCTTTTAGGATGTGATTTTTTGAGCTAGATGTTTAGAAGATGAGTTGAAGGATAGAAATAGCAACAACTTTAGGAAAAGACCTTACCTTGAATCGTCCAATGCAGGGTGACCTTCTGGATTGCCCTTCAATCATTAGTGGTCAAATTTCATGGCCATTGTTGCCTCGCTCGCGAAAACCTTACACAATGACCTAGCATGGCAAAGAGGAATGACTACAATTGCCACCTACCAGGTCACCGACATGTTAATGCCCTCTTCTACCCAAGGCTGAACCTTTCAAAATTACCTCCTCTAAACTTTCCCAAGAACCCACAAACTGATCCTAGGAGAAGATCTGCTTCCATTCAACAACCCGGTCAAGTAAGAAATGGAGTTCACAGCCCCAAAGGTGGGTATCATTCAAGAGGTTGTGGAAGAGGAAGAGTTGCTATGATCCAAGCTAACGAAAAAACCCTTGAAGATGAAGAGGAGGATAGAGCCTAGGTTCATGTTGAAAGAGCACCAAGGTGAAAATAAACAATTTTCAGTGATCCAGACACCAGCATCATATCATGGTAAACATTTTAAATTGTTGATTGATTATAGAAGTACTCATTCATTTCCTTCACCAAAGTGCATCAGACAATTAGGTCTTAATAAAAACCATCCAAGAAAATGGCATCGAGCTAGCTAGTGGCAAGGAAGTAATTTACCAATATACCATAGGAGATCTAGAGTTTGATAAAACCCATCCATGAAAATGGCATCGAGCTAGATAATGACAAGGAAGTACTTTCCCAATATACCATAGGAGATATAGAGTTTGATCTTATTGGCAAACTAACGAGTTGCTATTTCCATATGATGCCCCTGGATATTCATTTCTTGGAATGGATTGGCTAAAAGAATAAAAGCCCACCATCCACTGTGAGAATGGAGAAATCTCATTTAAGGATGCCAAAAATGAAGAAGTAGTGGCTTCAGGGAGGACTGGTAGACCCAGCTTACAGCTAGTCAAGGGCAGTAAGTTACTAATGGGTATCAGGAAGAATTAAAGGATGTTTGTTGTAAAACTCAACAAGGTAGAGAAAGATACTATAGGGAGTAAACCTGACTGGATATAAGACTACAAAGATCTCTTTCCAAAGGAACTTACCTAGATGCCCACAAAGGTAAATTTACCATGAGATTGAGCTTATTCACGGAGCACAACCTGTGGCAAAAAGGGTATATAAAATGTTAGTTCCAGAGTCAATAGAACTCAAGGAATAACTTTGATCGATGTTAGAGAAAACGTTCATCAAACCAAGTGTATTGCCTTGGGGAGCTTCAGTCCTATTTCAAAAGAAGAAGGATGGAACCTTACGATTATGCATTGACTATAGGGGTCTAAATTAACTCACTCTAAAAAATAAGTATTCAATCCCTAAGATTGTCAAACTTTTAGATCGATTTCACGAAGACCAAGTCTTCACCAAGATTGATTTAAAGTCTGGTTATTATCAGATTAGATTCAAGGAGGAGGGAAGACACCCCAAAGATAACATTCAACTCCATATATGGGCATTGTGAATACACCGTGATGATGACATTTGGGTTGACTAATTCCCCAGCAACTTGCAATAGGCTCATGCAAGATATATTCAAGAAGCAGCTAGATAAATTACCTTGGTGTTCTTTGACTCACAAAATTTTGGTCTCAAATTACTAGGAAGGGCATATCTTGTATACATGCTCCAAATACCTAGAGTCTCATAACCTCTGTGCTGGAAAAAAGGAAGGCCCAAAGATAATTCTCTACATTGGCATTGCCTAGGAAATCTATAGACACCTGCACTAGCTTGATATTGTCAAGGGATTTGACCAACCCTTGCATTGATTGGCACAACAATTGGAGCACGGACAGGACTCAAAGGATTGTAATGACGCAACAACCTTTAGATTAGGTCTAGGACCATGGTCATGGGATCAGGTATAAAAGGGGCTCATGGGTTGTCATTTGTACCTTTTATGAACTTTCATGATCTTTGGACATTTGTATGTCCTTGGAGCCTTTGGCTAGCATAGGCTTATAGAAGGATATTTCCATCCTCTCGCTGCTGCTGAGAGGTTAACTCACTTAGGCATCATGGCTCTTTGTATGAGATTATCTCCTTAATCTTGCATTAATTAATGTGGTGATTATCCCATATCTCAGCTTTATTATCACTTCATTCCAATCGGTACTAGAGCTCTTGGCTCGATTTGAGCAAATTTCTATAGAATGCAAGAGTTCTTGATTTTCTTGAAAACTTTGTTACATGAATGAAGTGCTTCAAGCTGATTATACATGGATTAGTGGTGGCCATGAAGATCATGGAGCTTGGCCACAAGATTTGATGTCATTTTGGGAGAAATTGCATCAATTTTGGAGAAATTTTGATGACCGAGCACATTTTGGATCAAAATTTGATTAGGACAGGCAAAGTTTCGAGGTGTGGACTTGCAAAAAAAAAAACATCTTTCTCCCCCTCACTTATAAATGGAAGATTGGTGGAGATGGAGACTTGGAGCAACCATGAAGTAACATGGTGGCTAAATAAGCATTGGGAGACTTAGCAGGTTGTAGAAGGCACAACCGAGAGGATAACGAAGATAAATCTGTGTGAATGGGATCTGCTAGCCATTGTCACCTATTAATGGAGGTATTTGCAAACCCTAAACCAACTCTCTGTTAACATTAAGCATTTGGGAGGGACATTATACTATGGATCTTCGCAAGAGAAGGGTGAACGGTTGAAGCTAACAAGAGATTGAAGCTCAAAAACGACCGTCGGCTTTGGTGTTTTCTCCAACCCTAATCACGATTTTTTTTTTTGCATTCACCATTTCATCATACCTTCTTGAGCTTGAATTTTGCTTATCTCATGCTTTCTTACAAGATTTGAGAAATTTCTTGAGATCTAGGATTTCTCACCAAATTAGGGTTTTTGGGGGATTTTTGCCAAAATTGATTCCATAATCTTCTTCCTTATGCTTCCTCCTACTCACTCATGCATTGGTTAACTCTCAAACCATGGGATTAGGGTTTCTTGACCTTTTTTTTCCAATTTGGAGGTTTTTCCAAAATTAGGGTTTGCTCTTACAATTTCATAAGATTGGCATTGTTTTGCCCCTTGTGTAGTGTTCTCTTGTCTTACGTGCTCTCTTGAAGATCGTTTCTACCATGTGTGGGTGGAACAATAGAGAGCAAATGGAAGGGAACATGGGTACGTCAAAGAGTAGTGACAAGCACAACATACCCTGTGTAGTGTTCTCTTGTCCTACGTGCTCTCTTGAAGATTGTTTCTACCATGTGTGGGTGGAACCATAGAGAGAAGATGGAAGGGAACATGAGCACTTGAGAGGGTAGTGTGAGTTGGTGGCCGAAATGCCTACAAACTATTGGTGGCCGAAATGCCTATAAACTATGTGTAGCAGAAATGCTTATGGAACACCAGGCTATCTATGCCTGCGCGAGTGATTGTTTTATCTTGTTACTTGAGCCCACCTCTCATCCAAAGTGTGTGGTCAGAGTACCAACACGGAGTGCAAGTGGTAAAGTGGACATGATACCTGGTTGGCAAGGGACTTATGTGTACGCCAAGGGCCATGTGGATTGGCATTAATTTGGGATTTCTTACCAAAATTAGAGTCTCCACCTAAAATTTTTGAGGTCCAAGGTGTAACTTCTTTTCCCCACGTTCTCCTCTATCCATACATGCCACCCTTGCTACATTCTTGAAGGGAAATTAGGGTTTCTTGGAAACTTTGTTGTTTTTGGGAAATTTTTGCAAATCAGGGTTTATGGCAGTCATTTTCTAAAATTTATCATTGCCAATAGCCTTCTACACTATCTCAATACCCCATTCTACTAGCGCATAAGCAAACTTTGAAGATCTTGAAACTTTGTTTCTTCATAAAGCATGTGTTTTAAGCTCCTATGAACCCTCTCCCTCCCTTATGTTCAAGAATTTCAATCCATTTCATGGGGAAATAAAGGTTTTATCAAAATTAAGGTTTTGGAATGATTGGGATTGAACTCTCTTCATAAGTGTGTCAATCATGCTTTCTCATACCATAATTCACCCTTATATCCACAAACTTCATTGTATCACACACTAATTAGGGTTTCTCAAAAATCAAGGTTTCTTGAGTGCATTCGGTGCTGCATTGATTCCTTGCATTACACTCTCACCCTAATGTGGCGATTGAGTTTGGTGGTGTGTGGCAATATGGGAGATTGATCTTGTGGAAAGAATACTGTAAATCGTCACTTGGCATGAGTCATGCTAAGATTTGGACTGTAAGCTCCTATACATTACTCTCTTTACATTTCTAGCATTTCCATTGTGCAGTCTCAATTCAAATAAGCACTAGTATATCTAGCATGTGGAGAGGGTACCCTTGGCATTGGTGGTTGAGAGGCCAAGGGGGAGCATGCTTGAACTCTCCTTGTCCTAAGTGCTTTTGGAAAAGTAGCACAAGGAGGGAGATTATGTACATGGTGATCAAGACATGGCCTCAATCCTTGCCATTGGATTCCAAACTTTGGTAAGGGGGTGAGAAAGCTTGGCTAGGAAACTGGCAAAGTAAAATCTCTTCATTGACTTGCTACATCGAATCAAATTAGCAATAGTTATATGTATACAAGTGGGAATGAATTGAAATGCAATTGACAAATCAATGGGGTTTTATAAGGAGGCATAGTTGGCATTATTGGGCACATTGATATTAGATATAGTGATTGAGATTGGCTCATAAATGCACTAAGGTCATGCCAAAATTTTTCCAAAGTCTAGTCAAAATGCCTTGGATGGATGCGATTTGGATGCATTATGATGCTTTAGATATGCCGGGATGCATACATGCAGTGGTTTGCAAGTTGGTTGCTTACATGTTAACAATTTGACATAATCTATAGTTTTTAGAAAAGTGTGATTCGATCTGGGAGATTTTGGACTAAACCTGAATTGAATATTAGGATTTATTCCACACCATTAAGGATTCCCATAGAGCCCTCAACTACCTTTTGTTTTCAAGTTAATGAGCTATGCTCGTTTCTATAATACCGCATACCATGTTTGGACAAAATTTGAGCCAAGTCTCAGATCATAAATTTGACTTCACCATTGCGTTCTCCACTAGGCAAATACCTTAACCACCAAGCTTTAACTCATTTGGAGCATTGGAGTACAAGCGGTGCACCAGGCTATCACTATTTGACTGTAGGAAAAAGTCAAAACAATGTCATTTAGAGGGTTGATCAAACCAAAATTAACATCATACCCCTTATCCTAACACCTTCCCATAGAGTCCTAGAACACCGAAATCTGACATCCTATCACAGAATTGCCAGAACAACCTATTATGGCTGCCGATATAAAGCCAAAAGGTAGACCTAGAAAGCTATCATTAGCAATGGTGGAGGATATGGAAGGGGAGGAATTGATGGAACACGACACTATGGACACAATGGAAGAGCTTGAAGAGCAAATTCTTTGGGAATCACTCTAAAAATTCCTCTTAATCCATGGGTCAAACTTCAAAGGGAGTTGAAGAGGATGCTAAGGTGGGTAGTGCCCATAAGAGCACCTCTATAAGTTCGCAAGCCATTTCAAATGACTATTGCTTGTGAGTAAACTTGATTTTAAGCCACTCATGGTAGATACATGGAGTGGTGTAGAGAAAAGGATGTCCAAGAAAGCTCTATCACCTATAGGAACAAATCAAGGGAGCTATTAAGGAGAGGTACTTGCCTTTAGACTTTAAACCCTAAAAAGATCAATGAGCTTTATAGCCTGACCCAAAAGAACTCCTCAGTGGATGCTTACTACTCCCAATTTGTTAGGCCCAAGAAGTATGCTCCAACTATGACCTTGGCTCAATCCATTAGCCAATTTGTACAAGTTTTTAACCCCTCTCCTCAACCATCGTCTAGACTCCATGCAGTCGACTAGCTTTTAGGATGTGATTTTTTGAGCTAGATGTTTAGAAGATGAGTTGAAGGATAGAAATAGCAACAACTTTAGGAAAAGACCTTACCTTGAATCGTCCAATGCAGGGTGACCTTCTGGATTGCCCTTCAATCATTAGTGGTCAAATTTCATGGCCATTGTTGCCTCGCTCGCGAAAACCTTACACAATGACCTAGCATGGCAAAGAGGAATGACTACAATTGCCACCTACCAGGTCACCGACATGTTAATGCCCTCTTCTACCCAAGGCTGAATCTTTCAAAATTACCTCCTCTAAACTTTCCCAAGAACCCACAAACTGATCCTAGGAGAAGATCTGCTTCCATTCAACAACCCGGTCAAGTAAGAAATGGAGTTCACAGCCCCAAAGGTGGGTATCATTCAAGAGGTTGTGGAAGAGGAAGAGTTGCTATGATCCAAGCTAACGAAAAAACCCTTGAAGATGAAGAGGAGGATAGAGCCTAGGTTCATGTTGAAAGAGCACCAAGGTGAAAATAAACAATTTTCAGTGATCCAGACACCAGCATCATATCATGGTAAACATTTTAAATTGTTGATTGATTATAGAAGTACTCATTCATTTCCTTCACCAAAGTGCATCAGACAATTAGGTCTTAATAAAAACCATCCAAGAAAATGGCATCGAGCTAGCTAGTGGCAAGGAAGTAATTTACCAATATACCATAGGAGATCTAGAGTTTGATAAAACCCATCCATGAAAATGGCATCGAGCTAGATAATGACAAGGAAGTACTTTCCCAATATACCATAGGAGATATAGAGTTTGATCTTATTGGCAAACTAACGAGTTGCTATTTCCATATGATGCCCCTGGATATTCATTTCTTGGAATGGATTGGCTAAAAGAATAAAAGCCCACCATCCACTGTGAGAATGGAGAAATCTCATTTAAGGATGCCAAAAATGAAGAAGTAGTGGCTTCAGGGAGGACTGGTAGACCCAGCTTACAGCTAGTCAAGGGCAGTAAGTTACTAATGGGTATCAGGAAGAATTAAAGGATGTTTGTTGTAAAACTCAACAAGGTAGAGAAAGATACTATAGGGAGTAAACCTGACTGGATATAAGACTACAAAGATCTCTTTCCAAAGGAACTTACCTAGATGCCCACAAAGGTAAATTTACCATGAGATTGAGCTTATTCACGGAGCACAACCTGTGGCAAAAAGGGTATATAAAATGTTAGTTCCAGAGTCAATAGAACTCAAGGAATAACTTTGACCGATGTTAGAGAAAACGTTCATCAAACCAAGTGTATTGCCTTGGGGAGCTTCAGTCCTATTTCAAAAGAAGAAGGATGGAACCTTACGATTATGCATTGACTATAGGGGTCTAAATTAACTCACTCTAAAAAATAAGTATTCAATCCCTAAGATTGTCAAACTTTTAGATCGATTTCACGAAGACCAAGTCTTCACCAAGATTGATTTAAAGTCTGGTTATTATCAGATTAGATTCAAGGAGGAGGGAAGACACCCCAAAGATAACATTCAACTCCATATATGGGCATTGTGAATACACCGTGATGATGACATTTGGGTTGACTAATTCCCCAGCAACTTGCAATAGGCTCATGCAAGATATATTCAAGAAGCAGCTAGATAAATTACCTTGGTGTTCTTTGACTCACAAAATTTTGGTCTCAGATTACTAGGAAGGGCATATCTTGTATACATGCTCCAAATACCTAGAGTCTCATAACCTCTGTGCTGGAAAAAAGGAAGGCCCAAAGATAATTCTCTACATTGGCATTGCCTAGGAAATCTATAGACACCTGCACTAGCTTGATATTGTCAAGGGATTTGACCAACCCTTGCATTGATTGGCACAACAATTGGAGCACGGACAGGACTCAAAGGATTGTAATGACGCAACAACCTTTAGATTAGGTCTAGGACCATGGTCATGGGATCAGGTATAAAAGGGGCTCATGGGTTGTCATTTGTACCTTTTATGAACTTTTATGATCTTTGGACATTTGTATGTCCTTGGAGCCTTTGGCTAGCATAGGCTTATAGAAGGATATTTCCATCCTCTCGCTGCTGCTGAGAGGTTAACTCACTTAGGCATCATGGCTCTTTGTATGAGATTATCTCCTTAATCTTGCATTAATTAATGTGGTGATTATCCCATATCTCATCTTTATTATCACTTCATTCCAATCGGTACTAGAGCTCTTGGCTCGATTTGAGCAAATTTCTATAGAATGCAAGAGTTCTTGATTTTCTTGAAAACTTTGTTACATGAATGAAGTGCTTCAAGCTGATTATACATGGATTAGTGGTGGCCATGAAGATCATGGAGCTTGGCCACAAGATTTGATGTCATTTTGGGAGAAATTGCATCAATTTTGGAGAAATTTTGATGACCGAGCACATTTTGGATCAAAATTTGATTAGGACAGGCAAAGTTTCGAGGTGTGGACTTGCAAAAAAAAAAAACATCTTTCTCCCCCTCACTTATAAATGGAAGATTGGTGGAGATGGAGACTTGGAGCAACCATGAAGTAACATGGTGGCTAAATAAGCATTGGGAGACTTAGCAGGTTGTAGAAGGCACAACCGAGAGGATAACGAAGATAAATCTGTGTGAATGGGATCTGCTAGCCATTGTCACCTATTAATGGAGGCATTTGTAAACCCTAAACCAACTCTCTGTTAACATTAAGCATTTGGGAGGGACATTATACTATGGATCTTTGCAAGAGAAGGGTGAACGGTTGAAGTTAACAAGAGATTGAAGCTCAAAAACGACCGTCGGCTTTGGTGTTTTCTCCAACCCTAATCACGATTTTTTTTTTTTGCATTCACCATTTCATCATACCTTCTTGAGCTTGAATTTTGCTTATCTCATGCTTTCTTACAAGATTTGAGAAATTTCTTGAGATCTAGGATTTCTCACCAAATTAGGGTTTTTGGGGGAGTTTTGCCAAAATTGATTCCATAATCTTCTTCCTTATGCTTCCTCCTACTCACTCATGCATTGGTTAACTCTCAAGCCATGGGATTAGGGTTTCTTGACCTTTTTTTTTCCAATTTGGGAATTTTTCCAAAATTAGGGTTTGCTCTTACAATTTCATAAGATTGGCATTGTTTTGCCCCTTGTGTAGTGTTCTCTTGTCTTACATGCTCTCTTGAAGATCGTTTCTACCATGTGTGGGTGGAACAATAGAGAGCAGATGGAAGGGAACATGGGCACTTCAAAGAGTAGTGACAAGCACAACATACCCTGTGTAGTGTTCTCTTGTCCTACGTGCTCTCTTGAAGATTGTTTCTACCATGTGTGGATGGAACCATAGAGAGAAGATGGAAGGGAACATGAGCACTTGAGAGGGTAGTGTGAGTTGGTGGCCGAAATGCCTACAAACTATTGGTGGCCGAAATGCCTATAAACTATGTGTAGCAGAAATGCTTATGGAACACCAAGCTATCTATGCCTGCGCGAGTGATTGTTTTATCTTGTTACTTGAGCCCACCTCTCATCCAAAGTGTGTGGTCAGAGTACCAACACGGAGTGCAAGTGGTAAAGTGGACATGATACCTGGTTGGCAAGGGACTTATGTGTACGCCAAGGGTCATGTGGATTGGCATTAATTTGGGATTTCTTACCAAAATTAGAGTCTCCACCTAAAATTTTTGAGGTCCAAGGTGTAACTTCTTTTCCCCACGTTCTCCTCTATCCATACATGCCACCCTTGCTACATTCTTGAAGGGAAATTAGGGTTTCTTGGAAACTTTGTTGTTTTTGGGAAATTTTTGCAAATCAGGGTTTATGGCATTCATTTTCTAAAATTTATCATTGCCAATAGCCTTCTACACTATCTCAATATCCCATTCTACTAGCGCATAAGCAAACTTTGAAGATCTTGAAACTTTGTTTCTTCATAAAGCATGTGTTTTAAGCTCCTATGAACCCTTTCCCTCCCTTATGTTCAAGAATTTCAATCCATTTCATGGGGAAATAAAGGTTTTATCAAAATTAAGGTTTTGGAATGATTGGGATTGAACTCTCTTCATAAGTGTGTCAATCATGCTTTCTCATACCATAATTCACCCTTATATCCACAAACTTCATTGTATCACACACTAATTAGGGTTTCTCAAAAATCAACGTTTCTTGAGTGCATTCGGTGCTGCATTGATTCCTTGCATTACACTCTCACCCTAATATGGCGATTGAGTTTGGTGGTGTGTGGCAATATGGGAGATTGATCTTGTGGAAAGAATACTGTAAATCGTCACTTGGCATGAGTCATGCTAAGATTTGGACTGTAAGCTCCTATACATTACTCTCTTTACATTTCTAGCATTTCCATTGTGCAGTCTCAATTCAAATAAGCACTAGTATATCTAGCATGTGGAGAGGGTACCCTTGGCATTGGTGGTTGAGAGGCCAAGGGGGAGCATGCTTGAACTCTCCTTGTCCTAAGTGCTTTTGGAAAAGTAGCACAAGGAGGGAGATTATGTACATGGTGATCAAGACATGGCCTCAATCCTTGCCATTGGATTCCAAACTTTGGTAAGGGGGTGAGAAAGCTTGGCTAGGAAACTGGCAAAGTAAAATCTCTTCATTGACTTGCTACATCGAATCAAATTAGCAATAGTTATATGTATACAAGTGGGAATGAATTGAAATGCAATTGACAAATCAATGGGGTTTTATAAGGAGGCATAGTTGGCATTATTGGGCACATTGATATTAGATATAGTGATTGAGATTGGCTCATAAATGCACTAAGGTCATGCCAAAATTTTTCCAAAGTCTAGTCAAAATGCCTTGGATGGATGCGATTTGGATGCATTATGATGCTTTAGATATGCCGGGATGCATACATGCAGTGGTTTGCAAGTTGGTTGCTTACATGTTAACAATTTGACATAATCTATAGTTTTTAGAAAAGTGTGATTCGATCTGGGAGATTTTGGACTAAACCTGAATTGAATATTAGGATTTATTCCACACCATTAAGGATTCCCATAGAGCCCTCAACTACCTTTTGTTTTCAAGTTAATGAGCTATGCCCGTTTCTATAATACCGCATACCATGTTTGGATAAAATTTGAGCCAAGTCTCAAATCATAAATTTGACTTCACCATTGCGTTCTCCACTAGGCAAATACCTTAACCACCAAGCTTTAACTCATTTGGAGCATTGGAGTACAAGCGGTGCACCAGGCTATCACTATTTGACTGTAGGAAAAAGTCAAAACAATGTCATTTAGAGGGTTGATCAAACCAAAATTAACATCATACCCCTTATCCTAACACCTTCCCATAGAGTCCTAGAACACCGAAATCTGACATCCTATCACAGAATTGCCAGAACAACCTATTATGGCTGTCGATATAAAGCCAAAAGGTAGACCTAGAAAGCTATCATTAGCAATGGTGGAGGATATGGAAGGGGAGGAATTGATGGAACACGACACTATGGACACAATGGAAGAGCTTGAAGAGCAAATTCTTTGGGAATCACTCTAAAAATTCCTCTTAATCCATGGGTCAAACTTCAAAGGGAGTTGAAGAGGATGCTAAGGTGGGTAGTGCCCATAAGAGCACCTCTATAAGTTCGCAAGCCATTTCAAATGACTATTGCTTGTGAGTAAACTTGATTTTAAGCCACTCATGGTAGATACATGGAGTGGTGTAGAGAAAAGGATGTCCAAGAAAGCTCTATCACCTATAGGAACAAATCAAGGGAGCTATTAAGGAGAGGTACTTGCCTTTAGACTTTAAACCCTAAAAAGATCAATGAGCTTTATAGCCTGACCCAAAAGAACTCCTCAGTGGATGCTTACTACTCCCAATTTGTTAGGCCCAAGAAGTATGCTCCAACTATGACCTTGGCTCAATCCATTAGCCAATTTGTACAAGTTTTTAACCCCTCTCCTCAACCATCGTCTAGACTCCATGCAGTCGACTAGCTTTTAGGATGTGATTTTTTGAGCTAGATGTTTAGAAGATGAGTTGAAGGATAGAAATAGCAACAACTTTAGGAAAAGACCTTACCTTGAATCGTCCAATGCAGGGTGACCTTCTGGATTGCCCTTCAATCATTAGTGGTCAAATTTCATGGCCATTGTTGCCTCGCTCGCGAAAACCTTACACAATGACCTAGCATGGCAAAGAGGAATGACTACAATTGCCACCTACCAGGTCACCGACATGTTAATGCCCTCTTCTACCCAAGGCTGAACCTTTCAAAATTACCTCCTCTAAACTTTCCCAAGAACCCACAAACTGATCCTAGGAGAAGATCTGCTTCCATTCAACAACCCGGTCAAGTAAGAAATGGAGTTCACAGCCCCAAAGGTGGGTATCATTCAAGAGGTTGTGGAAGAGGAAGAGTTGCTATGATCCAAGCTAACGAAAAAACCCTTGAAGATGAAGAGGAGGATAGAGCCTAGGTTCATGTTGAAAGAGCACCAAGGTGAAAATAAACAATTTTCAGTGATCCAGACACCAGCATCATATCATGGTAAACATTTTAAATTGTTGATTGATTATAGAAGTACTCATTCATTTCCTTCACCAAAGTGCATCAGACAATTAGGTCTTAATAAAAACCATCCAAGAAAATGGCATCGAGCTAGCTAGTGGCAAGGAAGTAATTTACCAATATACCATAGGAGATCTAGAGTTTGATAAAACCCATCCATGAAAATGGCATCGAGCTAGATAATGACAAGGAAGTACTTTCCCAATATACCATAGGAGATATAGAGTTTGATCTTATTGGCAAACTAACGAGTTGCTATTTCCATATGATGCCCCTGGATATTCATTTCTTGGAATGGATTGGCTAAAAGAATAAAAGCCCACCATCCACTGTGAGAATGGAGAAATCTCATTTAAGGATGCCAAAAATGAAGAAGTAGTGGCTTCAGGGAGGACTGGTAGACCCAGCTTACAGCTAGTCAAGGGCAGTAAGTTACTAATGGGTATCAGGAAGAATTAAAGGATGTTTGTTGTAAAACTCAACAAGGTAGAGAAAGATACTATAGGGAGTAAACCTGACTGGATATAAGACTACAAAGATCTCTTTCCAAAGGAACTTACCTAGATGCCCACAAAGGTAAATTTACCATGAGATTGAGCTTATTCACGGAGCACAACCTGTGGCAAAAAGGGTATATAAAATGTTAGTTCCAGAGTCAATAGAACTCAAGGAATAACTTTGATCGATGTTAGAGAAAACGTTCATCAAACCAAGTGTATTGCCTTGGGGAGCTTCAGTCCTATTTCAAAAGAAGAAGGATGGAACCTTACGATTATGCATTGACTATAGGGGTCTAAATTAACTCACTCTAAAAAATAAGTATTCAATCCCTAAGATTGTCAAACTTTTAGATCGATTTCACGAAGACCAAGTCTTCACCAAGATTGATTTAAAGTCTGGTTATTATCAGATTAGATTCAAGGAGGAGGGAAGACACCCCAAAGATAACATTCAACTCCATATATGGGCATTGTGAATACACCGTGATGATGACATTTGGGTTGACTAATTCCCCAGCAACTTGCAATAGGCTCATGCAAGATATATTCAAGAAGCAGCTAGATAAATTACCTTGGTGTTCTTTGACTCACAAAATTTTGGTCTCAAATTACTAGGAAGGGCATATCTTGTATACATGCTCCAAATACCTAGAGTCTCATAACCTCTGTGCTGGAAAAAAGGAAGGCCCAAAGATAATTCTCTACATTGGCATTGCCTAGGAAATCTATAGACACCTGCACTAGCTTGATATTGTCAAGGGATTTGACCAACCCTTGCATTGATTGGCACAACAATTGGAGCACGGACAGGACTCAAAGGATTGTAATGACGCAACAACCTTTAGATTAGGTCTAGGACCATGGTCATGGGATCAGGTATAAAAGGGGCTCATGGGTTGTCATTTGTACCTTTTATGAACTTTCATGATCTTTGGACATTTGTATGTCCTTGGAGCCTTTGGCTAGCATAGGCTTATAGAAGGATATTTCCATCCTCTCGCTGCTGCTGAGAGGTTAACTCACTTAGGCATCATGGCTCTTTGTATGAGATTATCTCCTTAATCTTGCATTAATTAATGTGGTGATTATCCCATATCTCAGCTTTATTATCACTTCATTCCAATCGGTACTAGAGCTCTTGGCTCGATTTGAGCAAATTTCTATAGAATGCAAGAGTTCTTGATTTTCTTGAAAACTTTGTTACATGAATGAAGTGCTTCAAGCTGATTATACATGGATTAGTGGTGGCCATGAAGATCATGGAGCTTGGCCACAAGATTTGATGTCATTTTGGGAGAAATTGCATCAATTTTGGAGAAATTTTGATGACCGAGCACATTTTGGATCAAAATTTGATTAGGACAGGCAAAGTTTCGAGGTGTGGACTTGCAAAAAAAAAAACATCTTTCTCCCCCTCACTTATAAATGGAAGATTGGTGGAGATGGAGACTTGGAGCAACCATGAAGTAACATGGTGGCTAAATAAGCATTGGGAGACTTAGCAGGTTGTAGAAGGCACAACCGAGAGGATAACGAAGATAAATCTGTGTGAATGGGATCTGCTAGCCATTGTCACCTATTAATGGAGGTATTTGCAAACCCTAAACCAACTCTCTGTTAACATTAAGCATTTGGGAGGGACATTATACTATGGATCTTCGCAAGAGAAGGGTGAACGGTTGAAGCTAACAAGAGATTGAAGCTCAAAAACGACCATCGGCTTTGGTGTTTTCTCCAACCCTAATCACGATTTTTTTTTTTGCATTCACCATTTCATCATACCTTCTTGAGCTTGAATTTTGCTTATCTCATGCTTTCTTACAAGATTTGAGAAATTTCTTGAGATCTAGGATTTCTCACCAAATTAGGGTTTTTGGGGGATTTTTGCCAAAATTGATTCCATAATCTTCTTCCTTATGCTTCCTCCTACTCACTCATGCATTGGTTAACTCTCAAACCATGGGATTAGGGTTTCTTGACCTTTTTTTTCCAATTTGGAGGTTTTTCCAAAATTAGGGTTTGCTCTTACAATTTCATAAGATTGGCATTGTTTTGCCCCTTGTGTAGTGTTCTCTTGTCTTACGTGCTCTCTTGAAGATCGTTTCTACCATGTGTGGGTGGAACAATAGAGAGCAAATGGAAGGGAACATGGGTACGTCAAAGAGTAGTGACAAGCACAACATACCCTGTGTAGTGTTCTCTTGTCCTACGTGCTCTCTTGAAGATTGTTTCTACCATGTGTGGGTGGAACCATAGAGAGAAGATGGAAGGGAACATGAGCACTTGAGAGGGTAGTGTGAGTTGGTGGCCGAAATGCCTACAAACTATTGGTGGCCGAAATGCCTATAAACTATGTGTAGCAGAAATGCTTATGGAACACCAGGCTATCTATGCCTGCGCGAGTGATTGTTTTATCTTGTTACTTGAGCCCACCTCTCATCCAAAGTGTGTGGTCAGAGTACCAACACGGAGTGCAAGTGGTAAAGTGGACATGATACCTGGTTGGCAAGGGACTTATGTGTACGCCAAGGGCCATGTGGATTGGCATTAATTTGGGATTTCTTACCAAAATTAGAGTCTCCACCTAAAATTTTTGAGGTCCAAGGTGTAACTTCTTTTCCCCACGTTCTCCTCTATCCATACATGCCACCCTTGCTACATTCTTGAAGGGAAATTAGGGTTTCTTGGAAACTTTGTTGTTTTTGGGAAATTTTTGCAAATCAGGGTTTATGGCAGTCATTTTCTAAAATTTATCATTGCCAATAGCCTTCTACACTATCTCAATACCCCATTCTACTAGCGCATAAGCAAACTTTGAAGATCTTGAAACTTTGTTTCTTCATAAAGCATGTGTTTTAAGCTCCTATGAACCCTCTCCCTCCCTTATGTTCAAGAATTTCAATCCATTTCATGGGGAAATAAAGGTTTTATCAAAATTAAGGTTTTGGAATGATTGGGATTGAACTCTCTTCATAAGTGTGTCAATCATGCTTTCTCATACCATAATTCACCCTTATATCCACAAACTTCATTGTATCACACACTAATTAGGGTTTCTCAAAAATCAAGGTTTCTTGAGTGCATTCGGTGCTGCATTGATTCCTTGCATTACACTCTCACCCTAATGTGGCGATTGAGTTTGGTGGTGTGTGGCAATATGGGAGATTGATCTTGTGGAAAGAATACTGTAAATCGTCACTTGGCATGAGTCATGCTAAGATTTGGACTGTAAGCTCCTATACATTACTCTCTTTACATTTCTAGCATTTCCATTGTGCAGTCTCAATTCAAATAAGCACTAGTATATCTAGCATGTGGAGAGGGTACCCTTGGCATTGGTGGTTGAGAGGCCAAGGGGGAGCATGCTTGAACTCTCCTTGTCCTAAGTGCTTTTGGAAAAGTAGCACAAGGAGGGAGATTATGTACATGGTGATCAAGACATGGCCTCAATCCTTGCCATTGGATTCCAAACTTTGGTAAGGGGGTGAGAAAGCTTGGCTAGGAAACTGGCAAAGTAAAATCTCTTCATTGACTTGCTACATCGAATCAAATTAGCAATAGTTATATGTATACAAGTGGGAATGAATTGAAATGCAATTGACAAATCAATGGGGTTTTATAAGGAGGCATAGTTGGCATTATTGGGCACATTGATATTAGATATAGTGATTGAGATTGGCTCATAAATGCACTAAGGTCATGCCAAAATTTTTCCAAAGTCTAGTCAAAATGCCTTGGATGGATGCGATTTGGATGCATTATGATGCTTTAGATATGCCGGGATGCATACATGCAGTGGTTTGCAAGTTGGTTGCTTACATGTTAACAATTTGACATAATCTATAGTTTTTAGAAAAGTGTGATTCGATCTGGGAGATTTTGGACTAAACCTGAATTGAATATTAGGATTTATTCCACACCATTAAGGATTCCCATAGAGCCCTCAACTACCTTTTGTTTTCAAGTTAATGAGCTATGCCCGTTTCTATAATACCGCATACCATGTTTGGACAAAATTTGAGCCAAGTCTCAGATCATAAATTTAACTTCACCATTGCGTTCTCCACTAGGCAAATACCTTAACCACCAAGCTTTAACTCATTTGGAGCATTGGAGTACAAGCGGTGCACCAGGCTATCACTATTTGACTGTAGGAAAAAGTCAAAACAATGTCATTTAGAGGGTTGATGAAACCAAAATTAACATCATACCCCTTATCCTAACACCTTCCCATAGAGTCCTAGAACACCGAAATCTGACATCCTATCACAAAATTGCCAGAACAACCTATTATGGCTGCCGATATAAAGCCAAAAGGTAGACCTAGAAAGCTATCATTAGCAATGGTGGAGGATATGGAAGGGGAGGAATTGATGGAACACGACACTATGGACACAATGGAAGAGCTTGAAGAGCAAATTCTTTGGGAATCACTCTAAAAATTCCTCTTAATCCATGGGTCAAACTTCAAAGGGAGTTGAAGAGGATGCTAAGGTGGGTAGTGCCCATAAGAGCACCTCTATAAGTTCGCAAGCCATTTCAAATGACTATTGCTTGTGAGTAAACTTGATTTTAAGCCACTCATGGTAGATACATGGAGTGGTGTAGAGAAAAGGATGTCCAAGAAAGCTCTATCACCGATAGGAACAAATCAAGGGAGCTATTAAGGAGAGGTACTTGCCTTTAGACTTTAAACCCTAAAAAGATCAATGAGCTTTATAGCCTGACCCAAAAGAACTCCTCAGTGGATGCTTACTACTCCCAATTTGTTAGGCCCAAGAAGTATGCTCCAACTATGACCTTGGCTCAATCCATTAGCCAATTTGTACAAGTTTTTAACCCCTCTCCTCAACCATCGTCTAGACTCCATGCAGTCGACTAGCTTTTAGGATGTGATTTTTTGAGCTAGATGTTTAGAAGATGAGTTGAAGGATAGAAATAGCAACAACTTTAGGAAAAGACCTTACCTTGAATCGTCCAATGCAGGGTGACCTTCTGGATTGCCCTTCAATCATTAGTGGTCAAATTTCATGGCCATTGTTGCCTCGCTCGCGAAAACCTTACACAATGACCTAGCATGGCAAAGAGGAATGACTACAATTGCCACCTACCAGGTCACCGACATGTTAATGCCCTCTTCTACCCAAGGCTGAACCTTTCAAAATTACCTCCTCTAAACTTTCCCAAGAACCCACAAACTGATCCTAGGAGAAGATCTGCTTCCATTCAACAACCCGGTCAAGTAAGAAATGGAGTTCACAGCCCCAAAGGTGGGTATCATTCAAGAGGTTGTGGAAGAGGAAGAGTTGCTATGATCCAAGCTAACGAAAAAACCCTTGAAGATGAAGAGGAGGATAGAGCCTAGGTTCATGTTGAAAGAGCACCAAGGTGAAAATAAACAATTTTCAGTGATCCAGACACCAGCATCATATCATGGTAAACATTTTAAATTGTTGATTGATTATAGAAGTACTCATTCATTTCCTTCACCAAAGTGCATCAGACAATTAGGTCTTAATAAAAACCATCCAAGAAAATGGCATCGAGCTAGCTAGTGGCAAGGAAGTAATTTACCAATATACCATAGGAGATCTAGAGTTTGATAAAACCCATCCATGAAAATGGCATCGAGCTAGATAATGACAAGGAAGTACTTTCCCAATATACCATAGGAGATATAGAGTTTGATCTTATTGGCAAACTAACGAGTTGCTATTTCCATATGATGCCCCTGGATATTCATTTCTTGGAATGGATTGGCTAAAAGAATAAAAGCCCACCATCCACTGTGAGAATGGAGAAATCTCATTTAAGGATGCCAAAAATGAAGAAGTAGTGGCTTCAGGGAGGACTGGTAGACCCAGCTTACAGCTAGTCAAGGGCAGTAAGTTACTAATGGGTATCAGGAAGAATTAAAGGATGTTTGTTGTAAAACTCAACAAGGTAGAGAAAGATACTATAGGGAGTAAACCTGACTGGATATAAGACTACAAAGATCTCTTTCCAAAGGAACTTACCTAGATGCCCACAAAGGTAAATTTACCATGAGATTGAGCTTATTCACGGAGCACAACCTGTGGCAAAAAGGGTATATAAAATGTTAGTTCCAGAGTCAATAGAACTCAAGGAATAACTTTGATCGATGTTAGAGAAAACGTTCATCAAACCAAGTGTATTGCCTTGGGGAGCTTCAGTCCTATTTCAAAAGAAGAAGGATGGAACCTTACGATTATGCATTGACTATAGGGGTCTAAATTAACTCACTCTAAAAAATAAGTATTCAATCCCTAAGATTGTCAAACTTTTAGATCGATTTCACGAAGACCAAGTCTTCACCAAGATTGATTTAAAGTCTGGTTATTATCAGATTAGATTCAAGGAGGAGGGAAGACACCCCAAAGATAACATTCAACTCCATATATGGGCATTGTGAATACACCGTGATGATGACATTTGGGTTGACTAATTCCCCAGCAACTTGCAATAGGCTCATGCAAGATATATTCAAGAAGCAGCTAGATAAATTACCTTGGTGTTCTTTGACTCACAAAATTTTGGTCTCAAATTACTAGGAAGGGCATATCTTGTATACATGCTCCAAATACCTAGAGTCTCATAACCTCTGTGCTGGAAAAAAGGAAGGCCCAAAGATAATTCTCTACATTGGCATTGCCTAGGAAATCTATAGACACCTGCACTAGCTTGATATTGTCAAGGGATTTGACCAACCCTTGCATTGATTGGCACAACAATTGGAGCACGGACAGGACTCAAAGGATTGTAATGACGCAACAACCTTTAGATTAGGTCTAGGACCATGGTCATGGGATCAGGTATAA
Organism: Cibotium barometz; assembly: GCF_041138505.1. Taxonomy (NCBI): domain Eukaryota; kingdom Viridiplantae; phylum Streptophyta; class Polypodiopsida; order Cyatheales; family Cibotiaceae; genus Cibotium; species Cibotium barometz. The sequence continues at coordinate 36,898,496 of NC_141097.1, read as the reverse complement.
AAGGGGCTCATGGGTTGTCATTTGTACCTTTTATGAACTTTCATGATCTTTGGACATTTGTATGTCCTTGGAGCCTTTGGCTAGCATAGGCTTATAGAAGGATATTTCCATCCTCTCGCTGCTGCTGAGAGGTTAACTCACTTAGGCATCATGGCTCTTTGTATGAGATTATCTCCTTAATCTTGCATTAATTAATGTGGTGATTATCCCATATCTCAGCTTTATTATCACTTCATTCCAATCGGTACTAGAGCTCTTGGCTCGATTTGAGCAAATTTCTATAGAATGCAAGAGTTCTTGATTTTCTTGAAAACTTTGTTACATGAATGAAGTGCTTCAAGCTGATTATACATGGATTAGTGGTGGCCATGAAGATCATGGAGCTTGGCCACAAGATTTGATGTCATTTTGGGAGAAATTGCATCAATTTTGGAGAAATTTTGATGACCGAGCACATTTTGGATCAAAATTTGATTAGGACAGGCAAAGTTTCGAGGTGTGGACTTGCAAAAAAAAAAACATCTTTCTCCCCCTCACTTATAAATGGAAGATTGGTGGAGATGGAGACTTGGAGCAACCATGAAGTAACATGGTGGCTAAATAAGCATTGGGAGACTTAGCAGGTTGTAGAAGGCACAACCGAGAGGATAACGAAGATAAATCTGTGTGAATGGGATCTGCTAGCCATTGTCACCTATTAATGGAGGTATTTGCAAACCCTAAACCAACTCTCTGTTAACATTAAGCATTTGGGAGGGACATTATACTATGGATCTTCGCAAGAGAAGGGTGAACGGTTGAAGCTAACAAGAGATTGAAGCTCAAAAACGACCGTCGGCTTTGGTGTTTTCTCCAACCCTAATCACGATTTTTTTTTTTGCATTCACCATTTCATCATACCTTCTTGAGCTTGAATTTTGCTTATCTCATGCTTTCTTACAAGATTTGAGAAATTTCTTGAGATCTAGGATTTCTCACCAAATTAGGGTTTTTGGGGGATTTTTGCCAAAATTGATTCCATAATCTTCTTCCTTATGCTTCCTCCTACTCACTCATGCATTGGTTAACTCTCAAACCATGGGATTAGGGTTTCTTGACCTTTTTTTTCCAATTTGGAGGTTTTTCCAAAATTAGGGTTTGCTCTTACAATTTCATAAGATTGGCATTGTTTTGCCCCTTGTGTAGTGTTCTCTTGTCTTACGTGCTCTCTTGAAGATCGTTTCTACCATGTGTGGGTGGAACAATAGAGAGCAAATGGAAGGGAACATGGGTACGTCAAAGAGTAGTGACAAGCACAACATACCCTGTGTAGTGTTCTCTTGTCCTACGTGCTCTCTTGAAGATTGTTTCTACCATGTGTGGGTGGAACCATAGAGAGAAGATGGAAGGGAACATGAGCACTTGAGAGGGTAGTGTGAGTTGGTGGCCGAAATGCCTACAAACTATTGGTGGCCGAAATGCCTATAAACTATGTGTAGCAGAAATGCTTATGGAACACCAGGCTATCTATGCCTGCGCGAGTGATTGTTTTATCTTGTTACTTGAGCCCACCTCTCATCCAAAGTGTGTGGTCAGAGTACCAACACGGAGTGCAAGTGGTAAAGTGGACATGATACCTGGTTGGCAAGGGACTTATGTGTACGCCAAGGGCCATGTGGATTGGCATTAATTTGGGATTTCTTACCAAAATTAGAGTCTCCACCTAAAATTTTTGAGGTCCAAGGTGTAACTTCTTTTCCCCACGTTCTCCTCTATCCATACATGCCACCCTTGCTACATTCTTGAAGGGAAATTAGGGTTTCTTGGAAACTTTGTTGTTTTTGGGAAATTTTTGCAAATCAGGGTTTATGGCAGTCATTTTCTAAAATTTATCATTGCCAATAGCCTTCTACACTATCTCAATACCCCATTCTACTAGCGCATAAGCAAACTTTGAAGATCTTGAAACTTTGTTTCTTCATAAAGCATGTGTTTTAAGCTCCTATGAACCCTCTCCCTCCCTTATGTTCAAGAATTTCAATCCATTTCATGGGGAAATAAAGGTTTTATCAAAATTAAGGTTTTGGAATGATTGGGATTGAACTCTCTTCATAAGTGTGTCAATCATGCTTTCTCATACCATAATTCACCCTTATATCCACAAACTTCATTGTATCACACACTAATTAGGGTTTCTCAAAAATCAAGGTTTCTTGAGTGCATTCGGTGCTGCATTGATTCCTTGCATTACACTCTCACCCTAATGTGGCGATTGAGTTTGGTGGTGTGTGGCAATATGGGAGATTGATCTTGTGGAAAGAATACTGTAAATCGTCACTTGGCATGAGTCATGCTAAGATTTGGACTGTAAGCTCCTATACATTACTCTCTTTACATTTCTAGCATTTCCATTGTGCAGTCTCAATTCAAATAAGCACTAGTATATCTAGCATGTGGAGAGGGTACCCTTGGCATTGGTGGTTGAGAGGCCAAGGGGGAGCATGCTTGAACTCTCCTTGTCCTAAGTGCTTTTGGAAAAGTAGCACAAGGAGGGAGATTATGTACATGGTGATCAAGACATGGCCTCAATCCTTGCCATTGGATTCCAAACTTTGGTAAGGGGGTGAGAAAGCTTGGCTAGGAAACTGGCAAAGTAAAATCTCTTCATTGACTTGCTACATCGAATCAAATTAGCAATAGTTATATGTATACAAGTGGGAATGAATTGAAATGCAATTGACAAATCAATGGGGTTTTATAAGGAGGCATAGTTGGCATTATTGGGCACATTGATATTAGATATAGTGATTGAGATTGGCTCATAAATGCACTAAGGTCATGCCAAAATTTTTCCAAAGTCTAGTCAAAATGCCTTGGATGGATGCGATTTGGATGCATTATGATGCTTTAGATATGCCGGGATGCATACATGCAGTGGTTTGCAAGTTGGTTGCTTACATGTTAACAATTTGACATAATCTATAGTTTTTAGAAAAGTGTGATTCGATCTGGGAGATTTTGGACTAAACCTGAATTGAATATTAGGATTTATTCCACACCATTAAGGATTCCCATAGAGCCCTCAACTACCTTTTGTTTTCAAGTTAATGAGCTATGCCCGTTTCTATAATACCGCATACCATGTTTGGACAAAATTTGAGCCAAGTCTCAGATCATAAATTTGACTTCACCATTGCGTTCTCCACTAGGCAAATACCTTAACCACCAAGCTTTAACTCATTTGGGGCATTGGAGTACAAGCGGTGCACCAGGCTATCACTATTTGACTGTAGGAAAAAGTCAAAACAATGTCATTTAGAGGGTTGATCAAACCAAAATTAACATCATACCCCTTATCCTAACACCTTCCCATAGAGTCCTAGAACACCGAAATCTGACATCCTATCACAGAATTGCCAGAACAACCTATTATGGCTGCCGATATAAAGCTAAAAGGTAGACCTAGAAAGCTATCATTAGCAATGGTGGAGGATATGGAAGGGGAGGAATTGATGGAACACGACACTATGGACACAATGGAAGAGCTTGAAGAGCAAATTCTTTGGGAATCACTCTAAAAATTCCTCTTAATCCATGGGTCAAACTTCAAAGGGAGTTGAAGAGGATGCTAAGGTGGGTAGTGCCCATAAGAGCACCTCTATAAGTTCGCAAGCCATTTCAAATGACTATTGCTTGTGAGTAAACTTGATTTTAAGCCACTCATGGTAGATACATGGAGTGGTGTAGAGAAAAGGATGTCCAAGAAAGCTCTATCACCGATAGGAACAAATCAAGGGAGCTATTAAGGAGAGGTACTTGCCTTTAGACTTTAAACCCTAAAAAGATCAATGAGCTTTATAGCCTGACCCAAAAGAACTCCTCAGTGGATGCTTACTACTCCCAATTTGTTAGGCCCAAGAAGTATGCTCCAACTATGACCTTGGCTCAATCCATTAGCCAATTTGTACAAGTTTTTAACCCCTCTCCTCAACCATCGTCTAGACTCCATGCAGTCGACTAGCTTTTAGGATGTGATTTTTTGAGCTAGATGTTTAGAAGATGAGTTGAAGGATAGAAATAGCAACAACTTTAGGAAAAGACCTTACCTTGAATCGTCCAATGCAGGGTGACCTTCTGGATTGCCCTTCAATCATTAGTGGTCAAATTTCATGGCCATTGTTGCCTCGCTCGCGAAAACCTTACACAATGACCTAGCATGGCAAAGAGGAATGACTACAATTGCCACCTACCAGGTCACCGACATGTTAATGCCCTCTTCTACCCAAGGCTGAACCTTTCAAAATTACCTCCTCTAAACTTTCCCAAGAACCCACAAACTGATCCTAGGAGAAGATCTGCTTCCATTCAACAACCCGGTCAAGTAAGAAATGGAGTTCACAGCCCCAAAGGTGGGTATCATTCAAGAGGTTGTGGAAGAGGAAGAGTTGCTATGATCCAAGCTAACGAAAAAACCCTTGAAGATGAAGAGGAGGATAGAGCCTAGGTTCATGTTGAAAGAGCACCAAGGTGAAAATAAACAATTTTCAGTGATCCAGACACCAGCATCATATCATGGTAAACATTTTAAATTGTTGATTGATTATAGAAGTACTCATTCATTTCCTTCACCAAAGTGCATCAGACAATTAGGTCTTAATAAAAACCATCCAAGAAAATGGCATCGAGCTAGCTAGTGGCAAGGAAGTAATTTACCAATATACCATAGGAGATCTAGAGTTTGATAAAACCCATCCATGAAAATGGCATCGAGCTAGATAATGACAAGGAAGTACTTTCCCAATATACCATAGGAGATATAGAGTTTGATCTTATTGGCAAACTAACGAGTTGCTATTTCCATATGATGCCCCTGGATATTCATTTCTTGGAATGGATTGGCTAAAAGAATAAAAGCCCACCATCCACTGTGAGAATGGAGAAATCTCATTTAAGGATGCCAAAAATGAAGAAGTAGTGGCTTCAGGGAGGACTGGTAGACCCAGCTTACAGCTAGTCAAGGGCAGTAAGTTACTAATGGGTATCAGGAAGAATTAAAGGATGTTTGTTGTAAAACTCAACAAGGTAGAGAAAGATACTATAGGGAGTAAACCTGACTGGATATAAGACTACAAAGATCTCTTTCCAAAGGAACTTACCTAGATGCCCACAAAGGTAAATTTACCATGAGATTGAGCTTATTCACGGAGCACAACCTGTGGCAAAAAGGGTATATAAAATGTTAGTTCCAGAGTCAATAGAACTCAAGGAATAACTTTGACCGATGTTAGAGAAAACGTTCATCAAACCAAGTGTATTGCCTTGGGGAGATTCAGTCCTATTTCAAAAGAAGAAGGATGGAACCTTACGATTATGCATTGACTATAGGGGTCTAAATTAACTCACTCTAAAAAATAAGTATTCAATCCCTAAGATTGTCAAACTTTTAGATCGATTTCACGAAGACCAAGTCTTCACCAAGATTGATTTAAAGTCTGGTTATTATCAGATTAGATTCAAGGAGGAGGGAAGACACCCCAAAGATAACATTCAACTCCATATATGGGCATTGTGAATACACCGTGATGATGACATTTGGGTTGACTAATTCCCCAGCAACTTGCAATAGGCTCATGCAAGATATATTCAAGAAGCAGCTAGATAAATTACCTTGGTGTTCTTTGACTCACAAAATTTTGGTCTCAGATTACTAGGAAGGGCATATCTTGTATACATGCTCCAAATACCTAGAGTCTCATAACCTCTGTGCTGGAAAAAAGGAAGGCCCAAAGATAATTCTCTACATTGGCATTGCCTAGGAAATCTATAGACACCTGCACTAGCTTGATATTGTCAAGGGATTTGACCAACCCTTGCATTGATTGGCACAACAATTGGAGCACGGATCCCTATCCTTCTGAGTTGGGTCAGGACTCAAAGGATTGTAATGACGCAACAACCTTTAGATTAGGTCTAGGACCATGGTCATGGGATCAGGTATAAAAGGGGCTCATGGGTTGTCATTTGTACCTTTTATGAACTTTTATGATCTTTGGACATTTGTATGTCCTTGGAGCCTTTGGCTAGCATAGGCTTATAGAAGGATATTTCCATCCTCTCGCTGCTGCTGAGAGGTTAACTCACTTAGGCATCATGGCTCTTTGTATGAGATTATCTCCTTAATCTTGCATTAATTAATGTGGTGATTATCCCATATCTCAGCTTTATTATCACTTCATTCCAATCGGTACTAGAGCTCTTGGCTCGATTTGAGCAAATTTCTATAGAATGCAAGAGTTCTTGATTTTCTTGAAAACTTTGTTACATGAATGAAGTGCTTCAAGCTGATTATACATGGATTAGTGGTGGCCATGAAGATCATGGAGCTTGGCCACAAGATTTGATGTCATTTTGGGAGAAATTGCATCAATTTTGGAGAAATTTTGATGACCGAGCACATTTTGGATCAAAATTTGATTAGGACAGGCAAAGTTTCGAGGTGTGGACTTGCAAAAAAAAAAACATCTTTCTCCCCCTCACTTATAAATGGAAGATTGGTGGAGATGGAGACTTGGAGCAACCATGAAGTAACATGGTGGCTAAATAAGCATTGGGAGACTTAGCAGGTTGTAGAAGGCACAACCGAGAGGATAACGAAGATAAATCTGTGTGAATGGGATCTGCTAGCCATTGTCACCTATTAATGGAGGTATTTGCAAACCCTAAACCAACTCTCTGTTAACATTAAGCATTTGGGAGGGACATTATACTATGGATCTTCGCAAGAGAAGGGTGAACGGTTGAAGCTAACAAGAGATTGAAGCTCAAAAACGACCGTCGGCTTTGGTGTTTTCTCCAACCCTAATCACGATTTTTTTTTTTTGCATTCACCATTTCATCATACCTTCTTGAGCTTGAATTTTGCTTATCTCATGCTTTCTTACAAGATTTGAGAAATTTCTTGAGATCTAGGATTTCTCACCAAATTAGGGTTTTTGGGGGATTTTTGCCAAAATTGATTCCATAATCTTCTTCCTTATGCTTCCTCCTACTCACTCATGCATTGGTTAACTCTCAAACCATGGGATTAGGGTTTCTTGACCTTTTTTTTCCAATTTGGAGGTTTTTCCAAAATTAGGGTTTGCTCTTACAATTTCATAAGATTGGCATTGTTTTGCCCCTTGTGTAGTGTTCTCTTGTCTTACGTGCTCTCTTGAAGATCGTTTCTACCATGTGTGGGTGGAACAATAGAGAGCAAATGGAAGGGAACATGGGTACGTCAAAGAGTAGTGACAAGCACAACATACCCTGTGTAGTGTTCTCTTGTCCTACGTGCTCTCTTGAAGATTGTTTCTACCATGTGTGGGTGGAACCATAGAGAGAAGATGGAAGGGAACATGAGCACTTGAGAGGGTAGTGTGAGTTGGTGGCCGAAATGCCTACAAACTATTGGTGGCCGAAATGCCTATAAACTATGTGTAGCAGAAATGCTTATGGAACACCAGGCTATCTATGCCTGCGCGAGTGATTGTTTTATCTTGTTACTTGAGCCCACCTCTCATCCAAAGTGTGTGGTCAGAGTACCAACACGGAGTGCAAGTGGTAAAGTGGACATGATACCTGGTTGGCAAGGGACTTATGTGTACGCCAAGGGTCATGTGGATTGGCATTAATTTGGGATTTCTTACCAAAATTAGAGTCTCCACCTAAAATTTTTGAGGTCCAAGGTGTAACTTCTTTTCCCCACGTTCTCCTCTATCCATACATGCCACCCTTGCTACATTCTTGAAGGGAAATTAGGGTTTCTTGGAAACTTTGTTGTTTTTGGGAAATTTTTGCAAATCAGGGTTTATGGCAGTCATTTTCTAAAATTTATCATTGCCAATAGCCTTCTACACTATCTCAATACCCCATTCTACTAGCGCATAAGCAAACTTTGAAGATCTTGAAACTTTGTTTCTTCATAAAGCATGTGTTTTAAGCTCCTATGAACCCTCTCCCTCCCTTATGTTCAAGAATTTCAATCCATTTCATGGGGAAATAAAGGTTTTATCAAAATTAAGGTTTTGGAATGATTGGGATTGAACTCTCTTCATAAGTGTGTCAATCATGCTTTCTCATACCATAATTCACCCTTATATCCACAAACTTCATTGTATCACACACTAATTAGGGTTTCTCAAAAATCAAGGTTTCTTGAGTGCATTCGGTGCTGCATTGATTCCTTGCATTACACTCTCACCCTAATGTGGCGATTGAGTTTGGTGGTGTGTGGCAATATGGGAGATTGATCTTGTGGAAAGAATACTGTAAATCGTCACTTGGCATGAGTCATGCTAAGATTTGGACTGTAAGCTCCTATACATTACTCTCTTTACATTTCTAGCATTTCCATTGTGCAGTCTCAATTCAAATAAGCACTAGTATATCTAGCATGTGGAGAGGGTACCCTTGGCATTGGTGGTTGAGAGGCCAAGGGGGAGCATGCTTGAACTCTCCTTGTCCTAAGTGCTTTTGGAAAAGTAGCACAAGGAGGGAGATTATGTACATGGTGATCAAGACATGGCCTCAATCCTTGCCATTGGATTCTAAACTTTGGTAAGGGGGTGAGAAAGCTTGGCTAGGAAACTGGCAAAGTAAAATCTCTTCATTGACTTGCTACATCGAATCAAATTAGCAATAGTTATATGTATACAAGTGGGAATGAATTGAAATGCAATTGACAAATCAATGGGGTTTTATAAGGAGGCATAGTTGGCATTATTGGGCACATTGATATTAGATATAGTGATTGAGATTGGCTCATAAATGCACTAAGGTCATGCCAAAATTTTTCCAAAGTCTAGTCAAAATGCCTTGGATGGGTGCGATTTGGATGCATTATGATGCTTTAGATATGCCGGGATGCATACATGCAGTGGTTTGCAAGTTGGTTGCTTACATGTTAACAATTTGACATAATCTATAGTTTTTAGAAAAGTGTGATTCGATCTGGGAGATTTTGGACTAAACCTGAATTGAATATTAGGATTTATTCCACACCATTAAGGATTCCCATAGAGCCCTCAACTACCTTTTGTTTTCAAGTTAATGAGCTATGCCCGTTTCTATAATACCGCATACCATGTTTGGACAAAATTTGAGCCAAGTCTCAGATCATAAATTTAACTTCACCATTGCGTTCTCCACTAGGCAAATACCTTAACCACCAAGCTTTAACTCATTTGGAGCATTGGAGTACAAGCGGTGCACCAGGCTATCACTATTTGACTGTAGGAAAAAGTCAAAACAATGTCATTTAGAGGGTTGATGAAACCAAAATTAACATCATACCCCTTATCCTAACACCTTCCCATAGAGTCCTAGAACACCGAAATCTGACATCCTATCACAAAATTGCCAGAACAACCTATTATGGCTGCCGATATAAAGCCAAAAGGTAGACCTAGAAAGCTATCATTAGCAATGGTGGAGGATATGGAAGGGGAGGAATTGATGGAACACGACACTATGGACACAATGGAAGAGCTTGAAGAGCAAATTCTTTGGGAATCACTCTAAAAATTCCTCTTAATCCATGGGTCAAACTTCAAAGGGAGTTGAAGAGGATGCTAAGGTGGGTAGTGCCCATAAGAGCACCTCTATAAGTTCGCAAGCCATTTCAAATGACTATTGCTTGTGAGTAAACTTGATTTTAAGCCACTCATGGTAGATACATGGAGTGGTGTAGAGAAAAGGATGTCCAAGAAAGCTCTATCACCTATAGGAACAAATCAAGGGAGCTATTAAGGAGAGGTACTTGCCTTTAGACTTTAAACCCTAAAAAGATCAATGAGCTTTATAGCCTGACCCAAAAGAACTCCTCAGTGGATGCTTACTACTCCCAATTTGTTAGGCCCAAGAAGTATGCTCCAACTATGACCTTGGCTCAATCCATTAGCCAATTTGTACAAGTTTTTAACCCCTCTCCTCAACCATCGTCTAGACTCCATGCAGTCGACTAGCTTTTAGGATGTGATTTTTTGAGCTAGATGTTTAGAAGATGAGTTGAAGGATAGAAATAGCAACAACTTTAGGAAAAGACCTTACCTTGAATCGTCCAATGCAGGGTGACCTTCTGGATTGCCCTTCAATCATTAGTGGTCAAATTTCATGGCCATTGTTGCCTCGCTCGCGAAAACCTTACACAATGACCTAGCATGGCAAAGAGGAATGACTACAATTGCCACCTACCAGGTCACCGACATGTTAATGCCCTCTTCTACCCAAGGCTGAACCTTTCAAAATTACCTCCTCTAAACTTTCCCAAGAACCCACAAACTGATCCTAGGAGAAGATCTGCTTCCATTCAACAACCCGGTCAAGTAAGAAATGGAGTTCACAGCCCCAAAGGTGGGTATCATTCAAGAGGTTGTGGAAGAGGAAGAGTTGCTATGATCCAAGCTAACGAAAAAACCCTTGAAGATGAAGAGGAGGATAGAGCCTAGGTTCATGTTGAAAGAGCACCAAGGTGAAAATAAACAATTTTCAGTGATCCAGACACCAGCATCATATCATGGTAAACATTTTAAATTGTTGATTGATTATAGAAGTACTCATTCATTTCCTTCACCAAAGTGCATCAAACAATTAGGTCTTAATAAAAACCATCCAAGAAAATGGCATCGAGCTAGCTAGTGGCAAGGAAGTAATTTACCAATATACCATAGGAGATCTAGAGTTTGATAAAACCCATCCATGAAAATGGCATCGAGCTAGATAATGACAAGGAAGTACTTTCCCAATATACCATAGGAGATATAGAGTTTGATCTTATTGGCAAACTAACGAGTTGCTATTTCCATATGATGCCCCTGGATATTCATTTCTTGGAATGGATTGGCTAAAAGAATAAAAGCCCACCATCCACTGTGAGAATGGAGAAATCTCATTTAAGGATGCCAAAAATGAAGAAGTAGTGGCTTCAGGGAGGACTGGTAGACCCAGCTTACAGCTAGTCAAGGGCAGTAAGTTACTAATGGGTATCAGGAAGAATTAAAGGATGTTTGTTGTAAAACTCAACAAGGTAGAGAAAGATACTATAGGGAGTAAACCTGACTGGATATAAGACTACAAAGATCTCTTTCCAAAGGAACTTACCTAGATGCCCACAAAGGTAAATTTACCATGAGATTGAGCTTATTCACGGAGCACAACCTGTGGCAAAAAGGGTATATAAAATGTTAGTTCCAGAGTCAATAGAACTCAAGGAATAACTTTGACCGATGTTAGAGAAAACGTTCATCAAACCAAGTGTATTGCCTTGGGGAGCTTCAGTCCTATTTCAAAAGAAGAAGGATGGAACCTTACGATTATGCATTGACTATAGGGGTCTAAATTAACTCACTCTAAAAAATAAGTATTCAATCCCTAAGATTGTCAAACTTTTAGATCGATTTCACGAAGACCAAGTCTTCACCAAGATTGATTTAAAGTCTGGTTATTATCAGATTAGATTCAAGGAGGAGGGAAGACACCCCAAAGATAACATTCAACTCCATATATGGGCATTGTGAATACACCGTGATGATGACATTTGGGTTGACTAATTCCCTAGCAACTTGCAATAGGCTCATGCAAGATATATTCAAGAAGCAGCTAGATAAATTACCTTGGTGTTCTTTGACTCACAAAATTTTGGTCTCAGATTACTAGGAAGGGCATATCTTGTATACATGCTCCAAATACCTAGAGTCTCATAACCTCTGTGCTGGAAAAAAGGAAGGCCCAAAGATAATTCTCTACATTGGCATTGCCTAGGAAATCTATAGACACCTGCACTAGCTTGATATTGTCAAGGGATTTGACCAACCCTTGCATTGATTGACACAACAATTGGAGCACGGATCCCTATCCTTCTGAGTTGGGTCAGGACTCAAAGGATTGTAATGACGCAACAACCTTTAGATTAGGTCTAGGACCATGGTCATGGGATCAGGTATAAAAGGGGCTCATGGGTTGTCATTTGTACCTTTTATGAACTTTTATGATCTTTGGACATTTGTATGTCCTTGGAGCCTTTGGCTAGCATAGGCTTATAGAAGGATATTTCCATCCTCTCGCTGCTGCTGAGAGGTTAACTCACTTAGGCATCATGGCTCTTTGTATGAGATTATCTCCTTAATCTTGCATTAATTAATGTGGTGATTATCCCATATCTCAGCTTTATTATCACTTCATTCCAATCGGTACTAGAGCTCTTGGCTCGATTTGAGCAAATTTCTATAGAATGCAAGAGTTCTTGATTTTCTTGAAAACTTTGTTACATGAATGAAGTGCTTCAAGCTGATTATACATGGATTAGTGGTGGCCATGAAGATCATGGAGCTTGGCCACAAGATTTGATGTCATTTTGGGAGAAATTGCATCAATTTTGGAGAAATTTTGATGACCGAGCACATTTTGGATCAAAATTTGATTAGGACAGGCAAAGTTTCGAGGTGTGGACTTGCAAAAAAAAAAACATCTTTCTCCCCCTCACTTATAAATGGAAGATTGGTGGAGATGGAGACTTGGAGCAACCATGAAGTAACATGGTGGCTAAATAAGCATTGGGAGACTTAGCAGGTTGTAGAAGGCACAACCGAGAGGATAACGAAGATAAATCTGTGTGAATGGGATCTCCTAGCCATTGTCACCTATTAATGGAGGTATTTGCAAACCCTAAACCAACTCTCTGTTAACATTAAGCATTTGGGAGGGACATTATACTATGGATCTTTGCAAGAGAAGGGTGAACGGTTGAAGCTAACAAGAGATTGAAGCTCAAAAACGACCGTCGGCTTTGGTGTTTTCTCCAACCCTAATCACGATTTTTTTTTTTGCATTCACCATTTCATCATACCTTCTTGAGCTTGAATTTTGCTTATCTCATGCTTTCTTACAAGATTTGAGAAATTTCTTGAGATCTAGGATTTCTCACCAAATTAGGGTTTTTGGGGGATTTTTGCCAAAATTGATTTCATAATCTTCTTCCTTATGCTTCCTCCTACTCACTCATGCATTGGTTAACTCTCAAACCATGGGATTAGGGTTTCTTGACCTTTTTTTTCCAATTTGGAGGTTTTTCCAAAATTAGGGTTTGCTCTTACAATTTCATAAGATTGGCATTGTTTTGCCCCTTGTGTAGTGTTCTCTTGTCTTACGTGCTCTCTTGAAGATCGTTTCTACCATGTGTGGGTGGAACAATAGAGAGCAAATGGAAGGGAACATGGGTACGTCAAAGAGTAGTGACAAGCACAACATACCCTGTGTAGTGTTCTCTTGTCCTACGTGCTCTCTTGAAGATTGTTTCTACCATGTGTGGGTGGAACCATAGAGAGAAGATGGAAGGGAACATGAGCACTTGAGAGGGTAGTGTGAGTTGGTGGCCGAAATGCCTACAAACTATTGGTGGCCGAAATGCCTATAAACTATGTGTAGCAGAAATGCTTATGGAACACCAGGCTATCTATGCCTGCGCGAGTGATTGTTTTATCTTGTTACTTGAGCCCACCTCTCATCCAAAGTGTGTGGTCAGAGTACCAACACGGAGTGCAAGTGGTAAAGTGGACATGATACCTGGTTGGCAAGGGACTTATGTGTACGCCAAGGGTCATGTGGATTGGCATTAATTTGGGATTTCTTACCAAAATTAGAGTCTCCACCTAAAATTTTTGAGGTCCAAGGTGTAACTTCTTTTCCCCACGTTCTCCTCTATCCATACATGCCACCCTTGCTACATTCTTGAAGGGAAATTAGGGTTTCTTGGAAACTTTGTTGTTTTTGGGAAATTTTTGCAAATCAGGGTTTATGGCAGTCATTTTCTAAAATTTATCATTGCCAATAGCCTTCTACACTATCTCAATACCCCATTCTACTAGCGCATAAGCAAACTTTGAAGATCTTGAAACTTTGTTTCTTCATAAAGCATGTGTTTTAAGCTCCTATGAACCCTTTCCCTCCCTTATGTTCAAGAATTTCAATCCATTTCATGGGGAAATAAAGGTTTTATCAAAATTAAGGTTTTGGAATGATTGGGATTGAACTCTCTTCATAAGTGTGTCAATCATGCTTTCTCATACCATACTTCACCCTTATATCCACAAACTTCATTGTATCACACACTAATTAGGGTTTCTCAAAAATCAAGGTTTCTTGAGTGCATTCGGTGCTGCATTGATTCCTTGCATTACACTCTCACCCTAATGTGGCGATTGAGTTTGGTGGTGTGTGGCAATATGGGAGATTGATCTTGTGGAAAGAATACTGTAAATCGTCACTTGGCATGAGTCATGCTAAGATTTGGACTGTAAGTTCCTATACATTACTCTCTTTACATTTCTAGCATTTCCATTGTGCAGTCTCAATTCAAATAAGCACTAGTATATCTAGCATGTGGAGAGGGTACCCTTGGCATTGGTGGTTGAGAGGCCAAGGGGGAGCATGCTTGAACTCTCCTTGTCCTAAGTGCTTTTGGAAAAGTAGCACAAGGAGGGAGATTATGTACATGGTGATCAAGACATGGCCTCAATCCTTGCCATTGGATTCCAAACTTTGGTAAGGGGGTGAGAAAGCTTGGCTAGGAAACTGGCAAAGTAAAATCTCTTCATTGACTTGCTACATCGAATCAAATTAGCAATAGTTATATGTATACAAGTGGGAATGAATTGAAATGCAAAAATCAATGGGGTTTCATAAGGAGGCATAGTTGGCATTATTGGGCACATTGATATTAGATATAGTGATTGAGATTGGCTCATAAATGCACTAAGGTCATGCCAAAATTTTTCCAAAGTCTAGTCAAAATGCCTTGGATGGATGCGATTTGGATGCATTATGATGCTTTAGATATGCCGGGATGCATACATGCAGTGGTTTGCAAGTTGGTTGCTTACATGTTAACAATTTGACATAATCTATAGTTTTTAGAAAAGTGTGATTCGATCTGGGAGATTTTGGACTAAACCTGAATTGAATATTAGGATTTATTCCACACCATTAAGGATTCCCATAGAGCCCTCAACTACCTTTTGTTTTCAAGTTAATGAGCTATGCCCGTTTCTATAATACCGCATACCATGTTTGGACAAAATTTGAGCCAAGTCTCAGATCATAAATTTGACTTCACCATTGCGTTCTCCACTAGGCAAATACCTTAACCACCAAGCTTTAACTCATTTGGAGCATTGGAGTACAAGCGGTGCACCAGGCTATCACTATTTGACTGTAGGAAAAAGTCAAAACAATGTCATTTAGAGGGTTGATGAAACCAAAATTAACATCATACCCCTTATCCTAACACCTTCCCATAGAGTCCTAGAACACCGAAATCTGACATCCTATCACAAAATTGCCAGAACAACCTATTATGGCTGCCGATATAAAGCCAAAAGGTAGACCTAGAAAGCTATCATTAGCAATGGTGGAGGATATGGAAGGGGAGGAATTGATGGAACACGACACTATGGACACAATGGAAGAGCTTGAAGAGCAAATTCTTTGGGAATCACTCTAAAAATTCCTCTTAATCCATGGGTCAAACTTCAAAGGGAGTTGAAGAGGATGCTAAGGTGGGTAGTGCCCATAAGAGCACCTCTATAAGTTCGCAAGCCATTTCAAATGACTATTGCTTGTGAGTAAACTTGATTTTAAGCCACTCATGGTAGATACATGGAGTGGTGTAGAGAAAAGGATGTCCAAGAAAGCTCTATCACCTATAGGAACAAATCAAGGGAGCTATTAAGGAGAGGTACTTGCCTTTAGACTTTAAACCCTAAAAAGATCAATGAGCTTTATAGCCTGACCCAAAAGAACTCCTCAGTGGATGCTTACTACTCCCAATTTGTTAGGCCCAAGAAGTATGCTCCAACTATGACCTTGGCTCAATCCATTAGCCAATTTGTACAAGTTTTTAACCCCTCTCCTCAACCATCGTCTAGACTCCATGCAGTCGACTAGCTTTTAGGATGTGATTTTTTGAGCTAGATGTTTAGAAGATGAGTTGAAGGATAGAAATAGCAACAACTTTAGGAAAAGACCTTACCTTGAATCGTCCAATGCAGGGTGACCTTCTGGATTGCCCTTCAATCATTAGTGGTCAAATTTCATGGCCATTGTTGCCTCGCTCGCGAAAACCTTACACAATGACCTAGCATGGCAAAGAGGAATGACTACAATTGCCACCTACCAGGTCACCGACATGTTAATGCCCTCTTCTACCCAAGGCTGAACCTTTCAAAATTACCTCCTCTAAACTTTCCCAAGAACCCACAAACTGATCCTAGGAGAAGATCTGCTTCCATTCAACAACCCGGTCAAGTAAGAAATGGAGTTCACAGCCCCAAAGGTGGGTATCATTCAAGAGGTTGTGGAAGAGGAAGAGTTGCTATGATCCAAGCTAACGAAAAAACCCTTGAAGATGAAGAGGAGGATAGAGCCTAGGTTCATGTTGAAAGAGCACCAAGGTGAAAATAAACAATTTTCAGTGATCCAGACACCAGCATCATATCATGGTAAACATTTTAAATTGTTGATTGATTATAGAAGTACTCATTCATTTCCTTCACCAAAGTGCATCAGACAATTAGATCTTAATAAAAACCATCCAAGAAAATGGCATCGAGCTAGCTAGTGGCAAGGAAGTAATTTACCAATATACCATAGGAGATCTAGAGTTTGATAAAACCCATCCATGAAAATGGCATCGAGCTAGATAATGACAAGGAAGTACTTTCCCAATATACCATAGGAGATATAGAGTTTGATCTTATTGGCAAACTAACGAGTTGCTATTTCCATATGATGCCCCTGGATATTCATTTCTTGGAATGGATTGGCTAAAAGAATAAAAGCCCACCATCCACTGTGAGAATGGAGAAATCTCATTTAAGGATGCCAAAAATGAAGAAGTAGTGGCTTCAGGGAGGACTGGTAGACCCAGCTTACAGCTAGTCAAGGGCAGTAAGTTACTAATGGGTATCAGGAAGAATTAAAGGATGTTTGTTGTAAAACTCAACAAGGTAGAGAAAGATACTATAGGGAGTAAACCTGACTGGATATAAGACTACAAAGATCTCTTTCCAAAGGAACTTACCTAGATGCCCACAAAGGTAAATTTACCATGAGATTGAGCTTATTCACGGAGCACAACCTGTGGCAAAAAGGGTATATAAAATGTTAGTTCCAGAGTCAATAGAACTCAAGGAATAACTTTGACCGATGTTAGAGAAAACGTTCATCAAACCAAGTGTATTGCCTTGGGGAGCTTCAGTCCTATTTCAAAAGAAGAAGGATGGAACCTTACGATTATGCATTGACTATAGGGGTCTAAATTAACTCACTCTAAAAAATAAGTATTCAATCCCTAAGATTGTCAAACTTTTAGATCGATTTCACGAAGACCAAGTCTTCACCAAGATTGATTTAAAGTCTGGTTATTATCAGATTAGATTCAAGGAGGAGGGAAGACACCCCAAAGATAACATTCAACTCCATATATGGGCATTGTGAATACACCGTGATGATGACATTTGGGTTGACTAATTCCCCAGCAACTTGCAATAGGCTCATGCAAGATATATTCAAGAAGCAGCTAGATAAATTACCTTGGTGTTCTTTGACTCACAAAATTTTGGTCTCAGATTACTAGGAAGGGCATATCTTGTATACATGCTCCAAATACCTAGAGTCTCATAACCTCTGTGCTGGAAAAAAGGAAGGCCCAAAGATAATTCTCTACATTGGCATTGCCTAGGAAATCTATAGACACCTGCACTAGCTTGATATTGTCAAGGGATTTGACCAACCCTTGCATTGATTGGCACAACAATTGGAGCACGGATCCCTATCCTTCTGAGTTGGGTTAGGACTCAAAGGATTGTAATGACGCAACAACCTTTAGATTAGGTCTAGGACCATGGTCATGGGATCAGGTATAAAAGGGGCTCATGGGTTGTCATTTGTACCTTTTATGAACTTTTATGATCTTTGGACATTTGTATGTCCTTGGAGCCTTTGGCTAGCATAGGCTTATAGAAGGATATTTCCATCCTCTCGCTGCTGCTGAGAGGTTAACTCACTTAGGCATCATGGATCTTTGTATGAGATTATCTCCTTAATCTTGCATTAATTAATGTGGTGATTATCCCATATCTCAGCTTTATTATCACTTCATTCCAATCGGTACTAGAGCTCTTGGCTCGATTTGAGCAAATTTCTATAGAATGCAAGAGTTCTTGATTTTCTTGAAAACTTTGTTACATGAATGAAGTGCTTCAAGCTGATTATACATGGATTAGTGGTGGCCATGAAGATCATGGAGCTTGGCCACAAGATTTGATGTCATTTTGGGAGAAATTGCATCAATTTTGGAGAAATTTTGATGACCGAGCACATTTTGGATCAAAATTTGATTAGGACAGGCAAAGTTTCGAGGTGTGGACTTGCAAAAAAAAAAAAACATCTTTCTCCCCCTCACTTATAAATGGAAGATTGGTGGAGATGGAGACTTGGAGCAACCATGAAGTAACATGGTGGCTAAATAAGCATTGGGAGACTTAGCAGGTTGTAGAAGGCACAACCGAGAGGATAACGAAGATAAATCTGTGTGAATGGGATCTGCTAGCCATTGTCACCTATTAATGGAGGCATTTGCAAACCCTAAACCAACTCTCTGTTAACATTAAGCATTTGGGAGGGACATTATACTATGGATCTTCGCAAGAGAAGGGTGAACGGTTGAAGCTAACAAGAGATTGAAGCTCAAAAACGACCGTCGGCTTTGGTGTTTTCTCCAACCCTAATCACGATTTTTTTTTTGCATTCACCATTTCATCATACCTTCTTGAGCTTGAATTTTGCTTATCTCATGCTTTCTTACAAGATTTGAGAAATTTCTTGAGATCTAGGATTTCTCACCAAATTAGGGTTTTTGGGGGATTTTTGCCAAAATTGATTCCATAATCTTCTTCCTTATGCTTCCTCCTACTCACTCATGCATTGGTTAACTCTCAAGCCATGGGATTAGGGTTTCTTGACCTTTTTTTTCCAATTTGGGGATTTTTCCAAAATTAGGGTTTGCTCTTACAATTTCATAAGATTGGCATTGTTTTGCCCCTTGTGTAGTGTTCTCTTGTCTTACGTGCTCTCTTGAAGATCGTTTCTACCATGTGTGGGTGGAACAATAGAGAGCAGATGGAAGGGAACATGGGCACTTCAAAGAGTAGTGACAAGCACAACATACCCTGTGTAGTGTTCTCTTGTCCTACGTGCTCTCTTGAAGATTGTTTCTACCATGTGTGGGTGGAACCATAGAGAGAAGATGGAAGGGAACATGAGCACTTGAGAGGGTAGTGTGAGTTGGTGGCCGAAATGCCTACAAACTATTGGTGGCCGAAATGCCTATAAACTATGTGTAGCAGAAATGCTTATGGAACACCAGGCTATCTATGCCTGCGCGAGTGATTGTTTTATCTTGTTACTTGAGCCCACCTCTCATCCAAAGTGTGTGGTCAGAGTACCAACACGGAGTGCAAGTGGTAAAGTGGACATGATACCTGGTTGGCAAGGGACTTATGTGTACGCCAAGGGTCATGTGGATTGGCATTAATTTGGGATTTCTTACCAAAATTAGAGTCTCCACCTAAAATTTTTGAGGTCCAAGGTGTAACTTCTTTTCCCCAGGTTCTCCTCTATCCATACATGCCACCCTTGCTACATTCTTGAAGGGAAATTAGGGTTTCTTGGAAACTTTGTTGTTTTTGGGAAATTTTTGCAAATCAGGGTTTATGGCAGTCATTTTCTAAAATTTATCATTGCCAATAGCCTTCTACACTATCTCAATATCCCATTCTACTAGCGCATAAGCAAACTTTGAAGATCTTGAAACTTTGTTTCTTCATAAAGCATGTGTTTTAAGCTCTAATGAACCCTTTCCCTCCCTTATGTTCAAGAATTTCAATCCATTTCATGGGGAAATAAAGGTTTTATCAAAATTAAGGTTTTGGAATGATTGGGATTGAACTCTCTTCATAAGTGTGTCAATCATGCTTTCTCATACCATAATTCACCCTTATATCCACAAACTTCATTGTATCACACACTAATTAGGGTTTCTCAAAAATCAAGGTTTCTTGAGTGCATTCGGTGCTGCATTGATTCCTTGCATTACACTCTCACCCTAATGTGGCGATTGAGTTTGGTGGTGTGTGGCAATATGGGAGATTGATCTTGTGGAAAGAATACTGTAAATCGTCACTTGGCATGAGTCATGCTAAGATTTGGACTGTAAGCTCCTATACATTACTCTCTTTACATTTCTAGCATTTCCATTGTGCAGTCTCAATTCAAATAAGCACTAGTATATCTAGCATGTGGAGAGGGTACCCTTGGCATTGGTGGTTGAGAGGCCAAGGGGGAGCATGCTTGAACTCTCCTTGTCCTAAGTGCTTTTGGAAAAGTAGCACAAGGAGGGAGATTATGTACATGGTGATCAAGACATGGCCTCAATCCTTGCCATTGGATTCCAAACTTTGGTAAGGGGGTGAGAAAGCTTGGCTAGGAAACTGGCAAAGTAAAATCTCTTCATTGACTTGCTACATCGAATCAAATTAGCAATAGTTATATGTATACAAGTGGGAATGAATTGAAATGCAAAAATCAATGGGGTTTTATAAGGAGGCATAGTTGGCATTATTGGGCACATTGATATTAGATATAGTGATTGAGATTGGCTCATAAATGCACTAAGGTCATGCCAAAATTTTTCCAAAGTCTAGTCAAAATGCCTTGGATGGATGCGATTTGGATGCATTATGATGCTTTAGATATGCCGGGATGCATACATGCAGTGGTTTGCAAGTTGGTTGCTTACATGTTAACAATTTGACATAATCTATAGTTTTTAGAAAAGTGTGATTCAATCTGGGAGATTTTGGACTAAACCTGAATTGAATATTAGGATTTATTCCACACCATTAAGGATTCCCATAGAGCCCTCAACTACCTTTTGTTTTCAAGTTAATGAGCTATGCCCGTTTCTATAATACCGCATACCATGTTTGGACAAAATTTGAGCCAAGTCTCAGATCATAAATTTAACTTCACCATTGCGTTCTCCACTAGGCAAATACCTTAACCACCAAGCTTTAACTCATTTGGAGCATTGGAGTACAAGCGGTGCACCAGGCTATCACTATTTGACTGTAGGAAAAAGTCAAAACAATGTCATTTAGAGGGTTGATCAAACCAAAATTAACATCATACCCCTTATCCTAACACCTTCCCATAGAGTCCTAGAACACCGAAATCTGACATCCTATCACAAAATTGCCAGAACAACCTATTATGGCTGTCGATATAAAGCCAAAAGGTAGACCTAGAAAGCTATCATTAGCAATGGTGGAGGATATGGAAGGGGAGGAATTGATGGAACACGACACTATGGACACAATGGAAGAGCTTGAAGAGCAAATTCTTTGGGAATCACTCTAAAAATTCCTCTTAATCCATGGGTCAAACTTCAAAGGGAGTTGAAGAGGATGCTAAGGTGGGTAGTGCCCATAAGAGCACCTCTATAAGTTCGCAAGCCATTTCAAATGACTATTGCTTGTGAGTAAACTTGATTTTAAGCCACTCATGGTAGATACATGGAGTGGTGTAGAGAAAAGGATGTCCAAGAAAGCTCTATCACCTATAGGAACAAATCAAGGGAGCTATTAAGGAGAGGTACTTGCCTTTAGACTTTAAACCCTAAAAAGATCAATGAGCTTTATAGCCTGACCCAAAAGAACTCCTCAGTGGATGCTTACTACTCCCAATTTGTTAGGGCCCAAGAAGTATGCTCCAACTATGACCTTGGCTCAATCCATTAGCCAATTTGTACAAGTTTTTAACCCCTCTCCTCAACCATCGTCTAGACTCCATGCAGTCGACTAGCTTTTAGGATGTGATTTTTTGAGCTAGATGTTTAGAAGATGAGTTGAAGGATAGAAATAGCAACAACTTTAGGAAAAGACCTTACCTTGAATCGTCCAATGCAGGGTGACCTTCTGGATTGCCCTTCAATCATTAGTGGTCAAATTTCATGGCCATTGTTGCCTCGCTCGCGAAAACCTTACACAATGACCTAGCATGGCAAAGAGGAATGACTACAATTGCCACCTACCAGGTCACCGACATGTTAATGCCCTCTTCTACCCAAGGCTGAACCTTTCAAAATTACCTCCTCTAAACTTTCCCAAGAACCCACAAACTGATCCTAGGAGAAGATCTGCTTCCATTCAACAACCCGGTCAAGTAAGAAATGGAGTTCACAGCCCCAAAGGTGGGTATCATTCAAGAGGTTGTGGAAGAGGAAGAGTTGCTATGATCCAAGCTAACGAAAAAACCCTTGAAGATGAAGAGGAGGATAGAGCCTAGGTTCATGTTGAAAGAGCACCAAGGTGAAAATAAACAATTTTCAGTGATCCAGACACCAGCATCATATCATGGTAAACATTTTAAATTGTTGATTGATTATAGAAGTACTCATTCATTTCCTTCACCAAAGTGCATCAGACAATTAGGTCTTAATAAAAACCATCCAAGAAAATGGCATCGAGCTAGCTAGTGGCAAGGAAGTAATTTACCAATATACCATAGGAGATCTAGAGTTTGATAAAACCCATCCATGAAAATGGCATCGAGCTAGATAATGACAAGGAAGTACTTTCCCAATATACCATAGGAGATATAGAGTTTGATCTTATTGGCAAACTAACGAGTTGCTATTTCCATATGATGCCCCTGGATATTCATTTCTTGGAATGGATTGGCTAAAAGAATAAAAGCCCACCATCCACTGTGAGAATGGAGAAATCTCATTTAAGGATGCCAAAAATGAAGAAGTAGTGGCTTCAGGGAGGACTGGTAGACCCAGCTTACAGCTAGTCAAGGGCAGTAAGTTACTAATGGGTATCAGGAAGAATTAAAGGATGTTTGTTGTAAAACTCAACAAGGTAGAGAAAGATACTATAGGGAGTAAACCTGACTGGATATAAGACTACAAAGATCTCTTTCCAAAGGAACTTACCTAGATGCCCACAAAGGTAAATTTACCATGAGATTGAGCTTATTCACGGAGCACAACCTGTGGCAAAAAGGGTATATAAAATGTTAGTTCCAGAGTCAATAGAACTCAAGGAATAACTTTGACCGATGTTAGAGAAAACGTTCATCAAACCAAGTGTATTGCCTTGGGGAGCTTCAGTCCTATTTCAAAAGAAGAAGGATGGAACCTTACGATTATGCATTGACTATAGGGGTCTAAATTAACTCACTCTAAAAAATAAGTATTCAATCCCTAAGATTGTCAAACTTTTAGATCGATTTCACGAAGACCAAGTCTTCACCAAGATTGATTTAAAGTCTGGTTATTATCAGATTAGATTCAAGGAGGAGGGAAGACACCCCAAAGATAACATTCAACTCCATATATGGGCATTGTGAATACACCGTGATGATGACATTTGGGTTGACTAATTCCCCAGCAACTTGCAATAGGCTCATGCAAGATATATTCAAGAAGCAGCTAGATAAATTACCTTGGTGTTCTTTGACTCACAAAATTTTGGTCTCAGATTACTAGGAAGGGCATATCTTGTATACATGCTCCAAATACCTAGAGTCTCATAACCTCTGTGCTGGAAAAAAGGAAGGCCCAAAGATAATTCTCTACATTGGCATTGCCTAGGAAATCTATAGACACCTGCACTAGCTTGATATTGTCAAGGGATTTGACCAACCCTTGCATTGATTGGCACAACAATTGGAGCACGGATCCCTATCCTTCTGAGTTGGGTCAGGACTCAAAGGATTGTAATGACGCAACAACCTTTAGATTAGGTCTAGGACCATGGTCATGGGATCAGGTATAAAAGGGGCTCATGGGTTGTCATTTGTACCTTTTATGAACTTTTATGATCTTTGGACATTTGTATGTCCTTGGAGCCTTTGGCTAGCATAGGCTTATAGAAGGATATTTCCATCCTCTCGCTGCTGCTGAGAGGTTAACTCACTTAGGCATCATGGCTCTTTGTATGAGATTATCTCCTTAATCTTGCATTAATTAATGTGGTGATTATCCCATATCTCAGCTTTATTATCACTTCATTCCAATCGGTACTAGAGCTCTTGGCTCGATTTGAGCAAATTTCTATAGAATGCAAGAGTTCTTGATTTTCTTGAAAACTTTGTTACATGAATGAAGTGCTTCAAGCTGATTATACATGGATTAGTGGTGGCCATGAAGATCATGGAGCTTGGCCACAAGATTTGATGTCATTTTGGGAGAAATTGCATCAATTTTGGAGAAATTTTGATGACCGAGCACATTTTGGATCAAAATTTGATTAGGACAGGCAAAGTTTCGAGGTGTGGACTTGCAAAAAAAAAAAAACATCTTTCTCCCCCTCACTTATAAATGGAAGATTGGTGGAGATGGAGACTTGGAGCAACCATGAAGTAACATGGTGGCTAAATAAGCATTGGGAGACTTAGCAGGTTGTAGAAGGCACAACCGAGAGGATAACGAAGATAAATCTGTGTGAATGGGATCTGCTAGCCATTGTCACCTATTAATGGAGGCATTTGCAAACCCTAAACCAACTCTCTGTTAACATTAAGCATTTGGGAGGGACATTATACTATGGATCTTCGCAAGAGAAGGGTGAACGGTTGAAGCTAACAAGAGATTGAAGCTCAAAAACGACCGTCGGCTTTGGTGTTTTCTCCAACCCTAATCACGATTTTTTTTTTTGCATTCACCATTTCATCATACCTTCTTGAGCTTGAATTTTGCTTATCTCATGCTTTCTTACAAGATTTGAGAAATTTCTTGAGATCTAGGATTTCTCACCAAATTAAGGTTTTTGGGGGAGTTTTGCCAAAATTGATTCCATAATCTTCTTCCTTATGCTTCCTCCTACTCACTCATGCATTGGTTAACTCTCAAGCCATGGGATTAGGGTTTCTTGACCTTTTTTTTTCAATTTGGGGATTTTTCCAAAATTAGGGTTTGCTCTTACAATTTCATAAGATTGGCATTGTTTTGCCCCTTGTGTAGTGTTCTCTTGTCTTACGTGCTCTCTTGAAGATCGTTTCTACCATGTGTGGGTGGAACAATAGAGAGCAGATGGAAGGGAACATGGGCACTTCAAAGAGTAGTGACAAGCACAACATACCCTGTGTAGTGTTCTCTTGTCCTACGTGCTCTCTTGAAGATTGTTTCTACCATGTGTGGGTGGAACCATAGAGAGAAGATGGAAGGGAACATGAGCACTTGAGAGGGTAGTGTGAGTTGGTGGCCGAAATGCCTACAAACTATTGGTGGCCGAAATGCCTATAAACTATGTGTAGCAGAAATGCTTATGGAACACCAGGCTATCTATGCCTGCGCGAGTGATTGTTTTATCTTGTTACTTGAGCCCACCTCTCATCCAAAGTGTGTGGTCAGAGTACCAACACGGAGTGCAAGTGGTAAAGTGGACATGATACCTGGTTGGCAAGGGACTTATGTGTACACCAAGGGTCATGTGGATTGGCATTAATTTGGGATTTCTTACCAAAATTAGAGTCTCCACCTAAAATTTTTGAGGTCCAAGGTGTAACTTCTTTTCCCCACGTTCTCCTCTATCCATACATGCCACCCTTGCTACATTCTTGAAGGGAAATTAGGGTTTCTTGGAAACTTTGTTGTTTTTGGGAAATTTTTGAAAATCAGGGTTTATGGCATTCATTTTCTAAAATTTATCATTGCCAATAGCCTTCTACACTATCTCAATATCCCATTCTACTAGCGCATAAGCAAACTTTGAAGATCTTGAAACTTTGTTTCTTCATAAAGCATGTGTTTTAACTCCTATGAACCCTTTCCCTCCCTTATGTTCAAGAATTTCAATCCATTTCATGGGAAAATAAAGGTTTTATCAAAATTAAGGTTTTGGAATGATTGGGATTGAACTCTCTTCATAAGTGTGTTAATCATGCTTTCTCATACCATAATTCACCCTTATATCCACAAACTTCATTGTATCACACACTAATTAGGGTTTCTCAAAAATCAAGGTTTCTTGAGTGCATTCGGTGCTGCATTGATTCCTTGCATTACACTCTCACCCTAATGTGGCGATTGAGTTTGGTGGTGTGTGGCAATATGGGAGATTGATCTTGTGGAAAGAATACTGTAAATCGTCACTTGGCATGAGTCATGCTAAGATTTGGACTGTAAGCTCCTATACATTACTCTCTTTACATTTCTAGCATTTCCATTGTGCAGTCTCAATTCAAATAAGCACTAGTATATCTAGCATGTGGAGAGGGTACCCTTGGCATTGGTTGAGAGGCCAAGGGGGAGCATGCTTGAACTCTCCTTGTCCTAAGTGCTTTTGGAAAAGTAGCACAAGGAGGGAGATTATGTACATGGTGATCAAGACATGGCCTCAACCCTTGCCATTGGATTCCAAACTTTGGTAAGGGGGTGAGAAAGCTTGGCTAGGAAACTGGCAAAGTAAAATCTCTTTCATTGACTTGCTACATCGAATCAAATCAGCAATAGTTATATGTATACAAGTGGGAATGAATTGAAATGCAATTGACAAATCAATGGGGTTTCATAAGGAGGCATAGTTGGCATTATTGGGCACATTGATACTAGATATAGTGATTGAGATTGGCTCATAAATGCACTAAGGTCATGCCGAAACTTTTCCAAAGTCTAGTCAAAATGCCTTGGATGGATGCGATTTGGATGCATTATGATGCTTTAGATATGCCGGGATGCATACATGCAGTGGTTTGCAAGTTGGTTGCTTACATGTTAACAATTTGACATAATCTATAGTTTTTAGAAAAGTGTGATTCGATCTGGGAGATTTTGGACTAAACCTGAATTGAATATCAGGATTTATTCCACACCATTAAGGATTCCCATAGAGCCCTCAACTACCCCGTTTTGTTTTCAAGTTAATGAGCTATGCCCGTTTCTCTACCGCATACCATGTTTGGACAAAATTTGAGCCAAGTCTCAGATCATAAATTTGACTTCACCATTGCGTTCTCCACTAGGCAAATACCTTAACCACCAAGCTTTAACTCATTTGGAGCATTGGAGTACAAGCGGTGCACCAGGCTATCACTATTTGACTGTAGGAAAAAAGTCAAAACAATGTCATTTAGAGGGTTGATCAAACCAAAATTAACATCATACCCCTTATCCTAACACCTTCCCATAGAGTCCTAGAACACCGAAATCTGACATCCTATCACAAAATTGCCAGAACAACCTATTATGTCTGCCGATATAAAGCCAAAAGGTAGACCTAGAAAGCTATCATTAGCAATGGTGGAGGATATGGAAGGGGAGGAATTGATGGAACACGACACTATGGACACAATGGAAGAGCTTGAAGAGCAAATTCTTTGGGAATCACTCTAAAAATTCCTCTTAATCCATGGGTCAAACTTCAAAGGGAGTTGAAGAGGATGCTAAGGTGGGTAGTGCCCATAAGAGCACCTCTATAAGTTCGCAAGCCATTTCAAATGACAATTGCTTGTGAGTAAACTTGATTTTAAGCCACTCATGGTAGATAGATTGGATATCATTAACCAAACCTTGACTTCAAAGTTTGAATCTATGACTACCAAGATGGAAGCTATTGAAGATCAATCAGTTGGGTCAATCCATGAATCAACACAATGAAGAAGCTATTGAGGATAGAATTGGTGGGATTCAAATCTATGCCTTAGATCTTACCAACCAACCTCCCGAGTTTTTCCTAGGGATAAACAATCTCTGAGAAAGTATTATAAATAAGCATATGCAATCTTGTTCACAAAATGTAAAAAAAGTGAACATTATCTTTTGCACCTCTTTAGTTTTCCTCAAATTTGGCGCTAATGCATGCTCTCTTTTTTTTTTTCATGGCAACAAGATGACGAAGCTGAAAGGAAATTCCTACTTAAGTAGTTGAAACCCTCTTCCTTCTCAAGAGAAGGAAAATATGTCGTTAAATATGCACAGAGGCATGTATAGAGTATGCAGGGTGACCTTCTTGATTAGGACAGGCAAAGTTTCGAGGTGTGGACTTGCAAAAAAAAAAAACATCTTTCTCCCCCTCACTTATAAATGGAAGATTGGTGGAGATGGAGACTTGGAGCAACCATGAAGTAACATGGTGGCTAAATAAGCATTGGAAGACTTAGCAGGTTGTAGAAGGCACAACCGAGAGGATAACGAAGATAAATCTGTGTGAATGGGATCTGCTAGCCATTGTCACCTATTAATGGAGGCATTTGCAAACCCTAAACAACCTCTCTGTTAGCACTAAGCATTTGGGAGGGAAATTATACTATGGATCTTCGCAAGAGAAGGGTGAACGGTTGATGCTAACAAGAGATTGAAGCTCAAAAACGACCGTCGGCTTTGGTGTTTTCTCCAACCCTAATCACGATTTTTCTTTTTGCATTAACCATTTCATCATACCTTCTTGAGCTTGAATTTTGCTTATCTCATGCTTTCTTACAAGATTTGAGAAATTTCTTGAGATCTAGGATTTCTCACCAAATTAGGGTTTTTGGGAGAGTTTTGCCAAAATTGATTCCATAATCTTCTTCCTTATGCTTCCTCCTACTCACTCATGCATTGGTTAACTCTCAAACCATGGGATTAGGGTTTCTTGACCTTTTTTTTTCCAATTTGGGGGGTTTTTCCAAAATTAGGGTTTGCTCTTACAATTTCATAAGATTGGCATTGTTTTGCCCCTTGTGTAGTGTTCTCTTGTCTTACGTGCTCTCTTGAAGATCGTTTCTACCATGTGTGGGTGGAACAATAGAGAGCAGATGGAAGGGAACATGGGCACTTCAAAGAGTAGTGACAAGCACAACATACCCTGTGTAGTGTTCTCTTGTCCTACGTGCTCTCTTGAAGATTGTTTCTACCATGTGTGGGTGGAACCATAGAGAGAAGATGGAAGGGAACATGAGCACTTGAGAGGGTAGTGTGAGTTGGTGGCCGAAATGCCTACAAACTATTGGTGGCCGAAATGCCTATAAACTATGTGTAGCAGAAATGCTTATGGAACACGAGGCTATCTATGCCTACGCGAGTGATTGTTTTATCTTGTTACTTGAGCCCACCTCTCATCCAAAGTGTGTGGTCAGAGTACCAACACGGAGTGCAAGTGGTAAAGTGGACATGATACCTGGTTGGCAAGGGACTTATGTGTACGCTAAGGGTCATGTGGATTGGCGTTAATTTGGGATTTCTTACCAAAATTAGAGTCTCCACCTAAAATTTTTGAGGTCCAAGGTGTAACTTCTTTTCCCCACGTTCTCCTCTATCCATACATGCCACCCTTGCTACATTCTTGAAGGGAAATTAGGGTTTCTTGGAAACTTTGTTGTTTTTGGGAAATTTTTGAAAATCAGGGTTTATGGCATTCATTTTCTAAAATTTATCATTGCCAATATATTGCCTTCTACACTATCTCAATACCCCATTCTACTAGCGCATAAGCAAACTTTGAAGATCTTGAAACTTTGTTTCTTCATAAAGCATGTGTTTTAAGCTGCTATGAACCCTTTCGCTCCCTTATGTTCAAGAATTTCAATCCATTTCATGGGGAAATAAAGGTTTTATCAAAATTAAGGTTTTGGAATGATTAGGATTGAACTCTCTTCATAAGTGTGTCAATCATGCTTTCTCATACCATAATTCACCCTTATATCCACAAACTTCATTGTATCACACACTAATTACGGTTTCTCAAAAATCAAGGTTTCTTGAGTGCATTCGGTGCTGCATTGATTCCTTGCATTACACTCTCACCCTAATGTGGCGATTGAGTTTGGTGGTGTGTGGCAATATGGGAGATTGATCTTGTGGAAAGAATACTGTAAATCGTCACTTGGCATGAGTCATGCTAAGATTTGGACTGTAAGCTCCTATACATTACTCTCTTTACATTTCTAGCATTTCCATTGTGCAGTCTCAATTCAAATAAGCACTAGTATATCTAGCATGTGGAGAGGGTACCCTTGGCATTGGTTGAGAGGCCAAGGGGGAGCATGCTTGAACTCTCCTTGTCCTAAGTGCTTTTGGAAAAGTAGCACAAGGAGGGAGATTATGTACATGGTGATCAAGACATGGCCTCAACCCTTGCCATTGGATTCCAAACTTTGGTAAGGGGGTGAGAAAGCTTGGCTAGGAAACTGGCAAAGTAAAATCTCTTCATTGACTTGCTACATCGAATCAAATCAGCAATAGTTATATGTATACAAGTGGGAATGAATTGAAATGCAATTGACAAATCAATGGGGTTTCATAAGGAGGCATAGTTGGCATTATTGGGCGCATTGATACTAGATATAGTGATTGAGATTGGCTCATAAATGCACTAAGGTCATGCCGAAACTTTTCCAAAGTCTAGTCAAAATGCCTTGGATGGATGCGATTTGGATGCATTATGATGCTTTAGATATGCCGGGATGCATACATGCAGTGGTTTGCAAGTTGGTTGCTTACATGTTAACAATTTGACATAATCTATAGTTTTTAGAAAAGTGTGATTCGATCTGGGAGATTTTGGACTAAACCTGAATTGAATATTAGGATTTATTCCACACCATTAAGGATTCCCATAGAGCCCTCAACTACCCCGTTTTGTTTTCAAGTTAATGAGCTATGCCCGTTTCTCTACCGCGTACCAGGTTTGGACAAAATTTGAGCCGAGTCTCAGATCATCAATTTGACTTCACCATTGCGTTCTCCACTAGGCAAATACCTTAACCACCAAGCTTTAACTCATTGGAGTACAAGCGGTGCACCAGGCTATCACTATTTGACTGTAGGAAAAAGTCAAAACAATGTCATTTAGAGGGTTGATGAAACCAAAATTAACATCATACCCCTTATCCTAACACCTTCCCATAGAGTCCTAGAACACCGAAATCTAACATCCTATCACAAAATTGCCAGAACAACCTATTATGGCTGCCGATATAAAGCCAAAAGGTAGACCTAGAAAGCTATCATTAGCAATGGTGGAGGATATGGAAGGGGAGGAATTGATGGAACACGACACTATGGACACAATGGAAGAGCTTGAAGAGCAAATTCTTTGGGAATCACTCTAAAAATTCCTCTTAATCCATGGGTCAAACTTCAAAGGGAGTTGAAGAGGATGCTAAGGTGGGTAGTGCCCATAAGAGCACCTCTATAAGTTCGCAAGCCATTTCAAATGACAATTGCTTGTGAGTAAACTTGATTTTAAGCCACTCATGGTAGATAGATTGGATATCATTAACCAAACCTTGACTTCAAAGTTTGAATCTATGACTACCAAGATGGAAGCTATTGAAGATCAATCAGTTGGGTCAATCCATGAATCAACACAATGAAGAAGCTATTGAGGATAGAATTGGTGGGATTCAAATCTATGCCTTAGATCTTACCAACCAACCTCCCGAGTTTTTCCTAGGGATAAACAATCTCTGAGAAAGTATTATAAATAAGCATATGCAATCTTGTTCACAAAATGTAAAAAAAGTGAACATTATCTTTTGCACCTCTTTAGTTTTCCTCAAATTTGGCGCTAATGCATGCTCTCTTTTTTTTTTTCATGGCAACAAGATGACGAAGCTGAAAGGAAATTCCTACTTAAGCAGTTGAAACCCTCTTCCTTCTCAAGAGAAGGAAAATATGTCGTTAAATATGCACAGAGGCATGTATAGAGTATGCAGGGTGACCTTCTTGATTAGGACAGGCAAAGTTTCGAGGTGTGGACTTGCAAAAAAAAAAAAACATCTTTCTCCCCCTCACTTATAAATGGAAGATTGGTGGAGATGGAGACTTGGAGCAACCATGAAGTAACATGGTGGCTAAATAAGCATTGGAAGACTTAGCAGGTTGTAGAAGGCACAACCGAGAGGATAACGAAGATAAATCTGTGTGAATGGGATCTGCTAGCCATTGTCACCTATTAATGGAGGCATTTGCAAACCCTAAACAACCTCTCTGTTAGCACTAAGCATTTGGGAGGGAAATTATACTATGGATCTTCGCAAGAGAAGGGTGAACGGTTGATGCTAACAAGAGATTGAAGCTCAAAAACGACCGTCGGCTTTGGTGTTTTCTCCAACCCTAATCACGATTTTTCTTTTTGCATTAACCATTTCATCATACCTTCTTGAGCTTGAATTTTGCTTATCTCATGCTTTCTTACAAGATTTGAGAAATTTCTTGAGATCTAGGATTTCTCACCAAATTAGGGTTTTTGGGAGAGTTTTGCCAAAATTGATTCCATAATCTTCTTCCTTATGCTTCCTCCTACTCACTCATGCATTGGTTAACTCTCAAACCATGGGATTAGGGTTTCTTGACCTTTTTTTTTCCAATTTGGGGGGTTTTTCCAAAATTAGGGTTTGCTCTTACAATTTCATAAGATTGGCATTGTTTTGCCCCTTGTGTAGTGTTCTCTTGTCTTACGTGCTCTCTTGAAGATCGTTTCTACCATGTGTGGGTGGAACAATAGAGAGCAGATGGAAGGGAACATGGGCACTTCAAAGAGTAGTGACAAGCACAACATACCCTGTGTAGTGTTCTCTTGTCCTACGTGCTCTCTTGAAGATTGTTTCTACCATGTGTGGGTGGAACCATAGAGAGAAGATGGAAGGGAACATGAGCACTTGAGAGGGTAGTGTGAGTTGGTGGCCAAAATGCCTACAAACTATTGGTGGCCGAAATGCCTATAAACTATGTGTAGCAGAAATGCTTATGGAACACGAGGCTATCTATGCCTACGCGAGTGATTGTTTTATCTTGTTACTTGAGCCCACCTCTCATCCAAAGTGTGTGGTCAGAGTACCAACACGGAGTGCAAGTGGTAAAGTGGACATGATACCTGGTTGGCAAGGGACTTATGTGTACGCTAAGGGTCATGTGGATTGGCGTTAATTTGGGATTTCTTACCAAAATTAGAGTCTCCACCTAAAATTTTTGAGGTCCAAGGTGTAACTTCTTTTCCCCAGGTTCTCCTCTATCCATACATGCCACCCTTGCTACATTCTTGAAGGGAAATTAGGGTTTCTTGGAAACTTTGTTGTTTTTGGGAAATTTTTGAAAATCAGGGTTTATGGCATTCATTTTCTAAAATTTATCATTGCCAATATATTGCCTTCTACACTATCTCAATACCCCATTCTACTAGCGCATAAGCAAACTTTGAAGATCTTGAAACTTTGTTTCTTCATAAAGCATGTGTTTTAAGCTGCTATGAACCCTTTCGCTCCCTTATGTTCAAGAATTTCAATCCATTTCATGGGGAAATAAAGGTTTTATCAAAATTAAGGTTTTGGAATGATTAGGATTGAACTCTCTTCATAAGTGTGTCAATCATGCTTTCTCATACCATAATTCACCCTTATATCCACAAACTTCATTGTATCACACACTAATTACGGTTTCTCAAAAATCAAGGTTTCTTGAGTGCATTCGGTGCTGCATTGATTCCTTGCATTACACTCTCACCCTAATGTGGCGATTGAGTTTGGTGGTGTGTGGCAATATGGGAGATTGATCTTGTGGAAAGAATACTGTAAATCGTCACTTGGCATGAGTCATGCTAAGATTTGGACTGTAAGCTCCTATACATTACTCTCTTTACATTTCTAGCATTTCCATTGTGCAGTCTCAATTCAAATAAGCACTAGTATATCTAGCATGTGGAGAGGGTACCCTTGGCATTGGTTGAGAGGCCAAGGGGGAGCATGCTTGAACTCTCCTTGTCCTAAGTGCTTTTGGAAAAGTAGCACAAGGAGGGAGATTATGTACATGGTGATCAAGACATGGCCTCAACCCTTGCCATTGGATTCCAAACTTTGGTAAGGGGGTGAGAAAGCTTGGCTAGGAAACTGGCAAAGTAAAATCTCTTCATTGACTTGCTACATCGAATCAAATCAGCAATAGTTATATGTATACAAGTGGGAATGAATTGAAATGCAATTGACAAATCAATGGGGTTTCATAAGGAGGCATAGTTGGCATTATTGGGCGCATTGATACTAGATATAGTGATTGAGATTGGCTCATAAATGCACTAAGGTCATGCCGAAACTTTTCCAAAGTCTAGTCAAAATGCCTTGGATGGATGCGATTTGGATGCATTATGATGCTTTAGATATGCCGGGATGCATACATGCAGTGGTTTGCAAGTTGGTTGCTTACATGTTAACAATTTGACATAATCTATAGTTTTTAGAAAAGTGTGATTCGATCTGGGAGATTTTGGACTAAACCTGAATTGAATATTAGGATTTATTCCACACCATTAAGGATTCCCATAGAGCCCTCAACTACCCCGTTTTGTTTTCAAGTTAATGAGCTATGCCCGTTTCTCTACCGCGTACCAGGTTTGGACAAAATTTGAGCCGAGTCTCAGATCATAAATTTGACTTCACCATTGCGTTCTCCACTAGGCAAATACCTTAACCACCAAGCTTTAACTCATTGGAGTACAAGCGGTGCACCAGGCTATCACTATTTGACTGTAGGAAAAAGTCAAAACAATGTCATTTAGAGGGTTGATGAAACCAAAATTAACATCATACCCCTTATCCTAACACCTTCCCATAGAGTCCTAGAACACCGAAATCTGACATCCTATCACAAAATTGCCAGAACAACCTATTATGGCTGCCGATATAAAGCCAAAAGGTAGACCTAGAAAGCTATCATTAGCAATGGTGGAGGATATGGAAGGGGAGGAATTGATGGAACACGACACTATGGACACAATGGAAGAGCTTGAAGAGCAAATTCTTTGGGAATCACTCTAAAAATTCCTCTTAATCCATGGGTCAAACTTCAAAGGGAGTTGAAGAGGATGCTAAGGTGGGTAGTGCCCATAAGAGCACCTCTATAAGTTCGCAAGCCATTTCAAATGACAATTGCTTGTGAGTAAACTTGATTTTAAGCCACTCATGGTAGATAGATTGGATATCATTAACCAAACCTTGACTTCAAAGTTTGAATCTATGACTACCAAGATGGAAGCTATTGAAGATCAATCAGTTGGGTCAATCCATGAATCAACACAATGAAGAAGCTATTGAGGATAGAATTGGTGGGATTCAAATCTATGCCTTAGATCTTACCAACCAACCTCCCGAGTTTTTCCTAGGGATAAACAATCTCTGAGAAAGTATTATAAATAAGCATATGCAATCTTGTTCACAAAATGTAAAAAAAGTGAACATTATCTTTTGCACCTCTTTAGTTTTCCTCAAATTTGGCGCTAATGCATGCTCTCTTTTTTTTTTCATGGCAACAAGATGACGAAGCTGAAAGGAAATTCCTACTTAAGCAGTTGAAACCCTCTTCCTTCTCAAGAGAAGGAAAATATGTCGTTAAATATGCATAGAGGCATGTATAGAGTATGCAGGGTGACCTTCTTGATTAGGACAGGCAAAGTTTCGAGGTGTGGACTTGCAAAAAAAAAAACATCTTTCTCCCCCTCACTTATAAATGGAAGATTGGTGGAGATGGAGACTTGGAGCAACCATGAAGTAACATGGTGGCTAAATAAGCATTGGGAGACTTAGCAGGTTGTAGAAGGCACAACCGAGAGGATAACGAAGATAAATCTGTGTGAATGGGATCTGCTAGCCATTGTCACCTATTAATGGAGGCATTTGCAAACCCTAAACCAACTCTCTGTTAGCATTAAGCATTTGGGAGGGAAATTATACTATGGATCTTTGCAAGAGAAGGGTGAACGGTTGATGCTAACAAGAGATTGAAGCTCAAAAACGACCGTCGGCTTTGGTGTTTTCTCCAACCCTAATCACGATTTTTCTTTTTGCATTAACCATTTCATCATACCTTCTTGAGCTTGAATTTTGCTTATCTCATGCTTTCTTACAAGATTTGAGAAATTTCTTGAGATCTAGGATTTCT
This sequence comes from Cibotium barometz, assembly GCF_041138505.1. Taxonomy (NCBI): domain Eukaryota; kingdom Viridiplantae; phylum Streptophyta; class Polypodiopsida; order Cyatheales; family Cibotiaceae; genus Cibotium; species Cibotium barometz. Next base: position 36,862,513 of record NC_141097.1, on the reverse strand, counting down.
CACCAAATTAGGGTTTTTGGGAGAGTTTTGCCAAAATTGATTCCATAATCTTCTTCCTTATGCTTCCTCCTACTCACTCATGCATTGGTTAACTCTCAAACCATGGGATTAGGGTTTCTTGACCTTTTTTTTTCCAATTTGGGGGGTTTTTCCAAAATTAGGGTTTGCTCTTACAATTTCATAAGATTGGCATTGTTTTGCCCCTTGTGTAGTGTTCTCTTGTCTTACGTGCTCTCTTGAAGATCGTTTCTACCATGTGTGGGTGGAACAATAGAGAGCAGATGGAAGGGAACATGGGCACTTCAAAGAGTAGTGACAAGCACAACATACCCTGTGTAGTGTTCTCTTGTCCTACGTGCTCTCTTGAAGATTGTTTCTACCATGTGTGGGTGGAACCATAGAGAGAAGATGGAAGGGAACATGAGCACTTGAGAGGGTAGTGTGAGTTGGTGGCCGAAATGCCTAAAACTATTGGTGGCCGAAATGCCTATAAACTATGTGTAGCAGAAATGCTTATGGAACACGAGGCTATCTATGCCTACGCGAGTGATTGTTTTATCTTGTTACTTGAGCCCACCTCTCATCCAAAGTGTGTGGTCAGAGTACCAACACGGAGTGCAAGTGGTAAAGTGGACATGATACCTGGTTGGCAAGGGACTTATGTGTACGCCAAGGGTCATGTGGATTGGCGTTAATTTGGGATTTCTTACCAAAATTAGAGTCTCCACCTAAAATTTTTGAGGTCCAAGGTGTAACTTCTTTTCCCCACGTTCTCCTCTATCCATACATGCCACCCTTGCTACATTCTTGAAGGGAAATTAGGGTTTCTTGGAAACTTTGTTGTTTTTGGGAAATTTTTGAAAATCAGGGTTTATGGCATTCATTTTCTAAAATTTATCATTGCCAATATATTGCCTTCTACACTATCTCAATACCCCATTCTACTAGCGCATAAGCAAACTTTGAAGATCTTGAAACTTTGTTTCTTCATAAAGCATGTGTTTTAAGCTGCTATGAACCCTTTCCCTCCCTTATGTTCAAGAATTTCAATCCATTTCATGGGGAAATAAAGGTTTTATCAAAATTAAGGTTTTGGAATGATTGGGATTGAACTCTCTTCATAAGTGTGTCAATCATGCTTTCTCATACCATAATTCACCCTTATATCCACAAACTTCATTGTATCACACACTAATTACGGTTTCTCAAAAATCAAGGTTTCTTGAGTGCATTCGGTGCTGCATTGATTCCTTGCATTACACTCTCACCCTAATGTGGCGATTGAGTTTGGTGGTGTGTGGCAATATGGGAGATTGATCTTGTGGAAAGAATACTGTAAATCGTCACTTGGCATGAGTCATGCTAAGATTTGGATTGTAAGCTCCTATACATTACTCTCTTTACATTTCTAGCATTTCCATTGTGCAGTCTCAATTCAAATAAGCACTAGTATATCTAGCATGTGGAGAGGGTACCCTTGGCATTGGTTGAGAGGCCAAGGGGGAGCATGCTTGAACTCTCCTTGTCCTAAGTGCTTTTGGAAAAGTAGCACAAGGAGGGAGATTATGTACATGGTGATCAAGACATGGCCTCAACCCTTGCCATTGGATTCCAAACTTTGGTAAGGGGGTGAGAAAGCTTGGCTAGGAAACTGGCAAAGTAAAATCTCTTCATTGACTTGCTACATCGAATCAAATCAGCAATAGTTATATGTATACAAGTGGGAATGAATTGAAATGCAATTGACAAATCAATGGGGTTTCATAAGGAGGCATAGTTGGCATTATTGGGCACATTGATACTAGATATAGTGATTGAGATTGGCTCATAAATGCACTAAGGTCATGCCGAAACTTTTCCAAAGTCTAGTCAAAATGCCTTGGATGGATGCGATTTGGATGCATTATGATGCTTTAGATATGCCGGGATGCATACATGCAGTGGTTTGCAAGTTGGTTGCTTACATGTTAACAATTTGACATAATCTATAGTTTTTAGAAAAGTGTGATTCGATCTGGGAGATTTTGGACTAAACCTGAATTGAATATTAGGATTTATTCCACACCATTAAGGATTCCCATAGAGCCCTCAACTACCCCGTTTTGTTTTCAAGTTAATGAGCTATGCCCGTTTCTCTACCGCGTACCAGGTTTGGACAAAATTTGAGCCGAGTCTCAGATCATAAATTTGACTTCACCATTGCGTTCTCCACTAGGCAAATACCTTAACCACCAAGCTTGGAGCATTGGAGTACAAGCGGTGCACCAGGCTATCACTATTTGACTGTAGGAAAAAGTCAAAACAATGTCATTTAGAGGGTTGATGAAACCAAAATTAACATCATACCCCTTATCCTAACACCTTCCCATAGAGTCCTAGAACACCGAAATCTAACATCCTATCACAAAATTGCCAGAACAACCTATTATGGCTGCCGATATAAAGCCAAAAGGTAGACCTAGAAAGCTATCATTAGCAATGGTGGAGGATATGGAAGGGGAGGAATTGATGGAACACGACACTATGGACACAATGGAAGAGCTTGAAGAGCAAATTCTTTGGGAATCACTCTAAAAATTCCTCTTAATCCATGGGTCAAACTTCAAAGGGAGTTGAAGAGGATGCTAAGGTGGGTAGTGCCCATAAGAGCACCTCTATAAGTTCGCAAGCCATTTCAAATGACAATTGCTTGTGAGTAAACTTGATTTTAAGCCACTCATGGTAGATAGATTGGATATCATTAACCAAACCTTGACTTCAAAGTTTGAATCTATGACTACCAAGATGGAAGCTATTGAAGATCAATCAGTTGGGTCAATCCATGAATCAACACAATGAAGAAGCTATTGAGGATAGAATTGGTGGGATTCAAATCTATGCCTTAGATCTTACCAACCAACCTCCCGAGTTTTTCCTAGGGATAAACAATCCTCGAGAAAGTATTATAAATAAGCATATGCAATCTTGTTCACAAAATGTAAAAAAAGTGAACATTATCTTTTGCACCTCTTTAGTTTTCCTCAAATTTGGCGCTAATGCATGCTCTCTTTTTTTTTTTCATGGCAACAAGATGACGAAGCTGAAAGGAAATTCCTACTTAAGCAGTTGAAACCCTCTTCCTTCTCAAGAGAAGGAAAATATGTCGTTAAATATGCACAGAGGCATGTATAGAGTATGCAGGGTGACCTTCTTGATTAGGACAGGCAAAGTTTCGAGGTGTGGACTTGCAAAAAAAAAAAACATCTTTCTCCCCCTCACTTATAAATGGAAGATTGGTGGAGATGGAGACTTGGAGCAACCATGAAGTAACATGGTGGCTAAATAAGCATTGGAAGACTTAGCAGGTTGTAGAAGGCACAACCGAGAGGATAACGAAGATAAATCTGTGTGAATGGGATCTGCTAGCCATTGTCACCTATTAATGGAGGCATTTGCAAACCCTAAACAACCTCTCTGTTAGCACTAAGCATTTGGGAGGGAAATTATACTATGGATCTTCGCAAGAGAAGGGTGAACGGTTGATGCTAACAAGAGATTGAAGCTCAAAAACGACCGTCGGCTTTGGTGTTTTCTCCAACCCTAATCACGATTTTTCTTTTTGCATTAACCATTTCATCATACCTTCTTGAGCTTGAATTTTGCTTATCTCATGCTTTCTTACAAGATTTGAGAAATTTCTTGAGATCTAGGATTTCTCACCAAATTAGGATTTTTGGGAGAGTTTTGCCAAAATTGATTCCATAATCTTCTTCCTTATGCTTCCTCCTACTCACTCATGCATTGGTTAACTCTCAAACCATGGGATTAGGGTTTCTTGACCTTTTTTTTTCCAATTTGGGGGGTTTTTCCAAAATTAGGGTTTGCTCTTACAATTTCATAAGATTGGCATTGTTTTGCCCCTTGTGTAGTGTTCTCTTGTCTTACGTGCTCTCTTGAAGATCGTTTCTACCATGTGTGGGTGGAACAATAGAGAGCAGATGGAAGGGAACATGGGCACTTCAAAGAGTAGTGACAAGCACAACATACCCTGTGTAGTGTTCTCTTGTCCTACGTGCTCTCTTGAAGATTGTTTCTACCATGTGTGGGTGGAACCATAGAGAGAAGATGGAAGGGAACATGAGCACTTGAGAGGGTAGTGTGAGTTGGTGGCCGAAATGCCTACAAACTATTGGTGGCCGAAATGCCTATAAACTATGTGTAGCAGAAATGCTTATGGAACACGAGGCTATCTATGCCTACGCGAGTGATTGTTTTATCTTGTTACTTGAGCCCACCTCTCATCCAAAGTGTGTGGTCAGAGTACCAACACGGAGTGCAAGTGGTAAAGTGGACATGATACCTGGTTGGCAAGGGACTTATGTGTACGCTAAGGGTCATGTGGATTGGCATTAATTTGGGATTTCTTACCAAAATTAGAGTCTCCACCTAAAATTTTTGAGGTCCAAGGTGTAACTTCTTTTCCCCACGTTCTCCTCTATCCATACATGCCACCCTTGCTACATTCTTGAAGGGAAATTAGGGTTTCTTGGAAACTTTGTTGTTTTTGGGAAATTTTTGAAAATCAAGGTTTATGGCATTCATTTTCTAAAATTTATCATTGCCAATATATTGCCTTCTACACTATCTCAATACCCCATTCTACTAGCGCATAAGCAAACTTTGAAGATCTTGAAACTTTGTTTCTTCATAAAGCATGTGTTTTAAGCTGCTATGAACCCTTTCCCTCCCTTATGTTCAAGAATTTCAATCCATTTCATGGGAAAATAAAGGTTTTATCAAAATTAAGGTTTTGGAATGATTGGGATTGAACTCTCTTCATAAGTGTGTCAATCATGCTTTCTCATACCATAATTCACCCTTATATCCACAAACTTCATTGTATCACACACTAATTACGGTTTCTCAAAAATCAAGGTTTCTTGAGTGCATTCGGTGCTGCATTGATTCCTTGCATTACACTCTCACCCTAATGTGGCGATTGAGTTTGGTGGTGTGTGGCAATATGGGAGATTGATCTTGTGGAAAGAATACTGTAAATCGTCACTTGGCATGAGTCATGCTAAGATTTGGACTGTAAGCTCCTATACATTACTCTCTTTACATTTCTAGCATTTCCATTGTGCAGTCTCAATTCAAATAAGCACTAGTATATCTAGCATGTGGAGAGGGTACCCTTGGCATTGGTTGAGAGGCCAAGGGGGAGCATGCTTGAACTCTCCTTGTCCTAAGTGCTTTTGGAAAAGTAGCACAAGGAGGGAGATTATGTACATGGTGATCAAGACATGGCCTCAACCCTTGCCATTGGATTCCAAACTTTGGTAAGGGGGTGAGAAAGCTTGGCTAGGAAACTGGCAAAGTAAAATCTCTTCATTGACTTGCTACATCGAATCAAATCAGCAATAGTTATATGTATACAAGTGGGAATGAATTGAAATGCAATTGACAAATCAATGGGGTTTCATAAGGAGGCATAGTTGGCATTATTGGGCGCATTGATACTAGATATAGTGATTGAGATTGGCTCATAAATGCACTAAGGTCATGCCGAAACTTTTCCAAAGTCTAGTCAAAATGCCTTGGATGGATGCGATTTGGATGCATTATGATGCTTTAGATATGCCGGGATGCATACATGCAGTGGTTTGCAAGTTGGTTGCTTACATGTTAACAATTTGACATAATCTATAGTTTTTAGAAAAGTGTGATTCGATCTGGGAGATTTTGGACTAAACCTGAATTGAATATTAGGATTTATTCCACACCATTAAGGATTCCCATAGAGCCCTCAACTACCCCGTTTTGTTTTCAAGTTAATGAGCTATGCCCGTTTCTCTACCGCGTACCAGGTTTGGACAAAATTTGAGCCGAGTCTCAGATCATAAATTTGACTTCACCATTGCGTTCTCCACTAGGCAAATACCTTAACCACCAAGCTTTAACTCATTGGAGTACAAGCGGTGCACCAGGCTATCACTATTTGACTGTAGGAAAAAGTCAAAACAATGTCATTTAGAGGGTTGATGAAACCAAAATTAACATCATACCCCTTATCCTAACACCTTCCCATAGAGTCCTAGAACACCGAAATCTAACATCCTATCACAAAATTGCCAGAACAACCTATTATGGCTGCCGATATAAAGCCAAAAGGTAGACCTAGAAAGCTATCATTAGCAATGGTGGAGGATATGGAAGGGGAGGAATTGATGGAACACGACACTATGGACACAATGGAAGAGCTTGAAGAGCAAATTCTTTGGGAATCACTCTAAAAATTCCTCTTAATCCATGGGTCAAACTTCAAAGGGAGTTGAAGAGGATGCTAAGGTGGGTAGTGCCCATAAGAGCACCTCTATAAGTTCGCAAGCCATTTCAAATGACAATTGCTTGTGAGTAAACTTGATTTTAAGCCACTCATGGTAGATAGATTGGATATCATTAACCAAACCTTGACTTCAAAGTTTGAATCTATGACTACCAAGATGGAAGCTATTGAAGATCAATCAGTTGGGTCAATCCATGAATCAACACAATGAAGAAGCTATTGAGGATAGAATTGGTGGGATTCAAATCTATGCCTTAGATCTTACCAACCAACCTCCCGAGTTTTTCCTAGGGATAAACAATCTCTGAGAAAGTATTATAAATAAGCATATGCAATCTTGTTCACAAAATGTAAAAAAAGTGAACATTATCTTTTGCACCTCTTTAGTTTTCCTCAAATTTGGCGCTAATGCATGCTCTCTTTTTTTTTTTCATGGCAACAAGATGACGAAGCTGAAAGGAAATTCCTACTTAAGCAGTTGAAACCCTCTTCCTTCTCAAGAGAAGGAAAATATGTCGTTAAATATGCATAGAGGCATGTATAGAGTATGCAGGGTGACCTTCTTGATTAGGACAGGCAAAGTTTCGAGGTGTGGACTTGCAAAAAAAAAAAAACATCTTTCTCCCCCTCACTTATAAATGGAAGATTGGTGGAGATGGAGACTTGGAGCAACCATGAAGTAACATGGTGGCTAAATAAGCATTGGAAGACTTAGCAGGTTGTAGAAGGCACAACCGAGAGGATAACGAAGATAAATCTGTGTGAATGGGATCTGCTAGCCATTGTCACCTATTAATGGAGGCATTTGCAAACCCTAAACAACCTCTCTGTTAGCACTAAGCATTTGGGAGGGAAATTATACTATGGATCTTCGCAAGAGAAGGGTGAACGGTTGATGCTAACAAGAGATTGAAGCTCAAAAACGACCGTCGGCTTTGGTGTTTTCTCCAACCCTAATCACGATTTTTCTTTTTGCATTAACCATTTCATCATACCTTCTTGAGCTTGAATTTTGCTTATCTCATGCTTTCTTACAAGATTTGAGAAATTTCTTGAGATCTAGGATTTCTCACCAAATTAGGGTTTTTGGGAGAGTTTTGCCAAAATTGATTCCATAATCTTCTTCCTTATGCTTCCTCCTACTCACTCATGCATTGGTTAACTCTCAAACCATGGGATTAGGGTTTCTTGACCTTTTTTTTTCCAATTTGGGGGGTTTTTCCAAAATTAGGGTTTGCTCTTACAATTTCATAAGATTGGCATTGTTTTGCCCCTTGTGTAGTGTTCTCTTGTCTTACGTGCTCTCTTGAAGATCGTTTCTACCATGTGTAGGTGGAACAATAGAGAGCAGATGGAAGGGAACATGGGCACTTCAAAGAGTAGTGACAAGCACAACATACCCTGTGTAGTGTTCTCTTGTCCTACGTGCTCTCTTGAAGATTGTTTCTACCATGTGTGGGTGGAACCATAGAGAGAAGATGGAAGGGAACATGAGCACTTGAGAGGGTAGTGTGAGTTGGTGGCCAAAATGCCTACAAACTATTGGTGGCCGAAATGCCTATAAACTATGTGTAGCAGAAATGCTTATGGAACACGAGGCTATCTATGCCTACGCGAGTGATTGTTTTATCTTGTTACTTGAGCCCACCTCTCATCCAAAGTGTGTGGTCAGAGTACCAACACGGAGTGCAAGTGGTAAAGTGGACATGATACCTGGTTGGCAAGGGACTTATGTGTACGCTAAGGGTCATGTGGATTGGCGTTAATTTGGGATTTCTTACCAAAATTAGAGTCTCCACCTAAAATTTTTGAGGTCCAAGGTGTAACTTCTTTTCCCCACGTTCTCCTCTATCCATACATGCCACCCTTGCTACATTCTTGAAGGGAAATTAGGGTTTCTTGGAAACTTTGTTGTTTTTGGGAAATTTTTGAAAATCAGGGTTTATGGCATTCATTTTCTAAAATTTATCATTGCCAATATATTGCCTTCTACACTATCTCAATACCCCATTCTACTAGCGCATAAGCAAACTTTGAAGATCTTGAAACTTTGTTTCTTCATAAAGCATGTGTTTTAAGCTGCTATGAACCCTTTCGCTCCCTTATGTTCAAGAATTTCAATCCATTTCATGGGGAAATAAAGGTTTTATCAAAATTAAGGTTTTGGAATGATTAGGATTGAACTCTCTTCATAAGTGTGTCAATCATGCTTTCTCATACCATAATTCACCCTTATATCCACAAACTTCATTGTATCACACACTAATTACGGTTTCTCAAAAATCAAGGTTTCTTGAGTGCATTCGGTGCTGCATTGATTCCTTGCATTACACTCTCACCCTAATGTGGCGATTGAGTTTGGTGGTGTGTGGCAATATGGGAGATTGATCTTGTGGAAAGAATACTGTAAATCGTCACTTGGCATGAGTCATGCTAAGATTTGGACTGTAAGCTCCTATACATTACTCTCTTTACATTTCTAGCATTTCCATTGTGCAGTCTCAATTCAAATAAGCACTAGTATATCTAGCATGTGGAGAGGGTACCCTTGGCATTGGTTGAGAGGCCAAGGGGGAGCATGCTTGAACTCTCCTTGTCCTAAGTGCTTTTGGAAAAGTAGCACAAGGAGGGAGATTATGTACATGGTGATCAAGACATGGCCTCAACCCTTGCCATTGGATTCCAAACTTTGGTAAGGGGGTGAGAAAGCTTGGCTAGGAAACTGGCAAAGTAAAATCTCTTCATTGACTTGCTACATCGAATCAAATCAGCAATAGTTATATGTATACAAGTGGGAATGAATTGAAATGCAATTGACAAATCAATGGGGTTTCATAAGGAGGCATAGTTGGCATTATTGGGCGCATTGATACTAGATATAGTGATTGAGATTGGCTCATAAATGCACTAAGGTCATGCCGAAACTTTTCCAAAGTCTAGTCAAAATGCCTTGGATGGATGCGATTTGGATGCATTATGATGCTTTAGATATGCCGGGATGCATACATGCAGTGGTTTGCAAGTTGGTTGCTTACATGTTAACAATTTGACATAATCTATAGTTTTTAGAAAAGTGTGATTCGATCTGGGAGATTTTGGACTAAACCTGAATTGAATATTAGGATTTATTCCACACCATTAAGGATTCCCATAGAGCCCTCAACTACCCCGTTTTGTTTTCAAGTTAATGAGCTATGCCCGTTTCTCTACCGCGTACCAGGTTTGGACAAAATTTGAGCCAAGTCTCAGATCATAAATTTGACTTCACCATTGCGTTCTCCACTAGGCAAATACCTTAACCACCAAGCTTTAACTCATTGGAGTACAAGCGGTGCACCAGGCTATCACTATTTGACTGTAGGAAAAAGTCAAAACAATGTCATTTAGAGGGTTGATGAAACCAAAATTAACATCATACCCCTTATCCTAACACCTTCCCATAGAGTCCTAGAACACCGAAATCTGACATCCTATCACAAAATTGCCAGAACAACCTATTATGGCTGCCGATATAAAGCCAAAAGGTAGACCTAGAAAGCTATCATTAGCAATGGTGGAGGATATGGAAGGGGAGGAATTGATGGAACACGACACTATGGACACAATGGAAGAGCTTGAAGAGCAAATTCTTTGGGAATCACTCTAAAAATTCCTCTTAATCCATGGGTCAAACTTCAAAGGGAGTTGAAGAGGATGCTAAGGTGGGTAGTGCCCATAAGAGCACCTCTATAAGTTCGCAAGCCATTTCAAATGACAATTGCTTGTGAGTAAACTTGATTTTAAGCCACTCATGGTAGATAGATTGGATATCATTAACCAAACCTTGACTTCAAAGTTTGAATCTATGACTACCAAGATGGAAGCTATTGAAGATCAATCAGTTGGGTCAATCCATGAATCAACACAATGAAGAAGCTATTGAGGATAGAATTGGTGGGATTCAAATCTATGCCTTAGATCTTACCAACCAACCTCCCGAGTTTTTCCTAGGGATAAACAATCTCTGAGAAAGTATTATAAATAAGCATATGCAATCTTGTTCACAAAATGTAAAAAAAGTGAACATTATCTTTTGCACCTCTTTAGTTTTCCTCAAATTTGGCGCTAATGCATGCTCTCTTTTTTTTTTCATGGCAACAAGATGACGAAGCTGAAAGGAAATTCCTACTTAAGCAGTTGAAACCCTCTTCCTTCTCAAGAGAAGGAAAATATGTCGTTAAATATGCATAGAGGCATGTATAGAGTATGCAGGGTGACCTTCTTGATTAGGACAGGCAAAGTTTCGAGGTGTGGACTTGCAAAAAAAAAAACATCTTTCTCCCCCTCACTTATAAATGGAAGATTGGTGGAGATGGAGACTTGGAGCAACCATGAAGTAACATGGTGGCTAAATAAGCATTGGGAGACTTAGCAGGTTGTAGAAGGCACAACCGAGAGGATAACGAAGATAAATCTGTGTGAATGGGATCTGCTAGCCATTGTCACCTATTAATGGAGGCATTTGCAAACCCTAAACCAACTCTCTGTTAGCATTAAGCATTTGGGAGGGAAATTATACTATGGATCTTCGCAAGAGAAGGGTGAACGGTTGATGCTAACAAGAGATTGAAGCTCAAAAACGACCGTCGGCTTTGGTGTTTTCTCCAACCCTAATCACGATTTTTCTTTTTGCATTAACCATTTCATCATACCTTCTTGAGCTTGAATTTTGCTTATCTCATGCTTTCTTACAAGATTTGAGAAATTTCTTGAGATCTAGGATTTCTCACCAAATTAGGGTTTTTGGGAGAGTTTTGCCAAAATTGATTCCATAATCTTCTTCCTTATGCTTCCTCCTACTCACTCATGCATTGGTTAACTCTCAAACCATGGGATTAGGGTTTCTTGACCTTTTTTTTTCCAATTTGGGGGGTTTTTCCAAAATTAGGGTTTGCTCTTACAATTTCATAAGATTGGCATTGTTTTGCCCCTTGTGTAGTGTTCTCTTGTCTTACGTGCTCTCTTGAAGATCGTTTCTACCATGTGTGGGTGGAACAATAGAGAGCAGATGGAAGGGAACATGGGCACTTCAAAGAGTAGTGACAAGCACAACATACCCTGTGTAGTGTTCTCTTGTCCTACGTGCTCTCTTCAAGATTGTTTCTACCATGTGTGGGTGGAACCATAGAGAGAAGATGGAAGGGAACATGAGCACTTGAGAGGGTAGTGTGAGTTGGTGGCCGAAATGCCTACAAACTATTGGTGGCCGAAATGCCTATAAACTATGTGTAGCAGAAATGCTTATGGGACACGAGGCTATCTATGCCTACGCGAGTGATTGTTTTATCTTGTTACTTGAGCCCACCTCTCATCCAAAGTGTGTGGTCAGAGTACCAACACGGAGTGCAAGTGGTAAAGTGGACATGATACCTGGTTGGCAAGGGACTTATGTGTACGCCAAGGGTCATGTGGATTGGCGTTAATTTGGGATTTCTTACCAAAATTAGAGTCTCCACCTAAAATTTTTGAGGTCCAAGGTGTAACTTCTTTTCCCCACGTTCTCCTCTATCCATACATGCCACCCTTGCTACATTCTTGAAGGGAAATTAGGGTTTCTTGGAAACTTTGTTGTTTTTGGGAAATTTTTGAAAATCAGGGTTTATGGCATTCATTTTCTAAAATTTATCATTGCCAATATATTGCCTTCTACACTATCTCAATACCCCATTCTACTAGCGCATAAGCAAACTTTGAAGATCTTGAAACTTTGTTTCTTCATAAAGCATGTGTTTTAAGCTGCTATGAACCCTTTCCCTCCCTTATGTTCAAGAATTTCAATCCATTTCATGGGGAAATAAAGGTTTTATCAAAATTAAGGTTTTGGAATGATTGGGATTGAACTCTCTTCATAAGTGTGTCAATCATGCTTTCTCATACCATAATTCACCCTTATATCCACAAACTTCATTGTATCACACACTAATTACGGTTTCTCAAAAATCAAGGTTTCTTGAGTGCATTCGGTGCTGCATTGATTCCTTGCATTACACTCTCACCCTAATGTGGCGATTGAGTTTGGTGGTGTGTGGCAATATGGGAGATTGATCTTGTGGAAAGAATACTGTAAATCGTCACTTGGCATGAGTCATGCTAAGATTTGGACTGTAAGCTCCTATACATTACTCTCTTTACATTTCTAGCATTTCCATTGTGCAGTCTCAATTCAAATAAGCACTAGTATATCTAGCATGTGGAGAGGGTACCCTTGGCATTGGTTGAGAGGCCAAGGGGGAGCATGCTTGAACTCTCCTTGTCCTAAGTGCTTTTGGAAAAGTAGCACAAGGAGGGAGATTATGTACATGGTGATCAAGACATGGCCTCAACCCTTGCCATTGGATTCCAAACTTTGGTAAGGGGGTGAGAAAGCTTGGCTAGGAAACTGGCAAAGTAAAATCTCTTCATTGACTTGCTACATCGAATCAAATCAGCAATAGTTATATGTATACAAGTGGGAATGAATTGAAATGCAATTGACAAATCAATGGGGTTTCATAAGGAGGCATAGTTGGCATTATTGGGCACATTGATACTAGATATAGTGATTGAGATTGGCTCATAAATGCACTAAGGTCATGCCGAAACTTTTCCAAAGTCTAGTCAAAATGCCTTGGATGGATGCGATTTGGATGCATTATGATGCTTTAGATATGCCGGGATGCATACATGCAGTGGTTTGCAAGTTGGTTGCTTACATGTTAACAATTTGACATAATCTATAGTTTTTAGAAAAGTGTGATTCGATCTGGGAGATTTTGGACTAAACCTGAATTGAATATTAGGATTTATTCCACACCATTAAGGATTCCCATAGAGCCCTCAACTACCCCGTTTTGTTTTCAAGTTAATGAGCTATGCCCGTTTCTCTACCGTGTACCAGGTTTGGACAAAATTTGAGCCGAGTCTCAGATCATAAATTTGACTTCACCATTGCGTTCTCCACTAGGCAAATACCTTAACCACCAAGCTTTAACTCATTGGAGTACAAGCGGTGCACCAGGCTATCACTATTTGACTGTAGGAAAAAGTCAAAACAATGTCATTTAGAGGGTTGATGAAACCAAAATTAACATCATACCCCTTATCCTAACACCTTCCCATAGAGTCCTAGAACACCGAAATCTAACATCCTATCACAAAATTGCCAGAACAACCTATTATGGCTGCCGATATAAAGCCAAAAGGTAGACCTAGAAAGCTATCATTAGCAATGGTGGAGGATATGGAAGGGGAGGAATTGATGGAACACGACACTATGGACACAATGGAAGAGCTTGAAGAGCAAATTCTTTGGGAATCACTCTAAAAATTCCTCTTAATCCATGGGTCAAACTTCAAAGGGAGTTGAAGAGGATGCTAAGGTGGGTAGTGCCCATAAGAGCACCTCTATAAGTTCGCAAGCCATTTCAAATGACAATTGCTTGTGAGTAAACTTGATTTTAAGCCACTCATGGTAGATAGATTGGATATCATTAACCAAACCTTGACTTCAAAGTTTGAATCTATGACTACCAAGATGGAAGCTATTGAAGATCAATCAGTTGGGTCAATCCATGAATCAACACAATGAAGAAGCTATTGAGGATAGAATTGGTGGGATTCAAATCTATGCCTTAGATCTTACCAACCAACCTCCCGAGTTTTTCCTAGGGATAAACAATCTCTGAGAAAGTATTATAAATAAGCATATGCAATCTTGTTCACAAAATGTAAAAAAAGTGAACATTATCTTTTGCACCTCTTTAGTTTTCCTCAAATTTGGCGCTAATGCATGCTCTCTTTTTTTTTTTCATGGCAACAAGATGACGAAGCTGAAAGGAAATTCCTACTTAAGCAGTTGAAACCCTCTTCCTTCTCAAGAGAAGGAAAATATGTCGTTAAATATGCACAGAGGCATGTATAGAGTATGCAGGGTGACCTTCTTGATTAGGACAGGCAAAGTTTCGAGGTGTGGACTTGCAAAAAAAAAAAAACATCTTTCTCCCCCTCACTTATAAATGGAAGATTGGTGGAGATGGAGACTTGGAGCAACCATGAAGTAACATGGTGGCTAAATAAGCATTGGAAGACTTAGCAGGTTGTAGAAGGCACAACCGAGAGGATAACGAAGATAAATCTGTGTGAATGGGATCTGCTAGCCATTGTCACCTATTAATGGAGGCATTTGCAAACCCTAAACAACCTCTCTGTTAGCACTAAGCATTTGGGAGGGAAATTATACTATGGATCTTCGCAAGAGAAGGGTGAACGGTTGATGCTAACAAGAGATTGAAGCTCAAAAACGACCGTCGGCTTTGGTGTTTTCTCCAACCCTAATCACGATTTTTCTTTTTGCATTAACCATTTCATCATACCTTCTTGAGCTTGAATTTTGCTTATCTCATGCTTTCTTACAAGATTTGAGAAATTTCTTGAGATCTAGGATTTCTCACCAAATTAGGGTTTTTGGGAGAGTTTTGCCAAAATTGATTCCATAATCTTCTTCCTTATGCTTCCTCCTACTCACTCATGCATTGGTTAACTCTCAAACCATGGGATTAGGGTTTCTTGACCTTTTTTTTTCCAATTTGGGGGGTTTTTCCAAAATTAGGGTTTGCTCTTACAATTTCATAAGATTGGCATTGTTTTGCCCCTTGTGTAGTGTTCTCTTGTCTTACGTGCTCTCTTGAAGATCGTTTCTACCATGTGTAGGTGGAACAATAGAGAGCAGATGGAAGGGAACATGGGCACTTCAAAGAGTAGTGACAAGCACAACATACCCTGTGTAGTGTTCTCTTGTCCTACGTGCTCTCTTGAAGATTGTTTCTACCATGTGTGGGTGGAACCATAGAGAGAAGATGGAAGGGAACATGAGCACTTGAGAGGGTAGTGTGAGTTGGTGGCCAAAATGCCTACAAACTATTGGTGGCCGAAATGCCTATAAACTATGTGTAGCAGAAATGCTTATGGAACACGAGGCTATCTATGCCTACGCGAGTGATTGTTTTATCTTGTTACTTGAGCCCACCTCTCATCCAAAGTGTGTGGTCAGAGTACCAACACGGAGTGCAAGTGGTAAAGTGGACATGATACCTGGTTGGCAAGGGACTTATGTGTACGCTAAGGGTCATGTGGATTGGCGTTAATTTGGGATTTCTTACCAAAATTAGAGTCTCCACCTAAAATTTTTGAGGTCCAAGGTGTAACTTCTTTTCCCCACGTTCTCCTCTATCCATACATGCCACCCTTGCTACATTCTTGAAGGGAAATTAGGGTTTCTTGGAAACTTTGTTGTTTTTGGGAAATTTTTGAAAATCAAGGTTTATGGCATTCATTTTCTAAAATTTATCATTGCCAATATATTACCTTCTACACTATCTCAATACCCCATTCTACTAGCGCATAAGCAAACTTTGAAGATCTTGAAACTTTGTTTCTTCATAAAGCATGTGTTTTAAGCTGCTATGAACCCTTTCGCTCCCTTATGTTCAAGAATTTCAATCCATTTCATGGGGAAATAAAGGTTTTATCAAAATTAAGGTTTTGGAATGATTAGGATTGAACTCTCTTCATAAGTGTGTCAATCATGCTTTCTCATACCATAATTCACCCTTATATCCACAAACTTCATTGTATCACACACTAATTACGGTTTCTCAAAAATCAAGGTTTCTTGAGTGCATTCGGTGCTGCATTGATTCCTTGCATTACACTCTCACCCTAATGTGGCGATTGAGTTTGGTGGTGTGTGGCAATATGGGAGATTGATCTTGTGGAAAGAATACTGTAAATCGTCACTTGGCATGAGTCATGCTAAGATTTGGACTGTAAGCTCCTATACATTACTCTCTTTACATTTCTAGCATTTCCATTGTGCAGTCTCAATTCAAATAAGCACTAGTATATCTAGCATGTGGAGAGGGTACCCTTGGCATTGGTTGAGAGGCCAAGGGGGAGCATGCTTGAACTCTCCTTGTCCTAAGTGCTTTTGGAAAAGTAGCACAAGGAGGGAGATTATGTACATGGTGATCAAGACATGGCCTCAACCCTTGCCATTGGATTCCAAACTTTGGTAAGGGGGTGAGAAAGCTTGGCTAGGAAACTGGCAAAGTAAAATCTCTTCATTGACTTGCTACATCGAATCAAATCAGCAATAGTTATATGTATACAAGTGGGAATGAATTGAAATGCAATTGACA
Source organism: Cibotium barometz (assembly GCF_041138505.1). Classification (NCBI taxonomy): domain Eukaryota; kingdom Viridiplantae; phylum Streptophyta; class Polypodiopsida; order Cyatheales; family Cibotiaceae; genus Cibotium; species Cibotium barometz. Next base: position 36,845,974 of record NC_141097.1, on the reverse strand, counting down.
AATCAATGGGGTTTCATAAGGAGGCATAGTTGGCATTATTGGGCACATTGATACTAGATATAGTGATTGAGATTGGCTCATAAATGCACTAAGGTCATGCCGAAACTTTTCCAAAGTCTAGTCAAAATGCCTTGGATGGATGCGATTTGGATGCATTATGATGCTTTAGATATGCCGGGATGCATACATGCAGTGGTTTGCAAGTTGGTTGCTTACATGTTAACAATTTGACATAATCTATAGTTTTTAGAAAAGTGTGATTCGATCTGGGAGATTTTGGACTAAACCTGAATTGAATATTAGGATTTATTCCACACCATTAAGGATTCCCATAGAGCCCTCAACTACCCTGTTTTGTTTTCAAGTTAATGAGCTATGCCCGTTTCTCTACCGCGTACCAGGTTTGGACAAAATTTGAGCCGAGTCTCAGATCATAAATTTGACTTCACCATTGCGTTCTCCACTAGGCAAATACCTTAACCACCAAGCTTTAACTCATTTGGAGCATTGGAGTACAAGCGGTGCACCAGGCTATCACTATTTGACTGTAGGAAAAAGTCAAAACAATGTCATTTAGAGGGTTGATGAAACCAAAATTAACATCATACCCCTTATCCTAACACCTTCCCATAGAGTCCTAGAACACCGAAATCTAACATCCTATCACAAAATTGCCAGAACAACCTATTATGGCTGCCGATATAAAGCCAAAAGGTAGACCTAGAAAGCTATCATTAGCAATGGTGGAGGATATGGAAGGGGAGGAATTGATGGAACACGACACTATGGACACAATGGAAGAGCTTGAAGAGCAAATTCTTTGGGAATCACTCTAAAAATTCCTCTTAATCCATGGGTCAAACTTCAAAGGGAGTTGAAGAGGATGCTAAGGTGGGTAGTGCCCATAAGAGCACCTCTATAAGTTCGCAAGCCATTTCAAATGACAATTGCTTGTGAGTAAACTTGATTTTAAGCCACTCATGGTAGATAGATTGGATATCATTAACCAAACCTTGACTTCAAAGTTTGAATCTATGACTACCAAGATGGAAGCTATTGAAGATCAATCAGTTGGGTCAATCCATGAATCAACACAATGAAGAAGCTATTGAGGATAGAATTGGTGGGATTCAAATCTATGCCTTAGATCTTACCAACCAACCTCCCGAGTTTTTCCTAGGGATAAACAATCTCTGAGAAAGTATTATAAATAAGCATATGCAATCTTGTTCACAAAATGTAAAAAAAGTGAACATTATCTTTTGCACCTCTTTAGTTTTCCTCAAATTTGGCGCTAATGCATGCTCTCTTTTTTTTTTCATGGCAACAAGATGACGAAGCTGAAAGGAAATTCCTACTTAAGCAGTTGAAACCCTCTTCCTTCTCAAGAGAAGGAAAATATGTCGTTAAATATGCATAGAGGCATGTATAGAGTATGCAGGGTGACCTTCTTGATTAGGACAGGCAAAGTTTCGAGGTGTGGACTTGCAAAAAAAAAAACATCTTTCTCCCCCTCACTTATAAATGGAAGATTGGTGGAGATGGAGACTTGGAGCAACCATGAAGTAACATGGTGGCTAAATAAGCATTGGGAGACTTAGCAGGTTGTAGAAGGCACAACCGAGAGGATAACGAAGATAAATCTGTGTGAATGGGATCTGCTAGCCATTGTCACCTATTAATGGAGGCATTTGCAAACCCTAAACCAACTCTCTGTTAGCATTAAGCATTTGGGAGGGAAATTATACTATGGATCTTCGCAAGAGAAGGGTGAACGGTTGATGCTAACAAGAGATTGAAGCTCAAAAACGACCGTCGGCTTTGGTGTTTTCTCCAACCCTAATCACGATTTTTCTTTTTGCATTAACCATTTCATCATACCTTCTTGAGCTTGAATTTTGCTTATCTCATGCTTTCTTACAAGATTTGAGAAATTTCTTGAGATCTAGGATTTCTCACCAAATTAGGGTTTTTGGGAGAGTTTTGCCAAAATTGATTCCATAATCTTCTTCCTTATGCTTCCTCCTACTCACTCATGCATTGGTTAACTCTCAAACCATGGGATTAGGGTTTCTTGACCTTTTTTTTTCCAATTTGGGGGGTTTTTCCAAAATTAGGGTTTGCTCTTACAATTTCATAAGATTGGCATTGTTTTGCCCCTTGTGTAGTGTTCTCTTGTCTTACGTGCTCTCTTGAAGATCGTTTCTACCATGTGTGGGTGGAACAATAGAGAGCAGATGGAAGGGAACATGGGCACTTCAAAGAGTAGTGACAAGCACAACATACCCTGTGTAGTGTTCTCTTGTCCTACGTGCTCTCTTCAAGATTGTTTCTACCATGTGTGGGTGGAACCATAGAGAGAAGATGGAAGGGAACATGAGCACTTGAGAGGGTAGTGTGAGTTGGTGGCCGAAATGCCTACAAACTATTGGTGGCCGAAATGCCTATAAACTATGTGTAGCAGAAATGCTTATGGGACACGAGGCTATCTATGCCTACGCGAGTGATTGTTTTATCTTGTTACTTGAGCCCACCTCTCATCCAAAGTGTGTGGTCAGAGTACCAACACGGAGTGCAAGTGGTAAAGTGGACATGATACCTGGTTGGCAAGGGACTTATGTGTACGCCAAGGGTCATGTGGATTGGCGTTAATTTGGGATTTCTTACCAAAATTAGAGTCTCCACCTAAAATTTTTGAGGTCCAAGGTGTAACTTCTTTTCCCCACGTTCTCCTCTATCCATACATGCCACCCTTGCTACATTCTTGAAGGGAAATTAGGGTTTCTTGGAAACTTTGTTGTTTTTGGGAAATTTTTGAAAATCAGGGTTTATGGCATTCATTTTCTAAAATTTATCATTGCCAATATATTGCCTTCTACACTATCTCAATACCCCATTCTACTAGCGCATAAGCAAACTTTGAAGATCTTGAAACTTTGTTTCTTCATAAAGCATGTGTTTTAAGCTGCTATGAACCCTTTCCCTCCCTTATGTTCAAGAATTTCAATCCATTTCATGGGGAAATAAAGGTTTTATCAAAATTAAGGTTTTGGAATGATTGGGATTGAACTCTCTTCATAAGTGTGTCAATCATGCTTTCTCATACCATAATTCACCCTTATATCCACAAACTTCATTGTATCACACACTAATTACGGTTTCTCAAAAATCAAGGTTTCTTGAGTGCATTCGGTGCTGCATTGATTCCTTGCATTACACTCTCACCCTAATGTGGCGATTGAGTTTGGTGGTGTGTGGCAATATGGGAGATTGATCTTGTGGAAAGAATACTGTAAATCGTCACTTGGCATGAGTCATGCTAAGATTTGGACTGTAAGCTCCTATACATTACTCTCTTTACATTTCTAGCATTTCCATTGTGCAGTCTCAATTCAAATAAGCACTAGTATATCTAGCATGTGGAGAGGGTACCCTTGGCATTGGTTGAGAGGCCAAGGGGGAGCATGCTTGAACTCTCCTTGTCCTAAGTGCTTTTGGAAAAGTAGCACAAGGAGGGAGATTATGTACATGGTGATCAAGACATGGCCTCAACCCTTGCCATTGGATTCCAAACTTTGGTAAGGGGGTGAGAAAGCTTGGCTAGGAAACTGGCAAAGTAAAATCTCTTCATTGACTTGCTACATCGAATCAAATCAGCAATAGTTATATGTATACAAGTGGGAATGAATTGAAATGCAATTGACAAATCAATGGGGTTTCATAAGGAGGCATAGTTGGCATTATTGGGCACATTGATACTAGATATAGTGATTGAGATTGGCTCATAAATGCACTAAGGTCATGCCGAAACTTTTCCAAAGTCTAGTCAAAATGCCTTGGATGGATGCGATTTGGATGCATTATGATGCTTTAGATATGCCGGGATGCATACATGCAGTGGTTTGCAAGTTGGTTGCTTACATGTTAACAATTTGACATAATCTATAGTTTTTAGAAAAGTGTGATTCGATCTGGGAGATTTTGGACTAAACCTGAATTGAATATTAGGATTTATTCCACACCATTAAGGATTCCCATAGAGCCCTCAACTACCCCGTTTTGTTTTCAAGTTAATGAGCTATGCCCGTTTCTCTACCGCGTACCAGGTTTGGACAAAATTTGAGCCGAGTCTCAGATCATAAATTTGACTTCACCATTGCGTTCTCCACTAGGCAAATACCTTAACCACCAAGCTTTAACTCATTGGAGTACAAGCGGTGCACCAGGCTATCACTATTTGACTGTAGGAAAAAGTCAAAACAATGTCATTTAGAGGGTTGATGAAACCAAAATTAACATCATACCCCTTATCCTAACACCTTCCCATAGAGTCCTAGAACACCGAAATCTAACATCCTATCACAAAATTGCCAGAACAACCTATTATGGCTGCCGATATAAAGCCAAAAGGTAGACCTAGAAAGCTATCATTAGCAATGGTGGAGGATATGGAAGGGGAGGAATTGATGGAACACGACACTATGGACACAATGGAAGAGCTTGAAGAGCAAATTCTTTGGGAATCACTCTAAAAATTCCTCTTAATCCATGGGTCAAACTTCAAAGGGAGTTGAAGAGGATGCTAAGGTGGGTAGTGCCCATAAGAGCACCTCTATAAGTTCGCAAGCCATTTCAAATGACAATTGCTTGTGAGTAAACTTGATTTTAAGCCACTCATGGTAGATAGATTGGATATCATTAACCAAACCTTGACTTCAAAGTTTGAATCTATGACTACCAAGATGGAAGCTATTGAAGATCAATCAGTTGGGTCAATCCATGAATCAACACAATGAAGAAGCTATTGAGGATAGAATTGGTGGGATTCAAATCTATGCCTTAGATCTTACCAACCAACCTCCCGAGTTTTTCCTAGGGATAAACAATCTCTGAGAAAGTATTATAAATAAGCATATGCAATCTTGTTCACAAAATGTAAAAAAAGTGAACATTATCTTTTGCACCTCTTTAGTTTTCCTCAAATTTGGCGCTAATGCATGCTCTCTTTTTTTTTTTCATGGCAACAAGATGACGAAGCTGAAAGGAAATTCCTACTTAAGCAGTTGAAACCCTCTTCCTTCTCAAGAGAAGGAAAATATGTCGTTAAATATGCACAGAGGCATGTATAGAGTATGCAGGGTGACCTTCTTGATTAGGACAGGCAAAGTTTCGAGGTGTGGACTTGCAAAAAAAAAAAACATCTTTCTCCCCCTCACTTATAAATGGAAGATTGGTGGAGATGGAGACTTGGAGCAACCATGAAGTAACATGGTGGCTAAATAAGCATTGGAAGACTTAGCAGGTTGTAGAAGGCACAACCGAGAGGATAACGAAGATAAATCTGTGTGAATGGGATCTGCTAGCCATTGTCACCTATTAATGGAGGCATTTGCAAACCCTAAACAACCTCTCTGTTAGCACTAAGCATTTGGGAGGGAAATTATACTATGGATCTTCGCAAGAGAAGGGTGAACGGTTGATGCTAACAAGAGATTGAAGCTCAAAAACGACCGTCGGCTTTGGTGTTTTCTCCAACCCTAATCACGATTTTTCTTTTTGCATTAACCATTTCATCATACCTTCTTGAGCTTGAATTTTGCTTATCTCATGCTTTCTTACAAGATTTGAGAAATTTCTTGAGATCTAGGATTTCTCACCAAATTAGGGTTTTTGGGAGAGTTTTGCCAAAATTGATTCCATAATCTTCTTCCTTATGCTTCCTCCTACTCACTCATGCATTGGTTAACTCTCAAACCATGGGATTAGGGTTTCTTGACCTTTTTTTTTCCAATTTGGGGGGTTTTTCCAAAATTAGGGTTTGCTCTTACAATTTCATAAGATTGGCATTGTTTTGCCCCTTGTGTAGTGTTCTCTTGTCTTACGTGCTCTCTTGAAGATCGTTTCTACCATGTGTAGGTGGAACAATAGAGAGCAGATGGAAGGGAACATGGGCACTTCAAAGAGTAGTGACAAGCACAACATACCCTGTGTAGTGTTCTCTTGTCCTACGTGCTCTCTTGAAGATTGTTTCTACCATGTGTGGGTGGAACCATAGAGAGAAGATGGAAGGGAACATGAGCACTTGAGAGGGTAGTGTGAGTTGGTGGCCAAAATGCCTACAAACTATTGGTGGCCGAAATGCCTATAAACTATGTGTAGCAGAAATGCTTATGGAACACGAGGCTATCTATGCCTACGCGAGTGATTGTTTTATCTTGTTACTTGAGCCCACCTCTCATCCAAAGTGTGTGGTCAGAGTACCAACACGGAGTGCAAGTGGTAAAGTGGACATGATACCTGGTTGGCAAGGGACTTATGTGTACGCTAAGGGTCATGTGGATTGGCGTTAATTTGGGATTTCTTACCAAAATTAGAGTCTCCACCTAAAATTTTTGAGGTCCAAGGTGTAACTTCTTTTCCCCACGTTCTCCTCTATCCATACATGCCACCCTTGCTACATTCTTGAAGGGAAATTAGGGTTTCTTGGAAACTTTGTTGTTTTTGGGAAATTTTTGAAAATCAAGGTTTATGGCATTCATTTTCTAAAATTTATCATTGCCAATATATTGCCTTCTACACTATCTCAATACCCCATTCTACTAGCGCATAAGCAAACTTTGAAGATCTTGAAACTTTGTTTCTTCATAAAGCATGTGTTTTAAGCTGCTATGAACCCTTTCGCTCCCTTATGTTCAAGAATTTCAATCCATTTCATGGGGAAATAAAGGTTTTATCAAAATTAAGGTTTTGGAATGATTAGGATTGAACTCTCTTCATAAGTGTGTCAATCATGCTTTCTCATACCATAATTCACCCTTATATCCACAAACTTCATTGTATCACACACTAATTACGGTTTCTCAAAAATCAAGGTTTCTTGAGTGCATTCGGTGCTGCATTGATTCCTTGCATTACACTCTCACCCTAATGTGGCGATTGAGTTTGGTGGTGTGTGGCAATATGGGAGATTGATCTTGTGGAAAGAATACTGTAAATCGTCACTTGGCATGAGTCATGCTAAGATTTGGACTGTAAGCTCCTATACATTACTCTCTTTACATTTCTAGCATTTCCATTGTGCAGTCTCAATTCAAATAAGCACTAGTATATCTAGCATGTGGAGAGGGTACCCTTGGCATTGGTTGAGAGGCCAAGGGGGAGCATGCTTGAACTCTCCTTGTCCTAAGTGCTTTTGGAAAAGTAGCACAAGGAGGGAGATTATGTACATGGTGATCAAGACATGGCCTCAACCCTTGCCATTGGATTCCAAACTTTGGTAAGGGGGTGAGAAAGCTTGGCTAGGAAACTGGCAAAGTAAAATCTCTTCATTGACTTGCTACATCGAATCAAATCAGCAATAGTTATATGTATACAAGTGGGAATGAATTGAAATGCAATTGACAAATCAATGGGGTTTCATAAGGAGGCATAGTTGGCATTATTGGGCGCATTGATACTAGATATAGTGATTGAGATTGGCTCATAAATGCACTAAGGTCATGCCGAAACTTTTCCAAAGTCTAGTCAAAATGCCTTGGATGGATGCGATTTGGATGCATTATGATGCTTTAGATATGCCGGGATGCATACATGCAGTGGTTTGCAAGTTGGTTGCTTACATGTTAACAATTTGACATAATCTATAGTTTTTAGAAAAGTGTGATTCGATCTGGGAGATTTTGGACTAAACCTGAATTGAATATTAGGATTTATTCCACACCATTAAGGATTCCCATAGAGCCCTCAACTACCCCGTTTTGTTTTCAAGTTAATGAGCTATGCCCGTTTCTCTACCGCGTACCAGGTTTGGACAAAATTTGAGCCAAGTCTCAGATCATAAATTTGACTTCACCATTGCGTTCTCCACTAGGCAAATACCTTAACCACCAAGCTTTAACTCATTGGAGTACAAGCGGTGCACCAGGCTATCACTATTTGACTGTAGGAAAAAGTCAAAACAATGTCATTTAGAGGGTTGATGAAACCAAAATTAACATCATACCCCTTATCCTAACACCTTCCCATAGAGTCCTAGAACACCGAAATCTGACATCCTATCACAAAATTGCCAGAACAACCTATTATGGCTGCCGATATAAAGCCAAAAGGTAGACCTAGAAAGCTATCATTAGCAATGGTGGAGGATATGGAAGGGGAGGAATTGATGGAACACGACACTATGGACACAATGGAAGAGCTTGAAGAGCAAATTCTTTGGGAATCACTCTAAAAATTCCTCTTAATCCATGGGTCAAACTTCAAAGGGAGTTGAAGAGGATGCTAAGGTGGGTAGTGCCCATAAGAGCACCTCTATAAGTTCGCAAGCCATTTCAAATGACAATTGCTTGTGAGTAAACTTGATTTTAAGCCACTCATGGTAGATAGATTGGATATCATTAACCAAACCTTGACTTCAAAGTTTGAATCTATGACTACCAAGATGGAAGCTATTGAAGATCAATCAGTTGGGTCAATCCATGAATCAACACAATGAAGAAGCTATTGAGGATAGAATTGGTGGGATTCAAATCTATGCCTTAGATCTTACCAACCAACCTCCCGAGTTTTTCCTAGGGATAAACAATCTCTGAGAAAGTATTATAAATAAGCATATGCAATCTTGTTCACAAAATGTAAAAAAAGTGAACATTATCTTTTGCACCTCTTTAGTTTTCCTCAAATTTGGCGCTAATGCATGCTCTCTTTTTTTTTTCATGGCAACAAGATGACGAAGCTGAAAGGAAATTCCTACTTAAGCAGTTGAAACCCTCTTCCTTCTCAAGAGAAGGAAAATATGTCGTTAAATATGCATAGAGGCATGTATAGAGTATGCAGGGTGACCTTCTTGATTAGGACAGGCAAAGTTTCGAGGTGTGGACTTGCAAAAAAAAAAACATCTTTCTCCCCCTCACTTATAAATGGAAGATTGGTGGAGATGGAGACTTGGAGCAACCATGAAGTAACATGGTGGCTAAATAAGCATTGGGAGACTTAGCAGGTTGTAGAAGGCACAACCGAGAGGATAACGAAGATAAATCTGTGTGAATGGGATCTGCTAGCCATTGTCACCTATTAATGGAGGCATTTGCAAACCCTAAACCAACTCTCTGTTAGCATTAAGCATTTGGGAGGGAAATTATACTATGGATCTTCGCAAGAGAAGGGTGAACGGTTGATGCTAACAAGAGATTGAAGCTCAAAAACGACCGTCGGCTTTGGTGTTTTCTCCAACCCTAATCACGATTTTTCTTTTTGCATTAACCATTTCATCATACCTTCTTGAGCTTGAATTTTGCTTATCTCATGCTTTCTTACAAGATTTGAGAAATTTCTTGAGATCTAGGATTTCTCACCAAATTAGGGTTTTTGGGAGAGTTTTGCCAAAATTGATTCCATAATCTTCTTCCTTATGCTTCCTCCTACTCACTCATGCATTGGTTAACTCTCAAACCATGGGATTAGGGTTTCTTGACCTTTTTTTTTCCAATTTGGGGGGTTTTTCCAAAATTAGGGTTTGCTCTTACAATTTCATAAGATTGGCATTGTTTTGCCCCTTGTGTAGTGTTCTCTTGTCTTACGTGCTCTCTTGAAGATCGTTTCTACCATGTGTGGGTGGAACAATAGAGAGCAGATGGAAGGGAACATGGGCACTTCAAAGAGTAGTGACAAGCACAACATACCCTGTGTAGTGTTCTCTTGTCCTACGTGCTCTCTTCAAGATTGTTTCTACCATGTGTGGGTGGAACCATAGAGAGAAGATGGAAGGGAACATGAGCACTTGAGAGGGTAGTGTGAGTTGGTGGCCGAAATGCCTACAAACTATTGGTGGCCGAAATGCCTATAAACTATGTGTAGCAGAAATGCTTATGGGACACGAGGCTATCTATGCCTACGCGAGTGATTGTTTTATCTTGTTACTTGAGCCCACCTCTCATCCAAAGTGTGTGGTCAGAGTACCAACACGGAGTGCAAGTGGTAAAGTGGACATGATACCTGGTTGGCAAGGGACTTATGTGTACGCCAAGGGTCATGTGGATTGGCGTTAATTTGGGATTTCTTACCAAAATTAGAGTCTCCACCTAAAATTTTTGAGGTCCAAGGTGTAACTTCTTTTCCCCACGTTCTCCTCTATCCATACATGCCACCCTTGCTACATTCTTGAAGGGAAATTAGGGTTTCTTGGAAACTTTGTTGTTTTTGGGAAATTTTTGAAAATCAGGGTTTATGGCATTCATTTTCTAAAATTTATCATTGCCAATATATTGCCTTCTACACTATCTCAATACCCCATTCTACTAGCGCATAAGCAAACTTTGAAGATCTTGAAACTTTGTTTCTTCATAAAGCATGTGTTTTAAGCTGCTATGAACCCTTTCCCTCCCTTATGTTCAAGAATTTCAATCCATTTCATGGGGAAATAAAGGTTTTATCAAAATTAAGGTTTTGGAATGATTGGGATTGAACTCTCTTCATAAGTGTGTCAATCATGCTTTCTCATACCATAATTCACCCTTATATCCACAAACTTCATTGTATCACACACTAATTACGGTTTCTCAAAAATCAAGGTTTCTTGAGTGCATTCGGTGCTGCATTGATTCCTTGCATTACACTCTCACCCTAATGTGGCGATTGAGTTTGGTGGTGTGTGGCAATATGGGAGATTGATCTTGTGGAAAGAATACTGTAAATCGTCACTTGGCATGAGTCATGCTAAGATTTGGACTGTAAGCTCCTATACATTACTCTCTTTACATTTCTAGCATTTCCATTGTGCAGTCTCAATTCAAATAAGCACTAGTATATCTAGCATGTGGAGAGGGTACCCTTGGCATTGGTTGAGAGGCCAAGGGGGAGCATGCTTGAACTCTCCTTGTCCTAAGTGCTTTTGGAAAAGTAGCACAAGGAGGGAGATTATGTACATGGTGATCAAGACATGGCCTCAACCCTTGCCATTGGATTCCAAACTTTGGTAAGGGGGTGAGAAAGCTTGGCTAGGAAACTGGCAAAGTAAAATCTCTTCATTGACTTGCTACATCGAATCAAATCAGCAATAGTTATATGTATACAAGTGGGAATGAATTGAAATGCAATTGACAAATCAATGGGGTTTCATAAGGAGGCATAGTTGGCATTATTGGGCACATTGATACTAGATATAGTGATTGAGATTGGCTCATAAATGCACTAAGGTCATGCCGAAACTTTTCCAAAGTCTAGTCAAAATGCCTTGGATGGATGCGATTTGGATGCATTATGATGCTTTAGATATGCCGGGATGCATACATGCAGTGGTTTGCAAGTTGGTTGCTTACATGTTAACAATTTGACATAATCTATAGTTTTTAGAAAAGTGTGATTCGATCTGGGAGATTTTGGACTAAACCTGAATTGAATATTAGGATTTATTCCACACCATTAAGGATTCCCATAGAGCCCTCAACTACCCCGTTTTGTTTTCAAGTTAATGAGCTATGCCCGTTTCTCTACCGCATACCATGTTTGGACAAAATTTGAGCCAAGTCTCAGATCATAAATTTGACTTCACCATTGCGTTCTCCACTAGGCAAATACCTTAACCACCAAGCTTTAACTCATTTGGAGCATTGGAGTACAAGCGGTGCACCAGGCTATCACTATTTGACTGTAGGAAAAAGTCAAAACAATGTCATTTAGAGGGTTGATGAAACCAAAATTAACATCATACCCCTTATCCTAACACCTTCCCATAGAGTCCTAGAACACCGAAATCTGACATCCTATCACAAAATTGCCAGAACAACCTATTATGGCTGCCGATATAAAGCCAAAAGGTAGACCTAGAAAGCTATCATTAGCAATGGTGGAGGATATGGAAGGGGAGGAATTGATGGAACACGACACTATGGACACAATGGAAGAGCTTGAAGAGCAAATTCTTTGGGAATCACTCTAAAAATTCCTCTTAATCCATGGGTCAAACTTCAAAGGGAGTTGAAGAGGATGCTAAGGTGGGTAGTGCCCATAAGAGCACCTCTATAAGTTCGCAAGCCATTTCAAATGACAATTGCTTGTGAGTAAACTTGATTTTAAGCCACTCATGGTAGATAGATTGGATATCATTAACCAAACCTTGACTTCAAAGTTTGAATCTATGACTACCAAGATGGAAGCTATTGAAGATCAATCAGTTGGGTCAATCCATGAATCAACACAATGAAGAAGCTATTGAGGATAGAATTGGTGGGATTCAAATCTATGCCTTAGATCTTACCAACCAACCTCCCGAGTTTTTCCTAGGGATAAACAATCTCTGAGAAAGTATTATAAATAAGCATATGCAATCTTGTTCACAAAATGTAAAAAAAGTGAACATTATCTTTTGCACCTCTTTAGTTTTCCTCAAATTTGGCGCTAATGCATGCTCTCTTTTTTTTTTTCATGGCAACAAGATGACGAAGCTGAAAGGAAATTCCTACTTAAGCAGTTGAAACCCTCTTCCTTCTCAAGAGAAGGAAAATATGTCGTTAAATATGCACAGAGGCATGTATAGAGTATGCAGGGTGACCTTCTTGATTAGGACAGGCAAAGTTTCGAGGTGTGGACTTGCAAAAAAAAAACATCTTTCTCCCCCTCACTTATAAATGGAAGATTGGTGGAGATGGAGACTTGGAGCAACCATGAAGTAACATGGTGGCTAAATAAGCATTGGGAGACTTAGCAGGTTGTAGAAGGCACAACCGAGAGGATAACGAAGATAAATCTGTGTGAATGGGATCTGCTAGCCATTGTCACCTATTAATGGAGGCATTTGCAAACCCTAAACCAACTCTCTGTTAGCATTAAGCATTTGGGAGGGAAATTATACTATGGATCTTCGCAAGAGAAGGGTGAACGGTTGATGCTAACAAGAGATTGAAGCTCAAAAACGACCGTCGGCTTTGGTGTTTTCTCCAACCCTAATCACGATTTTTCTTTTTGCATTAACCATTTCATCATACCTTCTTGAGCTTGAATTTTGCTTATCTCATGCTTTCTTACAAGATTTGAGAAATTTCTTGAGATCTAGGATTTCTCACCAAATTAGGGTTTTTGGGAGAGTTTTGCCAAAATTGATTCCATAATCTTCTTCCTTATGCTTCCTCCTACTCACTCATGCATTGGTTAACTCTCAAACCATGGGATTAGGGTTTCTTGACCTTTTTTTTTCCAATTTGGGGGGTTTTTCCAAAATTAGGGTTTGCTCTTACAATTTCATAAGATTGGCATTGTTTTGCCCCTTGTGTAGTGTTCTCTTGTCTTACGTGCTCTCTTGAAGATCGTTTCTACCATGTGTGGGTGGAACAATAGAGAGCAGATGGAAGGGAACATGGGCACTTCAAAGAGTAGTGACAAGCACAACATACCCTGTGTAGTGTTCTCTTGTCCTACGTGCTCTCTTGAAGATTGTTTCTACCATGTGTGGGTGGAACCATAGAGAGAAGATGGAAGGGAACATGAGCACTTGAGAGGGTAGTGTGAGTTGGTGGCCGAAATGCCTACAAACTATTGGTGGCCGAAATGCCTATAAACTATGTGTAGCAGAAATGCTTATGGAACACGAGGCTATCTATGCCTACGCGAGTGATTGTTTTATCTTGTTACTTGAGCCCACCTCTCATCCAAAGTGTGTGGTCAGAGTACCAACACGGAGTGCAAGTGGTAAAGTGGACATGATACCTGGTTGGCAAGGGACTTATGTGTACGCCAAGGGTCATGTGGATTGGCGTTAATTTGGGATTTCTTACCAAAATTAGAGTCTCCACCTAAAATTTTTGAGGTCCAAGGTGTAACTTCTTTTCCCCACGTTCTCCTCTATCCATACATGCCACCCTTGCTACATTCTTGAAGGGAAATTAGGGTTTCTTGGAAACTTTGTTGTTTTTGGGAAATTTTTGAAAATCAGGGTTTATGGCATTCATTTTCTAAAATTTATCATTGCCAATATATTGCCTTCTACACTATCTCAATACCCCATTCTACTAGCGCATAAGCAAACTTTGAAGATCTTGAAACTTTGTTTCTTCATAAAGCATGTGTTTTAAGCTGCTATGAACCCTTTCGCTCCCTTATGTTCAAGAATTTCAATCCATTTCATGGGAAAATAAAGGTTTTATCAAAATTAAGGTTTTGGAATGATTAGGATTGAACTCTCTTCATAAGTGTGTCAATCATGCTTTCTCATACCATAATTCACCCTTATATCCACAAACTTCATTGTATCACACACTAATTACGGTTTCTCAAAAATCAAGGTTTCTTGAGTGCATTCGGTGCTGCATTGATTCCTTGCATTACACTCTCACCCTAATGTGGCGATTGAGTTTGGTGGTGTGTGGCAATATGGGAGATTGATCTTGTGGAAAGAATACTGTAAATCGTCACTTGGCATGAGTCATGCTAAGATTTGGACTGTAAGCTCCTATACATTACTCTCTTTACATTTCTAGCATTTCCATTGTGCAGTCTCAATTCAAATAAGCACTAGTATATCTAGCATGTGGAGAGGGTACCCTTGGCATTGGTTGAGAGGCCAAGGGGGAGCATGCTTGAACTCTCCTTGTCCTAAGTGCTTTTGGAAAAGTAGCACAAGGAGGGAGATTATGTACATGGTGATCAAGACATGGCCTCAACCCTTGCCATTGGATTCCAAACTTTGGTAAGGGGGTGAGAAAGCTTGGCTAGGAAACTGGCAAAGTAAAATCTCTTCATTGACTTGCTACATCGAATCAAATCAGCAATAGTTATATGTATACAAGTGGGAATGAATTGAAATGCAATTGACAAATCAATGGGGTTTCATAAGGAGGCATAGTTGGCATTATTGGGCGCATTGATACTAGATATAGTGATTGAGATTGGCTCATAAATGCACTAAGGTCATGCCGAAACTTTTTCAAAGTCTAGTCAAAATGCCTTGGATGGATGCGATTTGGATGCATTATGATGCTTTAGATATGCCGGGATGCATACATGCAGTGGTTTGCAAGTTGGTTGCTTACATGTTAACAATTTGACATAATCTATAGTTTTTAGAAAAGTGTGATTCGATCTGGGAGATTTTGGACTAAACCTGAATTGAATATTAGGATTTATTCCACACCATTAAGGATTCCCATAGAGCCCTCAACTACCCCGTTTTGTTTTCAAGTTAATGAGCTATGCCCGTTTCTCTACCGCGTACCAGGTTTGGACAAAATTTGAGCCAAGTCTCAGATCATAAATTTGACTTCACCATTGCGTTCTCCACTAGGCAAATACCTTAACCACCAAGCTTTAACTCATTGGAGTACAAGCGGTGCACCAGGCTATCACTATTTGACTGTAGGAAAAAGTCAAAACAATGTCATTTAGAGGGTTGATGAAACCAAAATTAACATCATACCCCTTATCCTAACACCTTCCCATAGAGTCCTAGAACACCGAAATCTGACATCCTATCACAAAATTGCCAGAACAACCTATTATGGCTGCCGATATAAAGCCAAAAGGTAGACCTAGAAAGCTATCATTAGCAATGGTGGAGGATATGGAAGGGGAGGAATTGATGGAACACGACACTATGGACACAATGGAAGAGCTTGAAGAGCAAATTCTTTGGGAATCACTCTAAAAATTCCTCTTAATCCATGGGTCAAACTTCAAAGGGAGTTGAAGAGGATGCTAAGGTGGGTAGTGCCCATAAGAGCACCTCTATAAGTTCGCAAGCCATTTCAAATGACAATTGCTTGTGAGTAAACTTGATTTTAAGCCACTCATGGTAGATAGATTGGATATCATTAACCAAACCTTGACTTCAAAGTTTGAATCTATGACTACCAAGATGGAAGCTATTGAAGATCAATCAGTTGGGTCAATCCATGAATCAACACAATGAAGAAGCTATTGAGGATAGAATTGGTGGGATTCAAATCTATGCCTTAGATCTTACCAACCAACCTCCCGAGTTTTTCCTAGGGATAAACAATCTCTGAGAAAGTATTATAAATAAGCATATGCAATCTTGTTCACAAAATGTAAAAAAAGTGAACATTATCTTTTGCACCTCTTTAGTTTTCCTCAAATTTGGCGCTAATGCATGCTCTCTTTTTTTTTTTCATGGCAACAAGATGACGAAGCTGAAAGGAAATTCCTACTTAAGCAGTTGAAACCCTCTTCCTTCTCAAGAGAAGGAAAATATGTCGTTAAATATGCACAGAGGCATGTATAGAGTATGCAGGGTGACCTTCTTGATTAGGACAGGCAAAGTTTCGAGGTGTGGACTTGCAAAAAAAAAACATCTTTCTCCCCCTCACTTATAAATGGAAGATTGGTGGAGATGGAGACTTGGAGCAACCATGAAGTAACATGGTGGCTAAATAAGCATTGGGAGACTTAGCAGGTTGTAGAAGGCACAACCGAGAGGATAACGAAGATAAATCTGTGTGAATGGGATCTGCTAGCCATTGTCACCTATTAATGGAGGCATTTGCAAACCCTAAACCAACTCTCTGTTAGCATTAAGCATTTGGGAGGGAAATTATACTATGGATCTTCGCAAGAGAAGGGTGAACGGTTGATGCTAACAAGAGATTGAAGCTCAAAAACGACCGTCGGCTTTGGTGTTTTCTCCAACCCTAATCACGATTTTTCTTTTTGCATTAACCATTTCATCATACCTTCTTGAGCTTGAATTTTGCTTATCTCATGCTTTCTTACAAGATTTGAGAAATTTCTTGAGATCTAGGATTTCTCACCAAATTAGGGTTTTTGGGAGAGTTTTGCCAAAATTGATTCCATAATCTTCTTCCTTATGCTTCCTCCTACTCACTCATGCATTGGTTAACTCTCAAACCATGGGATTAGGGTTTCTTGACCTTTTTTTTTCCAATTTGGGGGGTTTTTCCAAAATTAGGGTTTGCTCTTACAATTTCATAAGATTGGCATTGTTTTGCCCCTTGTGTAGTGTTCTCTTGTCTTACGTGCTCTCTTGAAGATCGTTTCTACCATGTGTGGGTGGAACAATAGAGAGCAGATGGAAGGGAACATGGGCACTTCAAAGAGTAGTGACAAGCACAACATACCCTGTGTAGTGTTCTCTTGTCCTACGTGCTCTCTTGAAGATTGTTTCTACCATGTGTGGGTGGAACCATAGAGAGAAGATGGAAGGGAACATGAGCACTTGAGAGGGTAGTGTGAGTTGGTGGCCGAAATGCCTACAAACTATTGGTGGCCGAAATGCCTATAAACTATGTGTAGCAGAAATGCTTATGGAACACGAGGCTATCTATGCCTACGCGAGTGATTGTTTTATCTTGTTACTTGAGCCCACCTCTCATCCAAAGTGTGTGGTCAGAGTACCAACACGGAGTGCAAGTGGTAAAGTGGACATGATACCTGGTTGGCAAGGGACTTATGTGTACGCCAAGGGTCATGTGGATTGGCGTTAATTTGGGATTTCTTACCAAAATTAGAGTCTCCACCTAAAATTTTTGAGGTCCAAGGTGTAACTTCTTTTCCCCACGTTCTCCTCTATCCATACATGCCACCCTTGCTACATTCTTGAAGGGAAATTAGGGTTTCTTGGAAACTTTGTTGTTTTTGGGAAATTTTTGAAAATCAGGGTTTATGGCATTCATTTTCTAAAATTTATCATTGCCAATATATTGCCTTCTACACTATCTCAATACCCCATTCTACTAGCGCATAAGCAAACTTTGAAGATCTTGAAACTTTGTTTCTTCATAAAGCATGTGTTTTAAGCTGCTATGAACCCTTTCGCTCCCTTATGTTCAAGAATTTCAATCCATTTCATGGGAAAATAAAGGTTTTATCAAAATTAAGGTTTTGGAATGATTAGGATTGAACTCTCTTCATAAGTGTGTCAATCATGCTTTCTCATACCATAATTCACCCTTATATCCACAAACTTCATTGTATCACACACTAATTACGGTTTCTCAAAAATCAAGGTTTCTTGAGTGCATTCGGTGCTGCATTGATTCCTTGCATTACACTCTCACCCTAATGTGGCGATTGAGTTTGGTGGTGTGTGGCAATATGGGAGATTGATCTTGTGGAAAGAATACTGTAAATCGTCACTTGGCATGAGTCATGCTAAGATTTGGACTGTAAGCTCCTATACATTACTCTCTTTACATTTCTAGCATTTCCATTGTGCAGTCTCAATTCAAATAAGCACTAGTATATCTAGCATGTGGAGAGGGTACCCTTGGCATTGGTTGAGAGGCCAAGGGGAAGCATGCTTGAACTCTCCTTGTCCTAAGTGCTTTTGGAAAAGTAGCACAAGGAGGGAGATTATGTACATGGTGATCAAGACATGGCCTCAACCCTTGCCATTGGATTCCAAACTTTGGTAAGGGGGTGAGAAAGCTTGGCTAGGAAACTGGCAAAGTAAAATCTCTTCATTGACTTGCTACATCGAATCAAATCAGCAATAGTTATATGTATACAAGTGGGAATGAATTGAAATGCAATTGACAAATCAATGGGGTTTCATAAGGAGGCATAGTTGGCATTATTGGGCGCATTGATACTAGATATAGTGATTGAGATTGGCTCATAAATGCACTAAGGTCATGCCGAAACTTTTTCAAAGTCTAGTCAAAATGCCTTGGATGGATGCGATTTGGATGCATTATGATGCTTTAGATATGCCGGGATGCATACATGCAGTGGTTTGCAAGTTGGTTGCTTACATGTTAACAATTTGACATAATCTATAGTTTTTAGAAAAGTGTGATTCGATCTGGGAGATTTTGGACTAAACCTGAATTGAATATTAGGATTTATTCCACACCATTAAGGATTCCCATAGAGCCCTCAACTACCCCGTTTTGTTTTCAAGTTAATGAGCTATGCCCGTTTCTCTACCGCGTACCAGGTTTGGACAAAATTTGAGCCAAGTCTCAGATCATAAATTTGACTTCACCATTGCGTTCTCCACTAGGCAAATACCTTAACCACCAAGCTTTAACTCATTGGAGTACAAGCGGTGCACCAGGCTATCACTATTTGACTGTAGGAAAAAGTCAAAACAATGTCATTTAGAGGGTTGATGAAACCAAAATTAACATCATACCCCTTATCCTAACACCTTCCCATAGAGTCCTAGAACACCGAAATCTGACATCCTATCACAAAATTGCCAGAACAACCTATTATGGCTGCCGATATAAAGCCAAAAGGTAGACCTAGAAAGCTATCATTAGCAATGGTGGAGGATATGGAAGGGGAGGAATTGATGGAACACGACACTATGGACACAATGGAAGAGCTTGAAGAGCAAATTCTTTGGGAATCACTCTAAAAATTCCTCTTAATCCATGGGTCAAACTTCAAAGGGAGTTGAAGAGGATGCTAAGGTGGGTAGTGCCCATAAGAGCACCTCTATAAGTTCGCAAGCCATTTCAAATGACAATTGCTTGTGAGTAAACTTGATTTTAAGCCACTCATGGTAGATAGATTGGATATCATTAACCAAACCTTGACTTCAAAGTTTGAATCTATGACTACCAAGATGGAAGCTATTGAAGATCAATCAGTTGGGTCAATCCATGAATCAACACAATGAAGAAGCTATTGAGGATAGAATTGGTGGGATTCAAATCTATGCCTTAGATCTTACCAACCAACCTCCCGAGTTTTTCCTAGGGATAAACAATCTCTGAGAAAGTATTATAAATAAGCATATGCAATCTTGTTCACAAAATGTAAAAAAAGTGAACATTATCTTTTGCACCTCTTTAGTTTTCCTCAAATTTGGCGCTAATGCATGCTCTCTTTTTTTTTTTCATGGCAACAAGATGACGAAGCTGAAAGGAAATTCCTACTTAAGCAGTTGAAACCCTCTTCCTTCTCAAGAGAAGGAAAATATGTCGTTAAATATGCACAGAGGCATGTATAGAGTATGCAGGGTGACCTTCTTGATTAGGACAGGCAAAGTTTCGAGGTGTGGACTTGCAAAAAAAAAAAACATCTTTCTCCCCCTCACTTATAAATGGAAGATTGGTGGAGATGGAGACTTGGAGCAACCATGAAGTAACATGGTGGCTAAATAAGCATTGGGAGACTTAGCAGGTTGTAGAAGGCACAACCGAGAGGATAACGAAGATAAATCTGTGTGAATGGGATCTGCTAGCCATTGTCACCTATTAATGGAGGCATTTGCAAACCCTAAACAACCTCTCTGTTAGCACTAAGCATTTGGGAGGGAAATTATACTATGGATCTTCGCAAGAGAAGGGTGAACGGTTGATGCTAACAAGAGATTGAAGCTCAAAAACGACCGTCGGCTTTGGTGTTTTCTCCAACCCTAATCACGATTTTTCTTTTTGCATTAACCATTTCATCATACCTTCTTGAGCTTGAATTTTGCTTATCTCATGCTTTCTTACAAGATTTGAGAAATTTCTTGAGATCTAGGATTTCTCACCAAATTAGGGTTTTTGGGAGAGTTTTGCCAAAATTGATTCCATAATCTTCTTCCTTATGCTTCCTCCTACTCACTCATGCATTGGTTAACTCTCAAACCATGGGATTAGGGTTTCTTGACCTTTTTTTTTCCAATTTGGGGGGTTTTTCCAAAATTAGGGTTTGCTCTTACAATTTCATAAGATTGGCATTGTTTTGCCCCTTGTGTAGTGTTCTCTTGTCTTACGTGCTCTCTTGAAGATCGTTTCTACCATGTGTGGGTGGAACAATAGAGAGCAGATGGAAGGGAACATGGGCACTTCAAAGAGTAGTGACAAGCACAACATACCCTGTGTAGTGTTCTCTTGTCCTACGTGCTCTCTTGAAGATTGTTTCTACCATGTGTGGGTGGAACCATAGAGAGAAGATGGAAGGGAACATGAGCACTTGAGAGGGTAGTGTGAGTTGGTGGCCGAAATGCCTACAAACTATTGGTGGCCGAAATGCCTATAAACTATGTGTAGCAGAAATGCTTATGGAACACGAGGCTATCTATGCCTACGCGAGTGATTGTTTTATCTTGTTACTTGAGCCCACCTCTCATCCAAAGTGTGTGGTCAGAGTACCAACACGGAGTGCAAGTGGTAAAGTGGACATGATACCTGGTTGGCAAGGGACTTATGTGTACGCCAAGGGTCATGTGGATTGGCGTTAATTTGGGATTTCTTACCAAAATTAGAGTCTCCACCTAAAATTTTTGAGGTCCAAGGTGTAACTTCTTTTCCCCACGTTCTCCTCTATCCATACATGCCACCCTTGCTACATTCTTGAAGGGAAATTAGGGTTTCTTGGAAACTTTGTTGTTTTTGGGAAATTTTTGAAAATCAGGGTTTATGGCATTCATTTTCTAAAATTTATCATTGCCAATATATTGCCTTCTACACTATCTCAATACCCCATTCTACTAGCGCATAAGCAAACTTTGAAGATCTTGAAACTTTGTTTCTTCATAAAGCATGTGTTTTAAGCTGCTATGAACCCTTTCGCTCCCTTATGTTCAAGAATTTCAATCCATTTCATGGGGAAATAAAGGTTTTATCAAAATTAAGGTTTTGGAATGATTAGGATTGAACTCTCTTCATAAGTGTGTCAATCATGCTTTCTCATACCATAATTCACCCTTATATCCACAAACTTCATTGTATCACACACTAATTACGGTTTCTCAAAAATCAAGGTTTCTTGAGTGCATTCGGTGCTGCATTGATTCCTTGCATTACACTCTCACCCTAATGTGGCGATTGAGTTTGGTGGTGTGTGGCAATATGGGAGATTGATCTTGTGGAAAGAATACTGTAAATCGTCACTTGGCATGAGTCATGCTAAGATTTGGACTGTAAGCTCCTATACATTACTCTCTTTACATTTCTAGCATTTCCATTGTGCAGTCTCAATTCAAATAAGCACTAGTATATCTAGCATGTGGAGAGGGTACCCTTGGCATTGGTTGAGAGGCCAAGGGGGAGCATGCTTGAACTCTCCTTGTCCTAAGTGCTTTTGGAAAAGTAGCACAAGGAGGGAGATTATGTACATGGTGATCAAGACATGGCCTCAACCCTTGCCATTGGATTCCAAACTTTGGTAAGGGGGTGAGAAAGCTTGGCTAGGAAACTGGCAAAGTAAAATCTCTTCATTGACTTGCTACATCGAATCAAATCAGCAATAGTTATATGTATACAAGTGGGAATGAATTGAAATGCAATTGACAAATCAATGGGGTTTCATAAGGAGGCATAGTTGGCATTATTGGGCGCATTGATACTAGATATAGTGATTGAGATTGGCTCATAAATGCACTAAGGTCATGCCGAAACTTTTTCAAAGTCTAGTCAAAATGCCTTGGATGGATGCGATTTGGATGCATTATGATGCTTTAGATATGCCGGGATGCATACATGCAGTGGTTTGCAAGTTGGTTGCTTACATGTTAACAATTTGACATAATCTATAGTTTTTAGAAAAGTGTGATTCGATCTGGGAGATTTTGGACTAAACCTGAATTGAATATTAGGATTTATTCCACACCATTAAGGATTCCCATAGAGCCCTCAACTACCCCGTTTTGTTTTCAAGTTAATGAGCTATGCCCGTTTCTCTACCGCGTACCAGGTTTGGACAAAATTTGAGCCAAGTCTCAGATCATAAATTTGACTTCACCATTGCGTTCTCCACTAGGCAAATACCTTAACCACCAAGCTTTAACTCATTGGAGTACAAGCGGTGCACCAGGCTATCACTATTTGACTGTAGGAAAAAGTCAAAACAATGTCATTTAGAGGGTTGATGAAACCAAAATTAACATCATACCCCTTATCCTAACACCTTCCCATAGAGTCCTAGAACACCGAAATCTGACATCCTATCACAAAATTGCCAGAACAACCTATTATGGCTGCCGATATAAAGCCAAAAGGTAGACCTAGAAAGCTATCATTAGCAATGGTGGAGGATATGGAAGGGGAGGAATTGATGGAACACGACACTATGGACACAATGGAAGAGCTTGAAGAGCAAATTCTTTGGGAATCACTCTAAAAATTCCTCTTAATCCATGGGTCAAACTTCAAAGGGAGTTGAAGAGGATGCTAAGGTGGGTAGTGCCCATAAGAGCACCTCTATAAGTTCGCAAGCCATTTCAAATGACAATTGCTTGTGAGTAAACTTGATTTTAAGCCACTCATGGTAGATAGATTGGATATCATTAACCAAACCTTGACTTCAAAGTTTGAATCTATGACTACCAAGATGGAAGCTATTGAAGATCAATCAGTTGGGTCAATCCATGAATCAACACAATGAAGAAGCTATTGAGGATAGAATTGGTGGGATTCAAATCTATGCCTTAGATCTTACCAACCAACCTCCCGAGTTTTTCCTAGGGATAAACAATCTCTGAGAAAGTATTATAAATAAGCATATGCAATCTTGTTCACAAAATGTAAAAAAAGTGAACATTATCTTTTGCACCTCTTTAGTTTTCCTCAAATTTGGCGCTAATGCATGCTCTCTTTTTTTTTTTCATGGCAACAAGATGACGAAGCTGAAAGGAAATTCCTACTTAAGCAGTTGAAACCCTCTTCCTTCTCAAGAGAAGGAAAATATGTCGTTAAATATGCACAGAGGCATGTATAGAGTATGCAGGGTGACCTTCTTGATTAGGACAGGCAAAGTTTCGAGGTGTGGACTTGCAAAAAAAAAAAACATCTTTCTCCCCCTCACTTATAAATGGAAGATTGGTGGAGATGGAGACTTGGAGCAACCATGAAGTAACATGGTGGCTAAATAAGCATTGGGAGACTTAGCAGGTTGTAGAAGGCACAACCGAGAGGATAACGAAGATAAATCTGTGTGAATGGGATCTGCTAGCCATTGTCACCTATTAATGGAGGCATTTGCAAACCCTAAACAACCTCTCTGTTAGCACTAAGCATTTGGGAGGGAAATTATACTATGGATCTTCGCAAGAGAAGGGTGAACGGTTGATGCTAACAAGAGATTGAAGCTCAAAAACGACCGTCGGCTTTGGTGTTTTCTCCAACCCTAATCACGATTTTTCTTTTTGCATTAACCATTTCATCATACCTTCTTGAGCTTGAATTTTGCTTATCTCATGCTTTCTTACAAGATTTGAGAAATTTCTTGAGATCTAGGATTTCTCACCAAATTAGGGTTTTTGGGAGAGTTTTGCCAAAATTGATTCCATAATCTTCTTCCTTATGCTTCCTCCTACTCACTCATGCATTGGTTAACTCTCAAACCATGGGATTAGGGTTTCTTGACCTTTTTTTTTCCAATTTGGGGGGTTTTTCCAAAATTAGGGTTTGCTCTTACAATTTCATAAGATTGGCATTGTTTTGCCCCTTGTGTAGTGTTCTCTTGTCTTACGTGCTCTCTTGAAGATCGTTTCTACCATGTGTGGGTGGAACAATAGAGAGCAGATGGAAGGGAACATGGGCACTTCAAAGAGTAGTGACAAGCACAACATACCCTGTGTAGTGTTCTCTTGTCCTACGTGCTCTCTTGAAGATTGTTTCTACCATGTGTGGGTGGAACCATAGAGAGAAGATGGAAGGGAACATGAGCACTTGAGAGGGTAGTGTGAGTTGGTGGCCGAAATGCCTACAAACTATTGGTGGCCGAAATGCCTATAAACTATGTGTAGCAGAAATGCTTATGGAACACGAGGCTATCTATGCCTACGCGAGTGATTGTTTTATCTTGTTACTTGAGCCCACCTCTCATCCAAAGTGTGTGGTCAGAGTACCAACACGGAGTGCAAGTGGTAAAGTGGACATGATACCTGGTTGGCAAGGGACTTATGTGTACGCCAAGGGTCATGTGGATTGGCGTTAATTTGGGATTTCTTACCAAAATTAGAGTCTCCACCTAAAATTTTTGAGGTCCAAGGTGTAACTTCTTTTCCCCACGTTCTCCTCTATCCATACATGCCACCCTTGCTACATTCTTGAAGGGAAATTAGGGTTTCTTGGAAACTTTGTTGTTTTTGGGAAATTTTTGAAAATCAGGGTTTATGGCATTCATTTTCTAAAATTTATCATTGCCAATATATTGCCTTCTACACTATCTCAATACCCCATTCTACTAGCGCATAAGCAAACTTTGAAGATCTTGAAACTTTGTTTCTTCATAAAGCATGTGTTTTAAGCTGCTATGAACCCTTTCGCTCCCTTATGTTCAAGAATTTGAATCCATTTCATGGGGAAATAAAGGTTTTATCAAAATTAAGGTTTTGGAATGATTGGGATTGAACTCTCTTCATAAGTGTGTCAATCATGCTTTCTCATACCATAATTCACCCTTATATCCACAAACTTCATTGTATCACACACTAATTACGGTTTCTCAAAAATCAAGGTTTCTTGAGTGCATTCGGTGCTGCATTGATTCCTTGCATTACACTCTCACCCTAATGTGGCGATTGAGTTTGGTGGTGTGTGGCAATATGGGAGATTGATCTTGTGGAAAGAATACTGTAAATCGTCACTTGGCATGAGTCATGCTAAGATTTGGACTGTAAGCTCCTATACATTACTCTCTTTACATTTCTAGCATTTCCATTGTGCAGTCTCAATTCAAATAAGCACTAGTATATCTAGCATGTGGAGAGGGTACCCTTGGCATTGGTTGAGAGGCCAAGGGGGAGCATGCTTGAACTCTCCTTGTCCTAAGTGCTTTTGGAAAAGTAGCACAAGGAGGGAGATTATGTACATGGTGATCAAGACATGGCCTCAACCCTTGCCATTGGATTCCAAACTTTGGTAAGGGGGTGAGAAAGCTTGGCTAGGAAACTGGCAAAGTAAAATCTCTTCATTGACTTGCTACATCGAATCAAATCAGCAATAGTTATATGTATACAAGTGGGAATGAATTGAAATGCAATTGACAAATCAATGGGGTTTCATAAGGAGGCATAGTTGGCATTATTGGGCGCATTGATACTAGATATAGTGATTGAGATTGGCTCATAAATGCACTAAGGTCATGCCGAAACTTTTTCAAAGTCTAGTCAAAATGCCTTGGATGGATGCGATTTGGATGCATTATGATGCTTTAGATATGCCGGGATGCATACATGCAGTGGTTTGCAAGTTGGTTGCTTACATGTTAACAATTTGACATAATCTATAGTTTTTAGAAAAGTGTGATTCGATCTGGGAGATTTTGGACTAAACCTGAATTGAATATTAGGATTTATTCCACACCATTAAGGATTCCCATAGAGCCCTCAACTACCCCGTTTTGTTTTCAAGTTAATGAGCTATGCCCGTTTCTCTACCGCGTACCAGGTTTGGACAAAATTTGAGCCAAGTCTCAGATCATAAATTTGACTTCACCATTGCGTTCTCCACTAGGCAAATACCTTAACCACCAAGCTTTAACTCATTGGAGTACAAGCGGTGCACCAGGCTATCACTATTTGACTGTAGGAAAAAGTCAAAACAATGTCATTTAGAGGGTTGATGAAACCAAAATTAACATCATACCCCTTATCCTAACACCTTCCCATAGAGTCCTAGAACACCGAAATCTGACATCCTATCACAAAATTGCCAGAACAACCTATTATGGCTGCCGATATAAAGCCAAAAGGTAGACCTAGAAAGCTATCATTAGCAATGGTGGAGGATATGGAAGGGGAGGAATTGATGGAACACGACACTATGGACACAATGGAAGAGCTTGAAGAGCAAATTCTTTGGGAATCACTCTAAAAATTCCTCTTAATCCATGGGTCAAACTTCAAAGGGAGTTGAAGAGGATGCTAAGGTGGGTAGTGCCCATAAGAGCACCTCTATAAGTTCGCAAGCCATTTCAAATGACAATTGCTTGTGAGTAAACTTGATTTTAAGCCACTCATGGTAGATAGATTGGATATCATTAACCAAACCTTGACTTCAAAGTTTGAATCTATGACTACCAAGATGGAAGCTATTGAAGATCAATCAGTTGGGTCAATCCATGAATCAACACAATGAAGAAGCTATTGAGGATAGAATTGGTGGGATTCAAATCTATGCCTTAGATCTTACCAACCAACCTCCCGAGTTTTTCCTAGGGATAAACAATCTCTGAGAAAGTATTATAAATAAGCATATGCAATCTTGTTCACAAAATGTAAAAAAAGTGAACATTATCTTTTGCACCTCTTTAGTTTTCCTCAAATTTGGCGCTAATGCATGCTCTCTTTTTTTTTTTCATGGCAACAAGATGACGAAGCTGAAAGGAAATTCCTACTTAAGCAGTTGAAACCCTCTTCCTTCTCAAGAGAAGGAAAATATGTCGTTAAATATGCACAGAGGCATGTATAGAGTATGCAGGGTGACCTTCTTGATTAGGACAGGCAAAGTTTCGAGGTGTGGACTTGCAAAAAAAAAAAACATCTTTCTCCCCCTCACTTATAAATGGAAGATTGGTGGAGATGGAGACTTGGAGCAACCATGAAGTAACATGGTGGCTAAATAAGCATTGGGAGACTTAGCAGGTTGTAGAAGGCACAACCGAGAGGATAACGAAGATAAATCTGTGTGAATGGGATCTGCTAGCCATTGTCACCTATTAATGGAGGCATTTGCAAACCCTAAACAACCTCTCTGTTAGCACTAAGCATTTGGGAGGGAAATTATACTATGGATCTTCGCAAGAGAAGGGTGAACGGTTGATGCTAACAAGAGATTGAAGCTCAAAAACGACCGTCGGCTTTGGTGTTTTCTCCAACCCTAATCACGATTTTTCTTTTTGCATTAACCATTTCATCATACCTTCTTGAGCTTGAATTTTGCTTATCTCATGCTTTCTTACAAGATTTGAGAAATTTCTTGAGATCTAGGATTTCTCACCAAATTAGGGTTTTTGGGAGAGTTTTGCCAAAATTGATTCCATAATCTTCTTCCTTATGCTTCCTCCTACTCACTCATGCATTGGTTAACTCTCAAACCATGGGATTAGGGTTTCTTGACCTTTTTTTTTCCAATTTGGGGGGTTTTTCCAAAATTAGGGTTTGCTCTTACAATTTCATAAGATTGGCATTGTTTTGCCCCTTGTGTAGTGTTCTCTTGTCTTACGTGCTCTCTTGAAGATCGTTTCTACCATGTGTGGGTGGAACAATAGAGAGCAGATGGAAGGGAACATGGGCACTTCAAAGAGTAGTGACAAGCACAACATACCCTGTGTAGTGTTCTCTTGTCCTACGTGCTCTCTTGAAGATTGTTTCTACCATGTGTGGGTGGAACCATAGAGAGAAGATGGAAGGGAACATGAGCACTTGAGAGGGTAGTGTGAGTTGGTGGCCGAAATGCCTACAAACTATTGGTGGCCGAAATGCCTATAAACTATGTGTAGCAGAAATGCTTATGGAACACGAGGCTATCTATGCCTACGCGAGTGATTGTTTTATCTTGTTACTTGAGCCCACCTCTCATCCAAAGTGTGTGGTCAGAGTACCAACACGGAGTGCAAGTGGTAAAGTGGACATGATACCTGGTTGGCAAGGGACTTATGTGTACGCCAAGGGTCATGTGGATTGGCGTTAATTTGGGATTTCTTACCAAAATTAGAGTCTCCACCTAAAATTTTTGAGGTCCAAGGTGTAACTTCTTTTCCCCACGTTCTCCTCTATCCATACATGCCACCCTTGCTACATTCTTGAAGGGAAATTAGGGTTTCTTGGAAACTTTGTTGTTTTTGGGAAATTTTTGAAAATCAGGGTTTATGGCATTCATTTTCTAAAATTTATCATTGCCAATATATTGCCTTCTACACTATCTCAATACCCCATTCTACTAGCGCATAAGCAAACTTTGAAGATCTTGAAACTTTGTTTCTTCATAAAGCATGTGTTTTAAGCTGCTATGAACCCTTTCGCTCCCTTATGTTCAAGAATTTCAATCCATTTCATGGGGAAATAAAGGTTTTATCAAAATTAAGGTTTTGGAATGATTAGGATTGAACTCTCTTCATAAGTGTGTCAATCATGCTTTCTCATACCATAATTCACCCTTATATCCACAAACTTCATTGTATCACACACTAATTACGGTTTCTCAAAAATCAAGGTTTCTTGAGTGCATTCGGTGCTGCATTGATTCCTTGCATTACACTCTCACCCTAATGTGGCGATTGAGTTTGGTGGTGTGTGGCAATATGGGAGATTGATCTTGTGGAAAGAATACTGTAAATCGTCACTTGGCATGAGTCATGCTAAGATTTGGACTGTAAGCTCCTATACATTACTCTCTTTACATTTCTAGCATTTCCATTGTGCAGTCTCAATTCAAATAAGCACTAGTATATCTAGCATGTGGAGAGGGTACCCTTGGCATTGGTTGAGAGGCCAAGGGGGAGCATGCTTGAACTCTCCTTGTCCTAAGTGCTTTTGGAAAAGTAGCACAAGGAGGGAGATTATGTACATGGTGATCAAGACATGGCCTCAACCCTTGCCATTGGATTCCAAACTTTGGTAAGGGGGTGAGAAAGCTTGGCTAGGAAACTGGCAAAGTAAAATCTCTTCATTGACTTGCTACATCGAATCAAATCAGCAATAGTTATATGTATACAAGTGGGAATGAATTGAAATGCAATTGACAAATCAATGGGGTTTCATAAGGAGGCATAGTTGGCATTATTGGGCGCATTGATACTAGATATAGTGATTGAGATTGGCTCATAAATGCACTAAGGTCATGCCGAAACTTTTTCAAAGTCTAGTCAAAATGCCTTGGATGGATGCGATTTGGATGCATTATGATGCTTTAGATATGCCGGGATGCATACATGCAGTGGTTTGCAAGTTGGTTGCTTACATGTTAACAATTTGACATAATCTATAGTTTTTAGAAAAGTGTGATTCGATCTGGGAGATTTTGGACTAAACCTGAATTGAATATTAGGATTTATTCCACACCATTAAGGATTCCCATAGAGCCCTCAACTACCCCGTTTTGTTTTCAAGTTAATGAGCTATGCCCGTTTCTCTACCGCGTACCAGGTTTGGACAAAATTTGAGCCAAGTCTCAGATCATAAATTTGACTTCACCATTGTGTTCTCCACTAGGCAAATACCTTAACCACCAAGCTTTAACTCATTGGAGTACAAGCGGTGCACCAGGCTATCACTATTTGACTGTAGGAAAAAGTCAAAACAATGTCATTTAGAGGGTTGATGAAACCAAAATTAACATCATACCCCTTATCCTAACACCTTCCCATAGAGTCCTAGAACACCGAAATCTGACATCCTATCACAAAATTGCCAGAACAACCTATTATGGCTGCCGATATAAAGCCAAAAGGTAGACCTAGAAAGCTATCATTAGCAATGGTGGAGGATATGGAAGGGGAGGAATTGATGGAACACGACACTATGGACACAATGGAAGAGCTTGAAGAGCAAATTCTTTGGGAATCACTCTAAAAATTCCTCTTAATCCATGGGTCAAACTTCAAAGGGAGTTGAAGAGGATGCTAAGGTGGGTAGTGCCCATAAGAGCACCTCTATAAGTTCGCAAGCCATTTCAAATGACAATTGCTTGTGAGTAAACTTGATTTTAAGCCACTCATGGTAGATAGATTGGATATCATTAACCAAACCTTGACTTCAAAGTTTGAATCTATGACTACCAAGATGGAAGCTATTGAAGATCAATCAGTTGGGTCAATCCATGAATCAACACAATGAAGAAGCTATTGAGGATAGAATTGGTGGGATTCAAATCTATGCCTTAGATCTTACCAACCAACCTCCCGAGTTTTTCCTAGGGATAAACAATCTCTGAGAAAGTATTATAAATAAGCATATGCAATCTTGTTCACAAAATGTAAAAAAAGTGAACATTATCTTTTGCACCTCTTTAGTTTTCCTCAAATTTGGCGCTAATGCATGCTCTCTTTTTTTTTTTCATGGCAACAAGATGACGAAGCTGAAAGGAAATTCCTACTTAAGCAGTTGAAACCCTCTTCCTTCTCAAGAGAAGGAAAATATGTCGTTAAATATGCACAGAGGCATGTATAGAGTATGCAGGGTGACCTTCTTGATTAGGACAGGCAAAGTTTCGAGGTGTGGACTTGCAAAAAAAAAAAACATCTTTCTCCCCCTCACTTATAAATGGAAGATTGGTGGAGATGGAGACTTGGAGCAACCATGAAGTAACATGGTGGCTAAATAAGCATTGGGAGACTTAGCAGGTTGTAGAAGGCACAACCGAGAGGATAACGAAGATAAATCTGTGTGAATGGGATCTGCTAGCCATTGTCACCTATTAATGGAGGCATTTGCAAACCCTAAACAACCTCTCTGTTAGCACTAAGCATTTGGGAGGGAAATTATACTATGGATCTTCGCAAGAGAAGGGTGAACGGTTGATGCTAACAAGAGATTGAAGCTCAAAAACGACCGTCGGCTTTGGTGTTTTCTCCAACCCTAATCACGATTTTTCTTTTTGCATTAACCATTTCATCATACCTTCTTGAGCTTGAATTTTGCTTATCTCATGCTTTCTTACAAGATTTGAGAAATTTCTTGAGATCTAGGATTTCTCACCAAATTAGGGTTTTTGGGAGAGTTTTGCCAAAATTGATTCCATAATCTTCTTCCTTATGCTTCCTCCTACTCACTCATGCATTGGTTAACTCTCAAACCATGGGATTAGGGTTTCTTGACCTTTTTTTTTCCAATTTGGGGGGTTTTTCCAAAATTAGGGTTTGCTCTTACAATTTCATAAGATTGGCATTGTTTTGCCCCTTGTGTAGTGTTCTCTTGTCTTACGTGCTCTCTTGAAGATCGTTTCTACCATGTGTGGGTGGAACAATAGAGAGCAGATGGAAGGGAACATGGGCACTTCAAAGAGTAGTGACAAGCACAACATACCCTGTGTAGTGTTCTCTTGTCCTACGTGCTCTCTTGAAGATTGTTTCTACCATGTGTGGGTGGAACCATAGAGAGAAGATGGAAGGGAACATGAGCACTTGAGAGGGTAGTGTGAGTTGGTGGCCGAAATGCCTACAAACTATTGGTGGCCGAAATGCCTATAAACTATGTGTAGCAGAAATGCTTATGGAACACGAGGCTATCTATGCCTACGCGAGTGATTGTTTTATCTTGTTACTTGAGCCCACCTCTCATCCAAAGTGTGTGGTCAGAGTACCAACACGGAGTGCAAGTGGTAAAGTGGACATGATACCTGGTTGGCAAGGGACTTATGTGTACGCCAAGGGTCATGTGGATTGGCGTTAATTTGGGATTTCTTACCAAAATTAGAGTCTCCACCTAAAATTTTTGAGGTCCAAGGTGTAACTTCTTTTCCCCACGTTCTCCTCTATCCATACATGCCACCCTTGCTACATTCTTGAAGGGAAATTAGGGTTTCTTGGAAACTTTGTTGTTTTTGGGAAATTTTTGAAAATCAGGGTTTATGGCATTCATTTTCTAAAATTTATCATTGCCAATATATTGCCTTCTACACTATCT
This sequence comes from Cibotium barometz, assembly GCF_041138505.1. Classification (NCBI taxonomy): domain Eukaryota; kingdom Viridiplantae; phylum Streptophyta; class Polypodiopsida; order Cyatheales; family Cibotiaceae; genus Cibotium; species Cibotium barometz. The sequence continues at coordinate 36,813,501 of NC_141097.1, read as the reverse complement.
CAATACCCCATTCTACTAGCGCATAAGCAAACTTTGAAGATCTTGAAACTTTGTTTCTTCATAAAGCATGTGTTTTAAGCTGCTATGAACCCTTTCGCTCCCTTATGTTCAAGAATTTCAATCCATTTCATGGGGAAATAAAGGTTTTATCAAAATTAAGGTTTTGGAATGATTGGGATTGAACTCTCTTCATAAGTGTGTCAATCATGCTTTCTCATACCATAATTCACCCTTATATCCACAAACTTCATTGTATCACACACTAATTACGGTTTCTCAAAAATCAAGGTTTCTTGAGTGCATTCGGTGCTGCATTGATTCCTTGCATTACACTCTCACCCTAATGTGGCGATTGAGTTTGGTGGTGTGTGGCAATATGGGAGATTGATCTTGTGTTAAGAATACTGTAAATCGTCACTTGGCATGAGTCATGCTAAGATTTGGACTGTAAGCTCCTATACATTACTCTCTTTACATTTCTAGCATTTCCATTGTGCAGTCTCAATTCAAATAAGCACTAGTATATCTAGCATGTGGAGAGGGTACCCTTGGCATTGGTTGAGAGGCCAAGGGGGAGCATGCTTGAACTCTCCTTGTCCTAAGTGCTTTTGGAAAAGTAGCACAAGGAGGGAGATTATGTACATGGTGATCAAGACATGGCCTCAACCCTTGCCATTGGATTCCAAACTTTGGTAAGGGGGTGAGAAAGCTTGGCTAGGAAATTGGCAAAGTAAAATCTCTTCATTGACTTGCTACATCGAATCAAATCAGCAATAGTTATATGTATACAAGTGGGAATGAATTGAAATGCAATTGACAAATCAATGGGGTTTCATAAGGAGGCATAGTTGGCATTATTGGGCACATTGATACTAGATATAGTGATTGAGATTGGCTCATAAATGCACTAAGGTCATGCCGAAACTTTTCCAAAGTCTAGTCAAAATGCCTTGGATGGATGCGATTTGGATGCATTATGATGCTTTAGATATGCCGGGATGCATACATGCAGTGGTTTGCAAGTTGGTTGCTTACATGTTAACAATTTGACATAATCTATAGTTTTTAGAAAAGTGTGATTCGATCTGGGAGATTTTGGACTAAACCTGAATTGAATATTAGGATTTATTCCACACCATTAAGGATTCCCATAGAGCCCTCAACTACCCCGTTTTGTTTTCAAGTTAATGAGCTATGCCCGTTTCTCTACCGCGTACCAGGTTTGGACAAAATTTGAGCCGAGTCTCAGATCATAAATTTGACTTCACCATTGCGTTCTCCACTAGGCAAATACCTTAACCACCAAGCTTGGAGCATTGGAGTACAAGCGGTGCACCAGGCTATCACTATTTGACTGTAGGAAAAAGTCAAAACAATGTCATTTAGAGGGTTGATGAAACCAAAATTAACATCATACCCCTTATCTTAACACCTTCCCATAGAGCCCTAGAACACCGAAATCTAACATCCTATCAGAAAATTGCCAGAACAACCTATTATGGCTGCCGATATAAAGCCAAAAGGTAGACCTAGAAAGCTATCATTAGCAATGGTGGAGGATATGGAAGGGGAGGAATTGATGGAACACGACACTATGGACACAATGGAAGAGCTTGAAGAGCAAATTCTTTGGGAATCACTCTAAAAATTCCTCTTAATCCATGGGTCAAACTTCAAAGGGAGTTGAAGAGGATGCTAAGGTGGGTAGTGCCCATAAGAGCACCTCTATAAGTTCGCAAGCCATTTCAAATGACAATTGCTTGTGAGTAAACTTGATTTTAAGCCACTCATGGTAGATAGATTGGATATCATTAACCAAACCTTGACTTCAAAGTTTGAATCTATGACTACCAAGATGGAAGCTATTGAAGATCAATCAGTTGGGTCAATCCATGAATCAACACAATGAAGAAGCTATTGAGGATAGAATTGGTGGGATTCAAATCTATGCCTTAGATCTTACCAACCAACCTCCCGAGTTTTTCCTAGGGATAAACAATCTCTGAGAAAGTATTATAAATAAGCATATGCAATCTTGTTCACAAAATGTAAAAAAAGTGAACATTATCTTTTGCACCTCTTTAGTTTTCCTCAAATTTGGCGCTAATGCATGCTCTCTTTTTTTTTTTTCATGGCAACAAGATGACGAAGCTGAAAGGAAATTCCTACTTAAGCAGTTGAAACCCTCTTCCTTCTCAAGAGAAGGAAAATATGTCGTTAAATATGCACAGAGGCATGTATAGAGTATGCAGGGTGACCTTCTTGATTAGGACAGGCAAAGTTTCGAGGTGTGGACTTGCAAAAAAAAAAAACATCTTTCTCCCCCTCACTTATAAATGGAAGATTGGTGGAGATGGAGACTTGGAGCAACCATGAAGTAACATGGTGGCTAAATAAGCATTGGGAGACTTAGCAGGTTGTAGAAGGCACAACCGAGAGGATAACGAAGATAAATCTGTGTGAATGGGATCTGCTAGCCATTGTCACCTATTAATGGAGGCATTTGCAAACCCTAAACAACCTCTCTGTTAGCACTAAGCATTTGGGAGGGAAATTATACTATGGATCTTCGCAAGAGAAGGGTGAACGGTTGATGCTAACAAGAGATTGAAGCTCAAAAACGACCGTCGGCTTTGGTGTTTTCTCCAACCCTAATCACGATTTTTCTTTTTGCATTAACCATTTCATCATACCTTCTTGAGCTTGAATTTTGCTTATCTCATGCTTTCTTACAAGATTTGAGAAATTTCTTGAGATCTAGGATTTCTCACCAAATTAGGGTTTTTGGGAGAGTTTTGCCAAAATTGATTCCATAATCTTCTTCCTTATGCTTCCTCCTACTCACTCATGCATTGGTTAACTCTCAAACCATGGGATTAGGGTTTCTTGACCTTTTTTTTTCCAATTTGGGGGGTTTTTCCAAAATTAGGGTTTGCTCTTACAATTTCATAAGATTGGCATTGTTTTGCTCCTTGTGTAGTGTTCTCTTGTCTTACGTGCTCTCTTGAAGATCGTTTCTACCATGTGTGGGTGGAACAATAGAGAGCAGATGGAAGGGAACATGGGCACTTCAAAGAGTAGTGACAAGCACAACATACCCTGTGTAGTGTTCTCTTGTCCTACGTGCTCTCTTGAAGATTGTTTCTACCATGTGTGGGTGGAACCATAGAGAGAAGATGGAAGGGAACATGAGCACTTGAGAGGGTAGTGTGAGTTGGTGGCCGAAATGCCTACAAACTATTGGTGGCCGAAATGCCTATAAACTATGTGTAGCAGAAATGCTTATGGAACACGAGGCTATCTATGCCTACGCGAGTGATTGTTTTATCTTGTTACTTGAGCCCACCTCTCATCCAAAGTGTGTGGTCAGAGTACCAACATGGAGTGCAAGTGGTAAAGTGGACATGATACCTGGTTGGCAAGGGACTTATGTGTACGCTAAGGGTCATGTGGATTGGCATTAATTTGGGATTTCTTACCAAAATTAGAGTCTCCACCTAAAATTTTTGAGGTCCAAGGTGTAACTTCTTTTCCCCACGTTCTCCTCTATCCATACATGCCACCCTTGCTACATTCTTGAAGGGAAATTAGGGTTTCTTGGAAACTTTGTTGTTCTTGGGAAATTTTTGAAAATCAGGGTTTATGGCATTCATTTTCTAAAATTTATCATTGCCAATATATTGCCTTCTACACTATCTCAATACCCCATTCTACTAGCGCATAAGCAAACTTTGAAGATCTTGAAACTTTGTTTCTTCATAAAGCATGTGTTTTAAGCTGCTATGAACCCTTTCCCTCCCTTATGTTCAAGAATTTCAATCCATTTCATGGGGAAATAAAGGTTTTATCAAAATTAAGGTTTTGGAATGATTGGGATTGAACTCTCTTCATAAGTGTGTCAATCATGCTTTCTCATACCATAATTCACCCTTATATCCACAAACTTCATTGTATCACACACTAATTACGGTTTCTCAAAAATCAAGGTTTCTTGAGTGCATTCGGTGCTGCATTGATTCCTTGCATTACACTCTCACCCTAATGTGGCGATTGAGTTTGGTGGTGTGTGGCAATATGGGAGATTGATCTTGTGGAAAGAATACTGTAAATCGTCACTTGGCATGAGTCATGCTAAGATTTGGACTGTAAGCTCCTATACATTACTCTCTTTACATTTCTAGCATTTCCATTGTGCAGTCTCAATTCAAATAAGCACTAGTATATCTAGCATGTGGAGAGGGTACCCTTGGCATTGGTTGAGAGGCCAAGGGGGAGCATGCTTGAACTCTCCTTGTCCTAAGTGCTTTTGGAAAAGTAGCACAAGGAGGGAGATTATGTACATGGTGATCAAGACATGGCCTCAACCCTTGCCATTGGATTCCAAACTTTGGTAAGGGGGTGAGAAAGCTTGGCTAGGAAACTGGCAAAGTAAAATCTCTTCATTGACTTGCTACATCGAATCAAATCAGCAATAGTTATATGTATACAAGTGGGAATGAATTGAAATGCAATTGACAAATCAATGGGGTTTCATAAGGAGGCATAGTTGGCATTATTGGGCACATTGATACTAGATATAGTGATTGAGATTGGCTCATAAATGCACTAAGGTCATGCCGAAACTTTTCCAAAGTCTAGTCAAAATGCCTTGGATGGATGCGATTTGGATGCATTATGATGCTTTAGATATGCCGGGATGCATACATGCAGTGGTTTGCAAGTTGGTTGCTTACATGTTAACAATTTGACATAATCTATAGTTTTTAGAAAAGTGTGATTCGATCTGGGAGATTTTGGACTAAACCTGAATTGAATATTAGGATTTATTCCACACCATTAAGGATTCCCATAGAGCCCTCAACTACCCCGTTTTGTTTTCAAGTTAATGAGCTATGCCCGTTTCTCTACCGCATACCATGTTTGGACAAAATTTGAGCCAAGTCTCAGATCATAAATTTGACTTCACCATTGCGTTCTCCACTAGGCAAATACCTTAACCACCAAGCTTTAACTCATTTGGAGCATTGGAGTACAAGCGGTGCACCAGGCTATCACTATTTGACTGTAGGAAAAAGTCAAAACAATGTCATTTAGAGGGTTGATGAAACCAAAATTAACATCATACCCCTTATCCTAACACCTTCCCATAGAGTCCTAGAACACCGAAATCTGACATCCTATCACAAAATTGCCAGAACAACCTATTATGGCTGCCGATATAAAGCCAAAAGGTAGACCTAGAAAGCTATCATTAGCAATGGTGGAGGATATGGAAGGGGAGGAATTGATGGAACACGACACTATGGACACAATGGAAGAGCTTGAAGAGCAAATTCTTTGGGAATCACTCTAAAAATTCCTCTTAATCCATGGGTCAAACTTCAAAGGGAGTTGAGGAGGATGCTAAGGTGGGTAGTGCCCATAAGAGCACCTCTATAAGTTCGCAAGCCATTTCAAATGACAATTGCTTGTGAGTAAACTTGATTTTAAGCCACTCATGGTAGATAGATTGGATATCATTAACCAAACCTGGACTTCAAAGTTTGAATCTATGACTACCAAGATGGAAGCTATTGAAGATCAATCAGTTGGGTCAATCCATGAATCAACACAATGAAGAAGCTATTGAGGATAGAATTGGTGGGATTCAAATCTATGCCTTAGATCTTACCAACCAACCTCCCGAGTTTTTCCTAGGGATAAACAATCTCTGAGAAAGTATTATAAATAAGCATATGCAATCTTGTTCACAAAATGTAAAAAAAGTGAACATTATCTTTTGCACCTCTTTAGTTTTCCTCAAATTTGGCGCTAATGCATGCTCTCTTTTTTTTTTCATGGCAACAAGATGACGAAGCTGAAAGGAAATTCCTACTTAAGCAGTTGAAACCCTCTTCCTTCTCAAGAGAAGGAAAATATGTCGTTAAATATGCACAGAGGCATGTATAGAGTATGCAGGGTGACCTTCTTGATTAGGACAGGCAAAGTTTCGAGGTGTGGACTTGCAAAAAAAAAAACATCTTTCTCCCCCTCACTTATAAATGGAAGATTGGTGGAGATGGAGACTTGGAGCAACCATGAAGTAACATGGTGGCTAAATAAGCATTGGGAGACTTAGCAGGTTGTAGAAGGCACAACCGAGAGGATAACGAAGATAAATCTGTGTGAATGGGATCTGCTAGCCATTGTCACCTATTAATGGAGGCATTTGCAAACCCTAAACCAACTCTCTGTTAGCATTAAGCATTTGGGAGGGAAATTATACTATGGATCTTCGCAAGAGAAGGGTGAACGGTTGATGCTAACAAGAGATTGAAGCTCAAAAACGACCGTCGGCTTTGGTGTTTTCTCCAACCCTAATCACGATTTTTCTTTTTGCATTAACCATTTCATCATACCTTCTTGAGCTTGAATTTTGCTTATCTCATGCTTTCTTACAAGATTTGAGAAATTTCTTGAGATCTAGGATTTCTCACCAAATTAGGGTTTTTGGGAGAGTTTTGCCAAAATTGATTCCATAATCTTCTTCCTTATGCTTCCTCCTACTCACTCATGCATTGGTTAACTCTCAAACCATGGGATTAGGGTTTCTTGACCTTTTTTTTTCCAATTTGGGGGGTTTTTCCAAAATTAGGGTTTGCTCTTACAATTTCATAAGATTGGCATTGTTTTGCCCCTTGTGTAGTGTTCTCTTGTCTTACGTGCTCTCTTGAAGATCGTTTCTACCATGTGTGGGTGGAACAATAGAGAGCAGATGGAAGGGAACATGGGCACTTCAAAGAGTAGTGACAAGCACAACATACCCTGTGTAGTGTTCTCTTGTCCTACGTGCTCTCTTGAAGATTGTTTCTACCATGTGTGGGTGGAACCATAGAGAGAAGATGGAAGGGAACATGAGCACTTGAGAGGGTAGTGTGAGTTGGTGGCCGAAATGCCTACAAACTATTGGTGGCCGAAATGCCTATAAACTATGTGTAGCAGAAATGCTTATGGAACACGAGGCTATCTATGCCTACGCGAGTGATTGTTTTATCTTGTTACTTGAGCCCACCTCTCATCCAAAGTGTGTGGTCAGAGTACCAACACGGAGTGCAAGTGGTAAAGTGGACATGATACCTGGTTGGCAAGGGACTTATGTGTACGCTAAGGGTCATGTGGATTGGCATTAATTTGGGATTTCTTACCAAAATTAGAGTCTCCACCTAAAATTTTTGAGGTCCAAGGTGTAACTTCTTTTCCCCACGTTCTCCTCTATCCATACATGCCACCCTTGCTACATTCTTGAAGGGAAATTAGGGTTTCTTGGAAACTTTGTTGTTTTTGGGAAATTTTTGAAAATCAAGGTTTATGGCATTCATTTTCTAAAATTTATCATTGCCAATATATTGCCTTCTACACTATCTCAATACCCCATTCTACTAGCGCATAAGCAAACTTTGAAGATCTTGAAACTTTGTTTCTTCATAAAGCATGTGTTTTAAGCTGCTATGAACCCTTTCCCTCCCTTATGTTCAAGAATTTCAATCCATTTCATGGGGAAATAAAGGTTTTATCAAAATTAAGGTTTTGGAATGATTGGGATTGAACTCTCTTCATAAGTGTGTCAATCATGCTTTCTCATACCATAATTCACCCTTATATCCACAAACTTCATTGTATCACACACTAATTACGGTTTCTCAAAAATCAAGGTTTCTTGAGTGCATTCGGTGCTGCATTGATTCCTTGCATTACACTCTCACCCTAATGTGGCGATTGAGTTTGGTGGTGTGTGGCAATATGGGAGATTGATCTTGTGGAAAGAATACTGTAAATCGTCACTTGGCATGAGTCATGCTAAGATTTGGACTGTAAGCTCCTATACATTACTCTCTTTACATTTCTAGCATTTCCATTGTGCAGTCTCAATTCAAATAAGCACTAGTATATCTAGCATGTGGAGAGGGTACCCTTGGCATTGGTTGAGAGGCCAAGGGGGAGCATGCTTGAACTCTCCTTGTCCTAAGTGCTTTTGGAAAAGTAGCACAAGGAGGGAGATTATGTACATGGTGATCAAGACATGGCCTCAACCCTTGCCATTGGATTCCAAACTTTGGTAAGGGGGTGAGAAAGCTTGGCTAGGAAACTGGCAAAGTAAAATCTCTTCATTGACTTGCTACATCGAATCAAATCAGCAATAGTTATATGTATACAAGTGGGAATGAATTGAAATGCAATTGACAAATCAATGGGGTTTCATAAGGAGGCATAGTTGGCATTATTGGGCACATTGATACTAGATATAGTGATTGAGATTGGCTCATAAATGCACTAAGGTCATGCCGAAACTTTTCCAAAGTCTAGTCAAAATGCCTTGGATGGATGCGATTTGGATGCATTATGATGCTTTAGATATGCCGGGATGCATACATGCAGTGGTTTGCAAGTTGGTTGCTTACATGTTAACAATTTGACATAATCTATAGTTTTTAGAAAAGTGTGATTCGATCTGGGAGATTTTGGACTAAACCTGAATTGAATATTAGGATTTATTCCACACCATTAAGGATTCCCATAGAGCCCTCAACTACCCCGTTTTGTTTTCAAGTTAATGAGCTATGCCCGTTTCTCTACCGCATACCATGTTTGGACAAAATTTGAGCCAAGTCTCAGATCATAAATTTGACTTCACCATTGCGTTCTCCACTAGGCAAATACCTTAACCACCAAGCTTTAACTCATTTGGAGCATTGGAGTACAAGCGGTGCACCAGGCTATCACTATTTGACTGTAGGAAAAAGTCAAAACAATGTCATTTAGAGGGTTGATGAAACCAAAATTAACATCATACCCCTTATCCTAACACCTTCCCATAGAGTCCTAGAACACCGAAATCTGACATCCTATCACAAAATTGCCAGAACAACCTATTATGGCTGCCGATATAAAGCCAAAAGGTAGACCTAGAAAGCTATCATTAGCAATGGTGGAGGATATGGAAGGGGAGGAATTGATGGAACACGACACTATGGACACAATGGAAGAGCTTGAAGAGCAAATTCTTTGGGAATCACTCTAAAAATTCCTCTTAATCCATGGGTCAAACTTCAAAGGGAGTTGAGGAGGATGCTAAGGTGGGTAGTGCCCATAAGAGCACCTCTATAAGTTCGCAAGCCATTTCAAATGACAATTGCTTGTGAGTAAACTTGATTTTAAGCCACTCATGGTAGATAGATTGGATATCATTAACCAAACCTTGACTTCAAAGTTTGAATCTATGACTACCAAGATGGAAGCTATTGAAGATCAATCAGTTGGGTCAATCCATGAATCAACACAATGAAGAAGCTATTGAGGATAGAATTGGTGGGATTCAAATCTATGCCTTAGATCTTACCAACCAACCTCCCGAGTTTTTCCTAGGGATAAACAATCTCTGAGAAAGTATTATAAATAAGCATATGCAATCTTGTTCACAAAATGTAAAAAAAGTGAACATTATCTTTTGCACCTCTTTAGTTTTCCTCAAATTTGGCGCTAATGCATGCTCTCTTTTTTTTTTCATGGCAACAAGATGACGAAGCTGAAAGGAAATTCCTACTTAAGCAGTTGAAACCCTCTTCCTTCTCAAGAGAAGGAAAATATGTCGTTAAATATGCACAGAGGCATGTATAGAGTATGCAGGGTGACCTTCTTGATTAGGACAGGCAAAGTTTCGAGGTGTGGACTTGCAAAAAAAAAAACATCTTTCTCCCCCTCACTTATAAATGGAAGATTGGTGGAGATGGAGACTTGGAGCAACCATGAAGTAACATGGTGGCTAAATAAGCATTGGGAGACTTAGCAGGTTGTAGAAGGCACAACCGAGAGGATAACGAAGATAAATCTGTGTGAATGGGATCTGCTAGCCATTGTCACCTATTAATGGAGGCATTTGCAAACCCTAAACCAACTCTCTGTTAGCATTAAGCATTTGGGAGGGAAATTATACTATGGATCTTCGCAAGAGAAGGGTGAACGGTTGATGCTAACAAGAGATTGAAGCTCAAAAACGACCGTCGGCTTTGGTGTTTTCTCCAACCCTAATCACGATTTTTCTTTTTGCATTAACCATTTCATCATACCTTCTTGAGCTTGAATTTTGCTTATCTCATGCTTTCTTACAAGATTTGAGAAATTTCTTGAGATCTAGGATTTCTCACCAAATTAGGGTTTTTGGGAGAGTTTTGCCAAAATTGATTCCATAATCTTCTTCCTTATGCTTCCTCCTACTCACTCATGCATTGGTTAACTCTCAAACCATGGGATTAGGGTTTCTTGACCTTTTTTTTTCCAATTTGGGGGGTTTTTCCAAAATTAGGGTTTGCTCTTACAATTTCATAAGATTGGCATTGTTTTGCCCCTTGTGTAGTGTTCTCTTGTCTTACGTGCTCTCTTGAAGATCGTTTCTATCATGTGTGGGTGGAACAATAGAGAGCAGATGGAAGGGAACATGGGCACTTCAAAGAGTAGTGACAAGCACAACATACCCTGTGTAGTGTTCTCTTGTCCTACGTGCTCTCTTCAAGATTGTTTCTACCATGTGTGGGTGGAACCATAGAGAGAAGATGGAAGGGAACATGAGCACTTGAGAGGGTAGTGTGAGTTGGTGGCCGAAATGCCTACAAACTATTGGTGGCCGAAATGCCTATAAACTATGTGTAGCAGAAATGCTTATGGAACACGAGGCTATCTATGCCTACGCGAGTGATTGTTTTATCTTGTTACTTGAGCCCACCTCTCATCCAAAGTGTGTGGTCAGAGTACCAACACGGAGTGCAAGTGGTAAAGTGGACATGATACCTGGTTGGCAAGGGACTTATGTGTACGCCAAGGGTCATGTGGATTGGCATTAATTTGGGATTTCTTACCAAAATTAGAGTCTCCACCTAAAATTTTTGAGGTCCAAGGTGTAACTTCTTTTCCCCACGTTCTCCTCTATCCATACATGCCACCCTTGCTACATTCTTGAAGGGAAATTAGGGTTTCTTGGAAACTTTGTTGTTTTTGGGAAATTTTTGAAAATCAGGGTTTATGGCATTCATTTTCTAAAATTTATCATTGCCAATATATTGCCTTCTACACTATCTCAATACCCCATTCTACTAGCGCATAAGCAAACTTTGAAGATCTTGAAACTTTGTTTCTTCATAAAGCATGTGTTTTAAGCTGCTATGAACCCTTTCCCTCCCTTATGTTCAAGAATTTCAATCCATTTCATGGGGAAATAAAGGTTTTATCAAAATTAAGGTTTTGGAATGATTGGGATTGAACTCTCTTCATAAGTGTGTCAATCATGCTTTCTCATACCATAATTCACCCTTATATCCACAAACTTCATTGTATCACACACTAATTACGGTTTCTCAAAAATCAAGGTTTCTTGAGTGCATTCGGTGCTGCATTGATTCCTTGCATTACACTCTCACCCTAATGTGGCGATTGAGTTTGGTGGTGTGTGGCAATATGGGAGATTGATCTTGTGGAAAGAATACTGTAAATCGTCACTTGGCATGAGTCATGCTAAGATTTGGACTGTAAGCTCCTATACATTACTCTCTTTACATTTCTAGCATTTCCATTGTGCAGTCTCAATTCAAATAAGCACTAGTATATCTAGCATGTGGAGAGGGTACCCTTGGCATTGGTTGAGAGGCCAAGGGGGAGCATGCTTGAACTCTCCTTGTCCTAAGTGCTTTTGGAAAAGTAGCACAAGGAGGGAGATTATGTACATGGTGATCAAGACATGGCCTCAACCCTTGCCATTGGATTCCAAACTTTGGTAAGGGGGTGAGAAAGCTTGGCTAGGAAATTGGCAAAGTAAAATCTCTTCATTGACTTGCTACATCGAATCAAATCAGCAATAGTTATATGTATACAAGTGGGAATGAATTGAAATGCAATTGACAAATCAATGGGGTTTCATAAGGAGGCATAGTTGGCATTATTGGGCACATTGATACTAGATATAGTGATTGAGATTGGCTCATAAATGCACTAAGGTCATGCCGAAACTTTTCCAAAGTCTAGTCAAAATGCCTTGGATGGATGCGATTTGGATGCATTATGATGCTTTAGATATGCCGGGATGCATACATGCAGTGGTTTGCAAGTTGGTTGCTTACATGTTAACAATTTGACATAATCTATAGTTTTTAGAAAAGTGTGATTCGATCTGGGAGATTTTGGACTAAACCTGAATTGAATATTAGGATTTATTCCACACCATTAAGGATTCCCATAGAGCCCTCAACTACCCCGTTTTGTTTTCAAGTTAATGAGCTATGCCCGTTTCTCTACCGCATACCATGTTTGGACAAAATTTGAGCCAAGTCTCAGATCATAAATTTGACTTCACCATTGCGTTCTCCACTAGGCAAATACCTTAACCACCAAGCTTTAACTCATTTGGAGCATTGGAGTACAAGCGGTGCACCAGGCTATCACTATTTGACTGTAGGAAAAAGTCAAAACAATGTCATTTAGAGGGTTGATGAAACCAAAATTAACATCATACCCCTTATCCTAACACCTTCCCATAGAGTCCTAGAACACCGAAATCTGACATCCTATCACAAAATTGCCAGAACAACCTATTATGGCTGCCGATATAAAGCCAAAAGGTAGACCTAGAAAGCTATCATTAGCAATGGTGGAGGATATGGAAGGGGAGGAATTGATGGAACACGACACTATGGACACAATGGAAGAGCTTGAAGAGCAAATTCTTTGGGAATCACTCTAAAAATTCCTCTTAATCCATGGGTCAAACTTCAAAGGGAGTTGAAGAGGATGCTAAGGTGGGTAGTGCCCATAAGAGCACCTCTATAAGTTCGCAAGCCATTTCAAATGACAATTGCTTGTGAGTAAACTTGATTTTAAGCCACTCATGGTAGATAGATTGGATATCATTAACCAAACCTTGACTTCAAAGTTTGAATCTATGACTACCAAGATGGAAGCTATTGAAGATCAATCAGTTGGGTCAATCCATGAATCAACACAATGAAGAAGCTATTGAGGATAGAATTGGTGGGATTCAAATCTATGCCTTAGATCTTACCAACCAACCTCCCGAGTTTTTCCTAGGGATAAACAATCTCTGAGAAAGTATTATAAATAAGCATATGCAATCTTGTTCACAAAATGTAAAAAAAGTGAACATTATCTTTTGCACCTCTTTAGTTTTCCTCAAATTTGGCGCTAATGCATGCTCTCTTTTTTTTTTTCATGGCAACAAGATGACGAAGCTGAAAGGAAATTCCTACTTAAGCAGTTGAAACCCTCTTCCTTCTCAAGAGAAGGAAAATATGTCGTTAAATATGCACAGAGGCATGTATAGAGTATGCAGGGTGACCTTCTTGATTAGGACAGGCAAAGTTTCGAGGTGTGGACTTGCAAAAAAAAAAACATCTTTCTCCCCCTCACTTATAAATGGAAGATTGGTGGAGATGGAGACTTGGAGCAACCATGAAGTAACATGGTGGCTAAATAAGCATTGGGAGACTTAGCAGGTTGTAGAAGGCACAACCGAGAGGATAACGAAGATAAATCTGTGTGAATGGGATCTGCTAGCCATTGTCACCTATTAATGGAGGCATTTGCAAACCCTAAACCAACTCTCTGTTAGCATTAAGCATTTGGGAGGGAAATTATACTATGGATGTTCGCAAGAGAAGGGTGAACGGTTGATGCTAACAAGAGATTGAAGCTCAAAAACGACCGTCGGCTTTGGTGTTTTCTCCAACCCTAATCACGATTTTTCTTTTTGCATTAACCATTTCATCATACCTTCTTGAGCTTGAATTTTGCTTATCTCATGCTTTCTTACAAGATTTGAGAAATTTCTTGAGATCTAGGATTTCTCACCAAATTAGGGTTTTCGGGAGAGTTTTGCCAAAATTGATTCCATAATCTTCTTCCTTATGCTTCCTCCTACTCACTCATGCATTGGTTAACTCTCAAACCATGGGATTAGGGTTTCTTGACCTTTTTTTTTTCCAATTTGGGGGGTTTTTCCAAAATTAGGGTTTGCTCTTACAATTTCATAAGATTGGCATTGTTTTGCCCCTTGTGTAGTGTTCTCTTGTCTTACGTGCTCTCTTGAAGATCGTTTCTACCATGTGTGGGTGGAACAATAGAGAGCAGATGGAAGGGAACATGGGCACTTCAAAGAGTAGTGATAAGCACAACATACCCTGTGTAGTGTTCTCTTGTCCTACGTGCTCTCTTGAAGATTGTTTCTACCATGTGTGGGTGGAACCATAGAGAGAAGATGGAAGGGAACATGAGCACTTGAGAGGGTAGTGTGAGTTGGTGGCCGAAATGCCTACAAACTATTGGTGGCCGAAATGCCTATAAACTATGTGTAGCAGAAATGCTTATGGAACACGAGGCTATCTATGCCTACGCGAGTGATTGTTTTATCTTGTTACTTGAGCCCACCTCTCATCCAAAGTGTGTGGTCAGAGTACCAACACGGAGTGCAAGTGGTAAAGTGGACATGATACCTGGTTGGCAAGGGACTTATGTGTACGCCAAGGGTCATGTGGATTGGCGTTAATTTGGGATTTCTTACCAAAATTAGAGTCTCCACCTAAAATTTTTGAGGTCCAAGGTGTAACTTCTTTTCCCCACGTTCTCCTCTATCCATACATGCCACCCTTGCTACATTCTTGAAGGGAAATTAGGGTTTCTTGGAAACTTTGTTGTTTTTGGGAAATTTTTGAAAATCAGGGTTTATGGCATTCATTTTCTAAAATTTATCATTGCCAATATATTGCCTTCTACACTATCTCAATACCCCATTCTACTAGCGCATAAGCAAACTTTGAAGATCTTGAAACTTTGTTTCTTCATAAAGCATGTGTTTTAAGCTGCTATGAACCCTTTCCCTCCCTTATGTTCAAGAATTTCAATCCATTTCATGGGGAAATAAAGGTTTTATCAAAATTAAGGTTTTGGAATGATTGGGATTGAACTCTCTTCATAAGTGTGTCAATCATGCTTTCTCATACCATAATTCACCCTTATATCCACAAACTTCATTGTATCACACACTAATTACGGTTTCTCAAAAATCAAGGTTTCTTGAGTGCATTCGGTGCTGCATTGATTCCTTGCATTACACTCTCACCCTAATGTGGCGATTGAGTTTGGTGGTGTGTGGCAATATGGGAGATTGATCTTGTGGAAAGAATACTGTAAATCGTCACTTGGCATGAGTCATGCTAAGATTTGGACTGTAAGCTCCTATACATTACTCTCTTTACATTTCTAGCATTTCCATTGTGCAGTCTCAATTCAAATAAGCACTAGTATATCTAGCATGTGGAGAGGGTACCCTTGGCATTGGTTGAGAGGCCAAGGGGGAGCATGCTTGAACTCTCCTTGTCCTAAGTGCTTTTGGAAAAGTAGCACAAGGAGGGAGATTATGTACATGGTGATCAAGACATGGCCTCAACCCTTGCCATTGGATTCCAAACTTTGGTAAGGGGGTGAGAAAGCTTGGCTAGGAAATTGGCAAAGTAAAATCTCTTCATTGACTTGCTACATCGAATCAAATCAGCAATAGTTATATGTATACAAGTGGGAATGAATTGAAATGCAATTGACAAATCAATGGGGTTTCATAAGGAGGCATAGTTGGCATTATTGGGCACATTGATACTAGATATAGTGATTGAGATTGGCTCATAAATGCACTAAGGTCATGCCGAAACTTTTCCAAAGTCTAGTCAAAATGCCTTGGATGGATGCGATTTGGATGCATTATGATGCTTTAGATATGCCGGGATGCATACATGCAGTGGTTTGCAAGTTGGTTGCTTACATGTTAACAATTTGACATAATCTATAGTTTTTAGAAAAGTGTGATTCGATCTGGGAGATTTTGGACTAAACCTGAATTGAATATTAGGATTTATTCCACACCATTAAGGATTCCCATAGAGCCCTCAACTACCCCGTTTTGTTTTCAAGTTAATGAGCTATGCCCGTTTCTCTACCGCGTACCAGGTTTGGACAAAATTTGAGCCGAGTCTCAGATCATAAATTTGACTTCACCATTGCGTTCTCCACTAGGCAAATACCTTAACCACCAAGCTTGGAGCATTGGAGTACAAGCGGTGCACCAGGCTATCACTATTTGACTGTAGGAAAAAGTCAAAACAATGTCATTTAGAGGGTTGATGAAACCAAAATTAACATCATATCCCTTATCCTAACACCTTCCCATAGAGTCCTAGAACACCGAAATCTAACATCCTATCACAAAATTGCCAGAACAACCTATTATGGCTGCCGATATAAAGCCAAAAGGTAGACCTAGAAAGCTATCATTAGCAATGGTGGAGGATATGGAAGGGGAGGAATTGATGGAACACGACACTATGGACACAATGGAAGAGCTTGAAGAGCAAATTCTTTGGGAATCACTCTAAAAATTCCTCTTAATCCATGGGTCAAACTTCAAAGGGAGTTGAAGAGGATGCTAAGGTGGGTAGTGCCCATAAGAGCACCTCTATAAGTTCGCAAGCCATTTCAAATGACAATTGCTTGTGAGTAAACTTGATTTTAAGCCACTCATGGTAGATAGATTGGATATCATTAACCAAACCTTGACTTCAAAGTTTGAATCTATGACTACCAAGATGGAAGCTATTGAAGATCAATCAGTTGGGTCAATCCATGAATCAACACAATGAAGAAGCTATTGAGGATAGAATTGGTGGGATTCAAATCTATGCCTTAGATCTTACCAACCAACCTCCCGAGTTTTTCCTAGGGATAAACAATCTCTGAGAAAGTATTATAAATAAGCATATGCAATCTTGTTCACAAAATGTAAAAAAAGTGAACATTATCTTTTGCACCTCTTTAGTTTTCCTCAAATTTGGCGCTAATGCATGCTCTCTTTTTTTTTTTTCATGGCAACAAGATGACGAAGCTGAAAGGAAATTCCTACTTAAGCAGTTGAAACCCTCTTCCTTCTCAAGAGAAGGAAAATATGTCGTTAAATATGCACAGAGGCATGTATAGAGTATGCAGGGTGACCTTCTTGATTAGGACAGGCAAAGTTTCGAGGTGTGGACTTGCAAAAAAAAAAAACATCTTTCTCCCCCTCACTTATAAATGGAAGATTGGTGGAGATGGAGACTTGGAGCAACCATGAAGTAACATGGTGGCTAAATAAGCATTGGAAGACTTAGCAGGTTGTAGAAGGCACAACCGAGAGGATAACGAAGATAAATCTGTGTGAATGGGATCTGCTAGCCATTGTCACCTATTAATGGAGGCATTTGCAAACCCTAAACAACCTCTCTGTTAGCACTAAGCATTTGGGAGGGAAATTATACTATGGATCTTCGCAAGAGAAGGGTGAACGGTTGATGCTAACAAGAGATTGAAGCTCAAAAACGACCGTCGGCTTTGGTGTTTTCTCCAACCCTAATCACGATTTTTCTTTTTGCATTAACCATTTCATCATACCTTCTTGAGCTTGAATTTTGCTTATCTCATGCTTTCTTACAAGATTTGAGAAATTTCTTGAGATCTAGGATTTCTCACCAAATTAGGGTTTTTGGGAGAGTTTTGCCAAAATTGATTCCATAATCTTCTTCCTTATGCTTCCTCCTACTCACTCATGCATTGGTTAACTCTCAAACCATGGGATTAGGGTTTCTTGACCTTTTTTTTTCCAATTTGGGGGGTTTTTCCAAAATTAGGGTTTGCTCTTACAATTTCATAAGATTGGCATTGTTTTGCCCCTTGTGTAGTGTTCTCTTGTCTTACGTGCTCTCTTGAAGATCGTTTCTACCATGTGTGGGTGGAACAATAGAGAGCAGATGGAAGGGAACATGGGCACTTCAAAGAGTAGTGACAAGCACAACATACCCTGTGTAGTGTTCTCTTGTCCTACGTGCTCTCTTGAAGATTGTTTCTACCATGTGTGGGTGGAACCATAGAGAGAAGATGGAAGGGAACATGAGCACTTGAGAGGGTAGTGTGAGTTGGTGGCCGAAATGCCTACAAACTATTGGTGGCCGAAATGCCTATAAACTATGTGTAGCAGAAATGCTTATGGAACACGAGGCTATCTATGCCTACGCGAGTGATTGTTTTATCTTGTTACTTGAGCCCACCTCTCATCCAAAGTGTGTGGTCAGAGTACCAACACGGAGTGCAAGTGGTAAAGTGGACATGATACCTGGTTGGCAAGGGACTTATGTGTACGCTAAGGGTCATGTGGATTGGCATTAATTTGGGATTTCTTACCAAAATTAGAGTCTCCACCTAAAATTTTTGAGGTCCAAGGTGTAACTTCTTTTCCCCACGTTCTCCTCTATCCATACATGCCACCCTTGCTACATTCTTGAAGGGAAATTAGGGTTTCTTGGAAACTTTGTTGTTTTTGGGAAATTTTTGAAAATCAAGGTTTATGGCATTCATTTTCTAAAATTTATCATTGCCAATATATTGCCTTCTACACTATCTCAATACCCCATTCTACTAGCGCATAAGCAAACTTTGAAGATCTTGAAACTTTGTTTCTTCATAAAGCATGTGTTTTAAGCTGCTATGAACCCTTTCCCTCCCTTATGTTCAAGAATTTCAATCCATTTCATGGGGAAATAAAGGTTTTATCAAAATTAAGGTTTTGGAATGATTGGGATTGAACTCTCTTCATAAGTGTGTCAATCATGCTTTCTCATACCATAATTCACCCTTATATCCACAAACTTCATTGTATCACACACTAATTACGGTTTCTCAAAAATCAAGGTTTCTTGAGTGCATTCGGTGCTGCATTGATTCCTTGCATTACACTCTCACCCTAATGTGGCGATTGAGTTTGGTGGTGTGTGGCAATATGGGAGATTGATCTTGTGGAAAGAATACTGTAAATCGTCACTTGGCATGAGTCATGCTAAGATTTGGACTGTAAGCTCCTATACATTACTCTCTTTACATTTCTAGCATTTCCATTGTGCAGTCTCAATTCAAATAAGCACTAGTATATCTAGCATGTGGAGAGGGTACCCTTGGCATTGGTTGAGAGGCCAAGGGGGAGCATGCTTGAACTCTCCTTGTCCTAAGTGCTTTTGGAAAAGTAGCACAAGGAGGGAGATTATGTACATGGTGATCAAGACATGGCCTCAACCCTTGCCATTGGATTCCAAACTTTGGTAAGGGGGTGAGAAAGCTTGGCTAGGAAACTGGCAAAGTAAAATCTCTTCATTGACTTGCTACATCGAATCAAATCAGCAATAGTTATATGTATACAAGTGGGAATGAATTGAAATGCAATTGACAAATCAATGGGGTTTCATAAGGAGGCATAGTTGGCATTATTGGGCACATTGATACTAGATATAGTGATTGAGATTGGCTCATAAATGCACTAAGGTCATGCCGAAACTTTTCCAAAGTCTAGTCAAAATGCCTTGGATGGATGCGATTTGGATGCATTATGATGCTTTAGATATGCCGGGATGCATACATGCAGTGGTTTGCAAGTTGGTTGCTTACATGTTAACAATTTGACATAATCTATAGTTTTTAGAAAAGTGTGATTCGATCTGGGAGATTTTGGACTAAACCTGAATTGAATATTAGGATTTATTCCACACCATTAAGGATTCCCATAGAGCCCTCAACTACCCCGTTTTGTTTTCAAGTTAATGAGCTATGCCCGTTTCTCTACCGCATACCATGTTTGGACAAAATTTGAGCCAAGTCTCAGATCATAAATTTGACTTCACCATTGCGTTCTCCACTAGGCAAATACCTTAACCACCAAGCTTTAACTCATTTGGAGCATTGGAGTACAAGCGGTGCACCAGGCTATCACTATTTGACTGTAGGAAAAAGTCAAAACAATGTCATTTAGAGGGTTGATGAAACCAAAATTAACATCATACCCCTTATCCTAACACCTTCCCATAGAGTCCTAGAACACCGAAATCTGACATCCTATCACAAAATTGCCAGAACAACCTATTATGGCTGCCGATATAAAGCCAAAAGGTAGACCTAGAAAGCTATCATTAGCAATGGTGGAGGATATGGAAGGGGAGGAATTGATGGAACACGACACTATGGACACAATGGAAGAGCTTGAAGAGCAAATTCTTTGGGAATCACTCTAAAAATTCCTCTTAATCCATGGGTCAAACTTCAAAGGGAGTTGAAGAGGATGCTAAGGTGGGTAGTGCCCATAAGAGCACCTCTATAAGTTCGCAAGCCATTTCAAATGACAATTGCTTGTGAGTAAACTTGATTTTAAGCCACTCATGGTAGATAGATTGGATATCATTAACCAAACCTTGACTTCAAAGTTTGAATCTATGACTACCAAGATGGAAGCTATTGAAGATCAATCAGTTGGGTCAATCCATGAATCAACACAATGAAGAAGCTATTGAGGATAGAATTGGTGGGATTCAAATCTATGCCTTAGATCTTACCAACCAACCTCCCGAGTTTTTCCTAGGGATAAACAATCTCTGAGAAAGTATTATAAATAAGCATATGCAATCTTGTTTACAAAATGTAAAAAAAGTGAACATTATCTTTTGCACCTCTTTAGTTTTCCTCAAATTTGGCGCTAATGCATGCTCTCTTTTTTTTTTCATGGCAACAAGATGACGAAGCTAAAAGGAAATTCCTACTTAAGCAGTTGAAACCCTCTTCCTTCTCAAGAGAAGGAAAATATGTCGTTAAATATGCACAGAGGCATGTATAGAGTATGCAGGGTGACCTTCTTGATTAGGACAGGCAAAGTTTCGAGGTGTGGACTTGCAAAAAAAAAAACATCTTTCTCCCCCTCACTTATAAATGGAAGATTGGTGGAGATGGAGACTTGGAGCAACCATGAAGTAACATGGTGGCTAAATAAGCATTGGGAGACTTAGCAGGTTGTAGAAGGCACAACCGAGAGGATAACGAAGATAAATCTGTGTGAATGGGATCTGCTAGCCATTGTCACCTATTAATGGAGGCATTTGCAAACCCTAAACCAACTCTCTGTTAGCATTAAGCATTTGGGAGGGAAATTATACTATGGATCTTCGCAAGAGAAGGGTGAACGGTTGATGCTAACAAGAGATTGAAGCTCAAAAACGACCGTCGGCTTTGGTGTTTTCTCCAACCCTAATCACGATTTTTCTTTTTGCATTAACCATTTCATCATACCTTCTTGAGCTTGAATTTTGCTTATCTCATGCTTTCTTACAAGATTTGAGAAATTTCTTGAGATCTAGGATTTCTCACCAAATTAGGGTTTTTGGGAGAGTTTTGCCAAAATTGATTCCATAATCTTCTTCCTTATGCTTCCTCCTACTCACTCATGCATTGGTTCACTCTCAAACCATGGGATCAGGGTTTCTTGACCTTTTTTTTTCCAATTTGGGGGGTTTTTCCAAAATTAGGGTTTGCTCTTACAATTTCATAAGATTGGCATTGTTTTGCCCCTTGTGTAGTGTTCTCTTGTCTTACGTGCTCTCTTGAAGATCGTTTCTACCATGTGTGGGTGGAACAATAGAGAGCAGATGGAAGGGAACATGGGCACTTCAAAGAGTAGTGACAAGCACAACATACCCTGTGTAGTGTTCTCTTGTCCTACGTGCTCTCTTCAAGATTGTTTCTACCATGTGTGGGTGGAACCATAGAGAGAAGATGGAAGGGAACATGAGCACTTGAGAGGGTAGTGTGAGTTGGTGGCCGAAATGCCTACAAACTATTGGTGGCCGAAATGCCTATAAACTATGTGTAGCAGAAATGCTTATGGAACACGAGGCTATCTATGCCTACGCGAGTGATTGTTTTATCTTGTTACTTGAGCCCACCTCTCATCCAAAGTGTGTGGTCAGAGTACCAACACGGAGTGCAAGTGGTAAAGTGGACATGATACCTGGTTGGCAAGGGACTTATGTGTACGCCAAGGGTCATGTGGATTGGCGTTAATTTGGGATTTCTTACCAAAATTAGAGTCTCCACCTAAAATTTTTGAGGTCCAAGGTGTAACTTCTTTTCCCCACGTTCTCCTCTATCCATACATGCCACCCTTGCTACATTCTTGAAGGGAAATTAGGGTTTCTTGGAAACTTTGTTGTTTTTGGGAAATTTTTGAAAATCAGGGTTTATGGCATTCATTTTCTAAAATTTATCATTGCCAATATATTGCCTTCTACACTATCTCAATACCCCATTCTACTAGCGCATAAGCAAACTTTGAAGATCTTGAAACTTTGTTTCTTCATAAAGCATGTGTTTTAAGCTGCTATGAACCCTTTCCCTCCCTTATGTTCAAGAATTTCAATCCATTTCATGGGGAAATAAAGGTTTTATCAAAATTAAGGTTTTGGAATGATTGGGATTGAACTCTCTTCATAAGTGTGTCAATCATGCTTTCTCATACCATAATTCACCCTTATATCCACAAACTTCATTGTATCACACACTAATTACGGTTTCTCAAAAATCAAGGTTTCTTGAGTGCATTCGGTGCTGCATTGATTCCTTGCATTACACTCTCACCCTAATGTGGCGATTGAGTTTGGTGGTGTGTGGCAATATGGGAGATTGATCTTGTGGAAAGAATACTGTAAATCGTCACTTGGCATGAGTCATGCTAAGATTTGGACTGTAAGCTCCTATACATTACTCTCTTTACATTTCTAGCATTTCCATTGTGCAGTCTCAATTCAAATAAGCACTAGTATATCTAGCATGTGGAGAGGGTACCCTTGGCATTGGTTGAGAGGCCAAGGGGGAGCATGCTTGAACTCTCCTTGTCCTAAGTGCTTTTGGAAAAGTAGCACAAGGAGGGAGATTATGTACATGGTGATCAAGACATGGCCTCAACCCTTGCCATTGGATTCCAAACTTTGGTAAGGGGGTGAGAAAGCTTGGCTAGGAAACTGGCAAAGTAAAATCTCTTCATTGACTTGCTACATCGAATCAAATCAGCAATAGTTATATGTATACAAGTGGGAATGAATTGAAATGCAATTGACAAATCAATGGGGTTTCATAAGGAGGCATAGTTGGCATTATTGGGCACATTGATACTAGATATAGTGATTGAGATTGGCTCATAAATGCACTAAGGTCATGCCGAAACTTTTCCAAAGTCTAGTCAAAATGCCTTGGATGGATGCGATTTGGATGCATTATGATGCTTTAGATATGCCGGGATGCATACATGCAGTGGTTTGCAAGTTGGTTGCTTACATGTTAACAATTTGACATAATCTATAGTTTTTAGAAAAGTGTGATTCGATCTGGGAGATTTTGGACTAAACCTGAATTGAATATTAGGATTTATTCCACACCATTAAGGATTCCCATAGAGCCCTCAACTACCCCGTTTTGTTTTCAAGTTAATGAGCTATGCCCGTTTCTCTACCGCATACCATGTTTGGAAAAAATTTGAGCCAAGTCTCAGATCATAAATTTGACTTCACCATTGCGTTCTCCACTAGGCAAATACCTTAACCACCAAGCTTTAACTCATTTGGAGCATTGGAGTACAAGCGGTGCACCAGGCTATCACTATTTGACTGTAGGAAAAAGTCAAAACAATGTCATTTAGAGGGTTGATGAAACCAAAATTAACATCATACCCCTTATCCTAACACCTTCCCATAGAGTCCTAGAACACCGAAATCTGACATCCTATCACAAAATTGCCAGAACAACCTATTATGGCTGCCGATATAAAGCCAAAAGGTAGACCTAGAAAGCTATCATTAGCAATGGTGGAGGATATGGAAGGGGAGGAATTGATGGAACACGACACTATGGACACAATGGAAGAGCTTGAAGAGCAAATTCTTTGGGAATCACTCTAAAAATTCCTCTTAATCCATGGGTCAAACTTCAAAGGGAGTTGAAGAGGATGCTAAGGTGGGTAGTGCCCATAAGAGCACCTCTATAAGTTCGCAAGCCATTTCAAATGACAATTGCTTGTGAGTAAACTTGATTTTAAGCCACTCATGGTAGATAGATTGGATATCATTAACCAAACCTTGACTTCAAAGTTTGAATCTATGACTACCAAGATGGAAGCTATTGAAGATCAATCAGTTGGGTCAATCCATGAATCAACACAATGAAGAAGCTATTGAGGATAGAATTGGTGGGATTCAAATCTATGCCTTAGATCTTACCAACCAACCTCCCGAGTTTTTCCTAGGGATAAACAATCTCTGAGAAAGTATTATAAATAAGCATATGCAATCTTGTTCACAAAATGTAAAAAAAGTGAACATTATCTTTTGCACCTCTTTAGTTTTCCTCAAATTTGGCGCTAATGCATGCTCTCTTTTTTTTTTCATGGCAACAAGATGACGAAGCTGAAAGGAAATTCCTACTTAAGCAGTTGAAACCCTCTTCCTTCTCAAGAGAAGGAAAATATATCGTTAAATATGCACAGAGGCATGTATAGAGTATGCAGGGTGACCTTCTTGATTAGGACAGGCAAAGTTTCGAGGTGTGGACTTGCAAAAAAAAAAAACATCTTTCTCCCCCTCACTTATAAATGGAAGATTGGTGGAGATGGAGACTTGGAGCAACCATGAAGTAACATGGTGGCTAAATAAGCATTGGGAGACTTAGCAGGTTGTAGAAGGCACAACCGAGAGGATAACGAAGATAAATCTGTGTGAATGGGATCTGCTAGCCATTGTCACCTATTAATGGAGGCATTTGCAAACCCTAAACCAACTCTCTGTTAGCATTAAGCATTTGGGAGGGAAATTATACTATGGATCTTCGCAAGAGAAGGGTGAACGGTTGATGCTAACAAGAGATTGAAGCTCAAAAACGACCGTCGGCTTTGGTGTTTTCTCCAACCCTAATCACGATTTTTCTTTTTGCATTAACCATTTCATCATACCTTCTTGAGCTTGAATTTTGCTTATCTCATGCTTTCTTACAAGATTTGAGAAATTTCTTGAGATCTAGGATTTCTCACCAAATTAGGGTTTTTGGGAGAGTTTTGCCAAAAATGATTCCATAATCTTCTTCCTTATGCTTCCTCCTACTCACTCATGCATTGGTTAACTCTCAAACCATGGGATTAGGGTTTCTTGACCTTTTTTTTTTCCAATTTGGGGGGTTTTTCCAAAATTAGGGTTTGCTCTTACAATTTCATAAGATTGGCATTGTTTTGCCCCTTGTGTAGTGTTCTCTTGTCTTACGTGCTCTCTTGAAGATCGTTTCTACCATGTGTGGGTGGAACAATAGAGAGCAGATGGAAGGGAACATGGGCACTTCAAAGAGTAGTGATAAGCACAACATACCCTGTGTAGTGTTCTCTTGTCCTACGTGCTCTCTTGAAGATTGTTTCTACCATGTGTGGGTGGAACCATAGAGAGAAGATGGAAGGGAACATGAGCACTTGAGAGGGTAGTGTGAGTTGGTGGCCGAAATGCCTACAAACTATTGGTGGCCGAAATGCCTATAAACTCTGTGTAGCAGAAATGCTTATGGAACACGAGGCTATCTATGCCTACGCGAGTGATTGTTTTATCTTGTTACTTGAGCCCACCTCTCATCCAAAGTGTGTGGTCAGAGTACCAACACGGAGTGCAAGTGGTAAAGTGGACATGATACCTGGTTGGCAAGGGACTTATGTGTACGCCAAGGGTCATGTGGATTGGCGTTAATTTGGGATTTCTTACCAAAATTAGAGTCTCCACCTAAAATTTTTGAGGTCCAAGGTGTAACTTCTTTTCCCCACGTTCTCCTCTATCCATACATGCCACCCTTGCTACATTCTTGAAGGGAAATTAGGGTTTCTTGGAAACTTTGTTGTTTTTGGGAAATTTTTGAAAATCAGGGTTTATGGCATTCATTTTCTAAAATTTATCATTGCCAATATATTGCCTTCTACACTATCTCAATACCCCATTCTACTAGCGCATAAGCAAACTTTGAAGATCTTGAAACTTTGTTTCTTCATAAAGCATGTGTTTTAAGCTGCTATGAACCCTTTCGCTCCCTTATGTTCAAGAATTTCAATCCATTTCATGGGGAAATAAAGGTTTTATCAAAATTAAGGTTTTGGAATGATTGGGATTGAACTCTCTTCATAAGTGTGTCAATCATGCTTTCTCATACCATAATTCACCCTTATATCCACAAACTTCATTGTATCACACACTAATTACGGTTTCTCAAAAATCAAGGTTTCTTGAGTGCATTCGGTGCTGCATTGATTCCTTGCATTACACTCTCACCCTAATGTGGCGATTGAGTTTGGTGGTGTGTGGCAATATGGGAGATTGATCTTGTGGAAAGAATACTGTAAATCGTCACTTGGCATGAGTCATGCTAAGATTTGGACTGTAAGCTCCTATACATTACTCTCTTTACATTTCTAGCATTTCCATTGTGCAGTCTCAATTCAAATAAGCACTAGTATATCTAGCATGTGGAGAGGGTACCCTTGGCATTGGTTGAGAGGCCAAGGGGGAGCATGCTTGAACTCTCCTTGTCCTAAGTGCTTTTGGAAAAGTAGCACAAGGAGGGAGATTATGTACATGGTGATCAAGACATGGCCTCAACCCTTGCCATTGGATTCCAAACTTTGGTAAGGGGGTGAGAAAGCTTGGCTAGGAAACTGGCAAAGTAAAATCTCTTCATTGACTTGCTACATCGAATCAAATCAGCAATAGTTATATGTATACAAGTGGGAATGAATTGAAATGCAATTGACAAATCAATGGGGTTTCATAAGGAGGCATAGTTGGCATTATTGGGCGCATTGATACTAGATATAGTGATTGAGATTGGCTCATAAATGCACTAAGGTCATGCCGAAACTTTTCCAAAGTCTAGTCAAAATGCCTTGGATGGATGCGATTTGGATGCATTATGATGCTTTAGATATGCCGGGATGCATACATGCAGTGGTTTGCAAGTTGGTTGCTTACATGTTAACAATTTGACATAATCTATAGTTTTTAGAAAAGTGTGATTCGATCTGGGAGATTTTGGACTAAACCTGAATTGAATATTAGGATTTATTCCACACCATTAAGGATTCCCATAGAGCCCTCAACTACCCCGTTTTGTTTTCAAGTTAATGAGCTATGCCCGTTTCTCTACCGCGTACCAGGTTTGGACAAAATTTGAGCCAAGTCTCAGATCATAAATTTGACTTCACCATTGCGTTCTCCACTAGGCAAATACCTTAACCACCAAGCTTTAACTCATTTGGAGCATTGGAGTACAAGCGGTGCACCAGGCTATCACTATTTGACTGTAGGAAAAAGTCAAAACAATGTCATTTAGAGGGTTGATGAAACCAAAATTAACATCATACCCCTTATCCTAACACCTTCCCATAGAGTCCTAGAACACCGAAATCTAACATCCTATCACAAAATTGCCAGAACAACCTATTATGGCTGCCGATATAAAGCCAAAAGGTAGACCTAGAAAGCTATCATTAGCAATGGTGGAGGATATGGAAGGGGAGGAATTGATGGAACACGACACTATGGACACAATGGAAGAGCTTGAAGAGCAAATTCTTTGGGAATCACTCTAAAAATTCCTCTTAATCCATGGGTCAAACTTCAAAGGGAGTTGAAGAGGATGCTAAGGTGGGTAGTGCCCATAAGAGCACCTCTATAAGTTCGCAAGCCATTTCAAATGACAATTGCTTGTGAGTAAACTTGATTTTAAGCCACTCATGGTAGATAGATTGGATATCATTAACCAAACCTTGACTTCAAAGTTTGAATCTATGACTACCAAGATGGAAGCTATTGAAGATCAATCAGTTGGGTCAATCCATGAATCAACACAATGAAGAAGCTATTGAGGATAGAATTGGTGGGATTCAAATCTATGCCTTAGATCTTACCAACCAACCTCCCGAGTTTTTCCTAGGGATAAACAATCTCTGAGAAAGTATTATAAATAAGCATATGCAATCTTGTTCACAAAATGTAAAAAAAGTGAACATTATCTTTTGCACCTCTTTAGTTTTCCTCAAATTTGGCGCTAATGCATGCTCTCTTTTTTTTTCATGGCAACAAGATGACGAAGCTGAAAGGAAATTCCTACTTAAGCAGTTGAAACCCTCTTCCTTCTCAAGAGAAGGAAAATATGTCGTTAAATATGCATAGAGGCATGTATAGAGTATGCAGGGTGACCTTCTTGATTAGGACAGGCAAAGTTTCGAGGTGTGGACTTGCAAAAAAAAAAAACATCTTTCTCCCCCTCACTTATAAATGGAAGATTGGTGGAGATGGAGACTTGGAGCAACCATGAAGTAACATGGTGGCTAAATAAGCATTGGGAGACTTAGCAGGTTGTAGAAGGCACAACCGAGAGGATAACGAAGATAAATCTGTGTGAATGGGATCTGCTAGCCATTGTCACCTATTAATGGAGGCATTTGCAAACCCTAAACCAACTCTCTGTTAGCATTAAGCATTTGGGAGGGAAATTATACTATGGATCTTCGCAAGAGAAGGGTGAACGGTTGATGCTAACAAGAGATTGAAGCTCAAAAACGACCGTCGGCTTTGGTGTTTTCTCCAACCCTAATCACGATTTTTCTTTTTGCATTAACCATTTCATCATACCTTCTTGAGCTTGAATTTTGCTTATCTCATGCTTTCTTACAAGATTTGAGAAATTTCTTGAGATCTAGGATTTCTCACCAAATTAGGGTTTTTGGGAGAGTTTTGCCAAAATTGATTCCATAATCTTCTTCCTTATGCTTCCTCCTACTCACTCATGCATTGGTTAACTCTCAAACCATGGGATCAGGGTTTCTTGACCTTTTTTTTTCCAATTTGGGGGGTTTTTCCAAAATTAGGGTTTGCTCTTACAATTTCATAAGATTGGCATTGTTTTGCCCCTTGTGTAGTGTTCTCTTGTCTTACGTGCTCTCTTGAAGATCGTTTCTACCATGTGTGGGTGGAACAATAGAGAGCAGATGGAAGGGAACATGGGCACTTCAAAGAGTAGTGACAAGCACAACATACCCTGTGTAGTGTTCTCTTGTCCTACGTGCTCTCTTGAAGATTGTTTCTACCATGTGTGGGTGGAACCATAGAGAGAAGATGGAAGGGAACATGAGCACTTGAGAGGGTAGTGTGAGTTGGTGGCCGAAATGCCTACAAACTATTGGTGGCCGAAATGCCTATAAACTATGTGTAGCAGAAATGCTTATGGAACACGAGGCTATCTATGCCTACGCGAGTGATTGTTTTATCTTGTTACTTGAGCCCACCTCTCATCCAAAGTGTGTGGTCAGAGTACCAACACGGAGTGCAAGTGGTAAAGTGGACATGATACCTGGTTGGCAAGGGACTTATGTGTACGCCAAGGGTCATGTGGATTGGCGTTAATTTGGGATTTCTTACCAAAATTAGAGTCTCCACCTAAAATTTTTGAGGTCCAAGGTGTAACTTCTTTTCCCCACGTTCTCCTCTATCCATACATGCCACCCTTGCTACATTCTTGAAGGGAAATTAGGGTTTCTTGGAAACTTTGTTGTTTTTGGGAAATTTTTGAAAATCAGGGTTTATGGCATTCATTTTCTAAAATTTATCATTGCCAATATATTGCCTTCTACACTATCTCAATACCCCATTCTACTAGCGCATAAGCAAACTTTGAAGATCTTGAAACTTTGTTTCTTCATAAAGCATGTGTTTTAAGCTGCTATGAACCCTTTCGCTCCCTTATGTTCAAGAATTTCAATCCATTTCATGGGGAAATAAAGGTTTTATCAAAATTAAGGTTTTGGAATGATTGGGATTGAACTCTCTTCATAAGTGTGTCAATCATGCTTTCTCATACCATAATTCACCCTTATATCCACAAACTTCATTGTATCACACACTAATTACGGTTTCTCAAAAATCAAGGTTTCTTGAGTGCATTCGGTGCTGCATTGATTCCTTGCATTACACTCTCACCCTAATGTGGCGATTGAGTTTGGTGGTGTGTGGCAATATGGGAGATTGATCTTGTGGAAAGAATACTGTAAATCGTCACTTGGCATGAGTCATGCTAAGATTTGGACTGTAAGCTCCTATACATTACTCTCTTTACATTTCTAGCATTTCCATTGTGCAGTCTCAATTCAAATAAGCACTAGTATATCTAGCATGTGGAGAGGGTACCCTTGGCATTGGTTGAGAGGCCAAGGGGGAGCATGCTTGAACTCTCCTTGTCCTAAGTGCTTTTGGAAAAGTAGCACAAGGAGGGAGATTATGTACATGGTGATCAAGACATGGCCTCAACCCTTGCCATTGGATTCCAAACTTTGGTAAGGGGGTGAGAAAGCTTGGCTAGGAAACTGGCAAAGTAAAATCTCTTCATTGACTTGCTACATCGAATCAAATCAGCAATAGTTATATGTATACAAGTGGGAATGAATTGAAATGCAATTGACAAATCAATGGGGTTTCATAAGGAGGCATAGTTGGCATTATTGGGCGCATTGATACTAGATATAGTGATTGAGATTGGCTCATAAATGCACTAAGGTCATGCCAAAACTTTTCCAAAGTCTAGTCAAAATGCCTTGGATGGATGCGATTTGGATGCATTATGATGCTTTAGATATGCCGGGATGCATACATGCAGTGGTTTGCAAGTTGGTTGCTTACATGTTAACAATTTGACATAATCTATAGTTTTTAGAAAAGTGTGATTCGATCTGGGAGATTTTGGACTAAACCTGAATTGAATATTAGGATTTATTCCACACCATTAAGGATTCCCATAGAGCCCTCAACTACCCCGTTTTGTTTTCAAGTTAATGAGCTATGCCCGTTTCTCTACCGCGTACCAGGTTTGGACAAAATTTGAGCCAAGTCTCAGATCATAAATTTGACTTCACCATTGCGTTCTCCACTAGGCAAATACCTTAACCACCAAGCTTTAACTCATTTGGAGCATTGGAGTACAAGCGGTGCACCAGGCTATCACTATTTGACTGTAGGAAAAAGTCAAAACAATGTCATTTAGAGGGTTGATGAAACCAAAATTAACATCATACCCCTTATCCTAACACCTTCCCATAGAGTCCTAGAACACCGAAATCTAACATCCTATCACAAAATTGCCAGAACAACCTATTATGGCTGCCGATATAAAGCCAAAAGGTAGACCTAGAAAGCTATCATTAGCAATGGTGGAGGATATGGAAGGGGAGGAATTGATGGAACACGACACTATGGACACAATGGAAGAGCTTGAAGAGCAAATTCTTTGGGAATCACTCTAAAAATTCCTCTTAATCCATGGGTCAAACTTCAAAGGGAGTTGAAGAGGATGCTAAGGTGGGTAGTGCCCATAAGAGCACCTCTATACGTTCGCAAGCCATTTCAAATGACAATTGCTTGTGAGTAAACTTGATTTTAAGCCACTCATGGTAGATAGATTGGATATCATTAACCAAACCTTGACTTCAAAGTTTGAATCTATGACTACCAAGATGGAAGCTATTGAAGATCAATCAGTTGGGTCAATCCATGAATCAACACAATGAAGAAGCTATTGAGGATAGAATTGGTGGGATTCAAATCTATGCCTTAGATCTTACCAACCAACCTCCCGAGTTTTTCCTAGGGATAAACAATCTCTGAGAAAGTATTATAAATAAGCATATGCAATCTTGTTCACAAAATGTAAAAAAAGTGAACATTATCTTTTGCACCTCTTTAGTTTTCCTCAAATTTGGCGCTAATGCATGCTCTCTTTTTTTTTTCATGGCAACAAGATGACGAAGCTGAAAGGAAATTCCTACTTAAGCAGTTGAAACCCTCTTCCTTCTCAAGAGAAGGAAAATATGTCGTTAAATATGCACAGAGGCATGTATAGAGTATGCAGGGTGACCTTCTTGATTAGGACAGGCAAAGTTTCGAGGTGTGGACTTGCAAAAAAAAAAAACATCTTTCTCCCCCTCACTTATAAATGGAAGATTGGTGGAGATGGAGACTTGGAGCAACCATGAAGTAACATGGTGGCTAAATAAGCATTGGGAGACTTAGCAGGTTGTAGAAGGCACAACCGAGAGGATAACGAAGATAAATCTGTGTGAATGGGATCTGCTAGCCATTGTCACCTATTAATGGAGGCATTTGCAAACCCTAAACCAACTCTCTGTTAGCATTAAGCATTTGGGAGGGAAATTATACTATGGATCTTCGCAAGAGAAGGGTGAACGGTTGATGCTAACAAGAGATTGAAGCTCAAAAACGACCGTCGGCTTTGGTGTTTTCTCCAACCCTAATCACGATTTTTCTTTTTGCATTAACCATTTCATCATACCTTCTTGAGCTTGAATTTTGCTTATCTCATGCTTTCTTACAAGATTTGAGAAATTTCTTGAGATCTAGGATTTCTCACCAAATTAGGGTTTTTGGGAGAGTTTTGCCAAAATTGATTCCATAATCTTCTTCCTTATGCTTCCTCCTACTCACTCATGCATTGGTTAACTCTCAAACCATGGGATTAGGGTTTCTTGACCTTTTTTTTTCCAATTTGGGGGGTTTTTCCAAAATTAGGGTTTGCTCTTACAATTTCATAAGATTGGCATTGTTTTGCCCCTTGTGTAGTGTTCTCTTGTCTTACGTGCTCTCTTGAAGATCGTTTCTACCATGTGTGGGTGGAACAATAGAGAGCAGATGGAAGGGAACATGGGCACTTCAAAGAGTAGTGACAAGCACAACATACCCTGTGTAGTGTTCTCTTGTCCTACGTGCTCTCTTGAAGATTGTTTCTACCATGTGTGGGTGGAACCATAGAGAGAAGATGGAAGGGAACATGAGCACTTGAGAGGGTAGTGTGAGTTGGTGGCCGAAATGCCTACAAACTATTGGTGGCCGAAATGCCTATAAACTATGTGTAGCAGAAATGCTTATGGAACACGAGGCTATCTATGCCTACGCGAGTGATTGTTTTATCTTGTTACTTGAGCCCACCTCTCATCCAAAGTGTGTGGTCAGAGTACCAACACGGAGTGCAAGTGGTAAAGTGGACATGATACCTGGTTGGCAAGGGACTTATGTGTACGCCAAGGGTCATGTGGATTGGCGTTAATTTGGGATTTCTTACCAAAATTAGAGTCTCCACCTAAAATTTTTGAGGTCCAAGGTGTAACTTCTTTTCCCCACGTTCTCCTCTATCCATACATGCCACCCTTGCTACATTCTTGAAGGGAAATTAGGGTTTCTTGGAAACTTTGTTGTTTTTGGGAAATTTTTGAAAATCAGGGTTTATGGCATTCATTTTCTAAAATTTATCATTGCCAATATATTGCCTTCTACACTATCTCAATACCCCATTCTACTAGCGCATAAGCAAACTTTGAAGATCTTGAAACTTTGTTTCTTCATAAAGCATGTGTTTTAAGCTGCTATGAACCCTTTCGCTCCCTTATGTTCAAGAATTTCAATCCATTTCATGGGGAAATAAAGGTTTTATCAAAATTAAGGTTTTGGAATGATTGGGATTGAACTCTCTTCATAAGTGTGTCAATCATGCTTTCTCATACCATAATTCACCCTTATATCCACAAACTTCATTGTATCACACACTAATTACGGTTTGTCAAAAATCAAGGTTTCTTGAGTGCATTCGGTGCTGCATTGATTCCTTGCATTACACTCTCACCCTAATGTGGCGATTGAGTTTGGTGGTGTGTGGCAATATGGGAGATTGATCTTGTGGAAAGAATACTGTAAATCGTCACTTGGCATGAGTCATGCTAAGATTTGGACTGTAAGCTCCTATACATTACTCTCTTTACATTTCTAGCATTTCCATTGTGCAGTCTCAATTCAAATAAGCACTAGTATATCTAGCATGTGGAGAGGGTACCCTTGGCATTGGTTGAGAGGCCAAGGGGGAGCATGCTTGAACTCTCCTTGTCCTAAGTGCTTTTGGAAAAGTAGCACAAGGAGGGAGATTATGTACATGGTGATCAAGACATGGCCTCAACCCTTGCCATTGGATTCCAAACTTTGGTAAGGGGGTGAGAAAGCTTGGCTAGGAAACTGGCAAAGTAAAATCTCTTCATTGACTTGCTACATCGAATCAAATCAGCAATAGTTATATGTATACAAGTGGGAATGAATTGAAATGCAATTGACAAATCAATGGGGTTTCATAAGGAGGCATAGTTGGCATTATTGGGCGCATTGATACTAGATATAGTGATTGAGATTGGTTCATAAATGCACTAAGGTCATGCCGAAACTTTTCCAAAGTCTAGTCAAAATGCCTTGGATGGATGCGATTTGGATGCATTATGATGCTTTAGATATGCCGGGATGCATACATGCAGTGGTTTGCAAGTTGGTTGCTTACATGTTAACAATTTGACATAATCTATAGTTTTTAGAAAAGTGTGATTCGATCTGGGAGATTTTGGACTAAACCTGAATTGAATATTAGGATTTATTCCACACCATTAAGGATTCCCATAGAGCCCTCAACTACCCCGTTTTGTTTTCAAGTTAATGAGCTATGCCCGTTTCTCTACCGCGTACCAGGTTTGGACAAAATTTGAGCCAAGTCTCAGATCATAAATTTGACTTCACCATTGCGTTCTCCACTAGGCAAATACCTTAACCACCAAGCTTTAACTCATTTGGAGCATTGGAGTACAAGCGGTGCACCAGGCTATCACTATTTGACTGTAGGAAAAAGTCAAAACAATGTCATTTAGAGGGTTGATGAAACCAAAATTAACATCATACCCCTTATCCTAACACCTTCTCATAGAGTCCTAGAACACCGAAATCTAACATCCTATCACAAAATTGCCAGAACAACCTATTATGGCTGCCGATATAAAGCCAAAAGGTAGACCTAGAAAGCTATCATTAGCAATGGTGGAGGATATGGAAGGGGAGGAATTGATGGAACACGACACTATGGACACAATGGAAGAGCTTGAAGAGCAAATTCTTTGGGAATCACTCTAAAAATTCCTCTTAATCCATGGGTCAAACTTCAAAGGGAGTTGAAGAGGATACTAAGGTGGGTAGTGCCCATAAGAGCACCTCTATAAGTTCGCAAGCCATTTCAAATGACAATTGCTTGTGAGTAAACTTGATTTTAAGCCACTCATGGTAGATAGATTGGATATCATTAACCAAACCTTGACTTCAAAGTTTGAATCTATGACTACCAAGATGGAAGCTATTGAAGATCAATCAGTTGGGTCAATCCATGAATCAACACAATGAAGAAGCTATTGAGGATAGAATTGGTGGGATTCAAATCTATGCCTTAGATCTTACCAACCAACCTCCCGAGTTTTTCCTAGGGATAAACAATCTCTGAGAAAGTATTATAAATAAGCATATGCAATCTTGTTCACAAAATGTAAAAAAAGTGAACACTATCTTTTGCACCTCTTTAGTTTTCCTCAAATTTGGCGCTAATGCATGCTCTCTTTTTTTTTTCATGGCAACAAGATGACGAAGCTGAAAGGAAATTCCTACTTAAGCAGTTGAAACCCTCTTCCTTCTCAAGAGAAGGAAAATATGTCGTTAAATATGCACAGAGGCATGTATAGAGTATGCAGGGTGACCTTCTTGATTAGGACAGGCAAAGTTTCGAGGTGTGGACTTGCAAAAAAAAAAAAACATCTTTCTCCCCCTCACTTATAAATGGAAGATTGGTGGAGATGGAGACTTGGAGCAACCATGAAGTAACATGGTGGCTAAATAAGCATTGGGAGACTTAGCAGGTTGTAGAAGGCACAGCCGAGAGGATAACGAAGATAAATCTGTGTGAATGGGATCTGCTAGCCATTGTCACCTATTAATGGAGGCATTTGCAAACCCTAAACCAACTCTCTGTTAGCATTAAGCATTTGGGAGGGAAATTATACTATGGATCTTCGCAAGAGAAGGGTGAACGGTTGATGCTAACAAGAGATTGAAGCTCAAAAACGACCGTCGGCTTTGGTGTTTTCTCCAACCCTAATCACGATTTTTCTTTTTGCATTAACCATTTCATCATACCTTCTTGAGCTTGAATTTTGCTTATCTCATGCTTTCTTACAAGATTTGAGAAATTTCTTGAGATCTAGGATTTCTCACCAAATTAGGGTTTTTGGGAGAGTTTTGCCAAAATTGATTCCATAATCTTCTTCCTTATGCTTCCTCCTACTCACTCATGCATTGGTTAACTCTCAAACCATGGGATTAGGGTTTCTTGACCTTTTTTTTTCCAATTTGGGGGGTTTTTCCAAAATTAGGGTTTGCTCTTACAATTTCATAAGATTGGCATTGTTTTGCCCCTTGTGTAGTGTTCTCTTGTCTTACGTGCTCTCCTGAAGATCGTTTCTACCATGTGTGGGTGGAACAATAGAGAGCAGATGGAAGGGAACATGGGCACTTCAAAGAGTAGTGACAAGCACAACATACCCTGTGTAGTGTTCTCTTGTCCTACGTGCTCTCTTGAAGATTGTTTCTACCATGTGTGGGTGGAACCATAGAGAGAAGATGGAAGGGAACATGAGCACTTGAGAGGGTAGTGTGAGTTGGTGGCCGAAATGCCTACAAACTATTGGTGGCCGAAATGCCTACAAACTATGTGTAGCAGAAATGCTTATGGAACACGAGGCTATCTATGCCTACGCGAGTGATTGTTTTATCTTGTTACTTGAGCCCACCTCTCATCCAAAGTGTGTGGTCAGAGTACCAACACGGAGTGCAAGTGGACTACCTGGTTGGCAAGGGACTTATGTGTACGCCAAGGGTCATGTGGATTGGCATTAATTTGGGATTTCTTACCAAAATTAGAGTCTCCACCTAAAATTTTTGAGGTCCAAGGTGTAACTTCTTTTCCCCACGTTCTCCTCTATCCATACATGCCACCCTTGCTACATTCTTGAAGGGAAATTAGGGTTTCTTGGAAACTTTGTTGTTTTTGGGAAATTTTTGAAAATCAGGGTTTA
This sequence comes from Cibotium barometz, assembly GCF_041138505.1. Classification (NCBI taxonomy): domain Eukaryota; kingdom Viridiplantae; phylum Streptophyta; class Polypodiopsida; order Cyatheales; family Cibotiaceae; genus Cibotium; species Cibotium barometz. The sequence goes on along the minus strand of NC_141097.1, from coordinate 36,776,525 downwards.
TGGCTCATTGCCAATATATTGCCTTCTACACTATCTCAATACCCCATTCTACTAGCGCATAAGCAAACTTTGAAGATCTTGAAACTTTGTTTCTTCATAAAGCATGTGTTTTAAGCTGCTATGAACCCTTTCCCTCCCTTATGTTCAAGAATTTCAATCCATTTCATGGGGAAATAAAGGTTTTATCAAAATTAAGGTTTTGGAATGATTGGGATTGAACTCTCTTCATAAGTGTGTCAATCATGCTTTCTCATACCATAATTCACCCTTATATCCACAAACTTCATTGTATCACACACTAATTACGGTTTCTCAAAAATCAAGGTTTCTTGAGTGCATTCGGTGCTGCATTGATTCCTTGCATTACACTCTCACCCTAATGTGGCGATTGAGTTTGGTGGTGTGTGGCAATATGGGAGATTGATCTTGTGGAAAGAATACTGTAAATCGTCACTTGGCATGAGTCATGCTAAGATTTGGACTGTAAGCTCCTATACATTACTCTCTTTACATTTCTAGCATTTCCATTGTGCAGTCTCAATTCAAATAAGCACTAGTATATCTAGCATGTGGAGAGGGTACCCTTGGCATTGGTTGAGAGGCCAAGGGGGAGCATGCTTGAACTCTCCTTGTCCTAAGTGCTTTTGGAAAAGTAGCACAAGGAGGGAGATCATGTACATGGTGATCAAGACATGGCCTCAACCCTTGCCATTGGATTCCAAACTTTGGTAAGGGGGTGAGAAAGCTTGGCTAGGAAACTGGCAAAGTAAAATCTCTTCATTGACTTGCTACATCGAATCAAATCAGCAATAGTTATATGTATACAAGTGGGAATGAATTGAAATGCAATTGACAAATCAATGGGGTTTCATAAGGAGGCATAGTTGGCATTATTGGGCGCATTGATACTAGATATAGTGATTGAGATTGGCTCATAAATGCACTAAGGTCATGCCGAAGCTTTTCCAAAGTCTAGTCAAAATGCCTTGGATGGATGCGATTTGGATGCATTATGATGCTTTAGATATGCCGGGATGCATACATGCAGTGGTTTGCAAGTTGGTTGCTTACATGTTAACAATTTGACATAATCTATAGTTTTTAGAAAAGTGTGATTCGATCTGGGAGATTTTGGACTAAACTTGAATTGAATATTAGGATTTATTCCACACCATTAAGGATTCCCATAGAGCCCTCAACTACCCCGTTTTGTTTTCAAGTTAATGAGCTATGCCCGTTTCTCTACCGCGTACCAGGTTTGGACAAAATTTGAGCCAAGTCTCAGATCATAAATTTGACTTCACCATTGCGTTCTCCACTAGGCAAATACCTTAACCACCAAGCTTTAACTCATTTGGAGCATTGGAGTACAAGCGGTGCACCAGGCTATCACTATTTGACTGTAGGAAAAAGTCAAAACAATGTCATTTAGAGGGTTGATGAAACCAAAATTAACATCATACCCCTTATCCTAACACCTTCCCATAGAGTCCTAGAACACCGAAATCTAACATCCTATCACAAAATTGCCAGAACAACCTATTATGGCTGCCGATATAAAGCCAAAAGGTAGACCTAGAAAGCTATCATTAGCAATGGTGGAGGATATGGAAGGGGAGGAATTGATGGAACACGACACTATGGACACAATGGAAGAGCTTGAAGAGCAAATTCTTTGGGAATCACTCTAAAAATTCCTCTTAATCCATGGGTCAAACTTCAAAGGGAGTTGAAGAGGATGCTAAGGTGGGTAGTGCCCATAAGAGCACCTCTATAAGTTCGCAAGCCATTTCAAATGACAATTGCTTGTGAGTAAACTTGATTTTAAGCCACTCATGGTAGATAGATTGGATATCATTAACCAAACCTTGACTTCAAAGTTTGAATCTATGACTACCAAGATGGAAGCTATTGAAGATCAATCAGTTGGGTCAATCCATGAATCAACACAATGAAGAAGCTATTGAGGATAGAATTGGTGGGATTCAAATCTATGCCTTAGATCTTACCAACCAACCTCCCGAGTTTTTCCTAGGGATAAACAATCTTTGAGAAAGTATTATAAATAAGCATATGCAATCTTGTTCACAAAATGTAAAAAAAGTGAACATTATCTTTTGCACCTCTTTAGTTTTCCTCAAATTTGGCGCTAATGCATGCTCTCTTTTTTTTTCATGGCAACAAGATGACGAAGCTGAAAGGAAATTCCTACTTAAGCAGTTGAAACCCTCTTCCTTCTCAGGAGAAGGAAAATATGTCGTTAAATATGCACAGAGGCATGTATAGAGTATGCAAGGTGACCTTCTTGATTAGGACAGGCAAAGTTTCGAGGTGTGGACTTGCAAAAAAAAAAAACATCTTTCTCCCCCTCACTTATAAATGGAATATTGGTGGAGATGGAGACTTGGAGCAACCATGAAGTAACATGGTGGCTAAATAAGCATTGGGAGACTTAGCAGGTTGTAGAAGGCACAACCGAGAGGATAACGAAGATAAATCTGTGTGAATGGGATCTGCTAGCCATTGTCACCTATTAATGGAGGCATTTGCAAACCCTAAACCAACTCTCTGTTAGCATTAAGCATTTGGGAGGGAAATTATACTATGGATCTTCGCAAGAGAAGGGTGAACGGTTGATGCTAACAAGAGATTGAAGCTCAAAAACGACCGTCGGCTTTGGTGTTTTCTCCAACCCTAATCACGATTTTTCTTTTTGCATTAACCATTTCATCATACCTTCTTGAGCTTGAATTTTGCTTATCTCATGCTTTCTTACAAGATTTGAGAAATTTCTTGAGATCTAGGATTTCTCACCAAATTAGGGTTTTTGGGAGAGTTTTGCCAAAATTGATTCCATAATCTTCTTCCTTATGCTTCCTCCTACTCACTCATGCATTGGTTAACTCTCAAACCATGGGATTAGGGTTTCTTGACCTTTTTTTTTCCAATTTGGGGGGTTTTTCCAAAATTAGGGTTTGCTCTTACAATTTCATAAGATTGGCATTGTTTTGCCCCTTGTGTAGTGTTCTCTTGTCTTACGTGCTCTCTTGAAGATCGTTTCTACCATGTGTGGGTGGAACAATAGAGAGCAGATGGAAGGGAACATGGGCACTTCAAAGAGTAGTGACAAGCACAACATACCCTGTGTAGTGTTCTCTTGTCCTACGTGCTCTCTTGAAGATTGTTTCTACCATGTGTGGGTGGAACCATAGAGAGAAGATGGAAGGGAACATGAGCACTTGAGAGGGTAGTGTGAGTTGGTGGCCGAAATGCCTACAAACTATTGGTGGCCGAAATGCCTATAAACTATGTGTAGCAGAAATGCTTATGGAACACGAGGCTATCTATGCCTACGCGAGTGATTGTTTTATCTTGTTACTTGAGCCCACCTCTCATCCAAAGTGTGTGGTCAGAGTACCAACACGGAGTGCAAGTGGTAAAGTGGACATGATACCTGGTTGGCAAGGGACTTATGTGTACGCCAAGGGTCATGTGGATTGGCGTTAATTTGGGATTTCTTACCAAAATTAGAGTCTCCACCTAAAATTTTTGAGGTCCAAGGTGTAACTTCTTTTCCCCACGTTCTCCTCTATCCATACATGCCACCCTTGCTACATTCTTGAAGGGAAATTAGGGTTTCTTGGAAACTTTGTTGTTTTTGGGAAATTTTTGAAAATCAGGGTTTATGGCATTCATTTTCTAAAATTTATCATTGCCAATATATTGCCTTCTACACTATCTCAATACCCCATTCTACTAGCGCATAAGCAAACTTTGAAGATCTTGAAACTTTGTTTCTTCATAAAGCATGTGTTTTAAGCTGCTATGAACCCTTTCGCTCCCTTATGTTCAAGAATTTCAATCCATTTCATGGGGAAATAAAGGTTTTATCAAAATTAAGGTTTTGGAATGATTGGGATTGAACTCTCTTCATAAGTGTGTCAATCATGCTTTCTCATACCATAATTCACCCTTATATCCACAAACTTCATTATATCACACACTAATTACGGTTTCTCAAAAATCAAGGTTTCTTGAGTGCATTCGGTGCTGCATTGATTCCTTGCATTACACTCTCACCCTAATGTGGCGATTGAGTTTGGTGGTGTGTGGCAATATGGGAGATTGATCTTGTGGAAAGAATACTGTAAATCGTCACTTGGCATGAGTCATGCTAAGATTTGGACTGTAAGCTCCTATACATTACTCTCTTTACATTTCTAGCATTTCCATTGTGCAGTCTCAATTCAAATAAGCACTAGTATATCTAGCATGTGGAGAGGGTACCCTTGGCATTGGTTGAGAGGCCAAGGGGGAGCATGCTTGAACTCTCCTTGTCCTAAGTGCTTTTGAAAAAGTAGCACAAGGAGGGAGATTATGTACATGGTGATCAAGACATGGCCTCAACCCTTGCCATTGGATTCCAAACTTTGGTAAGGGGGTGAGAAAGCTTGGCTAGGAAACTGGCAAAGTAAAATCTCTTCATTGACTTGTTACATCGAATCAAATCAGCAATAGTTATATGTATACAAGTGGGAATGAATTGAAATGCAATTGACAAATCAATGGGGTTTCATAAGGAGGCATAGTTGGCATTATTGGGCGCATTGATACTAGATATAGTGATTGAGATTGGCTCATAAATGCACTAAGGTCATGCCGAAACTTTTCCAAAGTCTAGTCAAAATGCCTTGGATGGATGCGATTTGGATGCATTATGATGCTTTAGATATGCCGGGATGCATACATGCAGTGGTTTGCAAGTTGGTTGCTTACATGTTAACAATTTGACATAATCTATAGTTTTTAGAAAAGTGTGATTCGATCTGGGAGATTTTGGACTAAACCTGAATTGAATATTAGGATTTATTCCACACCATTAAGGATTCCCATAGAGCCCTCAACTACCCCGTTTTGTTTTCAAGTTAATGAGCTATGCCCGTTTCTCTACCGCGTACCAGGTTTGGACAAAATTTGAGCCAAGTCTCAGATCATAAATTTGGCTTCACCATTGCGTTCTCCACTAGGCAAATACCTTAACCACCAAGCTTTAACTCATTTGGAGCATTGGAGTACAAGCGGTGCACCAGGCTATCACTATTTGACTGTAGGAAAAAGTCAAAACAATGTCATTTAGAGGGTTGATGAAACCAAAATTAACATCATACCCCTTATCCTAACACCTTCCCATAGAGTCCTAGAACACCGAAATCTGACATCCTATCACAAAATTGCCAGAACAACCTATTATGGCTGCCGATATAAAGCCAAAAGGTAGACCTAGAAAGCTATCATTAGCAATGGTGGAGGATATGGAAGGGGAGGAATTGATGGAACACGACACTATGGACACAATGGAAGAGCTTGAAGAGCAAATTCTTTGGGAATCACTCTAAAAATTCCTCTTAATCCATGGGTCAAACTTCAAAGGGAGTTGAAGAGGATGCTAAGGTGGGTAGTGCCCATAAGAGCACCTCTATAAGTTCGCAAGCCATTTCAAATGACAATTGCTTGTGAGTAAACTTGATTTTAAGCCACTCATGGTAGATAGATTGGATATCATTAACCAAACCTTGAATTCAAAGTTTGAATCTATGACTACCAAGATGGAAGCTATTGAAGATCAATCAGTTGGGTCAATCCATGAATCAACACAATGAAGAAGCTATTGAGGATAGAATTGGTGGGATTCAAATCTATGCCTTAGATCTTACCAACCAACCTCCCGAGTTTTTCCTAGGGATAAACAATCTCTGAGAAAGTATTATAAATAAGCATATGCAATCTTGTTCACAAAATGTAAAAAAAGTGAACATTATCTTTTGCACCTCTTTAGTTTTCCTCAAATTTGGCGCTAATGCATGCTCTCTTTTTTTTTCATGGCAACAAGATGACGAAGCTGAAAGGAAATTCCTACTTAAGCAGTTGAAACCCTCTTCCTTCTCAAGAGAAGGAAAATATGTCGTTAAATATGCACAGAGGCATGTATAGAGTATGCAGGGTGACCTTCTTGATTAGGACAGGCAAAGTTTCGAGGTGTGGACTTGCAAAAAAAAAAACATCTTTCTCCCCCTCACTTATAAATGGAAGATTGGTGGAGATGGAGACTTGGAGCAACCATGAAGTAACATGGTGGCTAAATAAGCATTGGGAGACTTAGCAGGTTGTAGAAGGCACAACCGAGAGGATAACGAAGATAAATCTGTGTGAATGGGATCTGCTAGCCATTGTCACCTATTAATGGAGGCATTTGCAAACCCTAAACCAACTCTCTGTTAGCATTAAGCATTTGGGAGGGAAATTATACTATGGATCTTCGCAAGAGAAGGGTGAACGGTTGATGCTAACAAGAGATTGAAGCTCAAAAACGACTGTCGGCTTTGGTGTTTTCTCCAACCCTAATCACGATTTTTCTTTTTGCATTAACCATTTCATCATACCTTCTTGAGCTTGAATTTTGCTTATCTCATGCTTTCTTACAAGATTTGAGAAATTTCTTGAGATCTAGGATTTCTCACCAAATTAGGGTTTTTGGGAGAGTTTTGCCAAAATTGATTCCATAATCTTCTTCCTTATGCTTCCTCCTACTCACTCATGCATTGGTTAACTCTCAAACCATGGGATTAGGGTTTCTTGACCTTTTTTTCCAATTTGGGGGGTTTTTCCAAAATTAGGGTTTGCTCTTACAATTTCATAAGATTGGCATTGTTTTGCCCCTTGTGTAGTGTTCTCTTGTCTTACGTGCTCTCTTGAAGATCGTTTCTACCATGTGTGGGTGGAACAATAGAGAGCAGATGGAAGGGAACATGGGCACTTCAAAGAGTAGTGACAAGCACAACATACCCTGTGTAGTGTTCTCTTGTCCTACGTGCTCTCTTCAAGATTGTTTCTACCATGTGTGGGTGGAACCATAGAGAGAAGATGGAAGGGAACATGAGCACTTGAGAGGGTAGTGTGAGTTGGTGGCCGAAACGCCTACAAACTATTGGTGGCCGAAATGCCTATAAACTATGTGTAGCAGAAATGCTTATGGAACACGAGGCTATCTATGCCTACGCGAGTGATTGTTTTATCTTGTTACTTGAGCCCACCTCTCATCCAAAGTGTGTGGTCAGAGTACCAACACGGAGTGCAAGTGGACTACCTGGTTGGCAAGGGACTTATGTGTACGCCAAGGGTCATGTGGATTGGCATTAATTTGGGATTTCTTACCAAAATTAGAGTCTCCACCTAAAATTTTTGAGGTCCAAGGTGTAACTTCTTTTCCCCACGTTCTCCTCTATCCATACATGCCACCCTTGCTACATTCTTGAAGGGAAATTAGGGTTTCTTGGAAACTTTGTTGTTTTTGGGAAATTTTTGAAAATCAGGGTTTATGGCATTCATTTTCTAAAATTTATCATTGCCAATATATTGCCTTCTACACTATCTCAATACCCCATTCTACTAGCGCATAAGCAAACTTTGAAGATCTTGAAACTTTGTTTCTTCATAAAGCATGTGTTTTAAGCTGCTATGAACCCTTTCGCTCCCTTATGTTCAAGAATTTCAATCCATTTCATGGGGAAATAAAGGTTTTATCAAAATTAAGGTTTTGGAATGATTGGGATTGAACTCTCTTCATAAGTGTGTCAATCATGCTTTCTCATACCATAATTCACCCTTATATCCACAAACTTCATTGTATCACACACTAATTACGGTTTCTCAAAAATCAAGGTTTCTTGAGTGCATTCGGTGCTGCATTGATTCCTTGCATTACACTCTCACCCTAATGTGGCGATTGAGTTTGGTGGTGTGTGGCAATATGGGAGATTGATCTTGTGGAAAGAATACTGTAAATCGTCACTTGGCATGAGTCATGCTAAGATTTGGACTGTAAGCTCCTATACATTACTCTCTTTACATTTCTAGCATTTCCATTGTGCAATCTCAATTCAAATAAGCACTAGTATATCTAGCATGTGGAGAGGGTACCCTTGGCATTGGTTGAGAGGCCAAGGGGGAGCATGCTTGAACTCTCCTTGTCCTAAGTGCTTTTGGAAAAGTAGCACAAGGAGGGAGATCATGTACATGGTGATCAAGACATGGCCTCAACCCTTGCCATTGGATTCCAAACTTTGGTAAGGGGGTGAGAAAGCTTGGCTAGGAAACTGGCAAAGTAAAATCTCTTCATTGACTTGCTACATCGAATCAAATCAGCAATAGTTATATGTATACAAGTGGGAATGAATTGAAATGCAATTGACAAATCAATGGGGTTTCATAAGGAGGCATAGTTGGCATTATTGGGCACATTGATACTAGATATAGTGATTGAGATTGGCTCATAAATGCACTAAGGTCATGCCGAAACTTTTCCAAAGTCTAGTCAAAATGCCTTGGATGGATGCGATTTGGATGCATTATGATGCTTTAGATATGCCGGGATGCATACATGCAGTGGTTTGCAAGTTGGTTGCTTACATGTTAACAATTTGACATAATCTATAGTTTTTAGAAAAGTGTGATTCGATCTGGGAGATTTTGGACTAAACCTGAATTGAATATTAGGATTTATTCCACACCATTAAGGATTCCCATAGAGCCCTCAACTACCCCGTTTTGTTTTCAAGTTAATGAGCTATGCCCGTTTCTCTACCGCGTACCAGGTTTGGACAAAATTTGAGCCAAGTCTCAGATCATAAATTTGGCTTCACCATTGCGTTCTCCACTAGGCAAATACCTTAACCACCAAGCTTTAACTCATTTGGAGCATTGGAGTACAAGCGGTGCACCAGGCTATCACTATTTGACTGTAGGAAAAAGTCAAAACAATGTCATTTAGAGGGTTGATGAAACCAAAATTAACATCATACCCCTTATCCTAACACCTTCCCATAGAGTCCTAGAACACCGAAATCTGACATCCTATCACAAAATTGCCAGAACAACCTATTATGGCTGCCGATATAAAGCCAAAAGGTAGACCTAGAAAGCTATCATTAGCAATGGTGGAGGATATGGAAGGGGAGGAATTGATGGAACACGACACTATGGACACAATGGAAGAGCTTGAAGAGCAAATTCTTTGGGAATCACTCTAAAAATTCCTCTTAATCCATGGGTCAAACTTCAAAGGGAGTTGAAGAGGATGCTAAGGTGGGTAGTGCCCATAAGAGCACCTCTATAAGTTCGCAAGCCATTTCAAATGACAATTGCTTGTGAGTAAACTTGATTTTAAGCCACTCATGGTAGATAGATTGGATATCATTAACCAAACCTTGAATTCAAAGTTTGAATCTATGACTACCAAGATGGAAGCTATTGAAGATCAATCAGTTGGGTCAATCCATGAATCAACACAATGAAGAAGCTATTGAGGATAGAATTGGTGGGATTCAAATCTATGCCTTAGATCTTACCAACCAACCTCCCGAGTTTTTCCTAGGGATAAACAATCTCTGAGAAAGTATTATAAATAAGCATATGCAATCTTGTTCACAAAATGTAAAAAAAGTGAACATTATCTTTTGCACCTCTTTAGTTTTCCTCAAATTTGGCGCTAATGCATGCTCTCTTTTTTTTTCATGGCAACAAGATGACGAAGCTGAAAGGAAATTCCTACTTAAGCAGTTGAAACCCTCTTCCTTCTCAAGAGAAGGAAAATATGTCGTTAAATATGCACAGAGGCATGTATAGAGTATGCAGGGTGACCTTCTTGATTAGGACAGGCAAAGTTTCGAGGTGTGGACTTGCAAAAAAAAAAACATCTTTCTCCCCCTCACTTATAAATGGAAGATTGGTGGAGATGGAGACTTGGAGCAACCATGAAGTAACATGGTGGCTAAATAAGCATTGGGAGACTTAGCAGGTTGTAGAAGGCATAGCCGAGAGGATAACGAAGATAAATCTGTGTGAATGGGATCTGCTAGCCATTGTCACCTATTAATGGAGGCATTTGCAAACCCTAAACCAACTCTCTGTTAGCATTAAGCATTTGGGAGGGAAATTATACTATGGATCTTCGCAAGAGAAGGGTGAACGGTTGATGCTAACAAGAGATTGAAGCTCAAAAACGACCGTCGGCTTTGGTGTTTTCTCCAACCCTAATCACGATTTTTCTTTTTGCATTAACCATTTCATCATACCTTCTTGAGCTTGAATTTTGCTTATCTCATGCTTTCTTACAAGATTTGAGAAATTTCTTGAGATCTAGGATTTCTCACCAAATTAGGGTTTTTGGGAGAGTTTTGCCAAAATTGATTCCATAATCTTCTTCCTTATGCTTCCTCCTACTCACTCATGCATTGGTTAACTCTCAAACCATGGGATTAGGGTTTCTTGACCTTTTTTTTTCCAATTTGGGGGGTTTTTCCAAAATTAGGGTTTGCTCTTACAATTTCATAAGATTGGCATTGTTTTGCCCCTTGTGTAGTGTTCTCTTGTCTTACGTGCTCTCTTGAAGATCGTTTCTACCATGTGTGGGTGGAACAATAGAGAGCAGATGGAAGGGAACATGGGCACTTCAAAGAGTAGTGACAAGCACAACATACCCTGTGTAGTGTTCTCTTGTCCTACGTGCTCTCTTGAAGATTGTTTCTACCATGTGTGGGTGGAACCATAGAGAGAAGATGGAAGGGAACATGAGCACTTGAGAGGGTAGTGTGAGTTGGTGGCCGAAATGCCTACAAACTATTGGTGGCCGAAATGCCTATAAACTATGTGTAGCAGAAATGCTTATGGAACACGAGGCTATCTATGCCTACGCGAGTGATTGTTTTATCTTGTTACTTGAGCCCACCTCTCATCCAAAGTGTGTGGTCAGAGTACCAACACGGAGTGCAAGTGGTAAAGTGGACATGATACCTGGTTGGCAAGGGACTTATGTGTACGCCAAGGGTCATGTGGATTGGCGTTAATTTGGGATTTCTTACCAAAATTAGAGTCTCCACCTAAAATTTTTGAGGTCCAAGGTGTAACTTCTTTTCCCCACGTTCTCCTCTATCCATACATGCCACCCTTGCTACATTCTTGAAGGGAAATTAGGGTTTCTTGGAAACTTTGTTGTTTTTGGGAAATTTTTGAAAATCAGGGTTTATGGCATTCATTTTCTAAAATTTATCATTGCCAATATATTGCCTTCTACACTATCTCAATACCCCATTCTACTAGCGCATAAGCAAACTTTGAAGATCTTGAAACTTTGTTTCTTCATAAAGCATGTGTTTTAAGCTGCTATGAACCCTTTCGCTCCCTTATGTTCAAGAATTTCAATCCATTTCATGGGGAAATAAAGGTTTTATCAAAATTAAGGTTTTGGAATGATTGGGATTGAACTCTCTTCATAAGTGTGTCAATCATGCTTTCTCATACCATAATTCACCCTTATATCCACAAACTTAATTGTATCACACACTAATTACGGTTTCTCAAAAATCAAGGTTTCTTGAGTGCATTCGGTGCTGCATTGATTCCTTGCATTACACTCTCACCCTAATGTGGCGATTGAGTTTGGTGGTGTGTGGCAATATGGGAGATTGATCTTGTGGAAAGAATACTGTAAATCGTCACTTGGCATGAGTCATGCTAAGATTTGGACTGTAAGCTCCTATACATTACTCTCTTTACATTTCTAGCATTTCCATTGTGCAGTCTCAATTCAAATAAGCACTAGTATATCTAGCATGTGGAGAGGGTACCCTTGGCATTGGTTGAGAGGCCAAGGGGGAGCATGCTTGAACTCTCCTTGTCCTAAGTGCTTTTGGAAAAGTAGCACAAGGAGGGAGATCATGTACATGGTGATCAAGACATGGCCTCAACCCTTGCCATTGGATTCCAAACTTTGGTAAGGGGGTGAGAAAGCTTGGCTAGGAAACTGGCAAAGTAAAATCTCTTCATTGACTTGCTACATCGAATCAAATCAACAATAGTTATATGTATACAAGTGGGAATGAATTGAAATGCAATTGACAAATCAATGGGGTTTCATAAGGAGGCATAGTTGGCATTATTGGGCACATTGATACTAGATATAGTGATTGAGATTGGTTCATAAATGCACTAAGGTCATGCCGAAACTTTTCCAAAGTCTAGTCAAAATGCCTTGGATGGATGCGATTTGGATGCATTATGATGCTTTAGATATGCCGGGATGCATACATGCAGTGGTTTGCAAGTTGGTTGCTTACATGTTAACAATTTGACATAATCTATAGTTTTTAGAAAAGTGTGATTCGATCTGGGAGATTTTGGACTAAACCTGAATTGAATATTAGGATTTATTCCACACCATTAAGGATTCCCATAGAGCCCTCAACTACCCCGTTTTGTTTTCAAGTTAATGAGCTATGCCCGTTTCTCTACCGCGTACCAGGTTTGGACAAAATTTGAGCCAAGTCTCAGATCATAAATTTGGCTTCACCATTGCGTTCTCCACTAGGCAAATACCTTAACCACCAAGCTTTAACTCATTTGGAGCATTGGAGTACAAGCGGTGCACCAGGCTATCACTATTTGACTGTAGGAAAAAGTCAAAACAATGTCATTTAGAGGGTTGATGAAACCAAAATTAACATCATACCCCTTATCCTAACACCTTCCCATAGAGTCCTAGAACACCGAAATCTGACATCCTATCACAAAATTGCCAGAACAACCTATTATGGCTGCCGATATAAAGCCAAAAGGTAGACCTAGAAAGCTATCATTAGCAATGGTGGAGGATATGGAAGGGGAGGAATTGATGGAACACGACACTATGGACACAATGGAAGAGCTTGAAGAGCAAATTCTTTGGGAATCACTCTAAAAATTCCTCTTAATCCATGGGTCAAACTTCAAAGGGAGTTGAAGAGGATGCTAAGGTGGGTAGTGCCCATAAGAGCACCTCTATAAGTTCGCAAGCCATTTCAAATGACAATTGCTTGTGAGTAAACTTGATTTTAAGCCACTCATGGTAGATAGATTGGATATCATTAACCAAACCTTGAATTCAAAGTTTGAATCTATGACTACCAAGATGGAAGCTATTGAAGATCAATCAGTTGGGTCAATCCATGAATCAACACAATGAAGAAGCTATTGAGGATAGAATTGGTGGGATTCAAATCTATGCCTTAGATCTTACCAACCAACCTCCCGAGTTTTTCCTAGGGATAAACAATCTCTGAGAAAGTATTATAAATAAGCATATGCAATCTTGTTCACAAAATGTAAAAAAAGTGAACATTATCTTTTGCACCTCTTTAGTTTTCCTCAAATTTGGCGCTAATGCATGCTCTCTTTTTTTTTCATGGCAACAAGATGACGAAGCTGAAAGGAAATTCCTACTTAAGCAGTTGAAACCCTCTTCCTTCTCAAGAGAAGGAAAATATGTCGTTAAATATGCACAGAGGCATGTATAGAGTATGCAGGGTGACCTTCTTGATTAGGACAGGCAAAGTTTCGAGGTGTGGACTTGCAAAAAAAAAAACATCTTTCTCCCCCTCACTTATAAATGGAAGATTGGTGGAGATGGAGACTTGGAGCAACCATGAAGTAACATGGTGGCTAAATAAGCATTGGGAGACTTAGCAGGTTGTAGAAGGCACAACCGAGAGGATAACGAAGATAAATCTGTGTGAATGGGATCTGCTAGCCATTGTCACCTATTAATGGAGGCATTTGCAAACCCTAAACCAACTCTCTGTTAGCATTAAGCATTTGGGAGGGAAATTATACTATGGATCTTCGCAAGAGAAGGGTGAACGGTTGATGCTAACAAGAGATTGAAGCTCAAAAACGACCGTCGGCTTTGGTGTTTTCTCCGACCCTAATCACGATTTTTCTTTTTGCATTAACCATTTCATCATACCTTCTTGAGCTTGAATTTTGCTTATCTCATGCTTTCTTACAAGATTTGAGAAATTTCTTGAGATCTAGGATTTCTCACCAAATTAGGGTTTTTGGGAGAGTTTTGCCAAAATTGATTCCATAATCTTCTTCCTTATGCTTCCTCCTACTCACTCATGCATTGGTTAACTCTCAAACCATGGGATTAGGGTTTCTTGACCTTTTTTTCCAATTTGGGGGGTTTTTCCAAAATTAGGGTTTGCTCTTACAATTTCATAAGATTGGCATTGTTTTGCCCCTTGTGTAGTGTTCTCTTGTCTTACGTGCTCTCTTGAAGATCGTTTCTACCATGTGTGGGTGGAACAATAGAGAGCAGATGGAAGGGAACATGGGCACTTCAAAGAGTAATGACAAGCACAACATACCCTGTGTAGTGTTCTCTTGTCCTACGTGCTCTCTTCAAGATTGTTTCTACCATGTGTGGGTGGAACCATAGAGAGAAGATGGAAGGGAACATGAGCACTTGAGAGGGTAGTGTGAGTTGGTGGCCGAAACGCCTACAAACTATTGGTGGCCGAAATGCCTATAAACTATGTGTAGCAGAAATGCTTATGGAACACGAGGCTATCTATGCCTACGCGAGTGATTGTTTTATCTTGTTACTTGAGCCCACCTCTCATCCAAAGTGTGTGGTCAGAGTACCAACACGGAGTGCAAGTGGACTACCTGGTTGGCAAGGGACTTATGTGTACGCCAAGGGTCATGTGGATTGGCATTAATTTGGGATTTCTTACCAAAATTAGAGTCTCCACCTAAAATTTTTGAGGTCCAAGGTGTAACTTCTTTTCCCCACGTTCTCCTCTATCCATACATGCCACCCTTGCTACATTCTTGAAGGGAAATTAGGGTTTCTTGGAAACTTTGTTGTTTTTGGGAAATTTTTGAAAATCAGGGTTTATGGCATTCATTTTCTAAAATTTATCATTGCCAATATATTGCCTTCTACACTATCTCAATACCCCATTCTACTAGCGCATAAGCAAACTTTGAAGATCTTGAAACTTTGTTTCTTCATAAAGCATGTGTTTTAAGCTGCTATGAACCCTTTCGCTCCCTTATGTTCAAGAATTTCAATCCATTTCATGGGGAAATAAAGGTTTTATCAAAATTAAGGTTTTGGAATGATTGGGATTGAACTCTCTTCATAAGTGTGTCAATCATGCTTTCTCATACCATAATTCACCCTTATATCCACAAACTTCATTGTATCACACACTAATTACGGTTTCTCAAAAATCAAGGTTTCTTGAGTGCATTCGGTGCTGCATTGATTCCTTGCATTACACTCTCACCCTAATGTGGCGATTGAGTTTGGTGGTGTGTGGCAATATGGGAGATTGATCTTGTGGAAAGAATACTGTAAATCGTCACTTGGCATGAGTCATGCTAAGATTTGGACTGTAAGCTCCTATACATTACTCTCTTTACATTTCTAGCATTTCCATTGTGCAATCTCAATTCAAATAAGCACTAGTATATCTAGCATGTGGAGAGGGTACCCTTGGCATTGGTTGAGAGGCCAAGGGGGAGCATGCTTGAACTCTCCTTGTCCTAAGTGCTTTTGGAAAAGTAGCACAAGGAGGGAGATCATGTACATGGTGATCAAGACATGGCCTCAACCCTTGCCATTGGATTCCAAACTTTGGTAAGGGGGTGAGAAAGCTTGGCTAGGAAACTGGCAAAGTAAAATCTCTTCATTGACTTGCTACATCGAATCAAATCAGCAATAGTTATATGTATACAAGTGGGAATGAATTGAAATGCAATTGACAAATCAATGGGGTTTCATAAGGAGGCATAGTTGGCATTATTGGGCACATTGATACTAGATATAGTGATTGAGATTGGCTCATAAATGCACTAAGGTCATGCCGAAACTTTTCCAAAGTCTAGTCAAAATGCCTTGGATGGATGCGATTTGGATGCATTATGATGCTTTAGATATGCCGGGATGCATACATGCAGTGGTTTGCAAGTTGGTTGCTTACATGTTAACAATTTGACATAATCTATAGTTTTTAGAAAAGTGTGATTCGATCTGGGAGATTTTGGACTAAACCTGAATTGAATATTAGGATTTATTCCACACCATTAAGGATTCCCATAGAGCCCTCAACTACCCCGTTTTGTTTTCAAGTTAATGAGCTATGCCCGTTTCTCTACCGCGTACCAGGTTTGGACAAAATTTGAGCCAAGTCTCAGATCATAAATTTGGCTTCACCATTGCGTTCTCCACTAGGCAAATACCTTAACCACCAAGCTTTAACTCATTTGGAGCATTGGAGTACAAGCGGTGCACCAGGCTATCACTATTTGACTGTAGGAAAAAGTCAAAACAATGTCATTTAGAGGGTTGATGAAACCAAAATTAACATCATACCCCTTATCCTAACACCTTCCCATAGAGTCCTAGAACACCGAAATCTGACATCCTATCACAAAATTGCCAGAACAACCTATTATGGCTGCCGATATAAAGCCAAAAGGTAGACCTAGAAAGCTATCATTAGCAATGGTGGAGGATATGGAAGGGGAGGAATTGATGGAACACGACACTATGGACACAATGGAAGAGCTTGAAGAGCAAATTCTTTGGGAATCACTCTAAAAATTCCTCTTAATCCATGGGTCAAACTTCAAAGGGAGTTGAAGAGGATGCTAAGGTGGGTAGTGCCCATAAGAGCACCTCTATAAGTTCGCAAGCCATTTCAAATGACAATTGCTTGTGAGTAAACTTGATTTTAAGCCACTCATGGTAGATAGATTGGATATCATTAACCAAACC
This sequence comes from Cibotium barometz, assembly GCF_041138505.1. NCBI lineage: Eukaryota > Viridiplantae > Streptophyta > Polypodiopsida > Cyatheales > Cibotiaceae > Cibotium > Cibotium barometz. Next base: position 36,759,868 of record NC_141097.1, on the reverse strand, counting down.
TTGAATTCAAAGTTTGAATCTATGACTACCAAGATGGAAGCTATTGAAGATCAATCAGTTGGGTCAATCCATGAATCAACACAATGAAGAAGCTATTGAGGATAGAATTGGTGGGATTCAAATCTATGCCTTAGATCTTACCAACCAACCTCCCGAGTTTTTCCTAGGGATAAACAATCTCTGAGAAAGTATTATAAATAAGCATATGCAATCTTGTTCACAAAATGTAAAAAAAGTGAACATTATCTTTTGCACCTCTTTAGTTTTCCTCAAATTTGGCGCTAATGCATGCTCTCTTTTTTTTTCATGGCAACAAGATGACGAAGCTGAAAGGAAATTCCTACTTAAGCAGTTGAAACCCTCTTCCTTCTCAAGAGAAGGAAAATATGTCGTTAAATATGCACAGAGGCATGTATAGAGTATGCAGGGTGACCTTCTTGATTAGGACAGGCAAAGTTTCGAGGTGTGGACTTGCAAAAAAAAAAACATCTTTCTCCCCCTCACTTATAAATGGAAGATTGGTGGAGATGGAGACTTGGAGCAACCATGAAGTAACATGGTGGCTAAATAAGCATTGGGAGACTTAGCAGGTTGTAGAAGGCACAACCGAGAGGATAACGAAGATAAATCTGTGTGAATGGGATCTGCTAGCCATTGTCACCTATTAATGGAGGCATTTGCAAACCCTAAACCAACTCTCTGTTAGCATTAAGCATTTGGGAGGGAAATTATACTATGGATCTTCGCAAGAGAAGGGTGAACGGTTGATGCTAACAAGAGATTGAAGCTCAAAAACGACTGTCGGCTTTGGTGTTTTCTCCAACCCTAATCACGATTTTTCTTTTTGCATTAACCATTTCATCATACCTTCTTGAGCTTGAATTTTGCTTATCTCATGCTTTCTTACAAGATTTGAGAAATTTCTTGAGATCTAGGATTTCTCACCAAATTAGGGTTTTTGGGAGAGTTTTGCCAAAATTGATTCCATAATCTTCTTCCTTATGCTTCCTCCTACTCACTCATGCATTGGTTAACTCTCAAACCATGGGATTAGGGTTTCTTGACCTTTTTTTCCAATTTGGGGGGTTTTTCCAAAATTAGGGTTTGCTCTTACAATTTCATAAGATTGGCATTGTTTTGCCCCTTGTGTAGTGTTCTCTTGTCTTACGTGCTCTCTTGAAGATCGTTTCTACCATGTGTGGGTGGAACAATAGAGAGCAGATGGAAGGGAACATGGGCACTTCAAAGAGTAGTGACAAGCACAACATACCCTGTGTAGTGTTCTCTTGTCCTACGTGCTCTCTTCAAGATTGTTTCTACCATGTGTGGGTGGAACCATAGAGAGAAGATGGAAGGGAACATGAGCACTTGAGAGGGTAGTGTGAGTTGGTGGCCGAAACGCCTACAAACTATTGGTGGCCGAAATGCCTATAAACTATGTGTAGCAGAAATGCTTATGGAACACGAGGCTATCTATGCCTACGCGAGTGATTGTTTTATCTTGTTACTTGAGCCCACCTCTCATCCAAAGTGTGTGGTCAGAGTACCAACACGGAGTGCAAGTGGACTACCTGGTTGGCAAGGGACTTATGTGTACGCCAAGGGTCATGTAGATTGGCATTAATTTGGGATTTCTTACCAAAATTAGAGTCTCCACCTAAAATTTTTGAGGTCCAAGGTGTAACTTCTTTTCCCCACGTTCTCCTCTATCCATACATGCCACCCTTGCTACATTCTTGAAGGGAAATTAGGGTTTCTTGGAAACTTTGTTGTTTTTGGGAAATTTTTGAAAATCAGGGTTTATGGCATTCATTTTCTAAAATTTATCATTGCCAATATATTGCCTTCTACACTATCTCAATACCCCATTCTACTAGCGCATAAGCAAACTTTGAAGATCTTGAAACTTTGTTTCTTCATAAAGCATGTGTTTTAAGCTGCTATGAACCCTTTCGCTCCCTTATGTTCAAGAATTTCAATCCATTTCATGGGGAAATAAAGGTTTTATCAAAATTAAGGTTTTGGAATGATTGGGATTGAACTCTCTTCATAAGTGTGTCAATCATGCTTTCTCATACCATAATTCACCCTTATATCCACAAACTTCATTGTATCACACACTAATTACGGTTTCTCAAAAATCAAGGTTTCTTGAGTGCATTCGGTGCTGCATTGATTCCTTGCATTACACTCTCACCCTAATGTGGCGATTGAGTTTGGTGGTGTGTGGCAATATGGGAGATTGATCTTGTGGAAAGAATACTGTAAATCGTCACTTGGCATGAGTCATCCTAAGATTTGGACTGTAAGCTCCTATACATTACTCTCTTTACATTTCTAGCATTTCCATTGTGCAGTCTCAATTCAAATAAGCACTAGTATATCTAGCATGTGGAGAGGGTACCCTTGGCATTGGTTGAGAGGCCAAGGGGGAGCATGCTTGAACTCTCCTTGTCCTAAGTGCTTTTGGAAAAGTAGCACAAGGAGGGAGATCATGTACATGGTGATCAAGACATGGCCTCAACCCTTGCCATTGGATTCCAAACTTTGGTAAGGGGGTGAGAAAGCTTGGCTAGGAAACTGGCAAAGTAAAATCTCTTCATTGACTTGCTACATCGAATCAAATCAGCAATAGTTATATGTATACAAGTGGGAATGAATTGAAATGCAATTGACAAATCAATGGGGTTTCATAAGGAGGCATAGTTGGCATTATTGGGCACATTGATACTAGATATAGTGATTGAGATTGGCTCATAAATGCACTAAGGTCATGCCGAAACTTTTCCAAAGTCTAGTCAAAATGCCTTGGATGGATGCGATTTGGATGCATTATGATGCTTTAGATATGCCGGGATGCATACATGCAGTGGTTTGCAAGTTGGTTGCTTACATGTTAACAATTTGACATAATCTATAGTTTTTAGAAAAGTGTGATTCGATCTGGGAGATTTTGGACTAAACCTGAATTGAATATTAGGATTTATTCCACACCATTAAGGATTCCCATAGAGCCCTCAACTACCCCGTTTTGTTTTCAAGTTAATGAGCTATGCCCGTTTCTCTACCGCGTACCAGGTTTGGACAAAATTTGAGCCAAGTCTCAGATCATAAATTTGACTTCACCATTGCGTTCTCCACTAGGCAAATACCTTAACCACCAAGCTTTAACTCATTTGGAGCATTGGAGTACAAGCGGTGCACCAGGCTATCACTATTTGACTGTAGGAAAAAGTCAAAACAATGTCATTTAGAGGGTTGATGAAACCAAAATTAACATCATACCCCTTATCCTAACACCTTCCCATAGAGTCCTAGAACACCGAAATCTGACATCCTATCACAAAATTGCCAGAACAACCTATTATGGCTGCCGATATAAAGCCAAAAGGTAGACCTAGAAAGCTATCATTAGCAATGGTGGAGGATATGGAAGGGGAGGAATTGATGGAACACGACACTATGGACACAATGGAAGAGCTTGAAGAGCAAATTCTTTGGGAATCACTCTAAAAATTCCTCTTAATCCATGGGTCAAACTTCAAAGGGAGTTGAAGAGGATGCTAAGGTGGGTAGTGCCCATAAGAGCACCTCTATAAGTTCGCAAGCCATTTCAAATGACAATTGCTTGTGAGTAAACTTGATTTTAAGCCACTCATGGTAGATAGATTGGATATCATTAACCAAACCTTGAATTCAAAGTTTGAATCTATGACTACCAAGATGGAAGCTATTGAAGATCAATCAGTTGGGTCAATCCATGAATCAACACAATGAAGAAGCTATTGAGGATAGAATTGGTGGGATTCAAATCTATGCCTTAGATCTTACCAACCAACCTCCCGAGTTTTTCCTAGGGATAAACAATCTCTGAGAAAGTATTATAAATAAGCATATGCAATCTTGTTCACAAAATGTAAAAAAAGTGAACATTATCTTTTGCACCTCTTTAGTTTTCCTCAAATTTGGCGCTAATGCATGCTCTCTTTTTTTTTTCATGGCAACAAGATGACGAAGCTAAAAGGAAATTCCTGCTTAAGCAGTTGAAACCCTCTTCCTTCTCAAGAGAAGGAAAATATGTCGTTAAATATGCACAGAGGCATGTATAGAGTATGCAGGGTGACCTTCTTGATTAGGACAGGCAAAGTTTCGAGGTATGGACTTGCAAAAAAAAAAACATCTTTCTCCCCCTCACTTATAAATGGAAGATTGGTGGAGATGGAGACTTGGAGCAACCATGAAGTAACATGGTGGCTAAATAAGCATTGGGAGACTTAGCAGGTTGTAGAAGGCACAACCGAGAGGATAACGAAGATAAATCTGTGTGAATGGGATCTGCTAGCCATTGTCACCTATTAATGGAGGCATTTGCAAACCCTAAACCAACTCTCTATTAGCATTAAGCATTTGGGAGGGAAATTATACTATGGATCTTCGCAAGAGAAGGGTGAACGGTTGATGCTAACAAGAGATTGAAGCTCAAAAACGACCGTCGGCTTTGGTGTTTTCTCCAACCCTAATCACGATTTTTCTTTTTGCATTAACCATTTCATCATACCTTCTTGAGCTTGAATTTTGCTTATCTCATGCTTTCTTACAAGATTTGAGAAATTTCTTGAGATCTAGGATTTCTCACCAAATTAGGGTTTTTGGGAGAGTTTTGCCAAAATTGATTCCATAATCTTCTTCCTTATGCTTCCTCCTACTCACTCATGCATTGGTTAACTCTCAAACCATGGGATTAGGGTTTCTTGACCTTTTTTTTTCCAATTTGGGGGGTTTTTCCAAAATTAGGGTTTGCTCTTACAATTTCATAAGATTGGCATTGTTTTGCCCCTTGTGTAGTGTTCTCTTGTCTTACGTGCTCTCTTGAAGATCGTTTCTACCATGTGTGGGTGGAACAATAGAGAGCAGATGGAAGGGAACATGGGCACTTCAAAGAGTAGTGACAAGCACAACATACCCTGTGTAGTGTTCTCTTGTCCTACGTGCTCTCTTGAAGATTGTTTCTACCATGTGTGGGTGGAACCATAGAGAGAAGATGGAAGGGAACATGAGCACTTGAGAGGGTAGTGTGAGTTGGTGGCCGAAATGCCTACAAACTATTGGTGGCCGAAATGCCTATAAACTATGTGTAGCAGAAATGCTTATGGAACACGAGGCTATCTATGCCTACACGAGTGATTGTTTTATCTTGTTACTTGAGCCCACCTCTCATCCAAAGTGTGTGGTCAGAGTACCAACACGGAGTGCAAGTGGTAAAGTGGACATGATACCTGGTTGGCAAGGGCCTTATGTGTACGCCAAGGGTCATGTGGATTGGCGTTAATTTGGGATTTCTTACCAAAATTAGAGTCTCCACCTAAAATTTTTGAGGTCCAAGGTGTAACTTCTTTTCCCCACGTTCTCCTCTATCCATACATGCCACCCTTGCTACATTCTTGAAGGGAAATTAGGGTTTCTTGGAAACTTTGTTGTTTTTGGGAAATTTTTAAAAATCAGGGTTTATGGCATTCATTTTCTAAAATTTATCATTGCCAATATATTGCCTTCTACACTATCTCAATACCCCATTCTACTAGCGCATAAGCAAACTTTGAAGATCTTGAAACTTTGTTTCTTCATAAAGCATGTGTTTTAAGCTGCTATGAACCCTTTCGCTCCCTTATGTTCAAGAATTTCAATCCATTTCATGGGGAAATAAAGGTTTTATCAAAATTAAGGTTTTGGAATGATTGGGATTGAACTCTCTTCATAAGTGTGTCAATCATGCTTTCTCATACCATAATTCACCCTTATATCCACAAACTTCATTGTATCACACACTAATTACGGTTTCTCAAAAATCAAGGTTTCTTGAGTGCATTCGGTGCTGCATTGATTCCTTGCATTACACTCTCACCCTAATGTGGCGATTGAGTTTGGTGGTGTGTGGCAATATGGGAGATTGATCTTGTGGAAAGAATACTGTAAATCGTCACTTGGCATGAGTCATGCTAAGATTTGGACTGTAAGCTCCTATACATTACTCTCTTTACATTTCTAGCATTTCCATTGTGCAGTCTCAATTCAAATAAGCACTAGTATATCTAGCATGTGGAGAGGGTACCCTTGGCATTGGTTGAGAGGCCAAGGGGGAGCATGCTTGAACTCTCCTTGTCCTAAGTGCTTTTGGAAAAGTAGCACAAGGAGGGAGATCATGTACATGGTGATCAAGACATGGCCTCAACCCTTGCCATTGGATTCCAAACTTTGGTAAGGGGGTGAGAAAGCTTGGCTAGGAAACTGGCAAAGTAAAATCTCTTCATTGACTTGCTACATCGAATCAAATCAGCAATAGTTATATGTATACAAGTGGGAATGAATTGAAATGCAATTGACAAATCAATGGGGTTTCATAAGGAGGCATAGTTGGCATTATTGGGCACATTGATACTAGATATAGTGATTGAGATTGGCTCATAAATGCACTAAGGTCATGCCGAAACTTTTCCAAAGTCTAGTCAAAATGCCTTGGATGGATGCGATTTGGATGCATTATGATGCTTTAGATATGCCGGGATGCATACATGCAGTGGTTTGCAAGTTGGTTGCTTACATGTTAACAATTTGACATAATCTATAGTTTTTAGAAAAGTGTGATTCGATCTGGGAGATTTTGGACTAAACCTGAATTGAATATTAGGATTTATTCCACACCATTAAGGATTCTCATAGAGCCCTCAACTACCCCGTTTTGTTTTCAAGTTAATGAGCTATGCCCGTTTCTCTACCGCGTACCAGGTTTGGACAAAATTTGAGCCAAGTCTCAGATCATAAATTTGGCTTCACCATTGCGTTCTCCACTAGGCAAATACCTTAACCACCAAGCTTTAACTCATTTGGAGCATTGGAGTACAAGCGGTGCACCAGGCTATCACTATTTGACTGTAGGAAAAAGTCAAAACAATGTCATTTAGAGGGTTGATGAAACCAAAATTAACATCATACCCCTTATCCTAACACCTTCCCATAGAGTCCTAGAACACCGAAATCTGACATCCTATCACAAAATTGCCAGAACAACCTATTATGGCTGCCGATATAAAGCCAAAAGGTAGACCTAGAAAGCTATCATTAGCAATGGTGGAGGATATGGAAGGGGAGGAATTGATGGAACACGACATATGGACACAATGGAAGAGCTTGAAGAGCAAATTCTTTGGGAATCACTCTAAAAATTCCTCTTAATCCATGGGTCAAACTTCAAAGGGAGTTGAAGAGGATGCTAAGGTGGGTAGTGCCCATAAGAGCACCTCTATAAGTTCGCAAGCCATTTCAAATGACAATTGCTTGTGAGTAAACTTGATTTTAAGCCACTCATGGTAGATAGATTGGATATCATTAACCAAACCTTGAATTCAAAGTTTGAATCTATGACTACCAAGATGGAAGCTATTGAAGATCAATCAGTTGGGTCAATCCATGAATCAACACAATGAAGAAGCTATTGAGGATAGAATTGGTGGGATTCAAATCTATGCCTTAGATCTTACCAACCAACCTCCCGAGTTTTTCCTAGGGATAAACAATCTCTGAGAAAGTATTATAAATAAGCATATGCAATCTTGTTCACAAAATGTAAAAAAAGTGAACATTATCTTTTGCACCTCTTTAGTTTTCCTCAAATTTGGCGCTAATGCATGCTCTCTTTTTTTTTCATGGCAACAAGATGACGAAGCTGAAAGGAAATTCCTACTTAAGCAGTTGAAACCCTCTTCCTTCTCAAGAGAAGGAAAATATGTCGTTAAATATGCACAGAGGCATGTATAGAGTATGCAGGGTGACCTTCTTGATTAGGACAGGCAAAGTTTCGAGGTGTGGACTTGCAAAAAAAAAAACATCTTTCTCCCCCTCACTTATAAATGGAAGATTGGTGGAGATGGAGACTTGGAGCAACCATGAAGTAACATGGTGGCTAAATAAGCATTGGGAGACTTAGCAGGTTGTAGAAGGCACAACCGAGAGGATAACGAAGATAAATCTGTGTGAATGGGATCTGCTAGCCATTGTCACCTATTAATGGAGGCATTTGCAAACCCTAAACCAACTCTCTGTTAGCATTAAGCATTTGGGAGGGAAATTATACTATGGATCTTCGCAAGAGAAGGGTGAACGGTTGATGCTAACAAGAGATTGAAGCTCAAAAACGACCGTCGGCTTTGGTGTTTTCTCCAACCCTAATCACGATTTTTCTTTTTGCATTAACCATTTCATCATACCTTCTTGAGCTTGAATTTTGCTTATCTCATGCTTTCTTACAAGATTTGAGAAATTTCTTGAGATCTAGGATTTCTCACCAAATTAGGGTTTTTGGGAGAGTTTTGCCAAAATTGATTCCATAATCTTCTTCCTTATGCTTCCTCCTACTCACTCATGCATTGGTTAACTCTCAAACCATGGGATTAGGGTTTCTTGACCTTTTTTTCCAATTTGGGGGGTTTTTCCAAAATTAGGGTTTGCTCTTACAATTTCATAAGATTGGCATTGTTTTGCCCCTTGTGTAGTGTTCTCTTGTCTTACGTGCTCTCTTGAAGATCGTTTCTACCATGTGTGGGTGGAACAATAGAGAGCAGATGGAAGGGAACATGGGCACTTCAAAGAGTAATGACAAGCACAACATACCCTGTGTAGTGTTCTCTTGTCCTACGTGCTCTCTTCAAGATTGTTTCTACCATGTGTGGGTGGAACCATAGAGAGAAGATGGAAGGGAACATGAGCACTTGAGAGGGTAGTGTGAGTTGGTGGCCGAAACGCCTACAAACTATTGGTGGCCGAAATGCCTATAAACTATGTGTAGCAGAAATGCTTATGGAACACGAGGCTATCTATGCCTACGCGAGTGATTGTTTTATCTTGTTACTTGAGCCCACCTCTCATCCAAAGTGTGTGGTCAGAGTACCAACACGGAGTGCAAGTGGTAAAGTGGACATGATACCTGGTTGGCAAGGGACTTATGTGTACGCCAAGGGTCATGTGGATTGGCATTAATTTGGGATTTCTTACCAAAATTAGAGTCTCCACCTAAAATTTTTGAGGTCCAAGGTGTAACTTCTTTTCCCCACGTTCTCCTCTATCCATACATGCCACCCTTGCTACATTCTTGAAGGGAAATTAGGGTTTCTTGGAAACTTTGTTGTTTTTGGGAAATTTTTGAAAATCAGGGTTTATGGCATTCATTTTCTAAAATTTATCATTGCCAATATATTGCCTTCTACACTATCTCAATACCCCATTCTACTAGCGCATAAGCAAACTTTGAAGATCTTGAAACTTTGTTTCTTCATAAAGCATGTGTTTTAAGCTGCTATGAACCCTTTCGCTCCCTTATGTTCAAGAATTTCAATCCATTTCATGGGGAAATAAAGGTTTTATCAAAATTAAGGTTTTGGAATGATTGGGATTGAACTCTCTTCATAAGTGTGTCAATCATGCTTTCTCATACCATAATTCACCCTTATATCCACAAACTTCATTGTATCACACACTAATTACGGTTTCTCAAAAATCAAGGTTTCTTGAGTGCATTCGGTGCTGCATTGATTCCTTGCATTACACTCTCACCCTAATGTGGCGATTGAGTTTGGTGGTGTGTGGCAATATGGGAGATTGATCTTGTGGAAAGAATACTGTAAATCGTCACTTGGCATGAGTCATGCTAAGATTTGGACTGTAAGCTCCTATACATTACTCTCTTTACATTTCTAGCATTTCCATTGTGCAATCTCAATTCAAATAAGCACTAGTATATCTAGCATGTGGAGAGGGTACCCTTGGCATTGGTTGAGAGGCCAAGGGGGAGCATGCTTGAACTCTCCTTGTCCTAAGTGCTTTTGGAAAAGTAGCACAAGGAGGGAGATCATGTACATGGTGATCAAGACATGGCCTCAACCCTTGCCATTGGATTCCAAACTTTGGTAAGGGGGTGAGAAAGCTTGGCTAGGAAACTGGCAAAGTAAAATCTCTTCATTGACTTGCTACATCGAATCAAATCAGCAATAGTTATATGTATACAAGTGGGAATGAATTGAAATGCAATTGACAAATCAATGGGGTTTCATAAGGAGGCATAGTTGGCATTATTGGGCACATTGATACTAGATATAGTGATTGAGATTGGCTCATAAATGCACTAAGGTCATGCCGAAACTTTTCCAAAGTCTAGTCAAAATGCCTTGGATGGATGCGATTTGGATGCATTATGATGCTTTAGATATGCCGGGATGCATACATGCAGTGGTTTGCAAGTTGGTTGCTTACATGTTAACAATTTGACATAATCTATAGTTTTTAGAAAAGTGTGATTCGATCTGGGAGATTTTGGACTAAACCTGAATTGAATATTAGGATTTATTCCACACCATTAAGGATTCCCATAGAGCCCTCAACTATCCCGTTTTGTTTTCAAGTTAATGAGCTATGCCCGTTTCTCTACCGCGTACCAGGTTTGGACAAAATTTGAGCCAAGTCTCAGATCATAAATTTGACTTCACCATTGCGTTCTCCACTAGGCAAATACCTTAACCACCAAGCTTTAACTCATTTGGAGCATTGGAGTACAAGCGGTGCACCAGGCTATCACTATTTGACTGTAGGAAAAAGTCAAAACAATGTCATTTAGAGGGTTGATGAAACCAAAATTAACATCATACCCCTTATCCTAACACCTTCCCATAGAGTCCTAGAACACCGAAATCTGACATCCTATCACAAAATTGCCAGAACAACCTATTATGGCTGCCGATATAAAGCCAAAAGGTAGACCTAGAAAGCTATCATTAGCAATGGTGGAGGATATGGAAGGGGAGGAATTGATGGAACACGACACTATGGACACAATGGAAGAGCTTGAAGAGCAAATTCTTTGGGAATCACTCTAAAAATTCCTCTTAATCCATGGGTCAAACTTCAAAGGGAGTTGAAGAGGATGCTAAGGTGGGTAGTGCCCATAAGAGCACCTCTATAAGTTCGCAAGCCATTTCAAATGACAATTGCTTGTGAGTAAACTTGATTTTAAGCCACTCACGGTAGATAGATTGGATATCATTAACCAAACCTTGAATTCAAAGTTTGAATCTATGACTACCAAGATGGAAGCTATTGAAGATCAATCAGTTGGGTCAATCCATGAATCAACACAATGAAGAAGCTATTGAGGATAGAATTGGTGGGATTCAAATCTATGCCTTAGATCTTACCAACCAACCTCCCGAGTTTTTCCTAGGGATAAACAATCTCTGAGAAAGTATTATAAATAAGCATATGCAATCATGTTCACAAAATGTAAAAAAAGTGAACATTATCTTTTGCACCTCTTTAGTTTTCCTCAAATTTGGCGCTAATGCATGCTCTCTTTTTTTTTTCATGGCAACAAGATGACGAAGCTGAAAGGAAATTCCTACTTAAGCAGTTGAAACCCTCTTCCTTCTCAAGAGAAGGAAAATATGTCGTTAAATATGCACAGAGGCATGTATAGAGTATGCAGGGTGACCTTCTTGATTAGGACAGGCAAAGTTTCGAGGTGTGGACTTGCAAAAAAAAAAACATCTTTCTCCCCCTCACTTATAAATGGAAGATTGGTGGAGATGGAGACTTGGAGCAACCATGAAGTAACATGGTGGCTAAATAAGCATTGGGAGACTTAGCAGGTTGTAGAAGGCACAACCGAGAGGATAACGAAGATAAATCTGTGTGAATGGGATCTGCTAGCCATTGTCACCTATTAATGGAGGCATTTGCAAACCCTAAACCAACTCTCTGTTAGCATTAAGCATTTGGGAGGGAAATTATACTATGGATCTTCGCAAGAGAAGGGTGAACGGTTGATGCTAACAAGAGATTGAAGCTCAAAAACGACCGTCGGCTTTGGTGTTTTCTCCAACCCTAATCACGATTTTTCTTTTTGCATTAACCATTTCATCATACCTTCTTGAGCTTGAATTTTGCTTATCTCATGCTTTCTTACAAGATTTGAGAAATTTCTTGAGATCTAGGATTTCTCACCAAATTAGGGTTTTTGGGAGAGTTTTGCCAAAATTGATTCCATAATCTTCTTCCTTATGCTTCCTCCTACTCACTCATGCATTGGTTAACTCTCAAACCATGGGATTAGGGTTTCTTGACCTTTTTTTTTCCAATTTGGGGGGTTTTTCCAAAATTAGGGTTTGCTCTTACAATTTCATAAGATTGGCATTGTTTTGCCCCTTGTGTAGTGTTCTCTTGTCTTACGTGCTCTCTTGAAGATCGTTTCTACCATGTGTGGGTGGAACAATAGAGAGCAGATGGAAGGGAACATGGGCACTTCAAAGAGTAGTGACAAGCACAACATACCCTGTGTAGTGTTCTCTTGTCCTACGTGCTCTCTTGAAGATTGTTTCTACCATGTGTGGGTGGAACCATAGAGAGAAGATGGAAGGGAACATGAGCACTTGAGAGGGTAGTGTGAGTTGGTGGCCGAAATGCCTACAAACTATTGGTGGCCGAAATGCCTATAAACTATGTGTAGCAGAAATGCTTATGGAACACGAGGCTATCTATGCCTACGCGAGTGATTGTTTTATCTTGTTACTTGAGCCCACCTCTCATCCAAAGTGTGTGGTCAGAGTACCAACACGGAGTGCAAGTGGTAAAGTGGACATGATACCTGGTTGGCAAGGGACTTATGTGTACGCCAAGGGTCATGTGGATTGGCGTTAATTTGGGATTTCTTACCAAAATTAGAGTCTCCACCTAAAATTTTTGAGGTCCAAGGTGTAACTTCTTTTCCCCACGTTCTCCTCTATCCATACATGCCACCCTTGCTACATTCTTGAAGGGAAATTAGGGTTTCTTGGAAACTTTGTTGTTTTTGGGAAATTTTTGAAAATCAGGGTTTATGGCATTCATTTTCTAAAATTTATCATTGCCAATATATTGCCTTCTACACTATCTCAATACCCCATTCTACTAGCGCATAAGCAAACTTTGAAGATCTTGAAACTTTGTTTCTTCATAAAGCATGTGTTTTAAGCTGCTATGAACCCTTTCGCTCCCTTATGTTCAAGAATTTCAATCCATTTCATGGGGAAATAAAGGTTTTATCAAAATTAAGGTTTTGGAATGATTGGGATTGAACTCTCTTCATAAGTGTGTCAATCATGCTTTCTCATACCATAATTCACCCTTATATCCACAAACTTCATTGTATCACACACTAATTACGGTTTCTCAAAAATCAAGGTTTCTTGAGTGCATTCGGTGCTGCATTGATTCCTTGCATTACACTCTCACCCTAATGTGGCGATTGAGTTTGGTGGTGTGTGGCAATATGGGAGATTGATCTTGTGGAAAGAATACTGTAAATCGTCACTTGGCATGAGTCATGCTAAGATTTGGACTGTAAGCTCCTATACATTACTCTCTTTACATTTCTAGCATTTCCATTGTGCAGTCTCAATTCAAATAAGCACTAGTATATCTAGCATGTGGAGAGGGTACCCTTGGCATTGGTTGAGAGGCCAAGGGGGAGCATGCTTGAACTCTCCTTGTCCTAAGTGCTTTTGGAAAAGTAGCACAAGGAGGGAGATCATGTACATGGTGATCAAGACATGGCCTCAACCCTTGCCATTGGATTCCAAACTTTGGTAAGGGGGTGAGAAAGCTTGGCTAGGAAACTGGCAAAGTAAAATCTCTTCATTGACTTGCTACATCGAATCAAATCAGCAATAGTTATATGTATACAAGTGGGAATGAATTGAAATGCAATTGACAAATCAATGGGGTTTCATAAGGAGGCATAGTTGGCATTATTGGGCACATTGATACTAGATATAGTGATTGAGATTGGCTCATAAATGCACTAAGGTCATGCCGAAACTTTTCCAAAGTCTAGTCAAAATGCCTTGGATGGATGCGATTTGGATGCATTATGATGCTTTAGATATGCCGGGATGCATACATGCAGTGGTTTGCAAGTTGGTTGCTTACATGTTAACAATTTGACATAATCTATATATAGTTTTTAGAAAAGTGTGATTCGATCTGGGAGATTTTGGACTAAACCTGAATTGAATATTAGGATTTATTCCACACCATTAAGGATTCCCATAGAGCCCTCAACTACCCCGTTTTGTTTTCAAGTTAATGAGCTATGCCCGTTTCTCTACCGCGTACCAGGTTTGGACAAAATTTGAGCCAAGTCTCAGATCATAAATTTGACTTCACCATTGCATTCTCCACTAGGCAAATACCTTAACCACCAAGCTTTAACTCATTTGGAGCATTGGAGTACAAGCGGTGCACCAGGCTATCACTATTTGACTGTAGGAAAAAGTCAAAACAATGTCATTTAGAGGGTTGATGAAACCAAAATTAACATCATACCCCTTATCCTAACACCTTCCCATAGAGTCCTAGAACACCGAAATCTGACATCCTATCACAAAATTGCCAGAACAACCTATTATGGCTGCCGATATAAAGCCAAAAGGTAGACCTAGAAAGCTATCATTAGCAATGGTGGAGGATATGGAAGGGGAGGAATTGATGGAACACAACACTATGGACACAATGGAAGAGCTTGAAGAGCAAATTCTTTGGGAATCACTCTAAAAATTCCTCTTAATCCATGGGTCAAACTTCAAAGGGAGTTGAAGAGGATGCTAAGGTGGGTAGTGCCCATAAGAGCACCTCTATAAGTTCGCAAGCCATTTCAAATGACAATTGCTTGTGAGTAAACTTGATTTTAAGCCACTCATGGTAGATAGATTGGATATCATTAACCAAACCTTGAATTCAAAGTTTGAATCTATGACTACCAAGATGGAAGCTATTGAAGATCAATCAGTTGGGTCAATCCATGAATCAACACAATGAAGAAGCTATTGAGGATAGAATTGGTGGGATTCAAATCTATGCCTTAGATCTTACCAACCAACCTCCCGAGTTTTTCCTAGGGATAAACAATCTCTGAGAAAGTATTATAAATAAGCATATGCAATCTTGTTCACAAAATGTAAAAAAAGTGAACATTATCTTTTGCACCTCTTTAGTTTTCCTCAAATTTGGCGCTAATGCATGCTCTCTTTTTTTTTTCATGGCAACAAGATGACGAAGCTGAAAGGAAATTCCTACTTAAGCAGTTGAAACCCTCTTCCTTCTCAAGAGAAGGAAAATATGTCGTTAAATATGCACAGAGGCATGTATAGAGTATGCAGGGTGACCTTCTTGATTAGGACAGGCAAAGTTTCGAGGTGTGGACTTGCAAAAAAAAAAACATCTTTCTCCCCCTCACTTATAAATGGAAGATTGGTGGAGATGGAGACTTGGAGCAACCATGAAGTAACATGGTGGCTAAATAAGCATTGGGAGACTTAGCAGGTTGTAGAAGGCACAACCGAGAGGATAACGAAGATAAATCTGTGTGAATGGGATCTGCTAGCCATTGTCACCTATTAATGGAGGCATTTGCAAACCCTAAACCAACTCTCTGTTAGCATTAATCATTTGGGAGGGAAATTATACTATGGATCTTCGCAAGAGAAGGGTGAACGGTTGATGCTAACAAGAGATTGAAGCTCAAAAACGACCGTCGGCTTTGGTGTTTTCTCCAACCCTAATCACGATTTTTCTTTTTGCATTAACCATTTCATCATACCTTCTTGAGCTTGAATTTTGCTTATCTCATGCTTTCTTACAAGATTTGAGAAATTTCTTGAGATCTAGGATTTCTCGCCAAATTAGGGTTTTTGGGAGAGTTTTGCCAAAATTGATTCCATAATCTTCTTCCTTATGCTTCCTCCTACTCACTCATGCATTGGTTAACTCTCAAACCATGGGATTAGGGTTTCTTGACCTTTTTTTTTCCAATTTGGGGGGTTTTTCCAAAATTAGGGTTTGCTCTTACAATTTCATAAGATTGGCATTGTTTTGCCCCTTGTGTAGTGTTCTCTTGTCTTACGTGCTCTCTTGAAGATCGTTTCTACCATGTGTGGGTGGAACAATAGAGAGCAGATGGAAGGGAACATGGGCACTTCAAAGAGTAGTGACAAGCACAACATACCCTGTGTAGTGTTCTCTTGTCCTACGTGCTCTCTTGAAGATTGTTTCTACCATGTGTGGGTGGAACCATAGAGAGAAGATGGAAGGGAACATGAGCACTTGAGAGGGTAGTGTGAGTTGGTGGCCGAAATGCCTACAAACTATTGGTGGCCGAAATGCCTATAAACTATGTGTAGCAGAAATGCTTATGGAACACGAGGCTATCTATGCCTACGCGAGTGATTGTTTTATCTTGTTACTTGAGCCCACCTCTCATCCAAAGTGTGTGGTCAGAGTACCAACACGGAGTGCAAGTGGTAAAGTGGACATGATACCTGGTTGGCAAGGGACTTATGTGTACGCCAAGGGTCATGTGGATTGGCGTTAATTTGGGATTTCTTACCAAAATTAGAGTCTCCACCTAAAATTTTTGAGGTCCAAGGTGTAACTTCTTTTCCCCACGTTCTCCTCTATCCATACATGCCACCCTTGCTACATTCTTGAAGGGAAATTAGGGTTTCTTGGAAACTTTGTTGTTTTTGGGAAATTTTTGAAAATCAGGGTTTATGGCATTCATTTTCTAAAATTTATCATTGCCAATATATTGCCTTCTACACTATCTCAATACCCCATTCTACTAGCGCATAAGCAAACTTTGAAGATCTTGAAACTTTGTTTCTTCATAAAGCATGTGTTTTAAGCTGCTATGAACCCTTTCGCTCCCTTATGTTCAAGAATTTCAATCCATTTCATGGGGAAATAAAGGTTTTATCAAAATTAAGGTTTTGGAATGATTGGGATTGAACTCTCTTCATAAGTGTGTCAATCATGCTTTCTCATACCATAATTCACCCTTATATCCACAAACTTCATTGTATCACACACTAATTACGGTTTCTCAAAAATCAAGGTTTCTTGAGTGCATTCGGTGCTGCATTGATTCCTTGCATTACACTCTCACCCTAATGTGGCGATTGAGTTTGGTGGTGTGTGGCAATATGGGAGATTGATCTTGTGGAAAGAATACTGTAAATCGTCACTTGGCATGAGTCATGCTAAGATTTGGACTGTAAGCTCCTATACATTACTCTCTTTACATTTCTAGCATTTCCATTGTGCAGTCTCAATTCAAATAAGCACTAGTATATCTAGCATGTGGAGAGGGTACCCTTGGCATTGGTTGAGAGGCCAAGGGGGAGCATGCTTGAACTCTCCTTGTCCTAAGTGCTTTTGGAAAAGTAGCACAAGGAGGGAGATCATGTACATGGTGATCAAGACATGGCCTCAACCCTTGCCATTGGATTCCAAACTTTGGTAAGGGGGTGAGAAAGCTTGGCTAGGAAACTGGCAAAGTAAAATCTCTTCATTGACTTGCTACATCGAATCAAATCAGCAATAGTTATATGTATACAAGTGGGAATGAATTGAAATGCAATTGACAAATCAATGGGGTTTCATAAGGAGGCATAGTTGGCATTATTGGGCACATTGATACTAGATATAGTGATTGAGATTGGCTCATAAATGCACTAAGGTCATGCCGAAACTTTTCCAAAGTCTAGTCAAAATGCCTTGGATGGATGCGATTTGGATGCATTATGATGCTTTAGATATGCCGGGATGCATACATGCAGTGGTTTGCAAGTTGGTTGCTTACATGTTAACAATTTGACATAATCTATAGTTTTTAGAAAAGTGTGATTCGATCTGGGAGATTTTGGACTAAACCTGAATTGAATATTAGGATTTATTCCACACCATTAAGGATTCCCATAGAGCCCTCAACTACCCCGTTTTGTTTTCAAGTTAATGAGCTATGCCCGTTTCTCTACCGCGTACCAGGTTTGGACAAAATTTGAGCCAAGTCTCAGATCATAAATTTGACTTCACCATTGCGTTCTCCACTAGGCAAATACCTTAACCACCAAGCTTTAACTCATTTGGAGCATTGGAGTACAAGCGGTGCACCAGGCTATCACTATTTGACTGTAGGAAAAAGTCAAAACAATGTCATTTAGAGGGTTGATGAAACCAAAATTAACATCATACCCCTTATCCTAACACCTTCCCATAGAGTCCTAGAACACCGAAATCTGACATCCTATCACAAAATTGCCAGAACAACCTATTATGGCTGCCGATATAAAGCCAAAAGGTAGACCTAGAAAGCTATCATTAGCAATGGTGGAGGATATGGAAGGGGAGGAATTGATGGAACACGACACTATGGACACAATGGAAGAGCTTGAAGAGCAAATTCTTTGGGAATCACTCTAAAAATTCCTCTTAATCCATGGGTCAAACTTCAAAGGGAGTTGAAGAGGATGCTAAGGTGGGTAGTGCCCATAAGAGCACCTCTATAAGTTCGCAAGCCATTTCAAATGACAATTGCTTGTGAGTAAACTTGATTTTAAGCCACTCATGGTAGATAGATTGGATATCATTAACCAAACCTTGAATTCAAAGTTTGAATCTATGACTACCAAGATGGAAGCTATTGAAGATCAATCAGTTGGGTCAATCCATGAATCAACACAATGAAGAAGCTATTGAGGATAGAATTGGTGGGATTCAAATCTATGCCTTAGATCTTACCAACCAACCTCCCGAGTTTTTCCTAGGGATAAACAATCTCTGAGAAAGTATTATAAATAAGCATATGCAATCTTGTTCACAAAATGTAAAAAAAGTGAACATTATCTTTTGCACCTCTTTAGTTTTCCTCAAATTTGGCGCTAATGCATGCTCTCTTTTTTTTTTCATGGCAACAAGATGACGAAGCTAAAAGGAAATTCCTGCTTAAGCAGTTGAAACCCTCTTCCTTCTCAAGAGAAGGAAAATATGTCGTTAAATATGCACAGAGGCATGTATAGAGTATGCAGGGTGACCTTCTTGATTAGGACAGGCAAAGTTTCGAGGTGTGGACTTGCAAAAAAAAAAACATCTTTCTCCCCCTCACTTATAAATGGAAGATTGGTGGAGATGGAGACTTGGAGCAACCATGAAGTAACATGGTGGCTAAATAAGCATTGGGAGACTTAGCAGGTTGTAGAAGGCACAACCGAGAGGATAACGAAGATAAATCTGTGTGAATGGGATCTGCTAGCCATTGTCACCTATTAATGGAGGCATTTGCAAACCCTAAACCAACTCTCTGTTAGCATTAATCATTTGGGAGGGAAATTATACTATGGATCTTCGCAAGAGAAGGGTGAACGGTTGATGCTAACAAGAGATTGAAGCTCAAAAACGACCGTCGGCTTTGGTGTTTTCTCCAACCCTAATCACGATTTTTCTTTTTGCATTAACCATTTCATCATACCTTCTTGAGCTTGAATTTTGCTTATCTCATGCTTTCTTACAAGATTTGAGAAATTTCTTGAGATCTAGGATTTCTCACCAAATTAGGGTTTTTGGGAGAGTTTTGCCAAAATTGATTCCATAATCTTCTTCCTTATGCTTCCTCCTACTCACTCATGCATTGGTTAACTCTCAAACCATGGGATTAGGGTTTCTTGACCTTTTTTTTTCCAATTTGGGGGGTTTTTCCAAAATTAGGGTTTGCTCTTACAATTTCATAAGATTGGCATTGTTTTGCCCCTTGTGTAGTGTTCTCTTGTCTTACGTGCTCTCTTGAAGATCGTTTCTACCATGTGTGGGTGGAACAATAGAGAGCAGATGGAAGGGAACATGGGCACTTCAAAGAGTAGTGACAAGCACAACATACCCTGTGTAGTGTTCTCTTGTCCTACGTGCTCTCTTGAAGATTGTTTCTACCATGTGTGGGTGGAACCATAGAGAGAAGATGGAAGGGAACATGAGCACTTGAGAGGGTAGTGTGAGTTGGTGGCCGAAATGCCTACAAACTATTGGTGGCCGAAATGCCTATAAACTATGTGTAGCAGAAATGCTTATGGAACACGAGGCTATCTATGCCTGCGCGAGTGATTGTTTTATCTTGTTACTTGAGCCCACCTCTCATCCAAAGTGTGTGGTCAGAGTACCAACACGGAGTGCAAGTGGTAAAGTGGACATGATACCTGGTTGGCAAGGGACTTATGTGTACGCCAAGGGTCATGTGGATTGGCGTTAATTTGGGATTTCTTACCAAAATTAGAGTCTCCACCTAAAATTTTTGAGGTCCAAGGTGTAACTTCTTTTCCCCACGTTCTCCTCTATCCATACATGCCACCCTTGCTACATTCTTGAAGGGAAATTAGGGTTTCTTGGAAACTTTGTTGTTTTTGGGAAATTTTTGAAAATCAGGGTTTATGGCATTCATTTTCTAAAATTTATCATTGCCAATATATTGCCTTCTACACTATCTCAATACCCCATTCTACTAGCGCATAAGCAAACTTTGAAGATCTTGAAACTTTGTTTCTTCATAAAGCATGTGTTTTAAGCTGCTATGAACCCTTTCGCTCCCTTATGTTCAAGAATTTCAATCCATTTCATGGGGAAATAAAGGTTTTATCAAAATTAAGGTTTTGGAATGATTGGGATTGAACTCTCTTCATAAGTGTGTCAATCATGCTTTCTCATACCATAATTCACCCTTATATCCACAAACTTCATTGTATCACACACTAATTACGGTTTCTCAAAAATCAAGGTTTCTTGAGTGCATTCGGTGCTGCATTGATTCCTTGCATTACACTCTCACCCTAATGTGGCGATTGAGTTTGGTGGTGTGTGGCAATATGGGAGATTGATCTTGTGGAAAGAATACTGTAAATCGTCACTTGGCATGAGTCATGCTAAGATTTGGACTGTAAGCTCCTATACATTACTCTCTTTACATTTCTAGCATTTCCATTGTGCAGTCTCAATTCAAATAAGCACTAGTATATCTAGCATGTGGAGAGGGTACCCTTGGCATTGGTTGAGAGGCCAAGGGGGAGCATGCTTGAACTCTCCTTGTCCTAAGTGCTTTTGGAAAAGTAGCACAAGGAGGGAGATCATGTACATGGTGATCAAGACATGGCCTCAACCCTTGCCATTGGATTCCAAACTTTGGTAAGGGGGTGAGAAAGCTTGGCTAGGAAACTGGCAAAGTAAAATCTCTTCATTGACTTGCTACATCGAATCAAATCAGCAATAGTTATATGTATACAAGTGGGAATGAATTGAAATGCAATTGACAAATCAATGGGGTTTCATAAGGAGGCATAGTTGGCATTATTGGGCACATTGATACTAGATATAGTGATTGAGATTGGCTCATAAATGCACTAAGGTCATGCCGAAACTTTTCCAAAGTCTAGTCAAAATGCCTTGGATAGATGCGATTTGGATGCATTATGATGCTTTAGATATGCCGGGATGCATACATGCAGTGGTTTGCAAGTTGGTTGCTTACATGTTAACAATTTGACATAATCTATATATAGTTTTTAGAAAAGTGTGATTCGATCTGGGAGATTTTGGACTAAACCTGAATTGAATATTAGGATTTATTCCACACCATTAAGGATTCCCATAGAGCCCTCAACTACCCCGTTTTGTTTTCAAGTTAATGAGCTATGCCCGTTTCTCTACCGCGTACCAGGTTTGGACAAAATTTGAGCCAAGTCTCAGATCATAAATTTGACTTCACCATTGCGTTCTCCACTAGGCAAATACCTTAACCACCAAGCTTTAACTCATTTGGAGCATTGGAGTACAAGCGGTGCACCAGGCTATCACTATTTGACTGTAGGAAAAAGTCAAAACAATGTCATTTAGAGGGTTGATGAAACCAAAATTAACATCATACCCCTTATCCTAACACCTTCCCATAGAGTCCTAGAACACCGAAATCTGACATCCTATCACAAAATTGCCAGAACAACCTATTATGGCTGCCGATATAAAGCCAAAAGGTAGACCTAGAAAGCTATCATTAGCAATGGTGGAGGATATGGAAGGGGAGGAATTGATGGAACACGACACTATGGACACAATGGAAGAGCTTGAAGAGCAAATTCTTTGGGAATCACTCTAAAAATTCCTCTTAATCCATGGGTCAAACTTCAAAGGGAGTTGAAGAGGATGCTAAGGTGGGTAGTGCCCATAAGAGCACCTCTATAAGTTCGCAAGCCATTTCAAATGACAATTGCTTGTGAGTAAACTTGATTTTAAGCCACTCATGGTAGATAGATTGGATATCATTAACCAAACCTTGAATTCAAAGTTTGAATCTATGACTACCAAGATGGAAGCTATTGAAGATCAATCAGTTGGGTCAATCCATGAATCAACACAATGAAGAAGCTATTGAGGATAGAATTGGTGGGATTCAAATCTATGCCTTAGATCTTACCAACCAACCTCCCGAGTTTTTCCTAGGGATAAACAATCTCTGAGAAAGTATTATAAATAAGCATATGCAATCTTGTTCACAAAATGTAAAAAAAGTGAACATTATCTTTTGCACCTCTTTAGTTTTCCTCAAATTTGGCGCTAATGCATGCTCTCTTTTTTTTTTCATGGCAACAAGATGACGAAGCTGAAAGGAAATTCCTACTTAAGCAGTTGAAACCCTCTTCCTTCTCAAGAGAAGGAAAATATGTCGTTAAATATGCACAGAGGCATGTATAGAGTATGCAGGGTGACCTTCTTGATTAGGACAGGCAAAGTTTCGAGGTGTGGACTTGCAAAAAAAAAAACATCTTTCTCCCCCTCACTTATAAATGGAAGATTGGTGGAGATGGAGACTTGGAGCAACCATGAAGTAACATGGTGGCTAAATAAGCATTGGGAGACTTAGCAGGTTGTAGAAGGCACAACCGAGAGGATAACGAAGATAAATCTGTGTGAATGGGATCTGCTAGCCATTGTCACCTATTAATGGAGGCATTTGCAAACCCTAAACCAACTCTCTGTTAGCATTAAGCATTTGGGAGGGAAATTATACTATGGATCTTCGCAAGAGAAGGGTGAACGGTTGATGCTAACAAGAGATTGAAGCTCAAAAACGACCGTCGGCTTTGGTGTTTTCTCCAACCCTAATCACGATTTCTCTTTTTGCATTAACCATTTCATTATACCTTCTTGAGCTTGAATTTTGCTTATCTCATGCTTTCTTACAAGATTTGAGAAATTTCTTGAGATCTAGGATTTCTCACCAAATTAGGGTTTTTGGGAGAGTTTTGCCAAAATTGATTCCATAATCTTCTTCCTTATGCTTCCTCCTACTCACTCATGCATTGGTTAACTCTCAAACCATGGGATTAGGGTTTCTTGACCTTTTTTTTTCCAATTTGGGGGGTTTTTCCAAAATTAGGGTTTGCTCTTACAATTTCATAAGATTGGCATTGTTTTGCCCCTTGTGTAGTGTTCTCTTGTCTTACGTGCTCTCTTGAAGATCGTTTCTACCATGTGTGGGTGGAACAATAGAGAGCAGATGGAAGGGAACATGGGCACTTCAAAGAGTAGTGACAAGCACAACATACCCTGTGTAGTGTTCTCTTGTCCTACGTGCTCTCTTCAAGATTGTTTCTACCATGTGTGGGTGGAACCATAGAGAGAAGATGGAAGGGAACATGAGCACTTGAGAGGGTAGTGTGAGTTGGTGGCCGAAATGCCTACAAACTATTGGTGGCCGAAATGCCTATAAACTATGTGTAGCAGAAATGCTTATGGAACACGAGGCTATCTATGCCTACGCGAGTGATTGTTTTATCTTGTTACTTGAGCCCACCTCTCATCCAAAGTGTGTGGTCAGAGTACCAACACGGAGTGCAAGTGGTAAAGTGGACATGATACCTGGTTGGCAAGGGACTTATGTGTACGCCAAGGGTCATGTGGATTGGCGTTAATTTGGGATTTCTTACCAAAATTAGAGTCTCCACCTAAAATTTTTGAGGTCCAAGGTGTAACTTCTTTTCCCCACGTTCTCCTCTATCCATACATGCCACCCTTGCTACATTCTTGAAGGGAAATTAGGGTTTCTTGGAAACTTTGTTGTTTTTGGGAAATTTTTGAAAATCAGGGTTTATGGCATTCATTTTCTAAAATTTATCATTGCCAATATATTGCCTTCTACACTATCTCAATACCCCATTCTACTAGCGCATAAGCAAACTTTGAAGATCTTGAAACTTTGTTTCTTCATAAAGCATGTGTTTTAAGCTGCTATGAACCCTTTCCCTCCCTTATGTTCAAGAATTTCAATCCATTTCATGGGGAAATAAAGGTTTTATCAAAATTAAGGTTTTGGAATGATTGGGATTGAACTCTCTTCATAAGTGTGTCAATCATGCTTTCTCATACCATAATTCACCCTTATATCCACAAACTTCATTGTATCACACACTAATTACGGTTTCTCAAAAATCAAGGTTTCTTGAGTGCATTCGGTGCTGCATTGATTCCTTGCATTACACTCTCACCCTAATGTGGCGATTGAGTTTGGTGGTGTGTGGCAATATGGGAGATTGATTTTGTGGAAAGAATACTGTAAATCGTCACTTGGCATGAGTCATGCTAAGATTTGGACTGTAAGCTCCTATACATTACTCTCTTTACATTTCTAGCATTTCCATTGTGCAGTCTCAATTCAAATAAGCACTAGTATATCTAGCATGTGGAGAGGGTACCCTTGGCATTGGTTGAGAGGCCAAGGGGGAGCATGCTTGAACTCTCCTTGTCCTAAGTGCTTTTGGAAAAGTAGCACAAGGAGGGAGATCATGTACATGGTGATCAAGACATGGCCTCAACCCTTGCCATTGGATTCCAAACTTTGGTAAGGGGGTGAGAAAGCTTGGCTAGGAAACTAGCAAAGTAAAATCTCTTCATTGACTTGCTACATCGAATCAAATCAGCAATAGTTATATGTATACAAGTGGGAATGAATTGAAATGCAATTGACAAATCAATGGGGTTTCATAAGGAGGCATAGTTGGCATTATTGGGTGCATTGATACTAGATATAGTGATTGAGATTGGCTCATAAATGCACTAAGGTCATGCCGAAGCTTTTCCAAAGTCTAGTCAAAATGCCTTGGATGGATGCGATTTGGATGCATTATGATGCTTTAGATATGCCGGGATGCATACATGCAGTGGTTTGCAAGTTGGTTGCTTACATGTTAACAATTTGACATAATCTATAGTTTTTAGAAAAGTGTGATTCGATCTGGGAGATTTTGGACTAAACCTGAATTGAATATTAGGATTTATTCCACACCATTAAGGATTCCCATAGAGCCCTCAACTACCCCGTTTTGTTTTCAAGTTAATGAGCTATGCCCGTTTCTCTACCGCGTACCAGGTTTGGACAAAATTTGAGCCAAGTCTCAGATCATAAATTTGACTTCACCATTGCGTTCTCCACTAGGCAAATACCTTAACCACCAAGCTTTAACTCATTTGGAGCATTGGAGTACAAGCGGTGCACCAGGCTATCACTATTTGACTGTAGGAAAAAGTCAAAACAATGTCATTTAGAGGGTTGATGAAACCAAAATTAACATCATACCCCTTATCCTAACACCTTCCCATAGAGTCCTAGAACACCGAAATCTGACATCCTATCACAAAATTGCCAGAACAACCTATTATGGCTGCCGATATAAAGCCAAAAGGTAGACCTAGAAAGCTATCATTAGCAATGGTGGAGGATATGGAAGGGGAGGAATTGATGGAACACGACACTATGGACACAATGGAAGAGCTTGAAGAGCAAATTCTTTGGGAATCACTCTAAAAATTCCTCTTAATCCATGGGTCAAACTTCAAAGGGAGTTGAAGAGGATGCTAAGGTGGGTAGTGCCCATAAGAGCACCTCTATAAGTTCGCAAGCCATTTCAAATGACAATTGCTTGTGAGTAAACTTGATTTTAAGCCACTCATGGTAGATAGATTGGATATCATTAACCAAACCTTGAATTCAAAGTTTGAATCTATGACTACCAAGATGGAAGCTATTGAAGATCAATCAGTTGGGTCAATCCATGAATCAACACAATGAAGAAGCTATTGAGGATAGAATTGGTGGGATTCAAATCTATGCCTTAGATCTTACCAACCAACCTCCCGAGTTTTTCCTAGGGATAAACAATCTCTGAGAAAGTATTATAAATAAGCATATGCAATCTTGTTCACAAAATGTAAAAAAAGTGAACATTATCTTTTGCACCTCTTTAGTTTTCCTCAAATTTGGCGCTAATGCATGCTCTCTTTTTTTTTTCATGGCAACAAGATGACGAAGCTGAAAGGAAATTCCTACTTAAGCAGTTGAAACCCTCTTCCTTCTCAAGAGAAGGAAAATATGTCGTTAAATATGCACAGAGGCATGTATAGAGTATGCAGGGTGACCTTCTTGATTAGGACAGGCAAAGTTTCGAGGTGTGGACTTGCAAAAAAAAAACATCTTTCTCCCCCTCACTTATAAATGGAAGATTGGTGGAGATGGAGACTTGGAGCAACCATGAAGTAACATGGTGGCTAAATAAGCATTGGGAGACTTAGCAGGTTGTAGAAGGCACAACCGAGAGGATAACGAAGATAAATCTGTGTGAATGGGATCTGCTAGCCATTGTCACCTATTAATGGAGGCATTTGCAAACCCTAAACCAACTCTCTGTTAGCATTAAGCATTTGGAAGGGAAATTATACTATGGATCTTCGCAAGAGAAGGGTGAACGGTTGATGCTAACAAGAGATTGAAGCTCAAAAACGACCGTCGGCTTTGGTGTTTTCTCCAACCCTAATCACGATTTTTCTTTTTGCATTAACCATTTCATCATACCTTCTTGAGCTTGAATTTTGCTTATCTCATGCTTTCTTACAAGATTTGAGAAATTTCTTGAGATCTAGGATTTCTCACCAAATTAGGGTTTTTGGGAGAGTTTTGCCAAAATTGATTCCATAATCTTCTTCCTTATGCTTCCTCCTACTCACTCATGCATTGGTTAACTCTCAAACCATGGGATTAGGGTTTCTTGACCTTTTTTTCCAATTTGGGGGGTTTTTCCAAAATTAGGGTTTGCTCTTACAATTTCATAAGATTGGCATTGTTTTGCCCCTTGTGTAGTGTTCTCTTGTCTTACGTGCTCTCTTGAAGATCGTTTCTACCATGTGTGGGTGGAACAATAGAGAGCAGATGGAAGGGAACATGGGCACTTCAAAGAGTAGTGACAAGCACAACATACCCTGTGTAGTGTTCTCTTGTCCTACGTGCTCTCTTCAAGATTGTTTCTACCATGTGTGGGTGGAACCATAGAGAGAAGATGGAAGGGAACATGAGCACTTGAGAGGGTAGTGTGAGTTGGTGGCCGAAACGCCTACAAACTATGTGTGGCCGAAATGCCTATAAACTATGTGTAGCAGAAATGCTTATGGAACACGAGGCTATCTATGCCTACGCGAGTGATTGTTTTATCTTGTTACTTGAGCCCACCTCTCATCCAAAGTGTGTGGTCAGAGTACCAACACGGAGTGCAAGTGGTAAAGTGGACATGATACCTGGTTGGCAAGGGACTTATGTGTACGCCAAGGGTCATGTGGATTGGCGTTAATTTGGGATTTCTTACCAAAATTAGAGTCTCCACCTAAAATTTTTGAGGTCCAAGGTGTAACTTCTTTTCCCCACGTTCTCCTCTATCCATACATGCCACCCTTGCTACATTCTTGAAGGGAAATTAGGGTTTCTTGGAAACTTTGTTGTTTTTGGAAAATTTTTGAAAATCAGGGTTTATGGCATTCATTTTCTAAAATTTATCATTGCCAATATATTGCCTTCTACACTATCTCAATACCCCATTCTACTAGCGCATAAGCAAACTTTGAAGATCTTGAAACTTTGTTTCTTCATAAAGCATGTGTTTTAAGCTGCTATGAACCCTTTCCCTCCCTTATGTTCAAG
Organism: Cibotium barometz; assembly: GCF_041138505.1. Classification (NCBI taxonomy): domain Eukaryota; kingdom Viridiplantae; phylum Streptophyta; class Polypodiopsida; order Cyatheales; family Cibotiaceae; genus Cibotium; species Cibotium barometz. The sequence goes on along the minus strand of NC_141097.1, from coordinate 36,731,961 downwards.
AATTTCAATCCATTTCATGGGGAAATAAAGGTTTTATCAAAATTAAGGTTTTGGAATGATTGGGATTGAACTCTCTTCATAAGTGTGTCAATCATGCTTTCTCATACCATAATTCACCCTTATATCCACAAACTTCATTGTATCACACACTAATTACGGTTTCTCAAAAATCAAGGTTTCTTGAGTGCATTCGGTGCTGCATTGATTCCTTGCATTACACTCTCACCCTAATGTGGCGATTGAGTTTGGTGGTGTGTGGCAATATGGGAGATTGATCTTGTGGAAAGAATACTGTAAATCGTCACTTGGCATGAGTCATGCTAAGATTTGGACTGTAAGCTCCTATACATTACTCTCTTTACATTTCTAGCATTTCCATTGTGCAGTCTCAATTCAAATAAGCACTAGTATATCTAGCATGTGGAGAGGGTACCCTTGGCATTGGTTGAGAGGCCAAGGGGGAGCATGCTTGAACTCTCCTTGTCCTAAGTGCTTTTGGAAAAGTAGCACAAGGAGGGAGATTATGTACATGGTGATCAAGACATGGCCTCAACCCTTGCCATTGGATTCCAAACTTTGGTAAGGGGGTGAGAAAGCTTGGCTAGGAAACTGGCAAAGTAAAATCTCTTCATTGACTTGCTACATCGAATCAAATCAGCAATAGTTATATGTATACAAGTGGGAATGAATTGAAATGCAATTGACAAATCAATGGGGTTTCATAAGGAGGCATAGTTGGCATTATTGGGCACATTGATACTAGATATAGTGATTGAGATTGGCTCATAAATGCACTAAGGTCATGCCGAAACTTTTCCAAAGTCTAGTCAAAATGCCTTGGATGGATGCGATTTGGATGCATTATGATGCTTTAGATATGCCGGGATGCATACATGCAGTGGTTTGCAAGTTGGTTGCTTACATGTTAACAATTTGACATAATCTATAGTTTTTAGAAAAGTGTGATTCGATCTGGGAGATTTTGGACTAAACCTGAATTGAATATTAGGATTTATTCCACACCATTAAGGATTCCCATAGAGCCCTCAACTACCCCGTTTTGTTTTCAAGTTAATGAGCTATGCCCGTTTCTCTACCGCGTACCAGGTTTGGACAAAATTTGAGCCAAGTCTCAGATCATAAATTTGACTTCACCATTGCGTTCTCCACTAGGCAAATACCTTAACCACCAAGCTTTAACTCATTTGGAGCATTGGAGTACAAGCGGTGCACCAGGCTATCACTATTTGACTGTAGGAAAAAGTCAAAACAATGTCATTTAGAGGGTTGATGAAACCAAAATTAACATCATACCCCTTATCCTAACACCTTCCCATAGAGTCCTAGAACACCGAAATCTGACATCCTATCACAAAATTGCCAGAACAACCTATTATGGCTGCCGATATAAAGCCAAAAGGTAGACCTAGAAAGCTATCATTAGCAATGGTGGAGGATATGGAAGGGGAGGAATTGATGGAACACGACACTATGGACACAATGGAAGAGCTTGAAGAGCAAATTCTTTGGGAATCACTCTAAAAATTCCTCTTAATCCATGGGTCAAACTTCAAAGGGAGTTGAAGAGGATGCTAAGGTGGGTAGTGCCCATAAGAGCACCTCTATAAGTTCGCAAGCCATTTCAAATGACAATTGCTTGTGAGTAAACTTGATTTTAAGCCACTCATGGTAGATAGATTGGATATCATTAACCAAACCTTGACTTCAAAGTTTGAATCTATGACTACCAAGATGGAAGCTATTGAAGATCAATCAGTTGGGTCAATCCATGTATCAACACAATGAAGAAGCTATTGAGGATAGAATTGGTGGGATTCAAATCTATGCCTTAGATCTTACCAACCAACCTCCCGAGTTTTTCCTAGGGATAAACAATCTCTGAGAAAGTATTATAAATAAGCATATGCAATCTTGTTCACAAAATGTAAAAAAAGTGAACATTATCTTTTGCACCTCTTTAGTTTTCCTCAAATTTGGCGCTAATGCATGCTCTCTTTTTTTTTTCATGGCAACAAGATGACGAAGCTGAAAGGAAATTCCTACTTAAGCAGTTGAAACCCTCTTCCTTCTCAAGAGAAGGAAAATATGTCGTTAAATATGCACAGAGGCATGTATAGAGTATGCAGGGTGACCTTCTTGATTAGGACAGGCAAAGTTTCGAGGTGTGGACTTGCAAAAAAAAAAAACATCTTTCTCTCCCTCACTTATAAATGGAAGATTGGTGGAGATGGAGACTTGGAGCAACCATGAAGTAACATGGTGGCTAAATAAGCATTGGGAGACTTAGCAGGTTGTAGAAGGCACAACCGAGAGGATAACGAAGATAAATCTGTGTGAATGGGATCTGCTAGCCATTGTCACCTATTAATGGAGGCATTTGCAAACCCTAAACCAACTCTCTGTTAGCATTAAGCATTTGGGAGGGAAATTATACTATGGATCTTCGCAAGAGAAGGGTGAACGGTTGATGCTAACAAGAGATTGAAGCTCAAAAACGACCGTCGGCTTTGGTGTTTTCTCCAACCCTAATCACGATTTTTCTTTTTGCATTAACCATTTCATCATACCTTCTTGAGCTTGAATTTTGCTTATCTCATGCTTTCTTACAAGATTTGAGAAATTTCTTGAGATCTAGGATTTCTCACCAAATTAGGGTTTTTGGGAGAGTTTTGCCAAAATTGATTCCATAATCTTCTTCCTTATGCTTCCTCCTACTCACTCATGCATTGGTTAACTCTCAAACCATGGGATTAGGGTTTCTTGACCTTTTTTTTTCCAATTTGGGGGGTTTTTCCAAAATTAGGGTTTGCTCTTACAATTTCATAAGATTGGCATTGTTTTGCCCCTTGTGTAGTGTTCTCTTGTCTTACGTGCTCTCTTGAAGATCGTTTCTACCATGTGTGGGTGGAACAATAGAGAGCAGATGGAAGGGAACATGGGCACTTCAAAGAGTAGTGACAAGCACAACATACCCTGTGTAGTGTTCTCTTGTCCTACGTGCTCTCTTGAAGATTGTTTCTACCATGTGTGGGTGAAACCATAGAGAGAAGATGGAAGGGAACATGAGCACTTGAGAGGGTAGTGTGAGTTGGTGGCCGAAATGCCTACAAACTATTGGTGGCCGAAATGCCTATAAACTATGTGTAGCAGAAATGCTTATGGAACACGAGGCTATCTATGCCTACGCGAGTGATTGTTTTATCTTGTTACTTGAGCCCACCTCTCATCCAAAGTGTGTGGTCAGAGTACCAACACGGAGTGCAAGTGGTAAAGTGGACATGATACCTGGTTGGCAAGGGACTTATGTGTACGCCAAGGGTCATGTGGATTGGCGTTAATTTGGGATTTCTTACCAAAATTAGAGTCTCCACCTAAAATTTTTGAGGTCCAAGGTGTAACTTCTTTTCCCCACGTTCTCCTCTATCCATACATGCCACCCTGTTGCTACATTCTTGAAGGGAAATTAGGGTTTCTTGGAAACTTTGTTGTTTTTGGGAAATTTTTGAAAATCAGGGTTTATGGCATTCATTTTCTAAAATTTATCATTGCCAATATATTGCCTTCTACACTATCTCAATACCCCATTCTACTAGCGCATAAGCAAACTTTGAAGATCTTGAAACTTTGTTTCTTCATAAAGCATGTGTTTTAAGCTGCTATGAACCCTTTCCCTCCCTTATGTTCAAGAATGTCAATCCATTTCATGGGGAAATAAAGGTTTTATCAAAATTAAGGTTTTGGAATGATTGGGATTGAACTCTCTTCATAAGTGTGTCAATCATGCTTTCTCATACCATAATTCACCCTTATATCCACAAACTTCATTGTATCACACACTAATTACGGTTTCTCAAAAATCAAGGTTTCTTGAGTGCATTCGGTGCTGCATTGATTCCTTGCATTACACTCTCACCCTAATGTGGCGATTGAGTTTGGTGGTGTGTGGCAATATGGGAGATTGATCTTGTGGAAAGAATACTGTAAATCGTCACTTGGCATGAGTCATGCTAAGATTTGGACTGTAAGCTCCTATACATTACTCTCTTTACATTTCTAGCATTTCCATTGTGCAGTCTCAATTCAAATAAGCACTAGTATATCTAGCATGTGGAGAGGGTACCCTTGGCATTGGTTGAGAGGCCAAGGGGGAGCATGCTTGAACTCTCCTTGTCCTAAGTGCTTTTGGAAAAGTAGCACAAGGAGGGAGATTATGTACATGGTGATCAAGACATGGCCTCAACCCTTGCCATTGGATTCCAAACTTTGGTAAGGGGGTGAGAAAGCTTGGCTAGGAAACTGGCAAAGTAAAATCTCTTCATTGACTTGCTACATCGAATCAAATCAGCAATAGTTATATGTATACAAGTGGGAATGAATTGAAATGCAATTGACAAATCAATGGGGTTTCATAAAGAGGCATAGTTGGCATTATTGGGCGCATTGATACTAGATATAGTGATTGAGATTGGCTCATAAATGCACTAAGGTCATGCCGAAACTTTTCCAAAGTCTAGTCAAAATGCCTTGGATGGATGCGATTTGGATGCATTATGATGCTTTAGATATGCCGGGATGCATACATGCAGTGGTTTGCAAGTTGGTTGCTTACATGTTAACAATTTGACATAATCTATAGTTTTTAGAAAAGTGTGATTCGATCTGGGAGATTTTGGACTAAACCTGAATTGAATATTAGGATTTATTCCACACCATTAAGGATTCCCATAGAGCCCTCAACTACCCCGTTTTGTTTTCAAGTTAATGAGCTATGCCCGTTTCTCTACCGCGTACCACGTTTGGACAAAATTTGAGCCAAGTCTCAGATCATAAATTTGACTTCACCATTGCGTTCTCCACTAGGCAAATACCTTAACCACCAAGCTTTAACTCATTTGGAGCATTGGAGTACAAGCGGTGCACCAGGCTATCACTATTTGACTGTAGGAAAAAGTCAAAACAATGTCATTTAGAGGGTTGATGAAACCAAAATTAACATCATACCCCTTATCCTAACACCTTCCCATAGAGTCCTAGAACACCGAAATCTGACATCCTATCAAAAAATTGCCAGAACAACCTATTATGGCTGCCGATATAAAGCCAAAAGGTAGACCTAGAAAGCTATCATTAGCAATGGTGGAGGATATGGAAGGGGAGGAATTGATGGAACACGACACTATGGACACAATGGAAGAGCTTGAAGAGCAAATTCTTTGGGAATCACTCTAAAAATTCCTCTTAATCCATGGGTCAAACTTCAAAGGGAGTTGAAGAGGATGCTAAGGTGGGTAGTGCCCATAAGAGCACCTCTATAAGTTCGCAAGCCATTTCAAATGACAATTGCTTGTGAGTAAACTTGATTTTAAGCCACTCATGGTAGATAGATTGGATATCATTAACCAAACCTTGACTTCAAAGTTTGAATCTATGACTACCAAGATGGAAGCTATTGAAGATCAATCAGTAGGGTCAATCCATGAATCAACACAATGAAGAAGCTATTGAGGATAGAATTGGTGGGATTCAAATCTATGCCTTAGATCTTACCAACCAACCTCCCGAGTTTTTCCTAGGGATAAACAATCTCTGAGAAAGTATTATAAATAAGCATATGCAATCTTGTTCACAAAATGTAAAAAAAGTGAACATTATCTTTTGCACCTCTTTAGTTTTCCTCAAATTTGGCGCTAATGCATGCTCTCTCTTTTTTTTTCATGGCAACAAGATGACGAAGCTGAAAGGAAATTCCTACTTAAGCAATTGAAACCCTCTTCCTTCTCAAGAGAAGGAAAATATGTCGTTAAATATGCACAGAGGCATGTATAGAGTATGCAGGGTGACCTTCTTGATTAGGACAGGCAAAGTTTCGAGGTGTGGACTTGCAAAAAAAAAAAACATCTTTCTCCCCCTCACTTATAAATGGAAGATTGGTGGAGATGGAGACTTGGAGCAACCATGAAGTAACATGGTGGCTAAATAAGCATTGGGAGACTTAGCAGGTTGTAGAAGGCACAACCGAGAGGATAACGAAGATAAATCTGTGTGAATGGGATCTGCTAGCCATTGTCACCTATTAATGGAGGCATTTGCAAACCCTAAACCAACTCTCTGTTAGCATTAAGCATTTGGGAGGGAAATTATACTATGGATCTTCGCAAGAGAAGGGTGAACGGTTGATGCTAACAAGAGATTGAAGCTCAAAAACGACCGTCGGCTTTGGTGTTTTCTCCAACCCTAATCACGATTTTTCTTTTTGCATTAACCATTTCATCATACCTTCTTGAGCTTGAATTTTGCTTATCTCATGCTTTCTTACAAGATTTGAGAAATTTCTTGAGATCTAGGATTTCTCACCAAATTAGGGTTTTTGGGAGAGTTTTGCCGAAATTGATTCCATAATCTTCTTCCTTATGCTTCCTCCTACTCACTCATGCATTGGTTAACTCTCAAACCATGGGATTAGGGTTTCTTGACCTTTTTTTTTCCAATTTGGGGGGTTTTTCCAAAATTAGGGTTTGCTCTTACAATTTCATAAGATTGGCATTGTTTTGCCCCTTGTGTAGTGTTCTCTTGTCTTACGTGCTCTCTTGAAGATCGTTTCTACCATGTGTGGGTGGAACAATAGAGAGCAGATGGAAGGGAACATGGGCACTTCAAAGAGTAGTGACAAGCACAACATACCCTGTGTAGTGTTCTCTTGTCCTACGTGCTCTCTTGAAGATTGTTTCTACCATGTGTGGGTGGAACCATAGAGAGAAGATGGAAGGGAACATGAGCACTTGAGAGGGTAGTGTGAGTTGGTGGCCGAAATGCCTACAAACTATTGGTGGCCGAAATGCCTATAAACTATGTGTAGCAGAAATGCTTATGGAACACGAGGCTATCTATGCCTACGCGAGTGATTGTTTTATCTTGTTACTTGAGCCCACCTCTCATCCAAAGTGTGTGGTCAGAGTACCAACACGGAGTGCAAGTGGTAAAGTGGACATGATACCTGGTTGGCAAGGGACTTATGTGTACGCCAAGGGTCATGTGGATTGGCGTTAATTTGGGATTTCTTACCAAAATTAGAGTCTCCACCTAAAATTTTTGAGGTCCAAGGTGTAACTTCTTTTCCCCACGTTCTCCTCTATCCATACATGCCACCCTTGCTACATTCTTGAAGGGAAATTAGGGTTTCTTGGAAACTTTGTTGTTTTTGGGAAATTTTTGAAAATCAGGGTTTATGGCATTCATTTTCTAAAATTTATCATTGCCAATATATTGCCTTCTACACTATCTCAATACCCCATTCTACTAGCGCATAAGCAAACTTTGAAGATCTTGAAACTTTGTTTCTTCATAAAGCATGTGTTTTAAGCTGCTATGAACCCTTTCCCTCCCTTATGTTCAAGAATTTCAATCCATTTCATGGGGAAATAAAGGTTTTATCAAAATTAAGGTTTTGGAATGATTGGGATTGAACTCTCTTCATAAGTGTGTCAATCATGCTTTCTCATACCATAATTCACCCTTATATCCACAAACTTCATTGTATCACACACTAATTACGGTTTCTCAAAAATCAAGGTTTCTTGAGTGCATTCGGTGCTGCATTGATTCCTTGCATTACACTCTCACCCTAATGTGGCGATTGAGTTTGGTGGTGTGTGGCAATATGGGAGATTGATCTTGTGGAAAGAATACTGTAAATCGTCACTTGGCATGAGTCATGCTAAGATTTGGACTGTAAGCTCCTATACATTACTCTCTTTACATTTCTAGCATTTCCATTGTGCAGTCTCAATTCAAATAAGCACTAGTATATCTAGCATGTGGAGAGGGTACCCTTGGCATTGGTTGAGAGGCCAAGGGGGAGCATGCTTGAACTCTCCTTGTCCTAAGTGCTTTTGGAAAAGTAGCACAAGGAGGGAGATCATGTACATGGTGATCAAGACATGGCCTCAACCCTTGCCATTGGATTCCAAACTTTGGTAAGGGGGTGAGAAAGCTTGGCTAGGAAACTGGCAAAGTAAAATCTCTTCATTGACTTGCTACATCGAATCAAATCAGCAATAGTTATATGTATACAAGTGGGAATGAATTGAAATGCAATTGACAAATCAATGGGGTTTCATAAGGAGGCATAGTTGGCATTATTGGGCGCATTGATACTAGATATAGTGATTGAGATTGGCTCATAAATGCACTAAGGTCATGCCGAAGCTTTTCCAAAGTCTAGTCAAAATGCCTTGGATGGATGCGATTTGGATGCATTATGATGCTTTAGATATGCCGGGATGCATACATGCAGTGGTTTGCAAGTTGGTTGCTTACATGTTAACAATTTGACATAATCTATAGTTTTTAGAAAAGTGTGATTCGATCTGGGAGATTTTGGACTAAACCTGAATTGAATATTAGGATTTATTCCACACCATTAAGGATTCCCATAGAGCCCTCAACTACCCCGTTTTGTTTTCAAGTTAATGAGCTATGCCCGTTTCTCTACCGCGTACCACGTTTGGACAAAATTTGAGCCAAGTCTCAGATCATAAATTTGACTTCACCATTGCGTTCTCCACTAGGCAAATACCTTAACCACCAAGCTTTAACTCATTTGGAGCATTGGAGTACAAGCGGTGCACCAGGCTATCACTATTTGACTGTAGGAAAAAGTCAAAACAATGTCATTTAGAGGGTTGATGAAACCAAAATTAACATCATACCCCTTATCCTAACACCTTCCCATAGAGTCCTAGAACACCGAAATCTGACATCCTATCACAAAATTGCAAGAACAACCTATTATGGCTGCCGATATAAAGCCAAAAGGTAGACCTAGAAAGCTATCATTAGCAATGGTGGAGGATATGGAAGGGGAGGAATTGATGGAACACGACACTATGGACACAATGGAAGAGCTTGAAGAGCAAATTCTTTGGGAATCACTCTAAAAATTCCTCTTAATCCATGGGTCAAACTTCAAAGGGAGTTGAAGAGGATGCTAAGGTGGGTAGTGCCCATAAGAGCACCTCTATAAGTTCGCAAGCCATTTCAAATGACAATTGCTTGTGAGTAAACTTGATTTTAAGCCACTCATGGTAGATAGATTGGATATCATTAACCAAACCTTGACTTCAAAGTTTGAATCTATGACTACCAAGATGGAAGCTATTGAAAATCAATCAGTTGGGTCAATCCATGAATCAACACAATGAAGAAGCTATGGAGGATAGAATTGGTGGGATTCAAATCTATGCCTTAGATCTTACCAACCAACCTCCCGGGTTTTTCCTAGGGATAAACAATCTCTGAGAAAGTATTATAAATAAGCATATGCAATCTTGTTCACAAAATGTAAAAAAAGTGAACATTATCTTTTGCACCTCTTTAGTTTTCCTCAAATTTGGCGCTAATGCATGCTCTCTTTTTTTTTCATGGCAACAAGATGACGAAGCTGAAAGGAAATTCCTACTTAAGCAGTTGAAACCCTCTTCCTTCTCAAGAGAAGGAAAATATGTCGTTAAATATGCACAGAGGCATGTATAGAGTATGCAGGGTGACCTTCTTGATTAGGACAGGCAAAGTTTCGAGGTGTGGACTTGCAAAAAAAAAAACATCTTTCTCCCCCTCACTTATAAATGGAAGATTGGTGGAGATGGAGACTTGGAGCAACCATGAAGTAACATGGTGGCTAAATAAGCATTGGGAGACTTAGCAGGTTGTAGAAGGCACAACCGAGAGGATAACGAAGATAAATCTGTGTGAATGGGATCTGCTAGCCATTGCCGCCTATTAATGGAGGCATTTGCAAACCCTAAACCAACTCTCTGTTAGCATTAAGCATTTGGGAGGGAAATTATACTATGGATCTTCGCAAGAGAAGGGTGAACGGTTGATGCTAACAAGAGATTGAAGCTCAAAAACGACCGTCGGCTTTGGTGTTTTCTCCAACCCTAATCACGATTTTTCTTTTTGCATTAACCATTTCATCATACCTTCTTGAGCTTGAATTTTGCTTATCTCATGCTTTCTTACAAGATTTGAGAAATTTCTTGAGATCTAGGATTTCTCACCAAATTAGGGTTTTTGGGAGAGTTTTGCCAAAATTGATTCCATAATCTTCTTCCTTATGCTTCCTCCTACTCACTCATGCATTGGTTAACTCTCAAACCATGGGATTAGGGTTTCTTGACCTTTTTTTTTCCAATTTGGGGAGTTTTTCCAAAATTAGGGTTTGCTCTTACAATTTCATAAGATTGGCATTGTTTTGCCCCTTGTGTAGTGTTCTCTTGTCTTACGTGCTCTCTTGAAGATCGTTTCTACCATGTGTGGGTGGAACAATAGAGAGCAGATGGAAGGGAACATGGGCACTTCAAAGAGTAGTGACAAGCACAACATACCCTGTGTAGTGTTCTCTTGTCCTACGTGCTCTCTTGAAGATTGTTTCTACCATGTGTGGGTGGAATCATAGAGAGAAGATGGAAGGGAACATGAGCACTTGAGAGGGTAGTGTGAGTTGGTGGCCGAAATGCCTACAAACTATTGGTGGCCGAAATGCCTATAAACTATGTGTAGCAGAAATGCTTATGGAACACGAGGCTATCTATGCCTACGCGAGTGATTGTTTTATCTTGTTACTTGAGCCCACCTCTCATCCAAAGTGTGTGGTCAGAGTACCAACACGGAGTGCAAGTGGACTACCTGGTTGGCAAGGGACTTATGTGTACGCCAAGGGTCATGTGGATTGGCATTAATTTGGGATTTCTTACCAAAATTAGAGTCTCCACCTAAAATTTTTGAGGTCCAAGGTGTAACTTCTTTTCCCCACTTTCTCCTCTATCCATACATGCCACCCTTGCTACATTCTTGAAGGGAAATTAGGGTTTCTTGGAAACTTTGTTGTTTTTGGGAAATTTTTGAAAATCAGGGTTTATGGCTCATTGCCAATATATTGCCTTCTACACTATCTCAATACCCCATTCTACTAGCGCATAAGCAAACTTTGAAGATCTTGAAACTTTGTTTCTTCATAAAGCATGTGTTTTAAGCTGCTATGAACCCTTTCCCTCCCTTATGTTCAAGAATTTCAATCCATTTCATGGGGAAATAAAGGTTTTATCAAAATTAAGGTTTTGGAATGATTGGGATTGAACTCTCTTCATAAGTGTGTCAATCATGCTTTCTCATACCATAATTCACCCTTATATCCACAAACTTCATTGTATCACACACTAATTACGGTTTCTCAAAAATCAAGGTTTCTTGAGTGCATTCGGTGCTGCATTGATTCCTTGCATTACACTCTCACCCTAATGTGGCGATTGAGTTTGGTGGTGTGTGGCAATATGGGAGATTGATCTTGTGGAAAGAATACTGTAAATCGTCACTTGGCATGAGTCATGCTAAGATTTGGACTGTAAGCTCCTATACATTACTCTCTTTACATTTCTAGCATTTCCATTGTGCAGTCTCAATTCAAATAAGCACTAGTATATCTAGCATGTGGAGAGGGTACCCTTGGCATTGGTTGAGAGGCCAAGGGGGAGCATGCTTGAACTCTCCTTGTCCTAAGTGCTTTTGGAAAAGTAGCACAAGGAGGGAGATTATGTACATGGTGATCAAGACATGGCCTCAACCCTTGCCATTGGATTCCAAACTTTGGTAAGGGGGTGAGAAAGCTTGGCTAGGAAACTGGCAAAGTAAAATCTCTTCATTGACTTGCTACATCGAATCAAATCAGCAATAGTTATATGTATACAAGTGGGAATGAATTGAAATGCAATTGACAAATCAATGGGGTTTCATAAGGAGGCATAGTTGGCATTATTGGGCGCATTGATACTAGATATAGTGATTGAGATTGGCTCATAAATGCACTAAGGTCATGCCGAAACTTTTCCAAAGTCTAGTCAAAATGCCTTGGATGGATGCGATTTGGATGCATTATGATGCTTTAGATATGCCGGGATGCATACATGCAGTGGTTTGCAAGTTGGTTGCTTACATGTTAACAATTTGACATAATCTATAGTTTTTAGAAAAGTGTGATTCGATCTGGGAGATTTTGGACTAAACCTGAATTGAATATTAGGATTTATTCCACACCATTAAGGATTCCCATAGAGCCCTCAACTACCCCGTTTTGTTTTCAAGTTAATGAGCTATGCCCGTTTCTCTACCGCGTACCACGTTTGGACAAAATTTGAGCCAAGTCTCAGATCATAAATTTGACTTCACCATTGCGTTCTCCACTAGGCAAATACCTTAACCACCAAGCTTTAACTCATTTGGAGCATTGGAGTACAAGCGGTGCACCAGGCTATCACTATTTGACTGTAGGAAAAAGTCAAAACAATGTCATTTAGAGGGTTGATGAAACCAAAATTAACATCATACCCCTTATCCTAACACCTTCCCATAGAGTCCTAGAACACCGAAATCTGACATCCTATCACAAAATTGCCAGAACAACCTATTATGGCTGCCGATATAAAGCCAAAAGGTAGACCTAGAAAGCTATCATTAGCAATGGTGGAGGATATGGAAGGGGAGGAATTGATGGAACACGACACTATGGACACAATGGAAGAGCTTGAAGAGCAAATTCTTTGGGAATCACTCTAAAAATTCCTCTTAATCCATGGGTCAAACTTCAAAGGGAGTTGAAGAGGATGCTAAGGTGGGTAGTGCCCATAAGAGCACCTCTATAAGTTCGCAAGCCATTTCAAATGACAATTGCTTGTGAGTAAACTTGATTTTAAGCCACTCATGGTAGATAGATTGGATATCATTAACCAAACCTTGACTTCAAAGTTTGAATCTATGACTACCAAGATGGAAGCTATTGAAGATCAATCAGTAGGGTCAATCCATGAATCAACACAATGAAGAAGCTATTGAGGATAGAATTGGTGGGATTCAAATCTATGCCTTAGATCTTACCAACCAACCTCCCGAGTTTTTCCTAGGGATAAACAATCTCTGAGAAAGTATTATAAATAAGCATATGCAATCTTGTTCACAAAATGTAAAAAAAGTGAACATTATCTTTTGCACCTCTTTAGTTTTCCTCAAATTTGGCGCTAATGCATGCTCTCTCTTTTTTTTTCATGGCAACAAGATGACGAAGCTGAAAGGAAATTCCTACTTAAGCAATTGAAACCCTCTTCCTTCTCAAGAGAAGGAAAATATGTCGTTAAATATGCACAGAGGCATGTATAGAGTATGCAGGGTGACCTTCTTGATTAGGACAGGCAAAGTTTCGAGGTGTGGACTTGCAAAAAAAAAAAACATCTTTCTCCCCCTCACTTATAAATGGAAGATTGGTGGAGATGGAGACTTGGAGCAACCATGAAGTAACATGGTGGCTAAATAAGCATTGGGAGACTTAGCAGGTTGTAGAAGGCACAACCGAGAGGATAACGAAGATAAATCTGTGTGAATGGGATCTGCTAGCCATTGTCACCTATTAATGGAGGCATTTGCAAACCCTAAACCAACTCTCTGTTAGCATTAAGCATTTGGGAGGGAAATTATACTATGGATCTTCGCAAGAGAAGGGTGAACGGTTGATGCTAACAAGAGATTGAAGCTCAAAAACGACCGTCGGCTTTGGTGTTTTCTCCAACCCTAATCACGATTTTTCTTTTTGCATTAACCATTTCATCATACCTTCTTGAGCTTGAATTTTGCTTATCTCATGCTTTCTTACAAGATTTGAGAAATTTCTTGAGATCTAGGATTTCTCACCAAATTAGGGTTTTTGGGAGAGTTTTGCCAAAATTGATTCCATAATCTTCTTCCTTATGCTTCCTCCTACTCACTCATGCATTGGTTAACTCTCAAACCATGGGATTAGGGTTTCTTGACCTTTTTTTTTCCAATTTGGGGGGTTTTTCCAAAATTAGGGTTTGCTCTTACAATTTCATAAGATTGGCATTGTTTTGCCCCTTGTGTAGTGTTCTCTTGTCTTACGTGCTCTCTTGAAGATCGTTTCTACCATGTGTGGGTGGAACAATAGAGAGCAGATGGAAGGGAACATGGGCACTTCAAAGAGTAGTGACAAGCACAACATACCCTGTGTAGTGTTCTCTTGTCCTACGTGCTCTCTTGAAGATTGTTTCTACCATGTGTGGGTGGAACCATAGAGAGAAGATGGAAGGGAACATGAGCACTTGAGAGGGTAGTGTGAGTTGGTGGCCGAAATGCCTACAAACTATTGGTGGCCGAAATGCCTATAAACTATGTGTAGCAGAAATGCTTATGGAACACGAGGCTATCTATGCCTACGCGAGTGATTGTTTTATCTTGTTACTTGAGCCCACCTCTCATCCAAAGTGTGTGGTCAGAGTACCAACACGGAGTGCAAGTGGTAAAGTGGACATGATACCTGGTTGGCAAGGGACTTATGTGTACGCCAAGGGTCATGTGGATTGGCATTAATTTGGGATTTCTTACCAAAATTAGAGTCTCCACCTAAAATTTTTGAGGTCCAAGGTGTAACTTCTTTTCCCCACGTTCTCCTCTATCCATACATGCCACCCTTGCTACATTCTTGAAGGGAAATTAGGGTTTCTTGGAAACTTTGTTGTTTTTGGGAAATTTTTGAAAATCAGGGTTTATGGCATTCATTTTCTAAAATTTATCATTGCCAATATATTGCCTTCTACACTATCTCAATACCCCATTCTACTAGCGCATAAGCAAACTTTGAAGATCTTGAAACTTTGTTTCTTCATAAAGCATGTGTTTTAAGCTGCTATGAACCCTTTCCCTCCCTTATGTTCAAGAATTTCAATCCATTTCATGGGGAAATAAAGGTTTTATCAAAATTAAGGTTTTGGAATGATTGGGATTGAACTCTCTTCATAAGTGTGTCAATCATGCTTTCTCATACCATAATTCACCCTTATATCCACAAACTTCATTGTATCACACACTAATTACGGTTTCTCAAAAATCAAGGTTTCTTGAGTGCATTCGGTGCTGCATTGATTCCTTGCATTACACTCTCACCCTAATGTGGCGATTGAGTTTGGTGGTGTGTGGCAATATGGGAGATTGATCTTGTGGAAAGAATACTGTAAATCGTCACTTGGCATGAGTCATGCTAAGATTTGGACTGTAAGCTCCTATACATTACTCTCTTTACATTTCTAGCATTTCCATTGTGCAGTCTCAATTCAAATAAGCACTAGTATATCTAGCATGTGGAGAGGGTACCCTTGGCATTGGTTGAGAGGCCAAGGGGGAGCATGCTTGAACTCTCCTTGTCCTAAGTGCTTTTGGAAAAGTAGCACAAGGAGGGAGATCATGTACATGGTGATCAAGACATGGCCTCAACCCTTGCCATTGGATTCCAAACTTTGGTAAGGGGGTGAGAAAGCTTGGCTAGGAAACTGGCAAAGTAAAATCTCTTCATTGACTTGCTACATCGAATCAAATCAGCAATAGTTATATGTATACAAGTGGGAATGAATTGAAATGCAATTGACAAATCAATGGGGTTTCATAAGGAGGCATAGTTGGCATTATTGGGCGCATTGATACTAGATATAGTGATTGAGATTGGCTCATAAATGCACTAAGGTCATGCCGAAGCTTTTCCAAAGTCTAGTCAAAATGCCTTGGATGGATGCGATTTGGATGCATTATGATGCTTTAGATATGCCGGGATGCATACATGCAGTGGTTTGCAAGTTGGTTGCTTACATGTTAACAATTTGACATAATCTATAGTTTTTAGAAAAGTGTGATTCGATCTGGGAGATTTTGGACTAAACCTGAATTGAATATTAGGATTTATTCCACACCATTAAGGATTCCCATAGAGCCCTCAACTACCCCGTTTTGTTTTCAAGTTAATGAGCTATGCCCGTTTCTCTACCGCGTACCACGTTTGGACAAAATTTGAGCCAAGTCTCAGATCATAAATTTGACTTCACCATTGCGTTCTCCACTAGGCAAATACCTTAACCACCAAGCTTTAACTCATTTGGAGCATTGGAGTACAAGCGGTGCACCAGGCTATCACTATTTGACTGTAGGAAAAAGTCAAAACAATGTCATTTAGAGGGTTGATGAAACCAAAATTAACATCATACCCCTTATCCTAACACCTTCCCATAGAGTCCTAGAACACCGAAATCTGACATCCTATCACAAAATTGCCAGAACAACCTATTATGGCTGCCGATATAAAGCCAAAAGGTAGACCTAGAAAGCTATCATTAGCAATGGTGGAGGATATGGAAGGGGAGGAATTGATGGAACACGACACTATGGACACAATGGAAGAGCTTGAAGAGCAAATTCTTTGGGAATCACTCTAAAAATTCCTCTTAATCCATGGGTCAAACTTCAAAGGGAGTTGAAGAGGATGCTAAGGTGGGTAGTGCCCATAAGAGCACCTCTATAAGTTCGCAAGCCATTTCAAATGACAATTGCTTGTGAGTAAACTTGATTTTAAGCCACTCATGGTAGATAGATTGGATATCATTAACCAAACCTTGACTTCAAAGTTTGAATCTATGACTACCAAGATGGAAGCTATTGAAGATCAATCAGTTGGGTCAATCCATGAATCAACACAATGAAGAAGCTATTGAGGATAGAATTGGTGGGATTCAAATCTATGCCTTAGATCTTACCAACCAACCTCCCGAGTTTTTCCTAGGGATAAACAATCTCTGAGAAAGTATTATAAATAAGCATATGCAATCTTGTTCACAAAATGTAAAAAAAGTGAACATTATCTTTTGCACCTCTTTAGTTTTCCTCAAATTTGGCGCTAATGCATGCTCTCTTTTTTTTTCATGGCAACAAGATGACGAAGCTGAAAGGAAATTCCTACTTAAGCAGTTGAAACCCTCTTCCTTCTCAAGAGAAGGAAAATATGTCGTTAAATATGCACAGAGGCATGTATAGAGTATGCAGGGTGACCTTCTTGATTAGGACAGGCAAAGTTTCGAGGTGTGGACTTGCAAAAAAAAAAAACATCTTTCTCCCCCTCACTTATAAATGGAAGATTGGTGGAGATGGAGACTTGGAGCAACCATGAAGTAACATGGTGGCTAAATAAGCATTGGGAGACTTAGCAGGTTGTAGAAGGCACAACCGAGAGGATAACGAAGATAAATCTGTGTGAATGGGATCTGCTAGCCATTGTCGCCTATTAATGGAGGTATTTGCAAACCCTAAACCAACTCTCTGTTAGCATTAAGCATTTGGGAGGGAAATTATACTATGGATCTTCGCAAGAGAAGGGTGAACGGTTGATGCTAACAAGAGATTGAAGCTCAAAAACGACCGTCGGCTTTGGTGTTTTCTCCAACCCTAATCACGATTTTTCTTTTTGCATTAACCATTTCATCATACCTTCTTGAGCTTGAATTTTGCTTATCTCATGCTTTCTTACAAGATTTGAGAAATTTCTTGAGATCTAGGATTTCTCACCAAATTAGGGTTTTTGGGAGAGTTTTGCCAAAATTGATTCCATAATCTTCTTCCTTATGCTTCCTCCTACTCACTCATGCATTGGTTAACTCTCAAACCATGGGATTAGGGTTTCTTGACCTTTTTTTTTCCAATTTGGGGGGTTTTTCCAAAATTAGGGTTTGCTCTTACAATTTCATAAGATTGGCATTGTTTTGCCCCTTGTGTAGTGTTCTCTTGTCTTACGTGCTCTCTTGAAGATCGTTTCTACCATGTGTGGGTGGAACAATAGAGAGCAGATGGAAGGGAACATGGGCACTTCAAAGAGTAGTGACAAGCACAACATACCCTGTGTAGTGTTCTCTTGTCCTACGTGCTCTCTTCAAGATTGTTTCTACCATGTGTGGGTGGAACCATAGAGAGAAGATGGAAGGGAACATGAGCACTTGAGAGGGTAGTGTGAGTTGGTGGCCGAAATGCCTACAAACTATTGGTGGCCGAAATGCCTATAAACTATGTGTAGCAGAAATGCTTATGGAACACGAGGCTATCTATGCCTACGCGAGTGATTGTTTTATCTTGTTACTTGAGCCCACCTCTCATCCAAAGTGTGTGGTCAGAGTACCAACACGGAGTGCAAGTGGACTACCTGGTTGGCAAGGGACTTATGTGTACGCCAAGGGTCATGTGGATTGGCATTAATTTGGGATTTCTTACCAAAATTAGAGTCTCCACCTAAAATTTTTGAGGTCCAAGGTGTAACTTCTTTTCCCCACTTTCTCCTCTATCCATACATGCCACCCTTGCTACATTCTTGAAGGGAAATTAGGGTTTCTTGGAAACTTTGTTGTTTTTGGGAAATTTTTGAAAATCAGGGTTTATGGCTCATTGCCAATATATTGCCTTCTACACTATCTCAATACCCCATTCTACTAGCGCATAAGCAAACTTTGAAGATCTTGAAACTTTGTTTCTTCATAAAGCATGTGTTTTAAGCTGCTATGAACCCTTTCCCTCCCTTATGTTCAAGAATTTCAATCCATTTCATGGGGAAATAAAGGTTTTATCAAAATTAAGGTTTTGGAATGATTGGGATTGAACTCTCTTCATAAGTGTGTCAATCATGCTTTCTCATACCATAATTCACCCTTATATCCACAAACTTCATTGTATCACACACTAATTACGGTTTCTCAAAAATCAAGGTTTCTTGAGTGCATTCGGTGCTGCATTGATTCCTTGCATTACACTCTCACCCTAATGTGGCGATTGAGTTTGGTGGTGTGTGGCAATATGGGAGATTGATCTTGTGGAAAGAATACTGTAAATCGTCACTTGGCATGAGTCATGCTAAGATTTGGACTGTAAGCTCCTATACATTACTCTCTTTACATTTCTAGCATTTCCATTGTGCAGTCTCAATTCAAATAAGCACTAGTATATCTAGCATGTGGAGAGGGTACCCTTGGCATTGGTTGAGAGGCCAAGGGGGAGCATGCTTGAACTCTCCTTGTCCTAAGTGCTTTTGGAAAAGTAGCACAAGGAGGGAGATCATGTACATGGTGATCAAGACATGGCCTCAACCCTTGCCATTGGATTCCAAACTTTGGTAAGGGGGTGAGAAAGCTTGGCTAGGAAACTGGCAAAGTAAAATCTCTTCATTGACTTGCTACATCGAATCAAATCAGCAATAGTTATATGTATACAAGTGGGAATGAATTGAAATGCAATTGACAAATCAATGGGGTTTCATAAGGAGGCATAGTTGGCATTATTGGGCGCATTGATACTAGATATAGTGATTGAGATTGGCTCATAAATGCACTAAGGTCATGCCGAAACTTTTCCAAAGTCTAGTCAAAATGCCTTGGATGGATGCGATTTGGATGCATTATGATGCTTTAGATATGCCGGGATGCATACATGCAGTGGTTTGCAAGTTGGTTGCTTACATGTTAACAATTTGACATAATCTATAGTTTTTAGAAAAGTGTGATTCGATCTGGGAGATTTTGGACTAAACCTGAATTGAATATTAGGATTTATTCCACACCATTAAGGATTCCCATAGAGCCCTCAACTACCCCGTTTTGTTTTCAAGTTAATGAGCTATGCCCGTTTCTCTACCGCGTACCAGGTTTGGACAAAATTTGAGCCAAGTCTCAGATCATAAATTTGACTTCACCATTGCGTTCTCCACTAGGCAAATACCTTAACCACCAAGCTTTAACTCATTTGGAGCATTGGAGTACAAGCGGTGCACCAGGCTATCACTATTTGACTGTAGGAAAAAGTCAAAACAATGTCATTTAGAGGGTTGATGAAACCAAAATTAACATCATACCCCTTATCCTAACACCTTCCCATAGAGTCCTAGAACACCGAAATCTGACATCCTATCACAAAATTGCCAGAACAACCTATTATGGCTGCCGATATAAAGCCAAAAGGTAGACCTAGAAAGCTATCATTAGCAATGGTGGAGGATATGGAAGGGGAGGAATTGATGGAACACGACACTATGGACACAATGGAAGAGCTTGAAGAGCAAATTCTTTGGGAATCACTCTAAAAATTCCTCTTAATCCATGGGTCAAACTTCAAAGGGAGTTGAAGAGGATGCTAAGGTGGGTAGTGCCCATAAGAGCACCTCTATAAGTTCGCAAGCCATTTCAAATGACAATTGCTTGTGAGTAAACTTGATTTTAAGCCACTCATGGTAGATAGATTGGATATCATTAACCAAACCTTGACTTCAAAGTTTGAATCTATGACTACCAAGATGGAAGCTATTGAAGATCAATCAGTTGGGTCAATCCATGAAGCAACACAATGAAGAAGCTATTGAGGATAGAATTGGTGGGATTCAAATCTATGCCTTAGATCTTACCAACCAACCTCCCGAGTTTTTCCTAGGGATAAACAATCTCTGAGAAAGTATTATAAATAAGCATATGCAATCTTGTTCACAAAATGTAAAAAAAGTGAACATTATCTTTTGCACCTCTTTAGTTTTCCTCAAATTTGGCGCTAATGCATGCTCTCTTTTTTTTTTCATGGCAACAAGATGATGAAGCTGAAAGGAAATTCCTACTTAAGCAGTTGAAACCCTCTTCCTTCTCAAGAGAAGGAAAATATGTCGTTAAGTATGCACAGAGGCATGTATAGAGTATGCAGGGTGACCTTCTTGATTAGGACAGGCAAAGTTTCGAGGTGTGGACTTGCAAAAAAAAAAAAACATCTTTCTCCCCCTCACTTATAAATGGAAGATTGGTGGAGATGGAGACTTGGAGCAACCATGAAGTAACATGGTGGCTAAATAAGCATTGGGAGACTTAGCAGGTTGTAGAAGGCACAGCCGAGAGGATAACGAAGATAAATCTGTGTGAATGGGATCTGCTATCCATTGTCACCTATTAATGGAGGCATTTGCAAACCCTAAACCAACTCTCTGTTAGCATTAAGCATTTGGGAGGGAAATTATACTATGGATCTTCGCAAGAGAAGGGTGAACGGTTGATGCTAACAAGAGATTGAAGCTCAAAAACGACCGTCGGCTTTGGTGTTTTCTCCAACCCTAATCACGATTTTTCTTTTTGCATTAACCATTTCATCATACCTTCTTGAGCTTGAATTTTGCTTATCTCATGCTTTCTTACAAGATTTGAGAAATTTCTTGAGATCTAGGATTTCTCACCAAATTAGGGTTTTTGGGAGAGTTTTGCCAAAATTGATTCCATAATCTTCTTCCTTATGCTTCCTCCTACTCACTCATGCATTGGTTAACTCTCAAACCATGGGATTAGGGTTTCTTGACCTTTTTTTTTTTCCAATTTGGGGGGTTTTTCCAAAATTAGGGTTTGCTCTTACAATTTCATAAGATTGGCATTGTTTTGCCCCTTGTGTAGTGTTCTCTTGTCTTACGTGCTCTCTTGAAGATCGTTTCTACCATGTGTGGGTGGAACAATAGAGAGCAGATGGAAGGGACCATGGGCACTTCAAAGAGTAGTGACAAGCACAACATACCCTGTGTAGTGTTCTCTTGTCCTACGTGCTCTCTTGAAGATTGTTTCTACCATGTGTGGGTGGAAATGTATACAAGTGGGAATGAATTGAAATGCAATTGACAAATCAATGGGGTTTCATAAGGAGGCATAGTTGGCATTATTGGGCACATTGATACTAGATATAGTGATTGAGATTGGCTCATAAATGCACTAAGGTCATGCCGAAACTTTTCCAAAGTCTAGTCAAAATGCCTTGGATGGATGCGATTTGGATGCATTATGATGCTTTAGATATGCCGGGATGCATACATGCAGTGGTTTGCAAGTTGGTTGCTTACATGTTAACAATTTGACATAATCTATAGTTTTTAGAAAAGTGTGATTCGATCTGGGAGATTTTGGACTAAACCTGAATTGAATATTAGGATTTATTCCACACCATTAAGGATTCCCATAGAGCCCTCAACTACCCCGTTTTGTTTTCAAGTTAATGAGCTATGCCCGTTTCTCTACCGCGTACCAGGTTTGGACAAAATTTGAGCCAAGTCTCAGATCATAAATTTGACTTCACCATTGCGTTCTCCACTAGGCAAATACCTTAACCACCAAGCTTTAACTCATTTGGAGCATTGGAGTACAAGCGGTGCACCAGGCTATCACTATTTGACTGTAGGAAAAAGTCAAAACAATGTCATTTAGAGGGTTGATGAAACCAAAATTAACATCATACCCCTTATCCTAACACCTTCCCATAGAGTCCTAGAACACCGAAATCTGACATCCTATCACAAAATTGCCAGAACAACCTATTATGGCTGCCGATATAAAGCCAAAAGGTAGACCTAGAAAGCTATCATTAGCAATGGTGGAGGATATGGAAGGGGAGGAATTGATGGAACACGACACTATGGACACAATGGAAGAGCTTGAAGAGCAAATTCTTTGGGAATCACTCTAAAAATTCCTCTTAATCCATGGGTCAAACTTCAAAGGGAGTTGAAGAGGATGCTAAGGTGGGTAGTGCCCATAAGAGCACCTCTATAAGTTCGCAAGCCATTTCAAATGACAATTGCTTGTGTGAGTAAACTTGATTTTAAGCCACTCATGGTAGATAGATTGGATATCATTAACCAAACCTTGACTTCAAAGTTTGAATCTATGACTACCAAGATGGAAGCTATTGAAGATCAATCAGCTGGGTCAATCCATGAATCAACACAATGAAGAAGCTATTGAGGATAGAATTGGTGGGATTCAAATCTATGCCTTAGATCTTACCAACCAACCTCCCGAGTTTTTCCTAGGGATAAACAATCTCTGAGAAAGTATTATAAATAAGCATATGCAATCTTGTTCACAAAATGTAAAAAAAGTGAACATTATCTTTTGCACCTCTTTAGTTTTCCTCAAATTTGGCGCTAATGCATGCTCTCTTTTTTTTTTCATGGCAACAAGATGACGAAGCTGAAAGGAAATTCCTACTTAAGCAGTTGAAACCCTCTTCCTTCTCAAGAGAAGGAAAATATGTCGTTAAGTATGCACAGAGGCATGTATAGAGTATGCAGGGTGACCTTCTTGATTAGGACAGGCAAAGTTTCGAGGTGTGGACTTGCAAAAAAAAAAAACATCTTTCTCCCCCTCACTTATAAATGGAAGATTGGTGGAGATGGAGACTTGGAGCAACCATGAAGTAACATGGTGGCTAAATAAGCATTGGGAGACTTAGCAGGTTGTAGAAGGCACAGCCGAGAGGATAACGAAGATAAATCTGTGTGAATGGGATCTGCTAGCCATTGTCACCTATTAATGGAGGCATTTGCAAACCCTAAACCAACTCTCTGTTAGCATTAAGCATTTGGGAGGGAAATTATACTATGGATCTTCGCAAGAGAAGGGTGAACGGTTGATGCTAACAAGAGATTGAAGCTCAAAAACGACCGTCGGCTTTGGTGTTTTCTCCAACCCTAATCACGATTTTTCTTTTTGCATTAACCATTTCATCATACCTTCTTGAGCTTGAATTTTGCTTATCTCATGCTTTCTTACAAGATTTGAGAAATTTCTTGAGATCTAGGATTTCTCACCAAATTAGGGTTTTTGGGAGAGTTTTGCCAAAATTGATTCCATAATCTTCTTCCTTATGCTTCCTCCTACTCACTCATGCATTGGTTAACTCTCAAACCATGGGATTAGGGTTTCTTGACCTTTTTTTTTCCAATTTGGGGGGTTTTTCCAAAATTAGGGTTTGCTCTTACAATTTCATAAGATTGGCATTGTTTTGCCCCTTGTGTAGTGTTCTCTTGTCTTACGTGCTCTCTTGAAGATCGTTTCTACCATGTGTGGGTGGAACAATAGAGAGCAGATGGAAGGGAACATGGGCACTTCAAAGAGTAGTGACAAGCACAACATACCCTGTGTAGTGTTCTCTTGTCCTACGTGCTCTCTTGAAGATTGTTTCTACCATGTGTGGGTGGAACCATAGAGAGAAGATGGAAGGGAACATGAGCACTTGAGAGGGTAGTGTGAGTTGGTGGCCGAAATGCCTACAAACTATTGGTGGCCGAAATGCCTATAAACTATGTGTAGCAGAAATGCTTATGGAACACGAGGCTATCTATGCCTACGCGAGTGATTGTTTTATCTTGTTACTTGAGCCCACCTCTCATCCAAAGTGTGTGGTCAGAGTACCAACACGGAGTGCAAGTGGACTACCTGGTTGGCAAGGGACTTATGTGTACGCCAAGGGTCATGTGGATTGGCATTAATTTGGGATTTCTTACCAAAATTAGAGTCTCCACCTAAAATTTTTGAGGTCCAAGGTGTAACTTCTTTTCCCCACGTTCTCCTCTATCCATACATGCCACCCTTGCTACATTCTTGAAGGGAAATTAGGGTTTCTTGGAAACTTTGTTGTTTTTGGGAAATTTTTGAAAATCAGGGTTTATGGCTCATTGCCAATATATTGCCTTCTACACTATCTCAATACCCCATTCTACTAGCGCATAAGCAAACTTTGAAGATCTTGAAACTTTGTTTCTTCATAAAGCATGTGTTTTAAGCTGCTATGAACCCTTTCCCTCCCTTATGTTCAAGAATTTCAATCCATTTCATGGGGAAATAAAGGTTTTATCAAAATTAAGGTTTTGGAATGATTGGGATTGAACTCTCTTCATAAGTGTGTCAATCATGCTTTCTCATACCATAATTCACCCTTATATCCACAAACTTCATTGTATCACACACTAATTACGGTTTCTCAAAAATCAAGGTTTCTTGAGTGCATTCGGTGCTGCATTGATTCCTTGCATTACACTCTCACCCTAATGTGGCGATTGAGTTTGGTGGTGTGTGGCAATATGGGAGATTGATCTTGTGGAAAGAATACTGTAAATCGTCACTTGGCATGAGTCATGCTAAGATTTGGACTGTAAGCTCCTATACATTACTCTCTTTACATTTCTAGCATTTCCATTGTGCAGTCTCAATTCAAATAAGCACTAGTATATCTAGCATGTGGAGAGGGTACCCTTGGCATTGGTTGAGAGGCCAAGGGGGAGCATGCTTGAACTCTCCTTGTCCTAAGTGCTTTTGGAAAAGTAGCACAAGGAGGGAGATTATGTACATGGTGATCAAGACATGGCCTCAACCCTTGCCATTGGATTCCAAACTTTGGTAAGGGGGTGAGAAAGCTTGGCTAGGAAACTGGCAAAGTAAAATCTCTTCATTGACTTGCTACATCGAATCAAATCAGCAATAGTTATATGTATACAAGTGGGAATGAATTGAAATGCAATTGACAAATCAATGGGGTTTCATAAGGAGGCATAGTTGCACTAAGGTCATGCCGAAACTTTTCCAAAGTCTAGTCAAAATGCCTTGGATGGATGCGATTTGGATGCATTATGATGCTTTAGATATGCCGGGATGCATACATGCAGTGGTTTGCAAGTTGGTTGCTTACATGTTAACAATTTGACATAATCTATAGTTTTTAGAAAAGTGTGATTCGATCTGGGAGATTTTGGACTAAACCTGAATTGAATATTAGGATTTATTCCACACCATTAAGGATTCCCATAGAGCCCTCAACTACCCCGTTTTGTTTTCAAGTTAATGAGCTATGCCCGTTTCTCTACCGCGTACCAGGTTTAGACAAAATTTGAGCCAAGTCTCAGATCATAAATTTGACTTCACCATTGCGTTCTCCACTAGGCAAATACCTTAACCACCAAGCTTTAACTCATTTGGAGCATTGGAGTACAAGCGGTGCACCAGGCTATCACTATTTGACTGTAGGAAAAAGTCAAAACAATGTCATTTAGAGGGTTGATGAAACCAAAATTAACATCATACCCCTTATCCTAACACCTTCCCATAGAGTCCTAGAACACCGAAATCTGACATCCTATCACAAAATTGCCAGAACAACCTATTATGGCTGCCGATATAAAGCCAAAAGGTAGACCTAGAAAGCTATCATTAGCAATGGTGGAGGATATGGAAGGGGAGGAATTGATGGAACACGACACTATGGACACAATGGAAGAGCTTGAAGAGCAAATTCTTTGGGAATCACTCTAAAAATTCCTCTTAATCCATGGGTCAAACTTCAAAGGGAGTTGAAGAGGATGCTAAGGTGGGTAGTGCCCATAAGAGCACCTCTATAAGTTCGCAAGCCATTTCAAATGACAATTGCTTGTGAGTAAACTTGATTTTAAGCCACTCATGGTAGATAGATTGGATATCATTAACCAAACCTTGACTTCAAAGTTTGAATCTATGACTACCAAGATGGAAGCTATTGAAGATCAATCAGTTGGGTCAATCCATGAATCAACACAATGAAGAAGCTATTGAGGATAGAATTGGTGGGATTCAAATCTATGCCTTAGATCTTACCAACCAACCTCCCGAGTTTTTCCTAGGGATAAACAATCTCTGAGAAAGTATTATAAATAAGCATATGCAATCTTGTTCACAAAATGTAAAAAAAGTGAACATTATCTTTTGCACCTCTTTAGTTTTCCTCAAATTTGGCGCTAATGCATGCTCTCTTTTTTTTTCATGGCAACAAGATGACGAAGCTGAAAGGAAATTCCTACTTAAGCAGTTGAAACCCTCTTCCTTCTCAAGAGAAGGAAAATATGTCGTTAAGTATGCACAGAGGCATGTATAGAGTATGCAGGGTGACCTTCTTGATTAGGACAGGCAAAGTTTCGAGGTGTGGACTTGCAAAAAAAAAAAAACATCTTTCTCCCCCTCACTTATAAATGGAAGATTGGTGGAGATGGAGACTTGGAGCAACCATGAAGTAACATGGTGGCTAAATAAGCATTGGGAGACTTAGCAGGTTGTAGAAGGCACAGCCGAGAGGATAACGAAGATAAATCTGTGTGAATGGGATCTGCTAGCCATTGTCACCTATTAATGGAGGCATTTGCAAACCCTAAACCAACTCTCTGTTAGCATTAAGCATTTGGGAGGGAAATTATACTATGGATCTTCGCAAGAGAAGGGTGAACGGTTGATGCTAACAAGAGATTGAAGCTCAAAAACGACCGTCGGCTTTGGTGTTTTCTCCAACCCTAATCACGATTTTTCTTTTTGCATTAACCATTTCATCATACCTTCTTGAGCTTGAATTTTGCTTATCTCATGCTTTCTTACAAGATTTGAGAAATTTCTGGAGATCTAGGATTTCTCACCAAATTAGGGTTTTTGGGAGAGTTTTGCCAAAATTGATTCCATAATCTTCTTCCTTATGCTTCCTCCTACTCACTCATGCATTGGTTAACTCTCAAACCATGGGATTAGGGTTTCTTGACCTTTTTTTTTTCCAATTTGGGGGGTTTTTCCAAAATTAGGGTTTGCTCTTACAATTTCATAAGATTGGCATTGTTTTGCCCCTTGTGTAGTGTTCTCTTGTCTTACGTGCTCTCTTGAAGATCGTTTCTACCATGTGTGGGTGGAACAATAGAGAGCAGATGGAAGGGAACATGGGCACTTCAAAGAGTAGTGACAAGCACAACATACCCTGTGTAGTGTTCTCTTGTCCTACGTGCTCTCTTCAAGATTGTTTCTACCATGTGTGGGTGGAACCATAGAGAGAAGATGGAAGGGAACATGAGCACTTGAGAGGGTAGTGTGAGTTGGTGGCCGAAATGCCTACAAACTATTGGTGGCCGAAATGCCTATAAACTATGTGTAGCAGAAATGCTTATGGAACACGAGGCTATCTATGCCTACGCGAGTGATTGTTTTATCTTGTTACTTGAGCCCACCTCTCATCCAAAGTGTGTGGTCAGAGTACCAACACGGAGTGCAAGTGGACTACCTGGTTGGCAAGGGACTTATGTGTACGCCAAGGGTCATGTGGATTGGCATTAATTTGGGATTTCTTACCAAAATTAGAGTCTCCACCTAAAAGTTTTGAGGTCCAAGGTGTAACTTCTTTTCCCCACGTTCTCCTCTATCCATACATGCCACCCTTGCTACATTCTTGAAGGGAAATTAGGGTTTCTTGGAAACTTTGTTGTTTTTGGGAAATTTTTGAAAATCAGGGTTTATGGCTCATTGCCAATATATTGCCTTCTACACTATCTCAATACCCCATTCTACTAGCGCATAAGCAAACTTTGAAGATCTTGAAACTTTGTTTCTTCATAAAGCATGTGTTTTAAGCTGCTATGAACCCTTTCCCTCCCTTATGTTCAAGAATTTCAATCCATTTCATGGGGAAATAAAGGTTTTATCAAAATTAAGGTTTTGGAATGATTGGGATTGAACTCTCTTCATAAGTGTGTCAATCATGCTTTCTCATACCATAATTCACCCTTATATCCACAAACTTCATTGTATCACACACTAATTACGGTTTCTCAAAAATCAAGGTTTCTTGAGTGCATTCGGTGCTGCATTGATTCCTTGCATTACACTCTCACCCTAATGTGGCGATTGAGTTTGGTGGTGTGTGGCAATATGGGAGATTGATCTTGTGGAAAGAATACTGTAAATCGTCACTTGGCATGAGTCATGCTAAGATTTGGACTGTAAGCTCCTATACATTACTCTCTTTACATTTCTAGCATTTCCATTGTGCAGTCTCAATTCAAATAAGCACTAGTATATCTAGCATGTGGAGAGGGTACCCTTGGCATTGGTTGAGAGGCCAAGGGGGAGCATGCTTGAACTCTCCTTGTCCTAAGTGCTTTTGGAAAAGTAGCACAAGGAGGGAGATTATGTACATGGTGATCAAGACATGGCCTCAACCCTTGCCATTGGATTCCAAACTTTGGTAAGGGGGTGAGAAAGCTTGGCTAGGAAACTGGCAAAGTAAAATCTCTTCATTGACTTGCTACATCGAATCAAATCAGCAATAGTTATATGTATACAAGTGGGAATGAATTGAAATGCAATTGACAAATCAATGGGGTTTCATAAGGAGGCATAGTTGGCATTATTGGGCACATTGATACTAGATATAGTGATTGAGATTGGCTCATAAATGCACTAAGGTCATGCCGAAACTTTTCCAAAGTCTAGTCAAAATGCCTTGGATGGATGCGATTTGGATGCATTATGATGCTTTAGATATGCCGGGATGCATACATGCAGTGGTTTGCAAGTTGGTTGCTTACATGTTAACAATTTGACATAATCTATAGTTTTTAGAAAAGTGTGATTCGATCTGGGAGATTTTGGACTAAACCTGAATTGAATATTAGGATTTATTCCACACCATTAAGGATTCCCATAGAGCCCTCAACTACCCCGTTTTGTTTTCAAGTTAATGAGCTATGCCCGTTTCTCTACCGCATACCAGGTTTGGACAAAATTTGAGCCAAGTCTCAGATCATAAATTTGACTTCACCATTGCGTTCTCCACTAGGCAAATACCTTAACCACCAAGCTTTAACTCATTTGGAGCATTGGAGTACAAGCGGTGCACCAGGCTATCACTATTTGACTGTAGGAAAAAGTCAAAACAATGTCATTTAGAGGGTTGATGAAACCAAAATTAACATCATACCCCTTATCCTAACACCTTCCCATAGAGTCCTAGAACACCGAAATCTGACATCCTATCACAAAATTGCCAGAACAACCTATTATGGCTGCCGATATAAAGCCAAAAGGTAGACCTAGAAAGCTATCATTAGCAATGGTGGAGGATATGGAAGGGGAGGAATTGATGGAACACGACACTATGGACACAATGGAAGAGCTTGAAGAGCAAATTCTTTGGGAATCACTCTAAAAATTCCTCTTAATCCATGGGTCAAACTTCAAAGGGAGTTGAAGAGGATGCTAAGGTGGGTAGTGCCCATAAGAGCACCTCTATAAGTTCGCAAGCCATTTCAAATGACAATTGCTTGTGAGTAAACTTGATTTTAAGCCACTCATGGTAGATAGATTGGATATCATTAACCAAACCTTGACTTCAAAGTTTGAATCTATGACTACCAAGATGGAAGCTATTGAAGATCAATCAGTTGGGTCAATCCATGAATCAACACAATGAAGAAGCTATTGAGGATAGAATTGGTGGGATTCAAATCTATGCCTTAGATCTTACCAACCAACCTCCCGAGTTTTTCCTAGGGATAAACAATCTCTGAGAAAGTATTATAAATAAGCATATGCAATCTTGTTCACAAAATGTAAAAAAAGTGAACATTATCTTTTGCACCTCTTTAGTTTTCCTCAAATTTGGCGCTAATGCATGCTCTCTTTTTTTTTTCATGGCAACAAGATGACGAAGCTGAAAGGAAATTCCTACTTAAGCAGTTGAAACCCTCTTCCTTCTCAAGAGAAGGAAAATATGTCGTTAAGTATGCACAGAGGCATGTATAGAGTATGCAGGGTGACCTTCTTGATTAGGACAGGCAAAGTTTCGAGGTGTGGACTTGCAAAAAAAAAAAAACATCTTTCTCCCCCTCACTTATAAATGGAAGATTGGTGGAGATGGAGACTTGGAGCAACCATGAAGTAACATGGTGGCTAAATAAGCATTGGGAGACTTAGCAGGTTGTAGAAGGCACAGCCGAGAGGATAACGAAGATAAATCTGTGTGAATGGGATCTGCTAGCCATTGTCACCTATTAATGGAGGCATTTGCAAACCCTAAACCAACTCTCTGTTAGCATTAAGCATTTGGGAGGGAAATTATACTATGGATCTTCGCAAGAGAAGGGTGAACGGTTGATGCTAACAAGAGATTGAAGCTCAAAAACGACCGTCGGCTTTGGTGTTTTCTCCAACCCTAATCACGATTTTTCTTTTTGCATTAACCATTTCATCATACCTTCTTGAGCTTGAATTTTGCTTATCTCATGCTTTCTTACAAGATTTGAGAAATTTCTGGAGATCTAGGATTTCTCACCAAATTAGGGTTTTTGGGAGAGTTTTGCCAAAATTGATTCCATAATCTTCTTCCTTATGCTTCCTCCTACTCACTCATGCATTGGTTAACTCTCAAACCATGGGATTAGGGTTTCTTGACCTTTTTTTTTTTCCAATTTGGGGGGGTTTTCCAAAATTAGGGTTTGCTCTTACAATTTCATAAGATTGGCATTGTTTTGCCCCTTGTGTAGTGTTCTCTTGTCTTACGTGCTCTCTTGAAGATCGTTTCTACCATGTGTGGGTGGAACAATAGAGAGCAGATGGAAGGGAACATGGGCACTTCAAAGAGTAGTGACAAGCACAACATACCCTGTGTAGTGTTCTCTTGTCCTACGTGCTCTCTTGAAGATTGTTTCTACCATGTGTGGGTGGAACCATAGAGAGAAGATGGAAGGGAACATGAGCACTTGAGAGGGTAGTGTGAGTTGGTGGCCGAAATGCCTACAAACTATTGGTGGCCGAAATGCCTATAAACTATGTGTAGCAGAAATGCTTATGGAACACGAGGCTATCTATGCCTACGCGAGTGATTGTTTTATCTTGTTACTTGAGCCCACCTCTCATCCAAAGTGTGTGGTCAGAGTACCAACACGGAGTGCAAGTGGACTACCTGGTTGGCAAGGGACTTATGTGTACGCCAAGGGTCATGTGGATTGGCATTAATTTGGGATTTCTTACCAAAATTAGAGTCTCCACCTAAAATTTTTGAGGTCCAAGGTGTAACTTCTTTTCCCCACGTTCTCCTCTATCCATACATGCCACCCTTGCTACATTCTTGAAGGGAAATTAGGGTTTCTTGGAAACTTTGTTGTTTTTGGGAAATTTTTGAAAATAAGGGTTTATGGCTCATTGCCAATATATTGCCTTCTACACTATCTCAATACCCCATTCTACTAGCGCATAAGCAAACTTTGAAGATCTTGAAACTTTGTTTCTTCATAAAGCATGTGTTTTAAGCTGCTATGAACCCTTTCCCTCCCTTATGTTCAAGAATTTCAATCCATTTCATGGGGAAATAAAGGTTTTATCAAAATTAAGGTTTTGGAATGATTGGGATTGAACTCTCTTCATAAGTGTGTCAATCATGCTTTCTCATACCATAATTCACCCTTATATCCACAAACTTCATTGTATCACACACTAATTACGGTTTCTCAAAAATCAAGGTTTCTTGAGTGCATTCGGTGCTGCATTGATTCCTTGCATTACACTCTCACCCTAATGTGGCGATTGAGTTTGGTGGTGTGTGGCAATATGGGAGATTGATCTTGTGGAAAGAATACTGTAAATCGTCACTTGGCATGAGTCATGCTAAGATTTGGACTGTAAGCTCCTATACATTACTCTCTTTACATTTCTAGCATTTCCATTGTGCAGTCTCAATTCAAATAAGCACTAGTATATCTAGCATGTGGAGAGGGTACCATTGGCATTGGTTGAGAGGCCAAGGGGGAGCATGCTTGAACTCTCCTTGTCCTAAGTGCTTTTGGAAAAGTAGCACAAGGAGGGAGATCATGTACATGGTGATCAAGACATGGCCTCAACCCTTGCCATTGGATTCCAAACTTTGGTAAGGGGGTGAGAAAGCTTGGCTAGGAAACTGGCAAAGTAAAATCTCTTCATTGACTTGCTACATCGAATCAAATCAGCAATAGTTATATGTATACAAGTGGGAATGAATTGAAATGCAATTGACAAATCAATGGGGTTTCATAAGGAGGCATAGTTGGCATTATTGGGCGCATTGATACTAGATATAGTGATTGAGATTGGCTCATAAATGCACTAAGGTCATGCCGAAGCTTTTCCAAAGTCTAGTCAAAATGCCTTGGATGGATGCGATTTGGATGCATTATGATGCTTTAGATATGCCGGGATGCATACATGCAGTGGTTTGCAAGTTGGTTGCTTACATGTTAACAATTTGACATAATCTATAGTTTTTAGAAAAGTGTGATTCGATCTGGGAGATTTTGGACTAAACCTGAATTGAATATTAGGATTTATTCCACACCATTAAGGATTCCCATAGAGCCCTCAACTACCCCGTTTTGTTTTCAAGTTAATGAGCTATGCCCGTTTCTCTACCGCGTACCAGGTTTGGACAAAATTTGAGCCAAGTCTCAGATCATAAATTTGACTTCACCATTGCGTTCTCCACTAGGCAAATACCTTAACCACCAAGCTTTAACTCATTTGGAGCATTGGAGTACAAGCGGTGCACCAGGCTATCACTATTTGACTGTAGGAAAAAGTCAAAACAATGTCATTTAGAGGGTTGATGAAACCAAAATTAACATCATACCCCTTATCCTAACACCTTCCCATAGAGTCCTAGAACACCGAAATCTGACATCCTATCACAAAATTGCCAGAACAACCTATTATGGCTGCCGATATAAAGCCAAAAGGTAGACCTAGAAAGCTATCATTAGCAATGGTGGAGGATATGGAAGGGGAGGAATTGATGGAACACGACACTATGGACACAATGGAAGAGCTTGAAGAGCAAATTCTTTGGGAATCACTCTAAAAATTCCTCTTAAT
This sequence comes from Cibotium barometz, assembly GCF_041138505.1. Lineage (NCBI taxonomy): Eukaryota > Viridiplantae > Streptophyta > Polypodiopsida > Cyatheales > Cibotiaceae > Cibotium > Cibotium barometz. Next base: position 36,698,566 of record NC_141097.1, on the reverse strand, counting down.
CCATGGGTCAAACTTCAAAGGGAGTTGAAGAGGATGCTAAGGTGGGTAGTGCCCATAAGAGCACCTCTATAAGTTCGCAAGCCATTTCAAATGACAATTGCTTGTGAGTAAACTTGATTTTAAGCCACTCATGGTAGATAGATTGGATATCATTAACCAAACCTTGACTTCAAAGTTTGAATCTATGACTACCAAGATGGAAGCTATTGAAGATCAATCAGTTGGGTCAATCCATGAATCAACACAATGAAGAAGCTATTGAGGATAGAATTGGTGGGATTCAAATCTATGCCTTAGATCTTTCCAACCAACCTCCCGAGTTTTTCCTAGGGATAAACAATCTCTGAGAAAGTATTATAAATAAGCATATGCAATCTTGTTCACAAAATGTAAAAAAAGTGAACATTATCTTTTGCACCTCTTTAGTTTTCCTCAAATTTGGCGCTAATGCATGCTCTCTTTTTTTTTTCATGGCAACAAGATGACGAAGCTGAAAGGAAATTCCTACTTAAGCAGTTGAAACCCTCTTCCTTCTCAAGAGAAGGAAAATATGTCGTTAAGTATGCACAGAGGCATGTATAGAGTATGCAGGGTGACCTTCTTGATTAGGACAGGCAAAGTTTCGAGGTGTGGACTTGCAAAAAAAAAAAAACATCTTTCTCCCCCTCACTTATAAATGGAAGATTGGTGGAGATGGAGACTTGGAGCAACCATGAAGTAACATGGTGGCTAAATAAGCATTGGGAGACTTAGCAGGTTGTAGAAGGCACAGCCGAGAGGATAACGAAGATAAATCTGTGTGAATGGGATCTGCTAGCCATTGTCACCTATTAATGGAGGCATTTGCAAACCCTAAACCAACTCTCTGTTAGCATTAAGCATTTGGGAGGGAAATTATACTATGGATCTTCGCAAGAGAAGGGTGAACGGTTGATGCTAACAAGAGATTGAAGCTCAAAAACGACCGTCGGCTTTGGTGTTTTCTCCAACCCTAATCACGATTTTTCTTTTTGCATTAACCATTTCATCATACCTTCTTGAGCTTGAATTTTGCTTATCTCATGCTTTCTTACAAGATTTGAGAAATTTCTTGAGATCTAGGATTTCTCACCAAATTAGGGTTTTTGGGAGAGTTTTGCCAAAATTGATTCCATAATCTTCTTCCTTATGCTTCCTCCTACTCACTCATGCATTGGTTAACTCTCAAACCATGGGATTAGGGTTTCTTGACCTTTTTTTTTCCAATTTGGGGGGTTTTTCCAAAATTAGGGTTTGCTCTTACAATTTCATAAGATTGGCATTGTTTTGCCCCTTGTGTAGTGTTCTCTTGTCTTACGTGCTCTCTTGAAGATCGTTTCTACCATGTGTGGGTGGAACAATAGAGAGCAGATGGAAGGGAACATGGGCACTTCAAAGAGTAGTGACAAGCACAACATACCCTGTGTAGTGTTCTCTTGTCCTACGTGCTCTCTTCAAGATTGTTTCTACCATGTGTGGGTGGAACCATAGAGAGAAGATGGAAGGGAACATGAGCACTTGAGAGGGTAGTGTGAGTTGGTGGCCGAAATGCCTACAAACTATTGGTGGCCGAAATGCCTATAAACTATGTGTAGCAGAAATGCTTATGGAACACGAGGCTATCTATGCCTACGCGAGTGATTGTTTTATCTTGTTACTTGAGCCCACCTCTCATCCAAAGTGTGTGGTCAGAGTACCAACACGGAGTGCAAGTGGACTACCTGGTTGGCAAGGGACTTATGTGTACGCCAAGGGTCATGTGGATTGGCATTAATTTGGGATTTCTTACCAAAATTAGAGTCTCCACCTAAAATTTTTGAGGTCCAAGGTGTAACTTCTTTTCCCCACGTTCTCCTCTATCCATACATGCCACCCTTGCTACATTCTTGAAGGGAAATTAGGGTTTCTTGGAAACTTTGTTGTTTTTGGGAAATTTTTGAAAATCAGGGTTTATGGCTCATTGCCAATATATTGCCTTCTACACTATCTCAATACCCCATTCTACTAGCGCATAAGCAAACTTTGAAGATCTTGAAACTTTGTTTCTTCATAAAGCATGTGTTTTAAGCTGCTATGAACCCTTTCCCTCCCTTATGTTCAAGAATTTCAATCCATTTCATGGGGAAATAAAGGTTTTATCAAAATTAAGGTTTTGGAATGATTGGGATTGAACTCTCTTCATAAGTGTGTCAATCATGCTTTCTCATTCCATAATTCACCCTTATATCCACAAACTTCATTGTATCACACACTAATTACGGTTTCTCAAAAATCAAGGTTTCTTGAGTGCATTCGGTGCTGCATTGATTCCTTGCATTACACTCTCACCCTAATGTGGCGATTGAGTTTGGTGGTGTGTGGCAATATGGGAGATTGATCTTGTGGAAAGAATACTGTAAATCGTCACTTGGCATGAGTCATGCTAAGATTTGGACTGTAAGCTCCTATACATTACTCTCTTTACATTTCTAGCATTTCCATTGTGCAGTCTCAATTCAAATAAGCACTAGTATATCTAGCATGTGGAGAGGGTACCCTTGGCATTGGTTGAGAGGCCAAGGGGGAGCATGCTTGAACTCTCCTTGTCCTAAGTGCTTTTGGAAAAGTAGCACAAGGAGGGAGATCATGTACATGGTGATCAAGACATGGCCTCAACCCTTGCCATTGGATTCCAAACTTTGGTAAGGGGGTGAGAAAGCTTGGCTAGGAAACTGGCAAAGTAAAATCTCTTCATTGACTTGCTACATCGAATCAAATCAGCAATAGTTATATGTATACAAGTGGGAATGAATTGAAATGCAATTGACAAATCAATGGGGTTTCATAAGGAGGCATAGTTGGCATTATTGGGCGCATTGATACTAGATATAGTGATTGAGATTGGCTCATAAATGCACTAAGGTCATGCCGAAGCTTTTCCAAAGTCTAGTCAAAATGCCTTGGATGGATGCGATTTGGATGCATTATGATGCTTTAGATATGCCGGGATGCATACATGCAGTGGTTTGCAAGTTGGTTGCTTACATGTTAACAATTTGACATAATCTATAGTTTTTAGAAAAGTGTGATTCGATCTGGGAGATTTTGGACTAAACCTGAATTGAATATTAGGATTTATTCCACACCATTAAGGATTCCCATAGAGCCCTCAACTACCCCGTTTTGTTTTCAAGTTAATGAGCTATGCCCGTTTCTCTACCGCGTACCAGGTTTGGACAAAATTTGAGCCAAGTCTCAGATCATAAATTTGACTTCACCATTGCGTTCTCCACTAGGCAAATACCTTAACCACCAAGCTTTAACTCATTTGGAGCATTGGAGTACAAGCGGTGCACCAGGCTATCACTATTTGACTGTAGGAAAAAGTCAAAACAATGTCATTTAGAGGGTTGATGAAACCAAAATTAACATCATACCCCTTATCCTAACACCTTCCCATAGAGTCCTAGAACACCGAAATCTGACATCCTATCACAAAATTGCCAGAACAACCTATTATGGCTGCCGATATAAAGCCAAAAGGTAGACCTAGAAAGCTATCATTAGCAATGGTGGAGGATATGGAAGGGGAGGAATTGATGGAACACGACACTATGGACACAATGGAAGAGCTTGAAGAGCAAATTCTTTGGGAATCACTCTAAAAATTCCTCTTAATCCATGGGTCAAACTTCAAAGGGAGTTGAAGAGGATGCTAAGGTGGGTAGTGCCCATAAGAGCACCTCTATAAGTTCGCAAGCCATTTCAAATGACAATTGCTTGTGAGTAAACTTGATTTTAAGCCACTCATGGTAGATAGATTGGATATCATTAACCAAACCTTGACTTCAAAGTTTGAATCTATGACTACCAAGATGGAAGCTATTGAAGATCAATCAGTTGGGTCAATCCATGAATCAACACAATGAAGAAGCTATTGAGGATAGAATTGGTGGGATTCAAATCTATGCCTTAGATCTTACCAACCAACCTCCCGAGTTTTTCCTAGGGATAAACAATCTCTGAGAAAGTATTATAAATAAGCATATGCAATCTTGTTCACAAAATGTAAAAAAAGTGAACATTATCTTTTGCACCTCTTTAGTTTTCCTCAAATTTGGCGCTAATGCATGCTCTCTTTTTTTTTTCATGGCAACAAGATGACGAAGCTGAAAGGAAATTCCTACTTAAGCAGTTGAAACCCTCTTCCTTCTCAAGAGAAGGAAAATATGTCGTTAAGTATGCACAGAGGCATGTATAGAGTATGCAAGGTGACCTTCTTGATTAGGACAGGCAAAGTTTCGAGGTGTGGACTTGCAAAAAAAAAAAAACATCTTTCTCCCCCTCACTTATAAATGGAAGATTGGTGGAGATGGAGACTTGGAGCAACCATGAAGTAACATGGTGGCTAAATAAGCATTGGGAGACTTAGCAGGTTGTAGAAGGCACAGCCGAGAGGATAACGAAGATAAATCTGTGTGAATGGGATCTGCTAGCCATTGTCACCTATTAATGGAGGCATTTGCAAACCCTAAACCAACTCTCTGTTAGCATTAAGCATTTGGGAGGGAAATTATACTATGGATCTTCGCAAGAGAAGGGTGAACGGTTGATGCTAACAAGAGATTGAAGCTCAAAAACGACCGTCGGCTTTGGTGTTTTCTCCAACCCTAATCACGATTTTTCTTTTTGCATTAACCATTTCATCATACCTTCTTGAGCTTGAATTTTGCTTATCTCATGCTTTCTTACAAGATTTGAGAAATTTCTTGAGATCTAGGATTTCTCACCAAATTAGGGTTTTTGGGAGAGTTTTGCCAAAATTGATTCCATAATCTTCTTCCTTATGCTTCCTCCTACTCACTCATGCATTGGTTAACTCTCAAACCATGGGATTAGGGTTTCTTGACCTTTTTTTTTCCAATTTGGGGGGTTTTTCCAAAATTAGGGTTTGCTCTTACAATTTCATAAGATTGGCATTGTTTTGCCCCTTGTGTAGTGTTCTCTTGTCTTACGTGCTCTCTTGAAGATCGTTTCTACCATGTGTGGGTGGAACAATAGAGAGCAGATGGAAGGGAACATGGGCACTTCAAAGAGTAGTGACAAGCACAACATACCCTGTGTAGTGTTCTCTTGTCCTACGTGCTCTCTTGAAGATTGTTTCTACCATGTGTGGGTAGAACCATAGAGAGAAGATGGAAGGGAACATGAGCACTTGAGAGGGTAGTGTGAGTTGGTGGCCGAAATGCCTACAAACTATTGGTGGCCGAAATGCCTATAAACTATGTGTAGCAGAAATGCTTATGGAACACGAGGCTATCTATGCCTACGCGAGTGATTGTTTTATCTTGTTACTTGAGCCCACCTCTCATCCAAAGTGTGTGGTCAGAGTACCAACACGGAGTGCAAGTGGACTACCTGGTTGGCAAGGGACTTATGTGTACGCCAAGGGTCATGTGGATTGGCATTAATTTGGGATTTCTTACCAAAATTAGAGTCTCCACCTAAAAGTTTTGAGGTCCAAGGTGTAACTTCTTTTCCCCACGTTCTCCTCTATCCATACATGCCACCCTTGCTACATTCTTGAAGGGAAATTAGGGTTTCTTGGAAACTTTGTTGTTTTTGGGAAATTTTTGAAAATCAGGGTTTATGGCTCATTGCCAATATATTGCCTTCTACACTATCTCAATACCCCATTCTACTAGCGCATAAGCAAACTTTGAAGATCTTGAAACTTTGTTTCTTCATAAAGCATGTGTTTTAAGCTGCTATGAACCCTTTCCCTCCCTTATGTTCAAGAATTTCAATCCATTTCATGGGGAAATAAAGGTTTTATCAAAATTAAGGTTTTGGAATGATTGGGATTGAACTCTCTTCATAAGTGTGTCAATCATGCTTTCTCATACCATAATTCACCCTTATATCCACAAACTTCATTGTATCACACACTAATTACGGTTTCTCAAAAATCAAGGTTTCTTGAGTGCATTCGGTGCTGCATTGATTCCTTGCATTACACTCTCACCCTAATGTGGCGATTGAGTTTGGTGGTGTGTGGCAATATGGGAGATTGATCTTGTGGAAAGAATACTGTAAATCGTCACTTGGCATGAGTCATGCTAAGATTTGGACTGTAAGCTCCTATACATTACTCTCTTTACATTTCTAGCATTTCCATTGTGCAGTCTCAATTCAAATAAGCACTAGTATATCTAGCATGTGGAGAGGGTACCCTTGGCATTGGTTGAGAGGCCAAGGGGGAGCATGCTTGAACTCTCCTTGTCCTAAGTGCTTTTGGAAAAGTAGCACAAGGAGGGAGATTATGTACATGGTGATCAAGACATGGCCTCAACCCTTGCCATTGGATTCCAAACTTTGGTAAGGGGGTGAGAAAGCTTGGCTAGGAAACTGGCAAAGTAAAATCTCTTCATTGACTTGCTACATCGAATCAAATCAGCAATAGTTATATGTATACAAGTGGGAATGAATTGAAATGCAATTGACAAATCAATGGGGTTTCATAAGGAGGCATAGTTGGCATTATTGGGCACATTGATACTAGATATAGTGATTGAGATTGGCTCATAAATGCACTAAGGTCATGCCGAAACTTTTCCAAAGTCTAGTCAAAATGCCTTGGATGGATGCGATTTGGATGCATTATGATGCTTTAGATATGCCGGGATGCATACATGCAGTGGTTTGCAAGTTGGTTGCTTACATGTTAACAATTTGACATAATCTATAGTTTTTAGAAAAGTGTGATTCGATCTGGGAGATTTTGGACTAAACCTGAATTGAATATTAGGATTTATTCCACACCATTAAGGATTCCCATAGAGCCCTCAACTACCCCGTTTTGTTTTCAAGTTAATGAGCTATGCCCGTTTCTCTACCGCGTACCAGGTTTAGACAAAATTTGAGCCAAGTCTCAGATCATAAATTTGACTTCACCATTGCGTTCTCCACTAGGCAAATACCTTAACCACCAAGCTTTAACTCATTTGGAGCATTGGAGTACAAGCGGTGCACCAGGCTATCACTATTTGACTGTAGGAAAAAGTCAAAACAATGTCATTTAGAGGGTTGATGAAACCAAAATTAACATCATACCCCTTATCCTAACACCTTCCCATAGAGTCCTAGAACACCGAAATCTGACATCCTATCACAAAATTGCCAGAACAACCTATTATGGCTGCCGATATAAAGCCAAAAGGTAGACCTAGAAAGCTATCATTAGCAATGGTGGAGGATATGGAAGGGGAGGAATTGATGGAACACGACACTATGGACACAATGGAAGAGCTTGAAGAGCAAATTCTTTGGGAATCACTCTAAAAATTCCTCTTAATCCATGGGTCAAACTTCAAAGGGAGTTGAAGAGGATGCTAAGGTGGGTAGTGCCCATAAGAGCACCTCTATAAGTTCGCAAGCCATTTCAAATGACAATTGCTTGTGAGTAAACTTGATTTTAAGCCACTCATGGTAGATAGATTGGATATCATTAACCAAACCTTGACTTCAAAGTTTGAATCTATGACTACCAAGATGGAAGCTATTGAAGATCAATCAGTTGGGTCAATCCATGAATCAACACAATGAAGAAGCTATTGAGGATAGAATTGGTGGGATTCAAATCTATGCCTTAGATCTTACCAACCAACCTCCCGAGTTTTTCCTAGGGATAAACAATCTCTGAGAAAGTATTATAAATAAGCATATGCAATCTTGTTCACAAAATGTAAAAAAAGTGAACATTATCTTTTGCACCTCTTTAGTTTTCCTCAAATTTGGCGCTAATGCATGCTCTCTTTTTTTTTCATGGCAACAAGATGACGAAGCTGAAAGGAAATTCCTACTTAAGCAGTTGAAACCCTCTTCCTTCTCAAGAGAAGGAAAATATGTCGTTAAGTATGCACAGAGGCATGTATAGAGTATGCAGGGTGACCTTCTTGATTAGGACAGGCAAAGTTTCGAGGTGTGGACTTGCAAAAAAAAAAAAACATCTTTCTCCCCCTCACTTATAAATGGAAGATTGGTGGAGATGGAGACTTGGAGCAACCATGAAGTAACATGGTGGCTAAATAAGCATTGGGAGACTTAGCAGGTTGTAGAAGGCACAGCCGAGAGGATAACGAAGATAAATCTGTGTGAATGGGATCTGCTAGCCATTGTCACCTATTAATGGAGGCATTTGCAAACCCTAAACCAACTCTCTGTTAGCATTAAGCATTTGGGAGGGAAATTATACTATGGATCTTCGCAAGAGAAGGGTGAACGGTTGATGCTAACAAGAGATTGAAGCTCAAAAACGACCGTCGGCTTTGGTGTTTTCTCCAACCCTAATCACGATTTTTCTTTTTGCATTAACCATTTCATCATACCTTCTTGAGCTTGAATTTTGCTTATCTCATGCTTTCTTACAAGATTTGAGAAATTTCTGGAGATCTAGGATTTCTCACCAAATTAGGGTTTTTGGGAGAGTTTTGCCAAAATTGATTCCATAATCTTCTTCCTTATGCTTCCTCCTACTCACTCATGCATTGGTTAACTCTCAAACCATGGGATTAGGGTTTCTTGACCTTTTTTTTTTCCAATTTGGGGGGTTTTTCCAAAATTAGGGTTTGCTCTTACAATTTCATAAGATTGGCATTGTTTTGCCCCTTGTGTAGTGTTCTCTTGTCTTACGTGCTCTCTTGAAGATCGTTTCTACCATGTGTGGGTGGAACAATAGAGAGCAGATGGAAGGGAACATGGGCACTTCAAAGAGTAGTGACAAGCACAACATACCCTGTGTAGTGTTCTCTTGTCCTACGTGCTCTCTTCAAGATTGTTTCTACCATGTGTGGGTGGAACCATAGAGAGAAGATGGAAGGGAACATGAGCACTTGAGAGGGTAGTGTGAGTTGGTGGCCGAAATGCCTACAAACTATTGGTGGCCGAAATGCCTATAAACTATGTGTAGCAGAAATGCTTATGGAACACGAGGCTATCTATGCCTACGCGAGTGATTGTTTTATCTTGTTACTTGAGCCCACCTCTCATCCAAAGTGTGTGGTCAGAGTACCAACACGGAGTGCAAGTGGACTACCTGGTTGGCAAGGGACTTATGTGTACGCCAAGGGTCATGTGGATTGGCATTAATTTGGGATTTCTTACCAAAATTAGAGTCTCCACCTAAAAGTTTTGAGGTCCAAGGTGTAACTTCTTTTCCCCACGTTCTCCTCTATCCATACATGCCACCCTTGCTACATTCTTGAAGGGAAATTAGGGTTTCTTGGAAACTTTGTTGTTTTTGGGAAATTTTTGAAAATCAGGGTTTATGGCTCATTGCCAATATATTGCCTTCTACACTATCTCAATACCCCATTCTACTAGCGCATAAGCAAACTTTGAAGATCTTGAAACTTTGTTTCTTCATAAAGCATGTGTTTTAAGCTGCTATGAACCCTTTCCCTCCCTTATGTTCAAGAATTTCAATCCATTTCATGGGGAAATAAAGGTTTTATCAAAATTAAGGTTTTGGAATGATTGGGATTGAACTCTCTTCATAAGTGTGTCAATCATGCTTTCTCATACCATAATTCACCCTTATATCCACAAACTTCATTGTATCACACACTAATTACGGTTTCTCAAAAATCAAGGTTTCTTGAGTGCATTCGGTGCTGCATTGATTCCTTGCATTACACTCTCACCCTAATGTGGCGATTGAGTTTGGTGGTGTGTGGCAATATGGGAGATTGATCTTGTGGAAAGAATACTGTAAATCGTCACTTGGCATGAGTCATGCTAAGATTTGGACTGTAAGCTCCTATACATTACTCTCTTTACATTTCTAGCATTTCCATTGTGCAGTCTCAATTCAAATAAGCACTAGTATATCTAGCATGTGGAGAGGGTACCCTTGGCATTGGTTGAGAGGCCAAGGGGGAGCATGCTTGAACTCTCCTTGTCCTAAGTGCTTTTGGAAAAGTAGCACAAGGAGGGAGATTATGTACATGGTGATCAAGACATGGCCTCAACCCTTGCCATTGGATTCCAAACTTTGGTAAGGGGGTGAGAAAGCTTGGCTAGGAAACTGGCAAAGTAAAATCTCTTCATTGACTTGCTACATCGAATCAAATCAGCAATAGTTATATGTATACAAGTGGGAATGAATTGAAATGCAATTGACAAATCAATGGGGTTTCATAAGGAGGCATAGTTGGCATTATTGGGCACATTGATACTAGATATAGTGATTGAGATTGGCTCATAAATGCACTAAGGTCATGCCGAAACTTTTCCAAAGTCTAGTCAAAATGCCTTGGATGGATGCGATTTGGATGCATTATGATGCTTTAGATATGCCGGGATGCATACATGCAGTGGTTTGCAAGTTGGTTGCTTACATGTTAACAATTTGACATAATCTATAGTTTTTAGAAAAGTGTGATTCGATCTGGGAGATTTTGGACTAAACCTGAATTGAATATTAGGATTTATTCCACACCATTAAGGATTCCCATAGAGCCCTCAACTACCCCGTTTTGTTTTCAAGTTAATGAGCTATGCCCGTTTCTCTACCGCGTACCAGGTTTGGACAAAATTTGAGCCAAGTCTCAGATCATAAATTTGACTTCACCATTGCGTTCTCCACTAGGCAAATACCTTAACCACCAAGCTTTAACTCATTTGGAGCATTGGAGTACAAGCGGTGCACCAGGCTATCACTATTTGACTGTAGGAAAAAGTCAAAACAATGTCATTTAGAGGGTTGATGAAACCAAAATTAACATCATACCCCTTATCCTAACACCTTCCCATAGAGTCCTAGAACACCGAAATCTGACATCCTATCACAAAATTGCCAGAACAACCTATTATGGCTGCCGATATAAAGCCAAAAGGTAGACCTAGAAAGCTATCATTAGCAATGGTGGAGGATATGGAAGGGGAGGAATTGATGGAACACGACACTATGGACACAATGGAAGAGCTTGAAGAGCAAATTCTTTGGGAATCACTCTAAAAATTCCTCTTAATCCATGGGTCAAACTTCAAAGGGAGTTGAAGAGGATGCTAAGGTGGGTAGTGCCCATAAGAGCACCTCTATAAGTTCGCAAGCCATTTCAAATGACAATTGCTTGTGAGTAAACTTGATTTTAAGCCACTCATGGTAGATAGATTGGATATCATTAACCAAACCTTGACTTCAAAGTTTGAATCTATGACTACCAAGATGGAAGCTATTGAAGATCAATCAGTTGGGTCAATCCATGAATCAACACAATGAAGAAGCTATTGAGGATAGAATTGGTGGGATTCAAATCTATGCCTTAGATCTTACCAACCAACCTCCCGAGTTTTTCCTAGGGATAAACAATCTCTGAGAAAGTATTATAAATAAGCATATGCAATCTTGTTCACAAAATGTAAAAAAAGTGAACATTATCTTTTGCACCTCTTTAGTTTTCCTCAAATTTGGCGCTAATGCATGCTCTCTTTTTTTTTTCATGGCAACAAGATGACGAAGCTGAAAGGAAATTCCTACTTAAGCAGTTGAAACCCTCTTCCTTCTCAAGAGAAGGAAAATATGTCGTTAAGTATGCACAGAGGCATGTATAGAGTATGCAGGGTGACCTTCTTGATTAGGACAGGCAAAGTTTCGAGGTGTGGACTTGCAAAAAAAAAAAACATCTTTCTCCCCCTCACTTATAAATGGAAGATTGGTGGAGATGGAGACTTGGAGCAACCATGAAGTAACATGGTGGCTAAATAAGCATTGGGAGACTTAGCAGGTTGTAGAAGGCACAGCCGAGAGGATAACGAAGATAAATCTGTGTGAATGGGATCTGCTAGCCATTGTCACCTATTAATGGAGGCATTTGCAAACCCTAAACCAACTCTCTGTTAGCATTAAGCATTTGGGAGGGAAATTATACTATGGATCTTCGCAAGAGAAGGGTGAACGGTTGATGCTAACAAGAGATTGAAGCTCAAAAACGACCGTCGGCTTTGGTGTTTTCTCCAACCCTAATCACGATTTTTCTTTTTGCATTAACCATTTCATCATACCTTCTTGAGCTTGAATTTTGCTTATCTCATGCTTTCTTACAAGATTTGAGAAATTTCTTGAGATCTAGGATTTCTCACCAAATTAGGGTTTTTGGGAGAGTTTTGCCAAAATTGATTCCATAATCTTCTTCCTTATGCTTCCTCCTACTCACTCATGCATTGGTTAACTCTCAAACCATGGGATTAGGGTTTCTTGACCTTTTTTTTTCCAATTTGGGGGGTTTTTCCAAAATTAGGGTTTGCTCTTACAATTTCATAAGATTGGCATTGTTTTGCCCCTTGTGTAGTGTTCTCTTGTCTTACGTGCTCTCTTGAAGATCGTTTCTACCATGTGTGGGTGGAACAATAGAGAGCAGATGGAAGGGAACATGGGCACTTCAAAGAGTAGTGACAAGCACAACATACCCTGTGTAGTGTTCTCTTGTCCTACGTGCTCTCTTCAAGATTGTTTCTACCATGTGTGGGTGGAACCATAGAGAGAAGATGGAAGGGAACATGAGCACTTGAGAGGGTAGTGTGAGTTGGTGGCCGAAATGCCTACAAACTATTGGTGGCCGAAATGCCTATAAACTATGTGTAGCAGAAATGCTTATGGAACACGAGGCTATCTATGCCTACGCGAGTGATTGTTTTATCTTGTTACTTGAGCCCACCTCTCATCCAAAGTGTGTGGTCAGAGTACCAACACGGAGTGCAAGTGGACTACCTGGTTGGCAAGGGACTTATGTGTACGCCAAGGGTCATGTGGATTGGCATTAATTTGGGATTTCTTACCAAAATTAGAGTCTCCACCTAAAATTTTTGAGGTCCAAGGTGTAACTTCTTTTCCCCACGTTCTCCTCTATCCATACATGCCACCCTTGCTACATTCTTGAAGGGAAATTAGGGTTTCTTGGAAACTTTGTTGTTTTTGGGAAATTTTTGAAAATCAGGGTTTATGGCTCATTGCCAATATATTGCCTTCTACACTATCTCAATACCCCATTCTACTAGCGCATAAGCAAACTTTGAAGATCTTGAAACTTTGTTTCTTCATAAAGCATGTGTTTTAAGCTGCTATGAACCCTTTCCCTCCCTTATGTTCAAGAATTTCAATCCATTTCATGGGGAAATAAAGGTTTTATCAAAATTAAGGTTTTGGAATGATTGGGATTGAACTCTCTTCATAAGTGTGTCAATCATGCTTTCTCATACCATAATTCACCCTTATATCCACAAACTTCATTGTATCACACACTAATTACGGTTTCTCAAAAATCAAGGTTTCTTGAGTGCATTCGGTGCTGCATTGATTCCTTGCATTACACTCTCACCCTAATGTGGCGATTGAGTTTGGTGGTGTGTGGCAATATGGGAGATTGATCTTGTGGAAAGAATACTGTAAATCGTCACTTGGCATGAGTCATGCTAAGATTTGGACTGTAAGCTCCTATACATTACTCTCTTTACATTTCTAGCATTTCCATTGTGCAGTCTCAATTCAAATAAGCACTAGTATATCTAGCATGTGGAGAGGGTACCCTTGGCATTGGTTGAGAGGCCAAGGGGGAGCATGCTTGAACTCTCCTTGTCCTAAGTGCTTTTGGAAAAGTAGCACAAGGAGGGAGATTATGTACATGGTGATCAAGACATGGCCTCAACCCTTGCCATTGGATTCCAAAGCTTGGCTAGGAAACTGGCAAAGTAAAATCTCTTCATTGACTTGCTACATCGAATCAAATCAGCAATAGTTATATGTATACAAGTGGGAATGAATTGAAATGCAATTGACAAATCAATGGGGTTTCATAAGGAGGCATAGTTGGCATTATTGGGCACATTGATACTAGATATAGTGATTGAGATTGGCTCATAAATGCACTAAGGTCATGCCGAAACTTTTCCAAAGTCTAGTCAAAATGCCTTGGATGGATGCGATTTGGATGCATTATGATGCTTTAGATATGCCGGGATGCATACATGCAGTGGTTTGCAAGTTGGTTGCTTACATGTTAACAATTTGACATAATCTATAGTTTTTAGAAAAGTGTGATTCGATCTGGGAGATTTTGGACTAAACCTGAATTGAATATTAGGATTTATTCCACACCATTAAGGATTCCCATAGAGCCCTCAACTACCCCGTTTTGTTTTCAAGTTAATGAGCTATGCCCGTTTCTCTACCGCGTACCAGGTTTGGACAAAATTTGAGCCAAGTCTCAGATCATAAATTTGACTTCACCATTGCGTTCTCCACTAGGCAAATACCTTAACCACCAAGCTTTAACTCATTTGGAGCATTGGAGTACAAGCGGTGCACCAGGCTATCACTATTTGACTGTAGGAAAAAGTCAAAACAATGTCATTTAGAGGGTTGATGAAACCAAAATTAACATCATACCCCTTATCCTAACACCTTCCCATAGAGTCCTAGAACACCGAAATCTGACATCCTATCACAAAATTGCCAGAACAACCTATTATGGCTGCCGATATAAAGCCAAAAGGTAGACCTAGAAAGCTATCATTAGCAATGGTGGAGGATATGGAAGGGGAGGAATTGATGGAACACGACACTATGGACACAATGGAAGAGCTTGAAGAGCAAATTCTTTGGGAATCACTCTAAAAATTCCTCTTAATCCATGGGTCAAACTTCAAAGGGAGTTGAAGAGGATGCTAAGGTGGGTAGTGCCCATAAGAGCACCTCTATAAGTTCGCAAGCCATTTCAAATGACAATTGCTTGTGAGTAAACTTGATTTTAAGCCACTCATGGTAGATAGATTGGATATCATTAACCAAACCTTGACTTCAAAGTTTGAATCTATGACTACCAAGATGGAAGCTATTGAAGATCAATCAGTTGGGTCAATCCATGAATCAACACAATGAAGAAGCTATTGAGGATAGAATTGGTGGGATTCAAATCTATGCCTTAGATCTTACCAACCAACCTCCCGAGTTTTTCCTAGGGATAAACAATCTCTGAGAAAGTATTATAAATAAGCATATGCAATCTTGTTCACAAAATGTAAAAAAAGTGAACATTATCTTTTGCACCTCTTTAGTTTTCCTCAAATTTGGCGCTAATGCATGCTCTCTTTTTTTTTTCATGGCAACAAGATGACGAAGCTGAAAGGAAATTCCTACTTAAGCAGTTGAAACCCTCTTCCTTCTCAAGAGAAGGAAAATATGTCGTTAAATATGCACAGAGGCATGTATAGAGTATGCAGGGTGACCTTCTTGATTAGGACAGGCAAAGTTTCGAGGTGTGGACTTGCAAAAAAAAAAAAACATCTTTCTCCCCCTCACTTATAAATGGAAGATTGGTGGAGATGGAGACTTGGAGCAACCATGAAGTAACATGGTGGCTAAATAAGCATTGGGAGACTTAGCAGGTTGTAGAAGGCACAGCCGAGAGGATAACGAAGATAAATCTGTGTGAATGGGATCTGCTAGCCATTGTCACCTATTAATGGAGGCATTTGCAAACCCTAAACCAACTCTCTGTTAGCATTAAGCATTTGGGAGGGAAATTATACTATGGATCTTCGCAAGAGAAGGGTGAACGGTTGATGCTAACAAGAGATTGAAGCTCAAAAACGACCGTCGGCTTTGGTGTTTTCTCCAACCCTAATCACGATTTTTCTTTTTGCATTAACCATTTCATCATACCTTCTTGAGCTTGAATTTTGCTTATCTCATGCTTTCTTACAAGATTTGAGAAATTTCTGGAGATCTAGGATTTCTCACCAAATTAGGGTTTTTGGGAGAGTTTTGCCAAAATTGATTCCATAATCTTCTTCCTTATGCTTCCTCCTACTCACTCATGCATTGGTTAACTCTCAAACCATGGGATTAGGGTTTCTTGACCTTTTTTTTTCCAATTTGGGGGGTTTTTCCAAAATTAGGGTTTGCTCTTACAATTTCATAAGATTGGCATTGTTTTGCCCCTTGTGTAGTGTTCTCTTGTCTTACGTGCTCTCTTGAAGATCGTTTCTACCATGTGTGGGTGGAACAATAGAGAGCAGATGGAAGGGAACATGGGCACTTCAAAGAGTAGTGACAAGCACAACATACCCTGTGTAGTGTTCTCTTGTCCTACGTGCTCTCTTGAAGATTGTTTCTACCATGTGTGGGTAGAACCATAGAGAGAAGATGGAAGGGAACATGAGCACTTGAGAGGGTAGTGTGAGTTGGTGGCCGAAATGCCTACAAACTATTGGTGGCCGAAATGCCTATAAACTATGTGTAGCAGAAATGCTTATGGAACACGAGGCTATCTATGCCTACGCGAGTGATTGTTTTATCTTGTTACTTGAGCCCACCTCTCATCCAAAGTGTGTGGTCAGAGTACCAACACGGAGTGCAAGTGGACTACCTGGTTGGCAAGGGACTTATGTGTACGCCAAGGGTCATGTGGATTGGCATTAATTTGGGATTTCTTACCAAAATTAGAATCTCCACCTAAAATTTTTGAGGTCCAAGGTGTAACTTCTTTTCCCCACGTTCTCCTCTATCCATACATGCCACCCTTGCTACATTCTTGAAGGGAAATTAGGGTTTCTTGGAAACTTTGTTGTTTTTGGGAAATTTTTGAAAATCAGGGTTTATGGCTCATTGCCAATATATTGCCTTCTACACTATCTCAATACCCCATTCTACTAGCGCATAAGCAAACTTTGAAGATCTTGAAACTTTGTTTCTTCATAAAGCATGTGTTTTAAGCTGCTATGAACCCTTTCCCTCCCTTATGTTCAAGAATTTCAATCCATTTCATGGGGAAATAAAGGTTTTATCAAAATTAAGGTTTT
This sequence comes from Cibotium barometz, assembly GCF_041138505.1. NCBI lineage: Eukaryota > Viridiplantae > Streptophyta > Polypodiopsida > Cyatheales > Cibotiaceae > Cibotium > Cibotium barometz. The sequence continues at coordinate 36,681,712 of NC_141097.1, read as the reverse complement.
GGAATGATTGGGATTGAACTCTCTTCATAAGTGTGTCAATCATGCTTTCTCATACCATAATTCACCCTTATATCCACAAACTTCATTATATCACACACTAATTACGGTTTCTCAAAAATCAAGGTTTCTTGAGTGCATTCGGTGCTGCATTGATTCCTTGCATTACACTCTCACCCTAATGTGGCGATTGAGTTTGGTGGTGTGTGGCAATATGGGAGATTGATCTTGTGGAAAGAATACTGTAAATCGTCACTTGGCATGAGTCATGCTAAGATTTGGACTGTAAGCTCCTATACATTACTCTCTTTACATTTCTAGCATTTCCATTGTGCAGTCTCAATTCAAATAAGCACTAGTATATCTAGCATGTGGAGAGGGTACCCTTGGCATTGGTTGAGAGGCCAAGGGGGAGCATGCTTGAACTCTCCTTGTCCTAAGTGCTTTTGGAAAAGTAGCACAAGGAGGGAGATTATGTACATGGTGATCAAGACATGGCCTCAACCCTTGCCATTGGATTCCAAACTTTGGTAAGGGGGTGAGAAAGCTTGGCTAGGAAACTGGCAAAGTAAAATCTCTTCATTGACTTGCTACATCGAATCAAATCAGCAATAGTTATATGTATACAAGTGGGAATGAATTGAAATGCAATTGACAAATCAATGGGGTTTCATAAGGAGGCATAGTTGGCATTATTGGGCGCATTGATACTAGATATAGTGATTGAGATTGGCTCATAAATGCACTAAGGTCATGCCGAAACTTTTCCAAAGTCTAGTCAAAATGCCTTGGATGGATGCGATTTGGATGCATTATGATGCTTTAGATATGCCGGGATGCATACATGCAGTGGTTTGCAAGTTGGTTGCTTACATGTTAACAATTTGACATAATCTATAGTTTTTAGAAAAGTGTGATTCGATCTGGGAGATTTTGGACTAAACCTGAATTGAATATTAGGATTTATTCCACACCATTAAGGATTCCCATAGAGCCCTCAACTACCCCGTTTTGTTTTCAAGTTAATGAGCTATGCCCGTTTCTCTACCGCGTACCAGGTTTGGACAAAATTTGAGCCAAGTCTCAGATCATAAATTTGACTTCACCATTGCGTTCTCCACTAGGCAAATACCTTAACCACCAAGCTTTAACTCATTTGGAGCATTGGAGTACAAGCGGTGCACCAGGCTATCACTATTTGACTGTAGGAAAAAGTCAAAACAATGTCATTTAGAGGGTTGATGAAACCAAAATTAACATCATACCCCTTATCCTAACACCTTCCCATAGAGTCCTAGAACACCGAAATCTGACATCCTATCACAAAATTGCCAGAACAACCTATTATGGCTGCCGATATAAAGCCAAAAGGTAGACCTAGAAAGCTATCATTAGCAATGGTGGAGGATATGGAAGGGGAGGAATTGATGGAACACGACACTATGGACACAATGGAAGAGCTTGAAGAGCAAATTCTTTGGGAATCACTCTAAAAATTCCTCTTAATCCATGGGTCAAACTTCAAAGGGAGTTGAAGAGGATGCTAAGGTGGGTAGTGCCCATAAGAGCACCTCTATAAGTTCGCAAGCCATTTCAAATGACAATTGCTTGTGAGTAAACTTGATTTTAAGCCACTCATGGTAGATAGATTGGATATCATTAACCAAACCTTGACTTCAAAGTTTGAATCTATGACTACCAAGATGGAAGCTATTGAAGATCAATCAGTTGGGTCAATCCATGAATCAACACAATGAAGAAGCTATTGAGGATAGAATTGGTGGGATTCAAATCTATGCCTTAGATCTTACCAACCAACCTCCCGAGTTTTTCCTAGGGATAAACAATCTCTGAGAAAGTATTATAAATAAGCATATGCAATCTTGTTCACAAAATGTAAAAAAAGTGAACATTATCTTTTGCACCTCTTTAGTTTTCCTCAAATTTGGCGCTAATGCATGCTCTCTTTTTTTTTTCATGGCAACAAGATGACGAAGCTGAAAGGAAATTCCTACTTAAGCAGTTGAAACCCTCTTCCTTCTCAAGAGAAGGAAAATATGTCGTTAAATATGCACAGAGGCATGTATAGAGTATGCAGGGTGACCTTCTTGATTAGGACAGGCAAAGTTTCGAGGTGTGGACTTGCAAAAAAAAAAAAACATCTTTCTCCCCCTCACTTATAAATGGAAGATTGGTGGAGATGGAGACTTGGAGCAACCATGAAGTAACATGGTGGCTAAATAAGCATTGGGAGACTTAGCAGGTTGTAGAAGGCACAGCCGAGAGGATAACGAAGATAAATCTGTGTGAATGGGATCTGCTAGCCATTGTCACCTATTAATGGAGGCATTTGCAAACCCTAAACCAACTCTCTGTTAGCATTAAGCATTTGGGAGGGAAATTATACTATGGATCTTCGCAAGAGAAGGGTGAACGGTTGATGCTAACAAGAGATTGAAGCTCAAAAACGACCGTCGGCTTTGGTGTTTTCTCCAACCCTAATCACGATTTTTCTTTTTGCATTAACCATTTCATCATACCTTCTTGAGCTTGAATTTTGCTTATCTCATGCTTTCTTACAAGATTTGAGAAATTTCTGGAGATCTAGGATTTCTCACCAAATTAGGGTTTTTGGGAGAGTTTTGCCAAAATTGATTCCATAATCTTCTTCCTTATGCTTCCTCCTACTCACTCATGCATTGGTTAACTCTAAAACCATGGGATTAGGGTTTCTTGACCTTTTTTTTTCCAATTTGGGGGGTTTTTCCAAAATTAGGGTTTGCTCTTACAATTTCATAAGATTGGCATTGTTTTGCCCCTTGTGTAGTGTTCTCTTGTCTTACGTGCTCTCTTGAAGATCGTTTCTACCATGTGTGGGTGGAACAATAGAGAGCAGATGGAAGGGAACATGGGCACTTCAAAGAGTAGTGACAAGCACAACATACCCTGTGTAGTGTTCTCTTGTCCTACGTGCTCTCTTGAAGATTGTTTCTACCATGTGTGGGTAGAACCATAGAGAGAAGATGGAAGGGAACATGAGCACTTGAGAGGGTAGTGTGAGTTGGTGGCCGAAATGCCTACAAACTATTGGTGGCCGAAATGCCTATAAACTATGTGTAGCAGAAATGCTTATGGAACACGAGGCTATCTATGCCTACGCGAGTGATTGTTTTATCTTGTTACTTGAGCCCACCTCTCATCCAAAGTGTGTGGTCAGAGTACCAACACGGAGTGCAAGTGGACTACCTGGTTGGCAAGGGACTTATGTGTACGCCAAGGGTCATGTGGATTGGCATTAATTTGGGATTTCTTACCAAAATTAGAATCTCCACCTAAAATTTTTGAGGTCCAAGGTGTAACTTCTTTTCCCCACGTTCTCCTCTATCCATACATGCCACCCTTGCTACATTCTTGAAGGGAAATTAGGGTTTCTTGGAAACTTTGTTGTTTTTGGGAAATTTTTGAAAATCAGGGTTTATGGCTCATTGCCAATATATTGCCTTCTACACTATCTCAATACCCCATTCTACTAGCGCATAAGCAAACTTTGAAGATCTTGAAACTTTGTTTCTTCATAAAGCATGTGTTTTAAGCTGCTATGAACCCTTTCCCTCCCTTATGTTCAAGAATTTCAATCCATTTCATGGGGAAATAAAGGTTTTTTCAAAATTAAGGTTTTGGAATGATTGGGATTGAACTCTCTTCATAAGTGTGTCAATCATGCTTTCTCATACCATAATTCACCCTTATATCCACAAACTTCATTATATCACACACTAATTACGGTTTCTCAAAAATCAAGGTTTCTTGAGTGCATTCGGTGCTGCATTGATTCCTTGCATTACACTCTCACCCTAATGTGGCGATTGAGTTTGGTGGTGTGTGGCAATATGGGAGATTGATCTTGTGGAAAGAATACTGTAAATCGTCACTTGGCATGAGTCATGCTAAGATTTGGACTGTAAGCTCCTATACATTACTCTCTTTACATTTCTAGCATTTCCATTGTGCAGTCTCAATTCAAATAAGCACTAGTATATCTAGCATGTGGAGAGGGTACCCTTGGCATTGGTTGAGAGGCCAAGGGGGAGCATGCTTGAACTCTCCTTGTCCTAAGTGCTTTTGGAAAAGTAGCACAAGGAGGGAGATTATGTACATGGTGATCAAGACATGGCCTCAACCCTTGCCATTGGATTCCAAACTTTGGTAAGGGGGTGAGAAAGCTTGGCTAGGAAACTGGCAAAGTAAAATCTCTTCATTGACTTGCTACATCGAATCAAATCAGCAATAGTTATATGTATACAAGTGGGAATGAATTGAAATGCAATTGACAAATCAATGGGGTTTCATAAGGAGGCATAGTTGGCATTATTGGGCGCATTGATACTAGATATAGTGATTGAGATTGGCTCATAAATGCACTAAGGTCATGCCGAAACTTTTCCAAAGTCTAGTCAAAATGCCTTGGATGGATGCGATTTGGATGCATTATGATGCTTTAGATATGCCGGGATGCATACATGCAGTGGTTTGCAAGTTGGTTGCTTACATGTTAACAATTTGACATAATCTATAGTTTTTAGAAAAGTGTGATTCGATCTGGGAGATTTTGGACTAAACCTGAATTGAATATTAGGATTTATTCCACACCATTAAGGATTCCCATAGAGCCCTCAACTACCCCGTTTTGTTTTCAAGTTAATGAGCTATGCCCGTTTCTCTACCGCGTACCAGGTTTGGACAAAATTTGAGCCAAGTCTCAGATCATAAATTCGACTTCACCATTGCGTTCTCCACTAGGCAAATACCTTAACCACCAAGCTTTAACTCATTTGGAGCATTGGAGTACAAGCGGTGCACCAGGCTATCACTATTTGACTGTAGGAAAAAGTCAAAACAATGTCATTTAGAGGGTTGATGAAACCAAAATTAACATCATACCCCTTATCCTAACACCTTCCCATAGAGTCCTAGAACACCAAAATCTGACATCCTATCACAAAATTGCCAGAACAACCTATTATGGCTGCCGATATAAAGCCAAAAGGTAGACCTAGAAAGCTATCATTAGCAATGGTGGAGGATATGGAAGGGGAGGAATTGATGGAACACGACACTATGGACACAATGGAAGAGCTTGAAGAGCAAATTCTTTGGGAATCACTCTAAAAATTCCTCTTAATCCATGGGTCAAACTTCAAAGGGAGTTGAAGAGGATGCTAAGGTGGGTAGTGCCCATAAGAGCACCTCTATAAGTTCGCAAGCCATTTCAAATGACAATTGCTTGTGAGTAAACTTGATTTTAAGCCACTCATGGTAGATAGATTGGATATCATTAACCAAACCTTGACTTCAAAGTTTGAATCTATGACTACCAAGATGGAAGCTATTGAAGATCAATCAGTTGGGTCAATCCATGAATCAACACAATGAAGAAGCTATTGAGGATAGAATTGGTGGGATTCAAATCTATGCCTTAGATCTTACCAACCAACCTCCCGAGTTTTTCCTAGGGATAAACAATCTCTGAGAAAGTATTATAAATAAGCATATGCAATCTTGTTCACAAAATGTAAAAAAAGTGAACATTATCTTTTGCACCTCTTTAGTTTTCCTCAAATTTGGCGCTAATGCATGCTCTCTTTTTTTTTTCATGGCAACAAGATGACGAAGCTGAAAGGAAATTCCTACTTAAGCAGTTGAAACCCTCTTCCTTCTCAAGAGAAGGAAAATATGTCGTTAAATATGCACAGAGGCATGTATAGAGTATGCAGGGTGACCTTCTTGATTAGCACAGGCAAAGTTTCGAGGTGTGGACTTGCAAAAAAAAAAAAACATCTTTCTCCCCCTCACTTATAAATGGAAGATTGGTGGAGATGGAGACTTGGAGCAACCATGAAGTAACATGGTGGCTAAATAAGCATTGGGAGACTTAGCAGGTTGTAGAAGGCACAGCCGAGAGGATAACGAAGATAAATCTGTGTGAATGGGATCTGCTAGCCATTGTCACCTATTAATGGAGGCATTTGCAAACCCTAAACCAACTCTCTGTTAGCATTAAGCATTTGGGAGGGAAATTATACTATGGATCTTCGCAAGAGAAGGGTGAACGGTTGATGCTAACAAGAGATTGAAGCTCAAAAACGACCGTCGGCTTTGGTGTTTTCTCCAACCCTAATCACGATTTTTCTTTTTGCATTAACCATTTCATCATACCTTCTTGAGCTTGAATTTTGCTTATCTCATGCTTTCTTACAAGATTTGAGAAATTTCTGGAGATCTAGGATTTCTCACCAAATTAGGGTTTTTGGGAGAGTTTTGCCAAAATTGATTCCATAATCTTCTTCCTTATGCTTCCTCCTACTCACTCATGCATTGGTTAACTCTCAAACCATGGGATTAGGGTTTCTTGACCTTTTTTTTTCCAATTTGGGGGGTTTTTCCAAAATTAGGGTTTGCTCTTACAATTTCATAAGATTGGCATTGTTTTGCCCCTTGTGTAGTGTTCTCTTGTCTTACGTGCTCTCTTGAAGATCGTTTCTACCATGTGTGGGTGGAACAATAGAGAGCAGATGGAAGGGAACATGGGCACTTCAAAGAGTAGTGACAAGCACAACATACCCTGTGTAGTGTTCTCTTGTCCTACGTGCTCTCTTGAAGATTGTTTCTACCATGTGTGGGTAGAACCATAGAGAGAAGATGGAAGGGAACATGAGCACTTGAGAGGGTAGTGTGAGTTGGTGGCCGAAATGCCTACAAACTATTGGTGGCCGAAATGCCTATAAACTATGTGTAGCAGAAATGCTTATGGAACACGAGGCTATCTATGCCTACGCGAGTGATTGTTTTATCTTGTTACTTGAGCCCACCTCTCATCCAAAGTGTGTGGTCAGAGTACCAACACGGAGTGCAAGTGGACTACCTGGTTGGCAAGGGACTTATGTGTACGCCAAGGGTCATGTGGATTGGCATTAATTTGGGATTTCTTACCAAAATTAGAGTCTCCACCTAAAATTTTTGAGGTCCAAGGTGTAACTTCTTTTCCCCACGTTCTCCTCTATCCATACATGCCACCCTTGCTACATTCTTGAAGGGAAATTAGGGTTTCTTGGAAACTTTGTTGTTTTTGGAAAATTTTTGAAAATCAGGGTTTATGGCATTCATTTTCTAAAATTTATCATTGCCAATATATTGCCTTCTACACTATCTCAATACCCCATTCTACTAGCGCATAAGCAAACTTTGAAGATCTTGAAACTTTGTTTCTTCATAAAGCATGTGTTTTAAGCTGCTATGAACCCTTTCCCTCCCTTATGTTCAAGAATTTCAATCCATTTCATGGGGAAATAAAGGTTTTATCAAAATTAAGGTTTTGGAATGATTGGGATTGAACTCTCTTCATAAGTGTGTCAATCATGCTTTCTCATTCCATAATTCACCCTTATATCCACAAACTTCATTGTATCACACACTAATTACGGTTTCTCAAAAATCAAGGTTTCTTGAGTGCATTCGGTGCTGCATTGATTCCTTGCATTACACTCTCACCCTAATGTGGCGATTGAGTTTGGTGGTGTGTGGCAATATGGGAGATTGATCTTGTGGAAAGAATACTGTAAATCGTCACTTGGCATGAGTCATGCTAAGATTTGGACTGTAAGCTCCTATACATTACTCTCTTTACATTTCTAGCATTTCCATTGTGCAGTCTCAATTCAAATAAGCACTAGTATATCTAGCATGTGGAGAGGGTACCCTTGGCATTGGTTGAGAGGCCAAGGGGGAGCATGCTTGAACTCTCCTTGTCCTAAGTGCTTTTGGAAAAGTAGCACAAGGAGGGAGATTATGTACATGGTGATCAAGACATGGCCTCAACCCTTGCCATTGGATTCCAAACTTTGGTAAGGGGGTGAGAAAGCTTGGCTAGGAAACTGGCAAAGTAAAATCTCTTCATTGACTTGCTACATCGAATCAAATCAGCAATAGTTATATGTATACAAGTGGGAATGAATTGAAATGCAATTGACAAATCAATGGGGTTTCATAAGGAGGCATAGTTGGCATTATTGGGCACATTGATACTAGATATAGTGATTGAGATTGGCTCATAAATGCACTAAGGTCATGCCGAAACTTTTCCAAAGTCTAGTCAAAATGCCTTGGATGGATGCGATTTGGATGCATTATGATGCTTTAGATATGCCGGGATGCATACATGCAGTGGTTTGCAAGTTGGTTGCTTACATGTTAACAATTTGACATAATCTATAGTTTTTAGAAAAGTGTGATTCGATCTGGGAGATTTTGGACTAAACCTGAATTGAATATTAGGATTTATTCCACACCATTAAGGATTCCCATAGAGCCCTCAACTACCCCGTTTTGTTTTCAAGTTAATGAGCTATGCCCGTTTCTCTACCGCGTACCAGGTTTGGACAAAATTTGAGCCAAGTCTCAGATCATAAATTTGACTTCACCATTGCGTTCTCCACTAGGCAAATACCTTAACCACCAAGCTTTAACTCATTTGGAGCATTGGAGTACAAGCGGTGCACCAGGCTATCACTATTTGACTGTAGGAAAAAGTCAAAACAATGTCATTTAGAGGGTTGATAAAACCAAAATTAACATCATACCCCTTATCCTAACACCTTCCCATAGAGTCCTAGAACACCGAAATCTGACATCCTATCACAAAATTGCCAGAACAACCTATTATGGCTGCCGATATAAAGCCAAAAGGTAGACCTAGAAAGCTATCATTAGCAATGGTGGAGGATATGGAAGGGGAGGAATTGATGGAACACGACAGTATGGACACAATGGAAGAGCTTGAAGAGCAAATTCTTTGGAAATCACTCTAAAAATTCCTCTTAATCCATGGGTCAAACTTCAAAGGGAGTTGAAGAGGATGCTAAGGTGGGTAGTGCCCATAAGAGCACCTCTATAAGTTCGCAAGCCATTTCAAATGACAATTGCTTGTGAGTAAACTTGATTTTAAGCCACTCATGGTAGATAGATTGGATATCATTAACCAAACCTTGACTTCAAAGTTTGAATCTATGACTACCAAGATGGAAGCTATTGAAGATCAATCAGTTGGGTCAATCCATGAATCAACACAATGAAGAAGCTATTGAGGATAGAATTGGTGGGATTCAAATCTATGCCTTAGATCTTACCAACCAACCTCCCGAGTTTTTCCTAGGGATAAACAATCTCTGAGAAAGTATTATAAATAAGCATATGCAATCTTGTTCACAAAATGTAAAAAAAGTGAACATTATCTTTTGCACCTCTTTAGTTTTCCTCAAATTTGGCGCTAATGCATGCTCTCTTTTTTTTTTCATGGCAACAAGATGACGAAGCTGAAAGGAAATTCCTACTTAAGCAGTTGAAACCCTCTTCCTTCTCAAGAGAAGGAAAATATGTCGTTAAATATGCACAGAGGCATGTATAGAGTATGCAGGGTGACCTTCTTGATTAGGACAGGCAAAGTTTCGAGGTGTGGACTTGCAAAAAAAAAAAACATCTTTCTCCCCCTCACTTATAAATGGAAGATTGGTGGAGATGGAGACTTGGAGCAACCATGAAGTAACATGGTGGCTAAATAAGCATTGGGAGACTTAGCAGGTTGTAGAAGGCACAGCCGAGAGGATAACGAAGATAAATCTGTGTGAATGGGATCTGCTAGCCATTGTCACCTATTAATGGAGGCATTTGCAAACCCTAAACCAACTCTCTGTTAGCATTAAGCATTTGGGAGGGAAATTATACTATGGATCTTCGCAAGAGAAGGGTGAACGGTTGATGCTAACAAGAGATTGAAGCTCAAAAACGACCGTCGGCTTTGGTGTTTTCTCCAACCCTAATCACGATTTTTCTTTTTGCATTAACCATTTCATCATACCTTCTTGAGCTTGAATTTTGCTTATCTCATGCTTTCTTACAAGATTTGAGAAATTTCTGGAGATCTAGGATTTCTCACCAAATTAGGGTTTTTGGGAGAGTTTTGCCAAAATTGATTCCATAATCTTCTTCCTTATGCTTCCTCCTACTCACTCATGCATTGGTTAACTCTCAAACCATGGGATTAGGGTTTCTTGACCTTTTTTTTTCCAATTTGGGGGGTTTTTCCAAAATTAGGGTTTGCTCTTACAATTTCATAAGATTGGCATTGTTTTGCCCCTTGTGTAGTGTTCTCTTGTCTTACGTGCTCTCTTGAAGATCGTTTCTACCATGTGTGGGTGGAACAATAGAGAGCAGATGGAAGGGAACATGGGCACTTCAAAGAGTAGTGACAAGCACAACATACCCTGTGTAGTGTTCTCTTGTCCTACGTGCTCTCTTGAAGATTGTTTCTACCATGTGTGGGTAGAACCATAGAGAGAAGATGGAAGGGAACATGAGCACTTGAGAGGGTAGTGTGAGTTGGTGGCCGAAATGCCTACAAACTATTGGTGGCCGAAATGCCTATAAACTATGTGTAGCAGAAATGCTTATGGAACACGAGGCTATCTATGCCTACGCGAGTGATTGTTTTATCTTGTTACTTGAGCCCACCTCTCATCCAAAGTGTGTGGTCAGAGTACCAACATGGAGTGCAAGTGGACTACCTGGTTGGCAAGGGACTTATGTGTACGCCAAGGGTCATGTGGATTGGCATTAATTTGGGATTTCTTACCAAAATTAGAGTCTCCACCTAAAATTTTTGAGGTCCAAGGTGTAACTTCTTTTCCCCACGTTCTCCTCTATCCATACATGCCACCCTTGCTACATTCTTGAAGGGAAATTAGGGTTTCTTGGAAACTTTGTTGTTTTTGGGAAATTTTTGAAAATCAGGGTTTATGGCTCATTGCCAATATATTGCCTTCTACACTATCTCAATACCCCATTCTACTAGCGCATAAGCAAACTTTGAAGATCTTGAAACTTTGTTTCTTCATAAAGCATGTGTTTTAAGCTGCTATGAACCCTTTCCCTCCCTTATGTTCAAGAATTTCAATCCATTTCATGGGGAAATAAAGGTTTTATCAAAATTAAGGTTTTGGAATGATTGGGATTGAACTCTCTTCATAAGTGTGTCAATCATGCTTTCTCATACCATAATTCACCCTTATATCCACAAACTTCATTGTATCACACACTAATTACGGTTTCTCAAAAATCAAGGTTTCTTGAGTGCATTCGGTGCTGCATTGATTCCTTGCATTACACTCTCACCCTAATGTGGCGATTGAGTTTGGTGGTGTGTGGCAATATGGGAGATTGATCTTGTGGAAAGAATACTGTAAATCGTCACTTGGCATGAGTCATGCTAAGATTTGGACTGTAAGCTCCTATACATTACTCTCTTTACATTTCTAGCATTTCCATTGTGCAGTCTCAATTCAAATAAGCACTAGTATATCTAGCATGTGGAGAGGGTACCCTTGGCATTGGTTGAGAGGCCAACGGGGAGCATGCTTGAACTCTCCTTGTCCTAAGTGCTTTTGGAAAAGTAGCACAAGGAGGGAGATTATGTACATGGTGATCAAGACATGGCCTCAACCCTTGCCATTGGATTCCAAACTTTGGTAAGGGGGTGAGAAAGCTTGGCTAGGAAACTGGCAAAGTAAAATCTCTTCATTGACTTGCTACATCGAATCAAATCAGCAATAGTTATATGTATACAAGTGGGAATGAATTGAAATGCAATTGACAAATCAATGGGGTTTCATAAGGAGGCATAGTTGGCATTATTGGGCACATTGATACTAGATATAGTGATTGAGATTGGCTCATAAATGCACTAAGGTCATGCCGAAACTTTTCCAAAGTCTAGTCAAAATGCCTTGGATGGATGCGATTTGGATGCATTATGATGCTTTAGATATGCCGGGATGCATACATGCAGTGGTTTGCAAGTTGGTTGCTTACATGTTAACAATTTGACATAATCTATAGTTTTTAGAAAAGTGTGATTCGATCTGGGAGATTTTGGACTAAACCTGAATTGAATATTAGGATTTATTCCACACCATTAAGGATTCCCATAGAGCCCTCAACTACCCCGTTTTGTTTTCAAGTTAATGAGCTATGCCCGTTTCTCTACCGCGTACCAGGTTTGGACAAAATTTGAGCCAAGTCTCAGATCATAAATTTGACTTCACCATTGCGTTCTCCACTAGGCAAATACCTTAACCACCAAGCTTTAACTCATTTGGAGCATTGGAGTACAAGCGGTGCACCAGGCTATCACTATTTGACTGTAGGAAAAAGTCAAAACAATGTCATTTAGAGGGTTGATGAAACCAAAATTAACATCATACCCCTTATCCTAACACCTTCCCATAGAGTCCTAGAACACCGAAATCTGACATCCTATCACAAAATTGCCAGAACAACCTATTATGGCTGCCGATATAAAGCCAAAAGGTAGACCTAGAAAGCTATCATTAGCAATGGTGGAGGATATGGAAGGGGAGGAATTGATGGAACACGACACTATGGACACAATGGAAGAGCTTGAAGAGCAAATTCTTTGGGAATCACTCTAAAAATTCCTCTTAATCCATGGGTCAAACTTCAAAGGGAGTTGAAGAGGATGCTAAGGTGGGTAGTGCCCATAAGAGCACCTCTATAAGTTCGCAAGCCATTTCAAATGACAATTGCTTGTGAGTAAACTTGATTTTAAGCCACTCATGGTAGATAGATTGGATATCATTAACCAAACCTTGACTTCAAAGTTTGAATCTATGACTACCAAGATGGAAGCTATTGAAGATCAATCAGTTGGGTCAATCCATGAATCAACACAATGAAGAAGCTATTGAGGATAGAATTGGTGGGATTCAAATCTATGCCTTAGATCTTACCAACCAACCTCCCGAGTTTTTCCTAGGGATAAACAATCTCTGAGAAAGTATTATAAATAAGCATATGCAATCTTGTTCACAAAATGTAAAAAAAGTGAACATTATCTTTTGCACCTCTTTAGTTTTCCTCAAATTTGGCGCTAATGCATGCTCTCTTTTTTTTTTCATGGCAACAAGATGACGAAGCTGAAAGGAAATTCCTACTTAAGCAGTTGAAACCCTCTTCCTTCTCAAGAGAAGGAAAATATGTCGTTAAATATGCACAGAGGCATGTATAGAGTATGCAGGGTGACCTTCTTGATTAGGACAGGCAAAGTTTCGAGGTGTGGACTTGCAAAAAAAAAAAAACATCTTTCTCCCCCTCACTTATAAATGGAAGATTGGTGGAGATGGAGACTTGGAGCAACCATGAAGTAACATGGTGGCTAAATAAGCATTGGGAGACTTAGCAGGTTGTAGAAGGCACAGCCGAGAGGATAACGAAGATAAATCTGTGTGAATGGGATCTGCTAGCCATTGTCACCTATTAATGGAGGCATTTGCAAACCCTAAACCAACTCTCTGTTAGCATTAAGCATTTGGGAGGGAAATTATACTATGGATCTTCGCAAGAGAAGGGTGAACGGTTGATGCTAACAAGAGATTGAAGCTCAAAAACGACCGTCGGCTTTGGTGTTTTCTCCAACCCTAATCACGATTTTTCTTTTTGCATTAACCATTTCATCATACCTTCTTGAGCTTGAATTTTGCTTATCTCATGCTTTCTTACAAGATTTGAGAAATTTCTGGAGATCTAGGATTTCTCACCAAATTAGGGTTTTTGGGAGAGTTTTGCCAAAATTGATTCCATAATCTTCTTCCTTATGCTTCCTCCTACTCACTCATGCATTGGTTAACTCTCAAACCATGGGATTAGGGTTTCTTGACCTTTTTTTTTCCAATTTGGGGGGTTTTTCCAAAATTAGGGTTTACTCTTACAATTTCATAAGATTGGCATTGTTTTGCCCCTTGTGTAGTGTTCTCTTGTCTTACGTGCTCTCTTGAAGATCGTTTCTACCATGTGTGGGTGGAACAATAGAGAGCAGATGGAAGGGAACATGGGCACTTCAAAGAGTAGTGACAAGCACAACATACCCTGTGTAGTGTTCTCTTGTCCTACGTGCTCTCTTGAAGATTGTTTCTACCATGTGTGGGTAGAACCATAGAGAGAAGATGGAAGGGAACATGAGCACTTGAGAGGGTAGTGTGAGTTGGTGGCCGAAATGCCTACAAACTATTGGTGGCCGAAATGCCTATAAACTATGTGTAGCAGAAATGCTTATGGAACACGAGGCTATCTATGCCTACGCGAGTGATTGTTTTATCTTGTTACTTGAGCCCACCTCTCATCCAAAGTGTGTGGTCAGAGTACCAACACGGAGTGCAAGTGGACTACCTGGTTGGCAAGGGACTTATGTGTACGCCAAGGGTCATGTGGATTGGCATTAATTTGGGATTTCTTACCAAAATTAGAGTCTCCACCTAAAATTTTTGAGGTCCAAGGTGTAACTTCTTTTCCCCACGTTCTCCTCTATCCATACATGCCACCCTTGCTACATTCTTGAAGGGAAATTAGGGTTTCTTGGAAACTTTGTTGTTTTTGGAAAATTTTTGAAAATCAGGGTTTATGGCATTCATTTTCTAAAATTTATCATTGCCAATATATTGCCTTCTACACTATCTCAATACCCCATTCTACTAGCGCATAAGCAAACTTTGAAGATCTTGAAACTTTGTTTCTTCATAAAGCATGTGTTTTAAGCTGCTATGAACCCTTTCCCTCCCTTATGTTCAAGAATTTCAATCCATTTCATGGGGAAATAAAGGTTTTATCAAAATTAAGGTTTTGGAATGATTGGGATTGAACTCTCTTCATAAGTGTGTCAATCATGCTTTCTCATTCCATAATTCACCCTTATATCCACAAACTTCATTGTATCACACACTAATTACGGTTTCTCAAAAATCAAGGTTTCTTGAGTGCATTCGGTGCTGCATTGATTCCTTGCATTACACTCTCACCCTAATGTGGCGATTGAGTTTGGTGGTGTGTGGCAATATGGGAGATTGATCTTGTGGAAAGAATACTGTAAATCGTCACTTGGCATGAGTCATGCTAAGATTTGGACTGTAAGCTCCTATACATTACTCTCTTTACATTTCTAGCATTTCCATTGTGCAGTCTCAATTCAAATAAGCACTAGTATATCTAGCATGTGGAGAGGGTACCCTTGGCATTGGTTGAGAGGCCAAGGGGGAGCATGCTTGAACTCTCCTTGTCCTAAGTGCTTTTGGAAAAGTAGCACAAGGAGGGAGATTATGTACATGGTGATCAAGACATGGCCTCAACCCTTGCCATTGGATTCCAAACTTTGGTAAGGGGGTGAGAAAGCTTGGCTAGGAAACTGGCAAAGTAAAATCTCTTCATTGACTTGCTACATCGAATCAAATCAGCAATAGTTATATGTATACAAGTGGGAATGAATTGAAATGCAATTGACAAATCAATGGGGTTTCATAAGGAGGCATAGTTGGCATTATTGGGCACATTGATACTAGATATAGTGATTGAGATTGGCTCATAAATGCACTAAGGTCATGCCGAAACTTTTCCAAAGTCTAGTCAAAATGCCTTGGATGGATGCGATTTGGATGCATTATGATGCTTTAGATATGCCGGGATGCATACATGCAGTGGTTTGCAAGTTGGTTGCTTACATGTTAACAATTTGACATAATCTATAGTTTTTAGAAAAGTGTGATTCGATCTGGGAGATTTTGGACTAAACCTGAATTGAATATTAGGATTTATTCCACACCATTAAGGATTCCCATAGAGCCCTCAACTACCCCGTTTTGTTTTCAAGTTAATGAGCTATGCCCGTTTCTCTACCGCGTACCAGGTTTGGACAAAATTTGAGCCAAGTCTCAGATCATAAATTTGACTTCACCATTGCGTTCTCCACTAGGCAAATACCTTAACCACCAAGCTTTAACTCATTTGGAGCATTGGAGTACAAGCGGTGCACCAGGCTATCACTATTTGACTGTAGGAAAAAGTCAAAACAATGTCATTTAGAGGGTTGATGAAACCAAAATTAACATCATACCCCTTATCCTAACACCTTCCCATAGAGTCCTAGAACACCGAAATCTGACATCCTATCACAAAATTGCCAGAACAACCTATTATGGCTGCCGATATAAAGCCAAAAGGTAGACCTAGAAAGCTATCATTAGCAATGGTGGAGGATATGGAAGGGGAGGAATTGATGGAACACGACACTATGGACACAATGGAAGAGCTTGAAGAGCAAATTCTTTGGGAATCACTCTAAAAATTCCTCTTAATCCATGGGTCAAACTTCAAAGGGAGTTGAAGAGGATGCTAAGGTGGGTAGTGCCCATAAGAGCACCTCTATAAGTTCGCAAGCCATTTCAAATGACAATTGCTTGTGTGAGTAAACTTGATTTTAAGCCACTCATGGTAGATAGATTGGATATCATTAACCAAACCTTGACTTCAAAGTTTGAATCTATGACTACCAAGATGGAAGCTATTGAAGATCAATCAGCTGGGTCAATCCATGAATCAACACAATGAAGAAGCTATTGAGGATAGAATTGGTGGGATTCAAATCTATGCCTTAGATCTTACCAACCAACCTCCCGAGTTTTTCCTAGGGATAAACAATCTCTGAGAAAGTATTATAAATAAGCATATGCAATCTTGTTCACAAAATGTAAAAAAAGTGAACATTATCTTTTGCACCTCTTTAGTTTTCCTCAAATTTGGCGCTAATGCATGCTCTCTTTTTTTTTTCATGGCAACAAGATGACGAAGCTGAAAGGAAATTCCTACTTAAGCAGTTGAAACCCTCTTCCTTCTCAAGAGAAGGAAAATATGTCGTTAAATATGCACAGAGGCATGTATAGAGTATGCAGGGTGACCTTCTTGATTAGGACAGGCAAAGTTTCGAGGTGTGGACTTGCAAAAAAAAAAAAACATCTTTCTCCCCCTCACTTATAAATGGAAGATTGGTGGAGATGGAGACTTGGAGCAACCATGAAGTAACATGGTGGCTAAATAAGCATTGGGAGACTTAGCAGGTTGTAGAAGGCACAGCCGAGAGGATAACGAAGATAAATCTGTGTGAATGGGATCTGCTAGCCATTGTCACCTATTAATGGAGGCATTTGCAAACCCTAAACCAACTCTCTGTTAGCATTAAGCATTTGGGAGGGAAATTATACTATGGATCTTCGCAAGAGAAGGGTGAACGGTTGATGCTAACAAGAGATTGAAGCTCAAAAACGACCGTCGGCTTTGGTGTTTTCTCCAACCCTAATCACGATTTTTCTTTTTGCATTAACCATTTCATCATACCTTCTTGAGCTTGAATTTTGCTTATCTCATGCTTTCTTACAAGATTTGAGAAATTTCTGGAGATCTAGGATTTCTCACCAAATTAGGGTTTTTGGGAGAGTTTTGCCAAAATTGATTCCATAATCTTCTTCCTTATGCTTCCTCCTACTCACTCATGCATTGGTTAACTCGCAAACCATGGGATTAGGGTTTCTTGACCTTTTTTTTTCCAATTTGGGGGGTTTTTCCAAAATTAGGGTTTGCTCTTACAATTTCATAAGATTGGCATTGTTTTGCCCCTTGTGTAGTGTTCTCTTGTCTTACGTGCTCTCTTGAAGATCGTTTCTACCATGTGTGGGTGGAACAATAGAGAGCAGATGGAAGGGAACATGGGCACTTCAAAGAGTAGTGACAAGCACAACATACCCTGTGTAGTGTTCTCTTGTCCTACGTGCTCTCTTGAAGATTGTTTCTACCATGTGTGGGTAGAACCATAGAGAGAAGATGGAAGGGAACATGAGCACTTGAGAGGGTAGTGTGAGTTGGTGGCCGAAATGCCTACAAACTATTGGTGGCCGAAATGCCTATAAACTATGTGTAGCAGAAATGCTTATGGAACACGAGGCTATCTATGCCTACGCGAGTGATTGTTTTATCTTGTTACTTGAGCCCACCTCTCATCCAAAGTGTGTGGTCAGAGTACCAACACGGAGTGCAAGTGGACTACCTGGTTGGCAAGGGACTTATGTGTACGCCAAGGGTCATGTGGATTGGCATTAATTTGGGATTTCTTACCAAAATTAGAGTCTCCACCTAAAATTTTTGAGGTCCAAGGTGTAACTTCTTTTCCCCACGTTCTCCTCTATCCATACATGCCACCCTTGCTACATTCTTGAAGGGAAATTAGGGTTTCTTGGAAACTTTGTTGTTTTTGGAAAATTTTTGAAAATCAGGGTTTATGGCATTCATTTTCTAAAATTTATCATTGCCAATATATTGCCTTCTACACTATCTCAATACCCCATTCTACTAGCGCATAAGCAAACTTTGAAGATCTTGAAACTTTGTTTCTTCATAAAGCATGTGTTTTAAGCTGCTATGAACCCTTTCCCTCCCTTATGTTCAAGAATTTCAATCCATTTCATGGGGAAATAAAGGTTTTATCAAAATTAAGGTTTTGGAATGATTGGGATTGAACTCTCTTCATAAGTGTGTCAATCATGCTTTCTCATTCCATAATTCACCCTTATATCCACAAACTTCATTGTATCACACACTAATTACGGTTTCTCAAAAATCAAGGTTTCTTGAGTGCATTCGGTGCTGCATTGATTCCTTGCATTACACTCTCACCCTAATGTGGCGATTGAGTTTGGTGGTGTGTGGCAATATGGGAGATTGATCTTGTGGAAAGAATACTGTAAATCGTCACTTGGCATGAGTCATGCTAAGATTTGGACTGTAAGCTCCTATACATTACTCTCTTTACATTTCTAGCATTTCCATTGTGCAGTCTCAATTCAAATAAGCACTAGTATATCTAGCATGTGGAGAGGGTACCCTTGGCATTGGTTGAGAGGCCAAGGGGGAGCATGCTTGAACTCTCCTTGTCCTAAGTGCTTTTGGAAAAGTAGCACAAGGAGGGAGATTATGTACATGGTGATCAAGACATGGCCTCAACCCTTGCCATTGGATTCCAAACTTTGGTAAGGGGGTGAGAAAGCTTGGCTAGGAAACTGGCAAAGTAAAATCTCTTCATTGACTTGCTACATCGAATCAAATCAGCAATAGTTATATGTATACAAGTGGGAATGAATTGAAATGCAATTGACAAATCAATGGGGTTTCATAAGGAGGCATAGTTGGCATTATTGGGCACATTGATACTAGATATAGTGATTGAGATTGGCTCATAAATGCACTAAGGTCATGCCGAAACTTTTCCAAAGTCTAGTCAAAATGCCTTGGATGGATGCGATTTGGATGCATTATGATGCTTTAGATATGCCGGGATGCATACATGCAGTGGTTTGCAAGTTGGTTGCTTACATGTTAACAATTTGACATAATCTATAGTTTTTAGAAAAGTGTGATTCGATCTGGGAGATTTTGGACTAAACCTGAATTGAATATTAGGATTTATTCCACACCATTAAGGATTCCCATAGAGCCCTCAACTACCCCGTTTTGTTTTCAAGTTAATGAGCTATGCCCGTTTCTCTACCGCGTACCAGGTTTGGACAAAATTTGAGCCAAGTCTCAGATCATAAATTTGACTTCACCATTGCGTTCTCCACTAGGCAAATACCTTAACCACCAAGCTTTAACTCATTTGGAGCATTGGAGTACAAGCGGTGCACCAGGCTATCACTATTTGACTGTAGGAAAAAGTCAAAACAATGTCATTTAGAGGGTTGATGAAACCAAAATTAACATCATACCCCTTATCCTAACACCTTCCCATAGAGTCCTAGAACACCGAAATCTGACATCCTATCACAAAATTGCCAGAACAACCTATTATGGCTGCCGATATAAAGCCAAAAGGTAGACCTAGAAAGCTATCATTAGCAATGGTGGAGGATATGGAAGGGGAGGAATTGATGGAACACGACACTATGGACACAATGGAAGAGCTTGAAGAGCAAATTCTTTGGGAATCACTCTAAAAATTCCTCTTAATCCATGGGTCAAACTTCAAAGGGAGTTGAAGAGGATGCTAAGGTGGGTAGTGCCCATAAGAGCACCTCTATAAGTTCGCAAGCCATTTCAAATGACAATTGCTTGTGAGTAAACTTGATTTTAAGCCACTCATGGTAGATAGATTGGATATCATTAACCAAACCTTGACTTCAAAGTTTGAATCTATGACTACCAAGATGGAAGCTATTGAAGATCAATCAGTTGGGTCAATCCATGAATCAACACAATGAAGAAGCTATTGAGGATAGAATTGGTGGGATTCAAATCTATGCCTTAGATCTTACCAACCAACCTCCCGAGTTTTTCCTAGGGATAAACAATCTCTGAGAAAGTATTATAAATAAGCATATGCAATCTTGTTCACAAAATGTAAAAAAAGTGAACATTATCTTTTGCACCTCTTTAGTTTTCCTCAAATTTGGCGCTAATGCATGCTCTCTTTTTTTTTCATGGCAACAAGATGACGAAGCTGAAAGGAAATTCCTACTTAAGCAGTTGAAACCCTCTTCCTTCTCAAGAGAAGGAAAATATGTCGTTAAATATGCACAGAGGCATGTATAGAGTATGCAGGGTGACCTTCTTGATTAGGACAGGCAAAGTTTCGAGGTGTGGACTTGCAAAAAAAAAAAAACATCTTTCTCCCCCTCACTTATAAATGGAAGATTGGTGGAGATGGAGACTTGGAGCAACCATGAAGTAACATGGTGGCTAAATAAGCATTGGGAGACTTAGCAGGTTGTAGAAGGCACAGCCGAGAGGATAACGAAGATAAATCTGTGTGAATGGGATCTGCTAGCCATTGTCACCTATTAATGGAGGCATTTGCAAACCCTAAACCAACTCTCTGTTAGCATTAAGCATTTGGGAGGGAAATTATACTATGGATCTTCGCAAGAGAAGGGTGAACGGTTGATGCTAACAAGAGATTGAAGCTCAAAAACGACCGTCGGCTTTGGTGTTTTCTCCAACCCTAATCACGATTTTTCTTTTTGCATTAACCATTTCATCATACCTTCTTGAGCTTGAATTTTGCTTATCTCATGCTTTCTTACAAGATTTGAGAAATTTCTGGAGATCTAGGATTTCTCACCAAATTAGGGTTTTTGGGAGAGTTTTGCCAAAATTGATTCCATAATCTTCTTCCTTATGCTTCCTCCTACTCACTCATGCATTGGTTAACTCGCAAACCATGGGATTAGGGTTTCTTGACCTTTTTTTTTCCAATTTGGGGGGTTTTTCCAAAATTAGGGTTTGCTCTTACAATTTCATAAGATTGGCATTGTTTTGCCCCTTGTGTAGTGTTCTCTTGTCTTACGTGCTCTCTTGAAGATCGTTTCTACCATGTGTGGGTGGAACAATAGAGAGCAGATGGAAGGGAACATGGGCACTTCAAAGAGTAGTGACAAGCACAACATACCCTGTGTAGTGTTCTCTTGTCCTACGTGCTCTCTTGAAGATTGTTTCTACCATGTGTGGGTAGAACCATAGAGAGAAGATGGAAGGGAACATGAGCACTTGAGAGGGTAGTGTGAGTTGGTGGCCGAAATGCCTACAAACTATTGGTGGCCGAAATGCCTATAAACTATGTGTAGCAGAAATGCTTATGGAACACGAGGCTATCTATGCCTACGCGAGTGATTGTTTTATCTTGTTACTTGAGCCCACCTCTCATCCAAAGTGTGTGGTCAGAGTACCAACACGGAGTGCAAGTGGACTACCTGGTTGGCAAGGGACTTATGTGTACGCCAAGGGTCATGTGGATTGGCATTAATTTGGGATTTCTTACCAAAATTAGAGTCTCCACCTAAAATTTTTGAGGTCCAAGGTGTAACTTCTTTTCCCCACGTTCTCCTCTATCCATACATGCCACCCTTGCTACATTCTTGAAGGGAAATTAGGGTTTCTTGGAAACTTTGTTGTTTTTGGAAAATTTTTGAAAATCAGGGTTTATGGCATTCATTTTCTAAAATTTATCATTGCCAATATATTGCCTTCTACACTATCTCAATACCCCATTCTACTAGCGCATAAGCAAACTTTGAAGATCTTGAAACTTTGTTTCTTCATAAAGCATGTGTTTTAAGCTGCTATGAACCCTTTCCCTCCCTTATGTTCAAGAATTTCAATCCATTTCATGGGGAAATAAAGGTTTTATCAAAATTAAGGTTTTGGAATGATTGGGATTGAACTCTCTTCATAAGTGTGTCAATCATGCTTTCTCATTCCATAATTCACCCTTATATCCACAAACTTCATTGTATCACACACTAATTACGGTTTCTCAAAAATCAAGGTTTCTTGAGTGCATTCGGTGCTGCATTGATTCCTTGCATTACACTCTCACCCTAATGTGGCGATTGAGTTTGGTGGTGTGTGGCAATATGGGAGATTGATCTTGTGGAAAGAATACTGTAAATCGTCACTTGGCATGAGTCATGCTAAGATTTGGACTGTAAGCTCCTATACATTACTCTCTTTACATTTCTAGCATTTCCATTGTGCAGTCTCAATTCAAATAAGCACTAGTATATCTAGCATGTGGAGAGGGTACCCTTGGCATTGGTTGAGAGGCCAAGGGGGAGCATGCTTGAACTCTCCTTGTCCTAAGTGCTTTTGGAAAAGTAGCACAAGGAGGGAGATTATGTACATGGTGATCAAGACATGGCCTCAACCCTTGCCATTGGATTCCAAACTTTGGTAAGGGGGTGAGAAAGCTTGGCTAGGAAACTGGCAAAGTAAAATCTCTTCATTGACTTGCTACATCGAATCAAATCAGCAATAGTTATATGTATACAAGTGGGAATGAATTGAAATGCAATTGACAAATCAATGGGGTTTCATAAGGAGGCATAGTTGGCATTATTGGGCACATTGATACTAGATATAGTGATTGAGATTGGCTCATAAATGCACTAAGGTCATGCCGAAACTTTTCCAAAGTCTAGTCAAAATGCCTTGGATGGATGCGATTTGGATGCATTATGATGCTTTAGATATGCCGGGATGCATACATGCAGTGGTTTGCAAGTTGGTTGCTTACATGTTAACAATTTGACATAATCTATAGTTTTTAGAAAAGTGTGATTCGATCTGGGAGATTTTGGACTAAACCTGAATTGAATATTAGGATTTATTCCACACCATTAAGGATTCCCATAGAGCCCTCAACTACCCCGTTTTGTTTTCAAGTTAATGAGCTATGCCCGTTTCTCTACCGCGTACCAGGTTTGGACAAAATTTGAGCCAAGTCTCAGATCATAAATTTGACTTCACCATTGCGTTCTCCACTAGGCAAATACCTTAACCACCAAGCTTTAACTCATTTGGAGCATTGGAGTACAAGCGGTGCACCAGGCTATCACTATTTGACTGTAGGAAAAAGTCAAAACAATGTCATTTAGAGGGTTGATGAAACCAAAATTAACATCATACCCCTTATCCTAACACCTTCCCATAGAGTCCTAGAACACCGAAATCTGACATCCTATCACAAAATTGCCAGAACAACCTATTATGGCTGCCGATATAAAGCCAAAAGGTAGACCTAGAAAGCTATCATTAGCAATGGTGGAGGATATGGAAGGGGAGGAATTGATGGAACACGACACTATGGACACAATGGAAGAGCTTGAAGAGCAAATTCTTTGGGAATCACTCTAAAAATTCCTCTTAATCCATGGGTCAAACTTCAAAGGGAGTTGAAGAGGATGCTAAGGTGGGTAGTGCCCATAAGAGCACCTCTATAAGTTCGCAAGCCATTTCAAATGACAATTGCTTGTGAGTAAACTTGATTTTAAGCCACTCATGGTAGATAGATTGGATATCATTAACCAAACCTTGACTTCAAAGTTTGAATCTATGACTACCAAGATGGAAGCTATTGAAGATCAATCAGTTGGGTCAATCCATGAATCAACACAATGAAGAAGCTATTGAGGATAGAATTGGTGGGATTCAAATCTATGCCTTAGATCTTACCAACCAACCTCCCGAGTTTTTCCTAGGGATAAACAATCTCTGAGAAAGTATTATAAATAAGCATATGCAATCTTGTTCACAAAATGTAAAAAAAGTGAACATTATCTTTTGCACCTCTTTAGTTTTCCTCAAATTTGGCGCTAATGCATGCTCTCTTTTTTTTTTCATGGCAACAAGATGACGAAGCTGAAAGGAAATTCCTACTTAAGCAGTTGAAACCCTCTTCCTTCTCAAGAGAAGGAAAATATGTCGTTAAATATGCACAGAGGCATGTATAGAGTATGCAGGGTGACCTTCTTGATTAGGACAGGCAAAGTTTCGAGGTGTGGACTTGCAAAAAAAAAAAAACATCTTTCTCCCCCTCACTTATAAATGGAAGATTGGTGGAGATGGAGACTTGGAGCAACCATGAAGTAACATGGTGGCTAAATAAGCATTGGGAGACTTAGCAGGTTGTAGAAGGCACAACCGAGAGGATAACGAAGATAAATCTGTGTGAATGGGATCTGCTAGCCATTGTCACCTATTAATGGAGGCATTTGCAAACCCTAAACCAACTCTCTGTTAGCATTAAGCATTTGGGAGGGAAATTATACTATGGATCTTCGCAAGAGAAGGGTGAACGGTTGATGCTAACAAGAGATTGAAGCTCAAAAACGACCGTCGGCTTTGGTGTTTTCTCCAACCCTAATCACGATTTTTCTTTTTGCATTAACCATTTCATCATACCTTCTTGAGCTTGAATTTTGCTTATCTCATGCTTTCTTACAAGATTTGAGAAATTTCTGGAGATCTAGGATTTCTCACCAAATTAGGGTTTTTGGGAGAGTTTTGCCAAAATTGATTCCATAATCTTCTTCCTTATGCTTCCTCCTACTCACTCATGCATTGGTTAACTCTCAAACCATGGGATTAGGGTTTCTTGACCTTTTTTTCCAATTTGGGGGGTTTTTCCAAAATTAGGGTTTGCTCTTACAATTTCATAAGATTGGCATTGTTTTGCCCCTTGTGTAGTGTTCTCTTGTCTTACGTGCTCTCTTGAAGATCGTTTCTACCATGTGTGGGTGGAACAATAGAGAGCAGATGGAAGGGAACATGGGCACTTCAAAGAGTAGTGACAAGCACAACATACCCTGTGTAGTGTTCTCTTGTCCTACGTGCTCTCTTGAAGATTGTTTCTACCATGTGTGGGTAGAACCATAGAGAGAAGATGGAAGGGAACATGAGCACTTGAGAGGGTAGTGTGAGTTGGTGGCCGAAATGCCTACAAACTATTGGTGGCCGAAATGCCTATAAACTATGTGTAGCAGAAATGCTTATGGAACACGAGGCTATCTATGCCTACGCGAGTGATTGTTTTATCTTGTTACTTGAGCCCACCTCTCATCCAAAGTGTGTGGTCAGAGTACCAACACGGAGTGCAAGTGGACTACCTGGTTGGCAAGGGACTTATGTGTACGCCAAGGGTCATGTGGATTGGCATTAATTTGGGATTTCTTACCAAAATTAGAGTCTCCACCTAAAATTTTTGAGGTCCAAGGTGTAACTTCTTTTCCCCACGTTCTCCTCTATCCATACATGCCACCCTTGCTACATTCTTGAAGGGAAATTAGGGTTTCTTGGAAACTTTGTTGTTTTTGGGAAATTTTTGAAAATCAGGGTTTATGGCTCATTGCCAATATATTGCCTTCTACACTATCTCAATACCCCATTCTACTAGCGCATAAGCAAACTTTGAAGATCTTGAAACTTTGTTTCTTCATAAAGCATGTGTTTTAAGCTGCTATGAACCCTTTCCCTCCCTTATGTTCAAGAATTTCAATCCATTTCATGGGGAAATAAAGGTTTTATCAAAATTAAGGTTTTGGAATGATTGGGATTGAACTCTCTTCATAAGTGTGTCAATCATGCTTTCTCATACCATAATTCACCCTTATATCCACAAACTTCATTGTATCACACACTAATTACGGTTTCTCAAAAATCAAGGTTTCTTGAGTGCATTCGGTGCTGCATTGATTCCTTGCATTACACTCTCACCCTAATGTGGCGATTGAGTTTGGTGGTGTGTGGCAATATGGGAGATTGATCTTGTGGAAAGAATACTGTAAATCGTCACTTGGCATGAGTCATGCTAAGATTTGGACTGTAAGCTCCTATACATTACTCTCTTTACATTTCTAGCATTTCCATTGTGCAGTCTCAATTCAAATAAGCACTAGTATATCTAGCATGTGGAGAGGGTACCCTTGGCATTGGTTGAGAGGCCAAGGGGGAGCATGCTTGAACTCTCCTTGTCCTAAGTGCTTTTGGAAAAGTAGCACAAGGAGGGAGATTATGTACATGGTGATCAAGACATGGCCTCAACCCTTGCCATTGGATTCCAAACTTTGGTAAGGGGGTGAGAAAGCTTGGCTAGGAAACTGGCAAAGTAAAATCTCTTCATTGACTTGCTACATCGAATCAAATCAGCAATAGTTATATGTATACAAGTGGGAATGAATTGAAATGCAATTGACAAATCAATGGGGTTTCATAAGGAGGCATAGTTGGCATTATTGGGCACATTGATACTAGATATAGTGATTGAGATTGGCTCATAAATGCACTAAGGTCATGCCGAAACTTTTCCAAAGTCTAGTCAAAATGCCTTGGATGGATGCGATTTGGATGCATTATGATGCTTTAGATATGCCGGGATGCATACATGCAGTGGTTTGCAAGTTGGTTGCTTACATGTTAACAATTTGACATAATCTATAGTTTTTAGAAAAGTGTGATTCGATCTGGGAGATTTTGGACTAAACCTGAATTGAATATTAGGATTTATTCCACACCATTAAGGATTCCCATAGAGCCCTCAACTACCCCGTTTTGTTTTCAAGTTAATGAGCTATGCCCGTTTCTCTACCGCGTACCAGGTTTGGACAAAATTTGAGCCAAGTCTCAGATCATAAATTTGACTTCACCATTGCGTTCTCCACTAGGCAAATACCTTAACCACCAAGCTTTAACTCATTTGGAGCATTGGAGTACAAGCGGTGCACCAGGCTATCACTATTTGACTGTAGGAAAAAGTCAAAACAATGTCATTTAGAGGGTTGATGAAACCAAAATTAACATCATACCCCTTATCCTAACACCTTCCCATAGAGTCCTAGAACACCGAAATCTGACATCCTATCACAAAATTGCCAGAACAACCTATTATGGCTGCCGATATAAAGCCAAAAGGTAGACCTAGAAAGCTATCATTAGCAATGGTGGAGGATATGGAAGGGGAGGAATTGATGGAACACGACACTATGGACACAATGGAAGAGCTTGAAGAGCAAATTCTTTGGGAATCACTCTAAAAATTCCTCTTAATCCATGGGTCAAACTTCAAAGGGAGTTGAAGAGGATGCTAAGGTGGGTAGTGCCCATAAGAGCACCTCTATAAGTTCGCAAGCCATTTCAAATGACAATTGCTTGTGAGTAAACTTGATTTTAAGCCACTCATGGTAGATAGATTGGATATCATTAACCAAACCTTGACTTCAAAGTTTGAATCTATGACTACCAAGATGGAAGCTATTGAAGATCAATCAGTTGGGTCAATCCATGAATCAACACAATGAAGAAGCTATTGAGGATAGAATTGGTGGGATTCAAATCTATGCCTTAGATCTTACCAACCAACCTCCCGAGTTTTTCCTAGGGATAAACAATCTCTGAGAAAGTATTATAAATAAGCATATGCAATCTTGTTCACAAAATGTAAAAAAAGTGAACATTATCTTTTGCACCTCTTTAGTTTTCCTCAAATTTGGCGCTAATGCATGCTCTCTTTTTTTTTCATGGCAACAAGATGACGAAGCTGAAAGGAAATTCCTACTTAAGCAGTTGAAACCCTCTTCCTTCTCAAGAGAAGGAAAATATGTCGTTAAATATGCACAGAGGCATGTATAGAGTATGCAGGGTGACCTTCTTGATTAGGACAGGCAAAGTTTCGAGGTGTGGACTTGCAAAAAAAAAAAAACATCTTTCTCCCCCTCACTTATAAATGGAAGATTGGTGGAGATGGAGACTTGGAGCAACCATGAAGTAACATGGTGGCTAAATAAGCATTGGGAGACTTAGCAGGTTGTAGAAGGCACAGCCGAGAGGATAACGAAGATAAATCTGTGTGAATGGGATCTGCTAGCCATTGTCACCTATTAATGGAGGCATTTGCAAACCCTAAACCAACTCTCTGTTAGCATTAAGCATTTGGGAGGGAAATTATACTATGGATCTTCGCAAGAGAAGGGTGAACGGTTGATGCTAACAAGAGATTGAAGCTCAAAAACGACCGTCGGCTTTGGTGTTTTCTCCAACCCTAATCACGATTTTTCTTTTTGCATTAACCATTTCATCATACCTTCTTGAGCTTGAATTTTGCTTATCTCATGCTTTCTTACAAGATTTGAGAAATTTCTGGAGATCTAGGATTTCTCACCAAATTAGGGTTTTTGGGAGAGTTTTGCCAAAATTGATTCCATAATCTTCTTCCTTATGCTTCCTCCTACTCACTCATGCATTGGTTAACTCGCAAACCATGGGATTAGGGTTTCTTGACCTTTTTTTTTCCAATTTGGGGGGTTTTTCCAAAATTAGGGTTTGCTCTTACAATTTCATAAGATTGGCATTGTTTTGCCCCTTGTGTAGTGTTCTCTTGTCTTACGTGCTCTCTTGAAGATCGTTTCTACCATGTGTGGGTGGAACAATAGAGAGCAGATGGAAGGGAACATGGGCACTTCAAAGAGTAGTGACAAGCACAACATACCCTGTGTAGTGTTCTCTTGTCCTACGTGCTCTCTTGAAGATTGTTTCTACCATGTGTGGGTAGAACCATAGAGAGAAGATGGAAGGGAACATGAGCACTTGAGAGGGTAGTGTGAGTTGGTGGCCGAAATGCCTACAAACTATTGGTGGCCGAAATGCCTATAAACTATGTGTAGCAGAAATGCTTATGGAACACGAGGCTATCTATGCCTACGCGAGTGATTGTTTTATCTTGTTACTTGAGCCCACCTCTCATCCAAAGTGTGTGGTCAGAGTACCAACACGGAGTGCAAGTGGACTACCTGGTTGGCAAGGGACTTATGTGTACGCCAAGGGTCATGTGGATTGGCATTAATTTGGGATTTCTTACCAAAATTAGAGTCTCCACCTAAAATTTTTGAGGTCCAAGGTGTAACTTCTTTTCCCCACGTTCTCCTCTATCCATACATGCCACCCTTGCTACATTCTTGAAGGGAAATTAGGGTTTCTTGGAAACTTTGTTGTTTTTGGAAAATGTTTGAAAATCAGGGTTTATGGCATTCATTTTCTAAAATTTATCATTGCCAATATATTGCCTTCTACACTATCTCAATACCCCATTCTACTAGCGCATAAGCAAACTTTGAAGATCTTGAAACTTTGTTTCTTCATAAAGCATGTGTTTTAAGCTGCTATGAACCCTTTCCCTCCCTTATGTTCAAGAATTTCAATCCATTTCATGGGGAAATAAAGGTTTTATCAAAATTAAGGTTTTGGAATGATTGGGATTGAACTCTCTTCATAAGTGTGTCAATCATGCTTTCTCATTCCATAATTCACCCTTATATCCACAAACTTCATTGTATCACACACTAATTACGGTTTCTCAAAAATCAAGGTTTCTTGAGTGCATTCGGTGCTGCATTGATTCCTTGCATTACACTCTCACCCTAATGTGGCGATTGAGTTTGGTGGTGTGTGGCAATATGGGAGATTGATCTTGTGGAAAGAATACTGTAAATCGTCACTTGGCATGAGTCATGCTAAGATTTGGACTGTAAGCTCCTATACATTACTCTCTTTACATTTCTAGCATTTCCATTGTGCAGTCTCAATTCAAATAAGCACTAGTATATCTAGCATGTGGAGAGGGTACCCTTGGCATTGGTTGAGAGGCCAAGGGGGAGCATGCTTGAACTCTCCTTGTCCTAAGTGCTTTTGGAAAAGTAGCACAAGGAGGGAGATTATGTACATGGTGATCAAGACATGGCCTCAACCCTTGCCATTGGATTCCAAACTTTGGTAAGGGGGTGAGAAAGCTTGGCTAGGAAACTGGCAAAGTAAAATCTCTTCATTGACTTGCTACATCGAATCAAATCAGCAATAGTTATATGTATACAAGTGGGAATGAATTGAAATGCAATTGACAAATCAATGGGGTTTCATAAGGAGGCATAGTTGGCATTATTGGACACATTGATACTAGATATAGTGATTGACTAAGGTCATGCCGAAACTTTTCCAAAGTCTAGTCAAAATGCCTTGGATGGATGCGAGTTGGATGCATTATGATGCTTTAGATATGCTGGGATGCATACATGCAGTGGTTTGCAAGTTGGTTGCTTACATGTTAACAATTTGACATAATCTATAGTTTTTAGAAAAGTGTGATTCGATCTGGGAGATTTTGGACTAAACCTGAATTGAATATTAGGATTTATTCCACACCATTAAGGATTCCCATAGAGCCCTCAACTACCCCGTTTTGTTTTCAAGTTAATGAGCTATGCCCGTTTCTCTACCGCGTACCAGGTTTGGACAAAATTTGAGCCAAGTCTCAGATCATAAATTTGACTTCACCATTGCGTTCTCCACTAGGCAAATACCTTAACCACCAAGCTTTAACTCATTTGGAGCATTGGAGTACAAGCGGTGCACCAGGCTATCACTATTTGACTGTAGGAAAAAGTCAAAACAATGTCATTTAGAGGGTTGATGAAACCAAAATTAACATCATACCCCTTATCCTAACACCTTCCCATAGAGTCCTAAAACACCGAAATCTGACATCCTATCACAAAATTGCCAGAACAACCTATTATGGCTGCCGATATAAAGCCAAAAGGTAGACCTAGAAAGCTATTATTAGCAATGGTGGAGGATATGGAAGGGGAGGAATTGATGGAACACGACACTATGGACACAATGGAAGAGCTTGAAGAGCAAATTCTTTGGGAATCACTCTAAAAATTCCTCTTAATCCATGGGTCAAACTTCAAAGGGAGTTGAAGAGGATGCTAAGGTGGGTAGTGCCCATAAGAGCACCTCTATAAGTTCGCAAGCCATTTCAAATGACAATTGCTTGTGAGTAAACTTGATTTTAAGCCACTCATGGTAGATAGATTGGATATCATTAACCAAACCTTGACTTCAAAGTTTGAATCTATGACTACCAAGATGGAAGCTATTGAAGATCAATCAGTTGGGTCAATCCATGAATCAACACAATGAAGAAGCTATTGAGGATAGAATTGGTGGGATTCAAATCTATGCCTTAGATCTTACCAACCAACCTCCCGAGTTTTTCCTAGGGATAAACAATCTCTGAGAAAGTATTATAAATAAGCATATGCAATCTTGTTCACAAAATGTAAAAAAAGTGAACATTATCTTTTGCACCTCTTTAGTTTTCCTCAAATTTGGCGCTAATGCATGCTCTCTTTTTTTTTTCATGGCAACAAGATGACGAAGCTGAAAGGAAATTCCTACTTAAGCAGTTGAAACCCTCTTCCTTCTCAAGAGAAGGAAAATATGTCGTTAAATATGCACAGAGGCATGTATAGAGTATGCAGGGTGACCTTCTTGATTAGGACAGGCAAAGTTTCGAGGTGTGGACTTGCAAAAAAAAAAAAACATCTTTCTCCCCCTCACTTATAAATGGAAGATTGGTGGAGATGGAGACTTGGAGCAACCATGAAGTAACATGGTGGCTAAATAAGCATTGGGAGACTTAGCAGGTTGTAGAAGGCACAACCGAGAGGATAACGAAGATAAATCTGTGTGAATGGGATCTGCTAGCCATTGTCACCTATTAATGGAGGCATTTGCAAACCCTAAACCAACTCTCTGTTAGCATTAAGCATTTGGGAGGGAAATTATACTATGGATCTTCGCAAGAGAAGGGTGAACGGTTGATGCTAACAAGAGATTGAAGCTCAAAAACGACCGTCGGCTTTGGTGTTTTCTCCAACCCTAATCACGATTTTTCTTTTTGCATTAACCATTTCATCATACCTTCTTGAGCTTGAATTTTGCTTATCTCATGCTTTCTTACAAGATTTGAGAAATTTCTGGAGATCTAGGATTTCTCACCAAATTAGGGTTTTTGGGAGAGTTTTGCCAAAATTGATTCCATAATCTTCTTCCTTATGCTTCCTCCTACTCACTCATGCATTGGTTAACTCTCAAACCATGGGATTAGGGTTTCTTGACCTTTTTTTCCAATTTGGGGGGTTTTTCCAAAATTAGGGTTTGCTCTTACAATTTCATAAGATTGGCATTGTTTTGCCCCTTGTGTAGTGTTCTCTTGTCTTACGTGCTCTCTTGAAGATCGTTTCTACCATGTGTGGGTGGAACAATAGAGAGCAGATGGAAGGGAACATGGGCACTTCAAAGAGTAGTGACAAGCACAACATACCCTGTGTAGTGTTCTCTTGTCCTACGTGCTCTCTTGAAGATTGTTTCTACCATGTGTGGGTAGAACCATAGAGAGAAGATGGAAGGGAACATGAGCACTTGAGAGGGTAGTGTGAGTTGGTGGCCGAAATGCCTACAAACTATTGGTGGCCGAAATGCCTATAAACTATGTGTAGCAGAAATGCTTATGGAACACGAGGCTATCTATGCCTACGCGAGTGATTGTTTTATCTTGTTACTTGAGCCCACCTCTCATCCAAAGTGTGTGGTCAGAGTACCAACACGGAGTGCAAGTGGACTACCTGGTTGGCAAGGGACTTATGTGTACGCCAAGGGTCATGTGGATTGGCATTAATTTGGGATTTCTTACCAAAATTAGAGTCTCCACCTAAAATTTTTGAGGTCCAAGGTGTAACTTCTTTTCCCCACGTTCTCCTCTATCCATACATGCCACCCTTACTACATTCTTGAAGGGAAATTAGGGTTTCTTGGAAACTTTGTTGTTTTTGGGAAATTTTTGAAAATCAGGGTTTATGGCTCATTGCCAATATATTGCCTTCTACACTATCTCAATACCCCATTCTACTAGCGCATAAGCAAACTTTGAAGATCTTGAAACTTTGTTTCTTCATAAAGCATGTGTTTTAAGCTGCTATGAACCCTTTCCCTCCCTTATGTTCAAGAATTTCAATCCATTTCATGGGGAAATAAAGGTTTTATCAAAATTAAGGTTTTGGAATGATTGGGATTGAACTCTCTTCATAAGTGTGTCAATCATGCTTTCTCATTCCATAATTCACCCTTATATCCACAAACTTCATTGTATCACACACTAATTACGGTTTCTCAAAAATCAAGGTTTCTTGAGTGCATTCGGTGCTGCATTGATTCCTTGCATTACACTCTCACCCTAATGTGGCGATTGAGTTTGGTGGTGTGTGGCAATATGGGAGATTGATCTTGTGGAAAGAATACTGTAAATCGTCACTTGGCATGAGTCATGCTAAGATTTGGACTGTAAGCTCCTATACATTACTCTCTTTACATTTCTAGCATTTCCATTGTGCAGTCTCAATTCAAATAAGCACTAGTATATCTAGCATGTGGAGAGGGTACCCTTGGCATTGGTTGAGAGGCCAAGGGGGAGCATGCTTGAACTCTCCTTGTCCTAAGTGCTTTTGGAAAAGTAGCACAAGGAGGGAGATCATGTACATGGTGATCAAGACATGGCCTCAACCCTTGCCATTGGATTCCAAACTTTGGTAAGGGGGTGAGAAAGCTTGGCTAGGAAACTGGCAAAGTAAAATCTCTTCATTGACTTGCTACATCGAATCAAATCAGCAATAGTTATATGTATACAAGTGGGAATGAATTGAAATGCAATTGACAAATCAATGGGGTTTCATAAGGAGGCATAGTTGGCATTATTGGGCACATTGATACTAGATATAGTGATTGAGATTGGCTCATAAATGCACTAAGGTCATGCCGAAACTTTTCCAAAGTCTAGTCAAAATGCCTTGGATGGATGCGATTTGGATGCATTATGATGCTTTAGATATGCCGGGATGCATACATGCAGTGGTTTGCAAGTTGGTTGCTTACATGTTAACAATTTGACATAATCTATAGTTTTTAGAAAAGTGTGATTCGATCTGGGAGATTTTGGACTAAACCTGAATTGAATATTAGGATTTATTCCACACCATTAAGGATTCCCATAGAGCCCTCAACTACCCCGTTTTGTTTTCAAGTTAATGAGCTATGCCCGTTTCTCTACCGCGTACCAGGTTTGGACAAAATTTGAGCCAAGTCTCAGATCATAAATTTGACTTCACCATTGCGTTCTCCACTAGGCAAATACCTTAACCACCAAGCTTTAACTCATTTGGAGCATTGGAGTACAAGCGGTGCACCAGGCTATCACTATTTGACTGTAGGAAAAAGTCAAAACAATGTCATTTAGAGGGTTGATGAAACCAAAATTAACATCATACCCCTTATCCTAACACCTTCCCATAGAGTCCTAGAACACCGAAATCTGACATCCTATCACAAAATTGCCAGAACAACCTATTATGGCTGCCGATATAAAGCCAAAAGGTAGACCTAGAAAGCTATCATTAGCAATGGTGGAGGATATGGAAGGGGAGGAATTGATGGAACACGACACTATGGACACAATGGAAGAGCTTGAAGAGCAAATTCTTTGGGAATCACTCCAAAAATTCCTCTTAATCCATGGGTCAAACTTCAAAGGGAGTTGAAGAGGATGCTAAGGTGGGTAGTGCCCATAAGAGCACCTCTATAAGTTCGCAAGCCATTTCAAATGACAATTGCTTGTGAGTAAACTTGATTTTAAGCCACTCATGGTAGATAGATTGGATATCATTAACCAAACCTTGACTTCAAAGTTTGAATCTATGACTACCAAGATGGAAGCTATTGAAGATCAATCAGTTGGGTCAATCCATGAATCAACACAATGAAGAAGCTATTGAGGATTGAATTGGTGGGATTCAAATCTATGCCTTAGATCTTACCAACCAACCTCCCGAGTTTTTCCTAGGGATAAACAATCTCTGAGAAAGTATTATAAATAAGCATATGCAATCTTGTTCACAAAATGTAAAAAAAGTGAACATTATCTTTTGCACCTCTTTAGTTTTCCTCAAATTTGGCGCTAATGCATGCTCTCTTTTTTTTTTCATGGCAACAAGATGACGAAGCTGAAAGGAAATTCCTACTTAAGCAGTTGAAACCCTCTTCCTTCTCAAGAGAAGGAAAATATGTCGTTAAATATGCACAGAGGCATGTATAGAGTATGCAGGGTGACCTTCTTGATTAGGACAGGCAAAGTTTCGAGGTGTGGACTTGCAAAAAAAAAAAAACATCTTTCTCCCCCTCACTTATAAATGGAAGATTGGTGGAGATGGAGACTTGGAGCAACCATGAAGTAACATGGTGGCTAAATAAGCATTGGGAGACTTAGCAGGTTGTAGAAGGCACAACCGAGAGGATAACGAAGATAAATCTGTGTGAATGGGATCTGCTAGCCATTGTCACCTATTAATGGAGGCATTTGCAAACCCTAAACCAACTCTCTGTTAGCATTAAGCATTTGGGAGGGAAATTATACTATGGATCTTCGCAAGAGAAGGGTGAACGGTTGATGCTAACAAGAGATTGAAGCTCAAAAACGACCGTCGGCTTTGGTGTTTTCTCCAACCCTAATCACGATTTTTCTTTTTGCATTAACCATTTCATCATACCTTCTTGAGCTTGAATTTTGCTTATCTCATGCTTTCTTACAAGATTTGAGAAATTTCTGGAGATCTAGGATTTCTCACCAAATTAGGGTTTTTGGGAGAGTTTTGCCAAAATTGATTCCATAATCTTCTTCCTTATGCTTCCTCCTACTCACTCATGCATTGGTTAACTCTCAAACCATGGGATTAGGGTTTCTTGACCTTTTTTTCCAATTTGGGGGGTTTTTCCAAAATTAGGGTTTGCTCTTACAATTTCATAAGATTGGCATTGTTTTGCCCCTTGTGTAGTGTTCTCTTGTCTTACGTGCTCTCTTGAAGATCGTTTCTACCATGTGTGGGTGGAACAATAGAGAGCAGATGGAAGGGAACATGGGCACTT
Organism: Cibotium barometz; assembly: GCF_041138505.1. Taxonomy (NCBI): domain Eukaryota; kingdom Viridiplantae; phylum Streptophyta; class Polypodiopsida; order Cyatheales; family Cibotiaceae; genus Cibotium; species Cibotium barometz. The sequence goes on along the minus strand of NC_141097.1, from coordinate 36,645,643 downwards.
CAAAGAGTAGTGACAAGCACAACATACCCTGTGTAGTGTTCTCTTGTCCTACGTGCTCTCTTGAAGATTGTTTCTACCATGTGTGGGTAGAACCATAGAGAGAAGATGGAAGGGAACATGAGCACTTGAGAGGGTAGTGTGAGTTGGTGGCCGAAATGCCTACAAACTATTGGTGGCCGAAATGCCTATAAACTATGTGTAGCAGAAATGCTTATGGAACACGAGGCTATCTATGCCTACGCGAGTGATTGTTTTATCTTGTTACTTGAGCCCACCTCTCATCCAAAGTGTGTGGTCAGAGTACCAACACGGAGTGCAAGTGGACTACCTGGTTGGCAAGGGACTTATGTGTACGCCAAGGGTCATGTGGATTGGCATTAATTTGGGATTTCTTACCAAAATTAGAGTCTCCACCTAAAATTTTTGAGGTCCAAGGTGTAACTTCTTTTCCCCACGTTCTCCTCTATCCATACATGCCACCCTTGCTACATTCTTGAAGGGAAATTAGGGTTTCTTGGAAACTTTGTTGTTTTTGGAAAATTTTTGAAAATCAGGGTTTATGGCATTCATTTTCTAAAATTTATCATTGCCAATATATTGCCTTCTACACTATCTCAATACCCCATTCTACTAGCGCATAAGCAAACTTTGAAGATCTTGAAACTTTGTTTCTTCATAAAGCATGTGTTTTAAGCTGCTATGAACCCTTTCCCTCCCTTATGTTCAAGAATTTCAATCCATTTCATGGGGAAATAAAGGTTTTATCAAAATTAAGGTTTTGGAATGATTGGGTTGAACTCTCTTCATAAGTGTGTCAATCATGCTTTCTCATTCCATAATTCATCCTTATATCCACAAACTTCATTGTATCACACACTAATTACGGTTTCTCAAAAATCAAGGTTTCTTGAGTGCATTCGGTGCTGCATTGATTCCTTGCATTACACTCTCACCCTAATGTGGCGATTGAGTTTGGTGGTGTGTGGCAATATGGGAGATTGATCTTGTGGAAAGAATACTGTAAATCGTCACTTGGCATGAGCCATGCTAAGATTTGGACTGTAAGCTCCTATACATTACTCTCTTTACATTTCTAGCATTTCCATTGTGCAGTCTCAATTCAAATAAGCACTAGTATATCTAGCATGTGGAGAGGGTACCCTTGGCATTGGTTGAGAGGCCAAGGGGGAGCATGCTTGAACTCTCCTTGTCCTAAGTGCTTTTGGAAAAGTAGCACAAGGAGGGAGATCATGTACATGGTGATCAAGACATGGCCTCAACCCTTGCCATTGGATTCCAAACTTTGGTAAGGGGGTGAGAAAGCTTGGCTAGGAAACTGGCAAAGTAAAATCTCTTCATTGACTTGCTACATCGAATCAAATCAGCAATAGTTATATGTATACAAGTGGGAATGAATTGAAATGCAATTGACAAATCAATGGGGTTTCATAAGGAGGCATAGTTGGCATTATTGGGCACATTGATACTAGATATAGTGATTGAGATTGGCTCATAAATGCACTAAGGTCATGCCGAAACTTTTCCAAAGTCTAGTCAAAATGCCTTGGATGTGGATGCGATTTGGATGCATTATGATGCTTTAGATATGCCGGGATGCATACATGCAGTGGTTTGCAAGTTGGTTGCTTACATGTTAACAATTTGACATAATCTATAGTTTTTAGAAAAGTGTGATTCGATCTGGGAGATTTTGGACTAAACCTGAATTGAATATTAGGATTTATTCCACACCATTAAGGATTCCCATAGAGCCCTCAACTACCCCGTTTTGTTTTCAAGTTAATGAGCTATGCCCGTTTCTCTACCGCGTACCAGGTTTGGACAAAATTTGAGCCAAGTCTCAGATCATAAATTTGACTTCACCATTGCGTTCTCCACTAGGCAAATACCTTAACCACCAAGCTTTAACTCATTTGGAGCATTGGAGTACAAGCGGTGCACCAGGCTATCACTATTTGACTGTAGGAAAAAGTCAAAACAATGTCATTTAGAGGGTTGATGAAACCAAAATTAACATCATACCCCTTATCCTAACACCTTCCCATAGAGTCCTAGAACACCGAAATCTGACATCCTATCACAAAATTGCCAGAACAACCTATTATGGCTGCCGATATAAAGCCAAAAGGTAGACCTAGAAAGCTATCATTAGCAATGGTGGAGGATATGGAAGGGGAGGAATTGATGGAACACGACACTATGGACACAATGGAAGAGCTTGAAGAGCAAATTCTTTGGGAATCACTCCAAAAATTCCTCTTAATCCATGGGTCAAACTTCAAAGGGAGTTGAAGAGGATGCTAAGGTGGGTAGTGCCCATAAGAGCACCTCTATAAGTTCGCAAGCCATTTCAAATGACAATTGCTTGTGAGTAAACTTGATTTTAAGCCACTCATGGTAGATAGATTGGATATCATTAACCAAACCTTGACTTCAAAGTTTGAATCTATGACTACCAAGATGGAAGCTATTGAAGATCAATCAGTTGGGTCAATCCATGAATCAACACAATGAAGAAGCTATTGAGGATAGAATTGGTGGGATTCAAATCTATGCCTTAGATCTTACCAACCAACCTCCCGAGTTTTTCCTAGGGATAAACAATCTCTGAGAAAGTATTATAAATAAGCATATGCAATCTTGTTCACAAAATGTAAAAAAAGTGAACATTATCTTTTGCACCTCTTTAGTTTTCCTCAAATTTGGCGCTAATGCATGCTCTCTTTTTTTTTTCATGGCAACAAGATGACGAAGCTGAAAGGAAATTCCTACTTAAGCAGTTGAAACCCTCTTCCTTCTCAAGAGAAGGAAAATATGTCGTTAAATATGCACAGAGGCATGTATAGAGTATGCAGGGTGACCTTCTTGATTAGGACAGGCAAAGTTTCGAGGTGTGGACTTGCAAAAAAAAAAAAACATCTTTCTCCCCCTCACTTATAAATGGAAGATTGGTGGAGATGGAGACTTGGAGCAACCATGAAGTAACATGGTGGCTAAATAAGCATTGGGAGACTTAGCAGGTTGTAGAAGGCACAACCGAGAGGATAACGAAGATAAATCTGTGTGAATGGGATCTGCTAGCCATTGTCACCTATTAATGGAGGCATTTGCAAACCCTAAACCAACTCTCTGTTAGCATTAAGCATTTGGGAGGGAAATTATACTATGGATCTTCGCAAGAGAAGGGTGAACGGTTGATGCTAACAAGAGATTGAAGCTCAAAAACGACCGTCGGCTTTGGTGTTTTCTCCAACCCTAATCACGATTTTTCTTTTTGCATTAACCATTTCATCATACCTTCTTGAGCTTGAATTTTGCTTATCTCATGCTTTCTTACAAGATTTGAGAAATTTCTTGAGATCTAGGATTTCTCACCAAATTAGGGTTTTTGGGAGAGTTTTGCCAAAATTGATTCCATAATCTTCTTCCTTATGCTTCCTCCTACTCACTCATGCATTGGTTAACTCTCAAACCATGGGATTAGGGTTTCTTGACCTTTTTTTCCAATTTGGGGGGTTTTTCCAAAATTAGGGTTTGCTCTTACAATTTCATAAGATTGGCATTGTTTTGCCCCTTGTGTAGTGTTCTCTTGTCTTACGTGCTCTCTTGAAGATCGTTTCTACCATGTGTGGGTGGAACAATAGAGAGCAGATGGAAGGGAACATGGGCACTTCAAAGAGTAGTGACAAGCACAACATACCCTGTGTAGTGTTCTCTTGTCCTACGTGCTCTCTTGAAGATTGTTTCTACCATGTGTGGGTAGAACCATAGAGAGAAGATGGAAGGGAACATGAGCACTTGAGAGGGTAGTGTGAGTTGGTGGCCGAAATGCCTACAAACTATTGGTGGCCGAAATGCCTATAAACTATGTGTAGCAGAAATGCTTATGGAACACGAGGCTATCTATGCCTACGCGAGTGATTGTTTTATCTTGTTACTTGAGCCCACCTCTCATCCAAAGTGTGTGGTCAGAGTACCAACACGGAGTGCAAGTGGACTACCTGGTTGGCAAGGGACTTATGTGTACGCCAAGGGTCATGTGGATTGGCATTAATTTGGGATTTCTTACCAAAATTAGAGTCTCCACCTAAAATTTTTGAGGTCCAAGGTGTAACTTCTTTTCCCCACGTTCTCCTCTATCCATACATGCCACCCTTACTACATTCTTGAAGGGAAATTAGGGTTTCTTGGAAACTTTGTTGTTTTTGGGAAATTTTTGAAAATCAGGGTTTATGGCTCATTGCCAATATATTGCCTTCTACACTATCTCAATACCCCATTCTACTAGCGCATAAGCAAACTTTGAAGATCTTGAAACTTTGTTTCTTCATAAAGCATGTGTTTTAAGCTGCTATGAACCCTTTCCCTCCCTTATGTTCAAGAATTTCAATCCATTTCATGGGGAAATAAAGGTTTTATCAAAATTAAGGTTTTGGAATGATTGGGATTGAACTCTCTTCATAAGTGTGTCAATCATGCTTTCTCATTCCATAATTCACCCTTATATCCACAAACTTCATTGTATCACACACTAATTACGGTTTCTCAAAAATCAAGGTTTCTTGAGTGCATTCGGTGCTGCATTGATTCCTTGCATTACACTCTCACCCTAATGTGGCGATTGAGTTTGGTGGTGTGTGGCAATATGGGAGATTGATCTTGTGGAAAGAATACTGTAAATCGTCACTTGGCATGAGTCATGCTAAGATTTGGACTGTAAGCTCCTATACATTACTCTCTTTACATTTCTAGCATTTCCATTGTGCAGTCTCAATTCAAATAAGCACTAGTATATCTAGCATGTGGAGAGGGTACCCTTGGCATTGGTTGAGAGGCCAAGGGGGAGCATGCTTGAACTCTCCTTGTCCTAAGTGCTTTTGGAAAAGTAGCACAAGGAGGGAGATTATGTACATGGTGATCAAGACATGGCCTCAACCCTTGCCATTGGATTCCAAACTTTGGTAAGGGGGTGAGAAAGCTTGGCTAGGAAACTGGCAAAGTAAAATCTCTTCATTGACTTGCTACATCGAATCAAATCAGCAATAGTTATATGTATACAAGTGGGAATGAATTGAAATGCAATTGACAAATCAATGGGGTTTCATAAGGAGGCATAGTTGGCATTATTGGGCACATTGATACTAGATATAGTGATTGAGATTGGCTCATAAATGCACTAAGGTCATGCCGAAACTTTTCCAAAGTCTAGTCAAAATGCCTTGGATGGATGCGATTTGGATGCATTATGATGCTTTAGATATGCCGGGATGCATACATGCAGTGGTTTGCAAGTTGGTTGCTTACATGTTAACAATTTGACATAATCTATAGTTTTTAGAAAAGTGTGATTCGATCTGGGAGATTTTGGACTAAACCTGAATTGAATATTAGGATTTATTCCACACCATTAAGGATTCCCATAGAGCCCTCAACTACCCCGTTTTGTTTTCAAGTTAATGAGCTATGCCCGTTTCTCTACCGCGTACCAGGTTTGGACAAAATTTGAGCCAAGTCTCAGATCATAAATTTGACTTCACCATTGCGTTCTCCACTAGGCAAATACCTTAACCACCAAGCTTTAACTCATTTGGAGCATTGGAGTACAAGCGGTGCACCAGGCTATCACTATTTGACTGTAGGAAAAAGTCAAAACAATGTCATTTAGAGGGTTGATGAAACCAAAATTAACATCATACCCCTTATCCTAACACCTTCCCATAGAGTCCTAGAACACCGAAATCTGACATCCTATCACAAAATTGCCAGAACAACCTATTATGGCTGCCGATATAAAGCCAAAAGGTAGACCTAGAAAGCTATCATTAGCAATGGTGGAGGATATGGAAGGGGAGGAATTGATGGAACACGACACTATGGACACAATGGAAGAGCTTGAAGAGCAAATTCTTTGGGAATCACTCCAAAAATTCCTCTTAATCCATGGGTCAAACTTCAAAGGGAGTTGAAGAGGATGCTAAGGTGGGTAGTGCCCATAAGAGCACCTCTATAAGTTCGCAAGCCATTTCAAATGACAATTGCTTGTGAGTAAACTTGATTTTAAGCCACTCATGGTAGATAGATTGGATATCATTAACCAAACCTTGACTTCAAAGTTTGAATCTATGACTACCAAGATGGAAGCTATTGAAGATCAATCAGTTGGGTCAATCCATGAATCAACACAATGAAGAAGCTATTGAGGATTGAATTGGTGGGATTCAAATCTATGCCTTAGATCTTACCAACCAACCTCCCGAGTTTTTCCTAGGGATAAACAATCTCTGAGAAAGTATTATAAATAAGCATATGCAATCTTGTTCACAAAATGTAAAAAAAGTGAACATTATCTTTTGCACCTCTTTAGTTTTCCTCAAATTTGGCGCTAATGCATGCTCTCTTTTTTTTTTCATGGCAACAAGATGACGAAGCTGAAAGGAAATTCCTACTTAAGCAGTTGAAACCCTCTTCCTTCTCAAGAGAAGGAAAATATGTCGTTAAATATGCACAGAGGCATGTATAGAGTATGCAGGGTGACCTTCTTGATTAGGACAGGCAAAGTTTCGAGGTGTGGACTTGCAAAAAAAAAAAAACATCTTTCTCCCCCTCACTTATAAATGGAAGATTGGTGGAGATGGAGACTTGGAGCAACCATGAAGTAACATGGTGGCTAAATAAGCATTGGGAGACTTAGCAGGTTGTAGAAGGCACAACCGAGAGGATAACGAAGATAAATCTGTGTGAATGGGATCTGCTAGCCATTGTCACCTATTAATGGAGGCATTTGCAAACCCTAAACCAACTCTCTGTTAGCATTAAGCATTTGGGAGGGAAATTATACTATGGATCTTCGCAAGAGAAGGGTGAACGGTTGATGCTAACAAGAGATTGAAGCTCAAAAACGACCGTCGGCTTTGGTGTTTTCTCCAACCCTAATCACGATTTTTCTTTTTGCATTAACCATTTCATCATACCTTCTTGAGCTTGAATTTTGCTTATCTCATGCTTTCTTACAAGATTTGAGAAATTTCTGGAGATCTAGGATTTCTCACCAAATTAGGGTTTTTGGGAGAGTTTTGCCAAAATTGATTCCATAATCTTCTTCCTTATGCTTCCTCCTACTCACTCATGCATTGGTTAACTCTCAAACCATGGGATTAGGGTTTCTTGACCTTTTTTTCCAATTTGGGGGGTTTTTCCAAAATTAGGGTTTGCTCTTACAATTTCATAAGATTGGCATTGTTTTGCCCCTTGTGTAGTGTTCTCTTGTCTTACGTGCTCTCTTGAAGATCGTTTCTACCATGTGTGGGTGGAACAATAGAGAGCAGATGGAAGGGAACATGGGCACTTCAAAGAGTAGTGACAAGCACAACATACCCTGTGTAGTGTTCTCTTGTCCTACGTGCTCTCTTGAAGATTGTTTCTACCATGTGTGGGTAGAACCATAGAGAGAAGATGGAAGGGAACATGAGCACTTGAGAGGGTAGTGTGAGTTGGTGGCCGAAATGCCTACAAACTATTGGTGGCCGAAATGCCTATAAACTATGTGTAGCAGAAATGCTTATGGAACACGAGGCTATCTATGCCTACGCGAGTGATTGTTTTATCTTGTTACTTGAGCCCACCTCTCATCCAAAGTGTGTGGTCAGAGTACCAACACGGAGTGCAAGTGGACTACCTGGTTGGCAAGGGACTTATGTGTACGCCAAGGGTCATGTGGATTGGCATTAATTTGGGATTTCTTACCAAAATTAGAGTCTCCACCTAAAATTTTTGAGGTCCAAGGTGTAACTTCTTTTCCCCACGTTCTCCTCTATCCATACATGCCACCCTTGCTACATTCTTGAAGGGAAATTAGGGTTTCTTGGAAACTTTGTTGTTTTTGGAAAATTTTTGAAAATCAGGGTTTATGGCATTCATTTTCTAAAATTTATCATTGCCAATATATTGCCTTCTACACTATCTCAATACCCCATTCTACTAGCGCATAAGCAAACTTTGAAGATCTTGAAACTTTGTTTCTTCATAAAGCATGTGTTTTAAGCTGCTATGAACCCTTTCCCTCCCTTATGTTCAAGAATTTCAATCCATTTCATGGGGAAATAAAGATTTTATCAAAATTAAGGTTTTGGAATGATTGGGTTGAACTCTCTTCATAAGTGTGTCAATCATGCTTTCTCATTCCATAATTCATCCTTATATCCACAAACTTCATTGTATCACACACTAATTACGGTTTCTCAAAAATCAAGGTTTCTTGAGTGCATTCGGTGCTGCATTGATTCCTTGCATTACACTCTCACCCTAATGTGGCGATTGAGTTTGGTGGTGTGTGGCAATATGGGAGATTGATCTTGTGGAAAGAATACTGTAAATCGTCACTTGGCATGAGCCATGCTAAGATTTGGACTGTAAGCTCCTATACATTACTCTCTTTACATTTCTAGCATTTCCATTGTGCAGTCTCAATTCAAATAAGCACTAGTATATCTAGCATGTGGAGAGGGTACCCTTGGCATTGGTTGAGAGGCCAAGGGGGAGCATGCTTGAACTCTCCTTGTCCTAAGTGCTTTTGGAAAAGTAGCACAAGGAGGGAGATCATGTACATGGTGATCAAGACATGGCCTCAACCCTTGCCATTGGATTCCAAACTTTGGTAAGGGGGTGAGAAAGCTTGGCTAGGAAACTGGCAAAGTAAAATCTCTTCATTGACTTGCTACATCGAATCAAATCAGCAATAGTTATATGTATACAAGTGGGAATGAATTGAAATGCAATTGACAAATCAATGGGGTTTCATAAGGAGGCATAGTTGGCATTATTGGGCACATTGATACTAGATATAGTGATTGAGATTGGCTCATAAATGCACTAAGGTCATGCCGAAACTTTTCCAAAGTCTAGTCAAAATGCCTTGGATGTGGATGCGATTTGGATGCATTATGATGCTTTAGATATGCCGGGATGCATACATGCAGTGGTTTGCAAGTTGGTTGCTTACATGTTAACAATTTGACATAATCTATAGTTTTTAGAAAAGTGTGATTCTGTGAGATCCCCCTGTTCCCACCGAGCAACGGATTCGGTACTAGCAGCGGAAGTAGCACTTCTCGCGCGGGACAGGGGTCCCACATTCGGGGCCTCGTCCACGGATATCCGGACAAGAGACTAATCCGTCGGTTTTTCCAAAACCGAACCCGGAAAAAACTTCCCTTACCGGAAAGCACGGGCGATTCCACCAGGATAATTTTTTTCTCTAACGAAGACAAGATCATTTCTGATCAAGCTGATCCAATTGCATCTTCAAGATACTAGATCAGATCAAGGAAGAAACTTGCACTTGGATCATTGGGATCAACGCTTTTTTCCCCATTCAAGAGGCACAGCCGTTGATTCCTATCCATAGAACAATTACTGTCCGGGATTTACTTTATCTATCGTATTAACAAAAGTTGAGTCTCGATTTACGGATCCATCAGTCCAGCCTAACCCCATCCGATCCCATGGGTTAGCCAACCGCCCAACCACTGTAGTGATGGGATCCAATTTGGAATTTGGTTAGGTTTTGTCCCGGGTACCAAGGAAAAGAGTTCCAAGGCCCCCTAGCCGGAAGTTCATGCAAACATAAAATTAGGCACACCACTTACACACCCAATATGAAATTGCCTTATTCTTAGCATCAGCTAACTTTAAAACAATCCTTTAATGAAACCATAGTACCACTGATCACAGTCTTCCAAATTATCCGGTTGATTCTCAAATTTCCCATCATTCCTTCATCATCAGAGTATCTATGGCATCATTGGCAACTAGAACGCTCACCACCTGTCCACTCAGAGGCCGTTTCCATAGTTCCTAGCCCATAATACTCGGCAATATAATCATTTATCAAGATGGACTCTCGTTGAAGATCAGCAAGATCAACCAACAGATCCATATAAAAGAGCCATGGACTCATCCGTTGAGGACCAGCAAGGTCAGTCAACCAGATCCATGCCCGGTTTCACAAAACAACTCTTACTCCTTGTTCCAATATCTTCCTCGACGCACGCGTGGGTATCCTAGGCGACCCAGAGCCCGAGCACCGTATGGTCAGCACCCTCTAGGATCCTTCGCAGGTGACCTAGCGCTTCACTCATAGGCCGCTTCCTTGGTCCCTCATCCACCGTACCGGAAGCTCACCATTTTAATCGAACCGAGGCTGGTCAAGACCTCGGTCGACCTTGCTACGCGAGACGTCCTCCATTGACTCTCCGTCAGCAGTTGCAACTTTATCAGTTAGGTCTCCATGACCTTAATCACAAGACGGTCAAAATGCTTCCCCAGCATTCTTGACATAAAACAGCCATTTACAAACAGCATTTACAAACAGTTTACAAATACAGTTTCTATATTAACTCTCATTTTTCCACATTATCCCTCATTAATCCACATTATCCCTCATTAATCCACATTACTTATTCCACATTCCATGTATATGTGTACTCATCCAATCACCTCCTTTTCCATCTCTTCACTTCAGATTCTTTCACATCACATATCATATATTCACATCCATATCCACATCCATACATCCACATCCACATCCACATTCACATCCATACATCCACATCTACATGCTTATCTCCATTTTCACATCCTCATTTATACATCCACATCCCATATCCACATTCATACATACACATCCATATCCACATCCACATCCACATCCACATTCACATCCATGCATCCACATCTACATGCTTACCTCCATTTTCACATCCTCATTTATACATCCACATCCCATATCCACATTCATACATACACATCCATACATCCACATCTACATCCACATACATACATACATCCACATCCACATTCCACATTCACATCTATACATCCACATCTACATTCACATTCACATACATCCACATCCACATTCCCATACATCCACATCTATACATCCACATTCCACATTCACATCTACATTCACATTCACATACATCCACATCTACATTCACATTCACATACATCCACATACATACATACATCCACATCCACATTCCACATTCACATCTATACATCCACATCTACATCCACATTCACATACATCCACATCCACATTTCCATTCACATCTATACATCCACATCCATTCACATCTATACATCCACATCTACATCCACATTTACATCTATGCATATACATCTTCATGCATATATCCATTTTCATGTTCATACATCCACACTCCCATCTCCATATCCACACATCCACATACATACATCCATTTTCACATTCCCATTTATATAACCCCATATACCTTCACATCTAATCTTTTACATCACATCCATTCTCGCCCTATCACAACCCATATACATCTTATCCTATCACATACACTTCTTACCTCATCCCCCCATACACATCTTAATTCATCTTATCACATCCTAACTTATTTCATAAGCATCTTATCACCTCTTATCACACCTCTTATCACATCCTATCACTTTCCATACGCATCTTATCAATTCTTATCACATCTCATACACCTCTTATCACATCTTATCACATTTCATATCTTTTTAAAAAAAAAAGAGAATTCTTTTATTTGATATAAGATTTCTCTACACATTTATTTATACATAAATTCCATTTAAGGAGACTAACACTTTCGAAATTAAAATCAATCTTTTATGCATCTTCTTATGCATGATTTCAATTTGGTAGGGAATTATACTTTTAGAATAAAAGAATTTCTCTTATGCATCTAAGTTAAGCATAAAATCCATTTATGAGGAAAATCATACTTTTAGTATAAAAAGAATATCTTTTATGCATACCTATATGCATGAAATCCAATATGATAAAAGTAACACTTTTGATATAAAAATTTTTCCTTTATGCATACTTCTATGCATGAAAATTAAAAATGATAAAAGTAACACTTTTGATATAAAAATTTTCCTTTATGCATACTTCTATGCATGAAAATTAAAAATGATAAAAGTAACACTTTTGATATAAAAATTTTCTTTTATGCATACTTTTATGTATGAAATAAAAATAATAAAAGTAATACTTTTGATATAAAAATTTATCCATTATGCATACTTCTATGCATGAAAATAAAAATGGTAAAAATAACACTTTTGATATAAAAATTTATCCTTTATGCATACTTCTATGCATGAAAGTAAAAATGATAAAAGTAACACTTTTGATATAAAAATTTATCCATTATGCATAATATTAAAATTCAATTTCTCCATGATTATAATGAAATTCTTTCAATTAATCTAGGATGATGATTCCTAGAATATGGTAGGAAGTCCTCTTTTTATGCTTTGAATGAAAAATTTTTATGCATAATTTTTATAAAAATTTTGCCATAGCTCCGCTGCTATGACTGATAAATCTCAATTTTTCTAAGGGATAAAGCTTATCATTAAGGAAATAATTAAAATGATTCTCTAATTGGATCCTTAATCCATAATGGATTGAATCATCAATATACATAAACTAAAAGCATAAGAAAAAGCCATTAATTTGGCCTCAAGCATAGCTTAATCTTGGGTTAAGGAAAAGCTTTATGAAAAGCTTGATTTGGATTGAGAATGGGTCATGAGTATGACCATTTCTTGAGTGAAAGAGAGAATTTACATAAGAATCATTAGAATTTAAACATAATTGAAAATTAACTTCAATAGCATTTATTAAATTATGTAACTCTTCACTACTATTCAAACTTCAATAGCATTTAAAAAAAACCATACCAATTAAACTTCTCAAGCTTGAGAGGGGTTGAGAAGAGAGAAACATTGAGAAATTATAGAAAGATGAATATTCACTAATTACCTTACAACTTGCTTGATTCTTTGTTCACGGTAGAGGCCCCCAACCAATCAATTGGTTAAGTATGTTGATGGAGCCACTAATGGGGATTGAAGAAAGAGGGAAGCTCCAAAAACTAGTGAATTATTAAATGAATTCACAGTTCTTGGCTTAGGTGGAGTAGAGTAACGATGCATAAACACTATATATTTTTCAACAAGGGTGAGGCTTCTATTTATAGGAAAAATTGAGCTCCTAACCAAACAAACTGATTCTAGAATTTTCTAAATCAGTTTGGTCAATATTTGACCATTTTTAGGTCAGTTAAGCTAACTTTTTGGAACTAGACTTGAATGAGGAGAGAGGAGAGATGAAATATCTCAATTTTTATGAGTTTAAAACTCATTCAAGCATGTGAAATATGCACCTCCTTTAAAGAACTCCCCTTCCTTACATATGTCATATTTTTAATATTGCTCATAGTTTTTTACTAATAAACCTTGTACATTTTCAACTCTTCATCTTATGTGAAATATGCACCTCCTTTAAAGAACTCCCCTTCCTTACATATGTCATACTTTTAATATTGCTCATAATTTTTTACTAATAAACCTTGTACATTTTCAACTCTTCATCTTATGTGAAATATGCACCTCCTTTAAAGAATTCCCCTTCCTTACATATGTGTCATAATGGTATCATTTTAATATTGCTCATAATTTTTTACTAATAAACCTTGTACATTTTCAACTCTTCATCTTATGTGAGCATTTACTCATTTTTGGATACCCAAAATATCTCATATTTTTAATATTGCTCATAGTTTTTTACTAATAAACCTTGTACATTTTCAACTCTTCACCTTATGTGAGCATTTACTCATTTTTGGGTATCTTCTTTTTACAAATTTGGATTTATCTCTTCCCTACACATGGATTGATGCTATTGGCCCATAGGAACCTTAATTGGACCATAGTCTAAAGATTTTTGAAAATCTAGACCCTTAGACTAAGGTTCTTTATACCTATTTCCAATTAATTCCAATTGCACATTGGAAAATTCTTTTTGAATTTTTGTTTCAGGGGAACTCATCTAAATTATAAGAGATATTTTTCTATCCAAAAATATTTAAAATCTGAATATTCTCTCTCTAGAATAATTTTTCTCTCTCTAGGCTAAAATAGTTAGCAACAGGGTCTTTATATTTCTGAAGAGGGTTGATTACAGGGGAAGATACTAGACATCAAAAAGGGGTTGGGAGAGGAATCTTACATTCTACCCCACTTAAAAAACGCGAGATGTCCTCATCTCGCAGGTGGAGTATGCTCTCTTTCATCATCTTTTTCTTCTTCAATCACATTCATCGTTACGCCGTGGAAGTGGACGGTCGATTTTTCCCTGGTATTTTGCTGGCTTATGGATGACTTGAGAATTGTCGGTTAAGCCCTTGGTTTTTTTTTTTTTCAATTGCAGTAAGGATCTGCCCTTCTTTCCTCTTCTACTTCTTCTGCAATTGTGACTGCTCTGGCTGCTGCAGTCTGAGGTGGAATTCTTTCTCTTTGGTTGCCCCTATTCTGGAAAGGAGTTCTGAGGTTACTCTGGGTAGAGGCAGATGGTTGATTTGGAGTTCTTCTGGGGTTATCCTGGCTTGGGCGAGACGGACCCTGATTAGGCTGGTATGAAGGAATTGGTCTCTGAATTCGGGGTCCTAGACTTCCCTGTCCCCTTGACATGGCAGGAGTTGGACAGTCTTTTAACTGATGACCAAAACCTTGGCATCCAAAACACCGGTTCTCACTTCTGGTCTCATTGTTCTGCATCCTTAAAATAGATGGTCCTCCTGAGAAAGTATTCTGGGGGAAGGATCTTCCTTCACTTTGGTATCTTCCTGCATCTTGATTCTGAATTGGTCCTTGCTGCCTCTTTGGGGGTGGAAAGTTTGAAGTACCTTCCTGGGCTTGGAATCTTTTAAAGTTAGAGGGTGCAGGCTTTGGCGGGACCTTTACTACAAAGGCCTTGGCAAAATCCTTTGCCATTTTTACTGCTTCAGCCATGGACACTGGTTTGGCATTTTTGACCAATGTGTCTAAGGGTTCGTTCATTCCCCGAATGAACCTGGCCATGAGCTGTTCTTCGTCTAGAGGTGGTGAGTATTTGAGTAGAAGAGCAAAGGCCTGGTGATATTCTTCAATGGTTTTGTTCTCCTGCTTTAGTTCTAAAAATTCGTTCATTTTGGTTTCCAAAAATCCAGGGGGACAAAATCTCTTTCTCAAATAGGTTTTTAGGTCATTCCAAGATTGAGTATTTCTATTCAGACGGTTGGTGTCACAGTGGTTCCTCCATGCTACCCTGGCTGTTTCCACTATTTTCAACCGGCCAAGAGCCATTTTGCTCAGCTCATTATAACCTGTGACGTCAAAATACTCTTCCATGGCTTCCACCCATTTCTCCACAGTCTCACCCAGGTTCTCCCCTTCTCCTTTGAAGGGTCCTGGCTGAGTCCTATGAAGAGCCTTGCGAACATCAGGGTCAAGTTCGTTATCTTCAAGGATAGGGTCTGGCTGCTGCTGACGGCTACGGTTTCCTCGTCTCATGATTCTGTCAAAATTTATATATTAGAGAGAGAATAGTTATAAGATCAGAAGGGAGATTCTTATTTTTGAATACTTCAATAACTGGGGAGAAATTTTACATTCTACCCCACTTAAAAAAGTGCGAGATGTCCTCATCTCGCAAGGTAGAGGACAACTCTTTTTCTTAAGATCCAATTTTTATTCTGGGGGTTGCTTATATTCTGGTCAACCCAACAAAACACTGGAATAAATATCCCTTATATAGAACTCATCATTAAATAACAATTCATTTAACATGATAATGGTCCATTAGACCGAAAAATTTCCTTCTAAGCATTCCTCCACGGGAATTTCAGTCAAGTAAGTTCTCAATTTGTCATCCCTTAACTTGATCTAACGGTCAAGTGTTAACAGTAGCAATTTGACAGCACAATCCACTAATCTCATAGTGATTTGCTGAATCATTTTCATCATTTATCATTACAGGGACTCGTCCCAATCATCCACCTTGTGGTTTCGCTCAGCTTATTACATTTCAATCCATTTTCAGGGATCATCATTTTTCAATCAGAATCCAAATCAATTCATCGGTTTCCAAACAGAACTAAAAATCATATCAACCACATTCGAAATCATCATCTGGATAGCATTAACGCTTATAATTTCAAGTCTTAGATTTACTCGTATATACTGTCAGTAAAGAGCTGCAGTTATACTCTCGGTATATACGGTAGTCACGGCCCTTGGAATTATAAGGTAAATACTATCATGTCTAGGCCTCAAGCAAGTCAGGGATTCTATATAATTGTGGTACTTCCATCTGAAGAACCGATTACCAAATTATGAATTTCAGTTTGAATATCAAATTGTATGAATTATATCACACAATTATAACCTTTTGGTGTTTCTTGATAATTTTTTGACATATTTGTCTTCTCAGTTGATCTTTATTAACCAAATGCTCTGATACCAACTGTGAGATCCCCCTGTTCCCACCGAGCAACGGATTCGGTACTAGCAGCGGAAGTAGCACTTCTCGCGCGGGACAGGGGTCCCACATTCGGGGCCTCGTCCACGGATATCCGGACAAGAGACTAATCCGTCGGTTTTTCCAAAACCGAACCCGGAAAAAACTTCCCTTACCGGAAAGCACGGGCGATTCCACCAGGATAATTTTTTTCTCTAACGAAGACAAGATCATTTCTGATCAAGCTGATCCAATTGCATCTTCAAGATACTAGATCAGATCAAGGAAGAAACTTGCACTTGGATCATTGGGATCAACGCTTTTTTCCCCATTCAAGAGGCACAGCCGTTGATTCCTATCCATAGAACAATTACTGTCCGGGATTTACTTTATCTATCGTATTAACAAAAGTTGAGTCTCGATTTACGGATCCATCAGTCCAGCCTAACCCCATCCGATCCCATGGGTTAGCCAACCGCCCAACCACTGTAGTGATGGGATCCAATTTGGAATTTGGTTAGGTTTTGTCCCGGGTACCAAGGAAAAGAGTTCCAAGGCCCCCTAGCCGGAAGTTCATGCAAACATAAAATTAGGCACACCACTTACACACCCAATATGAAATTGCCTTATTCTTAGCATCAGCTAACTTTAAAACAATCCTTTAATGAAACCATAGTACCACTGATCACAGTCTTCCAAATTATCCGGTTGATTCTCAAATTTCCCATCATTCCTTCATCATCAGAGTATCTATGGCATCATTGGCAACTAGAACGCTCACCACCTGTCCACTCAGAGGCCGTTTCCATAGTTCCTAGCCCATAATACTCGGCAATATAATCATTTATCAAGATGGACTCTCGTTGAAGATCAACAAGATCAACCAACAGATCCATATAAAAGAGCCATGGACTCATCCGTTGAGGACCAGCAAGGTCAGTCAACCAGATCCATGCCCGGTTTCACAAAACAACTCTTACTCCTTGTTCCAATATCTTCCTCGACGCACGCGTGGGTATCCTAGGCGACCCAGAGCCCGAGCACCGTATGGTCAGCACCCTCTAGGATCCTTCGCAGGTGACCTAGCGCTTCACTCATAGGCCGCTTCCTTGGTCCCTCATCCACCGTACCGGAAGCTCACCATTTTAATCGAACCGAGGCTGGTCAAGACCTCGGTCGACCTTGCTACGCGAGACGTCCTCCATTGACTCTCCGTCAGCAGTTGCAACTTTATCAGTTAGGTCTCCACGACCTTAATCACAAGACGGTCAAAATGCTTCCCCAGCATTCTTGACATAAAACAGCCATTTACAAACAGCATTTACAAACAGTTTACAAATACAGTTTCTATATTAACTCTCATTTTTCCACATTATCCCTCATTAATCCACATTATCCCTCATTAATCCACATTACTTATTCCACATTCCATGTATATGTGTACTCATCCAATCACCTCCTTTTCACCAACTGTGAGATCCCCCTGTTCCCACCGAGCAACGGATTCGGGTACTAGCAGCGGAAGTAGCACTTCTCGCGCGGGACAGGGGTCCCACATTCGGGGCCTCGCCCACGGATATCCGGACAAGAGACTAATCCATCGGTTTGTCCAAAATCGAAACCAAAAAAAACTTCCTTTACCCGGAAAGCATGGGCGATTCCACCAGGATAACTCTTTACTCTAACGTAGTCAAGATCGTTACGGATCAACTGATCTGACTGCACCTTTAACGGTACTTGGTCAAATCAAGGAAGAACTTGCACTTGAATCATTGGGATCAACGCTTTTTTCCCCATCAAGAGGCACAGCCGTTGATTCCTATCCATAGAACAATTTCTATCCGGGATTTACTTCATCTATCGTAATAATAGAAATTAAATCTCGATTTACGGATCCATCAGTCCAGCCTAACCCCATCCGATCCCATGGGTTAGCCAACCGCCCAACCACTGTAGTGATGGAATCCAATTTGGAATTTGGTTAGGTTTTGTCCCGGGTACCAAGGAAAAGAGTTCCAAGGCCCCCTAGCCGGAAGTTCATGCAAACATAAAATTAGGCACACCACTTACACACCCAATATGAAATTGCCTTTTTCTTAGTATCAGCTAACTTTAAAACAATCCTTTAATGAAACCATAGTACCACTGATCACAGTCTTCCAAATTATCCGATTGATTCTCAAATTTTCCATCATTCCTTCATCAGAGTATCTATGGCATCATTGGCAACTAGAACGCTCACCACCTGACCACTCAGGGGCCGTTTCTATAGTTCCTAGCCCATAATACTCGGCAATATAATCACTTATCAAGATGGACTCTCGTTGAAGATCAGCAAGATCAACCAACAGATCCATATAAAAGAGCCATGGACTCATCCGTTGAGGACCAGCAAGGTCAGTCAACCAGATCCATGCCCGGTTTCACAAAACAACTCTTACTCCTTGTTCCAATATCTTCCTCGACGCACGCGTGGGTATCCTAGGCGACCCAGAGCCCGAGCACCGTATGGTCAGCACCCTCTAGGATCCTTCGCAGGTGACCTAGCGCTTCACTCATAGGCCGCTTCCTTGGTCCCTCATCCACCGTACCGGAAGCTCACCATTTTAATCGAACCGAGGCTGGTCAAGACCTCGGTCGACCTTGCTACGCGAGACGTCCTCCATTGACTCTCCGTCAGCAGTTGCAACTTTATCAGTTAGGTCTCCACGACCTTAATCACAAGACGGTCAAAATGCTTCCCCAGCATTCTTGACATAAAACAGCCATTTACAAACAGCATTTACAAACAGTTTACAAATACAGTTTCTATATTAACTCTCATTTTTCCACATTGTCCCTCATTAATCCACATTACTTATTCCACATTCCATGTATATGTGTACTCATCCAATCACCTCCTTTTTCCATCTCTTCACTTTAGATTCCTTCACATCACATATCATATATTCACATCCATATCCACATCCATACATCCACATCCACATCCACATTCACATCCATACATCCACATCTACATGCTTATCTCCATTTTCACATCCTCATTTATACATCCACATCCCATATCCACATTCATACATACACATCCATATCCACATCCACATCCACATCCACATTCACATCCATGCATCCACATCTACATGCTTACCTCCATTTTCACATCCTCATTTATACATCCACATCCCATATCCACATTCATACATACACATCCATACATCCACATCCACATCCACATACATACATACATCCACATCCACATTCCACATTCACATCTATACATCCACATCTACATTCACATTCACATACATCCACATCCACATTCCCATACATCCACATCTATACATCCACATTCCACATTCACATCTACATTCACATTCACATACATCCACATCTACATTCACATTCACATACATCCACATCCCCATTCCCATTCACATCTATACATCCACATCTACATCCACATACATACATACATCCACATCTATACATCCACATTCCACATTCACATCTACATTCACATTCACATACATCCACATCTACATTCACATTCACATACATCCACATCCCCATTCTCATTCACATCTATACATCCACATCTACATCCACATACATACATACATCCACATCCACATTCCACATTCACATCTATACATCCACATCTACATCCACATTCACATACACCCACATCCACATTTCCATTCACATCTATACATCCACATCCATTCACATCTATACATCCACATCTATACATCCACATCCACATTCCCATACATCCACATCTATACATCCACATCTATACATCCACATACATACATACATCCACATCCACATTCCACATTCACATCTATACATCCACATCTAATCTTTTTTTTTTTTAAAAGAGAATTCTTTTATTTGATATAAGATTTCTCTACACATTTATGTATACATAAATTCCATTTAAGGAGACTAACACTTTCGAAATTAAAATCAATCTTTTATGCATCTTCTTATGCATGATTTCAATTTGGTAGAGAATTATACTTTTAGAATAAAAGAATTTCTCTTATGCATCTAAGTTAAGCATAAAATCCATTTATGAGGAAAATCATACTTTTAGTATAAAAAGAATAACTTTTATGCATACCTATATGCATGAAATCCAATATGATAAAAGTAACACTTTTGATATAAAAATTTTTCCTTTATGCATACTTCTATGCATGAAAATTAAAAATGATAAAAGTAACACTTTTAATATAAAAATTTTCCTTTATGCATACTTCTATGCATGAAAATTAAAAATGATAAAAGTAACACTTTTGATATAAAAATTTTCTTTTATGCATACTTTTATGTATGAAATAAAAATGATAAAAGTAACACTTTTGATATAAAAATTTTCTTTTATGCATACTTTTATGTATGAAATAAAAATGATAAAAGTAACACTTTTGATATAAAAATTTATCCATTATGCATACTTCTATGCATGAAAATAAAAATGGTAAAAATAACACTTTTGATATAAAAATTTATCCTTTATGCATAATATTAAAATTCAATTTCTCCATGATTATAATAAAATTCTTTCAATTAATCTAGGATGATGATTCCTAGAATATGGTAGGAAGTCCTCTTTTTATGCTTTGAATGAAAATTTTTTATGCATAATTTTTATAAAAATTTTGCCATAGCTCCGCTGCTATGACTGATAAATCTCAATTTTTCTAAGGGATAAAGCTTATCATTAAGGAAATAATTAAAATGATTCTCTAATTGGATCCTTAATCCATAATGGATTGAATCATCAATATACATAAACTAAAAGCATAAGAAAAAGCCATTAATTTGGCCTCAAGCATAGCTTAATCTTGGGTTAAGGAAAAGCTTTATGAAAAGCTTGATTTGGATTGAGAATGGGTCATGAGTATGACCATTTCTTGAGTGAGAGAGAGAATTTACATAAGAATCATTAGAATTTAAACATAAATAAAAATTAACTTCAATAGCATTTATTAAATTATGTAACTCTTCACTACTATTCAAACTTCAATAGCATTTAAAAAAAACCATACCAATTAAACTTCTCAAGCTTGAGAGGGGTTGAGAAGAGAGAAACATTGAGAAATTATAGAAAGATGAATATTCACTAATTACCTTACAACTTGCTTGATTCTTTGTTCACGGTAGAGGCCCCCAACCAATCAATTGGTTAAGTATGTTGATGGAGCCACTAATTGGGATTAAAGAAAGAGGGAAGCTCCAAAAACTAGTGAATTATTAAATGAATTCACAGTTCTTGGCTTAGGTGGAGTAGAGTAACGATGCATAAACACTATATATTTTTCAACAAGGGGGAGGCTTCTATTTATAGGGAAAATTGAGCTCCTAACCAAACAAACTGATTCTAGAATTTTCTAAATCAGTTTGGTCAATTTTTGACCATTTTTAGGTCAGTTAAGCTAACTTTTTGGAACTAGATTTGAATGAGGAGAGAGGAGAGATGAAATATCTCAATTTTTATGAGTTTAAAACTCATTCAAGCATGTGAAATATGCACCTCCTTTAAAGAACTCCCCTTCCTTACATATGTGTCATAATGGAATCATTTTAATATTGCTCATAGTTTTTTAACTAATAAACCTTGTACATTTTCAACTCTTCATCTTATGTGAAATATGCACCTTCTTTAAAGAACTCCCCTTCCTTACATATGTCATACTTTTAATATTGCTCATAATTTTTTACTAATAAACCTTGTACATTTTCAATTCTTCATCTTATGTGAAATATGCACCTCCTTTAAAGAATTCCCCTTCCTTACATATGTGTCATAATGGAATCATTTTAATATTGCTCATAGTTTTTTACTAATAAACCTTGTACATTTTCAACTCTTCATCTTATGTGAGCATTTACTCATTTTTGGATACCCAAAATATCTCATATTTTTAATATTGCTCATAGTTTTTTACTAATAAACCTTGTACATTTTCAACTCTTCACCTTATGTGAGCATTTACTCATTTTTGGGTATCTTCTTTTTACAAATTGGATTTATCTACTCCCTACACATGGATTGATGCTATTGGCCCATAGGAACCTTAATTGGACCATAGTCTAAAGATTTCTGAAAATCTAGACCCTTAGACTAAGGTTCTTTATACCTATTTCCAATTAATTCCAATTGCACATTGGAAAATTCTTTTTGAATTTCTGTTTCAGGGAAACTCATCTGAATTATAAGAGATATTTTTCTATCCAAAAATATTCAAAATCTGAATATTCTCTCTCTAGAATATTTTCTCTCTCTAAGCTAAAATAGTTAGAAACAAGGTCTTTATATTTCTGAAGAGGGGTTGATTACAGGGGAAGATACTAGACATCAAAAAGGGGTTGGGAGACTTTCACTCAAGAAATGGTCATACTCATGACCCATTCTCAATCCAAATCAAGCTTTTCATAAAGCTTTTCCTTAACCCAAGATTAAGCTATGCTTGAGGCCAAATTAATGGCTTTTTCTTATGCTTTTAGTTTATGTATATTGATGATTCAATCCATTATGGATTAAGGATCCAATTAGAGAATCATTTTAATTATTTCCTTAATGATAAGCTTTATCCCTTAGAAAAATTGAGATTTATCAGTCATAGCAGCGGAGCTATGGCAAAATTTTTATAAAAATTATGCATAAAAATTTTTCATTCAAAGCATAAAAAGAGGACTTCCTACCATATTCTAGGAATCATCATCCTAGATTAATTGAAAGAATTTCATTATAATCATGGAGAAATTGAATTTTAATATTATGCATAATGGATAAATTTTTATATCAAAAGTGTTACTTTTATCATTTTTACTTTCATGCATAGAAGTATGCATAAAGGATAAATTTTTATATCAAAAGTGTTATTTTTACCATTTTTATTTTCATGCATAGAAGTATGCATAATGGATAAATTTTTATATCAAAAGTATTACTTTTATTATTTTTATTTCATACATAAAAGTATGCATAAAAGAAAATTTTTATATCAAAAGTGTTACTTTTATCATTTTTAATTTTCATGCATAGAAGTATGCATAAAGGAAAATTTTTATATCAAAAGTGTTACTTTTATCATTTTTAATTTTCATGCATAGAAGTATGCATAAAGGAAAAATTTTTATATCAAAAGTGTTACTTTTATCATATTGGATTTCATGCATATAGGTATGCATAAAAGATATTCTTTTTATACTAAAAGTATGATTTTCCTCATAAATGGATTTTATGCTTAACTTAGATGCATAAGAGAAATTCTTTTATTCTAAAAGTATAATTCCCTACCAAATTGAAATCATGCATAAGAAGATGCATAAAAGATTGATTTTAATTTCGAAAGTGTTAGTCTCCTTAAATGGAATTTATGTATAAATAAATGTGTAGAGAAATCTTATATCAAATAAAAGAATTCTCTTTTTTTTTTTAAAGATATGAAATGTGATAAGATGTGATAAGAGGTGTATGAGATGTGATAAGAATTGATAAGATGCGTATGGAAAGTGATAGGATGTGATAAGAGGTGTGATAAGAGGTGATAAGATGCTTATGAAATAAGTTAGGATGTGATAAGATGAATTAAGATGTGTATGGGGGGATGAGGTAAGAAGTGTATGTGATAGGATAAGATGTATATGGGTTGTGATAGGGCGAGAATGGATGTGATGTAAAAGATTAGATGTGAAGGTATATGGGGTTATATAAATGGGAATGTGAAAATGGATGTATGTATGTGGATGTGTGGATATGGAGATGGGAGTGTGGATGTATGAACATGAAAATGGATATATGCATGAAGATGTATATGCATAGATGTAAATGTGGATGTAGATGTGGATGTATAGATGTGAATGGATGTGGATGTATAGATGTGAATGGAAATGTGGATGTGGATGTATGTGAATGTGGATGTAGATGTGGATGTATAGATGTGAATGTGGAATGTGGATGTGGATGTATGTATGTATGTGGATGTATGTGAATGTGAATGTAGATGTGGATGTATGTGAATGTGAATGTAGATGTGAATGTGGAATGTGGATGTATAGATGTGGATGTATGGGAATGTGGATGTGGATGTATGTGAATGTGAATGTAGATGTGGATGTATAGATGTGAATGTGGAATGTGGATGTGGATGTATGTATGTATGTGGATGTAGATGTGGATGTATGGATGTGTATGTATGAATGTGGATATGGGATGTGGATGTATAAATGAGGATGTGAAAATGGAGGTAAGCATGTAGATGTGGATGCATGGATGTGAATGTGGATGTGGATGTGGATGTGGATATGGATGTGTATGTATGAATGTGGATATGGGATGTGGATGTATAAATGAGGATGTGAAAATGGAGATAAGCATGTAGATGTGGATGTATGGATGTGAATGTGGATGTGGATGTGGATGTATGGATGTGGATATGGATGTGAATATATGATATGTGATGTGAAAGAATCTGAAGTGAAGAGATGGAAAAGGAGGTGATTGGATGAGTACACATATACATGGAATGTGGAATAAGTAATGTGGATTAATGAGGGATAATGTGGATTAATGAGGGATAATGTGGAAAAATGAGAGTTAATATAGAAACTGTATTTGTAAACTGTTTGTAAATGCTGTTTGTAAATGGCTGTTTTATGTCAAGAATGCTGGGGAAGCATTTTGACCGTCTTGTGATTAAGGTCGTGGAGACCTAACTGATAAAGTTGCAACTGCTGACGGAGAGTCAATGGAGGACGTCTCGCGTAGCAAGGTCGACCGAGGTCTTGACCAGCCTCGGTTCGATTAAAATGGTGAGCTTCCGGTACGGTGGATGAGGGACCAAGGAAGCGGCCTATGAGTGAAGCGCTAGGTCACCTGCGAAGGATCCTAGAGGGTGCTGACCATACGGTGCTCGGGCTCTGGGTCGCCTAGGATACCCACGCGTGCGTCGAGGAAGATATTGGAACAAGGAGTAAGAGTTGTTTTGTGAAACCGGGCATGGATCTGGTTGACTGACCTTGCTGGTCCTCAACGGATGAGTCCATGGCTCTTTTATATGGATCTGTTGGTTGATCTTGCTGATCTTCAACGAGAGTCCAACTTGATAAATGATTATATTGCCGAGTATTATGGGCTAGGAACTATGGAAACGGCCTCTGAGTGGACAGGTGGTGAGCGTTCTAGTTGCCAATGATGCCATAGATACTCTGATGATGAAGGAATGATGGGAAATTTGAGAATCAACCGGATAATTTGGAAGACTGTGATCAGTGGTACTATGGTTTCATTAAAGGATTGTTTTAAAGTTAGCTGATGCTAAGAATAAGGCAATTTCATATTGGGTGTGTAAGTGGTGTGCCTAATTTTATGTTTGCATGAACTTCCGGCTAGGGGGCCTTGGAACTCTTTTCCTTGGTACCCGGGACAAAACCTAACCAAATTCCAAATTGGATCCCATCACTACAGTGGTTGGGCGGTTGGCTAACCCATGGGATCGGATGGGGTTAGGCTGGACTGATGGATCCGTAAATCGAGACTCAACTTTTGTTAATACGATAGATAAAGTAAATCCCGGACAGTAATTGTTCTATGGATAGGAATCAACGGCTGTGCCTCTTGAATGGGGAAAAAAGCGTTGATCCCAATGATCCAAGTGCAAGTTTCTTCCTTGATCTGATCTAGTATCTTGAAGATGCAATTGGATCAGCTTGATCAGAAATGATCTTGTCTTCGTTAGAGAAAAAAATTATCCTGGTGGAATCGCCCGTGCTTTCCAGTAAGGGAAGTTTTTTCCGGGTTCGGTTTTGGAAAAACCGACGGATTAGTCTCTTGTCCGGATATCCGTGGACGAGGCCCCGAATGTGGGACCCCTGTCCCGCGCGAGAAGTGCTACTTCCGCTGCTAGTACCGAATCCGTTGCTCGGTGGGAACAGGGGGATCTCACAGTATTCAAACTTCAATAGCATTTAAAAAAAACCATACCAATTAAACTTCTCAAGCTTGAGAGGGGTTGAGAAGAGAGAAACATTGAGAAATTATAGAAAGATGAATATTCACTAATTACCTTACAACTTACTTGATTCTTTGTTCACGGTAGAGGCCCCCAACCAATCAATTGGTTAAGTATGTTGATGGAGCCACTAATGGGGATTGAAGAAAGAGGGAAGCTCCAAAAACTAGTGAATTATTAAATGAATTCACAGTTCTTGGCTTAGGTGGAGTAGAGTAACGATGCATAAACACTATATATTTTTCAACAAGGGTGAGGCTTCTATTTATAGGAAAAATTGAGCTCCTAACCAAACAAACTGATTCTAGAATTTTCTAAATCAGTTTGGTCAATATTTGACCATTTTTAGGTCAGTTAAGCTAACTTTTTGGAACTAGACTTGAATGAGGAGAGAGGAGAGATGAAATATCTCAATTTTTATGAGTTTAAAACTCATTCAAGCATGTGAAATATGCACCTCCTTTAAAGAACTCCCCTTCCTTACATATGTCATATTTTTAATATTGCTCATAGTTTTTTACTAATAAACCTTGTACATTTTCAACTCTTCATCTTATGTGAAATATGCACCTCCTTTAAAGAACTCCCCTTCCTTACATATGTCATACTTTTAATATTGCTCATAAATTTTTACTAATAAACCTTGTACATTTTCAACTCTTCATCTTATGTGAAATATGCACCTCCTTTAAAGAATTCCCCTTCCTTACATATGTGTCATAATGGTATCATTTTAATATTGCTCATAATTTTTTACTAATAAACCTTGTACATTTTCAACTCTTCATCTTATGTGAGCATTTACTCATTTTTGGATACCCAAAATATCTCATATTTTTAATATTGCTCATAGTTTTTTACTAATAAACCTTGTACATTTTCAACTCTTCACCTTATGTGAGCATTTACTCATTTTTGGGTATCTTCTTTTTACAAATTTGGATTTATCTCTTCCCTACACATGGATTGATGCTATTGGCCCATAGGAACCTTAATTGGACCATAGTCTAAAGATTTTTGAAAATCTAGACCCTTAGACTAAGGTTCTTTATACCTATTTCCAATTAATTCCAATTGCACATTGGAAAATTCTTTTTGAATTTTTGTTTCAGGGGAACTCATCTAAATTATAAGAGATATTTTTCTATCCAAAAATATTTAAAATCTGAATATTCTCTCTCTAGAATAATTTTTCTCTCTCTAGGCTAAAATAGTTAGCAACAGGGTCTTTATATTTCTGAAGAGGGTTGATTACAGGGGAAGATACTAGACATCAAAAAGGGGTTGGGAGAGGAATCTTACAGATTCGATCTGGGAGATTTTGGACTAAACCTGAATTGAATATTAGGATTTATTCCACACCATTAAGGATTCCCATAGAGCCCTCAACTACCCCGTTTTGTTTTCAAGTTAATGAGCTATGCCCGTTTCTCTACCGCGTACCAGGTTTGGACAAAATTTGAGCCAAGTCTCAGATCATAAATTTGACTTCACCATTGCGTTCTCCACTAGGCAAATACCTTAACCACCAAGCTTTAACTCATTTGGAGCATTGGAGTACAAGCGGTGCACCAGGCTATCACTATTTGACTGTAGGAAAAAGTCAAAACAATGTCATTTAGAGGGTTGATGAAACCAAAATTAACATCATACCCCTTATCCTAACACCTTCCCATAGAGTCCTAGAACACCGAAATCTGACATCCTATCACAAAATTGCCAGAACAACCTATTATGGCTGCCGATATAAAGCCAAAAGGTAGACCTAGAAAGCTATCATTAGCAATGGTGGAGGATATGGAAGGGGAGGAATTGATGGAACACGACACTATGGACACAATGGAAGAGCTTGAAGAGCAAATTCTTTGGGAATCACTCTAAAAATTCCTCTTAATCCATGGGTCAAACTTCAAAGGGAGTTGAAGAGGATGCTAAGGTGGGTAGTGCCCATAAGAGCACCTCTATAAGTTCGCAAGCCATTTCAAATGACAATTGCTTGTGAGTAAACTTGATTTTAAGCCACTCATGGTAGATAGATTGGATATCATTAACCAAACATTGACTTCAAAGTTTGAATCTATGACTACCAAGATGGAAGCTATTGAAGATCAATCAGTTGGGTCAATCCATGAATCAACACAATGAAGAAGCTATTGAGGATAGAATTGGTGGGATTCAAATCTATGCCTTAGATCTTACCAACCAACCTCCCGAGTTTTTCCTAGGGATAAACAATCTCTGAGAAAGTATTATAAATAAGCATATGCAATCTTGTTCACAAAATGTAAAAAAAGTGAACATTATCTTTTGCACCTCTTTAGTTTTCCTCAAATTTGGCGCTAATGCATGCTCTCTTTTTTTTTTCATGGCAACAAGATGACGAAGCTGAAAGGAAATTCCTACTTAAGCAGTTGAAACCCTCTTCCTTCTCAAGAGAAGGAAAATATGTCGTTAAATATGCACAGAGGCATGTATAGAGTATGCAGGGTGACCTTCTTGATTAGGACAGGCAAAGTTTCGAGGTGTGGACTTGCAAAAAAAAAAAACATCTTTCTCCCCCTCACTTATAAATGGAAGATTGGTGGAGATGGAGACTTGGAGCAACCATGAAGTAACATGGTGGCTAAATAAGCATTGGGAGACTTAGCAGTTTGTAGAAGGCACAACCGAGAGGATAACGAAGATAAATCTGTGTGAATGGGATCTGCTAGCCATTGTCACCTATTAATGGAGGCATTTGCAAACCCTAAACCAACTCTCTGTTAGCATTAAGCATTTGGGAGGGAAATTATACTATGGATCTTCGCAAGAGAAGGGTGAACGGTTGATGCTAACAAGAGATTGAAGCTCAAAAACGACCGTCGGCTTTGGTGTTTTCTCCAACCCTAATCACGATTTTTCTTTTTGCATTAACCATTTCATCATACCTTCTTGAGCTTGAATTTTGCTTATCTCATGCTTTCTTACAAGATTTGAGAAATTTCTGGAGATCTAGGATTTCTCACCAAATTAGGGTTTTTGGGAGAGTTTTGCCAAAATTGATTCCATAATCTTCTTCCTTATGCTTCCTCCTACTCACTCATGCATTGGTTAACTCTCAAACCATGGGATTAGGGTTTCTTGACCTTTTTTTCCAATTTGGGGGGTTTTTCCAAAATTAGGGTTTGCTCTTACAATTTCATAAGATTGGCATTGTTTTGCCCCTTGTGTAGTGTTCTCTTGTCTTACGTGCTCTCTTGAAGATCGTTTCTACCATGTGTGGGTGGAACAATAGAGAGCAGATGGAAGGGAACATGGGCACTTCAAAGAGTAGTGACAAGCACAACATACCCTGTGTAGTGTTCTCTTGTCCTACGTGCTCTCTTGAAGATTGTTTCTACCATGTGTGGGTAGTACCATAGAGAGAAGATGGAAGGGAACATGAGCACTTGAGAGGGTAGTGTGAGTTGGTGGCCGAAATGCCTACAAACTATTGGTGGCGGAAATGCCTATAAACTATGTGTAGCAGAAATGCTTATGGAACACGAGGCTATCTATGCCTACGCGAGTGATTGTTTTATCTTGTTACTTGAGCCCACCTCTCATCCAAAGTGTGTGGTCAGAGTACCAACACGGAGTGCAAGTGGACTACCTGGTTGGCAAGGGACTTATGTGTACGCCAAGGGTCATGTGGATTGGCATTAATTTGGGATTTCTTACCAAAATTAGAGTCTCCACCTAAAATTTTTGAGGTCCAAGGTGTAACTTCTTTTCCCCACGTTCTCCTCTATCCATACATGCCACCCTTGCTACATTCTTGAAGGGAAATTAGGGTTTCTTGGAAACTTTGTTGTTTTTGGAAAATTTTTAAAAATCAGGGTTTATGGCATTCATTTTCTAAAATTTATCATTGCCAATATATTGCCTTCTACACTATCTCAATACCCCATTCTACTAGCGCATAAGCAAACTTTGAAGATCTTGAAACTTTGTTTCTTCATAAAGCATGTGTTTTAAGCTGCTATGAACCCTTTCCCTCCCTTATGTTCAAGAATTTCAATCCATTTCATGGGGAAATAAAGGTTTTATCAAAATTAAGGTTTTGGAATGATTGGGATTGAACTCTCTTCATAAGTGTGTCAATCATGCTTTCTCATTCCATAATTCATCCTTATATCCACAAACTTCATTGTATCACACACTAATTACGGTTTCTCAAAAATCAAGGTTTCTTGAGTGCATTCGGTGCTGCATTGATTCCTTGCATTACACTCTCACCCTAATGTGGCGATTGAGTTTGGTGGTGTGTGGCAATATGGGAGATTGATCTTGTGGAAAGAATACTGTAAATCGTCACTTGGCATGAGCCATGCTAAGATTTGGACTGTAAGCTCCTATACATTACTCTCTTTACATTTCTAGCATTTCCATTGTGCAGTCTCAATTCAAATAAGCACTAGTATATCTAGCATGTGGAGAGGGTACCCTTGGCATTGGTTGAGAGGCCAAGGGGGAGCATGCTTGAACTCTCCTTGTCCTAAGTGCTTTTGGAAAAGTAGCACAAGGAGGGAGATCATGTACATGGTGATCAAGACATGGCCTCAACCCTTGCCATTGGATTCCAAACTTTGGTAAGGGGGTGAGAAAGCTTGGCTAGGAAACTGGCAAAGTAAAATCTCTTCATTGACTTGCTACATCGAATCAAATCAGCAATAGTTATATGTATACAAGTGGGAATGAATTGAAATGCAATTGACAAATCAATGGGGTTTCATAAGGAGGCATAGTTGGCATTATTGGGCACATTGATACTAGATATAGTGATTGAGATTGGCTCATAAATGCACTAAGGTCATGCCGAAACTTTTCCAAAGTCTAGTCAAAATGCCTTGGATGGATGCGATTTGGATGCATTATGATGCTTTAGATATGCCGGGATGCATACATGCAGTGGTTTGCAAGTTGGTTGCTTACATGTTAACAATTTGACATAATCTATAGTTTTTAGAAAAGTGTGATTCGATCTGGGAGATTTTGGACTAAACCTGAATTGAATATTAGGATTTATTCCACACCATTAAGGATTCCCATAGAGCCCTCAACTACCCCGTTTTGTTTTCAAGTTAATGAGCTATGCCCGTTTCTCTACCGCGTACCAGGTTTGGACAAAATTTGAGCCAAGTCTCAGATCATAAATTTGACTTCACCATTGCGTTCTCCACTAGGCAAATACCTTAACCACCAAGCTTTAACTCATTTGGAGCATTGGAGTACAAGCGGTGCACCAGGCTATCACTATTTGACTGTAGGAAAAAGTCAAAACAATGTCATTTAGAGGGTTGATGAAACCAAAATTAACATCATACCCCTTATCCTAACACCTTCCCATAGAGTCCTAGAACACCGAAATCTGACATCCTATCACAAAATTGCCAGAACAACCTATTATGGCTGCCGATATAAAGCCAAAAGGTAGACCTAGAAAGCTATCATTAGCAATGGTGGAGGATATGGAAGGGGAGGAATTGATGGAACACGACACTATGGACACAATGGAAGAGCTTGAAGAGCAAATTCTTTGGGAATCACTCTAAAAATTCCTCTTAATCCATGGGTCAAACTTCAAAGGGAGTTGAAGAGGATGCTAAGGTGGGTAGTGCCCATAAGAGCACCTCTATAAGTTCGCAAGCCATTTCAAATGACAATTGCTTGTGAGTAAACTTGATTTTAAGCCACTCATGGTAGATAGATTGGATATCATTAACCAAACCTTGACTTCAAAGTTTGAATCTATGACTACCAAGATGGAAGCTATTGAAGATCAATCAGTTGGGTCAATCCATGAATCAACACAATGAAGAAGCTATTGAGGATTGAATTGGTGGGATTCAAATCTATGCCTTAGATCTTACCAACCAACCTCCCGAGTTTTTCCTAGGGATAAACAATCTCTGAGAAAGTATTATAAATAAGCATATGCAATCTTGTTCACAAAATGTAAAAAAAGTGAACATTATCTTTTGCACCTCTTTAGTTTTCCTCAAATTTGGCGCTAATGCATGCTCTCTTTTTTTTTTCATGGCAACAAGATGACGAAGCTGAAAGGAAATTCCTACTTAAGCAGTTGAAACCCTCTTCCTTCTCAAGAGAAGGAAAATATGTCGTTAAATATGCACAGAGGCATGTATAGAGTATGCAGGGTGACCTTCTTGATTAGGACAGGCAAAGTTTCGAGGTGTGGACTTGCAAAAAAAAAAAAAACATCTTTCTCCCCCTCACTTATAAATGGAAGATTGGTGGAGATGGAGACTTGGAGCAACCATGAAGTAACATGGTGGCTAAATAAGCATTGGGAGACTTAGCAGGTTGTAGAAGGCACAACCGAGAGGATAACGAAGATAAATCTGTGTGAATGGGATCTGCTAGCCATTGTCACCTATTAATGGAGGCATTTGCAAACCCTAAACCAACTCTCTGTTAGCATTAAGCATTTGGGAGGGAAATTATACTATGGATCTTCGCAAGAGAAGGGTGAACGGTTGATGCTAACAAGAGATTGAAGCTCAAAAACGACCGTCGGCTTTGGTGTTTTCTCCAACCCTAATCACGATTTTTCTTTTTGCATTAACCATTTCATCATACCTTCTTGAGCTTGAATTTTGCTTATCTCATGCTTTCTTACAAGATTTGAGAAATTTCTTGAGATCTAGGATTTCTCACCAAATTAGGGTTTTTGGGAGAGTTTTGCCAAAATTGATTCCATAATCTTCTTCCTTATGCTTCCTCCTACTCACTCATGCATTGGTTAACTCTCAAACCATGGGATTAGGGTTTCTTGACCTTTTTTTCCAATTTGGGGGGTTTTTCCAAAATTAGGGTTTGCTCTTACAATTTCATAAGATTGGCATTGTTTTGCCCCTTGTGTAGTGTTCTCTTGTCTTACGTGCTCTCTTGAAGATCGTTTCTACCATGTGTGGGTGGAACAATAGAGAGCAGATGGAAGGGAACATGGGCACTTCAAAGAGTAGTGACAAGCACAACATACCCTGTGTAGTGTTCTCTTGTCCTACGTGCTCTCTTGAAGATTGTTTCTACCATGTGTGGGTAGAACCATAGAGAGAAGATGGAAGGGAACATGAGCACTTGAGAGGGTAGTGTGAGTTGGTGGCCGAAATGCCTACAAACTATTGGTGGCCGAAATGCCTATAAACTATGTGTAGCAGAAATGCTTATGGAACACGAGGCTATCTATGCCTACGCGAGTGATTGTTTTATCTTGTTACTTGAGCCCACCTCTCATCCAAAGTGTGTGGTCAGAGTACCAACACGGAGTGCAAGTGGACTACCTGGTTGGCAAGGGACTTATGTGTGCGCCAAGGGTCATGTGGATTGGCATTAATTTGGGATTTCTTACCAAAATTAGAGTCTCCACCTAAAATTTTTGAGGTCCAAGGTGTAACTTCTTTTCCCCACGTTCTCCTCTATCCATACATGCCACCCTTGCTACATTCTTGAAGGGAAATTAGGGTTTCTTGGAAACTTTGTTGTTTTTGGAAAATTTTTGAAAATCAGGGTTTATGGCATTCATTTTCTAAAATTTATCATTGCCAATATATTGCCTTCTACACTATCTCAATACCCCATTCTACTAGCGCATAAGCAAACTTTGAAGATCTTGAAACTTTGTTTCTTCATAAAGCATGTGTTTTAAGCTGCTATGAACCCTTTCCCTCCCTTATGTTCAAGAATTTCAATCCATTTCATGGGGAAATAAAGGTTTTATCAAAATT